>NC_134572.1:14012500-15212500 GCF_050947875.1 Dermacentor variabilis | reverse complement strand
CACGCTCTAAGACCCGAGCAGCTAGATGAGCTAAAAGAGGTGTTAGGGGAATATCTCGACAGATTCAGTGATCGGCCGGGTAGAACCGAACTAATAACGCATGAAATTGAGCTGACATCAACCGAACCAGTAAGATCAGAGCCTTACAGGGTGTCTCCAAGACAGAGAGAGATTATGGAGGCAGAGATACAGCGCATGCTAGAGTTGGGAGTTATTGAGCCCGTTGAGAGTGACTACACGTCACCGCTAATACTGGTAGAAACCCCTAACAAGGACCCTCGTCCGTGTGTTGACTACAAGAACTTAAATGCCATCACTAGGGATCAGCTGTACCCGATACCCAACATCGAGGAACGAATTGAAAGAGTTAGCGCTGCTAAATACATTTCACCTATAGATCTCGTGCGGGGGTACTGGCAAGTTCCCCTTTCAGAAAGTGCCAGCCGCTTTGCCGCATTCATCTCACCTGTAGGCACTTTTCGCCCTCTCGCACTCAGCTTCGGGCTGAAGAACGTGCCGTTTAGCTTCTTTAAGTTAATGGATATTGTCCTAAAAAACTTGCAGGAGTTCGCCTTGCCCTATCTTGATGATTTAGCAATTTTTTCGGACAGCTGGGAACAACACGTATCGCACCTCAAACAGGTGTTGTCACGGTTGAGGGAAGCCGGCTTAACGATGAAAGCGGGAAAGTGTAGGTTTGGTTGTTCACATGTTACTTATCTGGGCCATGTTGTCGGCCAAGGCATGAGACGGCCGGCCGAGCTGAAGATAGCTACGATTGGATAATTTTCTCAGCCGCGCACGAAAACAGACCTTCGTTCATTTTTGGGACTTGTGGGGTACTATCAACGGTACATTCCGAATTACTCGCAAATGGCAAGTCCATTAACGGACGCCCTCCGAAAGGGAGCACCGGGTAGCGTACACTGGGATAAGGACAAAGAGAACGCTTTCCAAAGTTTGAAAACGCTATTGGTTTCTCGTCCTGTGCTTCGCGCGCCAGACTACAAAAAGGAATTCATAGTTCAATGCGACGCAAGCGACAGAGGTATGGGCGTGGTACTTAGTCAGGTCGGCGACGATAACGAGGAGCATCCTATCCTCTATGCCAGCCGTAAACTAAATGTAAGAGAGGAAGCCTACAGCGCTTCAGAGAAGGAATGCGCTTGTTTAGTTTGGGCCGCCCAGAAGTTGTCGTGTTACTTGTATGGAGCGAAGTTCATCTTCGAAACCGACCACTGTCCTCTGACGTGGCTCAATCAAAAGTCACACAAAAATGGCCGCTTACTCCGATGGAGCCTCACTCTCCAAGAGTACAACTTCTCTGTTAGATATAAGAAGGCAAAGTTGCATAGCAATGCTGATGGTTTGAGCAGGCTAATTTGAATTCTGCGTTTGAGGGTCCCGCCTAAATTTTAGGGTTACTAGTGTTAATTTTTTTAAGCCAAGAACCTTCTCATTTAGCAGGATTCCCTCCATGATTGCTGAATTTGTCAGCACGAAATTGCTTCAGAAATCGGCATAGCGAAATGCAGCATTTTTTTTTGTGTCCGCACTTATGTTCTTTCTTTTTTTTGAAGCCTAGCGGGTCTAAAGTGGGAGCCAATGTACGTCATCTCGGCGCAGAGCCGTGTTGTGGGGTTCATTTTGCAGTTGGCTGTCCTTGTTGGATGTTTTGGGGCGGTGACATTTTGGGGTGGGTACACAAATGGTCGCTACGAGCCAAGGCATCACCCCCTGGCCACCAGCCGTTCTCTTCCTGCCCAGCGGTTATCTGCGCTAGACAGTCGAGATTTTCCGGGCCATGGAGGCGCTGTTAAGAATAGCCAGCTGCTGTGCAAGTTTGCCAGCCATTTACGCAACGGTAGCAACCTCATCTTGGAATTCCGCCGCCAACCTCTAGCCGCGGCGTGACTAAATCGAATTTGTATCGGGAAACAATACGCGCATCCTCCACTCTCCGTCGCTTCAGCTAGGATGCGTTGTGACTGAAGGAGTTCGACGAAGCAGGCTTTGTGCGCAACACGACAAAGCGGACCTGATCTCCTACGGGCGGGGGAGCTGCCGCGGGAACGCCGACGGACGCTCCTTCCCACGCACCGACCAAGACGCAAGACAACGCGCTACCCGGAACGGCTCCGAGTTCTATGAAATTCATGTTGTTGTCGGTTTCGGACCGTAAACACGTGTGTGTGTGCATGTGTGTGTGTAAGCCGTCCTGCGGAGAGGCGGCTAGCTTGCGATGACTAAACGAACGTTCGCATCACCTTGTATCACGGGAGGACCGAGTGTTTAAAAACTGCTGTTGTGCTGATGCTCGACACACTTTTTCTTAAGCAGTCACGTTGGACTGAGACTCCCTCTCAAGCAGTCATGTTAGACTGATGTACTTTCTCAAACAGTCATGTTAGACTGATATAAATACTGTAAATAAACCCATATTCCTCGTTCTCGATGAGAAGCAGTCCTTCCCTTCAACAACGTCCTCAGCGTGGATAAGTTGGACGACGGCATGGGCCAGCTACCTTCTAATTCATGCCGGAGTCCAATCTTGACAACGGATCAGGAGCGATGGGATTGAGCCCCTAATCCTGACAGCAGTGAATATTCGACCAAACATCTATTCTGTGCCATATACCACTTTAGTATGGACAACTGCTTGTGAACAATTTCATCGCTTTACGCATCGGGACGATGCGTTTTGGATGGGGGATAATGATACAAGGCCGAAACATTTAAACAACGCGCGCAGGTTCGTGCGCCCCCTCAAGAGGACAACGGCGTATTGGAGGAAAAGACGACGAAATAATGGCACGTGTTTTCGCCGCGCGCGCTCGCATCGCAGGTGGCCGTTGTCGGTGTCTACAAGAAAAAGACGAGGTGATGCGACGCTCGAGAGAGAAGGCCTTCCTGATCTCCCGTTTAGAACGCGGCAGTGCTTTTTATTTACCCCCAGGGCATAAGTTAGCCCACAATAAATACTTGTATCTGGACTCCCTTAACTGTCCGTTACAATATGTAGAAAAATAATGTATAGTTAGTAAACTTCTTATTGGAAATAAAAATTATAAAGATCTCATTTATGTTTGGTCCACACTTGTATTACCAAGTTGCAGGTGACAAATCTCTCCACGTATTCGGGTCGGTACGTCGCCCTCGTTTTGCTGCATCGTTTTAAAATTAGAGTCAAATGCAAGGTAATATCCTTCACGCGCAAACACACCACCGTACACCACACTTATCGCATTAACTCTGTTCCTATTGACCACACGTGTACTTACAAATATCTAGGAGTTCATACGACGCCATCACTTTCATGGGTGAAACATATTCAAACAATTCGCTGCGAAGCTTCACGCACACTAGGGTATTTACGACGTAACTTAAAATCCGCATCGTCTGAAATAAAAAAACTAGCATATTTAACGTATGTGCGACCCAAACTTGAGTACGCATCATCCATCTGGCATCCCTCACAAGCTTATCTCGCCGATGACTTAGAAGCCATACAAAACCGCGCTGCTCGCTTCATTACGTCACAATATTCAAGACATATCAGCGTAACCACCTTAAAACAAACTTTGTCTCTTCCACTGCTTGCTTCACGGCGCGTAACTTCTCGTCTTTGCCTTCTTCACACTTTCTTTTACTTCACCCATTCAGGACACGCCCTCTTAAAACGCCCGTTCAGAACATCATCCCGCTTATCTCACACTCACCCCCTGGCGGCGATAAAGTGCCGGACGACGGCGATGAGCAGCTCATTTTTCCCCCATGCCATAACACTTTGGAACGCACTCCCGGATGACATTGTCTCGTGCAGCGACCGCAAAACATTTCGCGAAAAACTAAACGATTTTGATAATGCCAACATAACCACATGAACACCACATCTATTTATTTATTGCCTTGTTGGTACTGTGTATATGTTCCGTTTTCTTCTTTTTCGATATTTTCTTTTTTGTACCTATTACAACCAATGTGCACTTTATTATGTAACTTTCTTATGAAGCTGTTCGACTTTGATGCACGCCCCCCCTTATGTAATGCCTTCGGGCCCTTAAGGTTGAATAAATAAAATGAAATGAAATGAAATATGCATCAACTGCATCAAATATGCATCAATAGGCGCAAACGCAAACGACCTGCAAGGTGCAGCCACTTGGTGGCACAGAGGTGGCTCAGACAAACACAGCTAATATCGCAGTAACCAAGTGTATTCATACTTCGCTGCTGGCGTAATTATTGGGCAGCGGCCTAACCGTGTTGCTGCCGAACATTTTCACTAGCAGCAAAGTAAAGTACACTTGGTTGCTGTAATAATAGCTGTGTTTGTCTTGTTGAGCTCAGCGCCAGCAGGTGTCTGCACCACTGCGGCCGCTCACGTTTATGTCTCCGCCCCTACGGCTAAACGCAAAGTTTGGTGGAATACCGGACACGCTAAAACTAGTGTATGGTATTGGGGCAAACGCAAGCACAAGCGGACCTGGCTTGGGCGTTTTACCGGATGAGTGCAGGCGCAAACATGAACGCCCTACATAGTCTAGCCACATGGTGGGACAGCGCCCAAACAGACAAACACAGAGCTAATATAGCAGTAACCAAGTGTATTCTACTTTGCTGCTGGCTTAACTTTTTGGCAGGAGCGTAATCACGAACCCATTGTCTATTTAAATGTTTAAACATGGTGCTTACGCATGGTTACACCAATAGTAGCTCGGTATTTGGCTGTTTAAGCTCTGCACCACCAATCGGCTGCACCGTTCAAGGCGCTCCTGTTTTCGCTACGCGCCTTCACCACAGCGGTAGTAGTATGGCGGGGCTTTAGCTGATGCCCCCGCCGATCGGTCAAAACGGCCAGCTCGCCGGCAGTTACCGGAATACCGGACACACCGGAAGCTGCGACACAACGCTCGCAATGCACGCTGCTTGGATAGCTCTCGCGGGTGGTCCACGGCCAGGCTGGAGAGGCTTCGCCCGCTGGCTTCAAAACAAGCGGAAGTAGACGGCGTCACATCACGACGCAGAGCCAGTGATGCCGAAGCTTAGGCCCGATCACTCGGCGAGCTAGTTTAGGACAAAAAGCATGGCTAGGCGGGAGGGTCACTTGTAATTGTCCGTAGCTCTCTTAATATGAGACGCTTCACTCAAATTCTGGCGCTAAGGTTTTACTGTAGCTGCACCCTAAGCGTCTACAAAATTTGGCCAAACCGTTTCAGGGACTGTTTAACGATTTCATGGTTTCATACGAGCCAGAGCAGCAGTGGCCAAGAACTATGGATTGCTTGCGGTGCGGCAATGTCCGTTTATCTGCCACCCTTGCATATTTGTGAGCGTGGGCTGTTTTCTGAACCGGATTTCTGAGCACGATAGCAATCACGCAGGAGACCTTGGGTTTAGCTTTTATATTCTGGGGCGTTCGCTACGGCCATGTAAAAGTAAAATGGCAAAGTGCCTGTGTTGAGCAAACAGCGAACGTTCCTTTCAAATTATGTAGCTGAACCAGCTTTGCCGCATTTACTAAATATACACTGTGAAAACAACTAAAATAATCATTTTACCAGAGGCAATAAATAAGCACTCCGAGAGTTTTAGAGAGAACACTGCTTCAAAACTACCCTTTTGCTGTGGTAGTTAACCACTTGCATTGGACATCGGTGTGTTTCCATGTTTTAGTGTGAGCATGAGTTTGACGTGAACGATGCTCTGACAGCTCTATAGGGAGATTAGAAACAATAAAGATCAAGTAACACTAAATTACGAGTTATTCATTCTTTCCATAGACAATCAGTGATTGCGATTTATTACTCAAGGATATTATAATTTGCTCACCTAACAATTTTCTTCCTATGCTTGAAAAATATGTATCTCTCCGATGCTGGGTGTAATCGAGCCAACGTCACCGGGGTTCCCCAAAGACAGCAACGAGACGCTTTATCAGTCTGTGCCACAAATGTGCCGAGCATGTGCCGTTTTTCAATGAGCCTCCCGCCGCCTTGGGTCCCCGAGTATGTGTCGCTGGGTGTGCGGAAATCCCGCTCGGGTTTCATTTTATTCACTTCTCTTCCCTCGGCTGCTTCTGTTGTCGACTTCTTCAGTTTTGTGCAGCCCCGACTTCTTAACTTCCGACTTCCTTGATTTTGTGTCGGTGACATCTTCACTCTTCTCTATGCTCTAAGCTCCCCGCTCAATGCACCGCTCTGGTCCCATTCAATTCGCTTTAGTTCTTTCTCCTCATTTGGCTGATTTTCTGTCTCTCTCTCTCTGCGTGTGCTTTTCTTTATCTTTTCAGTCTCCCTTTATCCCTTTGCCTAGTTCACGGTACCAAACAGGATATTTATACTCTGGTTAACCTCCCTGGCTTTTGCACCCTATCTGTCGGTCTCTCTAGGCTGGTTATGATGCTGGCTTTATACTTCTCTGTAGCCGACTTCTTCAATTTTCTATTGCTGACTTTGTCACGTCTTGTTTCTAGTGTACTGCTTGTCTGGTCGGGCCCCTACAATGTGGCGCTACACTTTTATTTCATTTTTTTTTTTTTGCTGTAGTCGAGAACGTTCGCATACCCAGTGCCACATGTGAAGTTGCAAACATTCACCGGCCCAAGCTGTCATTTTGGGCACGTACGCAGAGTTTAGAAGAATGGTTGTTTGGACTAGTTGGTTAGGCACAGCAATGGGGGTCATAGCGCCTGCTTTTCGTGTGCGGTGAATGGGCCTTTTTTGTGTGCAGGCCTACAAGTACGGTGTTTTTCTGGAAATAAACACTCAGTTGAAAGTTAGCGCTCATCCTGTTGTCTCGCTCTTGTCCTTGTCTTCCAGTGCTATGACCCCCACTACTACACATGCAGTGGCCCAAGTTTTTGTCTATTCTGCATGGAGGCAGCCAGACCTTACAAAGAAGGGGGTCGAGGCAATGAAAAATGTGCTATATAAAAGGAAATTTTAAACATCTATCCGACAAGTTGAAGTGACCCCATGGCCGCCACCACCGACTGCGACACTCCTAAGCCAGTTAAAAGCATATAACAGCTATCATTTCTTAAAAGAAGTGAAACATTCGATATCTTTAAACCAACCAATTTCCTGTAAGGCTATATGCTGAGGTCTGTTTTGTATTCGTTAAGTACGTTTTTGTTGTTGTATTAGGGGAAGAAAGATAATCGAAATTTCAAAACGAATTTTTATAGCATTTACATTCGTAGGCGTGTGATAACAACGAACGTGTAGTGTCGGTGGCGACGTAAAAGAAAGAAATGTCATTCGTTTGCAGCCGAAATTTCGGATAGGAAAGACCGAATTCTGCTTACGTTATCAAATAAACCTCCGCAGCCTGCTTCAGGGATAGGGTCGTTTGCGGCGAATCCGTTGCATACCTTCGCTGGCGGTTTTTGCATGCTGTAGGAGGGGAGCTTGGTAGGCCGAGCACGTGCACCTCGTTTTCATGGATGGCCTCTCAGGCATTCCACGTGTGTGAGAAAGTCCGTGTTGCTAGTACTTTGGTGTTTCCAGCATATATAAAGTATAAAGACGGACGATCGCAATTCTAGCATTGGTGGCCGACCGCTTCTCAGGCAAATGAAAACCACGTGCATGCAGCGACGAGACACACATCTTTTACGCGGGTAACCTCCGCTGACTGAAATATTCTGCTCACTATAGAAGTCTTCGCATCAGCGATAAAGCAAAAGAAACAGCATGAAAGTTTATTGACCGATGCCTTTACGTCACTCCTGATGGAAATGAAGAATGAAAAGAAGAAAAGAGAGAGCATTCATCCAGGGTGGAAAATAGATGCCGCATTATAATTTGACTACGCTCATATTGGTATACAGTGCGAGCGCTTATGACGTCATAGAAGCTCCTAAAGTTCATTGCACCTTTCATTACTGCAATAAAGAGGGCACAGAAAAGTACGCGCAGTAATTACCAGCGTTCGTTCGTCAATTCTCCAAGCTATTATCCTCACAAATTTCCTGCAGAGCTCCAGAGAGTCATTTCGCAAGCTTGACGTTTTTTTTACCCGCTGGAGCAAAATACAAATAAGTGTAAAGTGGAAAATGAGATAAACGCCCAGCAATAATGTAGTGTAGACATTCTTGCTGCGATTAGTAAACCACTCTTGTGGCCGTCTTCGCCATGACTATGTGCGGTGCCATACAAGTCAAAGAGGGTGTCCCAACTAGCGTTAGCCAAGCTGTAGAAAGAAAGAAAGATTTAATAAACCTGGTGCAAGATACGGTCTTAAGACATACGGTATTCGGTTGTCAGTCCTTTGGCAGTGGCAACAGCAGCATTGCTAATAGCAAAACCAACAGCCACCATATCAAAGCAAGAAAAATACGTGTGAAACTAAAGCTTTGGAACTTGATAGAGTTCAGAAATGGCGTAGCATTCAATTTCTTTGTAAATTTTGTAGAGAAACGTTGCTACATCCATAGAAATGAGGGCCATAAGAGTCAAGCTGAACTCGTTGTTTATACCTAACAAATGGCGTTGGTAATGATTTCGCCACGGTGGAGTATTAAACTGCGACGTGCTTTACAACTGCCCCCCCCCCCCCCCAATCCGTAAGTCATAAAACCTAACTTCCTTACATTTTTTAGTTCACAGGAACTAGAGAGAGAGAGAGAGAGAGAGAGAGAGAGAGAGCGTTGCACCACAAGTCCGGTCCGAGAGCAGACAAGTATTCACGGATGCATAAGCGATGTTACTTAGAGTCCTCGGTTGTTTTGCTCACGGCCGCCTGCAGTTGAAAAAAGCCCCTTTTATTTTGCTACGTATCTGCATGAGATCCGAAAGGAGCTCCTAAGCCGCCTAATACCGTTTCAAGTTAGTTTTCATCACATGCTAACACGCTACGAACGCGAAAGATCAATCTTCTTCAAACGCCACCGTTGTATTCTGAAAGGAGCATCGCCTACTCGGACAAAGTAACTATCTGTCCATCTTAGAAAGAAATTAGGCGTACAGACATGGGAAAGAGTAGGGACAACACCAAAGTCTTTCTAATCCCTACCAACTAGCTCAATCCTAGCATTCTATCACCTCATGCGTGTTGCGCTGAAGACTACTTTCCTTTGCCTAAACGCCGTGGTGAGCCTTTAACATGGTGCGGCGAGTATTCATGTTGATGGGGTTGCGTGAATTTTCATGTTATCTCGCAGTTTTCGAAACGCACTACACATGCGAGCACGTCAATTTCATTGTTAGAAGCACTACAAACCACAACAAACCACTACAAACAGAACCGCCAGATTCGTTTCATCCAACTATACACTGTAAAAAGGAAGCTGTTAATTTAAAGAAAATTTACGGAAATTTTCTGTACCGTAAAAGAAATTCCTGTGAATGCTCTGGGACAGAGATCTGTTAAACTAAGAAATAGAAACTTTCTGTTCTTCTTGATCTCCAGCCTATAAATAGCGTCAAAAGTAAAATATAACCATTATAAATTATTGTAAGTGCATAGACAACCGTAAAATAAAGCTTTACATTTCTTTTTCTTTTAATACACGCCATTTTTTGCCTATACCACGCACGACACGCTGTTTGCGGTACTGCTTTGATGTCCCGTGCCATAAACAAGATGGCTGCTATTCAAGTGAACTCATGTCAACACTGCTCCATTTCTTCTTTCGCCAATCGTAAGAGGTGAGCGGTTTTCTTTACTACAAACAGTGCACGGCGTATTTTATTACCCAATATTTCCCGCATGTTCACGACATAGAACAGACAGAGCGACATACAATGCAGCCCACAAAGAAAAAAATTGGAGGACGCTTAAGCTTCGCCTTTAAGAGTGGAACGCGATAGCATAAAAAGATCCCTGACTGCTTCTCACACTTCCCGGCAACCGGAGCGTATGTAACCGTGATGTTACAAACGCTTGCCGCGAAAGCAATGCACGAAGCCGAGCCTTTGTGGTGCAACCACGGGCTCTTGCGTGAGCCGCGATGCGGCGGAGGCGAGCGCCAGCTGGAGTTGTTGCAAGGAACTGGGCGCGCTGCTCCGTGGGCCCCAAGTGCCCCAAGCAATACAGCCATCGCTCCGGCGCGCGCCAAATGGCAGATGCCGCGGCCGGTGTGTGAACGCCGCGGTCAGTTTGTGTGTGTGAAGGGATTTGTTTAAGTTTTCGAGTAACATAATTATGTTTTTATTACGAAAGCAATGCTGGCTCGCACTTTCGGCCCATCGGTGGTCGTAGCACCTCCTTACACAGCTGCGCGTCACGTGACAATGTGACGTCACGCCAGACCGAGAGACGGGGCCCCAACTCGCGGCATCGATGGTGGAAGCGAAGCCTTGCGCGCCGCTGCTGCGGCGCTACCGAGAGAGGGCGCTTGCTGGTGTGACGTCACGCCAGACCGAGAGACGGGGCCCCAGCTCAAGGCATCGATGGTGGAGGCAAAGCGTTGCGCGCCGCTGCTGCGGCGCTACCGATAGAGGGCGCTCGCTGGTGTGACGTCACGCTAGGAGGATAAATGGGGCTACAGCTCGGCTCCTCGCAGCGGTCGGCGCGCTGCCTTGAGCTATGTCGGATGATGTGCACAAGGCGAGGCTGGAACGATCTGCTGCGGCCAAGCGACGGCGCTTGGCTTTCGCAATCTTCCAGGCTTAACCAAGCTAAGCCTTCAGTCAATTTTTTTGTATAGTCAAATTGCAATCCGAGAGCTATCATGTCTGTAGATTGTGTGTGCGTAGTTTACGATTTTCCTACGTATTTTAGCTTGAGGAATTTAATTGTTTCAGTCAATTTCTGCCATCATATGGAAGGAATGGGTATACGGGGTTTAAAAATCTTTTTGCCAACACGACACGCGACGCGGGACGTCGGATGTACGCGCGGCCCAGCCAATCAGAACTTAACAGCAGGCGAAATGGACACGTTCACTAGGTGGACTCTTGCAGAGCACCTCTCCAGGTGTCCCCTTTCATCCGCTTTGCTCCGTGGAGGCGTTCTCGTGAAGTGGCGTCGCAACCAACGGGAATTTGCCTGCCGTTTCGCTGCTACAGACGACAGACGCCGGCTTCTTCGCCCAATGAGTCATTTGAGACGTTCGCATCGATAAACATTATTAGGATTACCTGACGGCACTATTAGAACACAGGACTTCTAGCACCCAAGTCTGATATTGAAACCATCACGCCACAAACGCATGCGCCGCCAGGCGGCATCGAACACCCCTTCTTCTGGGCAAGCCAGTGCGTTTCGATACCCCAGATGCGCTAGAAGAAACAGACGCCTCAGAAGCGTCAACAATGCAACACGACACTGCGGACACTACTGATGTTTAAACAAAACACACACACACACACACACACACACACACACACACACACACACACACACACACACACACACACACACACACACACACACACACACACACAGACACACACACACACACATATATATATATATATATATATATATATATATATATATATATATATATATATATATATATATATTGCATGTAAATATGCGTATATATTATCCAGCCTATCTGTATTTCACTGCAAATAAAATCATTTATTCGTAACACATGCTGCACTTTAATTCTAATAGTTGTACCTTGAAAACCACACTTTATACACACACACACACACACGTGGTTCATGAGCCAATAACAAATAATGATTCTCTTTACGTGAATGTCAGCTGCATTTGAATCAGCCTATTTATCTGTAAGCTCCATGTAATTTAGAGCAATTCTTAAGAAAACAGGCTTATTTTTATTCCTTCTAACGATGCCCATTTTCTTTTTCTTTTTTTTTTCGCCCGGTTCTTACTGCTCGCGTGCACCGTTCTGCCCTTCCCCAGCCGGTGTAAGGCAGTATGTTCGTTTGCCGCTTAATGACGTCATTTTCTATGCAAATTGCCTCCTTCATAGAATATCCTAGAATATCGCCCTTAAATTTTTGTAACATGTTTCCTCATCCTTATCGCTCTTTTCGCTTGCCCCAATCAATTTTCATGCGACAATATGTAAATTGAGCAGCCTTGACAAACACATACTGAAGCTGGCAGACGTGCCTCTGCCCACTGACGAAGTAACGATAGCGATCTAAAGCAATATTACTTGTATGCATTGCAATATATTCAGGCCGCTTCATATTTAAGGGTAGGCATGCTGTCCTCACACTCATGCTGGCTACGCACGATGCCACCACTTCTTCTTTTTTTTCAGTCGTTAATTGAAAGCACGCTAAAACTAGGTGTGCGGAACACGCAAAAGACATCGCGAGATTATATGAGCGACCTGGTCTTTCTTCGCAATTCCCGTAGGGTGCTAAACAACCACTTCATTCTTGTAATGTGTCTAACTAAACTACAGACACTCATTTCTTTTGTTCTATACCACCTGCCGGAGTGGTACAGTGGCTTTGGTGTTGCGCTGCTTAGCCCGATTACGCGGCATCAAATCCCGGCAACGGCGGCTACATCTCGACGTGAGTTAAGTGCGAGAACGCCCGTGTACCATTAAGTGGCTGCATGTTAAAAAACCACAGGGGGTCAAAATTAATCCAGAGTCCCTCACTACGGCGTGCCTCATAATCATATGTTTTCGGCACGTAAAACGCACGAACTTAATTATTCTTACATGTTTTTTGGTCTATGCACAGGTCGACCTGCCCAATCATTTCTTTCAAAAAGCAAGCAGAAGATGTCATTTATCTTCAACGGTGTAGATTCTATCGCAAGCTACTCAGTCATGCTTTCTGCGAAGCTCTGAAGCGCTGAAGAAGGTGAACAACAAACTGTGGTAAAAAAAAAAGAAAAGATAAATGGAAGTATCGTGCAATGCACACAAATTGGTGCTTCTCATGAACTTTATGCAGCTGTTAAGTTATCAGTTACAACGGTCTCACATTGGACACCTTCAGTCATCTTGAGCCCTCTAACTGAGCCTTACTGAAAGGACCGGTGATGACGGCCCAAGCTGTGCGAGAAGGTACGGCTGAGGGCCCCGACGTTTTTATATATTCATTCATCCCGTCACAGGTGAGGAGCACAACTATCAGCCTGGAAACCGGACCGTTCCACAGGCCGTAAAAAGTGGTCAAGAGAGTTTCCAGCTATGCCGAAAGGCCTATTAAGCTTTCTCCTAAACATTGTACTACTTCCAAACTGCATGCGCTCACATAAGTAGTAAAGTATACGACAGACAAAAGACGAAAACACAGCGCTGTTTTGTAGAAGTGCTAAAAGCTCATAAGAGGTACTTTTGTGAAACCCCGAGTCCTTCCTCAAGAAACAGTGCTGAAAAACGATGTAGTCAGTCAGTGTTTTGCGTGTTGCATATGCTCGAAACAAGACGGCGATACGCAGTTCGCCTCTGCACCAGGTGGATAGTCTGCATATGCAACAGGCAAAGAAGAAGAAAATAATAAAGGACAAGATTACGCCCATGAAGAGCGGACCCCTATGCTCTAACAATTCCCACTCCACTCTGTTCACGCCCGAAAAGTACGCGGCCGCCGCCTTGTTCACGTGTGTCGAAAGAAAGCGAACTCTGCATGTGTTCCTTCAACGCCAGTGACCGTGAACTCGCAGATGCATGACGCCTCCTCTCGCCTCCTCAGACCGCTCCTCTGCTGCCGTCGGCAGCAGTGGCCAACAACCGGTGATGTCTGGCGGCCTTCTAGCCGTCCTCCTTACAGCAGCCCACGTTGCTTTGCCGCCACCTGATCTGCGTCGCAAAAAAAGAAAAACACTCTACGGGCGGTAATGCGCATTCTAATACGACGCGAAAGTTAGCGCATGCGGTATCTACGTGGTTGTGGGCTGCCGGTGCAGCGGCGGTCCGTCGGTTTTTCCCTCCCTGCCTGCGATGCATACTACCACGCTGCCTCTGATACACTCGTTTCCTTGACGATGAGTGAGAGATAGAGCGAGAAGGCTATTCGAAGCAGTGAAGGTTCCCTTTCGCCTAGAGCGACGCTGCAAAACAAAGCGCGTGCCTCCTGCGGAACCTGTCCCAAGTGTAGCTTAGATGGAGCCAATTTAGTCCTTGAACCGGAAAGGCTGACCGCGTTGCGGGCTGCTACACCTGCGAGAACGCTCACGAGTTCTCAACGAAGCTCCGCGAACAGATCGCACACGTGAATTCGTCCTTCGCTCGCGATGTGTGCAGTGAAAGTGTGACGTCACCCCTGTTGACGCTGTTTGCTGGCTAACTCGGAGGAACACCTCAGAGGCTCTGAGCAAAGAGCTTAGCGTCTACCGGCCTCTCTCCCTCTTACTCGTGCAAGGAGGCGCTTTCCTTCGCGTTGTAGGCGTCAAATAGAGTCAGTAGTACTGGCAACGCAGGCCAACGGTGTTCGCTCCGTGGCTGCGTCGTTAACGGTCATAGCCTTTGGCTGTTGCTTTTGTTTTCGTGCGTGCGGGTGAGCCAGGAACGAACAGACGAAAATATGGATTCCGGACCAGTGCTTCTCAACATGTCGAGGCTGGGAAACGAGCTTTCGTCAAACTACTATGACAACCTCGCGTTAGATCTGCAAAAGAAGGCGACCAACCTTGATGGAACGCGTAAGTTGAATGCGACCGTTCACTCTGCCCCGAATTAATGCAATTATATTGAACGGAATGAGGTGCGACGCTGTTCGTGCGGACGCCGATCGTGGGGTTCACATCATTTGTGTTCCTGCTTTACTAGTTGCTCCAATTATTGTTGCTTTTAAAACGAAGCTATCGAAGTGTATCATTTAATGAACGCTTCACTGTGCAATGTATTGGTTTTCGGGTACATAAGCTATAATGTGCTTCAGACATGACGCACAGGCAAATTATTAAGCTAGCGTAAGGTAAAATAACAATATTTCGAATAAGTTATCGCGGTTTGACCTAAACAAAACAAATCCGATTATTATGGAAGAAGCACAGAGAAACAAAGTGAAACAAGGCTTTTCCTTGGCGTGATTAAGTATAAGGAACTTTATCGAACAGGTTATCTACAGTGACCAAGGCTACAGCATAAAATTGCCGTGATGCTTGAGTTAATTTTTCTTCTTGCAATTAATGATAGCAGTCATAGAACTTACAAGCTCACGACTCGCTATTATAGCGGTAAATTAGTTTTGATTTGGTTGGAATTGTTTCGGCTGATACACTCTGCATTTATATATACTCTGCATTGAAATATAGAGCTGTCCACCGCAATAATATTGATACCTTTATGAAGTCTTTTTGAGTTGAAAGAGCGTAGGTTAGGGCGTGTTGGTATTCCATAACTGAGGTTTTTAGCGCACGAAAAGGGACGAAAGACAGTGGCGAAACGAGGACACAGCGCTAAACGTAGAAAACAAAACAGAGCCCGATGTACTAGAAATGTAACTTGAAAGAGCGTAGGTTAGGGCGTGTTGGTATTCCATAACTGAGGTTTTTAGCGCACGAAAAGGGACGAAAGACAGTGGCGAAACGAGGACACAATATTGAGCTTTTTGAGCTTACCACTGCATTTCTAAAGCTCTCAAAAAGCAGTGTTTTTTTCTTTCCATATATGAGCATTGCGCATCTCTATTTCGTACTTTGTTCGTTTGTACGGCGAAGATGAGAAACATCTGTAATGTGCCAACTCAGCCATAAATTGCTGTAATTACTTTCATCGGTCGATGAGCAGTGAACCACTGTCTCAGGCGTGTTTAGACCATTCCATTCTTTTTTTTTCATTCTTTTATTTCAGCATTCATCTTTGAAAGCACAAATGCTAGGAGAGGAGCAAAAAATCCGCTATTTTAGTGGCTTCACAAAGGCCCCCGCCACTCGAATGACAGCGCGAGAAGACAAGGACGAGAAGGCGGCGCACACATGCGTTGTCTGTGTGAGTCACCTTCTCGTCCTTGTCTTCTCGCGCTGCTATTAGTTCTCTATGAATCAGAACAAACTATCCCACCGACAAGCCTTAAAGAAGTTAAATCACTCGCACTGGGGTGAGCTGAAAAGCTGGTGATGGGTCGAGGTTCTTGCCAAACTGTCACATATGAAAAAAAACAACAACAACAGATGAGATCTTTAAAAAATGATTTAGAGCAGTCAGGGGGCTATAGTAAAGGGAGCGTTAGTTTGACACGTAGTTGAGTTTCGGTAATTAACGTAGCAGTACATTCTTGAGCACCGAGTACGCGTAGCCAAGCCTGTCATCGGACCGTGCACTGGGGCATCTTTAAACCATTCCTCGCTCGCAATTTCTCGGTATTGAGTAGGACATTGATTGACACCCGCCTGAACCACTATAGAAGCTCCACAACCGTTCTGTCGCAAGTGGAGTGGCTTAGACACTTTTCATAAAGGATGCACCAGCACGATGACACGCTAGACAAACCATTGAAGTGGACTTACAGGCATGTGAGCTTTCTAAGCTGCGTGTAGAATGTGGAAAAGAAATAAGAGTGCGTGCGCGTTGACCGTGCCTAAATAAAGAAAGTCCTAATCGGGGTGAAGGAAAACCTGATCTTTAAACCCGAGTGTCCTCTAAGTGATGTTTTGCGCGCAGTAACAGGCTTTGAGTGAAAAGTAATTGTCTTTCCCACAACGGATACTATAAGCACGTCGTTACCTGCGATGGAAAGTGGTGGTGGAGGTGATGGCAGTGAGTTGTAGCAACAGGCGGGTTTAGCCTGGCGATCAAGGCCGCCCATTGCTACGCCCGAGCGTCTCTTGTAGTATCACTGCGGTGTTTCCCCACATGTCCGCCAGACCAGCCTCTCTTAAGAATGCGATAAGGAGACGGGAGGTTTCTTTGCGGGCTACAACTATTAGACTATGCCAAAGAGAAATTGAGTGTGGAGAGCATCAGGGGAAGATACTGTAAAAAGAAAAGAGAGAAAAAAAACGTAATTTGTGGTGGTGGTGAGCTGGATAATACACAGGACAAATGTGTTGACGACAGGAGAATTATGAACAGCGAAACAGACAATTATTGCTATAGCTGAAGGCTGCTAATCACAATAAGCGCGGTTGTCAAGGTCAGAATGAATGGACGCTTTGGTGCCTCGCATCTTACAAGAACAAGCGTTATCAAGGATATTGCGCTCCAGACTCGGAGTCAGCGAAGCGCTAAAGCCCCTTTCACGCTCTGAGGAATGAGGAAGACATATATATATATATATATATATATGCGATACACCACCAGGGCCTGCTATGATTGAGGAAGAAAAATTATGCGGATCCCATGCACTGCATGAGGGAATCGATGTAAACGAAGCATTCTGTGCTGTTCACTTTGATTGATGATAATTAGTGTTAATGGTGACGGCGAATGTTTAATTTCTTCAACATTTAGTCGAACACGAGAGTGATGCGTTGATGCTAACCCTTCTTTTGAGTGCACCACTGCTTTTTGTCTGCGTAGCGTACAACACAACACAAGGTAACATGTTTGCTTGAGGCGTTGTTGTACGCCATATACTTCGTAACCTCTGAAAGGGTTGAGCATGTTCATTGCCTCGCATGACACATCCCATCGTGGCAGAAGTATTACACTTGGATTGGATTATGGGGCTGTATGTGTCCAAATTACAATCGGATTATGAGGACCACCGTAGTGGCGGACTCCGAATTAATTTTGACACCGTGGTGTTCTTTAACGTGTCTCTAAATTCAAGTACGCGGGCGTTTTTTATTTCGCCCTCGTCGAAATGCGGCTGCCGCGGTCGGGATCAAACCCACGACCTCGAGCGATGCCATAGCAGCAAAGCTACCGCGGCGGGCGAAGGAGAGTTGATTTGACGTGTGACCACTTCCGTAGTGTCGCCTAGACCCTACAGTTTAATGCGGCTCTGCTTCTGCACGCCTTGCATCAGGTGAACGCTTAACAAATTTGCATGGTGTTTGTGTTTCAGAACTAGCAGAAACGTACCGTAGCTTACCTTGAACTTCAATTTATCCCATTTCCCCGCAATCATTTCGTGTCTGCGTACATTCTACCCATTCTCTGCCTCCTCTATCCACCTCCCCTCTACCATTTTATACAATACTTCTCCTCTGGACAGTTACACGTAAGTAGAAAGGTAAGCACCGCAATTTTTGCAATGCGTTCGCGGGTGATCACGGGTAATTGTATACAGCTGTCAAAAGGCTAATGTGGCGATGCTCAGGGAGCTCCAAAGGGCATTGCCCGCATTCGACGCGGTGCAAAGGTCCAAACGAGCTTCTCGCGTCGCCTTTCGTCTCTGCCGCGCTCCTGTCAGGTATACACAAGCTCTGAACACCCCCCCCCCCCACCCCGACGCAGGGTGGCAAGTAGCAGCAACAGTGTGAAAATCGGAGAATAAGGCAAAGAAAGCTTCGCTTTAAGAAGGTCCACTTGATTCCACTTTGACATAAAACGCTGTGTTAAGAATGCTTTTAGCGAATAATAAACGAGTGTCGATTGGAGTGCCGACGACAATAAAACTGTTAATAAAGTGGCAGCGATGAATATCTTGACGCCTGAGTAGTCGTGAAGCAGTGGTCTCTTTAAGTGGCGCATATGTGCAGGAAAGTGTTAGAAGAAAAGAGAAAGAGTAAAGTTTGATGAAAACTGGTCCAGCAGTTTTCCTTCGGGGCGAGACTGGATAGAAGGAAGGCAAGGAAAATATTTAAATAAATGAAATGAGAATAAAATATCACGGAATCTCACTATTACCCATTATTACTAGATGCTGCCAGCCAACGGAATGCCAGGGAAAGAACAGCTTGCCCATTGTAGGGTGCCCATTACCGCGAGCGTTGCGCCGAACGAATACTCTGGTCGTCCTAGTGAAATACCTATGCTTAATTTTTTCCACGCAAGCTTTTAAAGGCTGCCAGAGAGTTGCCATCTTGGTTAGAATTAGACTTTTCTATGAGAACGTGTTCTGAGGCAGCCTGTCCTAGCCTTATAAGATTACTGCTCTTGGAATTACTGCTCCTATAAATAATGTTTTTGTGTACTATACATCTCAATCTAGTTATCTGACTGCGTATTTTGCTGTAGAAGCTTTGCTTTTTCAGTCACATCTAACCAACAAACCCATTCTTGTGTTTCACCGCCTGACGTTCAATTTCCTCATTGTCAACAGCGGATTTGGAATACTTGCTAGTTTGTTTCCTTCGCTGTGAATGAAAGACAAGTCGGAATGAAACGAAAACTGTATAAACGAAGTAGAACAGCGCTGATACCTAATTGCTTAAAATAGTGACCAGGTATATTGCCATATCAGGCCGGTAATCATGTTTTAGACCTAAAAATCTGCGTCTGTGAATGAATCACGCAAGGTTCATGCAGAAAAGTGAACGTAGAATGGTGAATACGTGGTATAGTTTGTTTTTTCGAGTTCACAGTTTCATTCCGGCTGGCGTTCAATATGGAGGTATGATAGGCATGATTCTATTTTGTTAGGCAAGATTCAATCTGCGATGTGTCTACAGAAAAAATACTGCTTGATGCGACATACTGCAGTTGGAGCAGTCCTGCCGATCCAGACTGAAGTGAACGGAAATGGCCGCCCGAACGGGTTCAGAAACTTCGAGAGTATCGACCTTGCCTGGAAGAACCTTACCTACAAGGTCAAGTGCGGCAGAAGTGCGTATATTTCAACTAATGTTCCCAAACGTGCGATTATTGCAGAGTGAATGGAGGAGTTCGACATTCGGTGGAAAAGAGAATAGGAGTCAGTAAGGCTCAAGGTAAAAAAAATTAACAAAAAGTGTGATTTAAACGTTGAATGAGTCCTTACATTCTATGTGATGCAAGGTATAGGACATAATGCTGAATGTTACTAAAACAAAATATACCTCATTCACTAACAAAATAACACCATCCTGACCCCGAGATAATTAATACAGGGAGTTCTGGTTGCTTGAGTACCATTTAATGTGCAAGTAGTTATTTCGGGTTGACTATCGTAAACAACCTAAGTTGGGAACCTCATTTTACTGAAATTGGATTCCAGAGCCATTTTCACTCGAGCACATTTTTTCAAATGGCATGTGGACTCCTACAAAGCTACGTTGATATCAGAATAATGAAAGGACAGTTGAATAAACTAAAAGGCCTCCGCAAACGGCAGCTTATCAATAAAGATGCCGAATTTAGTTATCGTTTTTCCGGTAACTCTCAATCACCGCTTAATGAAGCCACGTATGGCCATAACGTATGACCACACACATCGTTGCACATGACTGCGTCATATATAGATCAATAGTTAACCGTGCAGACAAAAATATGTTAAATAAGTCCTTACATTCTATTCATAAGTAGTACAAGGTATGGGGCATAAGGCTGAATGGTAATGCAACAAAATACACCATTTACTAAAAAAAAAGGCACCCTCTTCACTTTACGTACATATTAGACGATAGATCAACAACGAGAACTTCCTGTATAAAGTATATCGGGGTAACTATCACAAATAACTTAAATTGGGAACCCCATATTACTGAAGTTCATGCCACAGCCCAACGTAAATTGTCACTACTGAAAAGGAAACTGCATGGAGCAACAACTCCTGTCAAATTGAAAGCCTCCTTATAGGACTGACCGTATCATAAATACTTAAATGAGAAATTACAACAAATACAACGATAGTCCGCTCCATCCTTCTCGATTATTCAAGGTGGATCAACGTTGGCCAGTTAGTTATGAAAGGAAAGCTCAATTAAAACGACTCACCCATCGCCGAGTTGTATCCAGGTTGAAATTATCCCTAAGCTCTGTCATGGCCACTAGAAAATAACTCCGCTCAAGGCATTCACTGCGCATGTGTCACAGCAACATGGTCAAACGAACCACAAGTCACATTAAGTCTGATAAGTATTATTTATTTCCAGCCGTAATAGCCTATTGGAACAAGCGACAAGATGCAGTCGTCTCCTGTTCTTAGGTTGAATCTTTTGTTCATGTTATTGCAGACATCAAATTCGGTATGTAACAAGATCATATTGCATTACTGTATGAGAGACAATTTGTATATGTATCTGAAATCTAATTTTTCTGCAATATTGTTACCTTCTAGGTATACTTGTTCTTCACTGCTGCTTGGGCAGAACTACGGCCTGCAGTATGTATAAGCAAAAATATATATATATATAAGAATAGAAAAAACGTATATTGGCAAGATGTTTCCATTGGCAATGGTATAGTTGGAAATATGGACTCGCCTCGTGAAAGATTCATGCCCTAAAGAGACATATGCAGCATTATAGCACGCCAGTAGTCAAGCAGTCCGCGACCGTCGTTATATGATGACAGGGAGGTTTTGGGGGTTTCGCTCCAAAGAAGAGTTCTCCAGACTGCTGTGCATGTCAACGAATGGCTGAAATGACTATGACATTAAAGGTCGTGAGAGCAGACGTATCAAAAGCAACCATAAACCGAATGTTATTAAGGCAGTAGACGCTTTATCAGAGTAATTTGCTTTCGCACAGTTGCTCATTTTAAACGCCCCAGCCATGCATTTATTCAAAATTGGGCTAAATGTTGTAGTTGTTGTAGTGGTTTTGATGTTTTTGTTAACAGCACAGTTGTGTTGATGAAGTTGTGTTACCTGAATTACGTCCTTGCTGATCAAGGCAGTGAGTGCCTCCAAGACAACTCGCAACGTCATGACCAGTGCAAGTAAAAAAAAGTTTTCATCGCGAGTGTAGCCCTAGAGAACATGACAAATGGTGCACAAACACACACACACACACACACACAAACACACACACACACACACACCACACACACACACACACACACACACACACACACACACACACACACACACACACACACACGCACACACACACACACACACACACACACACACACACACACACACACACACACACACACACACACACACACACACACACACACACACACACACACATATGAGAGATAGTATCTGCAAAAGTACTGCAGGCCCGTAAAGTGTCCATGTAGGCGGAGTATCAAGGAGGAAAAATATCAGGCAATTACAATGAAAATAGACAATCAAGATTGGTATAGTTATATAACGCTAAACAAGCAAACAAATATACTATGAAAACGGGAAACAACCAATGAGCCTTCAGAAGCATTCTGTACAAATGATAAACAAACACTGCGGCTCGATACAAACGCTCTTTCAGAGTAAAAGTTGAGATTTATTTAGCGCAATATGGTCAGTTCTACTGAATGTTGTTAAGGGTAAACTGTTTTATTGCATTTTGTTTATGTTTAAGCTACTACTAAAGCGCTTCCTTTTAAGCAGTGTAGAACACATATCTCATTTACTTAAAAATAGCGAGTCAGAGACTGAAGTACCTAAACATATAGAAATCGGAGAGCTTCGCAGAAGCAGACGGGCATCAAGTATCCCATCTGAAAGTTGTAACCGGCCGTCGGTTGTCACGGCTGACTTCGACACTGCTTAACGGCTGCAGCATGTTGTAATGTCGGGAAGACTGAAAGAAGAGCACGTGCCTTGTAGTCCGTGTGTAACTGATTTTATTTTCTTGTTGCTCATTTCAGCCAGTAGGAACCTGGTACAAAACATGAGCGGCGAAGTGCGTTCTGGTACACTGACGGCAGTCATGGGCCCTTCCGGTGCTGGCAAGACGACATTGCTCAACTTGCTTACGGGTTTCTAGTGAGTACGGTCATTTCTTTCGCCAAAATGACCTGCTTATTTCATTGTAATTATTAAAGGTGTTGGTGTTACTATTCCCATTTCTTCAATAGGCCCACAAGATTGAGATTAGTAATACCAGACGGGAATTGTCACGTATAGAAGACTGGGGACGAGTGTCGGTGCAGTTGAGGTCTATTTCGCGCGTCACTGCACATTTACATCCACGCCTTGCTCGAATGTATTACATACGCGCCCTCGACAACGGTTCTAAGTTCCTTTCTGGAGCCTCATAAAAACCTCCACATCCGCCTACTGGGTCACTTTGATATTTATCACTCCAAAACCTTATATGATGTCAGTGTTATTATCCGGGCTGGTGAGGGGAGGTGACGTTTCATTTTTCTTGCAGCTTAGCATGTGGTGTGTTTTTCGCTGCTAGAGGTGACAGGTACTAGTTGGGGTCGAGAGCAAGGTTATTAGTCAGAGAGATATGAACTGAATCCGCTGAAATTTCTGTGGATCCAAGTAGACTGGCTAGATGGCATTAGCTCTCATTAGTTAGAACGGTGAGTTTCATCCAGACTATTTAGAGTAAATGAATCTGACAAAACTTTTTTTCCTATATTTGTTCAACTTTGGAAATTCTGTCTTCAGTGTACGTGTGCCAGACTACGCGATGTGCATTGAATCATTCGTCTAGTCATTGTAGGGCAGCTGATTAATTTAGTGGAGGGGGGAGGTGGTTGTGCAATTTACGTTTTAGAAAACAGTTTGCGAACTGCCGCTGTTAAATGTTTTGTAATGTTTACACTTCAGGCAAGTTATTAGTGATAGTAACTCTCACCTATATGTTGAAAGTTCCTCTAAATCTGAAGAACCGCGACTGCAAGTGTTAAAGATGGCATTGTTCTTGCGTTTTACCTGGATCGTGCTGCCAGCTGCGTGAAGCAATAAAGAGGAGCAATCACGGAGCTCAATTTTTACACAGTTTGCCATTCGCAGTGAGCTTCCTCGGTAGACGTATAAAGAGATCCCGCTACCGACTACGCATGTTCAGCGATTCCTAACAGACTGCCCTACTACTGCAGTATATAAAGCCCCAAAGGCACGCGGAGCCATTCTCAGCCAAAGCAATTAGCCAATGTAGTAGCCGCCAATTATGCTGACCCACTCTTTTCGTTCTGTTGCATGGTTTGGGCGCTTTCTTGCGCTTTGCTTGTACTAGACACGCAAAGCGGCTCGTGTGGAGCGGTTTGTAAGGATAGGCGCCACCATTCCTAACAGCAAACAAAATGACAGCTGAAGTGCTAGCCATTGCAACGAAGACATATGAGGTTGCAGGACTGCAACAAGTACTTAAATTCTGCATATTCCAGCACACCGCACCCTTGTGGTCCGTCCTTTTACGTTGTTTCAACACGTAGAGCCCTTGGCGCTATACAGTGACTAGCCGAATTGTTTTTCTCTCCCTTACCGCGTATTGGAAGGCGCGTCAGAGACGCTTTCGCAAACCGCTTGTAGCGAGGCTTCCTTCTTTCCGTATTGTTTTCACTGAAACTTTCCCGCCTTCAGCGTAGCCGATTACTCATGGTCTGCGTCCCATAGAAAGTACTCCGTTTACTTAGCGCTGCCCGTGACCTAGCACCGCACAAGGTCACCGAATTTTCTTCCGGCCAACAGTACGTGACATGCAGTACGTGAAGAGCAGCTGCTCGTCGTTCCACAGAGTTTTTCACATTCCTTGCTGACATTTTGACAATATTAATACTACTTAAAGAGGAACACGGCGCTATATAGTGTTTTCGCGCGCCAGCAATGCAATGCTTCATCCAGCATGATGTGCAGTAAATGAGTTTGTATAAACTTCCCGGTTTTAGTGGTTGTTTATTGTTTGATAGTATTCTATCGGAACAACGGTACCAATTTGCCTGCTGAATTCATTGCAAAAGTCGCCTTTCGACAGATTCTTTAGCAAACAAAAATGTTTTCGAGATCACACCAGAATCACTTTAATCAAGCTTGCAAAAAACAAGAAGACTTTTACCCTGCAATGCCACATGGCAACCTTGTTTTATAATGTTTAGTGTCTTTTTATTTATTTTTTTCTCCTAACTCCCTTTAGGGTGGGGTAGAAAACGGACATTTCTCTTGGTTGAGCGAGCTATTCTCTGCCTTTGATTCACTTCTCTCTCTCTCTCTCTCTCTCTCTCTCTCTCTCTCTCTCTCTCTCTCTCTCTCTCTCTCTAGAAACTGTTTTTCTTTCTCATACACCTCACACTTTTGTGTGCAGAGACGTATCCTTGCATTGAACAGGAACTCACATTAATGCAATTGCTTGTTTATGACAGAAAACGGATGCTATAAATGGGAACGGAAACGCTCTATCTTGTTATTCTTTCTTCTCCATGTACTTTCGCCATGAAAGCCTTCTTAGTAACTCATATTTCAGTCTATGCGCAGTAATAAATAGATCATGGAAAAAAGTAAGCACGACAAATTGCAAACTAAGATGGTTCCATGACAACAAATGCGCTGAATATTTTACTTAGGTGCAACCCCCGTAATGCCGCAGACGTTCTAAATGAAGAAATCTTAACAGTAACCGAGCGCCCTTACTTTATATACTTAGATAAGCATTTCATTCGCTTTGCGTTAGTTTTGCTGTTTTCGCCATGTCCTGTTTTCTTTCTTACTTCTACGGTTTTTCCCCTTTTCTTATGGTGGGGTGGGGGGGGGGGGAGGGGATGTCTTCGCCGATGACAGTACCACCGGAGCAGATTTGTGGCTTCGAGAACGAGATCTTGTCCATGAATACAAATAGGCCACTGACGGCTGGTTAAATCGTGCGACAGGAGCCTCGAATAGAAATTTCAGCTGTATATCTAAATGCCGCGCACACGTTGTCAAAGACAACGCATGTGTCAGAAGGTACCTCTCATCGTGCATGCATGTGTTCTGCGGTCAACGCTGCACCGCCATGAGAATTTAAGCTTCCGCGAAGTTTTTGAAGAACTCAAGGTGTTGTTTAACCTAAGTCTTGCGAAATATACGACTACGCCCACCCGCACCATAGCGTAGTGGTTTTGGCGTTGCGCTGCTAGGCCCGAGATAAAATTTCGGCCACAGCGGCCTCATTTCGATGCGGGCCGGGTGCACGTTAAAGAACTACAGGCGGTTAAAATTAATCCGTAGTCCCCCATTACGGCATGCCTCATATTCATGTCGAGGTTCTCGCACGTGAAACATCAGAATTTCATTCTTAGTGACTATATACGACTCTCACCTCCCTCTCTGTCTCTCTCTGCGTGCGTGCATGCTGACGACCTTACCGTCTTTGCTAGAAACAGGCTCAGAAGCGCAGAGGCGACCCATCTTGTTCAACGTCTCATCACTCCTTCAAGCTGCTTGACCACTTGAATGAAATGCAGCGTGGCCGTGTCGTGTTCCTTTCTCTCTCATCCTGACCGCACTGCAATCAATGCACTCACTGAAAGCAGCTCTTCCCTTCACCAAACACGCACTTTCCTTGCTTGCAGCGACAAGGGCTACACGGGAGAGATTCATATCAATGGCTACGTGCGCGAACGGGAGCTGTTCAACAAGCAGAGCTGCTACGTCATGCAGGAAGACCGCCTGCTGCCAGTTCTGACGGTATTCGAAGCCATCTACATGAGCGTTGAACTGCGAATGCCGAACATTGAACCAAAGGACAAGGCCAAGAAGGTGAAATGCGTTGGGAGACGTGGCCTGACACTTTCGTTCTGCTTATGTTACGATTAGTTATAAAGAAAAAAAAAAAGCCTGGAACCATTCGGCACCATGTAATGCCACACCTGCTACTCCGCTGTAATGAATTTAGCAACGCAGCTGACAGCTAGATATAAAAGGTAATGCATTAAATCTTACAGTATGAACAGTCTAAGTGACCATTTAACAGGAATACATGCGTGTCAGGCGTGTGTGTGTTTATGTGTGCGTTGTGTAGCGCGAATTTACACAAGCTTAGCAGATGTAATAATGCGAAGAAAAAAATCGGCGCGTAATAACATAGGGGGGGGGGCGAGGGGAGAGGCACAAGAATACGCCCTAATTGACGAAGACACACACGATCGAGAGATGAATAATGTTGACAGCGTGGCGGCCTATAGGAACCGAGAACAAGAGTCTAAAAATACATAAACACGATGATGCATCTTTTCACCCTATAAAATTATGTGAGCTGGGAATGCCAGAGGATGTCCTTCGCAAATTATCTGCGTACGCGAGCGCCAAAATGAGTGTCCGAGATTCTCCGAGAATTCCCACTGCCAGACTTTGGTCGTAAAACCGAGCTATATTATGCCACCGATATGGGCAGCGCAGTTCAGTGAGACTGAAGCCGTTCGTGCTTATTCATAAAACCCGTCTTTTCTAAGATCGTCATCAAAAATACTAGGGAGTTCATTTGTCAGCTGGAGAATTGCGAAAACGATGTGGTGGTATCTGGCTTGTGTTTCACCCATAACGTCTTATAGAACGACCGCTGGGAATGCATTACACCGTGCACGTTGTCCTAAGTTCATACAACCGCGCAAGAAATACGCACATTGTGTGCCCCAGTTACATCATCTGAAACTTTAATTCTTAAAATTATACTTGCAAGAATTTTAGCAAGGCATATCGATCATCAAGTTATGTGTACTTAAGTCCCGACAATGCACTGTCTTCCAATTACAGGAAGCCTAGTACACGAGAGAAAATCACTATACTCCGACGTTACCACTCGCAGGTAGAGCAGTCAATACAAGAATGGGGCCTGGAGGCGTGCCGAAACACTCTCACGGAGAATCTGTCCGGCGGCCAGCGGAAGCGGCTGGCCATCGCCCAGGAGCTGGTTAACAACCCGCCTGTTCTGTTCCTCGACGAACCAACAAGGTTGTCTGGCTCTCAGGTGTCTCGACTAGGTCACGTAGTCCACAGGCTAACTACACCGCGAGTGCCTTAAATGATTTGTTAAAGGTCAAGGAATACGAAAAAAAAAAGAGGAATACGCACGAGGCAGAAGAAGAAAAAAAAAGAACGAAAGCTGCGAGAAAAAAAATTAGCCCGCACTCTGTTGGTATCAGCTAATCGCGTTATGACCTAGTTTTATTTCTCTTATTCCGAAGGCCTCATATCCTTACGTGGAACGCTCCAGCGGCGTGCTACGCTGTACGCGGTCGGTTCTGCCACCTGCCACAGAATTCGTTATAACCACATAGTGCCAACAGACAACGAAGAAAGGGTAAGCGAAGGAAACATGAACTGTTAAATTTATACGGAATGTAGAAATAATTTTCCTGGCCTGATTTTCTGCTGGCTTCATGTAATTGCAACTGATAAAAAATCGATCCTCTCGGTTCCCCGTATTAATCTCTCTCTAGCACAGCATTTCTTCTAGACAGCTTCAGCACGCAAGGGTGGCCGCAGTCATAACGCATCATGCTAGCTTCATGCCTCCGGTGAGTCACTCATCACTTTATTTATTGCGAACCTGAGCCGGTGCAATGTAAAATTCTTTCTTTAGCTCGCTTCTATTCCGTCCTTATAATCTAAAGTTGGAGTCTGGCCGATCACGGTGGTAACCTGGACGGGGTGCCACTCGGACCACTGACGATAAGTACAGAATTAGGGAATTTGGTTAAAATTCGTGGTTGGGAGCAGCGAAATGGACGAAAATGTCCTTTCTGAGCTTTGGCGTGTGGTGGCTTCCTATAGCGGAGGAATAAACATGCCCTGCGTATTCTTTCCCCTTCATTTTCTGGTATTTTCTGCTTACAACCCGTTCTATCCTGCGTTGTACTTGCTGGGTCCCTTCGTTAAGCAAACGTGCACTAGAAGCGACGACGTGAAGAGGAAGGGGCTATTCGTATGAAGCGAGGAGAGCTCGCTGCACGCTCAATATTGTCAGCGGGCATGTTTCGGGGCGGGGGCCCGGGCACTCAGGGCACACAAAACTTTCAGGCTGGAAACGTCACTATCGCGGCTTATCCTGCAGGTGCGTAGACTCTGACTGCTTTTAGCGCATACGTCGGCTGTGACCACTGGCCTAGCTGGCAGCTTTTGATGTCAGAGTGGCCGGCTGTGCAGTGCGTCTGTGCAGTGCGTCTGATCGGTACACACAGCACCTACCTCTCCGTACTATCACTTGGTCAGGTGCACCGAATATGGGCTATTGTTTCCGCCAAGCCGCAAATGTCACTGGTAGGGCTTCCGGCCCATCCAACTATATACGAGTATGACTTGCTAAACACAACGCCGAGGAACAGCCGGTGAACTACGTTTGAATTTTAAAGGCTTCCGACAGGTCTCAATGAGTGGGCTATCGCAGAAACTTCCCTTTGTATTGTTCGAAAGAAGTACATCCGTCCAGCACTCCGTTCGCGACCTTTTAGGATGTCATGTAAAGAGGGCCTCAACGATTTATGTTTTGCTCATCGTTGCCGCCTATGTTTTTTCGCTAGGTGTCGTCAGTATTAGTCCGGGAACCTTTGAGTAGCGCCCTCTCGCGTGTGACGTCAGTGGGAGAACTTCACTGCCATGCCGCGCGTGCACTCGCTATTGGCCCCGAGCTCCACCACTGGAAAAGCTGGTGCCACCGTCGGCGCGACGTGCTATTAGGGATCACGTGGACATAGCGGCCACGTCGGCTGCTTCGGAAGCGCCGAAGCGAGCTGAAAACGAGAGTTCAAATTCCCTCGTACGCTGCGGTCCTCATTTAGTGGCGAGATTTTCTCGTTTTGCGATTCTCCTTTACAACGCTTGAAAACACTGCAATAGGTAGTGGCTGCCTTTGAAGGCGCGCAACATGGTAGGCTACTGCTCGGTGCCGCATTGCCGGACGTACGCAACGAAGCCCGGTGTCAGCCTGATTCACACGTAGCCGCAGGACAAGAAGCTACGTGAAGCTTGGCTCGCGAAACATAAAACTGGCAAACAGTCATCGGCTACAAATCGGGTATGCAGCAAGCACAGACGCGAGGAAGATTTCTGCTACGGCGCCGGGTCTGCAATGTTCGGAAAACACGCACTGAGACGCTCGCCCGAGTCCGCTGCCCGACTAATGTGATGACGGTTTGGCCTATGAACTTGTCGATGCTATAGATACTGGCAAGTTCACTGGAGTGGCAAGGGAGCGGTAAGAAGCACATTTAAAAAAAAGCATGGCATCTGGTCATGTTCGTGTTATGAATTAATACACTGGATTACAAAAAAGAAGCAGCGGGAAATCGCACGCTGAGAACACCGATAAACATAAAGTGCGACGCAACTCGAGAAATAATATTGAAACATCCAAGAATTTAGAAGAAAAAAAGAAAGATTGAATCTGCGCGACGGCACATCACAGTCCCCGTAGGCGTCGAAGTCTCTACAATGAAATTATTTTTGAACAGGTCTGATATCACCCACGCAAAGATGATTGCTTGCATACTGTCAAATGCTCATATTCTGTGGCCTAAAGTTCATGGCACGGTGCGAAAACGCGCACGCGGCGAAAGCCAAACAGTGCGCGGACAAGCATGCAGACGCGCAGTCGTCGCTGCGAAGCTGTGCGATCGCTGCATTGAGGCTTCATTGTATAACGCTCAATTTAGTTGTACAAACACTATAAGAACATATTTCACATAGTTTGCTCTCAGCGTTTGCCTACCTTTCACGAAAGAAGCCGGTTCGGGGGACTCCATCGCGGCGACCACGCGCACGCAGTGGCGTTCACTGTACGTATTCGGTAAAGAGATAGCGTCTGTAAATGATTCTGTGCTTTCAGTTTGACCAAGATTAATATTTAGATAGTAAAAAACTTCTCTCGTTTCGAAAGTATTTACAGAAATGTCCGGGAGAGCTCCCGCGTGGTGTTTTCAGTGAGCGCCGACAGCAAAACCTATATTAGGGTCGCGCCGCGTGATCCCTCATACTACGCCAGCGAGGCGCTTCCGATAGATGGCGACTCCGTAACTCCTCGCCGCCAATACGTCAAGGCAACTTGAAGTTGTCGGCCGATGGGCTCTGCTCGTCGAGCATTTCAAGCGTAAGCTGGCAGGCTCGTAGAACAGCACGTACGGAATATTCTGGGAAACTGTTCCCCGCGAAAGCGAGTGGAGTCGCAGTCGTGACCTCGCTTCTGGTGGATTGCTCCTGGCGTCGTCTGCTAGTCATCATTGTGTGGACGTGCGCGTACGGCGGAGGTTTTTCGTCATCGCAGTTCCGTTGTCATGGCGCACTCACGATTTGTCGCTCCCCCCCCCCCCTTTTTTTTTTTTTGGCGATGAATTCCAGCATTTGGTCTTCGGCTACTGCGTCTGCGCGGCGATACTGCGTTTGTCTGTGCAGCGCATGCGGCGTGTTCAGTCACCCGTTCCGTTGACCGAAGTCATTCCCACTTTGCTGTTGCCCAGCACGGTGTTTGATACCATTCTCAGGAAAGTACGTGGTAACTGTGGCGCGTTAATGCATGCGCTGCATTAGCGGCATTGAATCACTCTGCGGTTTGGAACGTTTGGCACAGGACAAAATTAGTGGGGAAAACAAACTTATGTAGTGTTTTGCTGCAGTGATGACTTTCGCAAGACAGTTTCGTTTAAACTTGGATACTTTCACCGCCGCGCAGCTCGCCTCTGCATGCTAGTCGGTTCAGCGTAAACCTTTGTCCTTTTGCTCCTGTCATGGGTAGCGAGCACATTGCACGGGCGAGGTTCCTTCATCGATAAGGATTAGTGCTGTTGCGTAACAGCACTAAAAGCGGCTACCTTTGCTTAGACCACCGTTTTTAAACTATTTTGTTCTGTAAACGCGTCTTACGTAGTCAGAACTAAAACAAGAAACTGGATAAGCTTAGACAACTGGAGCGCTAAACACGCACCCCATCAATACGCACTAAACACACACACGCACACACAACAGCACGATAAAATGTTGACAGGCCTTTTGGCTCTTTCTTTCTGTTTATAAGGCAATATTATTTGGTACTTTACGTTTACTTCTACTAAAATCTGCGCTTAAATAACTTCTCCTTTCCTTAATTCCCTGAGTCGGTGAACGGCAGATATTGGTGACGATCAAATCAAGTTCACCCAATTGTATGCCGGCTCCTCTCAAGGTCCTGGCCGCGCCCCTTTTAATTAGGGATGAGGGAACGGGTGATTCCCCCCTGCTGTTAAAGGTCGCTCACTTTTATTGCACCACACACGCACACCCTTCCGTGGCGGGCCTCTATCCTTCGTTCACAAACACAGGAGAAATGACGGCAGGCGGCCATGCGGCGCTGTCGGAAAACATACACTGTCAGCAATTCGTGGACACCAGCACAGCGTAAGAAGTTGCTCGAACACAGGATTGCACAGAGACACCCCATATTTCGGAGTATTCGCACCCCTGGCTTCTTAGCAAGCTTCTCAATGCACGTGCGCGGGGCAGAGAATATGCAGGGGCTCTTACAAAATGCCGTCGGGGCGTCACGGTCGCGCCAGCAACAACAAAAAATAATCTCTAAACCTGTCTTCGACTTCTTTCGGCCGCTTGCCCGAGTGGCCGGCAATAACCGTCTTGTTCGTCGGTTGCTATTCCTGCGACCTTTTGGCGCCCGTTAGTCGGTGCCGAATCGAATAATGCCGCACCGTGACATACGTAGACGTACTATTCATTTAGTTCGTGAAGGACCCTTGCACTAATGAATAAGAAGTTCATAGAGTATATATTATTCGGGTAGTGGCATGGACTCTCAGTGTACTCTAATTTGTGTACTCTTGTGAGAGTCAGTGTACTCTCAGTTGCGACGTTATTATCTTTATTTATTTCAGTCAACTCTTACCTGTCTAACTTAAAATTACTGTTTAGTTCCTTAGTTTCTGCTGCATAACATAGAGAAATGGAGTAGCCGAGGTACTCTTCCTCTAAATCTCTTCCCGGCAGCCTTATGCATAACATAACAGAACAGAATCAAACTATCAACGGCATTGTGTTAAGGCAGAGAACACTCGCGCATGGTCTTCAGCCTAACTAAGATCATCAAATATTGTTACCGTCTATAACAGCATAAATATCTAGACAAAGACAAAACATTCCTTGTTATCCGGTTTTGTGCTTGCTAAATCACTCCACCATCAGACGATACGAACATATCGCGACCGTGCTTCAGGCATCTTTCGCCCAATTTTGCTGCACTTACAGCGAAAAGAGCTCACACAATTTTCAAGTGCACGGTGAACGCACACGACGGTGATTTCACGCTGTCTAATAGTTTGGTGTTTCCTTTGATTGCAGTGGCCTGGACAACGTATCTAGTCTAATGTGCGTACAGATCCTCAAGCGGATGGCATCCATGGGTCACACCGTCGTTTGTTCCATACATGCCCCCAGTGCCAAGATATTCTCTAATTTCGATATGGTGAGAATACTGATCACTTGCTCACATGTAATAGCGCGCTGTATCTCTGGCACTCTTTGATTCCAGAAAAGCATTTAGGCATTTCACAAAAAAATTGTTTCCATAGTACTTCTTTTAGGTTTAGCGCGGTAACCGTTGTTTGTAAGATAAAGGTAAGGTGCGTCAACTTAGCACATCCCTTGCCACTGCAGGTCGTTAAATGTGAGTTCTTGCTCATGGGATCCACATCACTGTCAGAGTCAGAGTCAGAAGTGGTAGTCTTCAGGCATTAAATGAACTACAAATATTTGTGCATATAAAAGGAGGTCCCATAATCAGAGACGGAATCGGGACCTTCTATGGTAGTGAATGTAGAAAAATTAATTAATGCAGCAAACAGCAGTAGCGAAGACAAAGAATAAAATACATTGCGAGCAAAGGAAAGAAAAAAAAAGACAGGTCTAGCGAAATGAAACAATAAAGTACATCGCAGGTAAAAAAACAAACAAAGAGCAGCAAATAAAGGAACCAAAAGCCACAACTAGACAGGGTAAAAAACAAAGGCAATTCAACACTCCTAAGCAGTTGTCGGATGGTTACAGGGTGGAAAATACTAAAAATATACGAAAAAAAGGAAAACATAGAGAAGCAACCCCAATTACGCAGAGTATGGCATGGGTGTGAGGAAATTTTTCAGTTCTTTCTTGAATTTGCCAATTGATTGAGAGATTTTGATTACCAGTGGTATGGCATTCCAGGGACGGATTTCGGCGAAGTATGCCGTTTGTTTGGCATATTTGGTATGAACTGAAGGTAAAATAAAATTCTGATTATGTGTATACCTTGTCAAGTCATTGTAGTGCTCAATTAATGCGGCTGCTGCGGACGCTTATGTCAAAATAAATGGAGAAGGTTAAATGTTCGAGTAGAATGGATTTGGGGCAGCACTGCGATACGCAGATAAACCATTGGAGCCGGTCGCTGAAGTGGCGGCTGCATTCTTTACAGCTGTACATGGTATCCGGAGGACAGTGCATCTACAACGGTGAAGTGGATCATCTTGTGGGATTCCTTTCAAGACACGGCCTGCAGTGCCCACAGTTTCACAACCCCGCCGACTACAGTGAGCCTATCTATAGATAGCGTATTCAAACTTTGATGCACTGTGTATATTCAGTATGTACTTATTTCTTGTTATAGAACACTGTTTGTTTACTGGTGCGCTGGTTATCTTGTTGGGCTTAAATTAAGTGCGGGTAAGCAACTTCAAATTCTTTTTTTTTTCGTAAACCTTGGTGCGATGTCTGCTCGTTATGTTTTGTTGCTCTTGCTGCCACAGTTTGCGAGATAGCGTCCGGCGAGTACGGCGACTGCTGCAAAAGGTTGAGCGTTGAGTTCGAGCTTCCCGAGCCGGATAGAAGCGCGATCGTCAAAGGGACACGGTCGAAGTACGGCGGAGTGATCATGACTAACGAGGTACGTCATGCACTTATTGCAAGCCTGTTGTGCTGCAAGAAATGTACGTACTTGCGTTTGCTGCAAACAGGCAGTACGTTCTGAAACGTAACCTACAACAACTTTTTAAAACTGCCACTTTTACACCTGTTATGCTCCCAGTCTATCAGAAAGGTGATCGGAAGAACAACGAAGAAAATCACGCGCACTGAAGCTATAGTCTATCGAGAACTTTGGAGGACCAGCACATGCAAAGTACAACTGGAATTTTGGCGGCTTCTTTTACATCATTTCACTTTCCTAGCAATGTTTTACTGTTGAGCCAATCACAGCACGGAAATGAAGACGATCGCAGCGCCATCGCCGCCAATCTTGCTCAGATTGGTTGCCGATAGGCGATTTCCAAGCGTTTGAATGCGTGCGAACCCTATAAAACGGGATATCGTGCCATTTTCTCGCTAGTTTGTGAGCGCGAGCAAGGTCTGCGTGAACATGCTAGTATATAGACAATTATAAATGACATCATGGCCACTTACAGAGGTCGAACAGGAAGGTATATGTGAAAGTCGGTGCCGTGCACTGCGGGGAATCTCGTTTCGCATTGAAATTGGAGGTGTTAAAAAAATTTAGGTGCACGTTAAAGAACCTGCAATGGTCAAAATAAATCTGGAGTCCCCCAATACGGCGTGCCTCGCAATTATATCGTGATATTTCAAATTAAAATTTCAGATTTTTTTTAGATGACCCGGGGGAGCTGACACGGGTCGAAACTGCTCTGAGCACTGCACAAATCTTGCTTGCTCAATGCACTCACCCCCGCGGGATCTCGTCTGCACGACGGCAGTAAGCCCGGAAGCGTACTGTTCCACTGGCTTTACTTGTGCTTACACGCATTGAGATGGGGTCAAAATACTCCTGTGCTATACGACCCAATGTCGTTACAAGGTTGTGTAAATTTTCGCCTCAACTGCTCGTACATGTATGGGCTGTAAACATGACCAAGATATCAATATATTGCCTTATGTTTCTTGAAGGCAAAATAATGTTTTTTTTGTATTTTTTATCAAACGAAACAAAAAATGGGCAAATTTTGTCAAAGGCATTCGAATTTTTTGTTAGTTTATTTTTGGTTAAATCATATGCTGCTATCATGCCATCTACAATGGCCCTTCAGAAATATATTATTGATGCTTATTCAACAGCAAAAAGCAGAGGCCTACAGGATGTACTCCTTCAAGGTCAACCAATTTCACCAGTTTCGAGTCCTGCTGAAACGCTGTTGGCTTTCAGTCTTCCGCAACAAGGTGCGTGCCCTCTGTCATGCTGTTCTCCGTGGGTTAATACCCGGCTCTAACCTTTCGGCTCAGTTGTAGAGATGTAGTGCAAGAAGGTCCTCTATCCTTCTTGGGTTCCTCAACCTTGAGTTTCTTAAAAGCCTAACTTTAAAACGTGTATCCAGCACGTCTGGCTTTGCTTTTGCCGCATAATGCAGGTTAAAATGAATCTTCTAATAACCAAAGTTTTTCATGTGCCGATAATGTTTATGCCTTCACTGCGTAATGACTAACGGGAAGCTACTTGTCAAATATTGCTCATTCAGTACTTCCGGCTGCTTAGCGATAAAAAATGTCGCTCATCCGAACGACCCGTTTATTCCGACATCGCATCTCGCAATGTGCGTCACTTTTGTAAAGATATAGCTAGCCTTGCTCACATGCTCTGGTGTTGCCCCCTGGCGCCGGCGGCCAGGACCACCAAGGAAAAGTGGGACCGAGCTCTACGCAGCCCGGACCTTGGAGCACAGCTCTGGGCTATCCATCGGGCCCGCGACGCGGCGGAGGGGCATGGCCTCTCTGCCCCAACATGGGAGCGGCGCGCTTCGCGCTCATCGCGCGCAGTGGGGGACCTCAAGAAAGTTATCCATCCAGCCATCTCTGCGGCGGTTCATACTTTAGCAAAAGCCGCGAAAGAAGGCAACGATTGAAGTAGGGACGTCATGCCTTTGGCGTTGATGCAAGACGAGAGATAAGGCAAGCGTGTCGCGCCGTTCCTTCCGCTCCAGTGTAAGGCAGCGTGAACGCGATGACAAGTTCGAAGCCAACGAAGCGGTAGCATGCTCAATGTTCCGTGGCGCTATCCAACTGTGGTGGAGGGCAGTAGTCGCTTTGTTAGTCTTCGCTTAGGGGTCGATGCTACCGAAAACGAAACAGTAAGTACGACATTATAAAATCGTGAATAACTACACAGAATAACGCATAAAGACATGCGTGGCCACTTTGATCTCGTTTGCACCCTTTCCTGGTACTGTTGGAAGGTGTCAGAACCAGAATTCATTAAGCAGCCCGTATAAAAACTTTCTATGCTAACCAAAGGCGGAGTTCGAGTTAAGCGCACCAGCGGTGAAAGTCACCCTGGGGAATTATTTGTTTAGCCAGTTTTTTCTCCGCCTCGCCTTCACGCCCAACTATTTAAATGGGTGACCATTCTATCTCAGTTACACGACGGCTTTCTTTAAACCTCAGAATATTTTGTTTATTCGGTGCGGTGTGAGTGAAAGCTGCTGTGCACGCCTATGCAGGTGGCAACACCTCTGAGGCTCGTGGCATACGTTGGCTTCGCGGCATTCATGGTGATACTCTTCTACGGCATAGGTAACAAGGCAACCACGGTGACCAACAATGTCACCATGTTTTTCGCCATTTCCTGCGTCTGCGTTTTCCAGTCAGTCCTGCCCGCCGCTATCGTATGTGAGTATTTTGCAGCTCTTCTAACACACGCTGGTCTTGCTAGTAATCGCGTCATTAAGAAAGTGAAGAAAATTCGCTACTATAGTAACAAGTGGTGGTGCTGCGTTCAATCGCACTACAATTATGTTGCGCTACAAGGTCATTCCCTGTGTTGGAATGCATCATGTAACCGCACAAAAACAAGGGGCGAAGAAGGAACACACAGGACAGGTTTTTGTGTGGTTACATGATGCATTCCAATAACGACCACCAACTAGCCCACTTATCCCTGTTAAATATGTTACATTCCCTGTGAAGGGAAAAAGCTGTAAAATAGGTCCGCTGCTCCATTTCCTTGTTATTCAGCAAAAACAAAGAAAATTTCATTTTAACAAAGAATTCAGGCTGCCATGAACACAGATTTCAGCCAGTATTTATGTTCCTGTCACTACACAAATGTGAGATTCACCGTAAAGCCTTTAACTTTGATGAAACTGCCACCGATGTTTTAACATGAATGGAAGGCACACACCTTAGCCTCAGCCCACAGCTAAGACGACGACAGCTTTTCCATTTCACCAAGCGTTTTACGAGCTTTGCTTGAACACAAATTTCGCCTGATGTGGCCAACCCCTTTCTTGCTCAGGTATACTGCGCCGAGGTCACATCTTTTTTTGAACAATGAGTGTACGGCATCCTATGTTTAATGGGCGCGCATGAATTGTAGAGGGTGTACATTCCTTGGCGCAAGGACCACATTGAGAGGCATTCGGCTAGTTTTGAGCCAGCAACAGAAGGTAAACCCTTACACTGCCGTGCGCTGCTTTTTCATATTGTTCCAGTTCCGATGGAAGTACTAGTCTTGGCACGAGAACAACGAAACTGCTGGTACAGCCTGCACGTTTACTATCTGGCAAACTATATTGCCGAGATTCCTTTCCTGGTGAGTAACAAAAACATTGTTGATGCTTTCGCTGATACTGTTGACGTTGAATTCCGTGCAACGTCTTTTTACAGTACACGGGCATCGTGAAGTAATCTCTGTTGCTTGAGTGCACAACACAGTCTTTTGTACTAGTTTTTGGGCACCTGAAAGTAATTTAGCACGGCATTATTTACGCTGAGTTATTTGTTTAACCTGCTGAACTATTTTTATCGGAATTCGACTGATGTTTCAATGGCTACAATAACGGGGTCAGGAGTTAACATGCGTTCAGTTTCGACGCAACTAAAGATTATTACTACCCCGAAAGTGATGCACTGCCGGCTGCGACAACAAATAAATATACGCCCTTTTGTTCCGACCAAACCATAGTTAACGTTGCCGATGGCGCCATGATACAGCCTGCGGTAATTTATTATAAGAGACAAAAATTCGTCATTTCACAGACGGAAAACTGTGACGGAGTAAATAAAAAAAAATAAAGCGTGGCGGTTTCGCAGAAAAGGAATAATTTTGAGCGAGTAAATATTAACAGAAGAATATATATATATATATATATATATATATATATATATATATATATATATATATATATATATATATATATAGAGAGAGAGAGAGAGAGAGAGAGAGAGAGAGAGAGACAGACATAAAAGAGATGAGAAAGGCAGGGATTTTAACCTGAAAATACATATCCAGTTTGCTACCCAGCACTGGGGAAGGCGTAAGGGGAAATAGAAAGATCGCTAAAGAAAAGTGCACACACATGAAAAGAGTGGGAGATGGGAAAGAAAAGAAAAAAAATGAGAAACACACTCACACAAAGGAACGCAGGAGTGTCACAGCCGTTCAAGCAGGTCTCTTGTCCGGAGAAACCTTCGTAGCGCCTTCACCGCCTTTTGGTGGAAAGGTCGCATCAGCCAGCACACTTCAACACTGTCTGCTCAGAAAGCGGCCGGTCATCGAGGCGTACCAACACCGTCACGAGCAACTGTCTCTGGGAGGTGTAGCGAGGACAATGACAGAGGATATGTTCGTTTGTTTCCTCGCTGCCGCAACTATCACAGGCAGCACGGTCAGTCATTCTGATGCGGCAAGTAAATGCGTTCGTGAAAGACACTCCTAGCCATAGTCGGCAGAGAACAGTTGTCTCGAATTGGGATAGTCCAGTTGGAATGCGTAGTCGGAGGCATGGGTCCAGGCGGTGCAGTCGAGTATGTCGGAAACCTGGCGTGTTCCACATGGATCGTGTAGCATCACGCGCTAGTATGCGAAGCTTTGTTGCTGCGTCATCTCTTGATAGGGGAATGGGTTCCTTCACGACACCTTCGTGAGCCCTCCTAGCAGCTTCATCATTTTCATTGCCCTTGATGCCGCCGTGACCTGGGAGCCACTGAAAAGTGATGTCATGTCCTTTCTCTGCTAGCTAGTGATATAGCTGCCTCATTTCTAGCACAAGTTGGTCTTGTGGTCCACGACGTAGAGCGGATATCAAATTATGCAGGGCTGCCTTCGAGTCGATGAATATGCACCATCTTCGAGGTAGGACTTCATGGATCATGCGAAGTGCGCTGCGATGTGCGGCAAGCTCCGCAGCAGTCGACGTTGTCCGGTGAGATGTTTTAAACTGAATAGTCACGGCTTTTTTTGGAAAACATGACAGGTCCCGTAGATCCATCCACAGTTGTCGAGCCATCAGTGTAAATCTGGAGATGGTTCTTGTATGGCTTGTACATCATAAGCAGAGATAGCTGCTTGAGAGCTGGCGACGAAAGTCCTCATTTCGTTCGAATTCCCGGTACTGATCTCGAGACTCGAACTTGTTGGCGAGCCAAAAACCAAGGAGATGCTAGAAGCCTCTCGGCAGGTGTATAACCCGTAGGGAGTCAGTCACGGTACGCCGCTATCTCCTGGCAAAAGGAGGCACTGCGCCGGTCTTTCGGTAGCGCGGCGAGGTGGTGGAAGGGCAAGCGACGTGCCTCATGTGTGCTCTGAGCGCTTCCAATGTCATACGAGTTGTGGCTGGGTAATCTTGAGCTAACGTAATTGTCTCCGCTGTTGATGTGCAGCGCGGCAATCCAAGACAAACACTGAGTGCCTGCACCTGTGCACTCTCGATTGTGCGGATGTTACTTCTGCAGGTATTGCTTAGTACAGGTAAGCTGTACGTCAGATACCCGAGAAACAGCTTTGCAATAAACGTGTTTATGGTGCATTTGGGGTTTTTTGTAATGTTTACACAAACGCTTCGTTGTCATACGGATTATATATACTAAATATTTTGAATTATCACTTGTGTTTCATATTTCGGTTCCGTCAATACGTTGGTGCTGTTTTATTTGCATTTGTTGCCCTGTCATATTAGTTATCGCATAAACCTAATGAACTGAGATTATATTTCCCGGCACTTTCTGTGCTGTCCACATTAGTTCAAAGGGGGAGATTTCTTCGGCAACTTTCGAGCTTTGGAACTTTGCCTGTACCGATTATACTGTACCTTCTCGATTATTTATGAACAGCTGAACGGAGGAGAACTTGATAATAAGATGAACATATTGCGTTAACCTCTGGGTGGGGATGGTCCCAAGGTTGATAAGTGGTGGCAACATTGGTAGTTGCCCCAAATGGCAGGGGTAACAACAAACGTGACATATCCTATAATACTCACGGTAACTTCTTAGGTCTACACACGTATGAGCAATTTCCTGGCTGAATTGCGCTTCAAGTGATACGCTGTATCACAGGTTCTGGTCGTATTTTGAGGTGAAATGATCAGGAGCAACTCAGCTGAAACTTAGGACATCGACAAAAGGATGAATGCGAGAGCACCGTGCGTTTGAACCCGAGCCTCACATGCGATGCGTCTTGGCAACTCGGCCCTCGCTCAGGTTGTCCCCATCGGCCTGTTGATCGGCATCGTCTACTACCCGACGGGGCAGCCGATGGTGCTCTGGCGCTTTGCGAGCCTGATGCTGTTCAGCGTCCAGATCTGCTCCGTGTCGCAGGCCTTGGCCCTCATCGTGTCGGCAGTCTCCAAGCTTCAGGTGAGATAGCAGAGCAACGCATCGATAGAAAGAACGTGCGTGTTATGAGGTGACGAACGCAGCACTAGAGCCAGGGCATCAGCAACCACATATCAAAGTTAGGAATGTGGGAAATGAATGGCAGGCTGACGTGGTATGTCCAGGGCCAAATAAGAAAGTCATACGGTTGATTACTTGCTTTGGTGGCTATACTTGTAAAACTGAACGCCACGAGTTTCCCGAAATGTACGATTAATGAATTTGCCTGTTATTGACTACTTTCTCTTCGCCGCAAGAATTCAGCTTTGGCACTCAGAATCTACACGCGTGGATTTTTTTTTCTGTTTTCGTTTCTTTCATGCGCGAGCCGTAGACGTACCGTATGTAGCATGCGTGGTGCGCAGTTTATCTTGAAATCTTGAAGCCCCTTCGCCAGTGACATCTGTCGTTAGGCCATGTTTGCATAGCTCTTATTAGGATTCGGGCTGATTGCGTCGACTTTTGCGCTGTCTTGCATCGGCTTTCCACTTCGTTTAATTGAAACAGCTTCAGAACGACGGCAAGTTTGGCAAGTGAGAAAAGGTTATATTAAATGATGCTAAAAAAAAGACAAGTATACTAAGCAAGAAAAGAGAAGGACGCGTTGCTGGCGGTATAATTATGGAATCAACAGGCCAATTAGGTGGTAAAAATTTGCGTATGCTTAATCATTGGATACGCGTTGCGATACACTTACTTGCTTGCATTCTTTTAGGTATACATACACGTTGCTTTAAACATGCAAGTTCATTGTCATTGAAGCTCCTCCTTGTGCGTGCAAGAAAAAAAAAAGAAAATGAAGGAGGGAGAGAAAACAAGAGGGGAGAGGCAGAGAGGCTAACCATATTAAGTTTCCAGCTGGCTACTCTACACAAGAAAAAAACTTGTCACCGTAGTCTAGGGGCAAAAGTCAGTACTCAGTCATTAAAAAGAAAAAGAAGCCAATTTCACTGACAAACGTCAGCAAAACAGTTCCTGGCGTTTTCAGCTCGAAATCGACACAATTTTTAAGAGGCATCGCAGACAAATAATGCTACCACCGCTCCACTGTTCAATATCCGCTGTGTGTATAGGATTGAGTAATTACCGAATGCCAGCTGAATCTTCCCCGACGCGGCATCGTTTAGTACGCTGGGGCACACTTGGCGACTCAGAGCCGTCTCCTTTGTCTCCAGTAAGACCCTTCTTTCTGGTTCCCGTGCAGACTGCAGTGTTCCTTGCCCTGCCAGTGGTGTCTCCAGCCTATTTCTTCTGCGGCTTCTTCGTGCCGGCGCACTTGCTCAGCCCGTACACGCGGTGGATGACAGACGCGTCGTACATGTACTACGCGTACAACGGCTTACTCCTGTCAGTGTACGGCTACGGCCGCGAACACCTCGAGTGCGACGAGTTCGTCTGCCTGTACGAGGACCCGGCGCACTTCCTGGAGCTCGTCGGTGCTGCGGACAAGGAGATACACGTGTTGACTGTGGTTTTGCTGGCGTTCGAGCTGGCAGCCAGGCTGACGGCGTTTGCCCTGCTCAAAATGAGGCTCTCCAGGAAGGAGTGAAAGCTCGGGGCCAGGCTTCCGGCGACGTCTGTGCTCTGCGTATGCGTGCGCGCCCGCCCGTTGTGAGCGCGTGCCAGACTCCTCGAGTTATTCGGCCGTCGAGTGGGCAAAAAAAAATATTGCCCCCGGGGGCGACTGCGCACAACTTTCGTCGCTTTGTGTCACCCAACCTGCGGGCCCGCATCAGGCCTAGTATATAGTTTCGTGGTGCCTGTACAGGTGGTGCAGAAAACAAGAAAAACATTATTTTATTATCGACACTTCACTCAGAGCCTCAAGATCGAACTTCCAAGCATCGTTAACGCTGTTTACTACGTGGACTGTGTTTTTTAGTAATCCACAGGCATGCGTATTTCAGTTCTCGCCCCTAAAGTTATTGCGGATATATAGTTATTTCCGATCGTTCACCTGTGTCATCATATTGACATCTAGGGCTAGCTTGCTTTCTTTACGAAGTATCATGCTACATAGTATACTCACCGAGTGATGCAACACGGTCTTTGAGAGAACACTAATAAATGAATACTGGTAAGCGCATTTTCAAGACGGGACAAGAGAGGACATCAACGCATGGGACAAGCGAACACGAATAGCCCAGAACACTAATAGAGAACACTAATAATCCAGTGTGATCGAGTAAGGGCTAGGCAGCGTGGTATGGGGAATCGGTGTCATTGAACGCAAGATTCAGCGTAAAATGCCTGAATGTGGTACAGACGCACCAGATTTACCTTTTCTTTTTGCGCGTTTGTGTGTGAGTGCAATGCATGCTTATGGCAATGTTGGCCAGAGGAGAAAACCGGAAATAGAGTACGACACGCGGTACTGCCACGATCGACAGGGTGTAAAGGAGCATTAGCGGACAAAGTCTGCCTTTGAAGTTAATTTTCGGTCGCTGACCGAACCGCGCGTATGAGCTCCGAAACCGGTTCGTTTTATTCACAGCAGTGCACAGCGCTCGTTTCCAGCGTTTGTTTGACACAAACACAGTTTACCCTTTTTTCCGTGGCTCGTGCAGTCACCCAATGAAGGATGTCAACACCATCCTTGCGAGTTCCATACGGCGACAGGATGATGATGACCTGGCACTATCTAACTAGAACACAGGTTTGTAAATTGTGTCGAGTGAATAACATGACTTTCAAGGAGGACCTCGGCTACATACTAGGTATCCCGTTGCAAAGAGTAATGCACTGCAAGTTTCATTTGCCTTCTTCGGTTGTCTGTATGAAATGCCCGATTATAATAAATTTCCACCAACGAACTTGTATTCTTTCAACAACGACCAACCCGAGAACGTGCTCCACATGAACGCAGTGTTTTACCTCGCCCACGGCACGTGAAATCTCCGCGGGCTAGCTTTCTGCCACGAAACCATCTGGAGCAGTGTTCCAATATTCAATTTCGAAGAAATTTTCATCTACTAGAAAAGCCTGTGAGTTGACTGTGTGACGAATTGGCAAAGAAACTGGCGAGACAATCGGGCTTTAGCGTGTAGCGGTGGCGAGCGACTTCGCTCGGCCTTCGTGAGTGGGCGAACACGCGCGCTTTTATCACATCTCCGACATACAAAGCGGGCCATTGCACAGCTCTTATAACAATACGGTTTCGCAGTACCATGTCAATAATCCAAAACGCTGCGCAATGCCGAACAAAGTTCTACAAGGTACCTCAGATTAGCACGTGACTGCGGTGAGGTAAAGCATAATGGCGACAATGTATAAACGTAACAACGGTGCTAATTACTGATGAATCAATGTATACAGAGCCTCGCCTTATGTAATTCGTCAGACGCCAACTTATTTAGCGCGTAAGGTAAACGCGTAAGTTCCCTACCGCTAAACCACACACGATAAGACAAGCTGCTGTTTTCCTTTCACAGTCCTCGCTAGTGGCGTAGCCAGAAATTTCGTAGGGGGGGAGGAGGGGCTCGCCCTTCAGCTCCGCTTCCTCTTTATAGAATTTGTCGAGGGCTCCAATACATGAATAATAACTGCATTGCCATTGCCAAAGAAGCTGCAAACGAATTCTTGAACGCTACGCACTGTCAAGACAAGTAAAATACCTATTTTTTTCATAAAAGAATATACTCGTATGTGTCAAAAATTGTGCCCAATATAACTGATATCAATGCTTCCATGTTTTCTCTATATTTAATAAGAAAATATCACGCGAACTTTAGAACAATATCAGTTTGAAACCAGCAAAGCAGTGCATGCCGCTGATACAAAAAATGTGAAGGTCATGCAATGAACAAGCTGAGGACAAATATTTTAATGGAACTTTTTAATTCAAGAACTTTGTTTCCATATTTATAGATATGCAACGGCCAGGTAAAATCTCAATGAAGCTGTCCCTTGTTACAATGTATTGCGCAGGAGCAGCTGTCACCGGTCGTGTATTGTGAGTAATTGCACAGAAATTATACTCGCAGCAGAGAGCACATATAGAAAGCATGAGTTCTGCAAAATATGCGAGGGAGAGTTAAATGAAAGTTAGCCGATGCGAATATACGACAAACGGGGTGCTTTATTTAAATGTAGTCTCCGTGAGCATTTAGGCATTTGTACCACTGACTAATGAGTCGCATGATTCCCGTTTCGTGAAACTTGGGTTGCTGCTTCAAAACTTCTGTAACTGACTTGAACGTCATCGTCCGACACGAATCTGGTTCCATTGAGTTGTTCTTTCAATCACCCGAAAATGTGGAAGTCTCAAGGCGACAGGTCTGGGCTGTATGGCAGATGTTGTAGCGTTTCCCACTTGAACTTTGCCAGTGTTGTATTAAACAGATCAGCGACGTGGGGACTCGCATTGTCATGGAGCAAGATTACCTCATTCCTGAATATTGTACGTTGTTTTCTATTGCGACACGCAGCCTATCCGGCGTTTCACAATAATGAAAACAATTGATAGTCTCTCAAGATTTAATAAATTCTATCAGTAATGGTCTCTGGCGATAAAAAAAATGTCGGCAACACCTTCCCGGCAGAAATGATGGCGTTTGCTTTCTTTGGGGGTCGTGAATTCGAATGTTTTCACCGTAAGCTTTGCGGTCATGTTTCAGGCTCACAGTAGTGGCAACATGATTTGTCCCCGGTCACAACTGTAGACAAGATGTCGTCACCCTCATTGTGATACCGGATGAGTCAAGGCAGCGCCGAACCTCTCAGTCTTCTGGTGGCGGTTCAAAATGTTGGGCATCAATTGCACACACAAGAGCCGATAACCGAGATGTTCATGAATGATGGTGTGACATGAACCGTTACGTGAAGTTCACAAACCATCCCAATTCATCGACGCTTATCCTCCAATCTCGTCTGATCAGCCCATCAACCTTTGCTGTTGTGTTGGGAGTGATTGCACGGTGGCTTTGGCCAGGTCTTAGATCGTCTTTGCAACATTCACGTTCTTCTTTGAACCGTTTGCTCCAACGCTTCACAGTGGCCAATGAAATGCAATGTTCAACGTACACGGCAGCCATACGGCGAATAATTTCTTTTTGGGAAACACCTTCAGCTGTCAAATACCTCACTACACCATGCTGTTACACTGTAGGAGTGTCCATTATGTCACACAAGCATGTTCAACCCAATGTATGCGAGCATTAAAGAACCTTGATCCTCGCACCTGCGTGTCACTTTTGTAAATAAGAGATGCCTCTGTGCCACGTGCATGCCTCGCAGATAATGAACCGAACCATTATTGCGCATCGTGGGTTGGCTCATTTTCATTTGATTTCCCTTCGTACAATACAAATGCGAAGCTACAATGGAATATGCAAATGCGAAGATACAGCTTGATAAAGGGCAAGAAAGTGTCACTGGAAACAAAGTTCACTGCACATATACACAAAACCTCGCAACAAGATATATAAATGTGCGTATAAGTCTCCAATAAATCTACGTATCCAAAAAAAGTCGCTGTATGTAATGCGTCAAACAAGGCAAATAAACATTTTGCGCAACCACAGATTCACAGATCACAGCACCCCTCCCTCCACTCGCCCTGATGTATCGCGCGCGACGGGAGGAGGCGCGCTTCGTCCCCGCTTTTCTCCCTTACGCACACAAGACCGAGCCACCATCGTCGGCTCACCCATGCCACCCCCCCCCCCCGCTTTCACTCGCACATACAGCATGCGGCGCGCGGTCACGGTGTTATCGCCCTTGCACTTTATATGGAGCATGAGGGCGACGGCGATGGCAGGAATGCGACTGGAATGTCCATATAATTGCTATCGCAATAAAATAACAAGAGTATCCGGCAACTGAAGCGTCTCGTGGCCAATTACTTCTCGCAAAAGTAGAAGTAACAAAATCGAATTTTGCCATGCGATAATTTGCGGCACCCCAACGATGCGTTTTTTTTCTTTTGTTGGGGGGAGGGGGGGCACGGAAACAAAACGCAAAGCAAAACATATTGGCAATAATCGAATGCATACTTTGGGCACCTAATATGGCTACCGAAGGAATATCGAAGAAAACGTGAGACGCTTGGTCCACAGAGAACCGTACGCATACTGCTCGGTATCCTACACCGACGAGAGAAAATTTTCCGGAGAGGTTGCTTTCAATCGAACGCGGTGCAACGCGTCGAGTGATGGCGGCGAGCAACCATTGTTTCTTTTTCTGGTCTGCTAGCCAGAAAGCGTCCAGGGGCCCTATAACGTAAAACTATTCCAATATATTTTTATTCCATTCTGCTGATGTCAAATTTGCGTAACCGCCGACGCAAGCATCGGGCGGTCACCGGCAGGGTTGTCTGAACAGACCAATCAAACGCTCTCCTCGTTCATAGGAGGTCACTTTTGTTTGCTTGAAAAACGAATAACATTGCCTACCCTGAGCGGCTTGTCTTATCCAATTGGCTGACAAGTGGCGAGGAGCACGCTCAAGTGCACAGGGATTCAATGGGGCTGAGCCACTGCACTGAAAGTCGATAACCGGATGAAGGTGGTGGTGGCTGGTCGAAAATCACGGCGGCATGCAACGGAAGCTTACGAATGACGCTAAAACGGATTCTCAGCAAAGAAGAGTTGGCAAAACGAGGTCGTAAACGTGCCGAAAGTGCTCGAAAACGTTACACGGCCTCGCAAGAAGATATATTATACGCAAATAAACCCATGGTCTCCGGCAGGTGCGAGCAGCCAGTGCCTGAGCGATCGCCGGCAGCCATCTTTTATTCCTTTCGGAACGAGGCAGCCTGCGGCTATTCAGAAGAAAATTCAGTTTTGTTCGGCATATCTTATAATCCATCTTTAACGCGTACACGTCACTTTGACGCGGGGAGTTCTTGCGGTTTTGTGACGTCACGTGACAAGCAAGTGAAGTGGGTGCAGCCCTAACTTTTGACGAATAGCCGAGGTCTAACGGCGAAAAGGCGTCGAATCCTCAAGCTATTTTTCTTTCGTTCGGTCCAATCATGCATAATCAGTTTGTACACGTCATATCAGATGGGGAACTATCGCGGTTTTGGTGACGTCGCGTGGCAGACAGGCGAAGTGGGGGTGTTTCAAAAAGGTTTTTTTGATAAATTGTGGAGGTCTGATTGCAGAATTGGAATAGAAAAGCTTGGAAAAGTTTTACATTATAGCGCCCCAAAACTCTTCCAGGCGAAAATCCACTCGGCCAGAGAAAAGCGAACGCACATAGAATTGCGCCGCGCGTTGGTCGAAGCAACACGAGAAAAGCGCATGCACTCTGGCTGGCTGCGACAGCCTGAGGTTAACGAGAACAAAAAAAAAAGGGAGGGGGGGGGGGGGGGGACTGAAGAGGCTCAATGTGTCCTCGCGAGGATATAAGTCAAAGTAGAAAAATGAATAAGAACGTAGTTACCTTTGCTGGCTTTAGTGTCTTGACATGGATGCTTTGGCGCAGGTGAAAAAAAAAAAATGTTGATATTCTTTTCTGTGACACGACGGCAAAAATGAACCACCACAACGTTTCGTCACATCGGGTCTCGCTGTGTGCTTTGTCAACTTGTCCGATAGTGTGTTGGTTCGGCTGTCTAGTTGTATGCTCCTATCTATGACTTTAAACCGTCAATGCACCTTTGGCGTCAAATGTTTATAACAACGTTAGGCCCACAAAATTCTGGAATTGAAAATATAAAGCACGACTTTGCAAATGTCAATGTACCTTTCGCATAAAAAGTTAAAGAGAACTTTATACCCATGAAGTTTCGGAATTGAATTTCACGCACCCCGTAGATTCCGCCGCCTCCGCGAGTTGCCTCGAAGAGCCCACTTGCCATCAAAACGCCCTTGAAACTTTTTGCTCGGATGGGGCTGCTTGCATTATGCGACTCCCGGCGTTGCAGCGACATTCAGCCTGATTTCGCAATGTTCGCGCTGAAATGTCTTTTCGAGCGTGAAAAAGACATTCTACACAAAATATAGCGGGATTTCCGGCGCCGGGGGTTGTTTTGGTCGGCGGTGCATGACAGCACGAACAATTTTCGAGGTGGGGGGGGGGAGGGGCTAAGGCACCATAAGCCACCTCCCCCCCCCCCCCCATGGGTACGCCCCTGGTCCTCGCGCATGACCAATCCTTGAATATAATAAAAATCAAGTTCGGAATGAAACGGCAGCCAACAAGTACTGTATTCTCTGTGTGAAACACCGCACACTTATTTAGCCTATGCCTACGCTCAACGAAGTAAAGTAAAACGGTGTCGCTCACCTCGTTCTACTCTTTCGCAGTGTCCCACTTGGTTGCAGCTAATACAGCAATCGATGGAAACGCATCTCGGTAGCCATGACCTCATTCGTCTCGCAGTGTTACAAGCAAAAGTAAAGAAAACGCGGCTCCTAGAATCGACCATCTTGCATGCGTTGAACGACACAGATTGGCTGCGGAGCCACCGCATATGTATCTGCGGCTTAAAAAATTGGAGTATTTGCGTTTATTTCGAAATGCATTCGAACCACTATTGCATAGAAAGGTTACAAAACGTTTCTGTCAAAAATAAGGTTGCTGTGTGGCCAAGCTAAGAAACTAAGGTCCTGCAGAAACCATTGATGATTATTATCTGGGTACCCTAATAGATTTCTTATCGCACTGATTTGTCCGTGGATGTCCGTGGACCACTGAAATGCAAGAGGTGTACCAGAAAGACTGAAGAAATCTTGCTTCAGTCTTTGATGAGACATGCACGAATTTGCTGCGCAGTGTTTTTGAGGAGTAAAGACAAAGATTTTGGTGGAGCAACAAAAGATGTCAGTTTATTTATTTCTGCGTTATTGACGGTAATTTTCCGACAGTAACCATTGCCGATCCCACACGTCAATGAGGAAGTATGTGTGCTTCACGAGGTACTTTTTAGTAGTAGCAGTCGAAAAATGATTTCTGGCGCTTCGCGCCGCTGAGCACTGAACATCTGGTCCTGTCGTTGCTGCTGTTGTGCACTCCTCTTGGCCGCACAACGTTGTCGAGCCCTTTCGTCGCGTAGACGACGTCGCACTGCCAACTCTCTTTCGCCGAGGACCCTTTTTTGGCAGCATATTTCAGCGCCCTGTTGCACACTGCTGCGATTGACGAGGAGCCACCGCCGGTTGAACAAAGGAAAGAGGGTCATTTGGAGACGCCGATGCAACCATGCACCCGCCGGTGACATACTTTCATTCCGCTCTCCCGCCTCGCTGGAATCCTTTCCACCTCTGCGCGTGCCTGGCCTCTCGTCTCTCGGTTAGATAACAAAAACCTGTCATGGTGGGCAGTGCCATTTGCTTTAAAAACAAACAAAATGGGCCATTTTTAAACGAGGGGAGTGTTTGCTTGGGCTGTTCAAAAACGTTGAGGGTACCCGCAAACGCTCCCGTCGACGATCACATAAATTTGACATTTGAAGAATGGAATAATCTCGCAATGGAACAGTTTCACGTCATCGCAACCATGCTGAGTTCAATGAAGCTTGAGATGTTAGCCTGGCTGATCGCCTGGCATGCTGCTCCCGGTGATTTGTGATAAATATGATACACACAGTGACAACACTAAGTCAAGTGAAAATAAGTACCTAGAATTGTTCCTTCTTTGCTCTTGTGTTCGGTCATCTGTGCTAACATGCTACTGCTGCCGCTGATGCCATCATACTCAGCAAGCTTCAAGTTGTTTGCCAACGTTAACCATGGCCTTGGTTCTGCGCATTTTCCTACCGGTGAAATATGCAACTCTGTCTTTCAGATTTTCTTTGAAAGATTACCATCCTATTCGACAGGAGAGCAGAGAATATGCCTATGAAATTTTCTGAACAATAAGGCCCGTGCCTAAATGATCTTATTTCACAGTTCAATTTCTGTTCATAAGCATATAAAATCTGGAAATGCCTTGCTTGGGCAACCGTTAAGCCGATTTCTTTAAACACAAACCAAGTATGCACTGGCTCGCTTGAGACACCATTAATGGCCTCGAAGCATGGTAAACATCGTCCGATAGCCTGTCCTTACCAGCGCGCTATTTTAACGAGTAATATGCAGATGCCAGAAGAAAACACATAGGCAGAAATAAAGGGGCATCGGTATGGAGGGCTGTACAGATGATCCATTACACTGACGTCGCTCTCATCTAATGTCTCTTTCGTTGCTCCTAGAAGAGCACGCCACCTAGAGGGCGCACTTAGTCGGCAGGGCTGCAGTGACTAGGGCATTGCGGACTAGCGGCGTCCCCCGTTGCTTGGACAGCGAGAAGAGGCAACTCGCGCTCGCTCCCGCCAGGCGTGAAAGAACCGCGCGTGCTCACAGTTTCTCCAGATTTGGCGGAATAATGCTCGCCAAGAGTGCGTGCGGCCATGTTTTTCTTGCGAGTCTGAACCTGAGTAGAAAGAACCCGAGTATGCGAATGGCAGCCTCCATCGCAACGAGAATGAGCCAGAACTCGTGGATTGTCCTGTCTCCCGTCCCGGTGATCTGGAGCAGCTCGGCGGGGTCGTCGTATACGCATATGAAGTCGTCGCACGGAAGCTTGGCACGACCATAGCCGTAGGCCGAGACCAGGAGACCGTTGTACGCGTGGTTGACAAATGACACCTCTGTGAGCCAGCTCACGTATGGCTTCAGCATCTGGCGAGGCGCGAAAGCGCCACAGAACATAAACGCCGGAGACACGATGGGAAACGCCACTGCTGCCGCTGACTGTGGGTGAAAATACAGAAAAACAACGTAAGTACGCCTTATTTCCAAATACTGTGTGTGCATTTGGTAGCGTGACGTAAACTTTATCCAATAGTCGAGACCAATTCTGAGGCCTTACGAAATTTCTCTTAGAATTGTGAGTTTCTAAATAACAACTGGGCATTCTGATGGCTTTTGAGAGCGTTCAGTCAACCTTACCACGTTGGGCCAATTAATTATGCTTCTGAAGTTGACATTCGTTTTTGTCGCATACACAATTGTGGGTGTAAACGTTTTTTTTTTTTTTTTGTAAACATAATGTCGTCAGAAATGTGAAAGAAATTCATTCTTGTGCGATGATAAAGCCCTCTTGCACCTCCAATAATATATTGATGGCGAGACTACAGTTCCTTATTCGTACGAATACCGTAATGTTTCGGACGCAAATAAAAAGACGCGCATCGCTCAAAGGTACAAGCATTCTCACAAAATTTTGTATATGTACTTTTGTTTGTAGTTTAGGCTGCGAAAAAGCAATGGTCATGCCCTTATTCTTATCATAATACAAGCCCATTGTCGTCAAACTATGTTCAGTCACGCCATCTTTTTTTTTTTTTTTACGTTTCTACACACACCCTTGCGGTTATGTGGAGAGTATACAGCTTCAGTGATTAGCGCCTGGCACAACAAGTTTTTCTTGTAACATTTTTTATTTATATGACTTATAAAAATTCAGAATGGGGGTTAAATTATGTAGTAGAAAGGGCCGAACTGGTGCATTCTCGTGAATATAAATTCCTGGCCTTTCTTCTTTATTATTGCGTTTTACTTGTTCTGCCCATAATACTAGTTGTTTGAGCGAAGCCACAGTGCACTAGTACTAAAATGATTCAAATTCTTTCGCGCTTATCCCGTTGCCTACATTCATGACGAGCATTTTTTTTTTTTTTTTGCAACAGCGCTTCTTGCATGCTTTGTCCTACTTCCTTTGCAAGAATTACGATGTTGTGTCAGGGCGCTCTAAGCATGACGATTTGCAGCACCTATTTATTTATTTATTTATTCAACGTAAGGATAAGCGTTGTTTATTAACTTTGTGTGCGAAGTTCGACTACTGATGAGCCCACTGTCCCAAAATCATTGCTAACACACACATATTAAAAAATACGCGAGGGAACAATATAAACAGAAAAAAAATATATAGTCAGAAGCCTTCACAATCACACAGAGTAAAACTTCTACCCTCACTTTTTAAATATGCAAAGGTTTTGATATAAACTGTAAATCTATGCATGCATTATACAGAGTCAGCGTGTGACCTGTGACAAGCACAATAACTCAGCTCATAATTAAATGCATCAGTTAAAATGAAAGCGTAAAAGAAGTCTGTGGCACGACAAAAGCACACCAAAGCACACAAAATGTCAACTCGTATGACAAGGCTAGTCATTATGGCATTTCGAGGCATAATTCGTGTCACTTAATTGCACTATTCCCAAATAATAATCAGATTACTCTTCACAAGAAAATCACGTAAGGCATTTACAGCTTCTCTTTATTTATAAGGACATGCAGAACCAAGCACCGAGCAATTTATTTTTTTCAGAAGATGGCGGTCTATCTAAGGCGTCCAGAATATCCCGAAGTGTCTCCCGATGTTGGTCGAATTGTGGACATTCGTTGAGGGAATGTTCTACTCCAAAGGCTTCCGGATGTCGAAGCGTACACAGTCTGGAGAGGGTCCTTTCCGTATGCGACATAAAAAACGGGACGTGTACGCCACATCGAGACGTAAACAGTGCAAGAGTGCATCTAAAGCTCGTTCCATCATGATATTTAATGAAAGGCTTAACAAAGGGTCAATAGTGTGCTACAAAGACGATTTCGTTCGCTCATCGAACCACGTGGTCTTTGATAATTTGCGTCTCAGTTCCTGAAGTGCTGTTTGGGCGACAGATAGAGTGAACGGTACAGGAGCGCTATAACGTAAAACTATTCCAAACTTTTCTATTCCAATTATGCAATGAGCCCTCCACTGTTGGTCAAAAGCATTTTTGGACCATCCCCACTTAAACTGTCTGTCACGCGACGTCACGAAAACCGTGATAGCTCCCCATCTGATATGACGTGTACACACCGATTATGCATAATTTGATCGAACAAAAGAAAAATAGTTATTTCTGATTCGACCCCTTTTCACCATTAGCCCTCGGCTAATGTGAAAAGGGGTCGTTTTCGGGCTGCGCCCAATTCACCTGCCTGTCACGCGACATCACAAAACCGCAAAAACACACGTGTCAAAGTAACGTGTACGCGATAAAAATGCATTAATATGCTGAACAAAACTGAATTTTTTTCTGAATAGCCGCAGGCTGCCCTGTTCCGATAGGAATAAAAGATGACTGCCGCCGATCGCTCAGGCACTGGCGAATCGCACCTGCCGGAGAGCAAGGGTTTAATTGCGTATAATAAAACTTTTTTGCGTAGCAGTGTAACGTACTCGAGCACTTTCGGCACGTTTACGACCTCGTTCTGCCACATCTTCTTTGCTGAGGATCCGTTTCAGCGTCATTCTTTAGCTTCCATTGCATGCCACCGCGATTTTCGACGAGCCACCGCAAGCTAAGTAAGGGAAAACGGACCAACCGCAGACGCCGGTACCACCCTCTTCATCCGGTTATCGATTTTCAGTGCAGTGGCTCAGCCCCATTGAATCCCTGTGCACTTGAGCGTGCTCCTCGCCTCTTGTCAGCCAATTGGATAAGACAAGCCGCTCAGGGTAGGCAATTTTATTCGTTTTTCAAGCAAACAAAAGTGACCTATTATGAACGAGATGAAAGTTTGATTGGTCCGTTCAAACAACTCTGCTGGTGACCGCCCGATCCTTGCGTCTTAGGTTACAAAAATTTGACGTGAGGAGATTGGAATAAAAACATATTCGCATAGTTTTACGTTATAGGGCCCCAGGTGTGAGTTCATTCACATTATGCGCCGCAGCAGCCATTTTGTCCCCGACTTCATTTCCTGTTATTGCAATGTGGCTTGGGATTTATTCTAAACGGATCTGATAGCTAGAATAAGATGGGAGCGTCAATACTCTCTTAATTTCGTAGCAAACCGAGGGGTTGTAACTACGAAAATAGCGTTGCAATAGTGTCTCTAGGGCGGCTTTGGAGACCGGGTAGATTACCTCATTTTGACTGCGTGTACGTTTGGACACAAATGCTGCAGCTTGTAAAATGCCAAATAGTTCTGTTGATTTGGATGATGTTTTGTGAGCGAGACGGTAACTTTTTTTTACTTCACACGCTGGGACGTAAAACGCAGCAGTTGGACTGGCGTCTCTCCTCGATGCATCTGTGAAGACAAACGTGTTGTTTTCCTGCTTTCGACTTATATGTAGTAGAGACAGAAATTTTGTCTCCATTGGATGATTCGAAAATTTCTTTTCTACACTAGTTCCTGGTTCAGCAACACTGAAGGCGTCGTCAGCCTTCAGCCATCTAGGATTAATGCCCGGCCGTTTGGTATGGTATTCCTGGGGAAGTTAACTCTACAGTGCTCGCACCGTATCACAGATAAGGCCACTGTTCTGCATAAGTTTGCTTCCTGACGGATTATTTTCGTGCCGCGGTGACAGACGGAGAAAGTGGCGACACGTCTCTTAGACGCGAAGAACTTGGATAGGTGGTTCCCTCGTTTCTGCTATGACAAGATTGTCCAACGTCGAGCGAGGCACACCCAGGCACTTCTGGCTATTATGTTTGTTAGTCGGCGTTCATTACACTGAGACAGATTATGCATGACAGGCAAGGGATAGGCAAGGAGGAGAAGTGGGTCTACTGAGAGATGTAACATTTACCTGCACGGTGCAGAGTGCTGACACGGAGAGCGCAATGGCTTGTGAAACGCCACACAGCTGAATGGAGAACAGTAGCATGGCGGCGAAGCGCCACAATTCCTGTGGTTGCGCTGTCGGGTAATAGATTGCGCCCATGTACAACGATACGGGAACAACCTGCAGGCAGTGAACAGCATATATATATATATATATATATATATATATATATATATATATATATATATATATATATATATATATATATATATATATATATATATATATATATATACGAAAATAACAAGTCATCCTAGGACAATAACAAAGAAAGAAACAGTCTTCCAGCGCGCGGCTGCGAAAACAGGGCGTGGCCAAAAGTGGGCGATTTGGCGTAGTTTTACAGCTGATATTTTGGTATCGCGACTATTCGAGGACAAAGAAAGAAGGGCAACACATGCAGTGGAGTCCTGTCGTTCCGTCTTTTTTGTCCTAGTGTCATTTATCAAAGAGAGAGAGAGAGAGCAAAGCATATATGAAAGGCAGGGAGGTTAACTAGGACTGAGCCCGGTTGGCTACCCTACACTGGGGAAAGGGAAAAGGGGACGGAGAGGTTAGAAGAACAAGTGAAAGTCCACTGGGGATATAATTTGGTAACTCAGTCTGGATCACAGACGGTGACTCAATCCGGTAGCTTTCAAATATCGCAGCAGCGCTTCTGTGGTCTTTTGTAGCTGCGATATGCGAGGCCATGGTCCCAAAATCTTCTTCAAGTCAACGGTTTATACATAACTAATTAAGAGCTGTGCAGAGGTCATGTCCTTCATTTACAAAAGATTGACAGTAGCACAGTACATGCTCTATAATACCAACTGTAACTAACACAGGATTATTAATGGGCTAACAACTATTTTGTGACCATCGCAGTTATTCGCGCTGAAGTGAATTGTTACGCCCCTTGAATGACTGCGCACTTTAACATTGCGCAATTCTATTTTGTTTGAGTTCGCAGTGTCCCCCACAGTCAGAAGCGGTGAGAGCGACAGGTTGCTCAACTCTGGACTTTGATGTCGATGCTGGTTCCTCCACACATGGACACTCTGTTCCTGTTAAACTTCCTCTTCATTAGTGTACACAGCAAGTGGTAACGCTCTAGAAGCCTTGACACAGGGCCCAGAGGTTGATGACCACCAAAGGTACCAGAACAGATTAGTTTGCAGAATCATCAACCGGCAAGCCATACGAGCCATGAGCTGTCGCCACCATTAAAACTACGGCACCACGTTAGTGCAAGTGGAACGAAACTGAAACCTTCTCTGAAATGCTCCAGTCACATACACCTTAAGTTGTCGAATATCTTCCCCATGCTGTGCACTCCCAGATGGTGGCAATATCGGTTATTGCGTGGACGCAGCGTTGCGGAGAAAATTTGAGTGCAGTTTTTACAAAACATGGCCTGCAACAGAACATATGAAGCGGGCTAAACTTATTACAGAGCAGTAAAAGCGAAGAAGCAGAGAGATTATGCGCCAAAATATACGATACATGTCGTGGCTTTACATAAAAAAGTAACTGCAATAAAACAAACTGCGTATCGGAGTAGATATTGCTAATAGAATGGATCAGCTTTTGTAATTTTGTGAAAAAAGGCCCAGTGGTGGTGTGCGATTGAAGAGAGTCCCATTTTAGAATCGTGCGCTGTGTAAATGGCTTTGCGAGATGCGAGAGGTCTGAAAAGGTGATCGCAGCGTGAAAACGTTGCTGTGGGTTTCTGCAACAAGACGTCCTGAATAAATGGGAGGTGTAACAATTTGTAGAATAGCAAAATACGCTTCTGAGTTGCAACGTTAGTGTAATGCGGGTGCTCCGCTCAAATGCAACGTATGTTGCTTGCCGCACGTTAACAGCACCAGCAATGCAAGTGTCGTCTAATCCTAGATGGAAGAGACATACTCAAATTCCCGGAAAACTAACGCAACGGATGCGAGATTGTGTATGTGGACACGAACGTTTCGGAGGCTATACAAAATGGAGTAGTCCCGTGAACCGGTAGGCCGAAACAAAAGTGAGATTGATGCGACGGTTAAACAAAATGTGGGATTGTAACGGTAGCCCGAGTATACCGTCCACGTCTTCGAAAGTATGGCTGCTTGACTTTTCATAGAATGGGCAGTGAAATGTCGCTGACTGCTTCGTAGAGGAATACTAGAAAAAAAAAAAGAAAATGGAGTGCGTTTGTGCAGAGCACTTCTGACTCACGAGAAACGGCAGTTCTGCGAAGTAGTATGCCAGGTAGTATATCTTGAGACCGTACCAACAATTTCGCTGCTCCCTGACTAAAACGGACACCTCCACCGGAACTGTAAAGAAAATAAGAAGAAAATACACGATGCATCAATAGGTAGATCTATATTAATCAACGTTTAACAGCAAAGTTAAAGTACACCTTCTTCAGATATTTAGACACAAGAATGACATTTTGACGACAGTGTAATGCATTTGTTCACAAAAGTAGCAAGCCCTCAGTGTGAGCCTTGTTAATTTTGCGTATATACCATAAGAAAGAAAGAAAAGAAGGAAGAAAAAAAGCGAAGGAAGGCACGGAGGGCACGTGAATGTTCTGAGAGAATACAATGGCCATTGTTGTCTTCTTTAGCAAGGAATACCTTAAGTGAGCCAACAAATAGAAGAAAACCGATCTCGCACTTCGGCGGTTTTTTTTTTTGTTTATGTTGATAAAGGAATACAACATACCAAGCGCTTGTAACAAATGTATCATTGGCATGTGAGCAGCCACTGCGTTGACCGACAAACGAATTGTGAGGGGTATTGACGATAACGCTAAGCCAGTGAAATAGAACTGCCCGCCGAAGAGCATCTGCTTGGCAAGTAAACGGATTGCTGTAGCGACCTATACATGATTCAAAATTTGAACTGGATATTCACGTATATTCACACGCCGCTGGGGAGTTTTTTTTTCCAGCTATCTTTCTCGGCAGAGCGTCATAGACGGTGTATTCGCCAACAAGAGCCACTTTTTCCGTGCCTTTCTTTCATATTGCATCTCCTGCGCACTTAGCGCACGTGGACCCAGCTACCACCTGAAGAGCTTTCACTCGCAAGGAGGACAACACTCAACTATCAAGTCGTTGAAATTCCACGCGGGTTATCTTGTTCACATACAGCGCTCGCACATACAGGCGAGGGCGCGCAACAGCAATTTTATCGCCCTTGAACTTTATAAAGAACCTCACGGCGACAGCGACGGCCGATATGCGCCTCGAGCGTCCAAATAATCGATATCGCCATAAGAGAAAATGAGGGGACGCGCGCAAGCACGTACGCAATCCAGCGGCACACAGTAAGCAACTTTCTCAGACTATTACATAGGCCGTCAGACCTTAGGAACCCTGAGATCAGGCATTAGGCAACACGCTAGTTGAATTACGCTCCGGCAAGGAGTGAAAGTGATCGATCGAGAGTTCAGCCGCATGATGGGCGTCTCTCTGCTGATGTACGCACACACAACTGTCGAAGGGAATACAGTCTGGACGACGCAGATGCAGACCACGACGAAGTAGAGCTTCACGCTGTGCACCACCGTGGTGGCGCGGCTGCCGATGTCGTAGAAAAGGACGATGGACATCACCGCAAACGCCGCGTACGCCAGCACACGCAACATGGTCGCCACCTGCGCCAATACAGTTGGGACATTCATCAACAGAGCAATATTCTTACAGACCTGCTCCAGGTCATGATGCAATAGATTGCTTATCGCGAACCTGCTAGTTCTTGCGTGCACGCGTGATTGTCCTGGAAAGTTCGGAAGGGCTCGAAATGAAGGTCTTAAAATGTGATCTTGCCCCTGACTTCAGCCTGCACTCGCTTCGCCAGGTTTCGATAGCCAAATCATGCGTTAATATAGCGGACCTAGCCTCAGTTCGTGTACATATATACTACTGCTTAAATTGATGCTAGTTAGAGAATTCAGCGCAAGTCATAAAAAATCGTTAAAATGTAAAAAAAATTTTTGCTCTCCGCCCCTGCGTTATTTTATTTTTCCTTGTGTCAGATTGAGGAGCACTGTTTTTTGTTTGTACCACACAACCTACAAAATATACCTTGCCTGTAATATTCAGTTATGTTTATGAACGTTATTATGTGCCACACCCATGTACGATGAGCATAATCCACACTGAAATGCTATAGCACATGTAGACAGAAAAACGCGACCTGAAGTGTGGCGTAGATATGCACGCGGCCGCTGGATCCAGATCGTGAAGCTTACAAATACGCACCTTATTTCGTATAATCGATAACCAGCACCTCCTGAGCAACGTCCGGAACTGCTGGAACTGGTTGACTTTGAACGAGTACATCCGGTACTGCTCTGCTCTTTCCTGGGTTAAAAGCGCAGTAAAAATAGCTTAAAACTTATAAGGAACTGCATATCGCATGTAAACATACTTTCACAATGCACCATTGTTTCGTCCGCATAACACCACTCAATTACAAATATTTAATACTTTTGCGTTACGCACACGTTTCCCTCGACTGAAACGCAAAACGGAAACGCGCTCTTCAGCCTTCTAATACGCGATACTTAATATATTTATATATGCAAGTAACTGTAACCCCTTCAGTGAGGATATATCAGAGATGAATACAAGATTGCCGGGGATACAATATGCTACAATAACATTAGAAATAAAGATGAAAAATCCAGTTATTACAGGTTATGCATAGCAAAATATTTGAGACCAGCAAACACAGCAAATTATCACAGCTGGCACATTAAAGAACATCAGTCTAACACACTATAACAAAGATAAAGCATCTTACACCGACTTCCAGAGCAAACACAAAGATTAAATTATTGATAATAAAAAAATTATTTCGAGATCGATGTAATGATTCTAGCTCAAATAAACAACAAATAAAACGTGCACTTGATGGTTTTGAAGCTGCTATAAATTTTACAATTCAATGAAGGAAAAACACATCACCAACACGGCTAAATGCAAAGACATGCTAAGAGGCAGGGAATACACGGGAACCAGGCAGACTAACGGAGCTTCTTGTTTCTGCTTCTGATTTCACTCAAATACCGCCTAATTTTTAGCAGGCTCGAAGTCAAACATAGCATACTAAGAGTGTTTTGTCTTACATGCCTCTAATGCCGTTATAACTTTTTTTAATTACAAAGGAGATACAAGGAATACAAGTTCCATTACCATTACCAATTACAAAGGAGATACAAAGAATACAAGTTCCAATACCATCACGTAAATGAACGAACGTTCACAACATTCAGGGGTTCTTTCTCCGAGTTCCTGCTTTCATTTGCGCCCTCATAATGCTTCCCGCATTTTGACAGCAGTAGCAAAGGTGTTAAAATATTACACGGAGTCAGGCTCGTAGCTTTATGTGCATTATAAATTGCAGCAAACATGCGCTTTTAGCTAAAGAAGTTTGGTGTCGCGTACCCAAAAACACACGTGAACTTAGTTCATCAGTGATGGCGAGCACTTGCCCAACGCCGGCGCAATGAGGAGCAGGGCGCGTGCGTGCTTGAATTGACCCAAAACGAAAGTTCTGTGCTGCCCATGGAGGCAGGAAAAAATTGAGGAGAGACCCTACCCCTCCGCGCGCTAGGAGAGAAGTGTGGAGGGAATGAGGTGGTGGCTTTTTCTCTTTGTTTTTTTTTTCTTTATTTTGCAGTATCGGCCATGTTCTCGGGCCGCAATGGCGGCTTTGTTATGGCTGTGCGCGCTCACACATGTTGCTCCGTAGGTTTCGTACCGTGGCAAAGGCGTCGTGTGTGCAGGCTTGCGTTAGTCTCTGTGTTTTGTTGCGCTGTGATATATGGACCGTGTTCTCCCGGATGTTGCTGTGGCCATGCAGGAACTAAACCTCGTGAAATGAACGCGCATGCAACGCTGTACGCAATGTACCGCGTCAGGGCAATGGCAGCGGATGAATGAATATCCGCGGGTAATTCTGCCCTCCAGCGGAATCATGCTAATGTGCCATCGCAGGCCGAAGCCAATGCGTTTCAGAACCTGTACAATGAACGCCTTGCAGGTCACTGATTCCTGCTTTTGACAGCGCGTGGTGCAAACGCGGCACGTAGAACGTACGTTATTCAACAATGCATAATCCTGGTTTTAGAACTTTTTGTTCAGTAATAACTTGCTTTTGTACATATTAAAAAACATGTTGCTCAACTGTCTTGTTTCTCGCAATACTCGCGACAGTGCAAACTATTTTAAGAAGAGCGCGTTCGAAGATCATACACACCTTCACAGGTGTACAACACGCATGCTAATAGAGCTTTACGCACAATATGTCCATTTTGCTGCGGCACCTTGCGCCGGCCAGTAGACGCTTCGTCCGGGTAGATGGGAAAGAAGCAGCTGCTTTGACGTATTAAAGGGCCCCTCATCAGGCCTTACAGAAAATTTTGGTTATAAGCTGGAAGTTGTTACGGGTCCTCTAAGGAGCGTTCTGCCACAAGAATTTTTCAAATCGGCTCATTAATAGGCGAGATAGAAATATTTCAGTGCGGCGAACCCATGATTTCAGCAGGCGGGCTCCACTGCCAAGCAAGACGCTCTCTCCACTCGTCCCGTCTAAAGCCCCTCCATCCAGGCGCCACCGCCGCCTGGCTTTAGCCCCGTCTACCCTTCGCAAGCGAAATTCCTTCCCTGCGTTCTCCCATGCCAGACCTCGAAGATCGCGTCACGCATACGTCACAGGCCGCGCCTTCATTTCTTTTTTCCTACGCTTTGCTTTTCCGCTGACCGCGCCGCGCGAGCTGGTGTCTCGTTCGCGCAGGGCGCTGTGCACAAGGAAACATGACTAGCGGTATAATTCAGTGCTACACGAATACTGAGGTAGAACAAGGGGATCGCAGAGTGTGATCACGCGCTGGAACACGGTAGAAAATTGCATAGTTTCGGTACCTGCGGACGTGACCGCACGACCGTGGGAACAAGCAGACGAAGCGGAAGTACATCTCTGTTGCTTCGGTGCGAAGTAAAACAAAAAACACGCAGACATTCCGTTTGTGTGTCTTATTATTTTTCTAAACTTCAATTCGTCGATTCAAGCAACAGATCGCACAGATAATAGATGTCTTGAATAATTCTCGAAGTCACGCGTCACCACGGACGACGACACACTGCGGACAGGATTACGTAGGCGCAGGAGCCCGACTACGTCACCGTCCCCTTCCGGGAGGATTCGCCGCGAGTGAAGAAGGAAACGGCGATCGGATTGAAATTTCAGGCTTTTCCGCGGCGCGTAGAAATGTAACTCTTTGGAAACACAATTGTTGGCGCGCATTGTATGCTCTGCGCTTGTCAGCTCAACATGGCCAGACCTGGTGAGGGGCCCTTTAAGGAACGAATCTTCCCTGCCGCAGGTATATCTAGATTATATGTGCGAGCGAGAAGGGCAGGGAAGTGAAGGTTAGCGGATGCACTGCAAGAGTGAGCAAGGCTCCACCGAACGTACGCCTGCGAACACATCAAACGGCTGTTCCATGGTCGCACGTGGGCCGCGTCTACGCGCGTCGTGCTCTGCACCGTGCGCCGGCCATCACGAAACTTCGGTTCCGTGAAGCTTCACTTTCCGTGGGAAGAAGGCAACTCAGGCCGCAGTCAATGCATCTAAACGCGGAGTCAAAAATGACGTTGTGCTTCCCCGCCGGCGCGCTGTGGTAGGGATGCGTGGCCACCCAAAATTTGTTCAATAAAGCAGAACAGTTCCTCAGTCCAGAGCGAGAATATGTGTTTGTGCGCATAAACTCCAGATGGATCGCAAATGGGTCGGTGTGCCGTACCTGTGTCCAGTGCACTCTTGCAGTGCTGTGAGAATGCGTACATTTCTTTCTTGCCGCCGGACGTGTAGCTCGCAAGTCCGTCTCAGAGCCCCAGGAAGTCGAATCAAAGAAAAGCAAGTAGAAGGTGATCTTTGAAAAAACACACGCAAAAACTGAGCAGCGGCGGGTACCTGCGGTTGATGAGAACAGTTCAGTTGGCTGGGCTGATAACGCATGTTCATCTTCATAAAAGCCGGTAAAGGCAGCGGATTCGACCTCACGGCGCAATTTGCGAAGTTCATTATGAACTTTTTTTCAACAAGACTTCGGCAACCGTAATGTGATCAGACAACATTTTAGAATTGCCGCGGATCGCGCGCGTCCGCGAAGCCCGGTTGCGCGCAGGGCGGCGTGGTTTCGCGAGAAACGTAAACAAGAGAGGAGAACTGGCCCGACATGACGCGGGAGCAACGCCAACTTCCGGCTTCACTTAGCTTCACAAAGAGTGACGTCAGGGCCCGTCCTCAGTGTCTCTTCCTTCTTACATGGTGCTGACGCTTTCTTTTTTTTTTTTTGTTACCATTTCGCTTCGTCGTGCCTCCGTGTACTCAGCAGATCACGTGACCTGCAACCGCGCCTGCAACCTAGCGCTCCCGAAACGCACGCGTTGCCGCACAAGGAAGAGCACGGCGGTGGTGGCGCCCGCGACGTCGCGAATGATCCTCGAGTATCCGTGTGCAACGAAGTGACGCTTTAAATTTACGCCGTTCAAATTGACCCGCGCTCTTGGCATTCACAATAATTCGCGGCATGCAATCACAACTCGGTTTACATGTTTGAGTAGCGATTATTCTCTATATCAACCCCACCATCGCCAAGAAGCCGTCAATTTCCGGCAACATGACCTCGATCACAACTCCAGCCGCACGTGAATAAAGTAAAAGCTACCAGAAATTATTTGGATGCTAGCAACATTTTGCACTCAGTATTAAAAATAGCCGCGTTGCTTCCAGCCACTACGAATGATTACCAAGCCGCAGCGAAGTGAGGTGTTAAATGAGATTAAGTTCTACGTTCCTTGAAATTTGCATTGCATGTGTGGCGCTAACAGCACTCGGTGAAAGTGTCGGACGTATAGCAATTATTATCCATATTAGTAAATGGCTCACCTGTTCCGTCATGACTTTTCCGCCGTAAATAGTCGTGCTGCTGTAATCGACGCCTTGTTCGGCGCTACTAAGTGGAATCCGAAACTCGGCGCTTAGTCTTTCGCAGTGGTCGCTGTGCTCTTCCGAAGCTATCTCACAAACTGCGAAAAGAAAAAAAGAAGAAACCTTGCATTTGTTTGCTGCATTTACGCAAAACATATGACGGAGATGGTCAAATAAAATGGCCACGGGGTCAGAGACCAAGCCCCGCTTTCTGACAACGTGGGAGGAGCGGAAACCGAACACTGAACCACGATCTCAGTCATCGCACACAACGTCATCGGCCGTCTTATGCATTGTGACGGCAATACTAGGAGGCCCCAGGCGAACGTGTAATCTTTACTTAACGTTTTGAAACAACCGTGATGGGTAATGAAGCTACTGCTTATATCAGTGGCCGGAAAGAATAGGCACTCCAGGGCTGACGAAAATGAGTAGGAAAGCCCTTATCAATATCTACGGTCTAGGGAAACTCAAAGTTTCACAAGTGGGCCAGCAGGCGGCCAGGCTGCGGTACCGCACGGGCAGCAGCTTCGAGATTTTATACGAAGTCTGTGCGCGAACAACCGATGACAGGTGGATAAAGAACGTAAGCCATCATTCCGTAGTTTACTCTATCGAACTGAGCCACGATGCTGTGTGCCACCCTTGCAAAGAACATGCAGACGTTGACCAAAGCTTGCCGTATGTTCGCTGAGATCTCGAATATTGCGATTTTTATTTTTGGCTGCTTTCATTACGAAGCTTCACAGTTCATGGCACCATGACCACGGCCTTTGAGTTTGCCTTGTTTGCAACTCACTGTAATCGGCGGGATTGTGATACTCGGGGCAGTGCAAGCCACGTTGTGCTAGGAACGGAATGAGCTGGTCGACCTTGCCGTTGTAGATGCAGCGGCCGCTGGACACCATGTAGAGCTGCACAGAAAGGCACGCGGAGTAATTTGTGGCAACTTTGGAGAGAGAATGAGAAAGTTCAGTTATGCTTGGAGAGGTCGCCTAGCGACATTCCGTGCACGCAAAATCGGGTTAAATGGTCAGGGGCGAAAGAAAGGAAGTGAGATAATAACAATATAAAAAAACGTAGACATTATTACATACACATGCCCAAAATGCATTAACACGAAAGTTACTTACAGAATCTCACTAAGGAATCTCACTTACACAACCTTTGAGGTTGGTAAAGCGAGCACAATTACAAATTGCGTTAACAATGTCAACACCACACGAGGGACACAACGGCGCGCTTTCTTTAAATAAATATTGTCCTGTGCATGCGGCCTTCAGGCGAATGGTTTGAAGGAACGTTCGACTACGCCTTCCGCGTGGCGCAGGAAAGACACGCACCTGGGGCGATATCGCAGCCCGCACGCGGCGATATCGCAGCCCGCCAGCGGCTATCCTTCCTGTAAAGTGGTTAGCGAGGGATATCCCTCTCTGTGTATGAGCGATTTGAGCAATACACAAGAAAATTGAAAGAGAGAGAAAGAGAGAGAGAGAGGAATACGAAGAAAGGAATTAGGGAGGTTTACCAGGATTTAGCGCCACGGAACATATCTGTTTGCTCGAGATTTTCATTTTGCTTTCTCCGGACGCAACTCTGCAGTGGCTTATCTGGCGCGCCATAGTGGAGGGCTCTGGTTCAATACCGACCACCCGCGACTCTTTGCCGCGCCCCCAAAGAGAATAGAAAGATTAGAAAAGAGAGCCAATGTTGGCAGAGAATGCGAGTGCAAATAGCCCTTGCATGTGAAATGCTATAGAGCAACTAGAAAAGCGCAGTTACAGTGAGCATTCATAAAGGTTGCGGGCTTTTTGGCCAGCAATTTACATGAACAGGTTGCGGGATAGGTTGCGCAGAGGTCGACTTCGCCGTCCAGCCCTCAGTCACGAAGAGAGATAAGAGCAAAAAGAGACATAAAGGCGCCAGGACCTCTTGCCAATATCCAAAACACCTCAGCGGTAAAAAAAAAAAAAAGCGTATTCGGGGTAGCGGTGCGTGCAAGGTATCGCGACCGTGTCGTCAACGCCGCCGTGCGAGAGTTTTCAACTTGCACCCTGCTTCAAACACGCCCGCCGTCCTTGTTTTCCGGCAGGTGTCGCAATTACCAATTTACGGCATCTTTGTTAGTGGCGGTGTAAACAGCGCCCTGAGGACTGCTGGCTCGGTAGGGATAGTACGCGACGCCGAGCTCACCGCTGCATTGTGGATTTGTTGATTGTCAAAATGGCTTCTTGCTGCCTCAATTATGTATTTCTTCTGTATTGTTCTTCTATTTAAAAAATTGAGCTGACCATTCCGATATTTCTACCAGCGGCAATCATTAGAGCTCCTCGAGAGGATGTGCAAACCAGACAGGAAAAACACACACTTGGCACAATACCACGTAAACAGAGGGCGGGAAAATTGCGCAACAACATTATTACACCGTACAATGGAGGTAAAGAATAGCAGCCTGCTATCTAAGCACGCCAATGACTGAATTCTTTATACACGTACAAACTTTGGTGAAACACTCGCTTTTATGCTCATAACGAGACACAAGACGCACATAATTGGCGGTATAATTTTGGAGTTACGGGCAAACTTGTGCTTATTTTTTATTGCTGCATTCATTGCCAACCTTTGGGCGAAACAAACCGGTTCTCTGGCTTCTCCGTTTTCACCACGCAGCCACCCAACGCCAGAGCGACGTGCGAGTTTGGCGAACGGTGAAACGCCGCAACTGCGGCGTGTGGCAGCTCACAGGTTGCAGCCACGTGCATTGAACTTTTCTGCCAGCGTGCAGTGTTATCACCCTGCTGGTCCGGTTTAAGATCTTTGTAGGCGAATGTACGTTCGATGCAGCAATATAGCAGCGGGCAGTTGGAGGAGGAAGTCGTGGCGATGGCTTACCCGCCGCTTTGGCGGCGTTCTCCCCTGAGGGCTGAATGCGAAGGTGCTTGTCTGCTTGTATCTATAGCCACGGGTCAGACAGACCCAGGTGATCAAAATTCACTCTAATCTCTCCGCAAAGTCGCCTCTCATTGTCTATGCCTTGCCTAGGGAAGTGAAATAGACCAATTATTAACCAATCAGCCAGCAAGATATAGAATCGCCATGACCACTACCTGTCTATTTTTTTACATGCGATAGCACCACGTGAATAAGGTGGCGTTAGCAGCAGCACAAGTTAGAACGAAAACAGACCCTCCCCTTCATCTGGATTGAGATTAAGTGTTTCAGAGTACTCTTACCCTGTCAAAGTAGGAGAATATCTTGGCGCTAGGAGCGTGTATAGAACAGATGACAGTGTGCCCAGCGAAGGCCATCTTCTTAAGGGCTTGGACACACATGAGGCTTGACACGTTGTCCAACCCACTGCAAAGTTAAATCAGTCACACACGGAGATACCCTTATCCGCCGCAGGCCACAACAAAGTGCTGGAAATTAAAACCTTTGCTTAACGGAATTGCCACTGTCTAATAGCTTCATTTGGACTGTTTCACTGTTTCATTTGGACAATGGGTGAAACTACGGTATGCATTTGCAATTTCATTTCATTTAACACACCCTTAATACATTGCAGCAATGCAGAAAGGAGCAGGTGCATATCATCAATAATATTAAATAAGTAAGATCTGTGCTAACAGAGTCCTCAAACAAATATAAAACAAACTTTTTATGTCCTTCGTCGTGTGTTTACGAGTACGGTACGGTGGCAAGGAGTAAAGACGCTCGAACTTTCCGCAGCAGTTGACACCTTCGTGTACAGCCACTTCATGTACACACGCACACACGCCCGTACAAGACACGTACAGCTAATGAAAAGAACGAAAGCAAAGCGCCCGTTCGCAATTTCACTCTTGCTGCTTCGGAAATTCCTCTACATGCCACCCATGCTGGAACAGAAAGCACCTCAGGGGAAAACATTATGCACAATAACGTCCACCATACGGAGCACCTAACTCCCCTACCGCCTCTCCTCCATCCCTCGAATTGTGTCCTACGGAGGAGGTCAGTCGCGCTCCATAAAACATGGATGCAAGGAAGTACGTCCCCGAAGACGGGGCCCCTCAGGCAAGGTCAACTTTATCGCGTTAGACTGCATAAATTCGTACCCAACTGATAAGAGTCATCACAGCACTCTTCCGTCGCCTTCCAAGGTCGATACGATGTCACTAACCACAGCAAGAATACAAAACAATGATGGAGCCATCACCCTCACCATCTCCACACTGTTCCTAATCCCAATTACGGTCCAGTGACACATAGAACATTCGAATCACAAAGGCTATCGGTACACACCAAAACTCCCCTTCAGAATGGAGTGTCAGCCTGGCTTTCGCGACGTTGCCAGGCGGATTCGCTGCCATCGGCTTTTTCCGCAGAACGAGCGTGCTCACGCTCTTGACCGGGAAGGTGACCTTCAAGGCCCTTTGAAACGGTTCAACCGAGAATCGGGTGTATATTAGTTGCAAAGAGAATCCTGGTGCACCACTCTTTTCGCGCCCGTTTTTGTCAGGAGAGCAGTCACCAGAATCTTACGCCTGGTGCGCACATTTAATGGAGTACGGCCAATTTCAGGCAATCTTTTTGCAACAGATAAAGAAAGTAAAAAAAAAAGAACAAACGTGCCGGCAGAGAGAGCAACCGAAGGGCGGTGTCTTACGCGCAAGCTTACACCAGCTATGCCGCAGAAGTACTAACACCGACACGGACTTGGCATACGCTCACCTGGTGGGCTCATCGAGGAACAACACAGGAGGGTTGTTGACCAACTCTTGGGCAATAGCCAACCGCTTCCGTTGGCCGCCCGATAGATTTTCTGTTCGAGTGTCGCGGCACTCACCTAATCCCCACTCCGCGATTGACAGTTCCACCTGTACGTGCAGCAACAAGAAAGCGCAGCAACAAGGAACACAATGAAGCAACACATTTATCAATAAATCTCTAGATGTGTCACAAACATTTTCTTAGGATGCAACTGTGCCTCAATAATGACCGCAGGCAATTCCTGCGATGTAGAGTTGATTGAGTAGTGCCAGTTAACTCAAGTGCTTTTTGATTAAGTGGAGAAAGCGCTTGAATACAAAATTGTCGCCGAGAAAACACTGAGGAACATTATTGAGGCACAGCGGTTACTCAAGCTGATGGCTGGCTCTGTCGACCTCACGGTTGCGCCAAAAAGAATCGTCGAATAAAGGTGCGTTTTCAGATGACTCCGAAAGAACTCATACAGAGTGCTGAGAGTCATTACTTTTTTTTTTCACTTACGGAGGCACTTTTAAGAGCCACCTGTGGCAGATTACTTGTAAGCCGAGCGGCAATGTCCGAGCAACAACCAACAATACGCACAAATTGCAACAGCATAATTAGTTCGCACCCTTCGAGTGCACACTTGAAGCCGGCCAGTATTAAAGTGGCGTCCATTTACTATCTAACCTGTTTCCAGATATCCAACCCTAAATGCGCAACACAATGCGTTCGCATACGAAGTTGTTCTGTCGAAAAGTGTGTCACAAATTCTTTACGGAAAAGCAAAACCCGAAGCAACATAGCGTATTGCCGTACATATTACGCAAGGACATCTAAAGAAATGGTATTTTTTCTCGGAACCTGTGACAAGTGTACTTGGCTTTAGCACACTCTAATTGTACATGTAAGTGATTTAACTTCGGTAATCAAGAAGTTAATTTAACGATTGTGTTTGTCATGTAATCATTCACTTCTGTTAGTTCTGTAAATAGTTTCCAGCTCTGTAGCTCATCAAGCTCAAGGGGCAGATTAGTGTTATCTGACACAGGTGAGATTGAAGACCGCATGTGCAGTTAAAAGAAAAATGATGGAAGAGTTGGTTAGAATGTTTGCTTGTGCTGTCTACAGGTATGCGACGTCTAGCCTAGCTGCACTCATAATAAACTTTGCATTTCGGACGGTGTCTTACCACCTTTCCAGAGCTGCTCTGCATGAAAGGCAGAACGAAAAAAGGAAAGGTGTGTTGTAAGCGTTATTATTGTTAACAAAGAAACATTGTTAGCAAGATAATTACCACGGCCAGAAACTCAAGAGGCATCAGCGCACTCAATGACACAAACTTCGCCGAACATAAGGGGCCGTAATCAGCAACATGTCGGTGACCTAGCAGCGCAGTTTTTTTATGAACACTAGGTGACCAGTAGTTACCATCTCCTCTTTGGCAGTTTTCGACAACGTAGGCATGCGCAGTTCGACACTCATAGAGATGGCCTCATAAACAGTCAGAGCAGGTAGAAGGCGATCCTCCTGCATCACATAGCAGCTCTGCTTGTTGAACAGTGCCTGGTCGCGCACGTTGCCGTTGATTTGGACTTCACCTTTGTAGTTCTTATCACTGCATATAAAGAAACGACTTACTTCACTTGAGAAACACAGCATAGTTTAGGGTGCCACTGGTATAGGACATTATGCTTACAGAGACAGTAGCAAATAGCAGGACAATGAGATAAAGAAATTCTATTTTTTTTTCGTAAATTGTACAGATCCCATTTGCACTTACTAACAGAATGGGATATTAGAAATATCAGCTACCTTGGTCTCACAAAATATCTGTATTTACTGAAGCAACAAACGCCGTGCAGTTACAACGTATTGAGCAAGGTATTCCTTCCTACACTTGTTAACTTTCCAACCCGATTTTTGCGGCCACGTTCCGTATTTCTATTATGAGGCCATCACTCAACGAACAAAATTAAAGACACTATGAATCACCTAATAGCCACAGGAATACAGAGACAGCACTTCAGTTCATATGCAGCATGCAGACAATGATGACCGGAAAATCTTAGTTTTTTTTTCATTCCTATTGCTATAACACGTCATCAATGACGCCCACCCCACTCCAACGCTAAATCGTTTCTCTAGCAGAATTGTGCTTATTGGACATCAGCATACCTGAAAGGCCTATAACTTACTATATTTAAACCGGCCACTATTTCTTCGCCAAACAGGCTACGTGCTTCCTTTGCGCCTTATTTATAGCACGTAAGTCCGTACAGCAATAGTACAGAGCCGGCAAATATAATTCACTGTCCGTCGACTGATACAACCGCTATCGTTGAGTCCGTGATCACGCGTTCTCGGCGATGTATAGGCAACAAAATTAGCGCTATGTCGGCAGGTGCGGATACGGTACCCCTTAACTGCTCTGGGATTTTGAAAGCCGGCAGCAATCTCCGGTATCTCGATGCCCAACACCTCGCAAGGTTACTGCTGAATGGTTTAGCAACACTTGTCTTATCCTGCATTCAGCAGCGAAAGGCGATTTTAACATGTGTTTGGCTTGCGCAGTCGCAAAGATCGCGTTACTCTACGGTAATGTTACGACAAGGTTTTCGTTCAAAGGTAATGCTGGCCGCCGTGATTGATTCAACTTCCTGAGACCTATATTGAAAACAGTACTCGTAAATATGTCGAAATATCGTGTCGCAATGCATACTCAACCACTATGCTTACGTGTTCACAACATTGTACGCTACACGCATGCTGTTTTAATATAATTAACTTTTGCTTATGAAAAACGCAGGTCTATAAGGACACTAAGTGTACCCGCGCGAATTCGTATAGCTTAGGCGAAAATAAATACTGCTTCTATGAAAGGAACGTATCGTGTTACGTGAATTAAAGGGGATGCGAAGTTAATCGGCGAAGTTCTTCAAGGAACAAAATGTATTTAGGCTGATTATTGCGTGCAAGTTTCCACAGTGCTCGAAGATATAGATGAAAAGCAACCTATAATGTTACTTTATATACTATTGGAAAGCCTCCAAGTGCGTTATTAATTTGTAATCCATGATGTCGGCTGCTGCGTCTAAAAAAAATAGACTGCCTTGGGCAAAATTGCTGTGTTACACATCTAAAGGAGTTTTAATAATTGCACTCTGGAGATTAAGGTTCAGAAGAGCCGATCAATACTTACTAAAACCCAGTGAGAAGGTTTAGCAGCGTTGTCTTGCCAGCACCGGAAGGACCCATGATGGCCGTAAGCGTCCCCGGAAGGGCCTCGCCACTTAAGTCGTCCACCAGCGGTTTTAACTCTGGAAAGACCGACGCCGCGTATAAAATAAGAAAACAGATCTCCTTTACCTGTGAGGTTGACAACTTAGCGTCTCTAACCAAAGTCGATACAATATCACTTCAGAGAACACTTCTGAGACAGTGACAAAGCAGCTTCAGTTGCTTCAGTTCACGTTGTTGACCACCACGACACCATCCAGTATCAGAGTTCTAATTCTGCGCCATCCTACGTTCTCGACATCAATTATTCTTGACATCGGGATAATAGCTTGAGAGCTTACTGCACATCGCCGCTGTTTATTATTACTCATTCCCGATTAAGAAACTTGTAGATGGTACATTGCCTTCTCTCGTCGCCTAACAATATAATAATGTCGTGCACTGGCTGACTTTCGTCACCAAATGTTGAACATTATTAGGAGAAAGGCAACGAAGGTCAAAGGAATTTGAAGGAATTAAGGAAGATGTTCTCCCTTGCTTATAAATGCGCATGTTCATTCACTACATTGCGAATCAGCGCATACGCACCTGGTACTCATTCCCATTTTGTTGCGCTAACACTTTTGCACTTGTTCTCATTGCACGCTGAAATGCACGCGCTTAGAACACGACAGCCAAAGGTCTGCGCTGTAACAAATATTAAGCGCATAGATGCAGCCGTGACAACCGGGGCAAGGAAAATTAGTTCAACTCAATTTTGTTGCAATAAAATCTGTTTTTCAAGTATCCTGAAACACCCTTCGTCCACTTTCCTGAATTCGTAATTTTTTTTTTTTTTGCTGTTCCGGGCACCAAGGTGTATTCAGCAGTGTCACAGGAAGAAACTTCATCATTGAGATTTATGAAAATGTCCGTACGAGGTAAGGCGACACCTGTGCGTGGCAGGCGAATGGTTACGTATTGCTGGTCGATCACAGTCTATGTACGATCAAAGGCTCTTTGCGAAAGTGACAGACAATTAAATTCGGTTATCTCTTTCAGAGTCTCTTGGATGCACTGAGCATCAACATTAAACTTTTATCCAGTCCGCTGCCAAAATGAGTCCGCATGTTGATACGTCCACAGTTACACTCGTGTAGATACCCGTGGACCGAGAGTCCTCTTGTTGAGAGAATCGCAAGTCATAGCAAAACGCGAGCGCTTCCAGCAGCCGACGCTCGTCTCGGGAATGGGAGAACAGGCTAATGCGACTGCTAAGCATGGCGCGTCGCTTAAGAGCAAGCTTTAGCTTGGGCCCAACTACAAAGTGGCCTATTCAAATACATGTAAAACGCAAAAACGTTTTCCGAGATAACCTCGGGACTAATTTTAATGAAATTTGTTGCATTTGAGAGAGAAAGGTAAGTTCTAGTGACTGTTGGAAGCGGAATTTCGATTCAGATCCTGATTTTTGTTAAAAAGGTATTCAAATATTCGACCGTTTGAAAAAAATAGAAGCACGAAGTTTACAAGTTCATAGCTCTGCATCAAGAGGAGATATCGCGGTTCTGTAAAATTAAATTATTGTGTTTTACGTGCCAAAACCACTTTCTGATTATGAGGCACGCCGTAGTGGAGGACTCCGGAAATTTCGACCACCTGGGGATCTTTAACGTGCACCTAAATCTAAGTACACGGGTGTTTTCGCATTTCGCCCCCATCGAAATGCGGCCGCCGTGGCCGGGATTCGATCCCGCGACCTCGTGCTCAGCAGCCAAACACCATAGCCACTGAGCAACCACGGCGGGTATCGCGGTTCTGTAAACGGCATCCATTAGATCATTCAAAGCGGACAAATTCGTTGTGTCATTTTACATCTTACGTGAATTTTTTGCATTGGTTACAAGGGTTCTGCAAAAGCTGTATTTCCCTATTACTAAATTTCTTTATATTCATCTGTGACATATCAATTTTGTCCGCTTTAGATGTGCTATTAGATGCAATTCACAGAATTGTGACATCATCTCTCGTTGTTGAGTTACAGAGTCGTAAACGTGATAGTTTCGTTTTCTGAAAATTTTTGGTTTTCGCCAATTTTTAATAAACAATTGACGTCCTAACTCGAAAATTCGAAACGAACATTCACTAGATTTTAAGTTGTTCTTTTAAATGCAGCAAATCTCGTCAAATTTGGTGCACTGGTTGCCGATAAAAACGAATTCTCCTTTTCCATGTATTTGGATAGGAGCACCTGAGCTAAAACTTCCTTTTAAGGTAGGCTGCACGTTGCGGTCTCGCCGCTACTTCACCGCTGACGGAAGCTCTTCACCACATCGCTCGACGGTTGTTCGACATGTTTACTGGAGAGGAAGCGAACGGGCTTCGATGCGCTTTCGTCTCGTTCGGGCGTCACGACAATATGTTGTCGTGTCAGTATGTCATGACAATATGTCACGACAGCCTGTCAGAATTTCTAGCCGGTGATGATGTTTCATTGAGTTTTGCTTCTTTTCCTTGAACATGCTATCGCGGACAAAAAAAAAGAAAACTCGAACAAGTCAGGGATGACTACCGTGCATTATTTCATTTTCACTTTCAGCATTTCGTGTGATTTCGGCGCGATTTCGGCTTGCACGTTTGGCTTGGTGCCTTGACTAACTTTCGCGACCAAGTGCGTTTCTGTGCAAAAACGCAGTTCCGAGTAGTTGTTCGAAAAGGTATTAAGCGTTATTGTATCCCGTTAACGTTTTACTTCTGCACTGTAGTAATTTGAAAATGGATACCTCAGCGTCTTCGATTTTCGTTCAGTTATATCAAGCGGCGCGGCACTTTTCGTCTTCCTCGCCAATTTGCACTTGAACATAAGCTGTACCCTATCCAAAGGAAATCAGCCAATGATGCCATTCACCTCAAGTGACCTAGTTGTGGAGTGACCGTTGTGGAGTTGACGTAGTTTTGAAGTGACCGTTGTGGAGCAGATAAGTCGATTAGCGATCGCAAAGTGCCTAAACGCAGCAATCAGTAAGCAGGGGTGCGACGTATCATATTACGTAGAATACTGAGAGTTTTTAATGCCGAGGAGTTTTCGAACCAAATTTGTAAGGTATTGAGTAGGATGTTATGCTTTTGTCCATGTTGACCTTGTCTGTGTTTTCTTAACTTGCATTGTTCAGGGAGTTCCAATGAAAAAAAAATACGTACATTTGGACGCCAGTATTTTTAATAATGTTATCGCGAAGCAAGGTTTCCAAGTATGCTTTTCGCGTCAGAGGCAGACTAAGCCAAGACTCAATTTTACATTTGCAACATTAGGTTACAGTGCGGTGCGCATTCTGTGCTCTGCTATCGTATTTCCTAAGCTTTTCGATACCAATTTCATATATTCACTCGTGTGTAAGCCCGTAATTATGACGACACGTGGAAAGCCTGGCAGTTACTCGATAAAGTTAGGTTGTAAAAAATTAGTGGACGAAATTAAAGACACACCTGCTTTTTACTTGCCGCCAGTGTACAAGTACGACCAAAATGCATCAACACGAAGAGAAAGGCTAAACTTACGCTTTCCAGAATTCACCGTATAGCTGAGGTTTTTCCAGTTTATGCGGATGCTTTCGAAATTGCGCAGTCCATTCTCTCGATCGCTGCATGTTTGCGCTACTGCTCCGCAGCTGTTTGTTGAACCTGTAGACCAAAAGAAATAATAAAAGAAGGTTAGGTGCTGGTAGTATACATGATCTTCTCCTGCATTAAATAAGGCTGCTTTGTTTACATCAACAACAACAAAAGCGGGGGAGGGGGGTGAGGACTGCCAAGGTTACTGTTATTGCTTATCTTCAAATACTGTAAGCCTTCTACAGGTTTATGGAGCATACGTTTACCATCGAACGCCTTTATAACGAAGTGCTCGGGACGTCCGAAACTCTTCGTTATACAGGTCGCTTCGTTGTAAAGGTTGCGCACCATAACACTCATAATAGAGCTGACTAATCACGTTAGACAAAAGAGAACCTTTGTTTAACATGAATTCAAGAGAAACTTTGTGAAGTAAGTCGCTAATGTTTTGCATGCGCACTTTGTCTCGAAGAATGTGTGTTGCACCGAGGTTCACAGCATGCCAGGTCCTCAAGCCTTTGTCGCCTCCTTTTCCGTCAAAACTCTTGGTTCGTTTACAGGATCTTCATCACAGTTGCCTTCGTTGACTTTTGCGTCTCTTCCGCCGTAAATGTCTTTCAAGACGCCACCGGTCGTCACTTACTATTACATCACCACGTCGTTATCAGCTGCGGCGTATTCATCGCCGTCACGCCCGCTGATGCTTTCCAAGAAGCAACGTACTACGATTTGTTTCCGAAGCAAGGCAACATGACTTCTGATATAGGCACGCTGGTCAAGTGCATCGCTAATACCGCCGTTAGCGCTCGCGCAGAGCTCATTTTGGTGGCGCCTGCGGAGGGCAGTGGTGGCACCGTTTCGTGCATTTCGTTGTAAAGCAACAAATCAGCCATTGGGGACGCCTAATTACTTCACTGTAGAGGCGAATTTGTTGCAGTGACCTTCGTTATAGAAACGTTCACAATACATATAAAAGATAGGAATTCAGCCTGGACATAATCAATCATGCGTTATATCATTTCGCTGTAGAGGCGTTCGACTGTTCCACACATAAGTCCGCATTTCTAGCTACAATATTACACCGTAAAAAAAGAAAACTAGGAAGCAGGAGAGAAAAGAAAAGAACAGGAAGCAAGATGCAAAATGAAAGGACCGCAGATGAGTTTTGTGTCTTTTCTTTTTTTTCGCCTCAGTGCTCCCTTCAGGTGATAGTCGACGTTCGTGTTGCCCACTTCTCTTCTCTTGTGTCCTGTCTGCACGCCTCACCTTTTTTGCATAATGAAAGGAGCGACTTCGCTGCCGCTGCAGGGGCGTTTGTCACTACCATTATTTGGGCCACTAAAGGCAGCACCGAACCATCTGAATGTTCTCTTAAGCTTGAAATGCTTTAAGTTTTCTCAGCAGATGCGCTTCTTCGGTGAACGGTCTCAAATAAATTTATAAACGTTTTTCCATAAGAACCAGCCGGCAAGCAGAGGAAACTGTAGAAAAGGAATTTGCCTGCAAACTTTTTATTCAATCCGCTCGCTTTCAGCACACATACAGGCCATGATGCTGCATCCCGTTTGGTAGACGACTTCTCGATTCGCGAGTGAAAGAAGCCCACCGGAAATCCGGGGCCGCATTCACGATCATTTTCGTTAATTCGTAAGTGGCGTTTACCATTGTCTGGCCACCGGCACTATGCCCGACCTCACGGTTGGCTCACATCTGCCCTTACGAACTATTTTAATGCTGAGTAAACGTGTGGCCGAAAGCGTGCGTCAATGAGCAGGTGATGGCGCCGCCCGATGAATAGGAGGTGGCGTCTTGTGATGAGTGTATAAAAGGATCGTATAAGATAAAAAAGTTACCAACCATTCCCCTACCGGAAAATGGGGGTAAGCGAAGCTTGTCCTTCGTGCACCTGACCTTCGTCATGGTTAGGTAACTCACAGGTAACGGCACCGGTTTGTTTCAGCCTCCTGCTCCCTCATTTCCGTCGTATCGCCTGGGCTCGGGTGGCTCTAATGGCTGGATCGAGGCACCGAAGGCGAGCCCTTTCACGGGCGAGTTCTCGCCGCCTCTCGTCGAACGCTGCCAGTTCCTCGGGGGACCGCACAACGCGTGGCCGTCCCATCTGTTTTCCGAAACTGAATTGAACGGAAACGAAGCAGGCGCAGCACGCGCGACACCCTTTCCTGCCCTTTCCCTCCCCGGCGGTAGCGAAACGGCTCTGATTGGCTGCACACATGGCTTGAGCGCGCGCCTGTGAAGCTCGAATCCTTGCTAATGGCTCACGCTCCAGCGCTGGCGCAGCTGTCAACTCATGAAACCGCCCTTTCCCTCAGCTGCTCTGCTCTGGAAGCAACTGCATTTTTGCGGGACCAGACCACCACCGAAAGTTGTGGACCAATACAAGCTTCGCTTGAAAAGCTGTCCAATTGAATGCCGTGGAGCGCTCCTTCGTGTTATGAATTCCTCGCGGTCAAGCAACCGCGTTGAGATGCTTGGCGCGTTTTCATTTCGCCTTACCAAGACGCACTTAATACGCAGCGGAGAGCTTGCGTGAACAAGGAACGCGCAAGAAAAAAAAAGTTTCACCAAAGCCATTATAATGCTTTCGCATTCCCACGCGTAAGCAGTGTTAATTATCTCTGCCGAATTTTCAGCTTAAGATCATTTTGTGAAGACGGATTGCGGTTGCTTTATCATGAATTTTACCAGTAAATGAACACTCGCCAAGCGTTCTGTTCTATTCTAAAGCGGTGGCTACGTAGGGAGATATTGAGGTACTGGCAGCGAGGACTTACGGAGTCGCCATCTGTAGGAGGCGCCCCGCTTGCGTATTATGAGGGATTTCGCGGCGCGCTCCTCATAGATTTGGCTTACGGCGCTCAATATGAACACCGAGCGGCACCTTTCCTAGACATCCCTGTCAGTACTCTCGAAACGACAGGGTTTTTTTTATTGCCAAAATAGTAATCTTTTGCAAACAGAAAGCACAGAATGGTTTACAGGCGCTATATCATTACCGAATGCGTACAGTTTACCGAAAACGTACAGAATACGTTTCGACCAACACCCAGCTCAGTGAATTCACTCATGATATCATCCAGGCCCTCGATGAAGGAGATCAAATTGACGCATTATTTATTGATTTTTTAAAAGCTTTTGACACTGTGTCACACTCCAGATTGTTGAAAAAGCTCATTGTTATTTTTAACAACCAAGCATTAGTTTTCTTCCTTTTTTTATCCAATAGGTCTCAGTACGTACTCTTTATGTATTCCCAATCCTTCACTTGCAGTGTAAATTCTGGCACGCTTCATGATTCAATATTAAGTCCGCGTCTGCTTTTTATTTTAATAAGTCATCTACCAAGTAATACTCCTGTTAAAATCCGTATGCACGCAGATTGTCTTCTGTATCATACGAATAAAACCCCTCATGATCTCGTTGTCCTTAATGATTCATTTGTATCGCTTCAATAATGGTGTGAAACTTGCCAGATGCAAATCAACTTCCGAAAAACTGCATCTATGTCATTTACCAAACGTTCTTTCCCTTATCCGTTCACCTGTTCGTATAATTGCTGCACTCTAGGAGATGTTTCACAGTATCAATATCTTGGTCTTCTATTCACTCAGGATTTTTCTTGGTCGCATCACATCGAACTCTACTTGCAATGCACATTACGTTCAGCCCCACTTAGAACACGACTCCTCACATATAAAACACTGGTTCATCCAATACTAAAGTATGACTCTGTGGTATGGAACGCACACAAAATATCTGACAACAAAATTGAACCTGTCCAGAAGAAAGCTATACGCTTCATTTATCGTCGCTTTGTCAGGTATTTTCGACCCCGTTCCCATCTTCTTAGTCTTCAAATTACCAGTCTCTCTTCTCGTCGTCACATTGAATCTCTGAAGTTTCTTTACACTCAAATTAACCTCCCACGATGTTCCCTACTCAGCGAATACATCGCACCCGCTAGAAGCACAACCATAAATCACCATGAGTTGAATATGTCAGTTTTTCACCATCACACTGATCCGTTTAAATACAGTTGTTTTTGTCCGTCCTATAGAAGTGTGGAATGATCTGGCTGGTTACGCAAGAACTTTACCACTCCATGGATATTTATTGTATATTACTAATCATTGATGTTTAGTGTTCTTTTTATGATTTTCCGTGCATTGTATTTCCCCCCTTCTGCAATAGCCCTTCAGGGCTGCAGTATATTGAAACAAATAAATAAGTACAAGACAAACGAATGTAGGTTATGTGGCTCAAGAGCCACTCGAGCATATGCTCTGGGAATGCAATAGGCTGACGAGTATAGCAACGGGGAGGCAGCGTCTAGCGAAGGCCGGTTTGATGTGCTGTGTTGCTCAGCTCAGCCCCTGAAGATCAACTGTGGGCGGTCCAGCGGGCCAACGACGCCGCCGGAGCCCAAGGGATCGTGACAACCGCCTAGACAGGATGTAGCCTATACTATTAACTTGCGGGACAAAAATAAAGTTTTTTAGCACCACCATCAACACAAACATGAGCATATGCCATGCCGTTTCTTAATGTGCTTCTTACCGTTCTCTCTCTATTTCTGCAAACTTGCCAGTACCAGCAGCCGTGCCAGCACCTAGCATCAACAAGTTCCTAGATCAGAGCATCATGAGATTAGCAGGGCAGCGCGCGTGGGCGGGCGTCTCACTGCGCGCTTTCTGCTACTCTCTGAACATCACAGACCCGACGCTGCAGCATAAATCTTCCTCGCGAAAGTGCTTGCTGCAAGCCCGAATTGTAGCCGATGGCCGCTCGCCGGTTCTAAGTTTCGCCCTCCAAGCTGCACGCAGCTTCTTTTCCTGTGGGTACATGTGAGGGATGACACCGAACTCCGTTCCGTACGTCCGGCACTGCCACCCCGAGCCGTATATAGCCTACCACGGTGGACGCCTTCAATGGTAGCCACTATCTATCAGTCCTTTGAGGACGTGGCCGCTGTGTCCACGTGATCCCTCATACCATGTCACGCCGAAGGCGGCGCCAGCTTTTCCAGTGGTGGAGCTCGCCCCCAATAGACTAAATAAATAAATAAATAATGATTACAAAATTACTTATAATAAATATAACTATGTACCGTGGACGTTCATGACACCGAATAGTCATTTACTTCAACACTAAAATACGCCCCACATCGTGCGCTCTGGAGTAGATGCTGGTGATGTCATCATCATCATCATCATCATCATCATCATCATCATCATCATCATCATCATCAGCCTGGTTACGCTAACTGCAGCGCAAAGGCCTCTCCCATACTTCTCCAACTACCCGGTCATGTACTAATTGTGGCCATGTTACTCCTGCAAACTTCCTAATATCATCCGCCCACCTAACTTTCTGCCGCCCTCTGCTACGCTTCCCTTCCCTTGCAATCCATTCCGTAACTCTTTGTTCCCTCACCCAATCTGCTCTTTTCTTATCCCTAAACGTTACACCTATCATTCTTATTTCCATAGCTTGTTGCGACGTCCTCAATTTAAGTAGAACCCTTTTCTGGTGATGTATCTGAAGGCTATTGTGCAATAAGCGCAAGGGCAGGCGAAACCATGTCCGGCAAGGCCTGCGTACGTGACACCGATATCGTGGGCCGCACGCCAAGCTTCCGCCTTACGTGTCAGTCGCCGCTCTTCAGCACTTCATACTCTTGCGAGATGCGCTCTAAACAAGCAGTGTGCCCTTTTTTTTTTCACGGAGCGCACAATTCGAAAGCGGCAGGTGCGATGGCATGTTGCATGCCCTGGTTGGTGCGCGCAGCACGGTAGTACTTCTGTCTGGTGCAACTGCGCGGTTGGTTCGAGCGCATTCATAGGCGTTTTCTGCGAGCTAGGCGGTGCTTGACGAACGTAATAAAAACATACGTAATAAAATAAAAGCACTCCTTACGTGGCCGCTATTGTTAAAGAAGCTGCTTTCTTGGATTCGCCAGTGTGCAGCCGATGATGCAGGTTGTGACTTTTGACAGTGAAAAGGAGGAGGGGCAGTGCCCCCTTAACCCCTCCCCCCTGGTAAGTACGCCTATGCCAAGTTGACTATGTCCCCTAACCATCGAAAAGTAATTGCATAACTCATAGAATATAAAAGTGATTGTATATTACACCGTACTTGGTTACGTAGCCTTGATGTAAAACGAATTTCTTTTTCTCTTGAAATGGTGAAAATATGAATGAACTTTTTTAAAGTTTGTGAGAACCTTTCCTATTTTTCCTTTCTTTTTCCTCGTCTCTTTCACTACCTCAGTGTATGCATTTCTGGAGTCTTTCAAATTGTGACATGTTGACGGGCACGCTATCGTATTTACGAAGTTGCGTAACAGCAAACACTCCAAAACGCTTAGGTAACGTGCGAATAAAGATACGGCGAGTGTCTATACTATGTCTATACTATGTCAAGTGGCCACAGCTGCTATTGACCAGTGGATGCAGGAACTTCACACGTAGGCTAGAGGAAAAAGGCAGTCAGTAAGGATTCAAGACGGCAAGGCCACGTGAAACAAAAAAAACGTTAAAATGACGTTTCATTTCGTGAACGTGGGTGACGCGAAAGCGTATGTGTACTACAGCGCACACGACGCTATCGGCTATCGGTGCGCCTAAGCCCCTGCGCTGTCCGCATCGCAAGTCGTATTCAAGGCAGGGCTCGCGCCAAGCAGCCGCCGGAGTGGAACACCCCCTTGTAAACATTCGTTGGAAGCGGACAATCGCTGTGGAAACGCTGGCGTGAGGAATCGCTGCAGCAGCACCGTGCGAAGTGACGCTTCAACGCAAACTGCATTGTCTGTTTTGGTTTCATTCTTCGCATTCAATTCGCTTTGTTTATCTCTCCTTCTTTCTGTGTACTCCTGGTTGTCTATTAACGCTTTCAAATTATCCTGTTCTTAGTTGCCAACTTTTTGACCTCTTCCTCCATTCTGTGTCCGCGCTTTTCCGGCACAGATACTTTGCACTTTAGCCGCCCAGTTATTTTGATCCATGTTCCTCAGACTTTTTTAAAGAAAGAAAACATTTGCTCTTCGCCTCTCTGGCTTCAAAAGAAGCACAATCCATAACCGTGTCGAGGCCAGGATGCCTCGACACTGCGCCGCTGTAGAGGGCGGCCACGTGCTGCACTGTAGCGTGCACCAAAAGAGAATCATCGCTGTGCACTTAAGGAGGGCGAACCATCGGACTAGTCTTGCATTACTGTTGCAGGGTTTAGCGCTCAAAACAGACGCAGTCAAAGCAGGATTCCACAAAGAAAGGCGCTTGTGTTCATCCACTCTTCCTCACTGCGCTTTCTTTTTCTTTTTTGCTAAACTTTTCAAAGTTTATCTGAGACTTCTGTTAAACCAGTAAAGAAACTGCTTAATTGCGTCAAGTCTAATTAACTTCAAGATTAGCCATCTCATGAAAGTAAATTATGTAAGAAGCGATTTAGTCCTCCACATTTTTGGGGAAGTTTTGCGCGATGTGGGAAGTGATGAAGTCATGAACAATGAACTGGAGAATCGCGGCAGTGGCACGTGCCTGCCATTGTAGCTGCGTGGAAAACACTATCACGTGATCATATCCCTAACTTGTCAGAAGCAGTAGAGCATCTGCGTCTTCCTGCCTGCGTGAACCGAAATAGTCAAATGAAATTCAAAATTCAAATTAAAATTAAAATTAAAATTCAAAGTGACCACAGACAGCAAGAAATAATAATAATAATAATAATAATAATAATAATAATAATAATAATAATAATAATAATAATAATAATAATAATAATAATAGATAAACAAACAAACAAACGAAACAGGTTGACTGATTTCGCGACTGCTTCGAGCTAAGCTTTCAGTGTAACAAAAACAGAAAAAGTGCCAAGGGATTCGGCGTCGAAGACCGCAGTGAAACCTGTTTGGTGATAAACAGCGAAAATAAATTAATGTCTGAAAAAGAAGAGCAGAATTTCACTTCGACGAAGCATGTATATATACAGAAACACTCAACGATCCTAGGCAGTATATAATAGTCACCCTGTATCAAACAAGTGTCTAGACTCTGAGCTTCAACTTTATTTGGTGCGTGAGAGAATATTCCAAGGTGATAAAATACGTGAAGGAACGTCAACTCATTAGAATGCGAACCACCCTTCGGACGACACCCGACTGTCCTGCACGGCCACATGACCAAGCTAAGCAAAGCTTTCCTGAAGTGGGGTCACCTTCAGGAGGAATGACTATTGGGCTCGCTGGTCGTCGTAGCCGACTTTGTTCTTTGTGTACGCTGTTAATTTGGGATAATCTATACCATAGTTATAGGATCACCTATTTTTCACAACGCATGGCATATTGGAGAAAGCGAAAAGAGCGAACGAAAACTAGAGAGAGAAAAATATAGTACTTCCGAAAAACTCTGCCGTCATGAAAAAAAAAAAAAAAGCATGCACGCATCTCCTTGATGCGATAGTCATTTAAGTAGCACACTTTTCTCATTCTTTATTAATAACTTGTAACGGTCAGGGAAGCGTTGCTCTTCAAAAAGGAGTACGTCTAAAAGCTAATGCAGCTTGGCTTATCTTCTTTTTCCTGGCATTCATTTTCAAGCTGCAGTTCTATTAGCAATCTCGGCTGCCCGTGCTCGGAGAAAATTAAATAAATTACATTATGGGGTTTTACTTGCCAAAACCACGATCTAATTATGAGGCACGGCGTAGTGGGGGACTCTGGATCAATTTTGACCACCTTGTTCTTTAACTGGCACCTACATCTAAGTGCACTGGTGTCTTTTTTTTCTGCATTTCGCCCTCATCTAAATGCGGCCGCCGTGGCCAGGATTCGATCCCGCGACCTCGTGTTTAGCAGCGTAGCGCCGAAGCCACTAAACAACCATGGCGGGTCAGAGAAAATGGCACTCTTGCTTGTAGTTTCGCACACATTTGCAAATCCCCGCGAAAAAATTACAAATGCTCCATTACAAATGCGCGCATGCACACGCGATCACTTCAGAAAAAAGGAAAGATGCGAATATGGTAGCACGGCTACTCAGCCAACAGCGCGATCGAGAAAGTCTCAGTTATCTCGAACAAAACCTCTGCAGGAAAACAGAACCCATTTGAGGTATACTGACAAAGTCGACAAAGTTATATTTAGCTAGGGAATCGGATGCAGATGTTGGAAGCACGTGCTTTTGTTTCTCCATTTCACTTGTGCACTGAGGTGCTATGAGTGATGACAATTACTGGAAAAAATAATGCATATCAACGTGGCAAAAGTGAAAAATAACTAAATTTTGAATTACGTGCATGATGTCATACATATGAGCGAGATTGAAAAAGAAAGTAAGAAAAAGTTGGTACTTTTCAGTCAACGGAGGACCAAACGGGCGCAGGCACCTCTTCGTCGAGGTGCAGAATGAAAGCAAGTTGCGTGAGCGTTTGCCCAGAATTGGTAACATCTCACTAAACACAAGTTTCGAAATAGACAAGGCAGCTGTATACGAACCATTTGTGTAGCTGGTTCTTTCAATGCCACGGAAAATGCCACACAAGGAACCGTCGGTCGTGCAGGAGTCGGAGAGTCGGTAGGACGCAGTCGCAGCAAGCAAATCACCGGACACCATCGCGATCACGCACGAGGAGGAGCGGCAAAGGTGGCTGATCCCGTCATATAAGCGGAGCCGCGCGCCCGGTCCCGCGTGCCGCAGTCTTCACGGCGGACGGCGAAGTTCGACGGCGCTTCGTAGAACGGCTGCTCGCCGCCCGCTCGACGACCCGGACCGCCGTTCGCGATGTGGCCACGCGACAACCACAAGCGAAAGCGAAAACAATCGAACAAAAATAATGAAAACTAGCGTGCACGCGACTTCGAGGGAAAGGGGTGGCGGAATCGTTTCAACACTTTTTTGGCTTCATCCCAGCGCCGATAATACGTGCGCCTGAAACGAAACGAGTATAGACAAAAGACGTACATACAACCGGCGCCAATGAGAAAGTACGCAATGTATTCGAGGCAAAGCCGGGAGGCTTGGCCTTCGTGCTGACGTCACGCGTTCGGCACGAAGGTGAGCGGAGCGCTGGTCTCCGCCGCTGGGCAGGAGAGGAGTACCTTTGGGCGACGGCGGGAACTTACATGCACGCACGGTTGACGTACCGGTGGAAAGTGTGGTTGGGGTCAGCGGGCTGGACGTTTATTCCCCGCACTGACCGCCGAGGTGTGGCTCGCCCGAAACGTCGGCAGCTAGCTCCTCCTCTCTTGTTTGTCTTTGAGTTTCATTAGGCGCATTCTCGCACACCACGCTAAACGCGAGCTCTGCACGCGGCGTACTTGAACTCGTGTGGAAGCCCGCGGGTTTGTCGAGTTATCCTCGACTGTTTTACCGCTTCGGCGGCAGGGCAAACATGGACGAGTAGCCGACACAGCTGGCCTTGGGGCATCTGTACTTCCCGTGACCTGAACCACGCCGCAGTGCGGAATTTACAGGTTAGGTCGGTCAATCAGGTTTCGTATTTTCAAATATGCTCGACCTTTGCAAATGTTCAAAGTCGTACGGCGCACGGGCACCGGCCAATCGCCATACGATCGATGGGTCAACAGCCAATCGTTTGCCGCCATTGCGCGTGGAAAGGTTGGTGATTTTGGCCTTCAATTAGTGTCCGCCGTATAGCTTCCACGACGCTGCACGCTTCTAGTGAAACTGAAGCGTACGGTGTAAGCTATAATATATTGTGCCCCTAGATCAAGGTTTCTCGGTCACACGAAGCAGGCGTCCAGTGAATAAGTAGTGACGGCTTTATTTTTATGCGCCTCGCACGAAATTGCATATCGCGCAAGCTGTGTTTCAAGGACCCTCGCCAGCGCTGCGCGTAAGTTACTAACGCTTTGCCTCGCATAATTGCGCCAGCTACAGTGGAGCCTTGCACTTTTGCAGACAGGTACACGAGGTCGCCGGCAGTAGCAGCGGTATCGATAATGTGCGGAAATATCTAGACATTTTATATACGCAGCACATAGGCTACAGAAACAGCGCGTCAATGTTTGTCTTTATTATTATTTGTATGAGCACTCAAAGAGATATTGACACCGAAATATGATACCAGCTACTACTTTTCGCTTGGGTGACATGCATCACATATCACAAATGTCACATAATATTAAATAAACAAAGGTATTGAAAAATGTACATTGCAAAATGACACGTTATAAACTGACTCATGTTGAGCATCAGGAACACCACGGACACAGTACAAGTACACAGATGACATTAGAGATAAATTGAACAGTAATAGTATCCTCTATAAATGTTACAAACGCTACAACTGCAGTACCGGTAGTCAAAATGTGACATCAGTGAAAAATGCATACAATATACATAAGTACAATACGCGTACGTGCAGTGAGTGTTTTCACCCGGTGAAACTCAGTATTTCTGCGCAGTATCAGTGACCTCTAAAAACTCTTTAAGAGCTGTGAGCGCATGATTTGATGCCTATTTCTTGGCTACCGTCCAAGCAGCTTCTTTCGGATCATTGGCCTTCGGTCTAGTCTTACAAGTTTTGTCGCCAATGGGCTTATCTGGTCATAGTATTTGTTGCATTTTAAAAGCAGACGTCGTACATATTCATCTGACCTTCCAGATTCGCAGTGAGGGCTTTCAGCTTGGCCCACACGATGTAAAAAGCTTTTTATGTACGGGGTACTCAGTCTCGGGAGGTGAGTAACTGTTCAGAGATGCCTGTCGAGCTCTATCGGTATATGAAATGCAACAAGGGGATCAATATTATCAATATCTTTAAATGTTATCAGTTTAATGGAACCATGCTCTTTTGATAGTTCCTGTAGATACGTATTTTAAAATACAACATATTTCAGCGTTAGTTACGGGGATTGGGGGGCTGTCGTGTTTTCTTGATGTGCCTGTCACGCTGCTGCTGCACTATATCCGGGTGTGTTACAAGGTCCAGGTATCCACTGAAAGACAACTGTGTCGTGCACATCATTAGCTTTAGTGAGTTCTTTTAAGGTTTGATCCTTTGGCGGTGCGTTCACAGGTGGTGCGTTTAAGTTGCTAATAGACGCTATAGTGCTGTCTGCGAGTCACTGCAAATAACCCATTTTTGTGGCTCTTGTGTACGTGTTATGAACTCAACTGCAGACAGGATAGCAAGCAATTCAGCTCTAGTCGAAGACGTTGTTCGGGATATTTGTATACCTAAGTGAGGGCCAGTGGCGTAGCCAGAAATTTCGTTCGGGGTGGCGGGGGCTCACGTTACAGCTCGGCCTCCTCCTTATATAATTTGTCTAGGGATCAAATACATGAATAATAACCGCATTGCCATTGCCAAAGATTCTGCAAACAAATTCTTGAACACTGCGCACTGTCAAGACAAGTAAAATATGTATTTTTGATTAAAAAATACACTCGTATGTCCCAAAAATTTTGCCCAAGATAACTGATATCAATGCTTCCATGTTTTTTGTCGATTTAATAAGTAAAGAAAATATCACACGAACTTTAGAACTATATCTGTTCGAAACCAGCAAAGCAGTGCATGTCACTTATATGAAAAATGTAAAGGCCGTGAAATGAACAAGTTGAGGACAAATATTTGAATAAACTTTGTCCTTCAAGAACATTGTTTACATTTTTGTACATACGCAAGGGCCAGGGAAGAATCTCAATAACGCTGTCCTTCGTTCCAATGTGATGTGCAGGAGCAGCTGCCACGGGTCGTGTATCGTCAGTAATTCCACCGAAATTATAGTCGTAACAAAGCGCACATAAAGAAAGCAGGAGTTCTGCAAAATAACCACTAGAAATTTGAAGATACAATGGAATATACAATTGCGAAGATACAGCCTGATAAAGGGCAAAAAAGCGTCACTAGAAACAAAGTTCACTGCACGTGTACGCAAAACCTCGCAACAAGATATTGAAATACACGTATGAGTCTGCAATAAATCTACGTATCTAAAAGTCAGTGTATATGATGCGTCAAACAAGGCAAATAAACAGATTGCGCAGTCACAGATTCCCACATCATGGAATCCCAAGACCCCGCCCCACTCCCTCCCTCAATTCCCGCTCGATGCATTGCGCGTGACGGAAGGAGACCTGCATCCTCCCCGCTTTTCTCCCTTGCGCGCACAAGACTGACCCACCGCCGTCGGCTCACCCACGCCACCCCCGGCCCCCCCCCCTACGCTTTCCCATTTCTACGCCCCGATAGCCCCCCACGCAGATGCAGATGAATCAGGCAAAGTGGAGCCATCTGTGTGTACATGAGCGCATCCAGGGTCCCACGTACATGTCTAAAATAGCACTATTTCTTGAGCAGTGACCATGAACATCTCTTCTTTTTTTAATGATTCCTTCAACAAATAATTTGATAAATGGAACGGTTGGAAAACGGATACGTGGTATCCATCTTCCAATATTCATGAGTCAGCAATATATTAATATATTATTGCACGATTTCGTAAATAGTATATTCGTCCCTCTTCAATAATTTTGATGCAGCAGGATGTTTGTCATGTTGAGTAGTTAGGCGTAACACATACCTGCACTACCCAGCAGTTCGCATAACGGGGAAGGAAGGCCGCGGTGTCTCTAAAATGACAATAACACTGGAGGTTACTCAAACCCATTCGAAGACTCCTTGCTGGCAGCCTCTAGAGTCGTTCCTCTGAGACACGGGAAAGGCCATGTGAAATGGGGCCGGAATAGGATATATTTTGTCTTACGAAAGCTTTATGAACTTGCAGCATTGATGACGCTGACACACCCCATGTAGTACCGGCAAGTCTGCGTAGTATATTATTAATAAGTCATCTTTCCTAATCAGAATGACCGCGACTAAGCGAAACCTATATCTTATCAATTCAAGCCATAGCGCTTGATTGATAGGGACAAGAAAGACGTGCGCTCGGCCTGTCGTCTTTCTTGTCCGCGTCAATCCAGCGCTATGACTTCATTGATGCGACGAAACAACTAGCCCAAAAATCTGAACTCCTATATGTCGTACGGATAGCATTACGTTCTCACGATATTTGCTCGACCACTAAGGTTTTACGCCCCGTTTTCGGTGCTTGAGGAAGGTAATGGAATCATCGATGGTCCCGTTATGTGCGGTATGTGAACGCCCTCATTGGGGTACACGCGACGGCAATGCATCGCCATAAAACACCTCCATCATCAAGTGCCGGGTGTACGATTACCGACCCTCTCCGGTTATTTCGCAGCACGTCGGGAACACCCACTTACTCGAAAATACTGTAATACATTGGTGGAGCTGTGTCACTTGGCAATAGAAACGAAAGTTGTCGCCCACTGAACACGACATGTCGCCCACTGAACACGACATGTGTGCAACGCTCTGCTTAGGACACGAATGTGAAAAGTGAACGTGAAAAGTACGCAGACAAGAGCATCCTTCGGGGACGCGAAGCAATCGGGCAAAGTCAGGTAACAGGCCCTTATCCAGGCGCTCGCCTCCTTTCACATAAGGAGACAGGCCACCAACAGGGAATGGTGGGCACAGCGACGGGACACTGCTGTCAACCGTTATTGAAAGAGAGACAGAAAGAACCTCTTTATGCAATTGGCAGGGATATCAGCCGGTGCACGCTCTGCCGCTGACATGCTGCACGTCATAGGCAGGGGTAAGGAGATCAAATTATTCCGAAGCGGGGTGGGAAAATATGCAAAACAGCAAGACTTTAGAAGTTCAGGAGCAAAGCTGATTGTATGGCAAATGCTGCGTACATTGGGGTCGTTTTTTTTCCTTTAGTGAATGTCTAAACACGGTGACGCTCAGAGCACGCATGCTATTTTTAGTTCAGGTGTGCGCTTTCTATTACATACTTTTTTTTAAAGAGAAGTGGTGTCCTTTGAAGTGTCCTTTGAATCTCTAAATGACTGCGTGGGCTTTGGGCCAAAAAAAAGAGCATATCAGTGATTAAGGGGGATTGCTGGCAATACGCACAACAGGGGCACCTCCGCAGTGTTCAGTTACTGGATTTCTCTTGTTCATAATATACGCTAACAATTTTCCTTCGTATGCAGGAGCTCTGAATGTATGCAGACAACTCAATATTAGTATTTGTTGGCGACAACATTACAGAGCTAAAACCCTTTGTCAATGACAAATCGAAGAGCGTACTTTCATGGTTTAGAAAGAATAAGATAACAAATATGTTAATCGACATGTGTTGTTTTTTACTCTTAAAAAGAAAACTATGGCAATTTGTGTTCCAATCTACTGCATAAACAACTGCATCGTGTAGCATCGATTAAATATGTTAGGATCATATTCTACTCGCACATGCACTGATAACCACACGCCAGTAGGATATCCTCCAAATCGGTGCATGGATGTCACATTTTACTGAAGGTGCGTGGATGTTTTGGTACAGCTGTTTTACGCACTCTAGTTCGACAAAGAGAGAGAGGAAGCTCGTTAATGGAATGATAATTTTACCGGTATGTATGTAATGTTGAATTCCAATGGTGGAGTTGGAGCAGCCGACGGACTCCACGAGCGAGCACTCGACTCTGGCGCAGAGCAACACCTCCAGATCCCCTAGTGGAACACAACCTGCGCCGCCGAAGCAAGGCGGAAGCGGAAGTTCTACCACCGAGTTACCCAGGATACCTTGCGTGTTGTCATTTCCTTCCGCTGTTTGCTCCCAGCACCGCCGCACCGGTCACTTGCCTCTTCAGCGCCGTTCACCTGTTGTTTTTTTAAAAGTGCGGAATGGATATCTCGCCAAGCGTGCAGCAGCTTTTGCTTCCTCGCGAGTCGTGACTGGTGGCGCCTCCCAGCAGACAAACGTGGTAAAGGAAATACGTCACGCAGAGTTCCGGTCCACTCCGCCGATTTTGGCGGAGCATCTTTTTCTGCTCCACGGAGTGACTCCCGCTCTGGATCCCCTCCGACTCTCTCATTGGAACACCGTACTCCCGCCCTCACTCTGCCATTGGAACAAACTTGCCCCGAAACGAGCAGAAAAACTTGCTCCGACTCCGCCATCGGAATTCAACATAAGTGCCTACACGCTACTCTGCATAGGGAAGGGGATCGGCGACAAAAATGCCCTAGGAGGAGGAGGGCGGGAATAAAGAAGAAAAAAAGGGGGGGGGGGCAAGGAAATATGGGATCATGGTACGTACAGGTGAGACAAAGGTCGAGTTTATACAGTGTCATTCGAATTAAGCACTGAGCAAAATCTTTGTGCAACGCACATATAAGCTATCTCCTTCAGTCACTGCGTACACATTCGTGTACGCGACTTATTTTTGCCATTTCTGTGAGACGATGACACGAAAAAAGAAACCACTAAAAAAAAACATCTGAGCGGGTGTAATCCTCCAGTTGTGCCCCTAGTGTGCAGGTAATTAGTACAACATCTTTCCTGAGACGTTATCTACAGGGAAAACCGTGTGAGCGTGAACAAACAGAAAAGTGATCATTTATTTCACTAAAGAAATAAGTTTCCTGACACATTCAAATGTGCAGCAATACCAAACTGTGCTCATACTTTTTCTTTCGGTGCTTTCTCGGCTTTAGGCCGATCGCATAATATCGCCTTGCTGCTTGATGAGGCCATTTAGACCTTCTTTGTCAACTACAGACACGTGACAAACTTAGAATATGCATCTGCAATCCATGAAGTCCAGTAAGTTGGAATTAACACTTGGCAATTGTCTAGGTTTTCAGGACCCGAAGGCGAACCGTAGCGTTAAAAACAGTATCACATGCTAGAGTGTATAAGCGCGACTGGACGAGGACGAAGAAAGAAACAGATACACAGACACAGCGCTGTGTCTGTGTATCTGTTTCTTTCTTCTGTCCTCGTCCAGTCGCGCTTATACACTCTACCATGGATTCTAACCAACTAGCCCGCCAGCGTGTTTTAACCAAGTATCACATGCACTCAGCCAGCGATATCGGAAAGACGGCTTCGGGCAAATCGAACATTCTACTCACAGAAAGTGTTTCCATTTTAGTTCTGAGTGTAATGCATCGCCACAGAGGACCGCTTTGGAAGAGGGAGCTGCCATTCTGCATCATCTTTGCCGTAGGGCGGCTTGGTAGCAAGTGTGATTTTTTTTTTCAGTTTTAGTAACGCTTGCATCCAATAATTGACTTGTGCGTGATTTTCGTGCGGCTGATTCAATTCTATTTCGGAATAAACGTTGCATGACTGAGTTTACAATAATTAAATATTTAATTACTCTTTTAATTTTTTTTGGCCGCAGCGGTAGCGACCCTGGCACATTGGCTTACATTCCCCTGTTCTACGCAGATTCTTCGACGGACCTTGTGTCTCCGGCGGTAGTCTTTGTGGCGCTACCTACCCTTTTCGTCTTTGGTGCTGCATCGTTCCCGTGTTACCTACACGTGCGGATTCCTCAGCCTGGCTGCTATCTACAGCTGATAGCGTCGACGATTTCTGCCACCGGGTGCCACTGCCGTCCCGATTCCTTGCTATAAAAGCCGCCGACGTGGAAGACAACGACACTTTGGCAGCAGCGGTAGCGACCCTGGCACATTGGCTTACATTCCCCTGTTCTACGCAGGTTAGTCCACGCCTTGTAACATTCGCTCTTTAGTTCATTTCATGTTGTCTACTCTACCGCTGCTGCCACTCGAGTCTGCTTCCCTGTCTTTCCGTATCCTGTTCCCATGGCAACTGTAGGCACCTGTTGCTCATGCAATGAAGCTGTTAGCTCAGATGAAATGTCTGTGTCATGTGGCGAATGTAAGGGGCTCTTCCACATTGGGACATGTGCTGGCTTATCGGATAAACAATATAAGAAAAAAATCTGAATCGGCTAAACAAAAGTGGACTTGCTCTGCATGCAGAGTCGCAGGAAAGGATAGTGAAGGCTCAAGCGGGAAGTTGTCAGCTGATGAACTAACTGATAGAAGGTCGCTTTTAGCGAACATAAGTCAAAAGTTGGATGAGTTGTTGCCGCTCAAAGGGACTGTGCCAGGCATTGAGCGATCGGTACAACTAATGTCTGATAAGTATGACAAGATGTTGGCACGATTGGCCGCGCAAGAAAAGGACACGAAAGAAATCCGGAAACGGCTTGAACACCTTGAACAAAGCTCTCACGCTAGTGGCGATGCGACAAAAAAAGTTAGAGGCGGATCTTATTGAGCTGGAATGGAGAAACTGCAGGTTCAACCTAGAAATTCATGGTGTTAGTACAGCTCACAATGAAAATTTGCTTGAGAAAGTGAATTCTCTTGCCACATTGATTGAGGTCCCTGTACTTAGTGAAACCGATGTCGCTGCCATTCACCGCCTTCCATGCAAAGCCGGCCGCATTCCTGGTATAATTGTGAGGTATCTCAGGCAATCTGTTCGAGACCAGTGGCTGGACAGCCGCTCGAAGCTGAGGGAAAAGAAATCCAAGGTGTTCTTTCAGGAAAACATGACCAGTTACAACCGGCAACTGCTTCGAGAGGCTAAAGACTAGGCGAAATTGAATGGTTACAAATTCGCGTGGCACAGGAATGGAAAGATCTTGCTGCGAAAGACCGAGGGCGACTCTGTGATCGTAGTGCGTCACAGATCAGACTTTCCTTCCTGAGCCTGCTCTCTTGTGAGCATATTGAAGTTGATCATTCCCGCTTAAAGATGGCTACTGATAGTCCCTTCTTTCCGCATGAGGTAGATAATCTTGTCTCAAATCAACATGCTGGTTCATTGAAGTGTCTTCACCTTAATGTTCGTTCGCTCTATAACAAAGAAACAGATATCGATGACTTTATCAATGGTTTTAATTTTTTGTTTGATGCTGTAATGCTCAGTGAAACTTGGTGCAGAGATGGTCGCGACGTGCCTAAGTTTAGACATTATCAATCATTTTGTGTGAACCGAACGAACCGCCGTGGCGGCGGTGTTTTGCTGTTGTTGAAAGAACGTGTAAGTTGTGAATTGCTTCCCGACTTTTGTGTTTGTTGCGAAGATTTTGAAATGGTAACAGTTCGTGCGAATGGGTACATACTTTCGGTTTGTTACAGGCCTCCAAATGGAAATGTTCTTCAGTTCCTGTCTTTTTATGAACAGCTGCTGTCTTTTACTGAAGAAAATAGAAATTACTTGGTGTCCGCTGGTGATTTCAATATCCACATGCTGACCTCTTCTGTACCACAAAAAACTATGTTAAATATTTTAGCTTCAAATGGTTATGAAAATTTAATCCGTACGCCAACAAGGATTACATCCGAAAGTGAAACATTGTTGGACTTGCTCATTACAAATGCTGACACTGAAAATGCTACTGCCGGGGTGATGTCACACGATCTTAGTGATCACCTTCCAGTATTTCTTTTTCTAAGAAAACACAACTTTAAGAAGAACAGAAAGCATGAGTATACCCTATGTCAAACTATTACTCAAACATGTCTAGATAGCTTCAGAGACGAACTTCTACGGTGCGACCTTAAACAAATTTTAGAAATAGATAACGTCGAAATCGCGTATGGCAAGCTTATTGATGAAGTCTCTCGAATATATAAGAACCATTTTCCAGAAAAAAAGCTCAGGCTCGGTAAAAAATTACGGAAGCCGTGGATAAGCCCCGAATTGCTAAAACGTATTAATTATAAAAACGCGCTCTACCACAAGTTCGTCAAGACTAAGGATCCAAGTATATTAAAGGAATACAAGTCGTACAGAAACAAGCTAAATAAGGAACTGAAATCCCATAGGAAGTCCTATTTTCATGCAGAATTCGAGGGTTGTTTGAACAAACCTGATACCTTATGGAAAAAGTTAAATGATGTCTTAAATCGTCGAAAATCAGCTCCGCGAATACAAATCCTAATACTTGGTGGAAACGAGGTATCGGGAAGTGCTCTTGCAAATGTTTTTAATGATTACCTTGTAAACTTTTCTGGTGGTAGTGCGTCGTCTGATATTAGTGAATTTATACCGAACAGAAATTCATCTTCACTCTTTCTTCATCCCTTTACTGAGCATGAGGTGACATCAGTTTTCCTTTCACTAAAAATAGCTCAAGTTGCGATGCAGAAGGCATGCAGGTTCGCCTTATCAAGTATGTGCTTAATATCATTTCCCCGTACATTACCTATATTTTTAATTTGGCTTTGTCAAGCGCTATCTTTCCTAAACCGATGCAAATAGCCAGAGTGTCTGTATTGTTCAGGAAAGGTGACGTTAATGATACTAAAAATTATAGACCCATTTATATATTACCTGTTTTCTCGAAGGGTCTAGAAAAACTAATACTAATGCAGGTTTCGAAGTTTTTTGACAGGCACAGCCTAATTTCTCCAGCCCAGTTTGGATTTAGAAAACGACGGACTACAGAATTAGCACTACTCCATCAAAAAGAATTTATTTTATCGCAATTTCAAATTCAAAACATTGTCCTTGGTATTTATATTGATTTTACTAAAGCATTTGATTGCATCCTTCACTCGGTTCTACTTGATAAGCTTGAAACCTACGTTATTCGAGGGCAATGTGGAAGCCTTATAAAATCTTATCTTGATAATCGCTATCAATATGTTGAAATAAACAACAGCCGCTCAAATTTGAAGCATGTCACCAGAGGCGTTCCTCAGGGTAGTATTCTTGGCCCGTTCCTGTTTATCATATATATAAATGACTTAGCAAATATCTATAAAGATGCGAAATACGTAATGTACGCAGACGATGCCAGTATATTTTTTTCGTCACCTGACTCTAGTAGCCTTGAGAATAAAGCTAACACTGCTCTGAAAACTCTTCATGTATGGTCAAAACAAAACTGTCTACAAATCAATATAAACAAAACAAAAGCAATAATATTTAGGCCCAAATCTAAGCAAATAATCAGTTCCATCAACCTTGCTTATGACGATGTAAACCTAGAAATTGTAGATAGTTTTAAAATACTTGGCGTTATTTTCACAAAAAATATGCTTTGGGACATGCACATAGAATCGGTATTGGGCAAATTATCTCGTGTAGTTGGCATGATGGTGCGGCTGAGACCTCTTTTACCTTACAGAATCAAGGTTCTTATTTATAACACGCTATTTTTTTCTACACTTTATTATTGTCTGCTCGTGTGGGGTACCACATCACATACGAATCTAGAAAAGATACATATACTTCAGAAAAATTTTTTTCGAGTACTATTTAACCTGCCTTACAATGCCCACACATCAGACTTATTTCAGATAGCAGATGTAATGCCCGTTTTTAACCTTTCTAATTACAAGCTAAGTCAAGCTTTCAAACGGGAGGTAAAAGAGAACTTAAAGTTTCTTCATGAGTTATCTAATCTCACCAGGAACAAACATTCTTACATCACAAGGTGTACGGAACACTGGAAGGTGGTCACTCCGCGTGCCAATTATTCTACACAAAAGATATCATACACACTACCAGCACATTTAAATTTGTTTCTGAAATCAGGTCTTCATATTTATGTAACTGGTGTACGAGCTTTACGTGAACATTTTGTCACTCAATATTTCTTAAATAATTGAAGAGCTTTTTTCAGATAAGTTGTGTTTTTGCGTTTATATTTGTGCATATTTCACATATAGTCAATTGCTATGTATATATATATGTCTCCTGTTCAATCGCTGTTTGCCTTGTAAAGGAGGCTGCGGGCTCTAGTCAAGTCGCTTGCCCAAAGCGACTTTTACCCGCAGTCTCCTCCATCACTGACGGAACTAAAGAAGTTATTATTATTATTAATTACGATGCCTTATAATATAGAACGCAGAAAGAGCCATTCTACCCTCTTGACTAGCTTTCGATGGAGTCTCCAGAACTTTGGCATAATATCATGTAAATTGCACACATTTATCGACCGTCGAACATAATTCATGACTGAAGGAGACATTTGTCAACAATATCTTGTTTACAGAAGAAAGCGCTGAGAATTCTCACTTAGAAAAGCGCGCTAATAGCAGCTAACCTATATTTGTGTATATTTGTGTGCTTCCGTTGGACCTAAACACTATTTTGAATACAGTTGAACTGATGCATTAAATAACAATGTACCAGTTGAGCGAATAATGAGCTCAGAATGACTCTGACTAAATTGCCGTACTGATTATTGGAATCTGCCATGTAAGATATCGAAGTCAAATGCTTTGTGACTGAAGAGCACATAATTCAATTCAGTCGCAACTTCTTTGTGAATATTGGCTGAAGCAGAGAACGTTGAATATGCTGAGACGTCACGCTTGAAGCCCTTATATAAATGTATAATTCGGCCGGAGTCCGGCCGAAACGTCGATAAAGTTCTGTTATTTTTCCTACGTGCTTCTATTCTTCAAACTATTTCTGCGCCGGATCCTATGAATCTAGGCTATATATATATGTGTGACATGTCAGATGAAGAGTGTAAATGAGAAAATCATAGAGCAAACATGAGAAACTCCCGATAATGTTTTCTGTTGCTACATACGGGCTACGTAAAAGTGTTTTCCGAGCGTGAAAGAAGCTCCGAATACACGGCTAAATTGCCGTGTGACTGGCCCGTCGAGGCACTTTGCGTGCATTCGCGGGCTTCTCTCACGCTCGCAGAAACACTTTTACGTAGCATGCATTGAGCAACAGAAAGTTGTATCGGCAGTTTCTCATGTTTCTCTACAATTTTCTCATTTACACTTTTCATCTAATTACAATATTTGAGAAGCTGCGATTCATTAATTAACACTGATTATGTAATTAGACGGTATGCAAAAATAATCGGAGTATCTCCGTTCAACGGCAAACAACCTTACCTCGGTTCTGTCTGCCTACGTGGCATTTGCATATTTTTTAAAATCTTGATGCATGATAGTTGGGATACACTGTAAACACTCAGGTACGTAAAAAACAAATTCGTTTGCGTGTACGTTTTTATTTATAGTAAACTGTAAATACTTATTTGTGCAGTTTTTGTGTTGCTGCTGACCCAAGTAATTTCTTGCAGAAGTTCCCGATATAAATAAATTGCGATATTAATTACCTAATTCATTATTTATATTCACGAATCCATTTATTATGCAGCACTAAAGATATCACAGTTTTGTGGATTGCGCTTGACATGCCTTGAAGGGGACAAAGTGCTGTACTTCGTTCGCTTTTATGCCACGTTAGGCCACGTTAGTATTTTGTGAATTAATGGACAGAGAGAGAAAATAAAACACAAGGCAGATAGGTTAGCCGGGTTAACTCTCCGGTTGTCTATTCTGTCTATTCTGACAATTATGCAGAGGGAAAGGGCAAAAATATTTGTAAAGGAAAGATACAAGGAGAATCTCTCCGAACAAGCACGAAGGTTACTGCGATGACAATGGTTTTTCATTCAGTGCCGATGCTTTTAAAAACGCCCTAGCAGACAAACACGACATCATCGCCTTAACAGATGCAGCATACACTGCAATATCTGCTTGTCTTTTGGAGTTACGGAGTTGTGAACTTATTGTCTTACTCTTCTTTCTTCTTTTTCTCAACTGTCACAAGATTCTTTTTTACTCGCAATACTTTTCTCCCGTGAGTACCTCTAACTTCGGTTCTTCCTTTAACGCAGCAAATGGGAATTTGTTTAGTGATTGCCTAAGGAAATAATGTCCGCCTTTTCTTTTTCAAAAGACGTGGGAAAACCTGATCAAGGTCCAGCTTAAGCTTGATCGGTGCGAACGATCATATATATATATATATATATATATATATATATATATATATATATATATATATATATATATATACCATGAATTCGGAGGTACGAGATAAAATAGAAGACAGCGCTGGTCATTCGTACCGATCAAGCTTAAGCTGGACCTTGATCAGGTTTTCCCACGTCTTTTGAAAAAGAAAAGGCGGACATTGTTTCCTTAGGCAATCACTGAAGAAATGATATATATATATATATATATATATATATATATATATATATATATATATATATATATATATATATATATTCGCCTACGAAAGCGCCGTCCATCGAGCGGCGCTGAACTCGCTCATTGGTCGTGGTAAAATCACTTATCAATAGGTGGCGCTACTGCACAGCCACTACTAAGGTGCCCCACGGAGGAAGTTCCTCCGTGAGGTGCCCCGACGCGTTCCTCTTCCTCGATGCGTTCCCTCTCCCCGGTGAAGGGAGAATGCATCGAGGCATCCAAGTACCTACAGGCGCGCCTATGCGTGGGAGCCTTCAAATTGTGATGAAGATGAAGAAAACTCCGTGGTTGATGCCGTTAGGTTTTCTCGCGTTTGTGGTTGCTTGTACCTCTTGCTCGGTGGACTTGCAATGCACTTCCCAGCTTTTCGCAAGGGTGATAAATAAGAGCGAAGCCATCAAATTTCACATTAATAAAGCATTTGCTTAACTAAGCAGAAAAGCAACAAGCTCGCCACAGCGCCAACAATTTTCACCTTCCTTGTTTCGTTTTTTCTGTGGTGTGCTTTCTCTGCGTTTTGCAGCAGAAAACACTACCGTACGAATACAACGGCAATTATCTAGAAGATCAAAACGGGTTGAAACATATTGTTTCGGGGATGTTGGGAGTGTAGAAGATTATATTTACAATATATGTACAAAATGAGTCTGAGTAGTTAAAATGGCTCACCAACAACAATCCGCAGCAGCCAGCGTATCGCGATCTTCTCCTTCCTCTCTGCGCTCATCCTTCCGTAACAGGACCCCCCGGGTGGTGAAGCGCCGTCTCGGCGCAAGAACTGCGAGCAAAGTATGGCTTCAGCCGCGAAACGTGGACGACGTCAACAGGCGGCGGACTTGAAGATGGATCAAACTGTAACGGCCCGATCTCGTAATTGACGTCGTTAACTTAACGTAGGACTTTATAAGGCCCTGTGCAGCTAGAGAGAAGCTCATGGGAGAGGCCGACCCGACGACATGGTGACCAAAGCAACACCCAAGCACCTGGGGCGAACTGAACATCGTGATGGCACCAGTCGTAACGCTCTTTTTGCAGATGCTGCGAGGCTAATAAGCGAGACCGGGCGACTTGACTCACCATGTGAGCGCGATCGATGACTTCGCGAGCGTACTTAGTAGCAACGCGGTGCACAGAAGGGACGATGGTGTCAAACGGCAGTGTGGGGTCGCGACCATACAAAAGATAAAAGGGTGAATATCCTGCGGTGTCATGCTGAGACGAGTTATACCCGAATCTCACGTAGGCCAGCGTGGCGTCCCAGTCACGGTGATCGTTGTAAACGTACAACGACAGCATCTCTGTGAGTGTTCGGTTGAGACGTTCCGTAAGACCGTTCGTTTGTGGGCCGTAGGCGGTGGACAGCTTGTGCTCAGTGGCACAAGAAAGGAGAAGGTCATCCATAATTCGAGACAAAAACGAGCGGCCGCGGTCTGTAACTAACTGTCGGGGTACACCGTGCTGGAGAATGACGTCGGACTAGTCGGCAATGCCTTTGCGCGTAAACAGTAGGGACGGCGATCCACTTACTCGCTCTAGTCGTCGTCGGAAAAGGGCCAAGCAGGTCAAGGCCTACACGAAATAATGGTTCAGAGGGAACTTCAATTGGATGGAGTCGGCTGACAGGTGCCAGGAGAGGTTTCTTCCGAAAGTTGCGACATAACGATGCACAGAGCGGTATAGACCCGGCCAGAAGAACCGGCGTCGTACGCGGTCGTATGTACGTAAAACTCCAAGGTGTCCCGCCGTCGGTGTATCGTGAAGTTGTTCGAGAACGAAGAATCGCAGATGACGAGGAAGGACAAGGAGCAACTCGGGGCCGTCAGGGTTGATATTGCGGCGGTAGAGGATGCCGTCGTGCAGCACGAACATGCGGCGCGTGCCGCCGGTGCTGCCAGGTTGCACTCCGGCGATGATGAACTGTAAGGATGCGTCGCGTTGTTGTTCAGCGCGCATGTCGATCATGTCAGTCGTCACCATCACGCAGGTCACCGGATCATGTGCAATAGGATCAGGGGGATCCATGGGGTGACGCGAGAGGCTGTCAGCGTCCTTGTGAAAACGTCCAAACTTATAATTAACAACAAATAAAAATTACTGGAGTCGCAATGCTCAGCGATCAAGCCGTCCTGTGGGGTCCCGGAGGGAAGATAGCCAGCAGAGGGCGTGGCAGTCTGTAATAACCGAAAACATGCGGCCGTACAAATATGGCCGGTACTTGGCGACAGCCCAAACTAAAGCCAAGCACTCCAGCTCGGTTATGGAGTAATTTCTCTCGGCAGGTGACAGCAGGCGGCTGGCGTAAGCTATAACGCACTCGGTACCATTCTGCTGTTGGGCGAGAACAGCGCCGATGCCGTGGCCGCTTGCGTCAGTGTGGACTTCGGTCGGTGCAGAAGGATCAAAGTGGGAAAGTATGGGAGGGGTGGTCGGAAAACCGATGAGAGCGGCGAACGCGTGGGCCTGTTCCGGGCCCCATGAGAATGGTGTGTTCTTCTTTAGAAGATCTGTGAAAGGCCGAGCAACGTCGGCGAAGTTTTTGACGAAACGAGGAAAGTAAGAACACTGGCCGACGAAGCAGCGTACGTCTGAAGCAGAACGTGGCACAGGGAAACTGCGTACGGCGCGAACTTCCGGATCTGGTTGGACACCGGATGCGCCAACGAGGTGTGCCAAGACGGTAATCTGACGGCGCCCTAATTGACACTTCGCGGAGTTCAGTTGAAGGCCGGCTTTTCGGAAGACCGCAAGAATTGCAGCGAGTCGGGTAAGGTGGCTGCCGAACGTGGGAGAAAAAACAATAACGTCCTCCAGGTAACAAAAACAGGTGGTCCATTTGTAGCCTCGCAGAAGAGAGTCCATCATACGTTCAAACGTCGCAGGAAGATTGCATAGGCCAAAGGGCACGACTTTGAACTGATATAAGCCATCCGGCGTGATTAAAGCTGTCTTCTAGCGGCCCATTTCATCAACTGAAATCTGCCAGTAGCCGGATCGAAGATCGATGCACGAGTATTTAGCTCCGTGCAAGCAGTCCAAGGCGTCATCGATGCGTGGTAGTGGGTAGATGTCTTTTCGCGTGATCTTGTTTTAGTGGCGATAAAGGACACATAAACGCCAGGTACCATCTTTATTTTTCACGAGAACGAGAGGTGAAGCCCAAGGGCTGGCTGATGGCTCGATGATCCCTTTGCGGAGCATTTTGTCCACTTCTGATTGGATCACTCGACGTTCAGCATGCGATACCCGATAGGGACGCCAACGAATAGGATTCGTGTCTCCAGTGTTTATACGGTGGTGAACGAAAGATGTTTAGCCTAAGGCTTGGCGCTGAAATCAGATGTCACTGTACGACTCCAGCAGGTGACGCATGTCCGTGGCCTGTGCAGAGGTGAGGTCAGGTGCAATCATTTTCGCGAAGTCATCCGTTAAGGAACCAGAGCTGTGAGCTGCGATTGGCGCTAATAAGCCACTCTCGGCATTCAGACTCTCAATGTCGGATTCCGAACCACTAGAAACGCTGGCCAAGAACATGCCGGCCGGAATCACTTGAGGGCACAGGCTGAAATTCAGAAGCGGTAGAACGACGTCGTTGTTAGTAACCATGGCCAACGTAAGCGGAACAGCAACGTTCCGGTTCAAAAGCACGTCGATGATGGGGCGAAGCACATATTCACCGTCCGGAACCTGTGGCTAGGCGGTCAAAGTGACGTAAGTAACTGCCTCGGGTGACAGACGCACATCGTGAAGCGAGCACAAGTGCGGTGAAGCGGTGCTCGGAGCATCGGCGAGTTGATGCAGTTCCAACTGAAGAACGCCGGTCGCGCAGTCGATGAGAGCAGAATCAGTTGATAAAAAGTCCAATCCAAGGATAACGTCGTGAGGGCAGTTGTCGATCACATCAAAGAGAACAGAAGTAGGGCGGCCGGCTATAATTAGGCGCAGTACACATTCCAATAACAACCAGCATGCCGCCGTCGGCCACACGAAGCACTCGGGCAGCTGCTGGAGTGAGGACCTTTTTTAAACGTCTACGTAGGCGAGCACTCATCACAGATACGTGGGCTTCAGTGTCGACGATTGCTTGATCAGGTACACCGTCTATTTTAACGTCTATTACACTTCTCCTTGTGGGCACAGACCGAGGATTTGCTGCGGTAGTAGGCAATGCAGCAGCACCTCCGAGGGCTGCATTTCTTAGTTTTCCAGAAGGGTGCGGCCAAAATCCACAGGGGACGAAAGGTGACGTGGCTGCGGTGAACGGGAAGATGGGCGACGTGTTTGCGGTGAACGAGACTGGTGTCCGCTTGGCGATGGTGAGCGGCTGTGCCACGTGTTCATAGCAGAGTTGTCGGCGTTGTTAGACTCGACGGTGGGCGAAACATTGCGGCCATTTCCATCAAATGGCTCTGGTTGGTGGGCGTCGAGGTGCTGAGGGCCACGAGTTTCGGCAGTATCGGGCGACATGACCAATACCGCGACAGGTGAAACATATCGGCTGGTCGGGCGCAGTTCTCCACTCAGTAGGGTTGCGATAACGCGGAGAGGAGCGTCGGGGTGGAGTGAAAATAGGAGAAGGGCGTTCGTTAGCTCTGGGATAGGTGACAGCACGCACAGAATGTAAACCAATGTTTTCAAGTTCCTGGCGAACGATGGCTCGTACGAGAGCAACTGAAAATGTGGTAGCATCAGGGCTACGCGAACAGAAAGCTGCGGGTGCCATAGCATCAGTTCACGTCTAACGATTCATACCACGTCCTCTGATGGCGACGCATGCTGCTGGGCGGGTTGATCTTCACACGTCGACGTTGCGACAGTATTGGGAAGTCTGGCGAATGGTTGCAAGACGCGTCGGCTTTTGGCCTGCTCGAATTGTCGGCACTCTTTAATGATTGCATCAACTATAGAGCAGCTTTTGCACATGAGCAGATTAAACGCGTCGTCAGCGATGCCCTTAAGCACGTGCCCGACCCTCTTAGCTTCTGTCATGTCGTGATCGGCCTTACGACAAAGTGCAGCCCGTCCTGGATGTACGAGACATAGGACTCCATGGGGGATTGGCCACGAGAAGCCAGTTCCTGCTTTGCGGCAAATTTACGGCCGGCTGGTTTACCAAACAACTCTGTCAATTTCTCTTTGCATTGGTCCCAGCTGGTAAAGTCCTCTTCGTGATTTTCGTACCACACCTTTGCCGTGCCTCTTAGGTAGAACAACAGGTTAGCTGGCATAAGCGTAGGGCCCCATCTTTTGATTTCACTCACGCGTTCGTACATGGCCACCATCTTCAACGTCGGCGCCATCGGTCCCGTATAGAAAGCTCCAGAATCCTTGGTTGCACAACCACAACCGAAGGTGACAGAGACGTAGCATGCGATGGTGACGTAGGAGGCGGCAACGACGTTGATCCCGAGTGCTCACCGTCATTCATGGTGCGGACGGTGATGCGACGTCCACTGCGGAGCTCCGTTTCCACCCGTGGCACCCCGCACCTCTCACCAATATATTAAGAGGATGTTGGGAGTGTAGAAGATTATATTTATTATACATATACAAAATGAGTCTGAGTAGTTAAAATGGCTTACCAACAACAACCCGCAGCAGCCAGTGCTTCGCCATCTTCTTCCTCTCTTCGTTCATCCTTCCATAACAATATATAAAAGAGATCCGACCGTTTCCTAATGCTTGTTGGCGTCAGACTTCAGCTACAAACGATAGTTGGTCATACAAATGATGATTAAAATGTTTTTATTGAGGGATGGCTCGAAGGCCTAATTATTTAAGTAAAATGGCAACGAGAGAAGTCGGCCTGTAACAGCCAGTTGTGCTCTGCTACGCAGTAGCCAAGAAGCCGAAGGGATTATGGGAGTGTGCTGGCTCCCCAGGGGCCAAGGAAAACATTGACAGTAGAGAAGCCTGGGAGGCGTTGCTCCAGAGCGAGGCTGAAGACAACCAGCGTCGAGCAATCCGCTTGGTTGTTGACGCCGTGAAGACTCACCGTCCTCAACGCGCGGGGACTGCTTCGTCCTCCCCCCCCTTACCTACGTGTAGGATAAGAGGTGGGCACCCCAGCTCGGTGGAACAATAATGTTTTCAATCAATCAATCAATCAATCAATCAATCAATAAAATAGAAAAATGGTATGCGGACGAATGGAAAGATGACAACAATTGCCATCTGTATGCTCCCGCGCGAGATCCCGTGACATCATGGATTTTTGACGGTGTATGCTCGGATCTAGCTGATTTGTTATCAGCAAAGCTACACCACATTGTATTCTAAAATAGTCAGCGACTCAACTTTAGAAGTGTCAAGAACATTTAGTCAGTTACAATGGCACAAATACGAAAAAAATATAATTTGAATTGATGACGTAACATTGACATATACCGGCGCTGGCATTCCGGCGCCAGACTTGGGTAGCAAAACTTTGACCGCCATTTTCCTTGCCAATAATCAACATATTACCGCAAAATTAGCGGAGCTTTTGTGACAGAAATTTGACAGAATACTTTACCTTACTAGACTAAGTGTTTGTCTTTTGGAGTGCCTATAACGGAAGCGCTGCGAAGCCACAGCGAAGCACGGACACTGTCTCCTCGTCAAAGAAAGTTCTATACATTAATCTCTTGCCGGAAGACTGTCAGGAACTCTGTGATTGGATGTCGGCCCGAGCCCGCTTTGCACCAGCCGTTCTTCAAGCTTTGAAAACACGGCACACCATCAAGGCTCTAGCTCTAGGCGCGACTTGTTTCGAACCGGAAATTGAAACTGCAGAGCACTTTCCTCTCAGCTCTGCCACGTGTATCGCCTCCGATGTTGTCCGTGCGAGGCTAGAAAGGCATTTTGATCATGCGCGCAGCGTCTTAGCTTTCCGTTTCATTCTATTGGCGCCAATTACACCACCACGAGTCAGCTTTCCTAAAAGTGTCGATGAGAAGGCATTGGTTAAAGAAGCGCTGCTCAAAGCTCTGGTGGCGCGTTTCGACGACAACAGCCTTTCCAACTGCAGCAACGTAAAGGGTCTTGCTAGGTTAGTAAATCTTGATTCTGACGTGGCTAAATGTCCCTGCTATAATTGCACGCACAGCGCGAGAGTAGAAGACGGACGAGAAAGTACGCACACGCTGATCGTAGTTAGAACAAATTTATTAGACAAAAGGAAAGCACAAAAATTACGGGATCAATGAAAGCAAGCGAATTTTGTGGAGCCTTTGATTGATTGGGGAGGGGGGTATAAGATTGAAAGCAAAGCCAAGCTATGGGTTTTGTAAGAAACAGCTACTGGCGGAATTATTTATTGTTTATCACGCTTGATTTTACACCACCGGGGTAAAAACTACATTTAGGGCTGCGCGAATGCTTGCATGTCTGGACTTTTAAGTACAGCGAGATCACTGAAGAATCCTGCCCATATCTGCCCAACTTTCAGCTCGCGCGCACTTCTGCACGCGGTGATACAAGGGCTAATTCTGTTCAGCGTATCAACCCAACTATCTACGTAGACTATATAGGGTGATCCAACTCTCATGCACCAAGATTTAAAAATATGCAAATACCATGTAGCTGGACACAGCCAAGGCAATGTCGTTTGCGGTCGCTTGGAGATAGATTATTTTTTTTTGCATTCCGCCTAATTACGTAATTAGTCTTAATTATTCAACTTCACAAATATTATAACTATAGATGAAAAGTGTAAATGAGAAAATTGTAGAGCAACACGAAAAACTCCCGGTACAGCTTTCTGCTGCTCAATACGTGCCGCATAAAGGTGTTTTTCCGAGCGTGAAAGAAGCCCGCGAACACATGCAAAAATGCCTCGCGGGTGGCCGCTCGAGGCAATTTGCGTGTATTCGCGGGTTTCTGTCTACACTTGGACAGGCTCCTAAAGCTTCAAACTCCCCATCTCAAGTTGAGTTAGTCCTCAAAATGAACTACTTCTAAATATGTGACAGACCAAAACAATTTGTTTTTCTTTCTTTACTTTCTTTCCCACGCACGAATCATGCGAAGGATGCGAGTTTATGCCGATTACGCATCCACGCTTTTCCTGCTGTGACAATCCCCGCCCAACACGTTCTGTTTATGCACGAATCTCTCATAAGTATGCCTGCTCTATTAAGTCATAATTATTCTCCGTAACTAATTCAACGGCGAGGTAGTAATGCGCGACTCTCAATTTGTTACTGCGCAAGGTCTTCGCCCTTCTGTGAACACACCACGTGCCTCGGTCATCGCTTCCAATGCTGACCTCGGCTGACAAAACTCGTGAGCGTCCTTGGCGCCATAACGATTTTCAAATAGCCGCAACAGCTCTTAATGGCAAGCACAGCCCCGTATCGTGTCCGAGGATTCTTCGTGACACCTACGTACCGCCAATGTTGCCGGCGGATGCCGCGCTATCCACGCCTTCATGAACAATACGCTGCATTATATACGGCTTCTGAAGCAGCGGCAAAGTGGGCTTACTGCACAACGAACGACCAGCCCAGAGGGGACATTCTTCCGTCGATTAGCAGAGGTGGGGTGACAACAGAAGGGAGAGCAGGGCTTAGGCAGTGAGTGTGACTTAGAGAGAGCCTCCCTGCCTGATTACAGTGTGGAAGAGAGAGACAGTGAGGGGAAATGAAAAAAGTAACAGCTCGTTTCCTTGGATTTAAGCAGGTACAGACTTTCAAACATTTTGCCACGTTGGACACAAGCGGCGCTGTTACAAAGCTGATCTGAACGCTCACGCATTAGCCATGCAAATTCTTGTGGCTGCCTCAACCGATCGACTTCGTACCTTGCAAACCTTGAGATCCACCATTGTTTGGACGGCAGCGGATTGAATGTCTTACAATGAGTGTTAGCCTAGGCATGAAACTGCAAGCAATGACATATTTTAAGAGAATGGATGTCGTTTATTCATGGGTTCTTCCCTGCGCTCGGGACGTTCGAACGCGATCGACAACAAAAGTGCTCGTCGTGTTTCTTTTTATTATTATTATTGTCACTTGGATCTCCACGTTACAGAAAACTTCGCAAAACTTGTTTGGTCCCACAGCCTGGCTGGCTAGTAATGGGAGCAATTGTTCGACATACCTATACGTAAAGAAGTTCGTGAATTATGCCTCTGAGACCATAGTCATGAAGCTTAGTTCACAATATGCTGTGGTTAACAGAATCAAAAGCTTTTCTTATGCCTAGAAAACTACGACGGCAATCCTATTGTTGTTCAGGGTTTTGTTAACTTGTTGGGTTATTGCCAGAATTGCAGTAGATATGAATCTGTGCGACCGGAAACCATGCCGGTTTGGGCAAATTATACTATGTTTGGATGTAAATGACGTAACTTGTGCTGAGAGCACGTTTTCGAATGTAGTGTTAATCACACTTAACACGGATATTGGTCTGTGACTTGAGGCACTTGAACGCTCTCCGTCTTTGTATAAAGGGACGACCTTGCTCTACTTAAGTTCCTTTGGGTGCATACCACACTCCTGCCAGTGATGGAACGTGTGCAACAGGTGTACTACCAGAATATCGATATTATTTTTTATTACGTTACTGGAATAGTATCAAGCACGGCCGCTTCACTAACGTCTAGATTTTTTTACTATTGATATGATATGTGTCATTTCTATTTCAAACATGGCGAGTGAGTGAGTGAGTGAGTGAGTGAGTAAAGACTTTATTTGAAAACAAGGTATTGACGGATGACCTTGTTTTTAGGCAGCCACGAGCCCCTGGGCCCGGGCGGTTTCTTCAGCTCTCTCTATGACCTTGGCCTGCAGGTCAGGGTCGGAGCTGAGCAACACGGCCTCCCACTGCTCAGTATTATTTATTTCGTGATTTGTGTGATTTTAGGCTGGGCACGACCACATAATATGGAATAGATCTGCTTTTTGCTTACAATGCTTACATGTATTAGGGCGAAAAATCCTCCAGAATCTCGGCATCAACTACGAGTCGATGCAAAGCATTAAAGTATATAGACATTCCTCACGATCAGAGGCGCCATCTCAAAATTAATCCACTCCCTAAAAACATGCACCCCGAATTTCACAAGGAAAGGAGGGCCGAGCGGTCCAAAGCCTTACATCAGAAATTCCACGCCTTCAAAGACGTAGTCTATGTCGACGCAGCAGAATACATAGAACTCAACTGTATGTCCCTTGCAGTGGTGGACTTCTCAGGTTAAATACGCGCTGGTCGTTCAATTCGCACCAGAAGCTCTGAAACAGCGGAAGAGGCGGCTATCGCTCTGGCAATGGCCTCCACACATTGCCATCACATTATTAGCGATTCCAGAGCAGCTGTACGCAATTTTGCGAAAGGTCGGGTCTCGGCTCCCGTAAAACACATAGTAGACACGAACCAACACCCACGACCAATACAGATCATTTGGGAACAAGCACACTCCTCCCTACCTGGCAACGATGCCGCCCACACCGCCGCTCGAGGACTCGCCAACCGAGCCCCCGGACGGCTCAGGCTAGGATCAGAGAGGGATCGCATGGCCAGCTACCAGGAAATAACTCAGCACTACAGGTTAGCCAGGGCAGTGTACCCACCAGCACAAATCGCTTAACAAACGAGTAGTAGTTTGGAGACGACTTCAGACGAACTCAAACATGGCAAACATATCATAGTCGACGTTGCAAAGAGCATGATCAATAAAAGTACTTAACGTGTTGTAGATACGTGTAGGCTCAGGTATTGCGTTATGCAAGTTCAACGATTTCAATAGAAGCGTGTATTCATTTCAGGTATCGCAGGACAAGTCAATATTGAAGTCCCCGACAACTTCAATATCATTACAGTGCACGCAGGAAACTCTCATAAGCACAGACTCAAATTCCTTCAGAAACGTTTTGATCGAACTAGGCGGGCGGTAGACAGCACCAATGGCTGACCCTCTTTCAATCTTGATAAATAGTGACTCTATAGGTTCATTAATAACAGGTGCATCAAACATGAAATTGTACACAATATTCTCTCGTACAAACAAGGCAACTCCATCACTTCGCGCACACGAGTTTTGTGGTTGCGATAACAGCCTGAAACTCTGCATACTGACTGTTTCATCAGCCTTCAACCATGATTTACTGACAGAAATAATTTCGAAAACAGCATTTTGTCGCGCTATATAGGTGACCAGGGTGTTTAAGTTTCTACGCAGACTTCGCACATTGCAATGAAAAACGGAAAAGGCTTTACATTTCTGTTTTTCAAGATCTGAAAGAGTAAGCATATCGATAAATAGAGCTGAGCTCAACACGAACAACTACACAATTTCAGCAAGGTCACCTTCAGACCTAATATGTAGAACCGCCGAGATTTCAGCTTTCCGCGTCAGAATCCGGCCCTGAAATACCCATGCAAACTTCAATTTTTTCTCTGTTTTCGCCTCGCGAGCATTCCTCAACAATCTTATTTTCTAAGCAGAGGTGTTCATTAATGTAGATTGAATCAGTATGCTCCAAAAACAGGTGACTCGTGTTTATTAGTCTTGTTTTGTTTGTACAGACAAAAATTTGTCGCGGGATGCCCTGTTTGCGAATCTTACCACAACATTTGGTTTATCCTTATCCCTAGGTGGGACACGATGGGCCACATTAATGTCTCCATCAGACAACTCAATTCCCAGGCAAGTGACCATTGTACCCACTGTCGCCTTTAGATTCTCGTCTGCAGTACGTAAAAGCCCAGGAATTTCCACGTTCATGTTCCTTCCGTGCTGCTTAAGTTCAATTATCTCCCTTTTTGCGTCAGCCAATTGTGTGGTCATCTCTTGGTTTTGTTTCGCAATATCTTTGTTTTTAGTCTTCACTTCTGTTAGCTCCCGTCGAAAGCTCTCGACATCTTTCTTAAACTCTTCAAATCTCACATTCATGAATTCGACAGACTCACGCATTTTACCAACCTCGACTTTAGTTTCCGAGTTGGAAACCGCAACCTTGCCAACCTGAACTTTAATGTCAGCTGCAAAGGCGTCAAGCTTAGTGGCTAATTCATTTATGACCTTGACAACTTTTTTCATACTAGTAGGAGCCTTCTCAGCAAACACCTTCACTACTTCATTAATACGACCGATATTGCGTTCAATATCTTTATATCGAATCAAGCATGTACGGTATTTGTTAAATTTCTGCCTTTTGCTAGAGCATACAAGAATTCATTTGCGGAATTCATGAAAAAAATCCTGACCAGTCATTGACCTTCGCTAAGAAATGAGGAGGAAAGGAAGAGGAATGTTGAGGAGGGTGTCCCTAAGTATTTTCCACCCTCACCGTGTTGTGTCCGCGACAGCTTCTACAAACTTCCCTCTGTTGTATAGAGGGAGCACTATTTGGGAGAAAATGCATGAAGCCTTTCGGAACAGCTGTGCACCACGTGTGCAAGGCGCTGAGCCGTGCTCCCAAAAAGGTTGCAGAAAAATACAATATTCCTCTCCACAATCTCTCTCTCTCGCTTTCTCTCTCCGCAGAAGGAGCCCGCGGGGCGCTTCACATTCGAGACAGAGCCACAGGCAACCCTGAGGCGATCACTGATTGGAGCAAGCTCCGTGTTACGTCGTGAATAACGAAGCACCGGACAGTAGCCGTTCTTCCTGGTGGTCGCTGGCTGTGCGCGTGTAAGACGTGCCACGACAGCCGCGTTGCTTCCTCAAGGAGACCTCGCTTCGCCCCTGTGGTTTACTTGCGTCCGTACCCAGTAACAAGCTGCTGGTTGCGTCAGACGTCTCCGTGTCCTCAGTGTGGAATGTGGTTCACTCAAACGCACCGTGTTGCGTGGTCATAAACCACGTCCGTTGCACTCGCTCTTCCGTGCAAGCTGGAACACTTCAGTTAAGTGTATCTTGAGAGTAAATGAAGAAACGAGACTCCAGTGTAAATCCAATAAAACTGAAACATTGTCTTTCCTGGTAACAGAAAGGTGCACATATTTCATGCACTTCGGGCTGTTTCACATGTTATAGGACCCAGGTTAAGACCGTAATCAAGAGACAGACACGGGTGCACGAAAAAGACATAAAAAGTCCTATTAACGAAACGGACAACACCGTAGACAGCGGTGCAAGACGGAAACCGACCATCTGGAGATGAAATAACATTTGTAAAAAGAATAACGAAAAAAGAGGAACTAATTAATGGTTTATATGGACTTAATATGAAAGAAATATTTCCAAGCATGTTGTCACCGGCATTTCTCCATTCACGCCCCCTGCACTATGGCGATTTCGTCGCCTTTGATGTTTGTCATTGCGAACGTCATACGGATCTGAGAACCAGAGTTATACTTGGCAGCTGCAGCAGCTTATCTGACGCATATCGAGTATATACTGACGAATACTGGCGTATATTCCCCACCACACGCGAGCGCCAGCGATTGCGCTGTAATGTACAACGATTGAAGCCGGATTAACGGAAGTCCTCATCCGTAGATCAGATTCCAATGACGGACGACTTTGCGTGCAGCTATCGTTGTGCTTTGAGCGCTACTTCTTACAACGCACGAGCTCACCTAATAATGAGTCAAATTCGTCCTCGAACTTTTGGGAGAGCCTTGTTCTTCGCCATCACTATGACGCGGCAGTATAGGCGTGCTAAAGTTTCATTGAGGGAATAATGGGGAAATTTACAAGGACATTTGTTGCCTGTGCGTTACTCCTTTAACGAAATAATTTATTATTCACAACTGACCTAATGTCTAAGAGGCTGTGAAGGAAATGAACGCAGACAATAAGAGAAAATATTAAATAATTACTTTTCAACTGATGGCGGGGAAGGGGAATTCTACAAAAATATACTTAGCAAATTTAAAAGCCAAGCTGCCTCAAAACGATTCATCTGAGTTCAGCCTTTGCCCTTCCCGTGCCGTGCCACTGAGATGCTTCGTATATAATGTAGCAGTCTCTATTGTAAAGGCAGAAGTGCACGGTTGGGCAAATGCGCTTAAGTTCATGAACATGATTTGCGTCAAGAAAATTTCCAAGCGATCGCACCTGCTTTATGAGAATCCACGGCGGTATTCTTAACTGCAACAAGCTTTTAAAAGTTTTTTGCAGCGAGTGTCCTGTGCCTAATTAACAAAGCTAGGTCAACTGACGTTATAGTAACTGATATTAGGTGGCTAAATCAAATGAACACACGGGGACGGCCGGAGATGGAAATTCAAGACGCTGAGCAAGACGAGTTTTGCGAAACGAGCTTACACTTTGTTCTCGTTTTTCAGCATATGAGTTGTTTAGAGCCCGCTCTAAATTATCTAGCTGTGCGAAAATTTTTATTGAACAAGTTCATATAAAAGCTACACGAGCAAATGTTCCGTATTTTAACGCTATCTGAAAGCGTATAACTGATGAGGAAAAAGGTCATCTGTAATGTCAATCTCACCGCGCTCACCCTTTTGTGATATTGCCATTCTCATCAATGGCATCGCTGAGAAGGTTTCCTGTGGCCAGCCCGCTTTCATTTTTTATTCAATTGTTTTTTCGAAGGCAAGCACTTTAATGTTTGATATCGATACATCAGCAAACGTGTGCCGCCGAAAGCTTGCTGGGCCGCAGAAGCGATACGATGCAATGATGGTGTAGATTTAGCGTGTCACAGGCATCAAGACGTTGCGTTGCCACCGAAGGAAAACAACGAAGGTGAACCGCAAGACAGCTCCTCGCGGGGCTGTGCCAATGGTGATGTTGCCATCCTGATAAAATGCAGGGCGACGAAAACTGTGTATGGGTCTAACTGTATATCCCATTTGTATACGAGGGTAGGTTAAGCAAGAAAATGCTCTCTCTCTCTCTCTCTCTCTCTCTCTCTCTCTCTCTCTCTCTCACACACACACATACACAATACGTATTCTCAAACATGAGCACACACGTTAGCACACATATGCATTCACACGTGCCCATGCATGCACGCACACATAGGCAAGCACATATACACACAGGCACAAGGATACGCATACACAAATGCATGCATACAAGCACTCGCACGCAAGCAAAGTACGAGGACACACACACGCGCACACAAGCACACACACGCATGTACGCTCAAGACGTACACACACATAAAGACTCTCTCCCTCAGTGCTGCTCCTCAAAAAAAAAAAATCACCGAACGTTACGATACACCCTGATGCAAAATTTAAGCGCAGCTCTATACGTGTTTTCATTTCGCGATATATTGGCTTGAGCGGATAATGTGTCTCGTGCGGCACATTGCAAACGGAGCGGAGTGTGGCGCGACTGCTTCGCTAATTGGGAGATCGCGAGAGGCAGCACGTAGGTGACCCGTGGGCGCGGTTCACAGCAGCGGCCGCAGACAAACCTCCGCTCACACAGTGCTTTTGTTTCTGTATATGGTATCGGTGAACGCGCTCGCCACATGCCATCGGTGAACAGAAGACAATGCGCTACTCTGGCGCCATCTCGAGAGGTCGCCACCGCAGAGCCCGTCTTGCGCTGCACTACGCTTCTCACGCTTTCGCCATACCCTCCTCCTTCTCTTCGCGCCTCATGGTTGCACTGCACCATCCTCCTCCGCATTCCTCCTCGCGTTTTCTTAGCTATCGCTGTATTTCATCCCCCGCTGCGCTCCGCGTTCGCTCTTTCATTCTCCGCTGTGCTTGTCTGCTTGGCAACATGTAGCACGGGACACTCGTCTCGCTACGAGCACACGTAAGCGTACGCGTCTGCGAGTGCGTACGCGGGTGATGAAGGGAAGGGCGGCCAGCCACACGATACGCGCATACGCTTCACTGCGCGTAGCATAGGGCTGACAGACCTGCGACGGCGGAAACGTTTGTCTTTGGGTTCGAAAAAAATTTATCCTTAACTTCATTATGGCTAGCTTTTCCTATGTAATTTACCGATGTTAGAGCTAGTACATTGTTTTTAAGTTGAGAGACGCACGCCGTTTGTATCTGCACATCCTTATGACAAGCAAAGCTACATCAGAGATCAACAACATGCGCGACAGCGTCTGCTTGCCGCGACTGCAGTTGACAGCTGCGCGCGACCACGCACGACGTCGCTGTCGAGCTTTTGCTTATCGGCTTGCTTCGCCGGCGTCAGCGTTCTCTGCCCGCAATGTTTCACATGAAAATGAAGCTTTGGTTTCTTGCACAGAAGCTTTTGCTGCTACTGCTCTTGAAAAGGCGGAGGGAGCGCAGAAAGCCTTTGCAGCGACGTTGGTGGGTTCGGCCCGTCTTTCAATGGCGTAAAGAAGAAGGACTTTACTATACGGCTGTGAGTAACCTCTTTCGATTATGTACAGTGGTAGAACAAGGAGCCAATGTTTGGACATGGGGACTTATCTTCGTCAGGACAGCAATTGCTTTCCTTATCGACATCTTTAAGTGCGCGTTTATAGGAGACATGAGTGAAAGGGTTAAAATAGTAATGCAGGGATCGTACTCACAGCGCGCGAACGCCACAATTCGCAGAACGGCACCGCATTGTCGGTACAAGGTTCGTCGAGGTTTACAGCACCGATCCGAACGATAACGTGACGTACGCGAACAGAGGGAACGACAAGTGTAGGGCGTATCTCGGAAAGCGCGAAAGCATGCATGGGCGAAGATTGGCCTGATTACACGCCTGAGGCACGCAGGCACACAACCAGAATAAAATTTTTTGCAAGCATTGAAGTGTCGCCTTTGTATTATTCTTATTCTTCTCGTTTATGATGCATTAATCACTTTTTATGAGCTCTGCGTGCCTAACGTCTAGTGACACCTAGTAGTCGAAACAGCGCATGATATCTGGAATGTTTCAGTTTCGAAATAATTATTAGCATCAAGCATTCCACTACCTTAATCAGTGCAACCACTTATTAAATTTCACGTTGAAAGACCTACGCTTGTACTTTCTAAACAGAGTAATAGTATTGCTATGTCTTGTTTTAACATAAGGCTTTTTCTTGTTTTTACAGTTCTTTTAGTTCAAATGTTCTTAACATGTAACCTTGTTTTCCTTTCATTTGTTTTTAATCTTCATGTCATACTAAACTATTTTTCTTATTTGAATGTATGTCTAAACACAGTGCGAAACTGTGTACGTAGCAGTCAGTGAAATTGTTGTTTCTATTTAGGAAGTTATGTATAGTCATGTTTGTCATACTGCCATCTGCCTTTTGAAGGGTGTTTTGGGCCAATGAAGCTCATTTTAGTGAGCGAACCCATTCAGAAGGTTTCTTAAAGTGAAGCTTTCTTTGCCTCTTCTTTGGACCTTGCCACCGCTGCTGTTGCTGCCTTGCCAAATAGCTCTTACTGAACGTCTCATACTGATAATAATGTAGTCGTTGAACCGCTGTCATCCTCGCTGACTGCTGGCTACAGTCTTGCACGAGTGACCAGTACCGGACATTGTGCAAATACCAGATATAATAATGTAATCAGACCTTGTTTTTGGCACGTAAAATTACAGTAACCATACTTTTTCCCACAGTGAAAATGCGTCAAACTGGATTGTGTAGTCTTTACCTGAAAATTTTTGCTAAGCGGGAACAGATTTCTTCACAAACATCGTGAAAGCTTCACTTAAACCGATAACCACAGTGTTTGGGATCCACAGAATAACCGCAGACTGATAATTAGGTAAGGACACTGCTGAGCAGACACAAATGCCAGCATTATCAATGACACAGCTGACAATGCCGTCAATACTATAGTGCATTTAGTCCTACAGCATAAGGGCACTGAATGAATTCATGAGCGAACTAGGTAAAATTTGAGGGTTTCTGATGTAGCACTGATTTGCACAGTGCCGGCAAGCAACAAAACGCAAAATTAAAGCTGTTCATTGCAGTGCCCAAGAAAGACGTCAGTACAGCAACATTCAATACTTGGCTAAATAGTGCCGATTGACTTGGACCCTGCCTTCTAGGATCAGTGCACACAATCAAAGAAAACCACTTGCATCTAATATTACACATGCGTCTTGCGGTATGTGACGACTATTGCCAAGGTTTTCTTTTTGTTAATGCGTCAGACAAGTCATTTTCTTTTTGTTCGTCCTGATATCGATATGTGATATTGTCTGCACATCTGGCTTGTGCTTTATAATGTTAGGTTTTTATGTGCTGCTTTAGTTATATTGTGCCTGAATTTCTGCTTTCTCTGCTCCCCATTGCAAAGCCCAACTGGATTTGTGGGTACCTAAATAACTTAATAAATATACAAATGTTATCCTTGTACTGCATATATGTTCCCTGACCAGATCACATTTAACGAAATGTGCGATAATCGGAGCAGCGATGCCGCACAAATCTTTTATCGCCAATTAGACAAAACTGAATATAATGCATACTGCGCGTCGATTGACTCATTAAGCGAGATTTTGAGTCCCAACATATGCGGCGCATTGCCAGCTACAATATAAACATACGACATCGCCGTATGCACGCCGGGCGACGTGGTAAAGGGAAAGCACTTCGATTCCGTGTTTCATTTTTAACACGCCGGCTAAGATGGAAACTTCCAAATTACTTACGATACTCCGTTAATTGAGTATGTTCCTGTGCGAGACAATTGTGTCGCGAAGGAACATCATCATGTCGAAAAAAAAACTGACAGATGACGTCTTCCTGAATGTCGTCTGCAACAGCACAGCTCTTCTTTTCTTCCTCAAGAGTTTTCAAAAGGCGCCGAAATTTATCCCGCAAGGACTTCCATCACTTCTGCAGCGCTGTGATAATGTGATCTGCACAGATAAAATGCGCTTTCGACATCGGATAGTCGGCTGATAAGAGGGGCAGCCTATATCGGTGCCGCACAGGCTTTCGATCGCGATAGGCTCTACGCAAATTGCGCAGTACAGGCGATCGTGATACAATATTCGATGCCGATCGGGCTCAATCGCGACTGAAACTGCTCCGGTATGACGCCCGTGTAAAATTCCGAGCACTCACTTGTTACGGCAGCGTCGGGCATGACGACCCACAAGCACATGTGCTTGTTCTTGTGGCACTTTTGTTTCGCCAGCCAATGTGCAGGTGGAGCCTCAACACAAGCAATCAGCGCTTCGTTGTTGATCGCCTCCATAGCCTCTGTGCTCTAGCGACACGAAACCTGCAGTGACTCCCGGCTTCTCCGTACGATTCTGAAAGTTCAACAACCTGTTTCCGAACCGCCGGTAGGTTACATGCGGGCCACGTGACGTCGGTGCACAAGCTGTCATTTCGGTCGCGTACGCTCAAAATGACGCTCAAGATCAAGAACACCTTGACGCACGCGCTGAGTGCGCGTCTCCCCTCTCTGGACACGTAGGACAGGCGCGCCCGGCCCCGCAGACGCGTGACGCGTAGCCAGGCGAATACGATTAGCTGCGTGTCGTTGGTCCTTAAGAGCTGCACTCTAAAACCTGCGTGTGCAAACAGACTAAATTACATTGCTTGTCCATTACCGTTCCAACGCCAGCTGTAATAATACGCTTTAGGGTTTAAATTTGGCGCCTCTTTTTCAAGTCGATGTGCCCTCTGTCGGAAGGCTGCAAAGAAATTTTCTCCCGTCATGTAACTTCACCGCTCACTCCTGACCAAAACACTGCTTTAACGCAGCACGAATGTTACGACTAAGTGCCGTAAATGCGTATGTTCTTAGAAGGGAGTACTTACTCTGTCGACGCTTTCAGTTGAACCTTTAAACCTTTGTGATACTCGGCCGACCATTTCGAAACATAATTTCCGAAAAATTACACCCATTCAGTTACGCTGGTGCATTGCCGCGAAGTTACATAGAATGCCGAAAGGGCGATGCCCAAAATTTCTGTACATGTTGTATGATGCGTTCCGGTACCTATTGTTCGCTCAATTTTCCAGCTGAGGCACCTGACCCCATTCGTCTCGTGTAGGCACTTCGCATAGCTTTTCAATTCTTTTAACGCGATAGCGTTAAGGAGCTCGTGTCGCAGAAAAGCCGGTGTCGACGGCGTCGGTGTCGGCGTCCGCGGCGTTGGCCGTGAGCGATAAATCACGGCAGGCACTTCATAAATAAAAAGCAACTTCCAAGATGGGCTGGGTGGGAATCGAACCAGGGTCTCCGGAGTGTGAGACGGAGACATTACCACTGAGCCACGAGTTTTTTTTTTTCTTTATTTACCGCTTTGAAGCATCGAACTCGTGGCTCAGTTTATTAAATAAATAAACTGAGCCACGAGTTCGATGCTTCAAAGCGGTACAAAAGCGCCTCTAGTGAACGCTGTGTTGCCTTAGAAACGAGCTGTTTCTAAGGCTCAGGCGTGCGTCGCTTGCTCAGGCGCACATTTCGTTGTCGCGCCGAACGCTGCGTTGCTCGACGCTCACCGCGTCCGATGCGGGGCGCGTAGTCGCTGCGCCGTAGCCCATTGTCTTCCACCCCTTGGCGGGTCGACGGGAACGCTGTCGCGTTCCACTCTTGAAGGCGAAGCTTAAGCGTCCTCCAATTTTTTCAATATTCTGTCATGTGCAACGTCGCTACATGCAATCGGGCCGAGACAGAGCGTGGTAGATTTGGCGGTGGCATAGTACCGCACGGTACCATATATAGTGGCTGGTACATTTCTTGAATATTAGGACAAAGCATAACCAAACTACGAAAAGATGGAACAATCCAAAACGGGACATAGAACACAGCACCGATAAACGAAATATTGCTTTTTCGGAGATCCCTCATAAAGCAAGGAAATAATAATAACAGTCATTTAAAAAACAAGCGTCTTCCTTATAACGTTTTAGGTGATCAAGTACAACATATAATTCCGGGTTGGTTTCTGCTAATGGGGTTGGTTCCAGCAAAATAACATGATTTAGAGTTGGCATAAAAAGTTAGTTGTCGGAAATGCCACTTAACTGCTTACGCGGCCTTTAGTAAGGCCGCTGTGTTATGTATTAACGCATCCCTTCTTTCGCACTTCATCACTGTCCATTCATTTAGCACCTTTAACCTCCCTCAGTGCAGAGCGGTAGAACAATATTAGCACACCTGCTTGGGGCCGACTTCTCTGCCCTTATATTTTAAATGCATACTCTCTTTCAATTTTCAGGCTCGTCTTCCCATTGTAAACGTAGGCATACCTAACGAATGCATTGAATCTTATGGACTTGCCCATTGGAACGTCTTTTTTATCACAACGCAGACAGTTCTGATTACAAAACACGAACATTTCCGATTACTTATTGTATTTTACTGCTAAAAATGAAAACCTGGGGTCGGCCGAATTCACAAAACTGCTCGGCCCGAATTCACATAGCTCTTGGTTCTTGCAAAACATCCCTCCCTTTGTGATGTTTGGCATTGGTTGGCCGCGCCTGTCCTAATAATATTTTCGCGGCGAAACAACCTTGCTGTGCCGCTTGTCGCTGGGAGTGGCATTCACGAACGCATACTCCTATCGGTTGGGCATGGCGGAGAGCCTGATGTGCGACTCCTGTGCGTGCGAGGAAATCATCGAGCACCAGTGGCGTAGCCAGAAATTTCGTTCGGGGTGGGGGCTCACGGTCCGGCTGCACCTCCTCCTCATGCAATTTGTCGAGGGATCAAATACATTAATAATAACTGCATTGCCATTGCGAAAGATGCGGCAAACGAATAGTTGAACGCTACGGACTGTTCAGATAGAGGAGTAAAATATGTATTTTTTCAGAAAATAGTATACTCGTATGTCTCAAAAATTGTTCCCGAAATAACTGATATCAATGCTTCCATGCTTTCTGTCTAGTTATTACATAAAGAAAATATCACACAATCTTTAGAACTATATTAGTTTGAAACCAGCAAAGCAGTGCATGCCGCTGATATGAAACATGTAAAGGCCATGAAATGAACAAGTTGCGGACGAATATTTTAATGACACTTTGTTGACCTCCGTGCTTTTCTCTCATTTGCATCTCTCTCTCTCTTTCGTTCAAGAACTTTGTTTATATTTTCGTACATATGCAGAGACCAGGGAAAAACCTCAATGACACTGTCCATTGTTAGAATGCATTGCGCAGGAGCAGCTGTCATCGGTCGTGTATTGTGAGTAATTTCACAGAAATTATACTCGCAACAGAGAGTGCATGCCTTACAAAAAGCGGAACTTCAAAGGCTACGAAGAAGTATGGAAAGGCTGAAATTCTTTTATTTAGTTTTTCATGACAAAATTGGAATTGATAAGGCATCGTATATAAAACCATCGCCAAATGTACAATGCGCCTTTGTCCCTCTAAGAAAGTTGCAGATTTTATAAATTCCACTGATACGTTCAAAAATTTATTTTTCGGAGAACAATTCAGAGAATTTCGGAGGATCAACTATGGGCCGTCCAGCGGGCCGAGGATGCCGCCAGGACCCATGAACTCCTGGCCGTCACCTAGCCGGGGCCTCTGGCCCTCCCGACCAACTCGCAGGACACGAAATAAAGTTATTTCCTCGTCCTCGGAGAACAACCCGTGAATGGAATTGTCTACCAGCTGATATTGTAAAACGTGAAACAGTTGAAGTATATATAAATGGGCTCCGGCACCAAACCTGATTTTTTTTATTGTGTTGGTTGTATAATGATGCAATTCATTATAGATAACGCCATGTTTATTTCAGCTTTCTTTCTTTGTTCAGTTATTTTCTATTTTTTTAACCACGTCTTTGCGATGTTATATGTTGCAACTATTTGGCCAAAAAATTATGTATGCTCACTCCTGCTTAAGGCCTGGCACCCAGGCTATCAGTATGGAATAAATGAAATAAATATAAAAATAAGGAGTTCTGCCAAATGTACGAGGGCGAGTCAAATGAAAGTCAGCCAATGCGAATATAAGACTAACGGCGTGCTTTGTTTAATAGTAGTCTCGATAAGCATTTAGACATTTGACCCACTGACTAACCAGTCGCGTGATTCCCGTCTCATAAGATTCCTTGGATTGCTGCTTCAAAAAGTCTGTAACTTACTCCTTCACGTCATCGTCCGACACAATTCTGGTTCCTTCGAGCTGTTTTTTTTTTTAAATGCTCCAAAATGTGGAAGTCACAAGGCGACAGGTCTAGGCTGTATGGCAAATATTGCAGCGTTTCCCACCTCAACTTTGCCAGTTTTATGTTAACGACATCAGCGACGTGGAGACGGGAATTGTGGAGCAAGATGACCCTATTCCCCAATTTCCACGTCATTTGTTTTTGATTGCGACACGCAGCCTACCCGACGCTTTACAATATCCGAAACGATTGAGTGTCTCTAGGTTTAGCAAATTCGATCAGTTATGGCCCCTGACTACCGAAAAAAAGTGAAGACCTTTTCGGCAGAAATGGCGGCCTTCGCTTTTCTTGGGAGTTATGAATTTAAATGTTTCCTCTGTAAGCTTTGCCGTCATCTTTCAGGCTCGTAGTAGTGGCACCATGATTCGTTCCCGGTCACAACTGCCAACAAATGTCGTCACCCTCATTGTGATAAAGGATTATATGAGTCAAGGCAGCGCCGAACCTCTCTGTCTTCTGGCCGTGGTTCAAAATCTTGGGCACCCATTGCGCACACAAGAGCCGATAACCGAGATGTTCATGAATTATGCTGTGACCCGAACCATGACGGATGTTCACACGCCCTGCCAATTCACCGATGCTTATCCTCCGTTCTTTTCTAATTAGCTTTTGCAATTGTGTTGGGCTGATTGCACGGTGGCTTTGGCACGGTCTTGGATCGTCTTCGCAACTTTCACGTCCTCCTTGGAACCGTTTGCTCTGACGCTTCACAGTGGCCAATGAAATGCAATGTTCAACGTACACGGCAGCCACACGGCGACTAATTTCTTTTTCCGAAACATCTTCAGCTGTCAAAAACCTCACGACAACATGCTGTGAAACTTTTTGGAGTGTCTATTATACCACGAAACCAAGTTCAACCCAAAGTATAAGAGCATTAAAGAACTTTTATCCTCACATCTGTGTGTCACTATGGTAAACGAGAGATGCCTCTGTGCTATGTGCATGCCTCGCAGATAATGAACCGAACCATTATTGCGCGGGATGGGTTGGCTCGTTTTCATTTTACTCGCCCTCGTGCATTAGAAATGCGAAGATACAATGGAATATGCAAATGCGAAGATACAGCTTGATAGGAGGCAATAAAGTGTCACTGGAAACAAAGTTCACTGCACGTATACACAAAACCTCGCAACAAGATATTTCAATATACCTATAAGTCTCCAATAAATCCATGTATCTAAGAAAAAGTAACTATATAAAATGCGTCAAACAAGGCAAATAAACATGCTGCGCAACCACACTCACAGATCACAGACACCCCCCCCCCCCCCTCCGTCGACTCCCTCTGATGCATCGCGCGCGACAGGAGGCGGCTAACTTCATCCCCGCTTTTCTCCCTTGCGCACCCAAGATTGAGCCACCATCGTCGGCAAACCCATGCCATCCCCCCCCCCCCCCAACGCTTTCACTCGCACGTGCAGCATGCGGCGCGCGGTCACGATGTTATCGCCCTTGGACTTTATACGGAACATGAGGGCGACGGCGACGGCAGGAATGCGCCTGGAGGGTCCACATAATTGCTAGCGCAATAATATAATGAGTATCCGCCAACTGAAGCGTCCCGTGGCCCGTTACTTTGCACAAAAGAAGAAGTAACAAAATCAAACTTTCACCATGCGAGAATTTGTTGCGCCGCAGGAATGTATATTTTCTTTTGTAGGGCGAGGGCATGGAATTGAAAAAAATGCAAGGAAGGCATGTTGACCATAATCGAATGCCTACTTTGGGCGCCTAATGCCGCTACCGAAGGAATATCGAAGAAAACGTGAGACGATTGGTCCACAGTTAACCACAGGCATGCTGCGCGGTATCGTATCCTATGTTCCGGAGAAATTCCGCTCTAGCGAACGCGTTGCCATCCGTCGAGTCCGCGCAGTGATAGCGGCGAGCGGCCACGCATTTGTTTCTTTTTCTCATCTGCTAGCCAGAAAGCGTCCAAAACTATGCCAGACGAAAATCCACTCGGTCAGAGAAAAACGAACGCGCATCGAAGTGCGCTGCGCGGGTATCGGGGCAACACGAGAAAAACGCCTGCGCTGTGGCTGGTTCCAGCAGCCCGCGGATAGTAAGAACCAAAAAAAAGAAAAAAAAAGAAGAAAAGATGAAGAGGCTCAATGTAAGCATATTTAGCGCGAGCAAACAAGGACGGAAGGGAGACGACACCACAATGCCACATCACAATCCACTCGTGCCTGAGTGCGCACCGCGACACAACTGTTCGCTACGTTGCACGAGCCCTGTGGACCTGATCGAAAACTATTTACAGAAAACGTGCTGTCAACGTAACAGTCATATTCGCATGTTTGGACATTGTACCGAGAATAGTCACTTGTATATGCTATATTCCTACCATATACTATTGGTGGGAAAGTCCAGGTCTGCAGGGACGCTGTATATTGCGAAAAATGCATGAAATTCAGTATTTCGCGCGCGTACGCTCTTATAATAGTGCTTCATTTGCACTGCAAATTTATATTGACACCTTTTTGCTACGTAGACAAAAAAGAAAGAAAAAGAAAGGAAGAAAACATAAAAGGAGAAGCCATGCGGCTGTTTTCAACGCCAGTGCGCGTTGCAGCAAGCTTTGCATTTCCCACTTTTAAGAAATGATTACAGGAATCAGTTTTATCCACCGCAAAGAAATTCAAAGTTGAGGAGATATATACACTGCATGATTGCACCTTTGTGACTGCTAAACACGATTGCGAAAACAGGAGAATCGGGCGCAGTAAATCTGTTTCCAGAGTGCTATAGGGTTGGCAGGGACTGTGTGTGTCTGAATACGTGAGCTTGTCCAGCCGCCCATCAGCAACAGAAAGTTGACTAAACACGATGCGTATACACGCCGTTGCCATCGATCAACGTCACCGCGACTCGGCGTGGTTGCTCTCTCGGGGCACTGCAGTTTAAAAGTGAGCACAGCATAAACTTGGTAACTCCGGAAACCATGCTTTGATGAACGAGGGTCTGTATTCTATTCAATGCGGGGGGGAAACATGGCTGTGTAGAACGTCACAGCGCGCGAAAGCTAAAGTCTGAAACTGCTATATTACAGCATAGCACATGTGGGGTCTAATTAGAATGGTTACAGCTTCCTTTTTTAACCTAACACATAGACATCTGACTCTGAACAACCTAAACGCATTGCATGGCAGTCTTAATTTCCAGACATCGCGCTTTGAGAACGCTTTGCGGTTGACTAAGAGAAGCACGAGTGTAACAATACCGCTCGCGCTAGGCCTCGCACATATGCCTCGATGGCGCTACCCGGAATCAAACGAGGCCTCACGGAAGTGTTTCTTTCCACCGGTTAAAGATGTTCTGACTGGCTTACACGGGTGGATGTCAATTAGACAAACACACGCTCACACACACAGGCACACACACACACAAAAAAAAAAGAAAAGTGAGAAAAGAACCTAGCTCCTTAAATATTCCTTAAAAATTGTCACGTTGTACTGACGGTGAAGAACGACGTAGTGTTAGAACTGTGAGTTACAACTTTAACTCTTTATTGCTTGTAAATACACGTGTCAATATAAGTAAGAGTCAAAAATATGCTGCTTTCTCATAACATGCAGCATATCAACATGAAAGAATTAATGAAAAAACGACACTTCCAGATGTTGCACAATTAACTTTTCAAAGAATAGTGTGACAGCCGTGGAGAACAAAAGAACAATGGCCGTGTTTTACATTAAACAAATCATGAAGTTGTACACCGCAAAAGAGAGAAAGAATAATTACGATTATATATTTTAAAAATTGTTAATTATGCGGTTTTACGCGCCGAAACCCCGATCCGAACATGAGGCCCGTCGTACTGGGATGGTCCGGATTAATTTTTCCAACTGTGGTTCTTTAACGCGCACCTAAACCTAAGTACACGGGTGTTTTCGTACCCAACGAAATGCGGCCTACGTATCCAGGATATTATTCGGCGACCTCGTGCTTTGCATCGAGAAGCCAAAGCCACTAAGTAACCACGGCGAGTATGGGGATATCTCTATCATTGGTAATATAGGGTGTCTTTTTTTAGCGGCACCAGTTTTTTTTTTAATTTCCTTTAACAGACAGCACAATTCTAACCATTGACTAAATTACTCGATGAGGCGTGGTCATTACTTCTACGGGAAACCAAAATGCCTAATTGAATAATTAACATAATCACGATAATTAACATTCTAAATAATTACTTTACGGCACATATCTCAATCTACAAATTGTAGCTAGCGAGTTTGCAAAGTAGGTCGTCTTGGAACGAATTCTGAGGATGGCACCAGTTTCGATATATGCGCCGTCAAACTTGTGGCAAAATGCACTGTTGTTCCACTAACCTTTCTTTCTTCTTTCTTTCTTTTTTAAAAGATGCTGTTTTATACATTGAAGCATACCCGTCGTGGTAGCTCAGTGGCTGTGGTGTTGGGATGCTGAGCACGAGGTCGCCGAATCAAATCCCGGCCACGGCGGCCGCATTTCGATGGGGGCGAAATGCGAAAATACCCGTGTACTTTAATTTCGGTGCACGTTAAAGAATACCAGGTAGTCCAAATTTCCGCAGTCCCCCACTAGGGCGTGTCTCATAATCAGATCTTGGTTTTGGCAGGTACAACCCCATGATTTTTTTTCATTGAAACACAAAAGTAACTGGAACACCAATCCTCTTCGATGGACCCTCTGAAAATTATCTCGAAACTGGTATAGCTGTGAGAAGTTAAGCACATGAATTCATATTATTTTTATGGCACCTTGGCATGAATTACATATGAAATAGCCAGTGTTCTGTCCTCTGAAATACGATAATAGGCGGATGATTGTCTTCTGTATTAAAATGTGCGCGATGAATCAGACTGTACGCGAATGGGTGTGGACTTGAAAGGAATATAGCAGAATGCTGTATCACCAGTCAATTCTCTTTAAACACAAAAATGCCTGCGCACGTGTCATATACAAAGAAAATAACTAAATAAAGAGTAAGACCTTTTCGACAGCCGGGAACTAAGGAATATGCAAAATGTTAAATACTAAGGGGTCTGGTTCTTCCAAGGAGGCTAGTGGTCAGAAAACATTAATACTTTGGTTCGAAGGGCCGGGTGCTCCCTCTGTTTGTTGAAACGCATTCTAAAATATCGGCGTAAAGAGGTAAAGGAAGTCGCGTATAAAACGCAGTGTGTTGCCTGCCTTGGAACTCGCGTATCCAGTTCGGGATCCTTTTCACAGTGTGCAACGTAAACAATCTGTCGCTGCAAGGTTTGTCCTCGGGAAATACGACCGGTATTCAAGCATTACGATAATGAAGGACGATCTCGGCTGGATTTCTCAAGCGCATGCAGCGGCGTAAGAATCAGCGCCTTAAGCTTCTTTTTTTATTCAATATGCCACGTTAATTTCAGAATTTCTCCAAGAACGTATGGCTTTAGTGCCCGCATTATGTGTCATCCCGCGAAAGTTATGCATGTAAGGTTAGGCCGTATTACTCTAGGACAGACCTGTTTAAGTATGCATATTTTCGTTGGGTCATCGAAGAGTGAAGTAATTAGTCATCGGAGTTGGTGGACTGCAAGAATGTTGACTCGTTGAACGCAAACAGTTGCTCTCGGCAATTATGCCTTGGCGGCGCTACGGGACTCTCTGAATAAAAGAATATCAGCGGATGTCGAGCGCCGCCTGTGTTCGCACAGCTTGCGTTGCAATGGAACCTTTCTCCTCTCATTGTTATTTTTTAAATAATATCTTGCACATACATTGCGGTGCTCCCGCTTTCGGAGTCCCCCCCTTTTTTTTACATTCGCGGCGCAACTACGCGGCGTGCCCGTCTTGTGGCCACTGTAACGCTGTACAGCGAGAGCACGGCGAGAAGCAGTCCCTGAGGAGCTCTTCTCTGTGTACACACGGAGTCCTCGGCCCTATATGTATGGCCAATAACCCTTCTTTTGCCTGTGGCACATAGCACAATTCTAACCATTGAGCTTGATTACTCTGTGAGCCGGCCACTACCTGTACGGGAAATCAAAATGCTTAATTGAATAATTAACATAACTACGCTAATTAACGTTTTATTTAGTTAATTTACCGCCCATATTTGAACCTAAGAATTATACCTTACAAAAATGACTTTAGACTGTCTGTGGAAAGTTTATAGAGTTTTTATAGACGACCTTGCCTTTCTATAGATTTGGACTTTTGTTTATACAAAGTCTATAGACTGTCTATAGACGAAAGCTGATAAAGTTTTCATTCCTTTTTGTCTATTTGCAGTCTATAGACGGTCAATAGAAAGAAGTCGATAAGGTATTTGTTTCTTTTTTGTCTACTTCCACTCTATATACTACATATAGACAAAAGTCGATACAGTCTCTATTTATTGTTGTTCATTCTTGGTCTTTAGTCTGTCTATAGATGAGAATTGATAAAGTGTATATTTCTTCTTGTCTATTCCCAGTCTACGTAGTTCTTCACAAACACGCACATGCAAACATTCACGTACACCCACCCATATATATATATATATATATATATATATATATATATATATATATATACATATATATATATATATATATATACATATATATATATATATATATATATATACATATATATATATATATATATATATATATATATATATATATATATATATATATATATAGCTGCGCGACCGGCCTCTCGAGGTACATTGCGTGTAATCGCGGGCTTCTTCACGCTAGCAAAAACACTTCTATGGAGCCCGTGTTGAGCAACAGAAAGCTATATCGGGAATTTCTCATGTTGCTGTAGAATTTTATCATTCAGAATTTTCATTTAAGTATAATAATAGAGAAATTAATTAACACTAATTATATAATCACGGGGAATGTAGAAGACTCATCTGAGTATCTCCAAGCGACGGCAAGCAGCATTACCTTGGTTCTCTCCAGCTACGTAGCGTTTGCATATTTTAATGTCTGGCTCAAATTAAGTGGAACAGCTCGTATACTTCTTTGCGATTGGAATTATTTTCTACGGTTTCCTATATCACCGCCAGTGAAGGCCATAAGGTGGGACGTCACCAAAGGTCATGTTAACATCTGCGAACGGCCCGTATACCGATTGTGGTAACGTGTGAGATGAAGTAGAAAACAGCAGATACTGTAAAATTCTCATTTCTTCAGGTTTACATGCCGTCTATAGATTGACAATAGACAAAAGCCGTTAATCTCGGCCCAACCCATGTACGCTGTAACCAAGCGCGGGTACCGGTGGATAATACGGAGCTGCGTTGGATATAAGCCACTGAAGTTGTATACTGTAAGATTGCTGTAGAGTCTATTTGTAGACTTTAGTATACGCATAGTGCATACCTCCGCATTTGTTGACCCCATGATGTGATCTACGTAGTCGCTCTCGGCAATCCCAAAACAGCATTCACAGTTGTCATAGCATGACTTTTGCGGCACTAGAATAAAGAAAGCAAAACGCCGATCCAATTGTGATAGTGTGTGTTACGAACGCCAACTTTAGCTACAAGTGTATTCCAAACAGGCATCAAGCTAGCAGCACAGAGAGACTCGTATGTTTGTCGCTGACAACGCGGACTTTCTGAGTGTGCGATGAACCGATTATGCGCGTTGTGTGTCGTCCGATTATCAGATAGCTTTCATATTGTCTTCATATCTAGGCTGCATCACTAACATCGGGGGGTTTTTCGTTGGCTGATATACTGCACTGTAAACTCATCAAAGTTTCTCATTCACTTAAAGTATGTTCCAAATTCTCTGAGCCCACCCAGTATTTCGCAGAAGGTATACCCGCGCGGCCACGCATATGAGTACCTCATTGTTATACTGATTGCTTTGACCCATCATCGGAACGGGAAATTTGCACTAACATACGTGCCGGTATCATATTTGGCGGTACGCTGGAAGATATGCTACAAATGCACTGTATTACTCATCGTCGCTGGCGATAATGCAAGCGCCTGAAGGGCCCTGTAACGGCTTTTACAAACAGCGCATTCATCCATATGTGCGTTCGAGTTTCATACGATAGCCCACAGCGTTTGTAATACAAATTACCACCGCATTTCCTTCATCCATGAAAAAAAAAAGAAAAATGGAAAAGAAAAGCAACCCGTTCCGCACTCATGGCGCGCAGAGAGAGAGAAATAGACAAAAAAATATGAAGAAGGAAAAGGCGCTCAAAAAATCGCGCACGCCCACGGCGCTCACAGCTCCTGCGCGTGCCCAATGGCGGTGAGCCATCTGTCCGCGTGAATTTGAATTTTCAACAAGTGCGCCAGGCACGTAAGCGCTTGTAGCGGTGTGCGGTGGCTGCCTGAACCTTGGTGTCTGTGTATGCGTATCTTCTTTGTGGCATGACACGTCAACTACGCTGAACGGTAAGCTTTAACAAAGGTGTTTTGCGTCAATAGCTCACGATTAGGTAAGCGCATTTCGTAGCGCGAACCGGCTGCATGTAGGGCAGGCGACTCGGGCATGGTATCGGTTTGTCGCTTCACTTCGTTCCTCCCATTATCATCCCCCATTGTGACCCTTTTTCTTCCCCTCTTCCCCTTCCCTTACGTAGAGTAGCAGGCCAGATGCTCCAATATCCGGCCGACCTCTCTACATTTTCCAATCATTAAAATACTCCCTCCTCCTTGATAACGCGCTCTTGTTCTCGCTTCTACTATATGGAATGTTTTATGGCAAGCGATCGCTCACTCTTGTCGATTTTAGCGCCATATAGCTGATGTGCGTAAAAAAGAAAGTGCACCATGTTTTACCTTGATACTGAGCTGCCACTAAACGGATTGTGTTTGTTGAGCAGCCAGTGTGGTGGATCTCATTTTGTGGCGCTCGATCCGGCCGCAATAAATGCTGCGCCGCATGTGTAATGAAATTCTCGTGACAAGCTTTACGTATATATCTCAAAATTGTTTCAGAATTAAGAATTTTCAAGTAGAGATGTATAGTTGAATAAATGCTTGCCTACTCGGATGAAAGGCCATGTTTCCGGGCATGCATCAGCAGTGTGTGCGCTGCCGTTTTCATATAGTTTAAAAGTAGCAGTATTTTTAAGGTTCCTGGCAACCAACCTAATAATTTTGGGAAGTTTACCGCAAGCAAAACACGAGACTTAAAGAAATACCTAGATTCACCCAATGTAGATATATGCAACCACAAAAGTTTTTGGAGCATGAAACCAGCAATAAGCTCAGTCACTCGCAGCTTCGCAACTTAGCCGAAAAAATTAGAGAACAATAAATAAGACGCTCGGGGAAGCACCTTTACACGCTTCAAACTGAAGGCCTTGCGTTTGACGATAGTTGGAATATTTCTTTTTTTTCTTATGCTCTCTTTTATAAACAGTTTAGCTGCAGAAGTTATCTATCGCGCTATTTGAAAAGCGTTATGCGCCTTTCAATGCTTAGGCGTTATGCAGTTTACGTGCTGTTAATCACTAGGCAGCGGCTGGCGCAGATGCGCCCTGTGCCAGTCGTGCATGGTATGAAGCCCTTGTCGTGCGTAATAAGTGTTTCGGTTTTCATTACTGTTGCATTTAGTGCCGTCGCCTTAGACAAACTGTATATACATGCGCTGTACAAAAGAAAAAAAAAGCCAAATTATCCATTTGGTGGTATTTTCCTGGCAGATAAAGCATAGATTACTCAAATAATTTAGGGGACATTGCACTTGTTCTACCCTTATCCACACACCTAAGAGATCGTAATATGTTTTAGCTCATAACTAACCTTATCAATATGCACCCATTCATGTGCATTCTACTGAAAGTGTGGCAAATGTATACATCTCGAAGTATCAGAAAAGCGACATTGCAGACTGTTCTAAGCGGAAATAAATTGCCATTCTTAACGTGATTTTTCAAAGCTGCAGTCAATATGCTGAGCATGTTCGTTCGGCACGGGCATATTGCATTAACACCCGAAAAATGTGCACAGTCCAACCGGGTGTCTTTGTTTCAGCAATTATTATTATAGGAATCATTTGGGATTCTCGCATTTCTTTTATTTTTATAAGTACACTGTTTGTCACATGAACCTGTCTTGAAACGAAACCTACCGTTGCTGGCACCGGCGACCATTGCGGTTGTCTAACTGCTCATCATACTGTAACATAACGAAACATCATATTTGTACTGATTCATATTGCCATGCAGTCTTTAGTCAGAGATGAACCAAGTTAACTAGAGACGTAAGCGATGAGAGCAAATTATATATAAAACTACTATTGAACCGTAAAAATAACTCATTGAATAGTTTTCCCTCACATTGTTGCATTTGCTTTACGTGTGTGTCTCTGTGTCCTTGTCTTCCGTGCTGTGCTCGTGTGGCCATCAATTACGAACTTGCCCAAGCCCCTGTCAGCTTTATTAAACAAGGGATTCAATTCAGTTGAATCTAATACTGCATGTCAAGTGACTGACGTGTTATTCGTTTTATCTAAATATTATGGAATGGCAGTAATTGGCAAGCATTAAACCACAATATTTTTTTATTGCACTTAAGCTGCGGGCGTCATAGATTGCAAGGAAATTTTCATGAAAACAGCCAGGGATGACTTGGAAAAAGATCGAATAATTTTAAAATGGCCACATAGGTATGCTGTCTTGTTATATGTCATACAAGGTTTGCAGAGAATCTCTCTGTTAAATATATTTTTAAACGTTTCACCTCATAAATAGTTGAGGCAAATTGGTCTCATTTATGAAAAAAATATGAAAGTCAAGCATACTGACAGGGCATTTTTTACTCAATCTGTCCTTTTTTTGCGTTAGAAGTCCTGAACCTGGAAACCCAAGAAAAATTTTCATCTTTGAGACCACCTTAAATAATTTAGTGTGATAGCATTCATTCGAACTATAGTTTCAGTTTGGTTTCCTAGGAGGTGCATATCTGTCGTGCCATGACACAAAGTGCTCGCGTGGTATTTTGGTATGTGGTATACCCAACTTGCAAGCGTGTTAGCATACCCAAGAGGCCTCAATACCTGTAAGAAACTAAGTGACCATATCAATACAATCAATCCATCTGCCTTCTGTTGAAGCTATGGCCAATGACCCATTCTTTTAAGAGCATGAGAAATACATTAATGTGTATTAAGCAAAATAAATTACAATCTTTGGCATGATACTGTGAATACTCCAGTCACTCTTCTGAGCATATCCCTCTGCGCAGGCATATTTAATTACCAGCCAAAAATGCACAGACAGTCCAACTCGGTAACCTTGTTTCAGCGATTGATATAGAGATCGTTCAGGATAATTTACAATCTTTGGCATGATACTGTGAATACTCCAGTTACTCTTCTGAGCATATCATTCTGCGCGGGCATATTTAATTACCAGCCAAAAATGCACAGACAGTCCAACTCGGCAACCTTGTTCCAGCGATTTTATAGAGATCATTTAGGATAATTACAATGATGTGTCATATATGAACTTGTCTTACAAGTAACATACTGTTGCTGTAGCACCAGCAGCAGTTGGGACTGTTTAATTATTCATCATGCCATAAAATGAAACATTGCATAACAGTACTGATTTTTATTCACAAGCAGCCATTAGTCATACTTAAACCGCACTGAGTATTGAGCTAATGGTTTGAGCAAATATATGAAGCTGCTTAAGGAACATACAAAGAATACATAATTGTTATTTTTGCCTCACATTGTTGCATCTACTTATTTGCAGCATACACTTGCAGCATCTTTGGAACATATGACACGGAAGTCAAGGCCGACCTGGCGGCCTTGCCTGCCAAGGGGAAGTAGTCTGTAAATCTGTAAACAGTCTCTTTCGATCATAGCGTAAGACCTGCATTTTAAGAAAATTAACATATCGCGCAATAAAATGAGTTAATTCAATGCCGGTGCACTTATTTTCTTTTTTTCATTGCATGATTCAGCCCTAGAGGAACTGCTTCAATTTTTTTTGTTTATGCAACATATGAGGGTGCAGCTGGTTCTGGAGCATTATTAAGCTATCGACATTAATGAATGAGTGCAGATGAGAAGCAACACGTGAACATACAGAAGATACATTCAAATAATTTTTGCCGCCGTATGTAAACTAACTTGTATATAGCAGATAGCTAACAGATTTCGTTCAACCGGATGCATTGCATGCAAGTGTAATATTTCTTAAATGTGCTCGTGCACAAATACTCATGCAGTCTTGCATAAAGATTCACGGATACAAGGATTTCAGATTTTTTTACTGCTTCCATCCGCATGCATGATTTTCTATGTACAGTTTCCCGGGTATGTTCCCATATGCATGCTGGATGCAGTACACATTTACAGACATTTCCAATAGACTGCTCATTAACAACCCCAGCAGCGGGTGCTTATATATAATCGAAACGTATTTGGCAAAATGTATGGTCTATATAGCTAGTATAAAGGGTGTCGATCCCGGCTATTTTAGCCAATCTGGGCAATGAAAATACAAGATTTAAAAGGAACACGGTGCAAGATATACTATTACAAAAAGACCTGCAGGTCAGATCTCTGACGGCTGAACCCCAAAAGTCTTAAATTGGGATCTTACTGCACTGTCTTTTTTTTACATTATTCTTCGTTGAACAGCTTCACTGAATTAATGTTAGCTCGGATGCCCTGTACTGACAATAATGGACAAATAGTGTATGGCTAAAGTGTATGAATTAGCTATAGACTGATCTGCAGAAATTGTCTACAGACAGTAGATGGACTTATTACCTTACACTTTTTGTAGACTAGCCTAAAAAATGTGTGAGTCTATAGACACTCTGTAAACTGTCTATGAATTAATGAAAATTCATGTTTGTAGACAAAAGTCTGCAGAATGTCTGTAGAGAAAAATATATAAGAATATATAGGTCTGCCTTTCTAGACTGAAGTCTATAGAATGTCTATAGATAGTCTTTAGACATTTGCTTAAAGAAATTTTTTTGACTTCAGTCTGCCAAAGTAAAACATTATATAGCTCTATTTTTGTAGACTGAAGTCTATGAGATTATCTGTAGACATTTGCTTATGGACATATTATAGGTTTCAGTCTAAAAAGTAGAACTGCTGTGTAGAGTTCTATTTTTGTAGACTGAAGTCTATAACATGTCTATAAGCAAATTTCTTTAGACTATCTATAGACATTTGTCCATAGACATTCCACAGACTTCAGTCTACAAAAGTAGAACTGTATGAAGCTATACAGTTTTGTCTATAGACATTCTGCAGACATTTGTCTACAAACTTAAATTTTCATTAGTCTATAGACAATCTATAGCGTATCTGTAGACTCAGAGATTTTACAGACAAGCCTATAAAAGGTATATGGCCAGAAGTCTATAGACTGTCTGCAGACTAGTCTAAAGAAATGTCTATAGACAGTATATAGACAGTTCTCCATAGACAGTCTATAGATATTTATCTATAGAGATTCTATAGACTTCAGTCTACAAAAGTAGAACTGTATACGCCTATACACTTTTGTCTATAGACATTCTGCAGACATTTATCTGCAAACATGTTTTCATTAATCTATAGAATGTCTATAGAGAGTCTATAGACCAGGACTTTTTATATACTAGTCTATAAAAAGTGTATGACCGTAAGTCTATATACTGTCTATAGACTTTCCATAAAAATGTTTGTAAGGGATAGCCGGTGAGTTCGCAAGGCGTATCCACTTGGAACAAATTCTCAAGACTGCACCAGTTTCGAGATATTAAATTTCTAAGTGTCCGACGAAATGCATTGGCGTTAAAATTCATTTTCAAAAAGAACGCTGTTTTATGCATTTAAGCACAACAGTAATTATATAACGAAGTACCTTCGTTATTTCCTATAGGGCAACGTTTCTTCGGTTCCATATTACCTGTTTCCTGCTTGGATAAGCCCTTTATGAGATATACAGTGTATGTACCACATTTCATTGTTGTGTCAATGTTCTACCGCAATTCCAGATAGAGACGTAACATATTAAGTTGCAGGCCCTTATCTGTGAGTCTATGTTGCTATAAATGTCAAAACAAATAATAAGAACAATATTTACTTCTTGAAACCATTATGCCTTAAATATACGGACTCTCCCAAGAAAATCGCAAAGTGCACACACGTATGTATGCGTTCCCAGATGTGGCTCTTATTATAAACAGATTGCATAGCTGTATTATTTAGCCGATGTTAAAAGGTTTCTTCATAGCATATTTTGCTCCAAATATACCTTTTCGCCTGCGGCGGGAGTTCATGCTCTGCATCAACGACAAATTTATGAAGATTTTCATTCGTGAGTGCTCTTTTTACCTGGCTGGCTGCTTTCGCCAGCGATATTGTCAGCATTAGGACTGACTGAAATTCGCTCTTACGAACAATTCTAGCCTATATAAGAGCTTTCTGTGAATACGGGCTCAAAGCCGTTCGCCTAACGGCTGTCGTGAAAAACTGGGGCTTTATTAACTGCTAGAGTGACAGTTTTTTTCTAGCCTGGAGAGTTTCGTATGGGAATAAAGCGTTTTTAAAACATCAATTTGCAAAATATATGCCGTGAAACCTTTCTCTCACATAATAATACCTCGCACGAATGTATAGAATGAGAGTAATAAAATGTTTTGTCATGCACCGTTGGTACGGTCATGTTTATGTACAATGAAACGCGAAGCAAATCAGTAAGATCTTTCTCCACGAGAACAAAGTTCTAGTGGGGTTCGCAGATACTAGAATACTTTTGTTGCGGATACTATAATGCTCTTCATTAGATTTTCGTGCTTTGACATTATAAAGGTGCCACTGTGAGCTGCAAGTTAAATGTTCAAGCTGACAAGACAGGCCATTGTAAAGCTTGTTGACTGCAGGAAAAACAAATTGAATCATAGTGTTCTTCCTTCATACTCATAAACCCTTCGGTCAGTCCTATTCACGAACCTAAAAAATGTCCTAGAAAGGCTTCCGCGACTCTCTGCGTTTCCATTTGCCCCTGTCTCGTACCATATTGAGTACCATTTGATTTCCTGATTTCGTCCCTGCATCTGCCACCAAGCAAACCACATGCCCCGGCCTTCTTTCGTCTTGTTTTCCGCTGTGTAGTTTTGACAAACTTGCTTGTTCTATGCGTGACGTGACTCGCCGCTACACCTATAATACCACTTATTTCAGCCAAAATACTATTAATTCGCACTTGTTCTTTAACCCACGTTGTTCTTCGTGTCATCGAGCATCATTCAACATTAATAAATTTTTCTAAGGCCGTACGTGCATTTATGCGATGGCAAGATGCGCACTTCTTGTGCCTTTTCCGACTCGGCCACTCATTCGCTCACTCGTCGTATACGACTGATATGATTTGACTGTGCTGAGTTAGAAGGACGTTTGCTACAAGAAATGCTCGCGGTAAAGCGCTTCCCTTCAGTCATCTGCCACGCCCGATTTAGACGCAGCTCGTCGCATATTACGCACCAGTGGAGACGTCCTGCGACATTCCTGGCTACGAGCCACCTTTGCTCCGACATAAGGACCGCCCCTGTTTAGAGATGGAAAAGGTTTCCGTAGGACAAAATCGCAAAGAAGAAAAAAGCGTGGCATCCGAAGAGGCGAAATCGCATAAGAGCGTGTGAACCACTCTGCATGCGGCAGCGATGCAGTTTGTCTCGCCCCCCCCCCCCCCCCAGCGTGCCCTGCACCTCGATAAAATGCGTCGTGCATTCAAGAGCTTGCACTTCCGGTCGTCTGCAGGTAAGCTACGCACATTGAATGCACGCGACGCTAAGCGGCGTGTTCAACTCTGGGTAACTTGCGCCTCTTTCCGCAATGCGCATATGCGCGCTGCGCGCGTCCTTATATACGCACAGACGAGTGCGTTGTCTGTCCGTCTTTTTTTCTCTCTCTCGCTCTACGTGCGTGCGTGCGTTGTTCTACCAGTGCGTCTGGTTATACGTGAAAATTCGTCAACCAGCCTATTTCACTTCGTATGGAACGAAACAAGCACGCTACCTGGCCATAGTGGATGACGCGCTTCCCAAGTCAAGCTCTTTTCTATCCGAAAACTAGCCAATGGTTACCTAGCTGTATCAGTGATGCTGCGGCACGCTGAATCGCGTGAAAGAAAGCTGACACTGCATGCAGTGGACTAGGACAGCGCTCGTGTAGTGGGCAGCTCTCACTGTGTGAGCTCAGTGCACGCTCCCCCCTTATCTCCCTCTTTTCCTCTTTCTAGTTGCCCTTTCCCTTGGCCCCATTGCAGGGTAGCAAACCGAACGTTCATTTCATTGATCTCCCGGCCTTTTCTCTCCTTGCATCCTCTCTCTCTCTCTCTCTCTCTCTCTCTCTCTCTCTCTCTTAGAAAGTCGATCACCCAAAGCGTGAGAATGAACCAGGGCCTCAGTAATGTAACGATTCTATTCCAATTCCTTTTCGCACTTCGTCAGTGTCTCAGGCCGTGCTCCAGCTACGCTGTCGGCCGGCCCGTGGGCGGCTGTTCATAAGTACGAGATCAAGCAAAGGAATTCTTGCATTATACTGGCACAGATCGGAGACTGGAACTGTGATTGTCGTGACAGTTATTATCCGCAATGCGCATCCGTCTAGGAGCGGCAAAGTTGATCTCGGGAATTTCGAATACAGTGAACGCAAAACGAGCATGATCGCAATAACTAGGTGCTCTGAGGAGCTGAATACCGACGACAGGCAAGGCGATACCGAGTATTAATGAAGGCGTTAGTCACTATATGCGCCCCACATACAGCCATTCTATTAGTTAGAGAAGAAAGCATGTTTCCGTTCGTGTAGTGAGACAATTGAAGACAATCAATAAAGTGTGGATAAGTGGAAGTAACTGACACGATGTCATATAGAAAGAACACGTCAAAGTAATAAGAAATACAACAATTGTGCCTGGAGCAGCTGGACGACAGAATGAAGTTGAAGCTGATGAGCTTCTGAGGCAGTTAAGTTTGTTTCCTCATTGCTGCATGCGGAATGCGACGCCATAGTAACCTAAGCTTAGCACGAGGAATTCCCCCCTTTTTTTTTCGTAGAAGGTCACTGCGTACTCGTAAGATTAAATGGGGAATATCTCACGACCACAATAGGACAAAAGGAGCATCCCAAGATACTACTTGCCCAGCTCGCCGCACGAGGCTTTCACAAGATCCACTGGTCGAGCTTCTGCACTTACGACAACCAGCAAAATCTACAAATGCTCGATGGCTGCTTTCGGGCAGAGCTCCGACGTAGCTGTTGGCTCTTCCTTCCAGTCGGCTTCTTTTTGCTCGCATGTATCGCTGATTTATCATGTCGACAAATAAAATATTACCAGCAAACTTTCGGTGCCCTATGTGTGTGTATACCGCAGAGTTATCAACGGTACTCTCCTTGGTTGTCTCAATATTATACTTTCTATATTTAACACAAAGCTATAAAGACATGTGAATTGAACACACGCGGAATGATGCCCCAGTGCTCTTGTTCTTGGATTGGAAGGAGGACCGGCTTACGTCTCCGCCTCCACCTCGTGCGGACTCGTTGTGAGCCGGCGGGAACGTTCTCGACTCCGGCTTGGCGAGGCTGCCTGTTACCAGCACAAACATTCAATAATGCGGCTAGTCATTCAGCCTTTAAAGGCCGCGCAGACCGCAGACACCGGTGTGAAAAAGGGCGTCTGTGCGCGAGCTATTTACGGAGCCGCCCGGACATTCGGCGGCCGTATACTGGCCGACCGAGCGGTCCATACTTTCCTAAACATTCCTCCTCGAGCCTGACTCATAGGCGGGTCTAAATAGGAGCCCGGGCACTACGCAGACGGTGGTCTGTGCGCCGCACGCACATTATATGCGCCTGTATCTTGAGCTGTTAAAGGAACTATTTCAAGTTTCTGAACAGTGACATTAGATTAACAGGATCATAAAACATGGAACGAGCCTGAACAACCATTCGCATGCATACTATTCGGCTGTACTGCTTTGAATTTAATTTCTACAGACAGAAAATGGCAGTGTTGACAGCCCAAGGTGGCAGCTAGCGCTCAAGTAGTAGGCGGGTCAACTCCTATGTATACGGGGCATAAGAATTTAATACTTTGATATAATCGCGTAACTGCGACAGTCGTTACGTTACAGTTTCTGAGTGGGTCTTGCCTTCACATAGACCAATGCGAACGCATTGTCCATCAGGACGCAGCCCATTACATAACAAAGAATGACTATACGGGTTTGAGAATCTGAGATCTGCAGCCGAATGCAATATAAATACTCCAAAAAATATGGAGTCGCAATATTCACATGGACAGCATGTACTTTTCTTCTGTTGCAAAAATATAAAACAAAGGAGGGAAATTCAGGACGGAGGAAATCAAGGAAAGAATATGATGTTCTTAAATGTGCGAATTGAAGTTTGTAAGGCCAGGCAACCGGGCAGCCTATGAATCAGCTCAGCCATGCGCTGCCTCAGTTGACAATTACGGTAATCAAACAAACCACCTTGACGCAGCTGGATGCAAACAGAACGATTACGTGTCTGAAGGCTATTAATGAGTTTAATGGTCACCGCTTGCATCATCCATAAAATCAACTAGAAATTACTGCAACTCGCTAGTAGCAAGGATACGTCGAGTACCATAAAGAGTGCGAAGCTTCGCGCATATTAAAACAATAAACATGCAAGCAGTCCAAGGTTGAAGGAGAGTTGTGTAGATTACTCCGTTTTGTTATACAGGAAATTACGCTATTCATGTCTTTCGGCGCCCGACTCCTCTGCGAGACTGCGACCGACGCTATCCGCAGGAGATTGAGGACATGAAGGAAATGCCGCGTTACAAAAACAGTGAGGCGCATCTATAACGAGCTCGAATTTCATCTCGCACCACCCCACTGAATCCCTATGAAAGTTATCTCTACGATCACATTGCTTGCGTCGGAATCGGCCATCGTATATATCAAAAACGTGCTTAATATTTTTTTATAAACTGTCCCTTAATATAGCGCTGTTTTTATTACATGTGTCACCGCAGGGAAAGCTAATGCAGTCCACATCATTCCTCGCGAGTTAATGTATTGGGCGAGACTTTTCTAACGATGGGAGTGAATGTGACCCGCTTCCGCCTGTGCGCAGCAATCTTGCTCTGAAGTAGTCGCTTTGTCTTCATGACACATGCCTTAGCGCTTGGCAATGTAGGAAGCAACCACAGACGAGTGCGTGGGGGACGCTGCTTCATTATTATTTTTTTCACGCTGCTTTTCGGTTTACTGGCTGGCTTAAGCAGTGTCGGCTCTGTGTGTACTACCGATTCTGACCCACCGCCAACACCTTTGTCGTTTGTTTTGCGGGGTAGAACACCAGAGCGGAGCACCTCCCCGTGCCCTCTCGAGACTGAAAATAATCACTCCGCCAGACCACGCGCACTAACAGACAGTCTGCCAAGTTCCGTTTTCGTTAAGCAAGTCTGCACGCCCTGCTCAACAATTTTTTTGTTTGTATTCTTAATCATTCTACAACTCGTCTCAACGAGTCCGTGCAGTGGAGCCGAAGCTACTGGTTATGCTGTCTAATCCAGCCAGGAAAGTGAGCCTGCATGGACAAACTTTCCGGCAACGCTGAGGCTATTTCCGTATAGAGAGACAACGTTCTAAGTGACGAAAGATTAGTGACTCTTCATCGCTCATACGCACACGACGAATCAGTATGAAACACCTGATCTTCATTCCTAACGGCCACATGACCATTTCTCTGACTGAAGCACTGAAACAACAACAACAAAGCAACACGTGTGACTACCATGAACACGAGAGCTATTTAGCATAAATTTAGAATGTTCCAACTAGTACTTCTGTAGCGCTATGTGTCTGAACATCAGTTAGGCGTTCCCTTTCAAGGATGCGCCCCGTCGCGTTCACCATTCCACCCCAGCTAAAAGCTAAAAGGCCGCGATAAAACGCGGCGCTGCTCGCACTCCTGCGATGGAGAGCGTCCATGCCTAATCAGCAGGCCCGATGCAACTGTGCCTTTCGGCCGGAAGCTGGACACTCCAGGCAAGTTTCGCAAGTTTCCAGGCAGAGTCGAACCCATGGCCTTAGGTTTTAATTAAGGCAAAGCTAATAAGGCACTCGAACGCACGACCATTGGTGTGAATTAAGGCACTCGAACCCACAAGCTTTGGTGGCAGAAAACAAGTAATAGGAAGTAACAATGCATTCCAATGATAACGTCAAGTAATTTAATGAGTGTCTCGAGAGCGCGAAGGCTTTCGCCTTCATCCTCTCTAGCGTATGCTAAAGTGACTGTCAGTTTTTGCGCTGTGGTTGGTTCAAAAAACTTCAGCGAGGTTCGCCGAGCACTGAGTAGAAGTCGTCGTGGCCCTAGCACAGCTCACGAGAAGTTCAGCGGATTCGCGGGAGTTCGCACAGACGCTTGAACAGAGCAACACAACCTTAGAATAGCGGTCACTTGTGCGTGTTGGTAAACGTTCACGACCTAAAAAGCGCTACTAAAACGGAGACTTAGCAAGAACACAGGTTCTTGCTAAGTCTCCGTTTCAATAGCGCTTTCTTCCTGATCAACGCAACCATAAACGCTCCTGCCGTGACGATGGGCTGAATAATTGCTGGGGCTGAATAATTCTTCATTTCTTTTTTTTCTTTTTTAGTAGGTTGTTTAAGAAGTGTTTTAATGGCTTATTATGAGAGCCGGAGGTCTGGAATGGACTCAATACGTGTCTTACTAAGAAAACACTGCAAGAAGACGGTATACAGAGGGAAGAACCCAGAGAACTAATATAAGCCCTTCGTTGTGTGATTCTTTCACTCTGTGTCCCATCCTTGCACTACTTGCTATTTTTCATTAAGTCATGCGAGTCTGCCGTAAAAGGAGACAGACAACAAGGCTCGTCACCACGGCACACCACGGGCTGTACTGCGGAGATCCCATCACCTGTGCTGCTCGTGAGCTATCGAGAATGAAAAACAGCTTCTCGCACTCGGGCGTTTCGCGCGACAAGCAGCTTCACAATAACGCCTCATATTCGTACACCTCTTATGACACATGCTGCCGAAACCGCACCGTAGTGATAAAGGCTGCGCATGCAACCGTGCGGAACGATCGACAACGCGCCTGCAAAATACGCGAAGTGAAAACTCGAAATGCCGTCCTTTCGTTGTGTATGCGAGCGGCGCAGCGCGCCCCATAACTTGTACATGCTGCTCAGGCTTGATCGAACAGTTTTCATGTCACAGTGCCGCAAGCCCGGTTCGCTCTCTGCATGCGCTGCGGCGCAGTGCTTCCTGCCCGCCTTTCTACGTGCACTATATACAGCAGCCCTTCTCTCTTGCAGTTTCTTCCTTCCTTTCTTTCTTTCAAACCTATCTTTCTCTGTCTCATTTATTTATTTATTTATTTATTTATTTATTTACTTATTTATTTTTATTCCTGCTTGCTAAAGCACCGTCTCGTCACTACATTTCAAGGACGGCGGGACCGCAGCCGTCGTGTGCGGTGTTGGAAGAAATCCAGTTCGCGGCCCGCGTACGCGTATATACCGGAAGACGCTGTTTTTGCATGACGCATGCAGGGCGCGTCTCTCAGCAGGTGAGTTACAGGGCGTTAATGTGTTATTTAGAAATCCGTAACGCAACAAAATATGACCATTAGGCAAAGTAAGAATGCTCGCGCCGCACCATGCACTACAATAAGAAGAATAAAAGTGAGTGAGTTTTGCAGCTATATAAGAGATAAATTAACGTAGCCTTTTCTTCTTTTTTTTTGTCTGTGTGTATTCATAGCAGGATTAGTATTTCTGCTTGACGCATACAACTTGAGCTAACAAAACATTTAAGAAAGAACATAAAACTAGATAAGATAATGTTAAGCTTCCAATGGTGCAATCCTAATTATTCAAAAATAAGTGAGCAGCGTAATTAATGCATCGACGTTATCATAATATCGTGCCCGAATAACTAGCCATTACTCCAAGCTCTTCATATGAATCATGAAAATTTTTCTTTCTCTCCTTGAGCCACTTTGCAAATTCAATATGTCCTGGATAATACATCTTACGGCTGTACGGAGATATTACACACAAAGTCTCACGTGTTTTTGACGGCGCCGGAGGTCTTGCAACAGGCATTTCAGGCTTACAGTGGCTGTCGCCGAAGCATCTCTTACAAAAAGAGTGCATGAAAACTAGTTGCAAAATATGAAATGCCTAATTTATATTGTCCGGTGCGTTAGGAAAGGAATAAATACACGGGAGCCAGTTATCCTACCAAGCACGGCACTTGGGTGGTCAAAGGAATAATAAAGACACGCTAACCACTAGTTCGCGTTCCAGCTACTGAAGCCAGCTTGCGTTATTCTCTTCGTACCGGAAACGAGGCCGGTAGTTGGCACTTGGCTCCCGCATTACGCGTCTTGTCGGCCTCGCCGCGCGACACAATTTTCGCATCTGCAGAGTGGCTTGCCAGGCCGCACGAGCGCGCGCGCACCCACGCATGTGTATCGCCATAATGCGCCATTTGCAAGTTGTGCCGCGCAGCTCGCATGCGCTGCGGACAAGCGGCCGGTTTTGGAGCCAGCGATGACAAGCGCATTCAAGCTGCATTCAGCTAAAGCAGCTTATCAAACTGGATAACACTCGCGAGGCCGGCAGCACCGGAAAACGTTGCAATGCGCTGCGCGGTGCTTTATTCTTAGCGTCGTCTCCCTCAGTCAAGCAGAGGAGAGCCAAGGCGAGTCTTATCGTATATCTAGCGTGCCTTCGGGAGCAGCACGAACGGGTTTATGGAATGCCCAGAGTCGGTGGCAAGTGCCGCGAAGAAGAGCGTCAAAAGCGGCGAAGTACTCTTTCTAATTGTTCCGGGGCGCAGTACTCGGCGTGCGGTGAGTGCCGTGCCAAAATTGTTGCGGCCAAACAGGAAGTGATGGATGGCTTGAGAGATGGTGCAGCTCACTGTTTTGGTGTACAGTGAAAGGAAATAGAAATGTCAGCGGGCATAAATCATTAAAATTGAAATAAATAAATAAATAAATAAATAAATAAATAAATAAATAAATAAATAAATGAGTGTCTTTAAAGTTTTCCTACGTTGAATATCAACCAATAAAAACAGCAATGCGTCATTTGTGGGACCTACTTACAAATCACATATATAATGCAAAAGTAGACACACGAAGTTGTAAACTACTTAGTGGGTTACCAGCATGAAGAAAAATTGTGACAACCTTAACGAACCGGCAACTATATTTGACTCTTTTTTCTTTTTTGCATTTCACAATGCATAACTGCGCAGTAAAATTATTGTGTTACAGCTGCTTTGCATTTGTCATTTCTGATTTCATTTCCTTACACCACAACCCAGAAAATTCAAGAAATGTAGCCCGCTCCTTCTGGCAAATATAACGTAAGCGTATCTTTTTTTTCGGCGCCTTGCTTCTCCGGCGCTGGGGGTTAATTCAATTTCTTTTGGAAGAGTGCTCGTTATCTTATTTTATTTTCCGTAAAACACCACCCTGTCCTAAGAAGCTCGCGTAATCGTATTAGTCATGGAATGATGGATAACGGAGCTAGAGAGCTTTCGCGTGTTTTGTATCAACGGCCTCCCACGGGGCGCTCCCGACCTCGCGAGTCAGAAGACACTCCAAGGTGGCAAGGAGTGGCGTAAAAGCGCGGGGTTAGCGTTAACGTTTTGCATTTTACACACCACGACAGGAGAAGTTGAGTTTACACCGCGTTTGCGGCAGCAAAAGAAACTTTTGCTCGAACTTTTCACTCGATAATAATGGTCTCTCCACTGCTGTAAGCCGACACGTGTCAGGGCTACTATTTTAATGCTGTCAACAACTTTCAGATTGTAATATCATCAACATATGAATATTTACTATCATCAATCATTTTTTTTATAATAGCTGGAGGTTATGGTGCATGCAATGGCCAAATGCTGGACTGTCTTCATGTCAGAACCGTTGCTGTTGTTCCTCGGCTCAAATTTCGCTAATTCCAAACGGGTGTGAACAACTGGGTCATTTGCCTTCATAGCTATTTCTGATCGTCATCGCTTGCGAAACACGTGACAACGACCGTGTTTCGCGTAACCTCATGAGGTACCGTAATTATTAATCACGTTTGCCCAGTAAGGTTCATGTGCTCTCGAGGCTCACTCTTCTTTTGAATCTCTACTTGGTGTTCTAACATAATGCAGAAAAGGATATAAAAGACAGCGCAGAAATTCGACTGTTTATCTTGTAGCCCGTAAACTACACAATGATACCCAAACTTCGTTTTAGCTGACGCAACCATTCGCTCGCGCCAATACATAGAAAAGTCAAATCACCAGGAGTGCGGCACGAGAAACTAATCTAGCTTGAGCCAACGCGCGAGAGAGCACGCAGGACGACAGTGGAGACGAAGACACGGTGCTGTGTCATCGTCTCTTTCCTCGTCCTGTGTGCCCTTTCGCGCTTTAATTGCCTCGAGTTATGCAATACCAACTAACCCACCATTACGTTCTTTTAAACCAATCTAGTTTACCGAACCTTTTTTATTGAGCTTTGCTAGTTGCCTTTCCTACTTCCTTTACAGGTCACCCATTTCGACGCTCGTTAGCGTGTGTAAGCAATAAGCGATGGGACATTAAGCAAGTAGGTAGTCCCACAAATGAAGTAAATATGCGTATAAGTCTGAATTTCGCGCGGCATGTAAAGTGGATACCGCTCAGAATGCTTAGCATATACCCTTAACAACTATTCCTCCCCGCCCGCTCCTTTTCTCCGCCCGTCTCACTATAGCAGAAAGAATTAAAAGAAACTAAATCACTAAAAATGCGGTTCCCGCAAATTTCATTGTCCCCACATTTTTCCGTAATTTTCTTTTTTATTGTTCAACTGAACGGCGCTGAAGAGTTCTGAATGGTTCCGCGGGGTCTAAGCGCCTTCTTGCAAGTTTACGCAAACTCCATTGTGTAGTCTTACAGTGTCACACTTGAGACATTTCAGAAATCAAAACAATTCATCATCATCATCATCAGCCTGGTTAAGCCCACTGCAGGGCAAAGGCCTCTCCCATACTTCTCCAACAACCCCGGTCATGTAACACAACAATGAACACAACAATCAACAATGTAACACTCCTATGAACACAACAATCAAAACAATTCAGCGACCTTGTAAAACAAAGCACGAAGCATAACTTTCTAAAACCTTTCATTCGTAGCTATTTCATTATTTTCTTTCAGCTAAGAACGAAAACTCCAGAACCAGTGTACTCGTAAAAAACTGCCTTACAATGGCACTCTCGTACAAACGTTCTATTTACCACCGGACACAATCAATACAGGCAGATCCAACATCATAACTTGACTCATGTCGTTGCAGGACGTGCACATGCTGCGTAGAGAACCCACTTACCAGACGTGTGCTACACGCAGGAGTCACCGTTTACATAGGAATACAATAAATTTCAATGTGTGCATTAATCCTATGGGCGTCAGCATGCCTATGAAGGCAGCAATACTTGCAGCTACACGAGCTATATATATATATATATATATATATATATATATATATATATATATATATATATATATATATATATATATATATATATATATGGAGAGCATTGGGGAAGCACCTGTTCTGCCCACGCATAGCACGTACTTAGGCCGTTGTCTTAACGAAGCGATGTTAATGCCGTGCAAAATTAGCCGTAATGTATACTTGTATGTATTAGCTAATGTATTTGTGTTTTTGTCTATTTATGACGGCTTCTTCATTTGTTCATGTGCTACCGTAATACTTTTTTACTTGAAATGGAAAATTGAGTAACAAGGTAAAGTGTAATGCTTTGCACCCTTCACCTAGTACCAAAAACTACTTACCTAGGGCACAGTCGGCTTTATGTGCATAAGATGAAATGTGACAATGTAAAAAAGAAAAAGAATTTGCGCACAGAGAAAGTGACAGAGACATGTTGACTTTAGTGGGAAGCTGGTCGGGTTAGCAATCATTGCTCACGGCCTGTCGTGCTACTCCAGGCGTTGGGCGAAAGACATGATGCAGAGAGTGATCACGGAAAGACATTGACGGCACAAAGACACAAGCTGCACAGGTATTTCTGCGCTATATATATATATATATATATATATATATATATATATATATATGACGTGACCACCGGCGGTTGTGCTCCGCACTTTGAAGAGGCAGGGCACGTGTGCCGAATGAGCTCCTGAACAACACGTTTGCAATGTGGTGAATGCGGTTTAAATGACTAATCCGGGACCTCAAGAAGGTGCGAAGTAATGCTAACGCATCCTCTCGCATTTACAGTTAAATCGCCACTGCACTTTTATTTTTCACTACACGCGAGCGCACACGTTTTCCAAACTCTGGCAACGCGCGGGAAGGCTCGCTGTAGTTGCAGAGGCCAGGAGCGAAGGCTTTCAACCTTCTCGTACCCCCTCTCACTTGGTATTCCTCGTCGCGCAGCGACTGCCGCATGCATCACCTCACCGCGCATCCTCTCCTCCTCCCCCCTCTCTCTCTCTCTCTCCTCTTCCAGGCCGCTCCTAAGCGCCGCTCAGCAGCGCTTTTATCGGCTCGTCGGCTCGGCAGGCAAACAGTCTCTCCTCGAGCAGACGACGCGGTCGCGGCACCGTCTATCACGAGCAAGAAAAAAATATTTTCTTTGTCTGCACGCTCCTTTCATTCTCGGAATTATTATTATTTTAATTATGTCCACGTCTCGTCATTGCGCTTCTAACCTGCGCAAGTGTCTCGATGTGCCTGAATTGTGTCTATCCTGCGTCGGCTTCGACGACTCGCCACTCTCTGTCCTTCTTTAGTGCGAACAAGTATAGCTTGTACAACGTGCTCCTGTTCCACTCCTTCGTCGTATTTGCCTGGGATATTGCAGCTAAGGAAGCACGTCGGTTCTTCGGCATCTGTCGCCGACGTGCCCGACTTTTGCGTGGTTGCCAATTCCTCTCGCCTAGCAAAACGTTTTCCGTCTTCTCTGCACTACTTCACTGTCATGTAAGTGAAACAACTCATTGTTACTTTTCGCTGCACATACGACTTAATTTCAGCGGCCAGTTGCTTTATAACACGAAAGTACGAGCGGATTTATTTGATTAACTTCTACGCAGTGCCGGTAGTGCGTGTTAGAAGGGAAAATTGTCTGAATTTTGAACATTGAGTGTCACAAAGTGCATGCTTTTTAATGCGTAAGCATTCGAGGGCTACTTCCCTCGGAAGCCTGTTCGTTCGTTCGTCTGTCTGTAACGAGTGACACGATGTGCTCCATATATATACATGCGGTCCTATGGGGGCATATATAAGAATGCCTTATGACTACCAATGACTACTGACATTTCTGATTATGACTATATATGTTAATATAAAAGTAAGTTTTATTGTTTGTTTGTACGCGTTACTAAATAAACATCGCTTAGATCATCAATAACCACCACAGTGCAGGTTTTAAGGAGAGACCATAAATTTCTTGCATGTGTTGAAGACGCCTAACAGGAACTAGCTTATACCCACATAGTGCAAAGTGAAACGTACTAGTAAGTAAAAATTAACAAGTCTTTCATTCTATGCAGGTGATATTTGTGGTATTCATACACGGACGCAGATTATGTTTCCGCCTGTTTTCTGACCATTTTCGTCGCATCACCTTCTTTCTATTTCCGGTTTCTGGCAAAAAAAACTTTTAAAATAGCAAGTAGAAGCAAAAATACGTACTAAGTAGTGAGAAAATACGTGTTCTACAACTAATGTTGCGAGAGCGGATTCAGATAGTATCAGAAATTAGGTGTAGAATGAAGATATAGAGAGAAGCAAGAAGTGGCAGTGAGGTCAACCAGACGCATGTATGGTTTGCTACCCTGCACTGGAAAAAGGGGATAAAAAGGCTCAAATATAGAAAGATGTGAAAACAGATAGAGTGACATAGAAAGCAATAGTTGCGCTTAAACGCGCGCAGCGAGTTTATATAAACGGTCGTAGAGACCTGTAGACTTGAGGTGTTGTAGCAATGCACTCACTGCTAACTGCGCCAGCGACGCGCGACCACAGTTCAAGCACCTTCGCTTCTGCATATGTTCAAGCATACGTCGCCTTGAAGAAGAGAAGTTAACTTGTCGAAACGTTGGCTCCTGCTTTCACCTTGTTCTCGTTTTGCTCATCGTCGTGAATTTCCATCTCCTGCCTTCGCCCTGTTTTCCCTCGTTTCTTAAAGTTAGCTTGAGTCTAGCCGGTTTAATGTTGCCCAGAGAAGGGAGCCCGAGACATTTTAGCGGGAACACAGGCAGAGGAAGTGTTCGATATTTTCTTCGGTCCACAAGTGGCACACATATGGGTGTCACCCGTACCATTTCGGTACAGAGTAAGCTTTTGTAGATGCCATCCCAATCCAGACGTGGAATGTCGCATCGCAGCGACAAATTCTTGATGGCAGTTGCAGCTTTAAATATGCATCGATGACGCTTGGAAAGACTAGGAGACGACTAATAAATGTACTTGATAGTTTGAGCCAGGAGGAAAAGCTTCATTCCAGCATCTGTTAGGGCTTTTATTTTGTGAGAATAACCTATAAACAGTTGTTCGCTGTAACCTGCCTGCATCAATTTTCAAATATGTATGGTTACCCAAACAAACCAGGCAGAAAATTAGCATCTCATTAATCCCTGGTAACACAAGCAACTGGTGCAAATTTTAACAACTGCTGGAGTTATCCGCGCCGAAGTCCCGATCTGATTATGAGGCACGCCGCAGTGGGGACTCCTGAATAATTTTCGCCAGCTGGGATTCTTTAACTGATACCTAAATTTAAGTATACAAGCACAGCAAACTCGGAACTACTTATCTGCTGACGTGAAACTTTGTTGATGTTTTTCGCGATAGAAAATACGGCACTTATCTCTTTTAATTCACACAATGAGAAACCGCAGCCGTTATCTAAAGCTTGTGAATCAGCCGCTCTCACGACTATAAGCACTATCACCAAACCGCTTTTGTAGACCCCTGTGGCATCCTTTCTGCAATGCATATGATTGGTTATCGAAGTGCTTAATTAGCGCTGTTGCGCTTAAAGAAGAACAGACTGACATACGCTTTTATTTTGTTGATCTTTGATAAACCGACAATCCCTCTTCTACTTTTCTTTGCAAACAGTCTCCTTCAAAAAAAGTGCGTTGCAGCAAAAAAAGATCGCACATAATTTTTAAGCAACGTGAAAACAACCCGTCAAAGTAAACCTAAAAATGAAATTAATAAACTGCAAATCATGCTAAACTTAGGAAAAGGGCGAACGAAAGAAAGGAAAGCGAGTAGCCCACGGCGGCATTAAAGAAAAGCAAAAAGGCAGCCACCTCGAACGATTTCTAAAGCAAAAAGACAAAAGAAAGAAATCGTGAGGTGGAATTAGAATTGCAAACTAACACGGAAATTTGGGGGACCATTGACGAAACAAATAAAAATAAAAACCGAGAGAACAGTACGCAAGGTGCACACGCTATCTCTGAGTATAGCCTGAATCTTGCGCAAAATGTTAGGTTGAGAAAGAGCAGCACAGCAGAGAGCGCTGCCTTCTGCGTTCGCCCTTTGAGCACCAGTACAAAGTAACGAGTATAGTTGTGAAGTTGACTTCAGACATCCACTGTTACTACCGCTGCTCTTTACGGCGGGTGTTCTCCAGCATGTGTGCTTACATTTGCAAAGACTGTTTCGTTCGGGCTGTTCCCGTTGCTCGTCCTTAACGCTCGCACGCAGACTGTGGTTAGGCGCGCTAGAATACAGCAAGCGTGGTGCTCTGGTCTTTTTCCGCGCTCACTCGATGTATCTGGACGTAACTATTCTCTGGAACAAAGTCAGTTCCAATGGCCCCGTTCTTCTCGGCGGATGCAGCCACGCCTGAGTCGGCGTCGCCACTGCAGCTGCACCGCCTCGCGGCCATGGCAAACATCGTTCGTTTGTGTTCGGCTTCTCGACAGCTTTTGTGCCCCGATTCGTTTCAGTCGCCTGCATACGGCACGTTGTGGTACGTCGTGCTTAGTTTTTTTGGGCACGAAGCTTGTATGCCGCCCTTGCTGTCTTTATAATCTTGCACTCTTGAACAGTGTAAACGCAAACGCGAGATCACGAAACAAATCCCCGATTTATACATACATACATACATACATACATACATACATACATACATACATACATACATACATACATACATACATACATACATACATACATACATACATACATACATACATACATACATACATACATACATACATACATACATACATACATACATACATACATACATACATACATACATACATACATACATACATACATACATACATACATACATACATACATACATGTACTATTATGAGTAATATGAAAGGGAACACAGGAACGCGTAGAAAACACCCTCAGACTCAGCTATATGGGTGATACGCAGAGGCCGTCGTCGGAAACAAAGGGGAAAGGGGGACGCTGTTCTAACAACTGTTCGCACTGCCGCCGTGCGTCTGCAAAGTGCGGAACTTCGCATCGCCAGCAGACGGTGATGACACGCTCGATATTGCGTCACTGGTAACTTTTTCGCGCCAAATCGTTGCAAAAGGTTGCACTGTTCCTGACTTCGATATTGATTTATGGCAAATCTTGTAAATCGGGAAAAAATGGTCTTTAAGGGTGAGTTCAAAATAAGTTTATTGACGCTTGCCGAATATTAAAAAGATTTTGAAGCAAATGAAATAAGGCAATAGCGTCATCGCAGCTTATGCTCGCGACGTCCTTTGGTTTGTTCGTTGGTGGCTTAATAACGCGTCATGCCACCGTCGACTTGAACGACGGCCTCCATTCTTTGGGGCAGAGACGCACAGAGAGCATCGATGAATACGGTATCACGCTGAAGGCGCTTCCACTCATGTTCTATCGCTTCCCATAGTTGGTCGGAGTTCGCCAATTTTAGCGACCTCTTCGAAATGTTGACTTTCATACGGCCCCAAACGTGTTCTATAATGTTCATGTCAGCACCCTTCGCGCACCACTTAAGTTGCATTACCCCTCGCTCTTCCAAAAGGAGCGCCACGTCCTTCGATGTGTGAACGGGAGACAAGTCCTGCTGGAAAAAACACCCATCCGGGTACGACCCGTTCAACACCTAGGGGATCATCTGGTGCTCGAGCAGAGTGCAATGCGCAGCACTGGTGAACCTCCCATCAATTCTCACCAGTGGGCCTAGGTCTTCGTGGGAAATCGACCCCCAGACACGCGTCCGCTGGCGGCCTCCTACTGGGTATTCTGCGGACTACAGCGTGTGTTTGCGGTCCGCCACACTCTCTTTCGTTGGTCCCAGCGGCTCGAGAACGTGAACTCATCAGAGAAAACTACATACTTGCACTCGCTTTCGCCCCAGCTGCGGTGTTCAGTAGCGAACCTCAGGCGAGCTGCTTTGTTGGCTGTGGTAAGCAGAGGTTTCTGTGCGGCGATGAGACTTCGCAGTCCTGCTTCTCTAAGCCTTCGTCGTACCGTGCTGTCGCTCAAGTTGTCCAAGCCAAGAGCATCTCGAACGTCCTTTGCACTTTGAAATGGTTTGTCGCTGACGGCAGCCACGGTGCAAAGGTCTTGGTCGTTCATTGTTGATCGGGGTCGTCTGCGGTGCGGCGCATCGTTTATGCGTCCGTCGTCTCTGTAAGCCTGGATAATCCCGTTGACCGTTTTCAATAGGCGGCCTGTCACGAGAGCAATATTGCGCTGCGTATAACCTCTTTTTGAAATTTCTAATAATAATAATATTTGGGGTTTTACGTGCCAAAACCACTTTCTGATTATGAGGCACGCCGTAGTGGAGGACTCCGGAAATTTTGACCACCTGGGGTTCTTTAACGTGCACCTAAATCTAAGCACACGGGTGTTTTCGCATTTCGCCCCCATCGAAATGCGGCCGCCGTGGCCGGGATTCGATCCCGCGACCTCGTGCTCAGCAGCCCAACACCATAGCCACTGAGCAACCACGGCGGGTTTTGAAATTTCTATTATATCTTCCCGCTGTTTAAGAGGTACTCGAGGCATCTCGAGGCTACAAAATCAGAGTTGACTGCTCTGCGGTGGCCACTGCAGTGTGCTACGTGAATTTTTCTGAACGAACTTCGTGCAACAAAGTCGCACGAGAGACAGTTTATCAACGTTCTTTTTAATTTTTCTTTATTCTATTCCTCTGTCGTCATTGGTTCGAGCGCCGCCGCTGTTCGAGGTGCCACTGACAACCGGGTGTGTCGACTCAAAAAATCGGTTTGAAATACAGGGCAAACTTAGTCTAAGAGTGCTATCAAGTGGTCGCGCGAAGAAAAAAAAGAACGAAAGAAAGAAAAGAAAATGAATCGGTGTAAGTCATTGGCGACGACTACCGTCTTCTCGGCTGTCAGACGATCCATGACGTAAGCTGCTCCTTTGTAGAAATGCCAGCGTGGTGGGAGTGCCAACAGTTAGTGGAAGAGCGCCCTCCTTTCCCCCCTTTGTTTTTCACATCGCCATCCGCGTATCGCTCCGAGTCTGTTTCGAGGCTGTTTGCTACGCGTTCCCGTTTCCATTCATATTGCTCATGATAGTACATGCGTGCATACATGCACACACACTTACGCGCAGAGAAAGACGACTACTTTCGTCATTTCCGAGCTTCTCGACTGCGACAGTTTTTCTTCTTGTTTCTTTCCGGTACTGTCTTACTTTTTCCCCCTGCGACTTTTGATTTTGAGATAAGATTGTCAACCATGCAACTCCGAGTTAAAAGCACAAATTATCAAATACAATGGCTAATGAGGTGCACCTTTATTTGATTAGCCTATCTGTCGTACACCTACTTTCATTATTATCTTTAACGCCACCTTCGCAACATTGCCTTCGTGCAGTTGACCCGTTTCATTCGCGATTCCACTGAGTGGGCTAACAAGACGTCCTCATCGTTGTCAAACATCCGGTCCTCAGCGTAATTCTTCAAACTGGCTGAGGGGATATAAGCTGCGAAGCTCGCTCATAAAGAGTCTAATAACAAAGCAATAAGCTAAGATAAATTCACATTCGTAGCAGTGCGATCTGGCTTTAAATATTTGAGATTACATCGCCGTATAGTCAAGTGTTCGACGAAAACTCGTCTGGCGACGAAACATACTGGTGTCAAAAGAAACGTGCGCTCGCCTAGAATAATAGAAAAATAGAGAACATGACGTTTCGAGCCCCTGTAATGAAGATATAAGCATGGGCGCGCGGCCATTTATGCGTAAGGCGGCGCAGAGTACGGGTGTATATCTCGGGAAGATTACCCCACGTCCTGTTTATCGTGCGTCCAGTTGGTTGAATGTAGTATGATTCTGAAAGCAAACGGGCAGATAAGTGTTTCGCTTTTGCGTGATGGCTGCCGAGTCCCAGATAATGCTGTGTCTGGTTAGTTCGTGATGTTCCGCCAGGGCGTTCGCGGCTGTGTGGTCCTTGGCGACGTCATTCATGTGTTGTTTCAAACGCCGTTTAAAATTTCCGCTCTCACCGATGTACGACACGTCACACTCATTGCATGGTCTCCTGTAGATCACTCCCGAGTAGTCCGTGAGCTTCAAAGCGCGAACCAGCTGTTCGCCAAGGTTTCGGGAAGGCCCGTGTACTTATCCTTAGGTGCACGTTTAAGAACCCCAGGTGGTCCAAATTATTCTATAGCACCCTCCCTCCTCCCTACAACGTGCCTCATAATCAAATCGGGGTTTTGGCACGTACAACCCCATAATTGTCTTACTTTTTAATAACATATCGCCCTGAGCGTCTCCACATGGCAGATAAATCATCCGGCTGAGCACCACCACAAGAACACGCACACATTCGGTTTGTATGTTTCTCTAAACATTATTTCGTTTGCTGAGGCAACAGATTAAACAAATAACTGATGTTTCCTCGAATAATCATCGAATTCACGTGTCGCTATGAGCGACGTCACAGCACTTCGAGGTACGTAGGCACACTTGCGCGATAGACGTCGACTCTGCGGCTGGGAGTGCGGCGCCCGCGAGGAGAAGGGCAAAGTACGTTTGGTTTGAAATTTGAGCTCTTTCCTCGGCGCTTAGGGATGTAAAACTTAGCGGACACGATCTTTAGCACGCATTTTACGCACTGCTCTTGTCAGCTTCAAATAGCCAGACATGGCGATGGGCCCTTTAAGGCAGCTAAAACAACCCTATGAACCCGTTGTGCAATGCCTTATCGGGCTCTCGGGCTACTTCTACAAGAAGAACGTTAGCTCAAGCACAGTGCATGCATGATCAATCCGGACGCACGATTCGAAGCTTCGTCGTTCATCTTCGAGTTGAAGAAAACGGTTTACAGCTTTGGTATATCTGACTTTCACTTTTCATTTTTTGTTTTCCTTCGCTGCAGGCCTTCTGCACTTACCCTCCTAGTAGCGGCCTGGCTACTAGCGATAAGCCATGTGGGTTCGGATGACCCGGTGCCTGACCTCTGCAACCTCATTGACCAGCCCATGTACTGTCGTTGCGACGCCAGCGATGCGGACGAAGTGACCGACGTCACGTGTTACGTAGGACGAAAGCTGCCGGATGACCACGTTGTTTTTCGATCGTTCGAACGGCAACCGAGCGTCACTTCTGTAGCATTCACTGCCTTCGGCAGCGACTATCAGCTCGACTTTGTCCCGAAGTTGGCATTGCTCCACACGCCGCACGTGGAGCGGCTGAAGGTCTCCCAAGCCGAGCTCGGGGACGTCAAGCCTCACTCGTTCCACAACCTCTCGCGTCTCGCCGTGCTCTCACTGGACTCGAACGAGATTACGAGCTTGGACGCCGAGGCCATCGCGGACCTTCCCCGCCTCAAGAAGCTCGAGCTCGGAGACAACAAGCTGAGGAGGCTGCGCGCCGGCTCCCTGAAGAACCTGCCCTCCCTGACCCACCTCTTCCTCGAGCGCAACCAGCTGGAGGTCGTCGACGATGGCGCCTTCGAGGATCTGGGGGCCCTGCGTGAGCTGGAGCTGAGCGATAACGCCATCGAGAAGCTGAGCGAGGAGAGCTTCCGCGGCCTGGGGCGCGTCGCGAGGCTCGACCTGTTCCGCAACAAGCTGACGCGCCTCGAGGCCCGCGTGTTCGGCGGCATGCCCCAGCTGGCCGAGCTGGACCTCAAGTACAACGCGCTGTCCGAGGTCGACCCGCTGGCCTTCGAAGGGCTGCCGCAGCTGACGGTTCTATACATGTCGTACAACCGACTGCGCGTGCTGCCCGCACACATGTTCCGCGGGGCTCCCAACCTGGTGTCCTTGGACCTGTCGCAGAACCAGCTGCTCACGCTTACCTGGAGGACGGTCCAGGACCTGGCGAAAATCGATGCCGAGTCCTTCGACATGAGCCTCACTGGTGAGAGGGGGCACTCTCTTCCAGTTTGTGGAATTTTCTTTCTTCGATGCATTGATTCGCTAAGTGGTTATTCTGACACCATAATGTTAATAATGAGCGCATACATACGGATGTAAGTATAAGCAAATGAATTCCTGAAAATGCCCACATAGGGAAAGTTTTAAGAAAGAGAAAACTGGCAGCCACTCGAAAATAGCACTAAGCTACAAAGGAAACACACACGGGTCTCCCAGAAAGTTTCGCAGTTGAATAAAAATTTGTTCTGGTTTGGGGGATCGAAGCCGAGCCTAACGCCTTTTTGGAGGCTAGCAAATGATAGCTCCATTTCAACTAGCCCAGACCTTCCGGCAGCTTGAACCCGAATTTAACTAGAACCCTTTTACACGCACGCACGCACGCACGCACGCACGCACGCACGCACGCACGCACGCACGCACGCACGCACGCACGCGCGCGCGTATGTTAATATTCGTAGTTAAAACAAGATACCATGGACACGACTCCATAGCTTCCAAAGTACTAAAGCGAGCCTTACTTTCCAATAACTTTACTGGTGGTTCGTGCGCAAGAGCTTTCTGACTCTTTAATCGTTCCAAATAGCGTGTTTGTTCCGGGCAGCACGTATGCCAACGAGAACGCGAGCCGCAACGCGCAGCGGTAGTGCACGAGAAAATTTCGCCCTCGTGCTCTTGACCTTGAGAGCACACGGAGACCCGGCATGCGTGAGACCCGACTCACAGAACAGCGGCCACGGGGAGGTGTATACAAACTCCGTCCGCTACGGCAACCCCATCCCCACGGTGAGCCGGCACGCTTGTGGGCTTGGGCGAGCCTGTACACAATGCACCCGTGCCGACAGATTGGTTCCTGTCGCCGTGCTTTCCAAAGGCAAGCGCTAGCACATGAGATAGGCTAGCCTCCTTTCCGTGGTGGACGGGCTCTCTATAACCGGCGCAATCCTTCCAGGCGCAACAACCAATATAGAAACCCCAGGCGGTGTTCCGTGCCCTTTCTTATTATTCGCGGCGTGTACAGCGAGTTAGCCCGATCAAGTAAGACCAGAATCTGCACGCTGCGAACGCGAGAAGCACGCGAAAGCAGCAAAACGTTTTCTGAGACGCATTGTGCTTCTATTTTCTGCCCCTGCGCCCGGCTGTATATTTTCTATTATATATATATCTATTATCTATTTATCTTCTATTTTCTGCCCCTGCGCCCGGCTGCGCCGCCTCTCCTTTACTGCCACGTCCTGCATATACAGGGTGTGTGGCAGAGCTGCGTGGGGCCTGCCGATATAACACACAGTCGGCTACGCGCGCTGGCGCGTTCGAACACGGGTAGTCGTCATTTTGGTCCAGCCTCCGAGCTATTACGTGTGTTATTGGCCACGACGCAACGAGAGACCGTGACTTCACCCCGCCGAATATGTTTACGCCGCGTGGGTCTAGCAGCGAAGCTCGCCGTATCGTTTTCTCAGGCAGTCTAAACAAAAGAATAATCGGTGCTTCATGACTCAGCTGCTCCTAGCGTCGGCTGTCGCCTCCGATCTCTCTTTAGCTCATCCTTGGTTCGTTTTCTCTTGCTTGCGAGATCCTTTGGTTAAATATTATTCTTTGTTCTTGACGCAGTTATCTTCTTCAAGTTGTTCTATCTGTCTCTTGAATGTCTTGTGCGATCAACTAATAGAATGATAATTGCAGCTTCTTGCGCCTCGCCGGTCAGAAGGCTAGCACAAACAGGGCCCACACTGTTGGCTTCTCCTGCGTGCCTTATTTCTTGACTAAAGAAAATATTTCTCCGAGTCCGCGCTATAACATCTGAGGCGTTTTCTTTTTGTTTTTTGTACTGACAAGCTTCCGCGTGCATCTTGATTTACTTTGCTTGATACTCCTGCCACCTTCTCGACGTCTATCGTGTCCCATGCATGTCTCTGTCGAGGAGAAAACTAGACCTCCAGACTGACAAGTGTGTACACACAATGCGTCCGCTGGCGTTGTTCGTTTCTCGACTTGTTTGCTTGCACGCTGCCTGCACCACGTTGTAATCTGATTATACTGCCTGAAACATACTTTCGCCCCGCTTTGAACAGTTTCAGGTGAAGAATTAACCAATTCAGAGAAAGACGTTTACGAATAGAAAGAATATACAAAAAAAACCCTCAAAGGAAGGTCTGCGAAATACAACAACAGTCCTTACGTACAGCAAAGAAAAAAATTGCAGCTTCGCCCATAATGCAAAGCAGTGACGCTAAAGCAGGTGCAATATTGTGCACGGTAAGTTTCGCCCTGTTTTGTGCGACACTGGCGTGCTGGGCATAGAGTGCGCTTAAGTTAAGTTGCATCGGAGGATATGGCATCGGTGCGCGCACACACATATATCGGAGATTATAAATTGTGCGCTTACATATACCTAGCTGGCGTTGTTCAATAATTGTGAAACCAAAATTACTTGTGTCCGTGAATTATTAATGAGGAGTTCGGGATGATTCTTGAAATTAAAGGAAGAAAAAAAGAAAGACACGCGATAGCCATGAGAGTTGACTTTGCAGTTGGTGACGGACAAGGAAAAGAACAAACTACGGGAATACGAAACTCGCTGGCAAGGTATCTGATGCGCCACCGTCATTATAATTATACGATTAAAACCACGTTCGTGTAGTCATGTCAGTCGCCGAGGTTGCCCCGTGTCATGACATGCAAGACGCGTCATGTTGCAACCTTCAGTGTTTGCCGCGTAACAGTGCTTTAAAGTGCACAGATACTGAAGTCATACCTTTAGTCTACTACGCTTGCATGGATTGTACATGTGCACTTCATATTCTTACTCTTTTTCATTGTAATCTTTTTTTTTTATGTCGTGTGGAAGCATTACTTTAGCTTCGGTAGCTTCGTGACATGAAAGAATAACACTGATTTGCTGGTTAGTTCTGACGTACAATCGGCGGTAACGCTTATGGGGCACACAATTATAGGGCACAGGGGACAATAAGCCAAATTTCCGTGAATTCTGGCCCGTAGGAATCGAATTAATCCAATTTCTAGCAGTCTTTGTGACCAAGCTACTCGGTTATCCATTTAACTAGTCGCGTGACGCATAGACAGCGGAAACTTACGCTTGTCGTGGGACCCGCGTCTCGCATAAACTTTTTTAGCCGCCTGTATACCACAGCTGCAGGAACGCAACGAAGGACGCCGTAATCGAGGGCTTCCAGTTAATTCGGTCACTTATGGCTCCTCGGCGTGTCACAAAATGCCAGTACAGACGCACCTTTGCAATATGTCCTCAATGCAACGCGGCCGCCGATCTCGCGTTCTGCAGTCGCAGGCCACAGCGCCTGATCTACCACTGCCGCTGTCTGACGATATCGTGGGCTACCCTTTCTCTGAGTGTTTTTCTTGTCATTTGGTCTTTTCTGCCTTCTGGCTTTCTTTCCCGTGGTGCAGTTTTCCTATTCTTTTTAACCGTTGAAAATTATTGATACATCAGAACGTCATCTAACTGATACCGATTTCCTCGCCAAGAGCGCGGGTGCACTCAGCATCTGTATAGTAGCAAATGCGGAAGACACTTTCAGAGATGAGAGCCTTGCAAGATGTCGCTCTCGTCTTGCACTTTTCCGAGCGTGAAAAAAGACAAACAATCCGCGCAGCGTCCAGTTTCCAGAGGAAGCTCCGGTGATTTCGATAAGATGGATGAAATGGGCAAACGCAATCCGTCAAAATCGCGCGGGGCCAAGCAGAGCACTCACAATGCGTTTCCCATATACGTTCGTGCAAATGTTTTGTTTGTTTAATCTGCGCCATCTTAGAGAGCCCCGTTTACCCTCAGTTTTTCGCAATTCTTTGATTTCTCTTCCGATTCTAGCTTTCTTCTGCCCAACTTTTGCGCGGTGCCATCGCTTCACTATCGCGTTCCCTGCTCCAACAACGTTCCCAAGTCCCAACTTCTGTGACTGCCGCTATAGCGTTAGGTTTTCAGAGAGCCCAAACGGTGCATCGCTGGGACCCTTATAATTTCGTTCGAGCGAGCATTTGAGATAATACACACCGTATCCACTTGAGTAATGTACAGATCCACGGCTCAGGCAATCACAGGCGGCGTTTGTTCTGAGGGTAACAGAACATGACGGGACACAGACGTCCTTGGTTAACCTCCCTGTCTTTCACTCTTCGTTTCTCTCTCTCTCTCTCTATCTCTCTCTCTCTCTCTCTATCTATCTATCTATCTATCTATCTATCTATCTCTCTCTCTCTCTCTCTCTCTTAATAGCGCTGTATGGCGAAGCAAGCATTGCTCACCCGCCAGCCCTCTCATCTCCCAGCTACTTCTTTCCCTAATAAAATAATTCACAGTCGAAATGCACAACACTGAAGGCCTAAGGCTTTGCGCACAGACACAGTTTGACCGGTACTGGTGAAATTATGATTAGAGTTTAGTTATATTTTACCAAGGAAGAAACAGTAAAAGAACCTGACGATGATTCGGCGCCCCAGCTCAGAGCCAGTACAGTCATAACTAGCAGCAATGTACGAACGTGCAAGAAAAAAAATGCTGTCTGAAGTATGTTGTCCTCTCATTACAATTACACTTCAGGACAACGCAACGGGACGTAATTACCAAACGGTGTCAAAAACGAACCGTGTGCTCTTGAAGAACACGCATAATACACCACTACTTTTTTATACGAAAACATCAAATAGCCCAGTGAGTCAAAAGGCCAGCATCTGTAGCAGCGAAACGGCCCCTAAATTCCCATTGGCTGCGACGCCACGCCACGCGCGCGCCTCGACGTATCAGAGCGGGCGAAAGGGAAACAGCCGCGCCCGGCTGTGGCGTGAGGGCGTCGCCGCGAAGCCACGTACGCCACCCTCGCCCTCGAAAGCCTGCGTTATCCACGCGTTCCTTGTCCGCGCAAGCTCTCGCCTGTGTTCTAACTTCGCCTCCGGTAATCGCTATAAAAAATTAATGTATAAAAAAAACAGGATAAATTCAAAAGGAATAACATTGGCGGTAGTGAGTGTCGAAGCTACGACTCCACGCTCAGAAGCCGAGTGTCCACTGGGCTAAAACGAAGGCGAGTTCACTCTGCTTGATGACATAGTGCTACTTCGACCGAAATTTTCATTGCCAAGCCCGGCGTGAGGAAAGCGTTGACATCCATCACCGCGGCTTGCTCGGGAGCGTCCTCGTTAAATTATAAGGCAGTCGGGCAAGGTAGCATGACGTCACGGACCGAAGTGCACCGGCCTTGCGCTATTTAGGAGGCGTTGGCCGAGCGCCTTAACTCACTCGCTTGCCCGCGAGGAGTTCATAACTGGAAGGACCGCTCACTAACGTTCAAGTGGGCATTAAGGCCTTCGCATTCGCAGTTTATAAGAAGTGCTCACGTGTCATCAGATTTTTGTCCACCAGGTATTAGACATAAAATTTCGAAGTGACATCAAACAGCTTTACCGAGATTAATGAAAACCTAGTTATAACCCCACTTCAATTAGCCGCAATAATTTTATATCCGCCCACGATTCATCACCATTGGCAATAGCAATTTAATTGTGCGCAGCTTGCCTAACACAGTAGAAGCGGACGCAACAAAGTGAAGACGCATTTCCCATCAGCGTTAAACTCGCAACGCGAAGTTATCACATGCATTGGCAGGGTTGGCAGCCGAAAAGACGTGACGTCAACGAACGTCCGCCATTATAGCGAGGCGTCATGCTGAACGTTACGGCCCGCAAAAGCCAAAGCGCCGAGATCGATAGAGATTACTTTCTCAGCAAAGCGTCGAAACTGAACCCGCGTCAGCGTCTCAGCAGGCGGCTTTCTCTTTTCACCTTTGGCCAGCTACTGCGCTCATCGACGTTCGCAGAAGAGTGTCAGCGACACTACGGGATAGTAACTTGTTTCTGTCAGCAGTGAAAAAAAAAACTCGGATTTAAGAAAGGAACGGAGAAAGCGAACACATGAAAGCGACGGGCGCTGATTTTATCTGAATTCATTTTTGACCATACTGCAACCGCAAGTTGCCTGATGTCGTTGGAGCTACAGAACAGGAAAAAACTGCGACCTCCAGAAGTGCGTAAACAAATGTGCATATAACAGAGTACACCTCAATACTCTATCACAAAAATTCTGCAGTACCCATAGCATAATTACGCGCCCGTTGGTACTGTCAAAGGTCGCTGTCAGAGAACGCCCGCCTGACGGGCAACGGCTGCGTCATTTGGCCTCGTAAATGTTGCATTGTGAAGCGCACACTGCCCGTGGAATGACAGTATAACGCTGATCAGAAGCAAACGTTTGTTTCGGTTGGCTTCGTGGTTACGGAAGCAACTTAACATAAACCAAGAAAGCCAATGACGCACCCCACAATTTGTGCTTGTTTGCTTCCGAAAACCGTGCGGCCCCATTCCGTCGTTCAATTTGTATTTATTTAGATCTGGTGTGGCTCTGTCCGCTTGGTTGCCATTTCTTCAACGAGTCCATTGATCCGTAATTACTATTCTGCCGCCAATATGAAGAGGAAAAGAAAAATTTTCAGAAGTTCCGTTTCGCCATCTTCAGTTTCTTTTAAATTAACTGGTCATTCTCTGCTTTGGGATACCCGCCGAGGTTACTAAGTGGCTATGGTGTTGGGCTGCTAAGCACGAGGTCACGTGATCGAATCCCGGCCACGGCGGCCGCATTTCGATGGGCGCGAAATGCCAAAACACTCGTGTACTTAGATTTAGGAGCACGTTAAAGAACCCCAGGTGGTCCAAATTTCCGCAGTCCTCCACTACGGCGTGCCTCATAATCAGAAAGTGGTTTTGGCACGTGAAACCCCATATGGGATATGTTTTCCTGAAGCAATGCGAGTACCATGCTAAATTTTCGAAAACGTCCCCAGCTTTTTTCTTTTTCAGTGCCTGTAACATTTTTTTCTTAAGGTTGTCACTGAAAAACGTTCTTACCCATATTTGATATCGTAAGTTTCTCTTTAATTTATGAAATATTAAATAATTTAAACTCATTTTAGAACAGCCTGCTTCCTGACCAGTTCCGCGCATGGAAACGAGAGCAAGAACCAAGCGGGACGCGGTCCCGCCGTGATGCCTTGTCAAGTTGACGAAGAGCGATGAAGAACTGCCGATGTTTAAGGGTGCTCTACTTACTTGGCGCAAAAGGTTCTTTCTTTGTTCTTGAAACATTTATTATTTATCCTATCATTGCACGTCGGCGACGTAGTGCCACCCACTGGAGTATTCAGAGTGACAGGGAGTACAAGTTATAATCTACTGCCACTGTGCCGGAACTACGAGGAACAGAGCGACATTTAGCCCGATACCGCACACTGAAGTTTCAGTAAGCGTGGTGGGCCCGCAAATTCTGAAAACCACCAAATTAAGAAGAAAATCTCTCTCTCTCTCTCCCGACGAGTACCTCGACTCGTTGGGGCTCTCGGCGAGACTATAGGAAATTTCTACAAAAACGGATGGCCTAACGGTTATCCCACCACCTCGGGCTTCCTGATTCGCCCCTACTTCGCTTCTACTGGGCTTCCTCCTATACGGTCTTACTTCAGCCTACTCCTCCGGTCGAACCCACTGGGCCCTCCCTGCCGGGCTGCTCTGATGCTGCTGGGACGACCTTTTACCTTGCTCCCTCCTCTCTCTCTCTTTTAATCCCATCCCCCCCCCCCCTGCTGGCGCTGAGCCGTGCTCCCGCATGGGTTGCAGAAAATAGTGCTAGCCTTTCCTCCTTCCCCACAAGAACCACTTCTCTCTTTTTCTATTTTCTTTTTCTTTACACATACACTCAATCCCAATGGTGATTATAACAGGAGGGCGAACAGTCATGGAAATAGAAAATATATACAAAGTCAATGACGGCATTGCAAAGAAGTGCAGTTATTAGGTCGGCATGAATAGGACGGTTTCTATTAATGTAGAGAGTAATACAATAGTCAAAGCTGTAACATAACCAAAGACTATAATTGAGCCGGGAAAACATTACAAGACCAAGGGCCTCGAAGAAAGAATATGGCATTTAAGATATTCAGCGAGGCACAAAATTTCTCACGATAACCCCACTGACCCTGAGAGGGCGTGAATGGAGAATTATTTCTTTATTAAACGAAAATTTATGGAAATGAGTTACTACACGTTTCTCAGCAGTAAAGTGCTGATTTCTTAAACATAACATTATATGAAACGAGAAACCGGCATAAGGGGAACGTGGCCATGAATTGAACAATGGAGACATGCCTTTACATCCATCATTCGCGATGGCAGTACAAAATCTACGTTAAACATATGCTGTAGAAGCATATAATGTCTGCATAGAATAATCAATGAGAAATGAAAACTTTCGATGCAATGATAAGCTTTGTTATCAAAATCAATGCGCTAATGGGAAATGGCTTCTGACTACCCCTGCGTTGATAAATATATGCAATAATCAAGTCAGGGTCCGACTTTTTGCGTCCACCAATTGCCTAAGTTACAAATGCGCAATTGGAGCTTCGGTTGCTTTGAACTTTGAAAACTTAGGAAAGCTAACAACAGCTGCTGCAACGGAAGACGCATACGCTTTCGTATAATGTGCCATTAACAGTTTTGATGCAGTGTTAATTCTCTCAGGTTCGGTTCATTAACAAAAGCACTGAAATTGCGCCATATGACACTGCTACTCTTCGTAGTTTCTGCTCATTCGTGCGCACGTGTATCGTTTCTTTTTTTCACCTTAACTTTAATAAAGATTACTGTCATACGACAAAAAGTAGCAAAACAATAATGTTTACGTAATTAAGCTGTTTTCTTTAAAATCAGAACGAAACAAAATGATTTCTGTCCAGCATATCCCACCACGTGTGAGGAAGCGCCAAGAAAGTTTGTTCATTTTATATTTCGTTTATTTTGCTTTTATATTATTTTTATTTTTGCCTTACGCTACGTTTATCTCTCGGCTGCTCAGCGTGGTTTCAGAATGATTCAGCGAACATTTTGGCACACAAAAACCAAAACTACGTAGTTTGCAAATTTAATTTTCGAATATTTGCCCCGTCTTATATTTAATTTTGCAAGTTGATTTCCCTCCTGCCAAATCTAGGTTTCCTTAACAATATTAAGTTACACAGTACGACATTTCACGAAAGTGTACAAGAGTGTAACAATATTAAGTTACACTGTACGAAGCACATGCAACAATACTAAAAGGTTCACTAAAGATGAAACACTGCTCAGCAGCTCACTAGTGGAAGAAGAAAAAATGTTCGCGTGCTTTTTACCGAGTCATGCATGAGCAAAGGAAAGAACCTTTCAAGAAACACCAACAAACATCCGAAATGATTTTGCACCAGCGAAGTGCGTTTTTAAAGGATTGTTTTATTATCCATTCGGCGGGAAAATGTCGACATCATTATGAGAGAAAAAGCAGCCAGAACTCAGTGTGACGTCGCAGATTTAAATGTGCTTTCTCGTATTAGAACCGTCCGTTTAGCCACACGATAAGTTCTCGAAAAGTTCCTAGATTAAGCATTCAGTTCTCTCAGAATCTTCTTTGCCGATATTCGATAAACTATACCTGTGTCGACGTTATCAGAATCTATGACGTCACGCCAAACTGCTGCGGGAACTTCGGCACAGCATCGCCCACTCATCTTTCGTTTCTTTATTTTTAATAAAATTTTTGCGTTGTTTTATGTGGCAAAACAACGATATCATTATGAGGCACGCCGTAGTGGGGGACTCCGTATTAATTTTGTCCCTCTGGGGTCCTTTAACGTGCACCCAATGTACGGTGCACTGGCGTTCTTCGTATTTCGACCTTATCGAAATGCAGCCACAGTGGCCGGAACCCGCGGCTGGGATTCAATCCCGCGCACTAAGGCTTAGCAGTGCAACACCAAAGCCACTATACGCCACCACGGCGTGCTTCCCTCCCCCCTCCTTTTTTTTGCGTTTTGTGCCTCACTAAAGCCTCCTCTCGAGGATAAGTTGGCTTTTTTTGCTATATATAATGAAGATTATCAAAGCTCAACCCACTGTTCTTCCTTAGCGTCCCTTTAGAAAGCCCGAGCAGCGCTTGTCATCACCTATGCTGTTGGGCTGGCTGGGGAAAAAAAATTGAACTGAGCTGGTGCTCGTTCCTCATAAATGTGTAGTAACGGTTGCGTAAATTGATATATAAGATGAGTGCGGTCTCGTGCCAGCCTTGTCGTTACTATCATTCCGCTAACTAATCTCGTTGCAGGTAAACATCCTCCCCCCCCCCCCCCTTTAATACTGTACTATCAAATGTCTTTTCGGTTGCTTGGGAAGAAAATACCGACGTCCACTTCCTGGTGCGGCCGCTGCCAGCTTCTCGAGATTCGTCACACGACGCAATCCCTCTCGCAAGCAAGGCGTGCTCGCGCAGGTCGCTCAACCCCCGCTCGGCATTTCTCCTCGCAGCGAGGTGTTTCCACAGGTGTTCAGCAGGACATAAATAAAGAAGGACAGACTGATCGCGTTGCTTTTTGCTTGACGCAAACTCAAACAGGCGTGTTGCGTCTACCTACACGGCGTCCCATTGTCCATCTAGGTATTCTACGTCCTAGCCTTCTCTCGCTGTACCTCTTGATATTCAACCGCACGATGTGCCTGCCAACGCATTTTCGCCTCCCTTCCTGCGGAAGCTAGGGCACTTTGCTCTCGAGCACGCAGAGCACGTGGCTGAAGGCTGTGCGCGGAGACACGTGGACGTGGACGTCGGGGGAAAACGCAATTTTCCCTCCGGAAAGCATTGTCGCGCGCAGCTCTACTCTGGGATACCGGCTAATGCCCCCGTAATCGCTGGGTTCCCTTTCTTTTTTTTTTCTTTTTAAAATTTTCATGACCTCACGGGTGCTTTGTAATATGCACAGTCGATTCGCGGGTATAGATGATGAAAACGTTCGTGTTTTACTTTACAAACTAAAATGAAATTCTGGGGTTTCACCTGCCAAAAATTACGACGCAGTTACGAGGCACACCGCAGTTACAGATCCCGGTTTAATTTCGACCCCCTGCGATTCTTTAGCGAGCGCCCAGTGCATGGGCATCTTTGCATTTCGCCTCCATCGAAATGCGGCCGCCGCGTCGGGGATCTGCTCCCGCGTCCTCGTGCTTGGCATAGCAACATCAAAGCCGCTACGCCACCACAGCGGGTCGTGTTCTACCCACGATTAAGGGGAACCTTCCCCTCGGGGACAACTCCAATTTTCATATTTCAATTTTCACAAAAGACACGTGGAACGCAGAAGGTGATCTTATAAGACAACCACTGAAGCGACTTGCATAAATAATGAATGTATTTGAGAGAGAAAGTTCAATTCTACCGACTTGTGTGAGCAACCTACTCTTTAGTTAAGGCCTATATTTGTTTATTCATTCATTCATTCATTCATTCATTCATTCATTCATTCATTCATTCATTCATTCATTACATACCTGCGTCGCCCATGCGGGCATTACAGCAGGGGGGAGAACATTTTAAAGGAAGAAACAAGTGACCACATACATAAAGCGCGATAACACGCATCATTGGTTTCGATATTAACAATGTCAGGCGAAAGAGCATTCCATTCTCTTATAGATTGAACAAAAACAGAATACCTAAAGACGTCAAAGAAAGCTCTTGGACTTTCAGCGCATGGTCGCGCCTCAACGACGCATAAGTAGGCGACTTAATATATCTTTCTCTCTCAATCCCTGTTTTTGAATAATAAACAGCGTGAAAAATTTTCAACCTCAGATTTTTTTGCCTGTGTTTTAATGCTTGCCACGATAATTTAATTTTACTTTCTGTCATACTTAATTTTCTACTATAGTTATTAAGAACAAACCTAGCTGCTCTATTCTGCACTCTTTCAAGCAGTTCCGTGAAATCAGCCGTGTACGGATCCCAACAAATACAACCGTAATCAAGTAAACTACGAACATAAGTTAAATACGATTGCTCTTTTAATTTATTCGGTAACTGACTGAAGTTACGGCGGAGGAATCCCAATGAACGTATTGCCTTATTCTTAATATGCGTAATGTGCCTGTTCCATGTTAAGTCAGACGTCATTAATATTCCTAAATATTTGTTTTCGTCAAGCTTCTTTAATACCATATTATTCAAGGTATAAGTGCATAACTGAAATGCGCGCTTCCTTGAAAAGGTGACGTGAACACATTTTTGAACATTTAGTGACATTTCCCACGTATTGCACGATGTTCCTATAAGGTCTAAGTCAGTCTGTAATGATGAAATGTCACTTCTGTGTCATTATAGAGTCATCTCTGACTCTATAAATGACACAGTCATCCGCAAACATTCTAAATGAGGCCGTAAAGTTACATTCAATATCATTAATAAAGAGTAGAAATAAAAAGGAGAATAAAGCAATGGTAAGTTTAAAAAGAATCTAAGCGCAGTGACTCTGACCGTAAACAGAGGCCGCACATTTTAAGCCGCATTTGTTCGATCATCTAAGAGAGGCAAATATAATGTATTAGTTTAAATCTAAGGTGAACTTAGCATATAGTTTACGACAGTTTCGCAGACGTCTCACAGGTGGTAAATCTTTCAGAGCAGTATACATTACATAAATTTCGTCCTGTTTGTACAGCCCCGATAGATACAATGTTATCGTTCTTATTAGCAAGCTACCAAATTGTAAAATCAACGCTTAATTTCACTGGAGTTTTCCAATTTCCGGCTGTTTTTGTGAATAAATGATGGCACAACCATAACGTTTACTGCTAATTTAGGTAGATTTCCTACCGTACTAAATTTTAAAAAGAAAGAACGTCAATAAAGTGTAGACTCCGTCGATATTGAGCAAAGCAATTTCTCCGTTTCCAGATATCCAGATAGAGATATCGAGACAAAAATCTGTCATACTTACAATACACACAATAAGGTGTGACGCACGGCCTCATTGTCTATTCTTGATCTAAGGAGTCTTTGTACTCGTTACCATCACGATGGTTTTATTTGTCGCAATTCCATGCATAGGCACGGTAAAAGCAAATACCCTGCGAGCGTCAAGATATCCCATGACCCCCCCCCCCCCCAAAAAAAAAGAACAACTAAGATTTGACACATCTCTAGCGGTTAAGGGCAAACAGAAGATAGTAAGAGAAGAAAATGCAAAACTCAGTATGTTCTCTATCTTTTTTGCTTAATTAAGCGCTGAAAACGGATCAGACATCAAAATTTCAACTAGACCAGCTTTCTGCCATCCGAACGACACTTCTGTGCATAACATCGCTTAAAGAAAAATACTGCACGAACTCCCTAGTGGGACGTGTCAGATAATGAGTAAGCGTTATTTCCATTCGCTCATCTTGCACTCAAAAAATGAATGATTGAGTGGCCAAGTTCGGCACACCATGTCAAGGATGACGCAATGCCCTGCAAGTATTGCAATGACATGTTGCAACTACCTAATTGGCGAAACTAATTAGTTGGTATTAATATTACTGGGCAAATTAAATCGTGAATAATCTGAATTAGGGTTAGAGAATGTAATATTAATTAATCTTCCCTAACATTATTAATCTTAATTTGGCTTATATAATCGTAATTAATCTCAATCAGGATTAAGCCATTATAATTACCTTTAATTATTCTTTACTAATCAGGATCAAGCCAATGTTAATTAGTCGAAATTAACCGTAATTGCTCTTGAGTAGGGTCAACAATATAACCTAAAAATTTTTTATTAACCTTGTTGTTAATTATTAGTCATTCTTAGTAATTCGTAATTGATTGACCTCTATTCGGTTTTTTTACCCTTAAATAATCTTAAAGAGTCTTGTTTAGGCTTAATTACATTTTTCGTAATTAATCATCTTTTATTAACCCTAATAACTCTTAATACCTCTTCAGGACTCACTGTAGACATGTATAGTACTTATCATAAATCTCAGTAATCATGCATAGCCATAAGGCATTCCCATATACAAGGTGTGTTTTCTTTAGTTGCACCAAATATATAAAATGAGAAAAATATAAATCATGGTAACGTTATGTTTACCATTCGAGTGTACGGAGTGGCAGCCTCTAGATACAGAGCAATTTCCACAATTACGTGCGTTTACAGCAAATGAGTACTTTGAGTAATTGCAGCAAATGAGTACTTTGGAGGCCGTCCTCGACACCACCTTGTCCAACGATCAAATTTTGAACACCGGAGTTCACGTGGGAATTGCGCGAACAATTAGTTCCCCTTGGCAGGCTCCTTGAAACCGAAACTGGCTGGAAAAAGTGCCCTGTCACTTCGCCCCCCCGCCTTGCCCCCCGCCTTTCGTCACGTCTCCGAGGTCACCGCCAGTCCGGCCCCGCGAGCAGCTCGCATTATCTACTTGCTGTCTGCGGCTTTGGCCTAGCGCTTCAATACCGGCGGGCCGCCAAATTTACTTCGTCATTCCGTCCGGCGCCACGTTGCCGCTGTAGCGCCGACTCCGCTCTTTGGACGTTTATATATCAGTCTGTAGCGTCAACCATCTGGTATTCGTTTTTTCTTTCCCTTCACTCGGTGAGTTATGTTCCTATCTGGTTTAGTTTACGCGTTTTTATTTACACAACTCGCACGCGCGCGTTTGGGACAGCTGAAGTGAATTTCGACTAAACGTCGTTCTCATCAAAAAGCCTGAAACGGCATTTCGACGGTGGAAGTGGACACGTGGCGCCCAACAGAATGACGAAGTAAATTTAACAGCCCGCCGACATTGAAGCGCTAGGCCAACGCCGCAGACAGCAAGGAGATAACGCAAGCTGTTCGCAGCGCCGGACCGGCGCTGACCTCTGAGACGTGACGAAAGGCAAGGGGGGAGTGACATCGACGACACGGACACTTTTTCCAGCCAGTTTCGATTTCAAGGAGCCTGCCAAGAGGCACTAATTGTTCGCGGAATTCCCACGTGAACTCCGCTATTCCAAATTTGATTGTTGGGATAGGAAGTGTCGAGGACGGGCCCCAAAGTACTCTTTCGCTGTAATCAGCTATTGTAGATAATTAGAAAGTTAATTACCGTAAATTCGCAAACTACGCACGTAATTGCGGAAATTGCTCTATATCTAGAGGTTGCGAGTCCGTACACTCGGATGGTAAACATAAGGTTACCGTGATGTATACTTTGCTAATTTTAAAATTTTGGTGCTGCTAGAAAAAAACACCCCGCATGTACACCCATAGGACCCCATACATGCCTATGCAACGCACCGTGCCACGCGTCACAGACGGACGGACAGACGGACGAACGGATCCGCAGAATTTCGAAGGCAGCAGCCCTAGAATGCTTACGCATTAGAACCGGTACGTATTCCATTGGTTCCGCTAACTTCAATTCGCGAGTGGTCTTTGAAGTGTCAAACATCTACCGCGCACTTTCCAGAGGTTGCAAATGGCTCAACGAGTTGTCACCCAAAATTTCTGAGCTCGACGCACACCGAAGCTGACTGCTTATGAAAGCACCATTGTACCTGCGCCAGGCCAAACCTAGTCAATTCTTCAGTAACTCGTCACGCAGTTCATTGTCAATACGCAAGAAAATAGTTACGTTACGCAGTGCCTCCGCAATAGGCACTGTTCGTTTACAGTATACTGTCGCGTTGCAGTGTCGCTGAAGAACCAGTAGTGCCAGGACTGTGAGTTAGGAATCTAACTCCTTATTCGGCGAGCTTGTGCCCATAAAGACAAACAACCCTGAAATCGCAATGATAGCGGCGAGCACAGTCACCAAATCTGAAATGACAGTCCAAGTCCACGCGCTATTTATGCATGTATCACGCTACATGGGCTACAAAATCGCTCGTCCTGGTTCACATTCGAGAGTGTACCACAACATTCGCGTCGCGCGCAGATGCGATCTGATTAGACACGACTCCCTTGCTACAGAATCCGCGACAACATTAAAGAATTTTCGTTATATAGGCGCGTCCTAATTGCGCCACGATAGCTCCAAAGCAGGGATAATTTTGTGAAAACTGTCACTGACAAAAATCAAAATAACATGCGCGTGACAAGACGAGCTTGCGTATTTGTACTTTGTACTGTGGCAGTAAAGAACACTTACCTTTTACCGACGACGCATCGCAGGCAACAAGTTCAGCTGCGACTGCCGGCTGGCCTGGATTCTACACCTGGAGCGAGCCACGCGGCACGCCAAGTTCCGGAGAGAACTGCGCCACGTCAAGTGCGATTTCGAAGACGCCACTACTGCCCGGGCCAACGCGACCGGCGGCAGCAAAGTGGTCCGGCTGAGCCTCAAACAGCTGGGATGCGCCGAGGACTACGAGCATCCTGAATTAGGCGATCGACCTCTCACGACTGACACTCCCGAGTCCGTGGTGCCTTCAGCGCACCCTTACGATAACGATTACGAAGACGTCAGCGATGACGAGGCAGACGGCGACGAAAGCGACGAGAACTCGCGCGATTTTTCGCTGTACGACAGGCAGCAATCGCGAAAAGAGATGCCTTCTGTAACAAACGAAGTCGACGTCATCCTGAGTCAGCAGAAAGCTCTTGAGAAAGACACGACCGTGCCGTCGAATGTCCATAAGGGTGCTCACGGCACAGCTTCAGAAACTGTGCCGTGCGAGGCCACGACAGTGCTAATTTTCGTTTTATTGTTCTCTGTGTGTGCGCAAGACAGTTGCAGATGATAAGGTTTAAACTGGTGGTGTCTGTCTCTACAAATTGTTTTTCCGAAAAGATAAAATAGATTGCTTGGTGGAGACAGGGTCAGTATAGTGTCGCGATTCCTTTCCCTCGATTGTGTGCCACATTTATCATCCACCGTTCGATACCAACTAATCCCGTTGATAATGCGAACGGAGCGCCGCTCTGACCACGGATGAAGCGCAGCAAGGAATGGCATTGGAATATAATTGTCACATTATCTCGGCCCAGATTCCACAAGCACCTATATTTCCTTACAATTTCATGAACTTGAGTTACTCATTAATCGTGATCACAGAGCTTTCATGGTACTTTCGAAAACATTGATCAACAGCGTCACAGGCTTCGCGCTCCTCTTTAGGATGGGCATCATAAACGATTCAAGAAGCCTTGTTCGGTCTCGTAGATCTGCTGACTAGCTGTTGTGAACTGCCCACTGCTACATTTCCTGGGGCATGCATTGTTTTTCCGCTTGGGTTGCCACTCGGTATAACGTCAGTATGAAATTAAACATAAGCATGCGGGCCCGTTTCATAGAGATACTGCAATAGTGACTTATAAAATATTTTGTCCGTAATCCAACTTTTGTAGTCTTCAGCTAGATCACTGTTCACTTTAACGCCTTCTAAGTACACTTTCGCACATTGCCTTTGTCCCCCGGCACGTCCATAGTAGATGGTGGGCATCCGCTACAGAGGTAGGAGTGCAGCACTTCAGATTCGTCTTCGTGTGGTTGACCCCAATCACAAGTGATGGCTAGTATAAGAGCCGCCCCGGCCCGAAGTCACCGGAGAGTGTTCCTCCACCTGAGAAAGATTGTGGGGAAGGGAGCAGACACGCGGGGGGATGAGGGCTCGCGGGTCATGCCGGAGGATGGATTTTCCGGCAGTGAAAACGGAGTGGAGGTCAGAGGGCGGGAACAGAGGAGTTACGGTTGTCGAGAAAGAGTGAGCAATGCGGTCCACAAGGTCACCTGTTGTGGCCATGACCATGCGCCTGCACCCAGTGGTCAGTAATGTTCATACGTGTAGAATTGGGAAGTTTGTGTACCTGCTCACAAATACGTAGCGTTTTCGTTACTTCTTTGAGATGCTTAATTGCGCCGAAGCTGTCAGTAAAGACGTGGACTTCGTTGATTTTAGGAAAGTTAACAAAGATTTCTATCGCATCGTGTATAGCCTGCAGCTCAAATAATAAAGGGTCTGAAAAGTTCGTTGCATAGTTGCGAGTGGCTTGGATCTCAGGATGTGTAGGACTTGAGAAGGCTATTAGTCTTCCTTTTCAGTTAACCGCCGCGTCCGTGTAGGTACCGTACAGTGTCCCGTAGGTACAGTCATTTCAATTGTTGCAATTGGTTGATCCCGTTGGCGGAGCTTTGTTGTCTTGTTATTGGTTAGTGATGTATACTGCCATGGTGGAAGATTGTCCAAGTTCGTAGACATGGCACAATCTTCATAGAAATAGGAATGGAGCACCGCGACTGTTGGTATGTGCCATCTTTTAAGCTTTCATGCTGTCACTGCTCAACAAGCTCATAAATTGTGTTGAGCTGTGCGTGCGCTTGTAGCCTTGGTACAGGTCTTAGACGAAGGGAGGGCTGTAATTGCTCTCATGGTACTTCTGTTGATAACCTCAATTTTGTCCCACTATTGAGCAAGTCAGTCGTAGGAACGGCGCTTGATATATAAGGTGAGGCTGCAGGAAGGAGTGCATGAGACAACGAGTCACGTCAGTGCGAGGGGGTCAAGTGAACTGTTTCTGCTGATGTTTTGCATATCTTCTAGATCCACTTCACGCTAAACCTCGACTGGTGAACTTCCAGGCCAAGAACCCAAAGCTCTTCAGTCTCAGGAATGAGCAATGAGCCAATCTTGAGATGCAAGTCGCTATCGCAAACTGACTTGCTGACCGGTTTGTTGGCAACCTGTATGTAGCGAGATTTTTGTGACGATATCTAGTGTCCAGCGGAATGCACGTATTCGTGCAACACATCAGGACCTTTCTGCAGTTGTTTACATTGCATTTCAAGGTCTCTGTGAGTGGACCGCAGTTTGACGTCGTCTGCATAAATGATAAATCTTGTATACATATATATTATCGACGTCCTGTAGTTTATACGCTAGAGGCACGAATGCAATATTAAATAATAACGGCGCCAGAACGGAGCCTTGCGGTACCCCAGGGTTTGATGTAAAAGAACCGAATACCTACCCGTCTACGTGTATATAAAATGTTCAGCGGGTTAAGTATGAGTGCACTAATTTCTTCACCAGAAGCGGCAAGCCAACCTTGTCCATGTTTCGTAGAATGGTCTCGTGATTTACATGATTGTAAGCTTTGGCTATGTCAGTATAACCGCCAGAGTGCGTACCAAATGACTGTAAGTTGAGACGTTCAGGACTTCATCTGCCAGTGTAGCTAGGTCATCTTCCGTACCTAAGCACGGCCTGAATCCGATCTGAGTTGGATGGTATTTATGGTTGTGTTCGCCACGATGAAAGCCGAGTAGCTAGCATTCACTCAAACAATTTGCAGATCGTTGGTGTCAGAAATATTGGCCGGAGAGCTTCAAAACTTGTTGTCGGCCTTTCTGGCTTAAGTATGAGCACCATTACGGGCTGTTCCCATTCAGGTGAGAGAGATCCCTCGATCCATACACTATTCATAATCTGGAGTAAAGCGTCGATGGCCTCACCTTCCAAGTTCTTTAAAAGCTCATACGGGAGACGGTCACGACCAGGCGTTGAATGCTGCTTTGTGCTTTCAATTTCATCGAAATCTCGGCTTTTGTGAAATACATCGTAATGCCCAAAGTATCAACCGCATCAATTGAAGGAGGAGTTAGTTGCTGGTTGTTGCTGGTGTTTAGGAATGTTACGTCTCTACAGCCGTAGTTGGCTGCCGCTTATTTATTAAGTCAATTAAACAAGTACATGGCAGTTCAGGCGTAAGAACAAGCACTGGCTAGGCGTTCGTTCCTCGAGGCGCGCTCGTGCCACAACCGCCAGTGCCTTCGCACGCGCGCTTCATCGATGTCGTCTTCTGGCGACACAGCAAGGAAAAAAGGCTCAATGAAAGCTGCGGGGGGGGGGGGGGGGGGGGTATTCTGAAAGTGACCTCCTAGTGGACATGTCCATTTCGTCTGCTGCTGGAGTTCTGATTGGCTGAGCTGGGGCACGCACCATAAGGAGAGAGGCGCCCCCAGCCAATCAGCACTTTAGCAGCAGACCAAATATACATGTCCACTAGGTGGACACCTACATAATAGCCCCCGTGCATGCTTAGCAAAACCTTCCGGCGTATGGTTCAGAGCCACTCAGATTCCTGATGATGGGTCTGCATGATAACCACCGTGCTCCATGGCCTAAAAAGTGCGTCATAATTTCTTGTTTCTTGAAGCCTAGGTGCTCGCACCAATCACGCCAGCGGTTTCATGACAGTTGCTTTTCGTAGCGCCGAGCACGTGCAGTGATGCGGTTAACCAAAGCGCGGGCTTTAAGTTGCAAAGGGTCGCGGTTAGCCAGATGTTCCGCCTGGTGGTGCTGTGCCCGTAGGCTGAGAAGGTTTAGGTCAGGGGTCAGTTGGTCCTCATTCACTGTGGTAGAAATCGTTTAGTCGTGTGAAATTGCAAACTGGAGAATGCCATTCGTGGCATCAAATTCCTTTGCTCTGTCATCGCCACGGACCTTGCCGGACCTTGCCAGAACGGATTTAATCAGTTGTATTAGTAAATGTTTTCGTAGGTCATACCAGTTTAGTAAAACTTGCGTTCGCCGAGCCACTGCAGCACTCGTGGCTCACGCATGAAAGCTCTGTAGTCTGTAATTCCTCAATCCATAATGAAGCTTACTTCTTGAGCCTAACCGCATAGGACGTACGCGAGCTAATTATTGATGCACTCTCATATTTATAAACAATATTTTTCGGCGTAATTGCCAATGCATTCACCTATATACATCTGCGTTTGGTATGCGAGCCTAATGACGCCGGTTGTCTGGCTGGTAGGAGCCCGCACTTCAAGCGGCTCTATAACAGACATCAATGAACATAAGCACTCATCCAGTGACGTTCTTTTTAGGCCCAGAATTTATAGCAGTATGCTGCGGCGCATTGTTCTGCTCTCCGCTATGAGGCCTCTCAAAGCGCTGACGTTGAATTAAATTGAATGAATTTATTTTCTGGCTCACTGAAGTGAGATGAGGTGCAGACTAAACTCATAAATCCTGTCCCAAACCCCACGACTAAATTCGTTTGGTATGTAAAGCACCATAATCCACCAGCCCATCTCCTAAGAACGAATAAAATAGGAATATACGTCACTCCCCTCAACTGTACACTTACTCGCGTAAGTTATAAAAACATCCGTAAACAATAAACGTTCTGTCGATCCTTCCGGAATCGAGTCTTACTGCGGCAGTTGCACACTCGTATCTCACTGCTGAGTGTATATTTTGATTGCATACATTGACTGGGTTGTAGAAATTCATTTCCTTGACCACTCCAGTGTTTCTAAATTTTCCTCGCTACATTGTATACCGTTCAGCCGCTTGTCGTGCTCTTCCGGCACAATGCAAGACGCGTAATGAGCAGGAACGTGTTTTATGAGTTACCGCTCCTGTCCTCCCTTAAAGCTGAGAAAATGTGTCAGATAGTATAAGAATGTGCATTTCGTGTTTTGCTCAATCGCAGGACCATAACTGACGAAGACGAATTCGTCTTTTGCGCAATAAATGTGTACTCGAAAGGTGTGATCATGGTAACAACAAATGACGTGGTAATTGAGATCATCTAGGCTTCCAATTTAGCACAAGTTGCAAGCTAGCACTTTAAATAATACTAGTGGGAAAAAGAAAATTGCCGGACTCTGCGCTGAAGGAGGAGTTGGTGGTAAGCGAAGCTTTTTTATCTTTACTGAAATGTGTTGACTTCATGGAGGAGGAAATAACTTTATTGCGTGTCCTGCGAGTTGGTGGGGAGGGCCAAAGGTCCTGCCTAGGTGACGGCCAGGAGTTCGTGGGTCCTGGCGGCATCCTCGGCCCACTGGATGGCCCATAGTTGATCCTCGACGGCGGGGCTGAGCAGCGCGGCTTCCCAGCGCGTGCGAAGGCTGTTGCTGCTAGCGGCCGCGTTCTCGTTATCTTTATGTGTCCCTCGGCATTCCCATAATATATGCTCCAGAGTGGCTCTGGATTCACATGTGTTGCATTTGTCCGCTTGACATATATCTGGATATATGATGTGCAAGGGCGCAGGATTCGGATACGTCCTAGTTTGTAACTGCCGCCATGCGACAGACAGCTTTTTTGTCAATTTTGGGTGAGGTTGTGGGAATATGCCCCTCTGTAACCTATAGTGTTTCGTAATGTCATTATATGTTGTCATTCTGTCCTCCCTCTCCCACTCATTTACTGCACCGTCACATCCGGAGGGTGTCGGGGCGTCACTTGCGACTGCGGCTCGGTCCGTAAGCCCTCGAGCCGCGTCGTGTGCCGCCTCGTTGTTGCCGTCCTCCGCGAGGTTGTGAGCAGGTGTCCATGTGATGTACACCTTTCTTTTGCAATTTTGACCTCCTGCAAGAAGAATGCATATAGTGCCTCCGGGGAGATTCGGCCGTTGGAAAGGTTCTTATTGCCGTCTGAGAGTCGCTGACTATCATGGTTGCGTTAGTCTGAGCTACTGCGAGCGCTATGGCTACTTCTTCCGCTGTCTCGTTACTTGTTGTGCGTATCATCGCGCACGTCTTACACTGTTTCTCGCTATCGATTACGGCCGCCGTGAACCCTCGTCGGCGACTGTATCGAGCCGCGTCTACGAAGACTGCGTCCTTGTCGCTGCCGCATTTCTTTTGTATCTGCTTCGCTCTGTTCTCTCGTCTGTCCTTATTGTGTTTAGGGTGCATGTTCTTTGGTATTGGGGGTATTACCATTGTTTGCTTCGTCTCTCTCGGTATGTCCACCTTGACACTGTGCTGTGTGTGGTTGACTTCATTTCGTCTTTACTTTTTTTGTAGATCAACACTCCTCGCTCACTGTATGCTCTGGTCCCACTTTGTTCCCTTTCTCTCCACGCTCGGTTGCTTTTTCCTCGCCTCTTCTTATGCTTGGTAATTTGGGCACCTGCCAAGTGGCATGTACCATTCCGGGGAATTGGCAAAGAATGTTCACCCGCCCAGTTGTACATACCCACTCCGAAAGTTGCTGTATATTCGGCAAGACCGCAGCACCCTGTTGCCAATGTCCCCAAAGTGGGAAATAAAAGGCAAGGAAAGCTTCGTTTTAATACATTAAGGCTTCATACCCCTGGTGTCAAATCACTATCATCATCAGTGTCTTTTATGACCACTACTGTACGAAGGCCTCTCCCTGCGGTCGCCAATTACCGCGATCTGGCGCTAGCTGATTCCAACTTGCGCCTGCAAATTTCCTCATTTCATCACCCCATCTAGTTTTCTGCCGTCCTCGACTGCGCGTCCCTTCCCTGGCACATATTTTGTAACTCTAATGGCCAAATGGTTATCTCCTCTACGCATTACATGGCCTGCCCAGCTCCATTGTTTAAGGCGAAATCCTTAAGTGAGTGTTTGCAATGTCTCATAGCCAAAACACGTGGCGTCTAATCGAGTGAAGCAGAAAATATCTTTGTCAGCAATGGCTCATACCCGCGTAAGCAAGCAAATATGCAATGGCTCATAGCCCCGTAAGCAATAGCTCATACCCCGTTAAGGCAGAGGCTACAAATCCTCGGCAGAGTGAAGCGAACATTCATTGAGATCACTTGAATTCATTGAATTCGACCACGAGTGCTGCTTCCTCCTGCTGAGAGGGTGCGACGTAAAATCGAAGAGAGACGCCGTTGGTGCGAGTCTGACCCCGCTATACGAGCGCACGAAGCCGCAGCTAAGCGTGGAAAACGAGCCGACGAAGCCGAACTGCGAAAGCAGCAACGCGACGATGCAATATGGCAACGTAGAGAGGTGGCCGAAGCTCACAGACAACAGTTCGCCACACGTGTAATTCGCACTGCGGCTTATTATGTCTTGCAAGAAGTCCATCCGATCGTTTAAGTGAATTCACTACCAAGTGTGCAGCAAGCTTTCGCCTTCACGTGGTACAGGAGTATAACATGCTGCCGAACTTTTGCTCTTGATGTCAACTAGAATATCGGCTATCCCCAGTTACTCTATTATCCACACCGCTCTCTCCCTCTCTTTCAACGTGACGCATAACTTTTTTTTCATTCCATCGAGACGTCTATTTTGGGGCATGGGTTGAGAATGGGCACGTACCCAGTTGACCCAAGCTGTCAGCTATGGCCGGACAGCAGCTAAGAGCAAGTTGTCTGTTAGGGCACGTGCCCAGTATAACCCAAGTTGCCTACTCGGCAAGACAGCAGCCAGTACGTACTCAGTGGCCCAAGTTGTCTATAAATATCCACAACTATATCAGGCGAGGAAGCTACGTTGAACTCAGACCATTACGGAAGAGTCAAGCTAAGTTTTTCTTGAAAACATACGTTCCGTACCGTTGAGACAAGATTGCAAATTTTACCAGTAAGGTACTACATCCGCATATGGTGTGCAGCGGCAAATTCCTGAAGGAGCCCGTGTTATTGAAACACAAAGCACTGGTTGTCAAACAGTGTGTTCATTTCGATGTTTCTTCCACTGCAATTGTATTTGGCTTTTTATTGAAGATCATTGCAATTTGTATGTCACGAAGGCAAGCGAAACCAAATACAGCTCTTGACTAACTAATTCAATATGTCTCAGAAACAAGACCATGATACGCTGCAAGCCTGAGTAAAACACACTGCTGACAAACTATTCTCAAGCTTTACCTAACTTTTGTTGAAAGCGGCCTGTGCGAAAGGAACAAAAACTCGTGATGATAAATATAAGTGCATAACAAAGACAGGTGAGATTTCCGCTGTATAACGACTCACTGAAAATGCCGTATAAACTACAGAGGCTCGCGAGTTTACCCGTTTTTGGAACCGAAAATGAAAATGGAAAACCGTAATCATTTCCAAAAGCACAAATGTGTTCTGTGCTCTTACAGCGTTCTAAACGGCGAGTTAATTGACTAGGTTCCTGAAGCCTAGCACTGACCGCACAACTATTGCCGTCGGAATAACGATGTCCTATTGGATAACTTTGTGGGCACCACGTGCAAGGACTGCATGCTTGCGCCTAGCTGGTCCCGTCCGCAGCTTCCCTTCATTGTATATTAAATGTGCTAAGTACAGACCATGTTTCTGTTATGCTAAACAATAAAGAATGCTTCCAAGTCGCCTCGTATTAGTGAAATAGGACAGAAATCGTAAATTAGATCGTAATATGAAAACAGCGTTAACATTTCCGAAAACGTGCGCAGACGCAGCATATAAAGTATAAAGTCTTGTTTTTCTGTTATAGAAGGATCCAGGACTTTACAATACGATTAGTATTTTGTGGAAACACCTGAAGAATTTATTCAGATGTCAGCAATAAAGTATCTAGTTAGTGATGTGGTCATAGCTGAGACATACGTGTCAAACAGCATGCCCTTTGTCATACTGCTGAAGGCTCATGTTTTACTCTAGGGTAACATGCTTAAGAAGCCTGCAGAGGATACATTTGATAGCCCTCGTCCTGGAAAGCTTGCAATAAAACACAATCAGTTTGCATTTATTCTTCAAACCGCAGTTTCAAAATGCAGGAAGTTAACTTTCATCGCACCTATTTGAACATAACGGAGTCTAATCGCTTTTTATGGGAATAAAACGAAGCAATAGGCACGTTTCCCTCAGCGGACGCGATAAACATCCTGTCTGATTTGCCGTACATTTGCGACGGAAGGGCAATGCGCATTGTTCACCCTGCTATCTCAGTCAGAAAGTCGTGGCATTCATTGTTGTTCGGTTAAACTAGTGCAAGTGAAACAATTACCGTCGCGTTGACAAAAAGCAGAATTAATTGCAAGAACGCGTAACAGCCATTACTTTAATAGGGGTTTGGTGGCCGATAGGTAGTTTATGTTTTCCTCGCCACGGGGCTTTACTCTCGAAGAGCTGGCTGCAGTTTGGTGAGGACATTTACTTTATTTTTCCGTTAAAAATTTGGAACACCGTATTTGTTCCAGTGTCTAGTTAGCGTATTAAAAATGATCACAATGTACAGTACTACATATGGCAGATAAAAAAAATGTTTCTTGTTTTCTCACACATCAGGGGTTTGACGGCGTTCGCCCGAGAAATGGCGTGGCAGAAGGAAGCCCTCGTACTTGCGTCGATTCTCGTAGCGTACACCTTGTCATCGCCGGACGTCGTCGTTACCACCTCTCAGGGGAAATTGCGAGGCCGGTCTAATGTCGTATTTGGGAATCCTGTTGAGACGTTTCTCGGCGTCCCCTATGCGCTTCCGCCGGTAGGACACCGAAGGTTTCGCAAGCCAGTGCCTTTGACCACTTGGGAGGGCGTCTACGATGCGACTGTGCCGAAGCAGTCCTGCATGCAGCCACTTCCGTCGGGCAGCTTTGCAGCCAACGTGCCCTTTTCTGAGGACTGCCTGTATCTTAACGTTTGGACACCGAGGACGTCCGACTCGCTGCGCAGACCGGTGTTAATGTGGTTCTACGGCGGCCTGTACTTGGTAGGCTCGGCGTACGTGGACATATACAACGCCACGGTGTTGGCCGCCTTCAACGACCTCGTGGTGGTGTCATGTGACTTCCGCTCTTCCATGTACGGCTTCTTCGACTCGGGAGATGTCGAAGAGGGGCCCGGCAATATGGGGCTTTGGGACCAGCGTCTCGTGCTTATGTGGATCCGTGACAATATCGCGGTGTTTGGCGGAGACCCCGACCGAGTGACCCTCTTCGGAGCCAGTTCCGGGTCCATGCTGGTCCATGCTCACGTGCTCTCACCGCAGAGCAGGGGACTGTTCAGGCGCGTGTACCTGATGAGCGGCACGTTAAACATCAACGTTCATGCTGACTCCACATCAGAGAGCATCCATAAAGGCAACAAAGTTGCGGCAATTCTAGGATGCGCGACCCCGTTTCAAGACCTCACTACGCATACGCGGCGTGTTCTGGACTGTCTTCGAAACGTAACAGCCGATCGCATCGACAAAGCGATGGTTATCGCCATGCTACCGGGGCTAGTGTTCTTCATGCCCACGTTCAGGAGTGAATTCATGCCTATGCTCCCTTCGGCCGCCAGCGACGCCGGTCAATTTTCTCCCGTGGACGCAGTCGTAAGCGTCACGTCGAATGAGGGCAGCTTTGCATTCGTGAACCAATTCGACAAAAGGTTGCTCGATCCCTCTCTAAGCGATATTGACATGGAAACGTTGCAAGCTGAAGTAGAAGAGCTGCTCCGCATGTGGATAAAAGAAAAAGTGTTACCGCTTGCCCAAAGTTATGTCGCCACTGCCGTTCCAGGCAACAAACTAGCGCTGAGAGATAAGGCTGTTGACTTCCTAGGCATGCACAACGCATACTGCCCGAGCAGATTTTTTGCCGAAAAGCACTCCAAGCTTGCAACCAACGTGTACGCGCAAGTTTTCGCACATAGGTCGAAGAAGTCGACGCTGCCGGAGTGGGTCGCAGCGTCTCACATGGATGACGTTCCGTTCACATTCGGAATTCCTTTCTTGGAGCTGGACAAGTACACTGACGAGGACAGGAACTTCAGCGCAGTGCTCATGAAGAGCCTGGCAGCGTTCGCCGAAAACGGGTGAGTACGGGCACGCTGTTGCGCCATGTTCCAGAATTTCGCCATAATGTCGAGGAACCTTTGACTCGTAGCACGTTTAATGAACGTTCTTAACATTTTTGTTTTATTTCATTCAATGAGAGGCAAGTTGAAACCAGCCACCTGCAGAGACATCATATAGTATTATCTTTAAAACAACCAAGCCTTTTCTTAAAGATCACTTCTGAGAAAAATCAATGTTGCGAGTATACCATCTCATAATCTGGCAAATGAGGCAACGCAGTATTAGTTCATTGAATGTCAGTAACTTTTATTCAAGAACACGCGGAGACGAAAATTTACAGAAACAAAATAAGATAGAAGCTCAGGATAAAATTGATTATAATGAACGAAAGGAACGTACCAATACCAGGAGTCTGGTTCACGCATCGCGTGGCACCCTTCCTCGACCATTAACTGCACGTTACCAGGTAACTAAATGACCAATGGGCGTCAAAATATTAACTCCATACAAAAATAATGCAATTGAATTTCACTCATGCTTTTGCTGTTCTTGCTCTTTCCCCATTCCCTGTGGCTAATATTACTTCCCCGCTGTAGATGACAATAGTCCAGCAGCCGGCGACGATCGTTATAGAACGCCGCGATTATTCTGGGGTTTCCAGCAAAGGAGGGAGGATTTGCGAGAAGCGTTCAATGCAGTGCACGTCTGCGAATAGCTGAAATGACTGGGCGGCTAGATGTCGGGAGAACAGAACGACGATCACGAAGCCTTTTTTACATAGCGGAAATTGCTGTGGGCTCATTCCGCAGGTCGCTTTGACGTCCTCTGGTGTCCGCTGCCATCCGTCATTGAAATTCCAAAATCTTTTGCAAGAAAATTGCGGAGAAACAAAATAAAGGAAAATTATGATTGTGTCGCGAGGAGTTACGATCAACAGGATGGAAGACTGGAACTTTGCCTCTCAGCAATTCTGCCGATGCTCTATGCATTGGCGAGTGATCCTGATCCTGGAGAGTGTGATCACGCCAGCAGCTGCCGTGACTGGCTGACGTCCACTCAACATCTGTGTGCTGAACAGAGCTGGCGTTCGTGCCTTCTTCGTCTTGCACGTCGCCTTTCCAGTCGCGGATGGGTTCCTAAATTATGTTTTCTTTTTCTACATGTAATGACAATTTGGTTGAGCGCTTCTCCTTCATCTTAATCGGTCTTCTTCACCTGGCACTTGGCTTCTTCTCATGTTTACTGAATGGCGCTGACGTCATATTGTTTTCTTCGGGGATAGTGCGAGGCCTATTATTATGCCGTCCCAAACAAAAATTTGAGAAAAGGCGCACGAATCCAGCAGTAAGAAGTGAAAGACTTGTTTTGGTAGAGACCAGTGGATAAAGCCGGAAAGGGATGAGCAGTGGTCGAACGAGGAATGTCGCTAAAGCCAACGTTCAGACGAGGGTCTTGTCTTCGTCAGGGCAGCAACTGCTTTCCTTATCAGCGATTTTATGTACGCGTAGCTCAATGTCCTTCAATGGGGGAGGATGAGGAGAATGAGCCAGTACGTGGCGCGTTGTATTATTTCATCTCAAAGTGCTTACGAAAAAAAAAAGGGGGGGGGGGCATGACAAACACTACCAGAAATTAGAGGAGGAGAGACAAAGTAAGGTTTGGAGAAATGGTGACAAGTGGGGGAAGTGGCGTTGGGTTATTTCGGGAAGTGGAGATTTAAAAGAACCGTAACAGAAAAGAACGTACGCGTATAAGCAAGCGCTGTCAATGCAGTGTGCCTTGGCTTTTAAGAAAGCAGGAACTATGGATATAATCCTTCCAGAATTTGAAAAAAGGAAGCAATTGCGGCCGTAACTCCCTTGAGGGGAAGTATCGCGGTGCTTAGCATAATATAGTGGCTCCTTATTTAAATGACCGAACATCATATGGAAGGGTCAAAGGGGCGTCACACACATAACCTTCTTCTTTGGTCGAGTCATGTGTGCAGTCCGAAAGCAGCAGCAGCTCTTGTAAACGGCACCCGTCTAGATGGAGCGCTCTTGCTGCCCTGGCCAATGTTTGCACGAATGAGCGCGTGCTTCCGCGGCAGCAGGGGCGCTCCAGCAGCGCGGTAGCGGAACGTCGAGCGCCTAAAGGCAGCGGGGCTTCGGACTTCGTCGCGGTCGGTGTGGCCTTCGTGCCCAGAGGACCCAGGTCCCCGAAACGATCACATGGCCACGTGACTCACCTTAATTGAACCCTTACTACAAAGATAATACAGATTCGCTATTTTCAAACTCCCAAGTTAGTTTATCACTTCATACTACTAATAAAACTAACATTCCGTCTCGTAAACGACATTTATTTTAAATTTAATGAATTAACTACTCCCTATATGGTTACAACCTTGGATAATATAGAGATTATTAGGTCTAGTTTAAGACTGCATCATTATGTTGCGGGATTTGTAACCGATAAAAATAATCTTTTTAAGGTAGACCGACAAATTAAAAATGGCCTTGCATAACCTTGCTGAGAGCTTACTATACGTAATGCTTCGCACTAGATAAGAAGCAGGAGGGGGGGGGGCATAAGTTAAGTGAGTCAGAGGAGCTGAGTTCTATAAATCTGCGTTCGGCTATAGGAGAATAAATGGAAAGGGAAACAGGTAAGAGGAGGAAGAGAAAAGCCGAGTCTTTCCACCGATAGGCGCAGCTTCCACAGACGTATACGGCCGACACTTTTATTACTTCTGGAAAGAAGATTAAAACTGCGAATGTTCTTCAAAACAAACCCCGCACGAAGCTGTCTGAGTCTTATAGGGCGTTATGTTTCGCCAACTCTCGCGTCACTCTCTGGGATTCCATTCTTCTTCTCGCTAGTTCTCATTGGAAGTATCTTATGGCGTGATCGCACATCTCGGAGGCACCCGCGACATACAAGGGGCTTCAGAACCTAGCGAAAATATGAAGCATAACTTGCTGTTGCAAGTGAGTCCTGACTCTGCAGTCTGGTTTCTGTTCTTTTTTACGCTATACGGAATTTTTATTATTTCTTGCGGCAAACAGCACAATTCCAGTCCTTGAGTTGTATTATTAGAGGTGGACATTACCTGGCATGAGTGATTGAAACGCACACCCGAATAAATAACAAATTTTATTTATAATGTTTCTAAGTAAATATACTTTACGGCAGATATCGCAATTTACGAATTATGGCGTTTGGGTCGGCAAGGCATATTCACTTGGAATAAATTCTCAGGATGAAAGTAGTGTCGAAATACTTTTTCCCCAATGTTTGCGATGTTTTCTTTCTTATATTGCATAAGGCGGCCTTTCGTTAAAAGAACTAAGTACAACGCATACATTTTTACCACAAGCATGACGGCGCGTATATGGAAACCGGCGCCATCCTCAGAAGTTGTTCCAAGTGGATATATGCCTTGCAAATTTACGGGCTTCAATTCGCAAATAACAATATGTGCCACAAAGTAATTAGTTAAAGACCTACTTATGGAAGTTGTGTTCATTATTTAGCTATGCACCTTAATTTATTGTGCAGATAGCATCGACTCTTATTATGAATCCAGTACAAGAAGTGAAATTGGACCATCTTTTAAAGGTAGTTTATTTTTATTCTGTATAGCTTTAGAAAAACAACATGTATGAGCTAGATACGACGGTATTTAAAAGAGGTCTCCGAAATATTATAAGCAGTGCCCATTGAAAAGAACTCGCTACTGTTTGCTTCTCTTCCGGTGCCAGGGTGCCAAACATTCCTGGGCTGCGAGATTGGTCACCATTCTCTGCCACTTCTCCAAACTTTGTGTGGCTTCAGCCTGGAAACTACAGCCTGCTGAAAGATTTTCTCGGCACAACCTGCGACCTGTGGAGAAAATTTCTGTAGGCACAGCAGCGCATATTGAAAGTTGCTCACTGCGACAACGCAAGTCGCTCGTGATCAGCAACACTTCAGCCCAACTTTTCAAGTGAATGAGTGATTACATGCGTTCACACGAGGCTGTTCTTGGCGAAAACTTTAGCGCTGCAATGTTAAGCGAGCTCCAACCAGTATATTCGCATAGATGAGGTGCTGTCGCATTTTGTTTTATTCTATTTCGTTCCGGCTTTATCCTGACATAATAAAGAGAATATTTAAAAAGAAGCATCTTATTGCAGCCCCACATTGATATTTTTTTTTTAATTTTTATGCGCCATGCTTCGGAAGACGAAGTCAGAAAACGAAGGATGGTCACTCCCCGTGTCACCATTTCTGTCTATTCTTCTTTGTATGTTCTTTTTTTCGCCTGTCGGCTTGCTGTTGAAAATCAGAAACATTTACCAGAAACTTGCGGTTGCGCAAGAAGTTAAATTCGGCATCCAGTAATGTGAATGCGAATTTAACTTCTTGCGCAACCGCCTTTGATGTGCATGTACCGGCTCCTCTTCTGCTTGGTAGGCGCATGCGTGACAAGAGGATATATATATATATATATATATATATATATATATATATATATATATATATATATATATATATATAATGCACTATCCTTCCTTCCATTAAACAGTTGTGAGTAGCGCTTGTCCTTGTCTGTCTTCCTTGTGTCCGTGGTTTTATTTGCGCTAAACTACTACTTCAAGTAAGCGCAGTCTCCACCCTGCTGAAGTGGGCGGCCTCGTTATTTCAGGTAACCGCGGGCCATCTCCCGTGCCCGTCCGATCAGGCTGCGCTGTCTATTCGGGTCCAGATCTGATAGCTTGGTCTCCCACTGCTCTTCGGTTAGTGCTTGGGTGTCTACGGTGCAATCTTTTTCGACACATCCCCATACTATATGGCATAGGACGTCTGGGACGTCGCAGTAAATGCAGATGTATAAATGCTAAGTAGGTGAGATTCGGTGCAATATGATACCGTGGACGTAGCTCTTGGTTTCCAATGTCCTGAGGGTTACTGCCTCTTCCTTAGTTGAGGGTTACTGCCTCTTCCCTAGTTAGGCTAGGGTGAAGTGGTGGGCAAGTTCTTCTGTCTAGCCTGTAGTGTTTCACAATATCGTTGTACTTTTTCGAAACCTTATCCGTGCTCCTTTGCGTGTCCTGTGAGAAAGCCCGGTGAACCTGAGCTCGGGTGGAGGCGTCGGCTGCCTCATTTCCTAGAAGGAACTTGTGCCCCGGAGTCCAAAATGTGTATATATCCGGTAGGTGCTTGTTTGCCGTTATGGCTGTGGTGCCATCTGCTAGCTTAAAATCAAACCTCTTTTACACCTGGGCATCGTCTGTATAGGCCTATCACCGTCAAAACAAAGAGATGATCTCAATAACAACGACAAATCATACCTGATGTTCTGCCCTCAGCATGAAATGATGCTGAGCGATGGCTTGTTTCCTCTTTTAGTTCTTGCCATCGGAGTGGAGAGCAAGTAACAAGCGTGAACTTGGAACGAAGAGGGCGTGCGAGGGTGCATGTGAGGCACCATGGCCAGTGCTGTAAAATATAGAACATGTTTAAGGTTGCTAGTTGGGCAGCACGCGCTTTACGTTTCTTCTTATACTGTACCTTATACTTTGAACTAAACAATCGCTTATTCTATATAAGATTTAGTTATGTCAAAACATACGCGGACATGATAGCGTGGGCGGAGAGACTACTTTTATTTAATTAGGGTGGAAGAATAATATGTTATTCCATCCTGCTCTCAATATTCTTTCCTCCATAGCTGTGGGTACGTACCAACATAAAATTTCTCATTATAACACCTAGAGGGAAATCTGGCGCCACCGTCCATGGGAGTTTCCTAAGGGGCGCTGTGCCGTCATGGGAATGACGGCATATGTGTCTGCTAGGCTTGTGTTAGCTGGTGGTGTAAGAGGCTTAGTCTAAAACGTGGATATGGCTACACAAATAACGGGTTCTTAAAGTAAAATCTTCATGAAATGCTTCTATTCATGGATATTACATCTTTACTCACCTACAATGCATTATCAACCGAAGAAAAGAAGAACAGACGACAAACCGTTTCAAAGCGAGTGCGAATCTTGTCGTCTGTGCTCCAACTTTAGCGGCCCGCTGGTACTTTTTACGTATCACGTAATTGTACATGCCATAACAAGTTCTCATAGTTAAACAATACATGTTTTTGCGTAATAATAAAGTTAAACAGCTTTTTGCGCGCTGTTCTAGTAGAAAATGAATCATTGTGACAGATGGAATGGTGCTTGCCAGGCGCGTCTTCAAGGTGTCCTGGCTATTCGAGAACGATGCAAATCCGAAGTCACAATATACCGACATACCCATGCATACCACAGCACACCAGCGCCAGATTTCCCTCTATGCGTATTAAGGAGGTTAAAGAAGACTGCTGGAGTGGAAGTCGCCTATACGTGCCTATAGGCTCGAGTGAAGCCGGCGGCGGCCATCTTACGGAGGGCAAGAAGAGGCTTGCCAAGAACTTCGCAGCGCTGTCGCCGACATTCTCAGCGTTTTTTAAATGCTTAAGCGGTTTCAATATTCTAATGCAACGCAGTGGGCGATGAGGCGAGCCATATTGGAGGTCTCCGCATCGCAGATATCCGAGTACGGTAGCATTTTTTAATCTTATCGGCATGTGTATGCAGCTGCCGCAAAGTGCAAAAAAAAAAAAAGAAAATCGCGGCATAATTAGCGTTTATTCGCCTTCGTTAATGCAGTGTATAAATTGATCAGTCATGAAAGCCGCCAGAAGAAAAAGCAATGAAAAACTGAAAACGTAGCATGAGAAATAGGAGTACATGCAGCAAGCATCAGTATTTATTATTATCTTCATTATCATCAGCTGCTGCCGGTGCTTTATTATCCTCATTGAATAGAGGGTCTCGGAACTTCGGTGGCGGCCGTTTCCTTTCAGCCTGAGATACAAAATTTTCCTTTATCTTAGAGCAAGGCAGTGCTAATCTGCAACCTTATTTAAATGAGAAAGATAACACTAACATGTGAACTGCTTGTACGTCAACTTTCCTAGAAACGCGCGAGATCGCTAGCACATTTTCGGATCCGCAGAGCAGTGCGCACGGCAAGATAAGACGATCCGAAGCACACAAGCTGCGGCGACTGGCGTGCCTTTGCCCCCTCCCCCCCCCCCTCCCGCAACATGGCGACGCGGCGGCTTCACTTGACGGGCGCTCCCTGCACTCCAGCAGTTTTTCTTTAACCTCTTTGGAACGTGCCGTTCTTGAATTGATCATCATTATTAAGGAGGCTTGTGCTGGCTCGAGCCCGCGCCGTCTCGTGCGCGCATTCGGCGTTCGATCGTGCCTTCGAAATAAAAGTCGCGAGACGGGCGTGGAGCTCAGCACAGAGCCATCGAAGCCACCGGCCCGGGCGCCTGTCCATATATCCGCAACCGAGATGGAAGACCTGACTGGAGACGGCGGTGTCATGAAAAAGGTGGGTTCAGTGCGATAAATTAGCTGACTTCTGTTATATCGTGCATATTACTCAGTACGATATCAATGGAGACATTATACTCAGTCCCTCTCCGTTTACTCAAATTCAAATTAGCGGCCGTTCGTCGTGAAGCTATAGCAGAATGAAATTCGGTACCTCTGCTGCCGTGAACTGGTCACTGGCATCCGATCATTCAGCTATGGCGGCTGTAAATCATCCGTCGCAACCTGACACATCAAGCGCAGATAATGCACCCCTGTACCCTGAACCACCTGCTGCAGGGCGCACGCAACAAGCTTCATTCAATTTGCCAGGATGCGAAGCGCGTGTGAGAAGCGCCCGCAGCAAGAAGACACCGAAGCTGCAGGACTACGTTAGGAAGTAATGGACAACCGTTCTTTTTTTTTTTTTTCAGGAGGGGATATGTTATATAAGGCATCGCTGCCTACCGCAACGTCATTAGAAGGCGCGTGCTAGGATCCGCCTAAAAAGAAGAAAAAGAGGATGGAATAAACGGAGAGGGGCTGAGTAATGTATCTATTTATATCGTACTGAGTGATATGCACGACCTAACAACTTCGTTCGTTGATGGCTGTAGCAGGTAGCCGCAGCCACCGTGGTGGTAGCACTGGGGCGCTATAACGTAAAACTATTCCAAACTTTTCTATTCCAATTCTGCTATCAGCCATCCACGATTGGTCAAAAACTTTTTTCGACCACCCCCACTTCACCTGTCTGTCACGCGACGTCACGAAAACCGTGATACCTTCCCATCTGATGTTATGTGTACAGACTGATTATGCATGATTTGACAGAAAAAAGAAAAACAGATGTTTCTGATTCGACCCTTTTCGCCATTAGCCCTCGGCTATTGGTAAAAAGTTTTCGTGCTGCACCCACTTCACCTGCCTGTCACGCGACGTCACAAAACCGCAAAAACTCACCGCGTCAAAGGGACGTGTACGCGATAAAGATGCATTAATATGCCGAACAAAACTGAATTTGCTTCGGAATAGCCGCATGCTGCCCCGTTCCGAAAGGAATAGAAGATGGCTGCCGCCAATCACTCAGACGCTGGCTACTCGCACCTGCCGGAGAGCATGGGTGTATTTGCGTATAATAACGCTTCTTGTGTGGCCGTGTAACGTTTTCGAGCCCTTTCGGCACGTTTACCCCCTCATTCTGCCAACTCTTCTTTGCTGAGGGTCCGTTTTAGCGTCATTCTTGAGCTTCCGTTGCATGCCGCCGCGATTTTCGACCAGCCACCGCAAGCTAAGTAAGGGAAAGCCGACCAATCGTAGCCGCCCGCCCCACCCTCTTCATCCGGTTATCAACTTTGAGTGCAGTGGCTCGGCCCCATCGAATCCCTCTCCACTTGAGCCTTCTGCTCGCCTCTTGTCAGCCAATTAGATACGACAAGCCGCTCAGTGCAGGCAACGTTATTCGTTTTTCAAGCAAACAAAAGTGACCTCCTATGAACGAGGAGAGCGTTTGATTGGTCTGTTTAGACAACCCTGCGGGTGACCGCCGGGTGCTTGCGTTGGTGGTTACGCAAATTTGACGTCAGGAGATTGGAATAGAAACATATTGGAATAGTTTTACGTTATAGGGCCCCTGCTCAGGCCCCGCGTTCTTTCAAATGCGTGCTGCTCATGCGCGCGGGTACAATTAAGGCCGACACACGATTGTGCAGAACCAGGAAAGCTGATCGGCTGGCTTTCAGTCGTAGAAACGGTCGTATTGGGCCGTTGTACCATTGGTGTCATTAGAAAGTTGAGCGCCATGCGCACAGCGTCTGCATGCACAAAACGCCTTTGGTGGCGTTTTGGCGCGGCGCTGTCATTGCGGCTTGAAACGCTTAAACGCGTAAGCGCCTACGCACCATCCAATGCCACTTTTGCTCCATCTCTCAGTCTGGTTGCAGCGCGGTTGAAGCTATAATAATTCTTAGCCAATAGCAAGGCCGAATGCCCCTCGAGATGTGCTCATCCGCGCCGTGCCCTCTGCTCAGCGTCTGCTTGCCATGTGCTGTTACATGTTCCAAGCGCCCGTGGTGTTGTCTTTCTTGTGTGTTGTTTTTTGGCGCAAAATCTTTTCAGTATGCAAGATCACCAACTATCCCAGCTGTTAACCCTTAAATGTATGTTACATGTTCCATGGTTAGTGGATCGGCGCAAAAAAATGTTTTGACACCGTAACGATAAGCTGCGTTTATATGCATGCGACAGCAGGGCTTCGGCTTTACCTGTACGCTTTCCCTGCGGTTACCTTGCAGCCTCCTTAGCAAGCAGCACGCACGAATGCCCTTACAAATGTTCATCCGCACCACAGCGTCTGTTCGCCGTCTATACTTGGCGTTTGCTCGCTACCGTCATCACGTACCATGCTAGAGCGGGGTAGTAATGATGAAAAAGATATGATTATGAGGCACGCCGTATACGGTGAGACTCCGGAAAGTTCGACCACCTAGGGTTCCTTAACGTGCTCCTAAATCTAAGTACACGGGTGTTTTCGCATTTCGCCCCCATCGAAATGTGGCCGCCGTGGCCGGAATTCGATCCCGAGACCTCGCGCTTAGCAGTCTAACACCATAACAACTAAGCAACCATGTCAGGTAATTAATGATGCAGTAAATCATTGAGCTTTTATAGCGTTCCGCATCGTCAATGCATCACCAATGCTAAAGCTGTGGTGCCATCTGATAACTAGAAATCAGACAAGTTTTACGGCTCGGTGCCACGTCTGTAGTCCTAGCAGCGTGAAAAGAAGAGGCCCATCTGAATAATTACGACAAAACATACCGAGTGATTTGACGTCAGCTTGAAATGAGACTTATACTAATGACGAATTTTGGCGCTTGTTTCTCGCTGACAGGGCGGATAGCCAGTAACAAGCGCGAATTGGGATCGAAGCGGGTGGTCGGCGCTGCATGGGCGATGTCGCCACGGTTACAGGGTGGCTGTTACGATTACAGGCGTGACTGCCGAAGTAAATCCGGTATGCGACGTGCACGCGCAAATGACCCGACATGTCACGTACCGCTGTACCATATTATGTAGCGAGTAAAAATGACTCTCTAGTGTAGCCAATAATCAGCCAGCTATCCCCGGAACTATGAGCAGTTTTTTTTTAGCTGCACCAAAATTATTAGATTGCCTATGGTAGATAGCACAAGTCTAAACCTTGATCTAAATTACTCGATGAGGCGGCCATTACTCCTACGAGAAATCAAAATATTCAATTGAATAATTAACGTAATTACGTTAGTTAACCTTTTAAGTAGTCACTTTACGCCACACATTTCAATCTACGAATTACAGCCGCTGAGTTCGCACGGCTGGGCAGCACCAATTCCGAGATATTAAGTTTCCGACGAAGTGCACCAGTGTTCCGGTTAGTTTCTTTAAGAAACGACGGTTTAATGCGTTCAAGCAAAAAAATAACTGGAACCGCATGCATTTCGACAGACACTTTGAAAATAAATATCTCGGAAGTGGTGCGGTCCACAAAATTGTTTCCAAGTAAATACGCCGTGCGAACTCAGCGGCTATAATTCGTAGATTAAGATATGTGGCGTAGAGTAACGAATTAATGTGATAATTAGCGTAATTATATACGATAATTATTCAACTGAAGATTTTTATTTCTCGTAGAGGTAATGGCCGCCTCAGCGAGTAATGATGATCAAGGGTTAGAATTGCGCTATCTGGCATAGACAATCTTTTAAAAAAATTGGTGAAGCTAAACAAAAAAACACACCTTGAATACCGCTGCGCAAGGATACTACCTGTGCACGCCTCGTACCTTCGGCAGTGCTGCAGCCAACTTGTGATGTGGAGCATAGGCGCACCTTTCTGAAGAGCCAGACGTCGCAGCCTGCTGAAATTTGGAGACAATGCGAATGTGTTAGTAGCCTATAGTCTAAAATGTGGATATATCCAATCGTTTTCGAATACTTCCCTTCGTCGACCGTGCATCATCAAACATGAAATTGAAGTAAACACGCGATAACTTTCATTCCATCCACAGTTGACATAATGTACTAGAGCATGCTACATCGCTCTGGAAGCCAGTCTTTTGCGGCTGAACTACGACGACTCGCAATAGAATTTTGTTTAGATCTAATTCTGTAGTGAGTACTGTGCGGTACAACGCATAGATACAGCACCTAGTATGTGCTCTTATCAGATTAAATACGAAGACGTTTCACTGCAACATAGTTAATGCAATGTTGAAATTAGCAGTACGTTGAAAGATGTTCGATAATAACAGTAAGGAAGCTGTGTATTATTCGCCAACTATTCAAAAGGTATTCGATATTCATTTCAACTGCCTTGTGGCATTCGACTCGTATTCCGTTAGATATAAGAAACTGAGGGCCCTATAATGTAAAACTATTCCAATATGTTTTTACTCTAATCTCCTGACGTCAACTTTGCATAACCGCCGACGCTAGCATCGGGCGGTCACTCGCAGGGTTGTCTGAAGAGACCAATCAAACGCTGCCCTCGTTCATAACAGGTCACTCTTGTTGGCTTGGAAAACGAATAACATCACCTACACTGAGCGGCTTGTCTTATCTAATTCGCTGGCAAGAGCCGAGAAGCACGCTCAACTGGAGAGGAATTCGACAGGGCCGAGCCACCGCACTGAAAGTCGATAACTGGATGAAGAAGGTGGTGCCGGCGTCTGCGATTTGTGCGCTTTCGCCCATATAGCTTGCGGTGGCTGGTCGAAAATCACGGCGGCGTGCCAGAGAAGCTGAATAATGACGCTAAAACGGATCCTCAGCAACGAAAGGTTGGCAGAATGAGGTCGTAAACGCGCCGAAAGTGCTCCAAAACGTTACACGGCCACGCAAGCTTTAGTATACTCAGATAAACCCTTGCTCTCCGGCAGGTTCGAGTCTATAGCCAGTGCCTGAGCGATCGGCGATAGCCATTTTTTATTCCTTTCGGAACGGGGCAGCCTGCGGCTATTCATAAGAAAATTCAGTTTGGTTCGGCATATTAATGCATCTTTAACACGTACACGTCACTTTGACGCGGTGCGTTTTCGCGATATTGTGACGTCGTGTGACAGGCAGGTGAAGTGTCTGCAGCCCTAAAACTTTTGACCAATAGCCTAGGGCTAATGGCGAAAAGGCGTCGAATCAGAAATAACTATTTTTCTTTTGTTCGGTCAAATTATGCATAATCAGCGTGTACACGTCATATCAGATGGAGAGCTATTGCAGTTTTCATGACGTCGCGTGACAGACAGGCGAAGGGGGAGGGGGGAGGAGGGGTCGGTAAAAAAGTTTTTGACCGATCGCGGAGTGCTGATTTCAGAATTGGAATAGAGAAGTTTGGCATAGTTTTACGTTATAGCGCCCCGGTATTCGCACGCCCCTAGAAATATTCGTCACGCAGGAAACACAGCTCGTAGCATTGGCAACAAGCATGCAGAGCGTGTGCATGACCTGAAATGCACGCAAAGTTATACTCGCCACACCCGAAGACAATGTGAAAATGCACTTCATTTGCTACTCAGTATGCTAACGAACGCATGGAAATGAGCAAATCAGATCTTAATTTTCTTTTCTTTTCCCCCCTATCGGCATGTCGCGGTGCTGATGTACGTGCGTACCGGATTCTGCAATCCAAGGCTCCACAAGAAGTTGAAGTATTCTGGACTTGTTGAACAACAGACATTTCCCACCATAAACAAACAAACGAAGCAGTTATCCGTCCAATTTCGACAGTTCTCCGCAGCTGTTTTCTCCCCTTCGTGGTGTTGGCGTCCCGAGATCGCACCAATCGCTGCGATCGATGCGACGTTCGACCAACCAACTTAGAGGTAACGCGTTGCAGACCATCTGCGACGAGTGCGATTTCGATTTCCCTCGCACGTGACGGAAACTGCACTTCCGGTGCGACGAAAAGTGCGGCATTTGAAACGGCCTTTGCTACTACATTCCTCAGGCATATCCCCCCGTGGTAGCTGTGCGCGATCTTTCTTCTTCACCATTCGTATAACTCGATGTAAGGGAGCAGCAGACACAAAGGAAACCTTGCAGCAACAGAGCCTGCCAGTAGATGGTAGCACACCATGCAGTCTCAATTCTCAGCCAGTCGATTTTCTCATCAAGAATGTGGCCCTCATCTTGTACATAACTGTGTCGATTGGCGTGCGTTTTACCGCAGATCACGAGGCCAGGATCAGGGCCCGTTGTCACCCGACACGCTATCGTGACGTTCCACTACAACGCCTATGTCAAATGTAGCTGGACCGAGCGGATAGATTCAACGTGGATGCGAAACACTCCCCACCGCTGCAAGTGAGTGTCCCAGACCAGACGGTAACAATGCCTTCCAGTGGGCGCGCAAGAGATCGGCCATGTTCTGTAGAAGTGAACTGGCGCTTGTCTCCACTGCACCATGGAAACTAGCGTCATCCCTCGTGGGGCCACACTGCAGGCCGTTATGGCTGTTCCTATTCGCCCATTGCGAAGACGCACAAGAGAGAATGTTGCCAATGGATCTTACTCCCGGCCACCATGCGCATGCTGTTTCATCGCCAGAGAATGGCAGCCGTTGAACCAGCATATAGTTATCTGGTGCAAAATACACAAATTGCGCATCCCTCAATCCTTGGATTGGTTAAAAATATAATTTGCTTTTACATTTATTTTTATAGAGTAACTGTTGTTGTTCACTTGCATCGGTTTCTCTTGACGATACTAATATTGTGCAGTATGCAGGTGCAATTCCGACTGCTACAAATTTTCTTTCAACGCACAAATTGAGCATTTAGTGTATTCGCCGTGAAATATTTGGTACTTTGTACTGCAACACAATACAGCACTTTCGCTACGCGTAAAGGCACTTATCAAATGATAAAAACAAAATCAAGTAAAATGCTTCAACATACTACCTAAAGAGGAGTGTTTCCTCCGCAACGCAGCCTAGAAGAGTTAGGAGTACGAGGGCTGCAGATCGCCGTACAGAGCATGCGACGGGGCGAAGAATGTCACGTCAAGATCGCGGCGGGGTATGGATTCGGAGCCCAGGGGTGCCTCCCTCGCATCCCGCCGAACGCAACACTCGTTTATGAGATCGCTTTGGTAGACTTCACCGAGACGGAGGACGACGGCGGCGCGGACATCGACTCCCGACTAATGCCTACCGACGCTCTCTTTGGGGTGAGTCGACAGCTTGCTGTCGCGTTGTATGGCGCCGGTTGCTTGGTAGTGCCGTCTTCATGGAGTGTGGAAATGGTGTTGACTAAATCGTGCACGGAACTACGACTAATTTCTGAGTATGAAAGGGACGTACGAATGAATTCGGCATTTCAAATTAATGCTTGGAGTAGCGTCTTAACGTCTCCGCGTTAATTCACGGAGTAGCGAGAAAGTGCGAGCAGTACTGCTAGAGATGTCGACGCGTCAGTTCGAAAAAGCCCTCGTCATGCATCCCTCACAAAAAAGGCCAGTTTGTGATTTCATTGTGCTCCGTCAAATGTGAGCCGTAGTGCGGCGTAGGCCCTCTTCACAATAGTCTGTCTGCAGAGCCACCGCATGTCAGAAACGCGATGCACGCCACAGTCACGTATCCGTGCCTTGGATCGGGTTTCATGTCGAGGTATACGCCCTTAACCTAAGGCGCTAATACGCCTATGGAGTTCCTTCGCTATGCTCGCTGGGGAGCATGTGGCATGCAAAAATAGATTTAGTGCTGCCAGACAACGGCCTCAGAAGAGCACCTGAGATTGTAAAGCGGGTGGTGCAGGACAATCAAGGCAGCACGCAAAGTGCAACGGGGGAATCGAAAATCTGGAACGAGCGTGGCCAAAGGCCAGAGAGGCCAAAGCGTACCGGGGCTTTGTTCGCATGCCGAACAGCTGAACGGTCCAGGTTTCTGCTTTGGTGGCCCCTCGCTTTTTCTTGGTGTCTTGGAGGCGCTACCAGAGTGTCCTAAATAGTGGCGCGTCGCTTACGCATCGTACTTACGCAAATGCGAATGAGCGCGCTTTATGGCGCGTACATGACGTCTTTAGACGAAGACTCTTCCCTAAGGCGCCGGTACGCGGCTGCAGTGGGCTTTCCATCCCTCCCGTGCGGCGGCACTACAGTCGCCGCCTCTACTCAAAACAGGTTGACAATTACGCGCAATCCCGTCCGTACAACGCCACGTAGAATATCTGTATATATGCAATCCCAGCCTAAGATCACTAGTGGGAGCCATTGCTCAAGCGCTACTTGCACAGCCCCAGCATGGCGTCGCCTCCTTCTTTTTTTTTTTTTTAACACCGTGCGCATTGTACTTGAAAATGTGGTGACATAGTCGCATTAGCCCGCATTTCCGATAGGTGCTGCGTCCTTTTGACGGCCTTCAGCGACGGCTGCTTCTGCTCTCCTTCCGACGCAGATCTGTTGTCGGAAACAACGCAACGGCAACCGTATCTATGCGGCCGGCAACGTCCCCGCTGCGGAAAGTTGCTACGCGGCGGCCGCAAAGTTTCTGGAGTCGGCGCCGGTTCCGACCGATGATAAGAACAACAACAAAAGGCGCAGGCTGCTCGTTAAGCTTTATTCAAATCGAGCACAGTGCGCCTTGCGCACGCACAATCCCAAGCTGGTACGTACGGGTTTACATGTGCTTGCCAAGCGGGCCGCGTGATTCATCCAAACGGGCTGATACAGTTAGTGGCAGAGCTGGCACTTTATCTGGGGCGCCCCTCCCGCGACAGCGCGGCGCCTTGGTGTTAAGAGAGCGTCCGCTAACTGGTGGTTGATGCGTCGTGAAAAAAGTACGCGCTCACAAACTCCTGCGGAGCGTGTTTGAGGGCGCTGCTTTTTGATGCGCGCGGACGGTTAGTCGCGGGATATTTTCTTTTTTTCATTTTTCTCTGGCTGCTATCAGTCGGAAAAAATGAACGGACAAAAAGTAAACGGCTGAAGACATAAACAGTTTTAAGTTTCTTTCAATTTTCTACAAATTATTCATTGATATAAATGCAATTTATTGATGAATTGAATTGAATTGAAGGCTACTCAAGAATAGACCATATTCACACTATCAATCAGATGATAGAGAAATGTGCGGAATATAACCAACCCTTACATATAGCTTTCATTGATTACGAGAAAGCGTTTGATTCTGTCAAAACCTCAGCAGTCATGGAGGCATTCCGGAATTCGGGTGTAGACGAGCCGTATGTAAAAATACTGCAAGATATATATAGAGGCTCCCCATGCAGCCACCATAGTCCGCCATAAAGAAAGCAACAAAATCCCAATAAAGAAAGGCGTCAGGCAGGGAGATACGATCTCTCCAATGCTATTCGCAGCGTTTTTACAGGAGGTATTCAGAGACCTGAATTAGGAAGAATTGGGGATAAAAGTTAATGGAGAATACCTTATTAACTTGCGATTCACTGATGATATTGCCTTGCTTAGTAACTCAGGGGACCAATTGCAATGCATGCTCACTGACCTGGAGAGGCAAAGCAGAAGAGTGGGTCTAAAAATTAACCTTCAGAAAACTAAAGTAATGTTTAACAGTCTCGGAAGAGAAGAGCAATTTACAATAGGTAGCGAGGCACTGGAAAGGGAACACATCTACTTAGGGCAGGTAGTGGCGGTTGATCCGGATCCTGAGACGGAAATAATCAGAAGAATAAGAATGGGCTGCGTTCAAGTCATGAACAGCAGGTTGCCATTATCCCTCAAGAGAAAAGTGTATAACAGCTGTGTCTTACCAGTGCTCACCTACGGGGCAGAAACCTGGAAGCTTACGAAAAGGGTTCCACTTAAATTGAGGGCGACGCAACGAGCTATTCAAAGAAGAATGATGGGTGTAACGTTAAGGGACAAGAAAAGAGCAGATTGGGTGAGGGAACAAACGCGAGTTAATGACATCTTAGTTGAAATCAAGAAAAAGAAATGGGGGGGGGGGGGGGGGGCATGGGCAGGACATGTAATGAGGAGGGAAGATAACCGATGGTCATTAAGGGTTACGGACTGGATTCCAAGGGAAGGGAAGCGTAGCAGGGGGCGGCAGAAAGTTAGGTGGGCGGATGAGATTAAGAAGTTTGCAAGGACGGCATGGCCACAATTAGTACATGATCGGGGTTGTTGGAGAAGTATGGGAGAGGCCTTTGCCCTGCAGTGGGCGTAACCAGGCTGATGATGATGATGATGAATGAATTGAATGGCATCGAAAAAAATTTCTTTGCGGCTGCTCTACTCGAATGTGAACAATATGAACTTGGTCAAAAACGCGATGCATAATAGCTTTGACGTCCTGCATACATATGAGAATTTCGTGCTTATCGCGCTGACGCAACTCGGCTCGAGGCGACGCCTTATTGACGAGGCCCGAGCCGGCGTTGCCTATGTTTGCGGGCTGCAAATGCTGCTCAGGTGCATCGGTTCCCGCGTTGGATAAAGAAGGAACGCAGCTTGCGGATCATGCACTGTGCCAACGCGTGGTGATCGGGTTACGCCGTGCTAGTTCGAGGGGAGAAATTTATTTGATCTATACCGTGTGAATCCAGCTCGATGACCCTTTGAATACCTCTAAGGTCCTCCCCAACCTCGTTCAGGCCGTCATGACCTCCCGGCGTGCCCTGCTGCTGGACCCAACAAACGTCAAGGCGCTTTACCGATACGCTGTGGGACTGCGCATGCTTGGCGAGTACAAGGAGGCCCATCATGTGCAGCGCCGTTTGCTCGCTCTGAGGCCGCAGTCGGTGCACGTCAAGAAAGAGCTCCTGTTGCTGGAGGGCGGCCTTGTCGAACTGGAGCGAGACTACGAAGACCCGTACGAGTGCGTATGCACTCTATTTAAGCGCTAATGCGTGCGCGCGCACTCTGTGTGCTACTCTCGGAACTGTGAGTGAGCGAGTGAGTGAGTGAGTGAGTGAGTGAGTGAGTGAGTGAGTGAGTGAGTGAGTGAGTGAGTGAGTGAGTGAGTGAGTGAGTGAGTGAGTGAGTGAGTGAGTGAGTGAGTGAGTGAGTGAGTGAGTGAGTGAGTGAGTGCGGTGGACGGGCGAGATTATATTACCCTGTTTCCCTCCATATATATGATTTGTCGATATTAAAGAAACAAATTATGAACTATATTAAGAAAGAACGTTAAACAAAAAATTTATTTCGACGTTTTGGTCGGGGACCGCGCTATATATAATATCAATTGCGAAATACTATATTGCATTGAGAAAGAGAGGCATCATCGACAGTTGTTTTTCTATTCAACTGACGTATACCTAATTCACTGACGGTGACCATTCGGGACAGGTAAGATATTTTAATTCGTTTCCTGAAATCGCACAATATCTACATAGGATGCAGGTATAAAAGGCAACGAATACCTGACAGAGGTCCCTGATCCCGCATAGCAGTAGCAGCAGTACAATGAATAAAAATATACACAATTTCCACAAACATTCTTAATTAAACAAAGAAGTCGCAGTTTCACCTTGAAAGGCGGAGCATTGATTGAGACAGCAAATTATTAGACAGCTATAGGCTGTAATCTGAGTTGTTCTATCAGCTATATAAACTGCTGTAAATATGCGCTTACTAACTAAATTAACAAGGACAGTGTCACGCGCGCACAGGCAGACACGAACACACGTCACTGGATGACCGCGGACGCTCGCTCTCAGAACGCTGGTGTGATGATCGGCAGCAGCATAGAGTGAATTCCCTTTCGGGCTGCCTCTCGCTTCAAAGCGCAATAGGCGCGCGAGAATACAGCGCAAATGAAGCCACCATCTCGGTTCAGCTGGCCTTCGAACCCACCTCAGATTACCTGCAACAGCCGCGGCCGGTGTAGAAGCGGAGACGCATGCTACCCTGGCTCCCCCACCCCCCAACTCCCCTTCCAGCGCGCGCAGATGTCCCCGGTTCCTCTCCTTGCGCACGCAAAAAGCCGCCGAGCACCCTCCCCGCCTTCCTGACTTGCGCGCGCGAGAATACGTGGTCGCGCCAAGCCACCATCCTTATTGGCTCAACCTCGCATGCTTTCCCTCGTACCAACAAGAAACGGCGCGCCGCCGCGATCTTATCGCACTTCATACGGAACCTCACAGCGACGACAATTCTCCTGGAGTGTCCGTATAATTGCTATCGCAATAAAATAATTGGCGTTTTAGCTATTCAGCACAAATTTTATAGCGATGCCTTTTTTCTGTCCTATTCCTTTTTTTTTTTTTCGCCAGTGGTCAGAGCGACGCTCCGTTCGCTTTAGATCAGTGATCAGCTATCCATGAACTGTGGACAAACGTTACTAATTAAGCGTGAGCCGGAAATAACTAGCATGCAATTAAGTTGCTCAAGCATCGTAGTTAGAAGTTCGTTATGATATTTTCTAACTTCTCAATCGATACCTTGACAATGTGACACTAGTGATCCCGTTAGGTTATTATAATTTATATTTGGTTATGCTATGTTAGGGTGAATTGTCAACAAAAAGTTACTAGCGGCAACTTCAGTCAACAGTAAAAGATATCTACTTAGTTTCCTTCGCCTAATGATCCACCTCTTGTACTTTTTTTTATGTTAATGCATGGCAGCTAGGACATTCCGTGTATATTGGCCCACTGTCATGACGATGAAGAATGAGACACTGTCAAAGACGTGACATCAGTATCGCCCAAAAGGCGAAGCATCGATTGCGATAGCAAATTAGTAGACATACGACGACAATACGAAGTAAGGATAGTAATTTTATGGGCCGTATAGACTCGTGAATTTTCGCTTACCAAATTAACAACAATGCCGTCGCGCACGCGCAGACAAACAGAAACACCTCATTCGGTAAGCGCCGATATTCGCTGTCAAAACGCTGGTGTGAGGAAGAGCAGCAGCGAGCGAGTTGTCCTTTGCGCTGCCTCTCGCGTCAACGCGAACTGTGCGGCGAGAACACAGCGCAGGCGAAGCCATTAGCCCTCGGCGCACCTATAGACTCTGCACTCATGGCAGATCGCTTTCAAGATAGAGCCCACGTGGCCACGCTCAGCCGCGTCATACGCAGCCGCCGCCGGAGTAGAGCTCTCCCCCCCCCCCCCCCTCTCCTGGTGCCTTGCGCGCGATGGGAAACTGCGCGCTCCCCGCCTTCCTTCCTTGCTCGCGCGAGATCAAGCCACCACCCTCGGCCCACCCTCGCACTCTATCTCTACATCTACAGCATAGGCGAGCGGCAACGATGTTATTGCACTTGGACTTTCTGCGGGACATCACGGCGATGGCGACGGCAAGAATGCGCCTGGACTGTCCATATAATTGCTATCGCAATAAAAGCGAACGCTTTATTGGGTGCCCCTGATTGCTCACAAAAACAAGCAACACTCGGAGCAAAACGAAACGGCGAGCACGTAATTGTGGGAATCTGATCTACGGCTCAGACGCGTCGGCCATTTATGCGTGATTCATCATACATTCCAGCGTAATCGCTGGTGCACGCGTACGTTCTAGAATGTACACCGCTATTCGAGTAGTTCATGAAATGTGATAGACAAGGCTCCCGCGCTACAGAATTCGAGATAGTTCCGATACATGAAGACACCTCCTGCGTTGAGCGATGAGGTTGTCACAGTTGTAAACGGGTGAAAAACTGCCGCCGGAAAACGAGTAACACGCGTGTCATTCTGCATTTATTACCATGCTTTGTAGGGGCCAACAAAATGCAGCATGCACGCGAGGCATTCTTTTAACGGAGTCTACTTCAGTGGCACAAAATGTTTTCTGCATTCTTTTGCTTTATACATTCAGTATATAGTGTTTTCTGCCTTCACTGAAGCTAAAGCAGCCTATAGTACAGCCCACGCCACGCAGCGCCACGGTTGTTAAGGTGAACTAACAGGTACAGGCAGTGGCTCGATATGATAGGAAGCTGATGAAAGTTGTGCAGATTGCTCCGAACTCTATTTTTCTGCCACGTTTACTTTACGTTTTGCTCCATAGTGCGAGCGTTCGTCGTATATTGACCTTGTTCTCTTGGTCCTGTCCATGTGCCTCACATGTCTCAACAACAGGACTTCGGACGAGCTGGATTTGAAAGAGGCGTTTCAGCGCTTGTCCATCGAACAGGCCGTGGAACCGGTCACCAGGAGCCTGATTCGACAGGCCTTGGAAGCGCTCACTACGGCAGAGCCGGGCACCGAACTGTCTTTCGTAAATATCTTCAGCCGAGAAGACCTCGCTTACATCAACATGGTGTGTTGGGACCTAAGGCTGCCGTGCTACGACGTCCAGGGAGGCCTCAAAGCGCGCCGCCCTTTGTTGTGAGCTCGCTCCCCCCTTTGCTCAGCCGGATTTGTGTACCACAGGCACCGGCCCCACCAGCAGTACATGGCAGCCGTGGTGCGTCTAAATAAAACCGGCCGCCAAAAAGTGTCGTTTGTGTCACCACGCGTATACTGAACGCTTATGTCATGGAGAAATAGTGAAGCATTTCAGTATGTAACTCCAACTTAACCAGAGGGATAACAAACCAATTGACGATCACGTTCGAGGATGCACGCCACCCTGCTTGGTTAAATTAGCAAGGGGTTACATTCGATGTTTCGAATACGAAGGGAATTTGGTGCACCAACTATTCGTAATGGAAAATTAGCTATTCTGTATTTTCTAATATAGAAGCCAAATATTTCGCAACAATGGACTGCTAGAAGTCGGGTTACAGAGCTCCGCCCGCTAAGCCATCGCCACCTCTATTTTTCTGGCTAAGCAAAGTGTCACGAATGACCAAAATTGAAGCGAAGGGGGAGTTGTCGAATCAATGCCGAAAAGAATTGAGTAATGCAAGTTTTGTTTTTGGTTTCGCGTTGTACGTCTATAGACTACCGGCGAGTTTTGTTTGTTGCCGGCAATGTACTGTTTCTTACAGTGTATAGTCATGTAGTTTTATTTTCTTTCTTCCGCTATACAACCAGTGCCGTTTTCTTTGAAACGTGTCATTTTACGTGTCTACGGCACAGAAGTCCTTCGGCAGTTTTTCTTTTCTTTTACAAATACTTATATTTCTTCAACCACCATTTATTTAGCGTTCTCGAGAAGCGTTCATTTTGACCGGCTATTCATGGAGTCCTGTTACTGACGATTAGTGAGCTTCTGATTAAGGTTTTTTTCTAAATGAACGTGATAGTTGGCTGTTCTTTTTTGACTAGTCTGTACAAGCATGGTACACAACTATACTGAAACAAGCATTTCTGCTCCAAATATATGCGGCTGCGTTCGCCTCGATTCGGTGTTCTATACTTACTATTCGTATTATACGACATCTTTACATTCGCCCATGTCTAGTTATAATAGAATGAAGCAAGAATCCGCCAGCAGGTTACGTCAGTGTAGCTCGCTCTGGCTAGAGCGACTTGTCCGCCCTCGCCGCTTTCCGGCTGACCCTGTAGGTGCACCTCTCCGTGTGAGCGGAGGAGGTGCATTCGCAGAGACGGCGGTGCATGCCTTCTGTGTAGAAAAGTCACACACGGGCATATCGCTCTCTGCAAGTCCATTTGCTGAAACATAGCAGAAGGGCCCGGGACCAAAGAACCTAAATTAACCTACACCAACACAATTCGACGCTTTGTCAAGGGTATTAGTAAAATATACCTCGAAGCAAGTCAGCTACAGCGGTTTGACATAGTGGAGATCAATCCGCTTCGACGATTTTCATCATCATCGGCAGCAGCCTATTTTACTAACAATTATTCAAATCCAAACTGGGTGTACTGATGAGCTGATTGGTCGGTTTGCCTCTGTATGGTTTATGCCCACTATGGAGGCTCCGACTATTCTTTTAGGGGATGAAAATAAAAAAAGGAAAATAACAAATACGTTAGAATTTAGCAAGAAAATCGTACTGAATTTTCTCAAAATTTTCTCAAAGGCTGCGCAGTCATCCATGAGGCAATGTTTGTCTCTGACAGTGCCCGCGACAATTCTGTCTTGGGAGTCTCTGATAGAGGAGGACAATATCAGATTCGCAATTCGAAAGTTTCGAATGTTCGCACACCCCTAGTTGTGTGTATACCGCCAAGTACTCGATGTTCTTGATAATGCTGCCTGCTGTACGATGCGTCGTGGTAAGCGAGTTCAGAGGATATGGCGAATCACTGGTCTGCTGTTTCGCTCATTGGTTTTATTTTTCGGCTATTACTGCATGATGGGCACGTTGTAGTACATTTTCCATCACGAAATTGCATTTTCTCAGGCTTGAACGTTAAAATAAAAAAATTGCCACGGTTACAAGATTTCATCACATAAGTCCAAGCACACACACTTATACAAAAGGAATCTCAGCACCTCAAGTTGTGTTTATAAGCCCACGTGAAACATTACATTAGAAAGATAAATAAGAAATAGGTCGATTAAAAAGAGATTCTGAAGCTTAAGCGTCCCAATCCTTTACTTCGCAATCAAGTTCATACACGCTACACACGATACCACGTCTATTAAGAATGCTCCACACACATGTTACATACTATGTAATCCGTATCACAACAATCAATATGTGAGCTGGTCCAAAATATTGTTACGTTAATGAAACACTGTTCACATAGTTCAGTGCACAGTCTATTTTCTGCGATGTGAACGCGCACACCTCATAATCGCTGCTGCTGGTCAAGAAGCCGAGTCTGGTACCCTTTCTCTTCCGCGTCTATATCACTATTAACTAGAGCGCCCAAGACGTTGGTGCTGGCGTCGCACATGATTGATGTCCCACGCGATCCTCTGGCGTTGCATGTCGTTTTGACGTGCGTGGTCATTCAAGACGGACGCCTCCTGTCCGTGTGACCGGAACCAGGACGGTTAGACAATCTAATATTGCATTATTACAACATTAACGTGTGGCTAGCGCAACAAGCGAGTACACATAATACATTCAAAACGGTACTCCGAAATAAAGACAAAATAAGCAGAAAGTGTCACTCGTCGGGCAGCGAAATGTAGTCAAACAGTTCAAACAGCACTGCGATACAGTTGAATACGCAAGTAAGAAATAATGAGCAAAACACGGCAAAAAAAAAAACGACTTCGGAAGTGACAAAATAAGAAATAGCGCTCTTAGAAAAAGCGGAAGCGTGCCTATGGTGAAGGCACTGCTCCCAACACCAAGCAGGCTAAACGTCGACTGGCCGCCATGTTAGCGCCGAGGTTTCGAGGCGTCTCCTAGTAGAGGATGTGGGGTCGTATCTGGCGGCACTGCTCGGCACGTGTTGACGCTGCCAGCGAGAAGCCGTCGAGCGTGATCTCGACCGTGTCGTTGCCCAGGCCGTGGAACTCGGGCCACTCGGCGCCTTCGCGCAACTGAGGCAGCGTCCTGCAAGGTTCCCGGAACAAGTAGCACGCATTGCGTTTCATGGGCCAAAGTCCGGTTGTATGCGATGAGACATACTAGAAACGCCGAGTTCGCGTTACACGATACCATTATACATACGTACAGTCTGACTAAGCTGAGTGCTACTTCGTTTACATCGAGATGAAGCGCAGGGCCATGCCACGCAGCCATGCTAACACAGCCATGCCACCACTTGTTCATCGTGGCGCTTGTTTGTTATCGTCTGCAGCGGTCTTCCCGACACGCCAAGGAGTCCGGAATACTTCTGACCGCCTAATCTTCGCCGAATCTTTGTACGAGGGCGTTTCCACGTTGTATCCATAACCGAACGCGGCCACCAGAGCCGAAAGTATCGAGCCCGTGGCCTCGTGTTCAGCGCAATGCTGCTGTAGATATGACTTGTGCGCGAAAGCACGAGCACCTCAGTGCTATGGACGCACCCCTCCTTTGCGAACGTGGCCACAAGCTTTATGAGCCGGCGGCTGAGGTCCTGTTCCTGCGGCGTTCCCAGTCCTCGGCGGAGTGGCACTCCGAACACGAAGTCCAGGTCCTCGTACTGCGCCGGAAACGAATCGTTCCAGCCGCTGAAGCTCGGCTTGTGGACGAACACGTAGCTGTACACGCGGTTATTGCCCGAAGACAGGTGCTCTGCCAGGTACTGTACCGGGCACGAGGACAGCACGTCGCCTGCACACGCCGATAAGGGGCTGCGTCAAGGGCGGTTCAGAAAGTTTCGATGCTCTATATATATATATATATATATATATATATATATATATATATATATATATAGCTAGAGAAAATGCGTGTAAATTAATGGTCGCTATCGGTCGCCCGCTGTGGTTACCCAGGCAACGAACTTGGATCTGATGCGCGTGATAAAGCTTGCTACGCCGTTAACGCGAGTCGTTTCAGATGTTTTACTTTGCGAGACTCGCTTACCAAGCAGCTGCTTGAAGTGCGACAGCGCCCAGGTGCGGTTGTCCCGCTGGTCGGCGTTGGTGTAAAGCGCGATGAGCCGCGCCACGTCCACCACGCCGTACGCGGCCAGCAATTCGCCAAGGTTGATGGGCTTCCGGAGGCTCGTGTAGACCTCGGCCAGCACAACGCCCTCGCCGGAGACGGTGCCCAGCAGCACCTCCTTCGAGTGGATCGCGTCCGACAGCAACTGGCTCGGATACGCTGCAGCGGTGACCGTACACGTATACGTGCAAAAGAGATGAGACCACTTGAAAACTTTTCTTCCTCACCTATAGTTTAGAGGCACTGTCTCAGCTCCTATTTTCCTATTTTTTTTCTTGAAGCTTCCCACAAGGAACCTGGATCACTGGGCGAAATGGCCCTGTTGCAAGCTCTTGAGCGAAAAGACGACTGGCACGAGTGGAAAACACGACGAAAGCGCTTTTGCTGTGCCGATCCATCCTGCATATTTCGGATTTTTGCACTAGTAATCCTGCTTTCGAATCCTCATAACAGAAGTTTTGAAGTAATCACGGTGAATTTTGGATGTCTGAAGACTTCGATTGGCTCGACATCGCCTGCAGTCTTGAGAGCGGTGGGCATAGAAAGTGTATTCTGTAGATAGTGCCGTTGAACGGGTACGTGTGGTATCTTCTAGTAACCATATTTTGCACCAAAGAGCTGCTTTTGACAAACTTGAAGCTGATCCTCGGCTATTAAGATACGCATAAGTGATTTTTTGATGCTGCTTGTAAACTGAGGCTGAGATTTCACATCTTTAATTTGGCGGGTGCTATCACGCATGTTCCGGTGGAACGAGTGAATGAATTGCGGAAAAGTAATAAAAACGTAGTTTCATGTTGAGTGAATTTCGGATGTGATCCATAATTTAGCATGACGTGTTTCGTCTACGGCTATGCAACTGGGTATATCCAGGATCGAGTGAACGGGTCGCCATGCGGTATTGCACTGTGTCAGGAGGTCATGTTGCCGCGTCGCCGCCTACGTTTGAAATTTTTCGATGGAATGTCTTTCGAGAACGGAGGGATTGCACTTTAACGCAACATCGTCATTTTCTGGTATTGTAGCTCCGTATTTAAGCGTAAAGGCAATAAATTATTTAAAGGATTGCTTCCCGGAAGATCCCGCATGCAGTAGAATGTTTACAGTGGGAGGCGTCAAGACTCTTCGACAGATAAATCATTCCGCAGCAATCGCCAATTTATACAATACTTTGTCCCTCTCAAGTATCCATGCGCCGGCAGAGTCGAAGGCATCCGTTAACGTCTTCCACGCTCTTACATGTCTCGCTGTGCTTTCCAAGGCTGGGATTAATGAGCACACAACGTGTGTTCGATCGCAGTAGTCCCTTGAATACCACATTCAACTTACCCCGCTAACTCGTTCAGATACTTTCTGTAAATACTACAAAAAGCGATAACTTTCCATAAGCGTTCGAGAGTCTGTTACGTGCCTTAAGTTAAGCAACTGGTCGAGCGCCCATTGCATGATGACAGATTGAACCGGCATCCTCAGTCATAACGCCGCCTATGCCGTTGTATGCCAAGGTGCTCCTCAAATGGCCAAGCGTTACTTTCGAGACCCGTCCTATGGTGTGACCAGAGCTGCCGCGGTACAGCATACCAGTGCTCCAAATCTTGGCAGGGCTAGGATTCACACTTCTCAGGCTATTTTGGCTCGGACAGTGGCTTCAAAGCCTTTGGCAAGGATTCTCGGTAGCTGCGCCGCTTACCAGGCAGGAACTCGGTGTCGAAGCTGGGCCCGAACACGAAGTCGATGTCCTTGTGCGCCTTGCGCTGCACGAACATCTCGGGCTCAACCTTTCGCAGGCAGTCGAGCGCCAGCTGTGGCTCCTCTTCCTTGGTGTTGCACTTGAGATTCACTTGGAGCGAGCGCACGTTGCCGGTGCTCGCGTCGCCCGTGTTGTTCTTGAAGAGGCGCAGTGCAGAGCCGCTCTGCAGGATCAACCTGAATAGACAAATAACAAACGTGTTCTGCCTAAACAAACTGCAACTGAAACCTGCGTTTGCGCCGTATAGGCACAGGAATGGAGCTGAGGACATCGCAAGAGACGCAAAATGAAGCTTTGTCCTTTCTCGTTACTTTCAGCGATAGAAAACGGAACGAGAAAGAGATCTAAATTTCTAATGATTCAGCCATACGTTTGCTACCCTGTCGTATTTTTAACCTCTTATTACATGAATTTGTGTTTTCTAGTGAAAAAAAAATTTGACAAGTGTTTATTTTCGCCAGAAATGCTGGACCAAGCCTCAGTTTTCAAAAGAAACGCAATGTCGTGATTTTCTGAGCGGAAATAATTTCGTATCATGTCCTACACCATGTAGTTACGGGCATATTTTACAAGCATGCAGAAAGGCAACCATTGAAAAAAACTTGAAACTCAGCCGTAATATATAGTGTATTTTTCTCGAAGCTCGGTAAATTACAAGTTTATTTAAACTTTGATGACATCATTCTTGGTTGACTAAATTAGCTGCAATATACTTAAGCCGGATACCGCAGTGCGCTTCCATATATGTAATTTTTTTTCTCCCTTTGTGCGGACTAGGAGCTTGACGCAAGCCGCATGAATACCTTCTTTCTCCGAGAGTTCTTTGTTGCTCTTCTTGCCTTTAGCTCTTGTAACACGGCTGGCGCCACGCTATGTCGATTATAAAAAACTTGAAATGTTCATCTTATCACATATAAATCACAATAATGGTGCCATCCAACAGATGATCTGTAAAAAGTGCTACATTTTCTCAGCAAATCTGTTTTCTCACAACAAAACAATTTCTGCTCTCGTCCACAAAGCAACCCATAGCTGCATGCTGTATGATACATGATACGGCCAGCAATGCTTGTCTCGAAGAACCATCGGAATATCTTCCTGGTTTCAAGCATAACAGTGGACTCAAACAATAAACTGAACCCCCGCTTTTGTTACTGCGGCGCTGCTTTCTAGGCCAGGGATTGCGAAAATAACCAGTTTGTTTACGATCTTTTCGTGCATTGTGTGACGCGCTGCCGGCATACATATTTTGAGAGAAAAATAACGCACAAATTATTTCCAGAGTTACGGTCGCTTTTAATTTCAATTTCTTTGGTAGAGATGACACAGATTCCGGGTAAATAATATATGTGCTGATTTCCTTTGTGTTGATTCTACCTAGTCAGAGGACGTTGTTATGTATCACATATGACACGCAATGCGGTAAGTATTGTAATGCGCTAATTACGTGCTTTAATAATGACCGATCATTACATTATCATTTTCTTCTGAAACTTTCAGCTCATATTTGTCGCTCTTTTGTCACTGTGGGGTTCACAAAGTCCGCCGTGTGCTTCACGATTAAACTTAAATGTGAAAGGGGCTCACCCATTCACTAGCCCACAAAGAAAAAAAACAGCACGAGTACAGGACGCAAAGTGAACGAAAGACACAACCAGGCGCATTGTGAGGCTATAAAGCGGCGGTAGCGAAATCGCCTCTGGTCGCCGCCGTTGCGAACCTCGTACGCAAAGAGCGTTGGCTGTGCGTAGCTTTCATGCTTGGGTAATCAGGCTAAGACTCGCAAGATACCCGAGTGTAGCCACAATGAGTATCGTAGAAACTTTGCTCGGTGAATTAGAAATAATTATCCAGAAACATACCTTCTTCACGGGAAATGAAGCTTATGGCGGTAATAACACACATTCACAAAATAGCACTTCGCCTATAAAAGATCACTACGAAACGAGCAGTGCGGTTGGCTCTCACCGCCCCACACGTATTGCAGATTCACTGCATAAAAGTATACAGTGACGGGCACAATGATGTAAAATGCGAGAAGGAGCACGCAAATAGCGGCCTCCCGTTGTGATGCAGACGCCGATACCCTATGGGACCAATGGGTAGCTATATGCGTAAATGAGCGCCTGCGTGATCAATTCTATTCGTTCATGGCAGTGCACGCTGAACACTTATAGTTAAGAACTAACATCTGTGAAGGTTGCTCTTGAGTTGCCGTTTCATTAAAAAAAGAACCTGGAGGCATGGGAAGCATATATATATATATATATATATATATATATATATATATATATATATATATATATATATATATATATATATATATATTGAAAAGGGGCTATGCATGATTAAGTGAGCGCGCCACCGCTGAAGCTGCAGCACAACAGAGTTTCGCCGTGCAGTCGTCGAAGGCGACATGGCTGTAAACGCGTACGCTTCGCTGCTTCCTTTCCCATATCGGGTGGGCGCTCTGGTGTGAAGGGTAAAAGAAGCGGGCAAGCGGGCACAGTGGTCAGCTCGCTTTCCCTCCCGTCTTCATGCTGCCTTTCCCATCTGCCAAACAGCCTACGTAAACAAAATCCTGCTTTCGTGAGCCATCCACCGGAAAAATGCGCGCGGCGGTTTCAGGTAATCCTGTAAGTTTCTGGAAGATAGCTATTTATTTGTCCTTAAAGGCCCCTCAACAGGTCTGGCCATTATGAGCTGACAAGCGTAGAGCATACAATGCGCGTTAACGATCGTGTTTGCAAAGAATGACATCGCTACGCACCGCGGGAAGGTCTGAAATTTCAATCCGAACGCCTTTTCCCTTTCCCTCCCGGCAACAGCTCTCCAAGCTGGACGGTGACGTGCTCGTGTCCCTGCGCCTACGTACTCGTGGCCACAGTGTGACGTCGCTCGTGGGGACACATGAGTTCGAGAATTATTCAAGGCAACATCTCTTATTTGTGTGATCTGTTGCTTGAATTGACGAATTGAAGTTTAGGGAAATAATAAAACACACGAACGCAATGCCTCCGTGTTTTTTTGTTTTGCATCGCACCGAAGCTAGAGAGGTGTGCTTCCGCTTCGTCTACTTGTTCCTAAGTGCGTGCAGTCGCGTGCGCAGGCACCGAAACTATGCCACTTTCTACCGTGATCCAGCGCCGGGATCATGCTCTGCGATCCGCTTGTTCTGCCTCAATATTCGTGTAGCACTGAATTACAACGCGTCATATGCCCTTGCGCACACTGGGGTAAATCGTGCGCTGCGCGAAACGAGCCAGTCACAACAACTCGCGCGCAACGCCGTCAACGGAAGTGCGCACGCCGCAACGTAAAGCCAGGAGAAAAAAAAAACGAGGCGGGGCCCGTGACGTATGCGCCACGCGATCCTCGAGGTCCGGTATGGGAGAATGCAAGGAAGGAATTTCGCTTGCGGAGGCTAGACGGGACAAGTGGAGAGCGTGGCTCGCTGTGCAGTGGAGCTCCTGAAATCATGTGTTCGCGGCACTGAAATATTTCTATCTCGGTTATTAATGGGAGCCGATATGAAAAAATTTTGAGGCAGAACGCTCCCTAGAAGACACGTAAGAACTTCAAGCGTATAACCAACATTTGCTATAGGGCCTGGTGAGTGGCCCCTTAAAAGTAATTTTCGCCACGCGTCTGCAGGAGAAATCCTGTGACGCGGTGTCCAAAACGACGTCCGACGAGTCTGAAATATGGCTGCTAAAGACTGCTGGGAGCCTGATGGAACGTTTTGGAAACTTGCTGGGCGGGGTTTTTGGTACCATGGGCCAGACGCTGGATCACACGTGGAATCTTGTACTGTGTAGCTTACACGTTAAAGTGTGGCCAAACTAGCGGGAGAACGCATGCAGCGCGCCTCCTGCGCGCCAGAACTAACGGCATTTTTTTCCTGTCGCCGAGAGAATGGATCTTGCTACCGCTCTCAGTGGTTCGGCCTTCGGGCGAAAAGTTTCCCGCTACATAGCATCGATCGAGTTGCGGCTATTGCGCCTGATGTGCGTTGTACCTGGGCACCCCCTTGACCCAGTGGGGTTCGGGAGAGAGCAGCTGGTAGCCGACGGACACGGCGCCGGCCTCGTAGCCGTGCAGCACCAGACGCTCCGGGTCGCCGCCAAAGAATCGCACGTTATCGCGCGTCCACTCGAGGGCCAGGCGCTGGTCGTATAGCGCCAGGTTGCCCGGAGAGGACTCGCTGTTTGCATTCGCCCTAAGGAAGCCAAGTGGGCCGAGCCTGAAGTTGGGAACCACGACCACGAGATTACCCAGCGCAGAGAGCAGCTCGCCGCGCAACAACTCCTGGCTGTTGCCGCCATAGTAGAACTGGAAGCCGTGCAGGAACACCAGCACAGGGAGGCCCTGCAGAGACGCAGACGGGACACAATCGGGCCGAGCTTCCGTGCTCGGCGTTTGTTGATTGATCAAGAGAGTTGCTGTTGAGCAGAACGGGAGAACGGCAGAACGGGAAGACTAAGATCTGCTCAAGGCTGTTTTGTCTTCCTCGTTTCCACAAACCTCGTTCTAGCCAGTCAGCCGTAGCAGTGCCGACCCAGTTCTAATTGAGCACTGTGACCACGCACCGTAATTTAAGGTCCCAATTACAAAGAAACGCAGCTGTAAAGAGAGACGCCGTAGTTTATGGCTTCGGATTAGTTTTGAGCACGCAGGGTTCGTTAGCGCGCACACAAAGCACAGTACAATGCGGTAACATGTCGAGGGTGACCTTTGCGTTGATGCTGGGCGTCCACAGGTTGAGCCGCAGGCAGTCCTCCGAGCCGCTGTTGGCCGCGTCGTACACGGAGAAGTTGCCGATGCGCAGGGGCGGCTGCAGGCAGGGGGCGCTGCCCCCCGTGTTCTGCTGCGCCCACTGGCCGGGGCGCACGGGCCGCCGGAACCGGAGCTCGCCGCCCGTCGCGTTGCCGAACGGGATGCCGAGAAAGCTGTCGCACTCGAGCCCACCTTCGACACGCTCGTGTGAGCCGCGGTACGTGCCTGCATGCGGACATTCAACGACCGCGGGAGGGTGACTCACTGACAACGAACTGAATAGATGATTTCCGGTTTCTTAACAGTTTCTGTAATATACCACAGCGCATGATGACGCTGAACTTGCCTGACATTCCACACTTACTTGACTCAAGTATCTCAGACAGAAGTTCGCCAACCATTGAAATGCTGGTCGAAATGCATCGCTTCATCATTTCGTGTCCCGGCACTATTGGTTAGAGACCGCGTGCCTGACGCGTCTGTTTTACACTCTTCGGCAAAGCTGTCTGCGACCTTTTTGCTCACCGGACTTCAATTGTCGATAACAAGGCCAACAGAAATATTGGCCTAGTCCTTCATCCCATACTTCCAAAAAATAATAATAAAAGAACACTTCACAATGACTCTATTCTGAAAATGGGACGTGATTGGTGACGTGCTGACGTCCAGCTCATCAGCCGCCGAGTCGTCAGCCGCGCCCGGTGGCTGACGACTCGACGCGGCCTAGGCCAATCGCGTGAGGCGAAACTGAACTCAAACTGAACGTAAATTGAACGCGCGTTTCGAACAACGATCTCCGATCGCGCCCCTGCTCACGAAACGGCTGTACTAACAGAACTTCACAATTACTGTCACGATCCACCCGGGTTCGTGAACAAGGTAGGGCTGGAGGCACCCTCCGTTAGACGGACGCTCCGCAGCGTGGTGGTGCTGAACGATGACTGACCGCCGAGCGGCTGTGCTCGTCGGTGTTTATTGCAGTGCGGTGACCAATGCTGCCTGCCGAGCTTGGCAGGCCACCGAGCCTGGCGGCGAACGAACATTATGCCTGAGAGTGCGTCACAAGCTTGCTCACGGCAAGCGCCTGAGCGCTTGCCGCCGGTACATTAGTCCTTCCTGTGCTGAGCATATGCGTGCGCCGCTAAAGGCTCACTCACATTAGGCCGACCCGACACCGATTTCGGTCTGCCGAATATCGGCGACAGCATTCTTTCCCTCGTGTCGGCGCCTCTCTCACACTGTACCGACGTCGACAATCTGCCTACGGTCGCCGCAGAGCTCGGCGTCGGTACAGTGTGACAGAGGCACCGACATGAAAGTAAAGAACGCGGTAGCCGATAGTCGGCAGACCAAAATTGGTGTATGGTCGGCCCAGTGTGAGTGAGCCATAACGACGATGCATCCCAGCGCTTTGAGCTGTCGTTTTGCGCAGTCGTGTCCTGTTCTGCGATAAAGGTCTAAGTTTTGAATTGTCAAGTCTCCTGAACCGACCTTTTGCTATCGGTTTTATTCCAGACGACCCGCCGGGATTAGGCGGGAACAGTGAGCTGTGTCATTCCTGCCAATGGAGCGCCACTTAATGTTCGTTGTCGCCAAAGGGCGAGAGCAGTTTGGAAATCGTGCGACTCTGGGGTGACGCAACTTGTCATCCAGTTCAGAAAGAATTCTTCAAATGTGAAGTTTGCTTATCGAAGACATGACAAATTTTCTTAGCTTGAGCTAGTTCTCTTAAAAGAGGACGCCTTGATTCTGTAACTGGCTATGAATTTCTGTAAAACACGGGGCTTTCGCAGAGATGCGACAGCCCTTTGGGCATGCTGGACTCGCTTTCGGAGGTCGCGGAAGGGCTGAGCCCCGGTATAAAAGGAAACATCTAATTGCACTGTTACATTTCGTCGCGCAGAGCTAGCTGGACTCCGGGGTCAATATTAGTATTGATGTACCATTCCCTTTCTTCTCTTGGCCTCGGTAAGTCATCGGGCCATCTTGAATGATTAAAGAAGTATCCATCCAACCGTCTTTACCCCGAGGCTATGGTGTTGGGCTGCTGAGCACGAGGTCGCGGGATCGAATCCCGGCCACGGCGGCCGCATTTCGATGGGGGCGAAATGCGAAAACACCCGTGTGCTTAGATTTAGGTGCACGTTAAAGAACCCCAGGTGGTCAAGATTTCCGGAGTCCTCCACTACGGCGTGCCTCATAATCAGAAAGTGGTTTTGGCACGTAAAACCCCAAATATTATTATTATTATTATCTTTACCCCGAGGTATACACAGAAAGATGCCCATTCGCGACACGCGCTGTGACTGTGGCAGAAAGAGTACCCCACGCGGCGTCCACTTGTACAGTTATCTGCGTCTTGGCCAGCACGGCGAACAGCACCAGCGCCACCATGGGCAGCGCGATGACGAGCACCACGGCGCACAGCAGGGGCTTGCCGCGGCGCTGGCCGGTGTCGGCGCTTGTCGGGTTCACCACGTGGCGTTCGAGCACCTTGTCCAGCATAGTCTCTTCCTCTTCTCCCCGGTGTAGTCCGCCAACCGGAGCCATTGACGCCTGAACGAGGGCAACGACATCGTCCATCGCTCGTGCCCTGATAACTCGTCGCAAGAATATCAGATACCTCGGGCGTACCACCGTTACCGCTGATCCTTACCCTGGAGAGCCGCCGAGACTGGCTAATTCTGGTCGGATTGTTCGGTGAAATTTGCGTCTCCGAGGGTGCCGAGACCGGGGACACTGGAGGAAACGGGCTACTCTGTAACCCAGTGCAGAAGAGTCAAGTGGTAGAGCCGGAAGCGGAAGCGAGTCAACACGGAAATACTCGTAAAAATAAGCGGCTTTTTTGGCTAAGCTAACAAACGCAGTAAAACAACTTTGCAACTGTCCCCAAACAATAATCGTCACCTGTTCCTGCTTGCGCTTTTTCTGTAGAAAACTCTGCGCTCGCTATTTTCCTCTCACGAATGCTATGTCATGCTGATAACGCGCATGCTGTTGGTGACCTTGATGTACCGGGCGAACAGCGGTAAAAAAAAAATGAAAATACGCGCAAGGCAGATGACAATTCTTGTTTGGGGACAAGATAAGCGTCAAAGTGTTGCAAACTTGTGTACTCCTGTTTTGGAAAAATGCGCCGAAAATGACACGAATTAGACCTCGAATCATGCGCTTTTTTGTTTCTCAAAACAAGTACATCTCGTTCAAGTAAGGCCTTATTAGTATATATACTAGACTTCATTCGGTTCACGTATGACTCTTTTCGTTGCGGCAATCTTTTAAGACTCCTTGGACTGTCACGTTATGCCCTATTGTTTCTTGCACCTCTGGATCGAAGACACACGAGCAAGTGTTACGTACGAAGACCGCCTTGCGCGAGTTGAAATAGGGCGAGTTCTCGCTGAAGCTCCCTGGGGACGGCGGTGACGGCTGATGCGACGTCATCGCCCCGTTCACCTGTCGCCACAGTAGAGAACGAGGAAAGAATGAAAAGGTGTTGCGGCACTTCGTGAGAGTGCACTATAGAAATAGGCGACTATAGCTTCATCAAAGGCCAACTTGGCGCCACCTATGTTATCGTGGCGTCGTGACACAGAGCACATTTACTGCAGGTATGGAGGTGGTGCTCATAACAATAATAGAGTGTTGCGCGTGTTTGTTCAAACTGACTCATCTGTGGCAGCTGAAACGATCACAAAAACGGAGCGCGCGATTGTATCGTGAGGTCCTCACGCATTGACCCCATTCACCTCCTGAGAAAAAAAAACGAAGAAAAGAAACGAAACTAGTTCGTCGCGACAGGTATACGTACCAGGGTGAATTATTTAAGGTGCTTTTTGACTCTTGCCAGTATTCTTTTTTCAATAATTTTGAGAACTTAGACCTTCATGTAACGCAGTAATATGACATGGTGAAAATTTCATGTCACGCCTGCTTTAATATCTTTGTTTCTAATACTGATATTGTTGTTTTGTTTTTCTGTCATGGTGAAACAACGCCAGTCCGAACGTCCTTTAGCTTACAATTTTTCTGCATAGAAAATGCTTTATGTCATTGGCGGTTCTGAGCCTCAAACGAGCTAAAAATCCAACATCAAGCTCTGCAGAAAACGGTACCGCCGGTTGAACAGCAACACTGTAGCTTGCTTGGTCACACCGTGGCCTATAAATCAACTTGCGTAAGCAGTTGCGCACAGTCGTGTCGCCGAAACTCTCGAGATATCTAAACAGCACTTCAGCACACGATGCTCGTTAAAGGCCCGTGGCCCGTCACTTCGTGAACCTCCCTAAGTCATCCATAGAGGATGCCTGGAGGGGTCGCGGACTCCTTAGTCTTGCGGAACACTCGAGGCCTTCAGAAGTGCTTGAGGAGACCTAAGACCGACTAGAGAAGACAATGCATGATGTCTTAGGTCTATGACATTGTACTGCCCAATGCATAAAGTTAGGGGGGGTGCAGACTGCGCCACCCCACCCCGATATTTAAGCAGGGGCTCGTGCGAGCTCGCCTTGCGCAGACACGCGTTCGTGCCCCTGCTCGCACGTTCGCGATCTTCCTCCACAGCTGGCTCCGATGCCGCTCATCATGCCAAAAAAGGGCAAAGTTAATTAAGATAGACATAATAGTTCTGCGGAAACCCGCAAGGTGGAGAGAAATAATTATTAAAGGGAGAATCAGACATCCACCCGTTCGTAGCAATTGCTACAAAGGAAACCCATACGGGTTCCTCGAAAGAAAACCTTCACAGTTGAATAAAAATTTTTCCTGGTCCTCTCCACCTTGCCGGTTTCCGCAGAGTTATTACGTCAAACTCTTGCCTTTACTTCCTGTTGTCGACAAATTCGACTTCGCCCTGCCATCTGCTGGCCCCCTGGTTAGCTCAGATGGTAGAGCGGCTGCCCCGGAAAGGCGGCAGTCCCGGGTTCGGTTTCCGGACCAGGACGAATTTTTCTTCCACTGTGAGGCTTTTCTTTCGAGGAACCCGTGTAGGTATCCTTTGTAGCAATTGCTACGAACGGATGGATGTCTGATTTTCCCTTTATTAATTAGTTAAGATAGTGTTCATCGAGGCACTCGAACCCACGGCCGGTCCTCGTTGGGAGTCGAACCCTCGAGCTTATGTGGAAGTCGAACCACGACCTTTGGCGTTAAGGCGAAGTTAATCAAGACAAAGTTAATTAAGGCAGCGTCAATTATGGCACACGAACACCCGACCTCCTGTAGGAGAAAAAGAAATGATAAGTAACAACGCATTGAATGAGAATGTCAAGTAATCTAATGAACGTCTTTTGAGCGCGCAGGTTTTCGCCTTCACCCTCCTTGGCGTATGCTAAAGGGGCTGTCCACTTTTATTACCGGTAATACCGTGTGCGGGGTAATCTTAATTCTCAAAATTTTCGATTAAGGATTTAGTCGAGATTAATCGGTTCATGTGGAATGAGTAAAAACAGGAATGCAAGTGCTGCCGCAATGCTGCATGAATTTCCCCGAGGCGCTGCACATGACGGTCACCACCCTTTTTCGACTAAGATTCTTGGCACAGCATGCTGTTTCGTGGGCCGCACGAGCGTGAGGCTACTTCCCCGTGAATCAGTCAAGGTTCTCCTTGGTTTCTCTTAGGTGACCTATTAATTTTCACTGATTTAGTTGGGTATTATGAGTGCTGTGTTATACCACATGTATTTTGTTCCCTTTTTAGGTAATTAGGTGCTAAACCGTAAAATATATGGTTGTGGTGCCTGAGGATGCCAATGAAGCAAGGCAAGTAATAATCCGTGTTGCAGCCAGATTTATTTGCTTTCAGTTGACATGTTTTTAACCCTTAAATCACTTCCCGAGTTATTTTTGGAAAGTGTTTTCAAAATGACATTTCTTTTCAAGTGCTTTATTGAATCGGCACATTAAATAAATGCCCGAAATACACTCAGAATAATAGTTATTTTTAGAATAACGATAAAAAATTGTTTAATTCTAGAGAACGTTTCAGCGCGGCCGCGCGCCCTATCTTGGAATTAATTTTCCGTGTGGTGCAGCATCTCTTGTGGCTTCTTGCGCGCTCTGTCCTAGTGCACCTAGTACAGAATGTCGTGTGATCTCAAGCTTAGGAGACCCGTCAAAGCGAGAGGCAGCATGGAGCGTTCGTTCGCCACTGCTGCCTCTGTTCATCGCGTCATTGTTGCGACAGCGAGTTTCCGCGGTCATCGAGTAAAATACATTCATGCTTACCTGTGTGCGCTAATTTATTCAGTAAGCGAATGTTTATCGGAATTCATACAGCCGATAAAAAGGCTAACGTTACTTCTTACAGCTGTTTAGTAATTTGCTATAGGAATCAATGCTTCGCCTTTATGGCGAAACTAGCATTCCTTCCCTACGTGCTTTTTGCATTTTTCGCCATCTCTACTGCCGCGATCCTGTGCTTCGCTTTAAATACATAAATTGATGTAGCCGTTGCCGTAGCACAATTGGTAGTACAACCATACTTGCAAACTCTCCCGATTTATCCGACAGACTCGCGAATTACGACCAATCCTCCAAATTTTACGGACACGGCCAGAAATTTTCTGAAAATCTGTCCCAACCCAAAGAAAAAAATGAATGCAAGTAAAAAGAACACACGTATTCCAGCGCAGCCGCATTACAATTGTCAATATGCGCTAGGTAGCTAGCCAAAGTCAGGTATAAATCCAAGCCTTTTGTGCGTAGTCAGCGTAGGTCTAACTCAGTGCACTGGCAGACTGAGATATGCGTTAAGAGTGAACGTGAGTGAAAAGTCCGATATGCGCTTCATAATGGCAGGTTTTGTTAAGTCAGCTTCAGCGCTACACATTCTTGTTATGCGGAGAAGCATATAAAAAGTAAGAAGAGGCGATTGTGAAGTGACAGGAACGTGTTCCTGAATAATACACGTGGGCATGGGCCGCCTTCGATCAGAGCACGAGCGCTGAGACGTCTAATAAGTGTGCTGGCAGCCATTCTCATTTTTTTGTAATGTTGCTGTGGCCCCCAAAAAAGGGCGATTTTTTTTCTTTCTTTTATCGTCCCGCCCTCGGCGAGCTTCCCGAACTTCGAGGTCCCCAGTCTGACAGATATGTGCAGCACCTCGCGTAATGCGGATGTTGTAGGTTCAGATCCCACCGGCAGAAAGTTATATTTTCATGCACATTCATTTCCTTTTCTTCGCTCCTTTCTCAATTTCCATTTGAACTACAGCAGCTGATTTCGTCTACGCTTTCCCCGGTTTCATTGTCTATTGGCTTTTTATTGTTGTAATTATGAGGATTGGAGCCCCTCGGTCTCCCTTCTTTTCTTGCATATATACACATAAGGCAAATGTATATACTGTATATATACTTGAGTTCACTCCGGCGAAGGCCTGTTTTCTGGCGGAAACGTCAGTAAACATATATGCCATAACGTTCGTCCTCTTTTTCGTTCTTTTTTTAATGTTATACTTTTGTGCGTGTGTGTGCGTGCGTGAGAGAGCGCGTGTGCGCGTACGCGAGCTATATTGGTCGCCGCCCTATGAGGGCCCCCCTCCACTGAAGGAAGACTTCAAGCCCGGGTACCGGCAGGGCACGGACTTTACTCAAGTTTAAAAGGACTTCTTGCCGGGAAGCGGCTTACTTTAAATACTACTTTCGACGGCGGGAAAGTAGACATCACTCAGAGAACATGGCGCTCCTGTGTGTATAGTGTTCTGTCTGCGATGTCTGTTATCGCGCAATTACGAGATATTATATATGCTCAAGTGTTGTCAGTTTGGTTGGCATAGGCTAATAGTGGAAGGCAGCTGTTATGTCGCAAAGTCTTGTGCGTCGTCGTCTTTTGTGCCATCTCTTGCGCCGTGACACGAACACTTAACGGAGCAGGGTCTTATTTAGCGTGTTCTTGTATTCTCTATAGCGCCCTGTCTATAGTCGCGTTACCCGACGTTCGCTGGGCGCGACAGGCGGCGGTGCGGTCAGCGGTGCCCCGATCTGGTCATCCGGTGAGGCGGTGCTCCGTTGTCTCTTACGGACGCGGCGATCGGCTAGGCTCGACTTGGACGGCGAAACCGGAGCTCGTCGCGAGTGCCGCCGCCGACCCGCACCGGTCGATGGGCTGCGCACGCGCGCACCGGCACCGTCGCTCTTGGGCCTGCGCAGGGAAAGCTGCGCTCTTAGGGAAAAAGAATGTCGTCATATTCACTAACTATTATAAATATTAGCACGCTACTTGTCCCAAAAAGCACTACCTTCGAGGTAAGTGCAGGTAGTAAAACTACAGTACTTTTCACTTAGTACTAACTAAATACTACCTCTGTAAGTGCAGCTACTAACGCAACTGAAATATATTTACCAACAATATACAGTTGGGCCTATTCGATTTGTAAAGGCCGCTTGCATTGTCATATGAAGTCGATAGTATTATAAGAACATCATCATCATCATCATCATCATCATCATCATCATCATCATCATCATCATCCTGGTTAAGCCCGCTGCACACCCGCCGTGGTTGCTCAGTGGCTATGGTGTTGGGCTGCTGAGCACGAGGTCGCGGGATCGAATCCCGGCCACGGCGGCCGCATTTCGATGGGGGCGAAATGCGAAAACACCCGTGTGCTTAGATTTAGGTGCACGTTAAAGAACCCCAGGTGGTCGAAATTTCCGGAGTCCTCCACTACGGCGTGCCTCATAATCAGAAAGTGGTTTTGGCACGTAAAACCCCAAATATTATTATTATTATTAAGCCCGCTGCAGGGCAAAGGCCTCTCCCATACTACTCCAACTAGCCCGGTCATGTACTAAATGTGGCCATGTCGTCCCTGCAAACTTCTTAATCTCATCCGCTTTCTGCCGCCCGTTGCTACGCTTCCCTTCCCTTGGAATCCAGTCCGTAACCCTTAATGACCATCGGTTATCTTCCCTCCTCATTACATGTCCTGCCCATGCATGCCCCCCCCCCCATTTTTTTTTTCTTGATTTCAACTAAGATGGCATTAACTCGCGTTTGTTCCCTCACCCAATCTGCTCTTTTCTTATCCCTTAACGTTACACCCATCATTCTTCTTTCCATAGCTCATTGCGTCGTCCTCGATTTAAGTAAAACCCTTTTCGTAAGCCTCCAGGTTTCTGCCCCGTACGTGAGTACTGGTAAGACACAGCTGTTATACACTTTTCTCTTGAGGGATAATGAGAAAAGTGTATAACCAGCTGTGTGTCTTACCAGTACTCACGTACGGGGAAGTAAGAGCATAAGAAAGTAAAATAAAAATATATACATAAAAAGATAGAGAACCGCGTCCTTTGGCTATATATTAGGGCATATACACACATTGTTTACCAGGGACATTACGGGGCACTGACTCCGGGTAAGAATATACTACATATCTCCAACAAGCAATGATAAGCAAGAACACACTTAGAGAATGACAAAGAGTTACTATGCGACACTTACTCAAAGGGCATCCTGAAGAATATTTATAGCCGTAGCATGAAGGAGCACATGTTGCACCGGTGAGCATCAAGGCACTTGGTTAAATAATCAAACATTTGTACGCAAATTTCTACAGCCTACTGTCTGCATATATGTATGCTACGACGTCGCACCCAACATAATGGACAACACCACAATTAAACTCAATTTTGCATAACACTGCCACAATCTCAGCATAATAGGCCACTTCCAGGCGAGTTAGTAGTGGCTTAGTAGCTACTTAACAAAGCTACTAAGTAGTTTTCCGGGCTTGTAAAAGCAGCACTTACTAGTTTTATTATAGCCGCTGGCTAGTACAGAGCTACTAAGAAGGTAGTAAAATACACTGTGATCTAGTAAACACCTGCATTTGCTAGCTATTTACTAACTTTATTTTTAAGAGTGTACCCTGCGCCTACATATATAGGACGTGGCTAACGTAGCACAGTAGAGACGGTTAAAGTTGAGCTATGCCGAACACTTGTGTGCTTAAATGTATCACCCGTTATGCCGCAGACGTGCGAACACGTATACATATACGGCCGCTTTCTGACTCATTTATTGGAAGTGGAAATCTGCGCTATGTCGTATTGCGTGTTCAACAGGTTTTGGATGTTGGCCAGCTAGTTTGAACGTCTGGGAATTACCCGCCGCGGTTGCTTAGTGGCAGTGGTTTTGGGTTGCTAAGCACAAAGTCGCGGGATCGAATCCCGGCCACGGCAGCCGCATTTCGATAGGGGAGAAATGCGAAAACGCCACTGTACTTAGATTTAGGTGCACGTTAAGGAAACCCAGGTGGTCCAAATTTCCGCAGTCCCCCACTACGGCGTGCCTCATAATCAGATCGTGGTTTTGGCACGTTTAAGACCCCATAATTTAACTTCTGGGAATTTATGCTCCTTATGTCTTCTTTTATTTAGGCACTGCAGAGGTACACCGTTCAATTTTATTTATTTATTTCGCGCTAGCGTCGACCGCATGGCATGTCAGCGCCTTATAACGGCGAGAAGCGGCGAGATCGGTGAGAGTGTATACGAGCAAGCGCGCAGTGCAATTTCATGGCGGGCACCCGCCGTGGTTGCTCAGTGGCTATGGTGTTGGGCTGCTGAGCACGAGGTCGCGGGATCGAATCCCGGCCACGGCGGCCGCATTTCGATGGGGGCGAAATGCGAAAACACCCGTGTGCTTAGATTTAGGTGCACGTTAAAGAACCCCAGGTGGTCAAAATTTCCGGAGTCCTCCACTACGGCGTGCCTCATAATCAGAAAGTGGTTTTGGCACGTAAAACCCCAAATATTATTATTATTTCATGGCGGGAGAGGGAAAAAGCGACATGAGAAGGCCAGTAAACGCGGCTACTATACACAAAAGGGTTGCGGACAAACTCGAGAAAATTAAGTTCAAGGTACTGTACGGTACGTTTCTCCTACTTCGGAAAAATAAAAACCATGGAAATTTGTCAAGCGGACAACTGACGGATGGCGTGCAGACTCAAAGCCGCATAAAAGTACCGTATACGTCTGGGCGAGGTGTCGCACGTCATTTCAACACTTCTGTCCCTACCACGGTTGCGGGTTCGATCCCGACCGTGGCTGCCACATTTCTACGGGAGGGAAATACAAAAACACTCGTGCACTTATAGATTTAGATCATCGCTAAAGAAATTGGGGGGGGGGGGGGGTGAGTCGAAATTAAGCCGTAGTTTGCCACTACGGCGCGCCTCATAATCAGATTGTGGTTTTGGCACGTACAGCCCCATAATTCAAGTTTAACACTTCTGCCATGATGCGATGTCTTGTTTGAGGGAATGACAATACTAACCTTCTCAGTGGTTATGAACAATGGCGCACAACAACACCTCAAGCAAACATGTCTCGCTGTGTGTTCTGTATACTACGCAGGCAAACAGCACTGGTGCACGCAAAGTATCATTAACCAGCAACCCGCCACTCTCATATTGCAGTAGACGCTGAAGAAATTACGCATTCGCCGCTAATTATCGTGAATCAAAGCAAACAGCACAGAAAGATTTGCTTACGTCGATTGTTACACTACGTGTGATCCGCATTTTTTTTTTAAATTAAAGGGCGTCAAACGGATCATTGAGCGAACAGCCGGCGTCTGTAGCAGCGATACGGCACCTTAACTCCAATTGGCTGCGACGCCGCAGCACAAGCGCACCTCGACGGAGCAGATCGAGCGAAAACCTGCTGCTGCACTATCCCACCAGGTGTTGCGTGAGTGGACTCAGGGGAGACGGCATCGCCGCGTCTTTGGCATTCGGCATTAGCACCGCGGGTTTTTCTTGATGACAATACCTCAGACGTGCTGGCGCATGCGCAGTTTCGAGCAGTAGTAAGAAATGTGTACAATCAATGCATTCTACCTGTGCTGACATAAGGGGCAGAAACTTGGAAACTGACAAAGAAGCTCGAAAACAAGTTAAGGACCGCGGCAAGAGCGATGGAACGAAGAATGTTAGGCGTAACGTTAAGAAACGAGAAGAGACCGGTGTGGATCAGAGAGGAAACAGGCATAGCCGGTTTTCTAATTGACCTTAATATAAAGAAATTGAGCTGGGTAGGTCATGTAATGCGTAGGTTGGATAACCGGTGTACCATTAAGGTTGCAGAATGGGTGCCAAGAAAGGGAAGCGTAGTCGAGGACGGCAGAAGACTGTGTGGGGTGATGAAATTAAGAAATTCGCAGGTGCTAGCTGGAATCAGTTGGCGCAGGATATGGGTAATTGGAGATCGCAGGCAGAGCCCTTCGTCCTGCAGTGGACATAATAGGATGATGATGAGGATGATATGATTATGCGTATTTTTAAGCACATCTTTTCAGCTAGCTTAGAACTGTAAATAGGAGTACCGAGACAAAAAGTATGTCGAAGCGCGCAGTAGACGCCATATACTCGGCAGCGTCGAAAATCGCTCTTGCAAAGCCTACACACATCAACTACGCGAAAAAAAAAAACGCTTTTGGACACGAGCAAGCCGGGATGCAAAGACGACACTCACGGTTGGGGCATAGATCGTCGTGCCTCCTGGTTGCTCTATTCCGACCTTTGGAGAAGACGCTGACGGCAAGCGCGAAGCCGACTCCACGGTCTTGGTCTTCTTCTTATCCTCGCGAGCAGCACGCGGCTGCTAATGATGATGATTCCGCACATTGGCACATACCCGGCCGCAACGAAGATACTGGCCAGAAGCGGGTGGTAGGACAATAAGAAAAAGGGTGACGCTAATAATAAAAGCTAGAAACTGTTAATACCATTTCATGTGAGTATTTACATCGGAATAGGGGTACAAGATGAAAAATATTCTGTTTGGTATCAGTCAACTACATGTAGAAAGAACATCAGAAATTCGACATTAAACAAAGAAGAGGTTGAAAAAGAAAGACGGGGGAGAAACCAGGATTACTTGAAGAATGGCTGAAGTAAAACTCGAAATTTGCGTCAGAATTTTAAATAAAGCATGGCCACGGATAACGCGGGGATCTCCTCCTATTCACCTATACTAAAGGTGTGCCAGATATCTACAGGGGAGGGCGTACACCACCAGAGCTACCATTTTAGCGATTTCGCCACTAAACTTGGCGACTTTCTTATCTGTTTAGCGGCAGTCTTTAGAGCGCACCTCTTATCGGCGCCCGTTCCTGTGTCGAGCGTCGGCGCACCTGGGCGCAACCGCGCGAACGCGCTCGTGCTCGCGCATTGTTCGTCGTCTTCCGCAGCTGGCTCCGACGCTGCTCGTCATCCGAGCTTGGCCACACTTCTGCGAAGGAGCTGACGGCACTGGCCAGTCGGTGCGGTAATTTCTGCCTCAGATCGTTTGCCTCAATATATCTCGAAATGAAAAAAAAATACGTATATAGCTGCGCTCAAGTTTCGCATTATGGATTATCATAATCGTAGGGCACTTTTTTCGATTTAGTGACCGGCGGATTTCTAGCGACGTGATAGAGCAAACGGCGACATTTTAGACACTTCGAAGGTAGGAAAGTTGCTTCGTAAGCAGCCTTCTAGAACGCGCACGTTATTATTCAAAAGCTACATGTGACTGGCCGAAATTTATTGTATTACGTGTAGGTTAATCTAATGTTCATTTTCATTTTTCATTTATTATACCCTCGAGGTACAGTTATACATTGCAGAGGGGAGAGACAAACGTAAGAAGTGAATACAGAGGCGATGTCAGATACGTCCGACCTAGAAGATATCTGAGTAACGTTAAAAAGTAAATTGTTTGAGTTTGATAAGCAACATGTTCCCTGATGGCTGATATCAGTTACAGACGAAGCAAAAGTAAGCCCTGATTTACAGCTGATGCGCAACGATCAGTTCGCAAGAGGCAGAATGCAAACAATAAATTCAAAAAAATACTGGAGGGAGAGTCAAACGAAATCTTGTAAATACTTCCAACTAAAATGAATGACGACATAAAGAATGCGCTGGTCAATTACTTTAAAACCCTAGATTTGAGAATAATAGATCGGCCGAAAGAAGTGCGGCAGATCTTAAAAAAAAAAAAAAAACAAGACGGGAAGGATGATCTAACGATACCAACTATCGTTGACGGTGACACCTTTGTGTAGCATAACAGTGAGCAGAAAGCTGATTGCTTTGTCTCGTCTTTTAAATCTGTATTTTCTACTCGTGCACACACGCTTGCGAATTTTCCGAGAATATTTTGTGATGTTACTATGGAAAAGGTTGTGTTTAGTCTACACGGAATTGAAGCTATTTTAAGTAATTAAATCCTACAAAAGCCAGTGGTCCAGACTAAATACCGAATGCTTTGTTATTATCATGTGCATGCTCAGTTTCAAAATAGTTCTATCTTCTGTTTACAATATTGAACGAGGAGGGCAGCCCGCCCTCTGATTGTGAAATAACAAATATAGTACCGGTGCTCTAATCTGGACAACGAAGTTAGGGGTTCAACTACCATTCCGTGTCAATAATTAGTACAGTCTGCAAAGTGCTGAATCCTGTTCGTTTCTCTAACATAATTAAACATTTAAATTAGAATTTCCTGCTAAACAATTGCCAGCATGGCTTCCGCAGTAGATTTTCCTGTGTCACACAACTCAGAGAATTAACTCATGATGTGGTTGCTCAGTGGCTATGGTGTTGGGCTGCTGAGCACGAGGTCGCGGGATCGAATCCCGGCCACGGCGGCCGCATTTCGATGGGGGCGAAATGCGAAAACACCCGTGTGGTCAGATTTAGGTGCACGTTAAAGAACCCCAGGTGGTCGAAATTTCTGGAGTCCTCCACTACGGCGTGCCTCATAATCAGAAAGTGGTTTTGGCACGTAAAACCCCATAATTTAATTTTTCTTTACCTTAGAAGAGCTTATAAAAGCTCAGAAAATAGCACAATATGAAAGACTGGCGCAGTGTAAAACAGACAGAAATATACTACATTAAATGAGAATAAACTACACAAATCAATTTGGCTCCAAAAAGGATATCCCTTATGACATGCGGAAATGTATGATAATCCCACTAATACCAAAAAACATGCATCCTGAACATCATCAGGAAAGGAGGGCAGGAAGATCCAAAAATATACATAAGAACTTTAAGGATTCCCGAGAAACCACCTATGCAGACGCGGCCAAGTATAAAGGAAATGACAAAAGGACTATAGCAGTAGTGGACTACAGAGGGAATCATCAGGTCAGCGGTTCGGTCAGAACGAGCTTCGCAGAACAGGCGGAGGAAGTAGCCACTGCCCTGGCAATAGCATGCATCCACCTCAACTACACTAATCATAAGCGACTCGCGGACGGCTCTGAGAAACTTTGCACAAGGGAGCATATCACAAATAGCAATAAGAGTATTGGCTGAATACAAAGACCAGCGAGAGAGAGAGAGAGAGAGAGTAAGACATCTTTATTAATAATATTTGAATGGCGAGAGCAGTGTGGGAGGAACCCTCAGTCCAGGGTTCCTAAGATGATTCCGGCGATGTTTCGAGCCCGTTGTATCACAGCTCGGAGGACCTCGGGAGGTCCGTCGCGGAGGGCATCGTCCCACAGCTCTTTGTTGCGTAGGGGGTAAAGGAGAGTTGGCAAGGGAGGAAAGAGGTTTGCTGTGCACTCAATCGTGACGTGGAAGATTGCGGGCGAGCTGCCACAACCAGGGCAACGATGTGCATAACAGTGTGGGTAGAATTTATTGAGAGAGACAAGATTTGGAAAAGTTGTCGTTTGTAACTGGCGTAATGCCACTGCTTCCTCCCGCGAGAAGGACGGCGGTGGTGCGGCGTGGGTGCGACAAATGCGTGTATAATGACGTAGTATGTCTTTGTAACGGAGCTAGGGATCCCCCCACTCTGAACTAGTCGCCTCACCACGCCGAGTCGCCCGGAGGGAAATTTCTCGGGCAACCGCATGTGCGCGTTCGTTACCCGGCAGCGAGGTATGACCAGGGGTCCAGAGTAAGTGGATGCGGGGAGGTGTGGTTGGTGTATTTTGCGGGATCTGTTTGAGAATTTGGTGCGCCGCTCTCGGGATGCCATGTCCTGATAGGGACGCCCGGCATGCCTGTTGCGAGTCCGTCAACAGATACACTTCCTCAGGAACACGGATGGCGTATCGAATTGCACGAGCAACACCATGAATTTCTCCGTAAGTGACATTTGTTCCGCGCATTGCAGCAGAGTCTCTCAGGGATTCGGTGCCATCCAAAACTACCGAGGTATAGCCCTCTTGAGTGCGTGATATGTCCTTGTATAAAGTATGTGTTTCCGGGATGTTTCCAAGCATGCGGCCAATGTATCGTACAGGGGCTTTGCGCCGCCTTTTGTCATGCTCGGGGTGCATATTACGTGGCAATGGATGAATACTTAGTGCTTGTCCTATCACTGACGACAAGATCGTTGGACGGGTTTCAGACTCAAGGGGTGGGACAGAGTATCTTAGCCGTGTGAGAAGATGGCGGCCAGTAGGAGTGAGTATACGAGGCGCTGGCGATGGCTGACCCAATGTGCCTCTAGCAGCTCGCCTAGTGTGTTATGTGTCCCTAAGTTAAGGAGACGGTGTGTGGAAGTGTAGTTCGGCAGGCCATGGGCCAGCTTCATGGCTTTGCGAATCATTGCGTCTATGCGAAGTTGTTGCGCTTGGGTCAACCGCTGAAATGGGAGATGGTATGTAAGGCGGCGGATCACGCGTGCCTTCACCAAGCGCAGCAGGTCCTCTTCTCGAAGGCCCGAGCGCCTGTTGGAGACCCTCCGGATCATGGCCAGAATTTGCTCAATCTGGTCTGGATAGAAGGGAAACAGTGTAGTTTGACCTGCCATCCGCTTGGACGTGTAGGCCGAGGATACGAGCACGATTAACCTGTGGTATCGGTGTGCCATCCACATGCACAGTGATAGGGGGAGTAGCGGAACGGCTCCGGGGGCGAATGATTATGAGCTCCGACTTTCCCGGAGCACATCTTAAGCCGCCTTTTCTCGCGTACTCGGGAACTGTATCGACTGCTTGCTGCAGTCGGTCCTGGATGGCTCCGTCGGAACCCCGTGTCGACCAGATAGTAATGTCGTCCGCATAAATAGCGTGGGCGACATCAGGGATCTGGTCGAGTAGCCGGGGGAGCCCTGCGAGCACGATATTGAATAGAGTAGGGGAAAGAACTGAGCCCTGGGATGTCCCACGTCCTACAAGGCGAATCGTACCGGATCGATGTGGTCCCATTCCTACGGTGGCTGTGCGATCTCGAAGAAATGCGCGGATATAGTTGTACATACGAATTCCACAGTGTGAATGTGCAACATTGCGAAGGATGAGGTCATGTTCAACATTATCGAATGCCCCTTTTAGGTCTAAGGCGATGAGTGTTCTCGTTTGGGCGGACAACGGAGGTCCTATGACTTCCTCCCGCAATTGTAAAAGCACATCTTTGGCAGACAGATGAGCCCGATATCCGAATTGAGAGTTAGAAAAGAATGATTTTTTCTTCGAGGAAGGGCTGCAGACGCCGCAAGAGTGCATGCTCCATGAGCTTACCCATGCGGGATGTTAGGGAGATGGGTCGTAAGTTTTCAACCTTAACAGGCTTGCCCGGGTTGGGGATCAGTGTGATGTCGGCGTGTCGCCATGCTTGGGGAAGCATGCCCTTGCGCCAGCAATCATTGAAGATATGGGTGAGGTGGTTAATATACGCGTCACTGAGGTTACGAAGGGTGGCGAATCGGATGTGGTCGGCTCCCGGTGCCGTGTTGCGGCGTAGGTCTTGTAGGACCACCCACACCTCGTCAGATGTGATGTCTGCATCGAGCAATTCGTTCGCCTCGCCTACATAAGGATAGTCAGGGTACTGCGGCGGCGGGCCTGTGGGTATGAAATGCTTCTCTAGCTCTCTGAGGAGTGTCGAGACATAGTCCCTGTACTCTTGCATTAGGATGTGCAACTGTTGAAATGTTTTCCCTTTGTTGTGGTGGGATCTGTGAGTGAGCGAAGAATCGACCACGTTTTTGCTGTGCTCAGTGTGCCTGAGAGGCGATCGCAAAATCCTCGCCAGTTATTCCTCGTAAGGATCTCTGCATACTCCTGAGATTCCCGTGCAATTTGATCTATACGTTTCCTAAGTTTGCGGTTGAGGCGTTGTCGTTTCCATCGTCGTGTCAACCCTCTGCGGGCGTTCCAAAGATGAAGTAAATGCGGGTCTATGCCTGGTGTCTCGGTTGTGGTGCGCAGTGGGCTCGTGGTGGCCTCTAGATCTCGTGCGAGAGAGTCAAGCCAGTGTTCCTACCCTTGGCGCTCAGGTGGGTCCTGGCGATGTTCCCTGAATTTCGCCCAATCCGTTATGCGCATATATCGCTCGGGCCTGCGCGCACCCCGTAATGACAAGGTGGTCGCTAATATGTAGTGGTCACTACCAAGGTGCTCCTCTAAAGGCCCGTGCGCAACGACTGGGCCAGTATTGCGCACGAAGGTAAGGTCAGGGCAGGTGTCACGAGATACGCTGTTGCCCATCCGAGTGGGGTGCTCTGTGTCGGTAAGCAGTGTGTATCTCATGTTACAGATGGCAATCCATAAGCGGGTCCCTTTAGCCTGCGATTTAACGTAACCCCATGCAGTATGCGGAGTGTTAAAGTCGCCGGCCACCACACAAACCCGTCCAAACCTACCAAATTCTGTTAGTAGGTGCTGAAAACAGTGCGTTCGCGAACGGGGGGAACTGTATGCATTGAGTATAAACAGACTCTCGCTGCGTTTACCTTGCGTAATTATTTCCAATATTTGGTGAGGAATCTCAATGTTAGTGGTATGCATGCGACATGTAACATGTTTCGAAACTAAGGCTCCCACAAGAGGAGAGACACCTGAGGGCGTGCTGTAGCCGGATAAAGAAGGGGTGCAATTGATTTCCTGTAAGAGGATGACATCGGGAGGGTTCGTGGATGTGGCGATATATTTCTGTAGGGAACCTCGTTTCCCCTACAATTCCACTGCCACACCACTAGATGCTCCGCGTTACGCGGCGCCATCATCATCGCGAGAGGAAGCAGGCGGTCGTGCATAGGGATGCGGGCGCCGGGATCTCACATTAGAAGGTTGCGGCCGAGAGCCTTGGTTGGAAAGCGCGCTTTCATTGTTACCGCTAAGCTCAGGAACTTGCACGCGTGCGAAAGTGCACTCTATACATGATTTCACTTGCTCCGTTATCCCTATTTGAAGGGCCTCCATTTGGCGTTCTATCCTGTCCAGAGCCGCCTGCATACTAGTGCCCATGTCTGCCACCAGCGCGTCCATTTGTTTTTGCAGGCGCTCACAGCGCGCCTCCATGTCTCGACGTAGGCCGGCTATTTCTATTAAAGGATCGGGATTTAGTAACGAATTGGTAATAGGGGAAGAGGTAGGGAGAGATTTACGGGGCGGAGCGAGCTGTGGGGGACCCTCCGCCCGACCTACCTCCCGAGGCGCCTCCATTGCTGTTTTCTTCTCCGGGGTCCGCTGCACCCCTGAAGGAACCAGGGTCACCTTGGCTGGGGCGTTGGCCTGCAGGGCCTTCTTGTAGGGTTGTTGGGAAGATGGGGAAGGAGGGCGCTTCTCTGGGAGGCGCACCGATGCCTCGCGGGATCGGAACCGAGACTTGGAGCGGGTCCGGAACTTGCGACGGTATCTCGAACGGGACTCCGACCGGACTTTTCTGGTCTTTCCGTTGGGGCGCGCGACGTTCGGGTCTCCGCCGTATCTGTGGTAGTGGTCGGGTCGCTGGAGGGGTGGAGTTCACGCTGCTCTTTCTCGAGAGCTTTCCGCACCCAAGCTTTGTTCAGTGTCTGCCTAGCAAGCCGCGGGCAGTTTGGATCCGCTGTAGGGTGGGTCCCGTCACAGGATCTGCAGTGTGGGGTGCACGGATGTGACGGGGTGCGGTTGTCAGTCCCGCACGTCGCGCAAATGACCACGTGCGGCGTAGGACAGTAATCAGCCCAACGGCCGAGCTTGTGACATATCTTGCAAACCAGTTGGCGGGGTCGATGGGGGTAGCAGCGAAGTTCTGCACCATAGAAACGCACGTAGCGAGGCACTTTAAGTCCTTCAAATGTTACCAACGCAACGTTCGTATGACCCATCTTTCGTGCTTGAAGTATTTGAGTTCCAGGAGCCACAAGCTCATCCACTAGCTTGGAGGACGGTGTACCGGGCAAAAGGCCAGGAACAATTCTCTTGCATGAGTTGTCTGGGGCCGCAAAATATGTCGTGATGGGATAGACCCGCTGACCAAGGTTCAGCTCCCTCACCTTGTACAATGCGTCGGCTACGTGTGACTGGGGTGTGCTGATGATTGCCAAGTTCTGCTGAGGTCGCAGTCGGAATATGATGTCCTGACGATCGTCGGTGGTCAAGCCGGCTGCACTCCATAGAGCACTGGCGAGTTCTGGGCGCGTCCACTTATCGAGACAAAGTCCTCCGTGAGGCCGCAGAATTATCTTTTCATCGTGCAAATGAAGTTGAGGCAGGTTCTCATTCCGAATGCGCTTGCGTACGGTAGGCTGGGAGGCATCCGGAATGCCCAAGATGTTCTCGGAGGGTTGCGTCTTAGCGCGCGTTTGACGGATGCGTCGCTTATGTATGACTGTCTTCCAACAGCCACCTGTGTCGTCGTCAGTTTTGTCGTCGTAAATGTTCGGGGCAGCATCTTCCTCCATCCTTTCCCCGGCCGGAGTGTACACCTCTCGCTGTTGGGAGGGAAAATTGGCGACGATGGGATCGGCGGCCACTCCCGCGCTATCCACCTCGGGCGTCTTTGTTGTTGTTGAGGAACGCGCGGCGGCGTTCTCCGTCACCGATTGCATCTTCTGCTCGTTGGAAAATGACGTTGCGGTAGATAAGTGCTCCATCGAAACAGAGCGGTGAATTGGCCGAAGGCCCTTTGCACGCCCGTTTAGAACATGGGCCTCGGAAGAGCTGGTCGCTTGGCGCTCTTGGTTCATGGTGTAGAAAACACGCCAAGGCAGCTATGGCCCCGGCAGGGGCAGCCGCGTTGGAACTGCTTCAGAGCTGTAGAGGCGCGGGGAGCCGCAACAAAGTCCCGGGAAGAAAAGGCGGTCGGTGGGAAACGGCGACAAAGCCGCTTCCCTGACTCCCGGCGAAAGCGGCCCGGGCAAGGGCGGTCTAGGGCGGTCGGTGAAGGTCGCGTAGTCTCGGTGGTTGTGGAGCGCGCCGACGACACGTTCGTTCACTTCGGCCGACCGATTGGAACTCGCCAAGACCAGCGAAGTATACGTATAATCTGAGCATCTGCTCACTCCTCTTTACCCGGCAATGAGGCTGCACACGAGGCGGCTCGAGGTTTCACAGACCGAGCCTCTGGATCGACCTCGTCGAGGTCGATCCAGAGATCAAGAGATCGATCCAAGATTAAAGCTGGAAGCAAGGCGGCCCGTAGCTTGGGGCCGCGGAGACCGAAGCGTGCCAGTGGGTGTTCGCATAAAAAATTGGCTGTCCGCAATAGCGGACAGCCTATCTTATACACATCTGGCACGTGCAGGCCTCGGCGAGCCCCAACCCACAAAGCAGCCCGGTTTCTAGCTTTGGCATCCCCGTTGCCACTTTGGTGCCCGGAAGGTGCCGCCAGACATGTTGTTACAATTTACTAGTAGAAACAAAACTGAATATAATTACGTTCAGCCGCCAACTTGCGACGCTAATTCCAGCGCTACCACGCCCCGCGACATCTGCAACACCAGTCAGAACTTTGCCTCTGAAGGTATATCGGACAGACTTTCTCCCGCCTGCGGCGCTGGTGCTGAGTTAGTCATCGTCACCGGCAGCCTTTCAGCCACCTGCGTTCAACCGTTCAACCGTGTAGAAGGCATTCTGCCTTCTACATTTTCAATATACGCAGCCCGGGCTCTACTATACGGTTGCTACTGCTCCTACAGAAATATCTGTGATGTTATTTACATCGCCGTCAGGCGCGAGAAAGCTGTAATTCGCCACGACTGACTTAGCACGAGTGCCGCAGGTGCGAGACAGTCTAAAATTCAAACAGCGCTAAACGACAGGACCAGAATGAGGAGGAGACAAACACGGCGCTGATTCATTCTGGTCCTGTCGTTTAGCGCTGTTTGAATTTTATTGTTACCATGCAACACCAACTCGCCCAATCCGCTGCCCTTCTGCGAGACAGTCTCTCCGGCACAGCGTTCGCCAAATCGGGCATCAGTGCCCGCTGCTTCACCCATTTTACCGCGCCGGCAGCAACCGTCCGAGCGTGAACTCGACCCCGCCTCTTTCATGGCGCGACGGCGCATGCGCCCTGCCCTAGCGGATTAGTCGCGAAACGTTTTGGAAGGGTCGCGCGCGTGGCCGCGCACCGGACAGGTCCCCGAAAAAAGAAAAAAAAAAGCGCTCGGATGCGCAGTGCTGCAAACACTCGTGCCGTGTAGCGCGTTGAAACTCTACTGGTAGCTCGACGTCGATGCAGTGCCGAAAACGTGCGTAGCCTAAGACCGCAACTTCACTTTAAAAGGGAAAGCGGCCAGGGCATCGTCCGAGTTGTCCGGACTGCACCGTGAGTCAGGTAGTTGCCGCCTTTCATGAATGGCTCGCTAATTTAACGAAAAACCCGTGCGTTACACTTGGGCTACCCTTAAGTACATCACGTTGCTGACGAAGTCTTTTTGCAGCGTCGGTCCTCACTTGCTGGTGGTGGCAGCGCGTTCCTGACTGCACGTACTCGTAAGGCACGGCAACACTGGGTCGATACGAAACCGACAAGACGCTCACTCCAATGATTGACCGACTATTGTGCGTAACTGAAACCTTTTCATCATACCAGGTCGACAACGACGCAACCGACGAGCGTGAGTTGTACTGCGACAGGCTTTCTTGTCAAAGGCACCTGCAAAATCAGCGTGCCAACCATCGTTCAACCGAACCCCGCGCGATCGGCCACCGAACCGACAACACAATAGCGACAGCGTCTTCGCTTGTATATATAATTAATCATGCTAAAAATGAGTCAAGTACGCCTACCAAGTCAAAATGCACAAGCTTTAAACCTCTCAGGCCATGCCCACGAAGTTTGAGCCAATGTCGATCCTGTTCAGCGAAGGTAAACCTGGCGCCGTCGAGTTCGTGCACTCGCTACCGGCGGACCTGAACTGAAATGTAAGCAGTTAGGTCGAACGAAACTGCTTTTATAGCTCAATTCTGGCCTTAGCGACTTGAAATGCAGCTACACTTCACTTCGCACGGCGCGTACACAATAAGCGGTAAGCGGCTACACAGCGCTGTGCCAGCATCTGTACTTCACCGTACCTGTAGGCTGTCGGCCGCATTCGCTACACATATGGGTGGTCCTGTACGTGTTGCTTTGCCGACACATTTCTCATTTTCAGAGATGCACTGTTGCCTCTGCGTCAAGCGGCAAACAAGAGCCTGTGTATTCGGTATACAGCAGCATAAACAACCACCTCGCTAATCTATACCGACACCGTGTGAGCGATGGCATCCGCGCGTTTTCGTGAGCGAACAACATGGCCTACAAAAGAGCGCTTATGTGAGCACAGTTTTCCCTAATAATGCTCTTTGGCACGCTAATACTATAAGTATGATGGAGTTAAAGAAAAGCGAGAATGAGTTAACAGCCCGTAATATATATGTATCTGGATCACAGTTGCCGTTGTGTAAGTGGTTCGGCCGCTCCTACTGATTCGTCTCAGGGTGTAACAACATGGCACATATGCGCAGATAAGCATGCTTTGCTACATTTTGACACTATTTCATATCAGCGACGGAACTTTTACACAATATTTGACGATAACAAAGACCTGCGGCTGTAGATGTCGATGTAAACAAGTGCACCGCTTTAATAAATCCGACGCAGAAGGCGCTGCGCTCGAAGACTTTTTGAGTATGCGAACCGTCTAAATAATGCGTCAAAAGAATATAGAAAGTGATGTCCAAGTGCGGAAATGAGTGACAAATTCCGAGGCAGCCGTGCCGCCAAACGGAACTCAGTGTGCCATTATCGGCCGCACTGTTTGCAGAACAGCACACTCAGGCCTGCTCACCCAGTAGTCATTGAGTGCTATATGGCTTCAGGAAAGACATGCTGTCCCGAAGAAGCCGTTAATAATGATTCTCGATCCCCGAAACGCACAACGGACGCCCACTCAACGTGAGCGCAGGTACACAAATCAACCGGCGAAAGCCCCGGGACCCTTCCAAAACATTTTCAGCGGCGTGCGGCAGAGGGCAGCACAGGAAAATGAAAGAGGCGGAATCCGCCTCTTTCATTTTCCTGTGCTGCCCGAGGGTCAAACACCCACAAGAAACCTCCTCCGTAGCGCCTAGGTAGAGTCCGGCCGTGGTAGAGTCATCATATCCAAGGAGCAAAAGCCCCCAGATTTTCTCTCTCGCCTTAGCTCTCACTAGCGCCTGCGCACAAACGGCTGGCGTAACCTAATATGAACGTCTCGTCGTCCTCCACTCCCCTGCAAGAGGCAGGAGGGACCCTTCTGCGAAACTGAATAAAGTTTGTTACTCCTCCTCCTCCTCAGCAGAGCACACTTCCGGAGGTTCGTAGGAATGCTAGTTCAAAGCTCGCGCCTCTCTGCTGCAGTAAACTGATTGGAGGCTTAAAGGGAGATGGCCCACCAACAAAGCTGCACTCCCGGCTTCGAAAACATGACGTCAGGGCTTCTATTTTGTTTCCATTTGTTTCTTTCCTCATGCCATACTCATGCTTTCCTTGTTTTTAGTCACAGCGGATGGCACTACCGGAGGCGCTGGACGTTTGTGCGCATGCGTGAGTAAGAGCGGGTGCGAGAGACAAAATTGGAAGGGGGGGCTTTTGCTCCTTGCCTATGCACTACGCAGGAGAAGCTTCTTATCGTGTGTTGAAGCGCTTCTATTGCAGCTCCCGTAGACACTAGCGCCAGACTTCACTCTAATAATTATTGTATGAAACTCACCGCAGCCCCGAAGCTACAGTGTCTACCGAAGCTTCCGAAGACACACTTTCTCCACCTGAGAAATGTTGCTGGGAAAAAATGTAGAGACATAGTATAAGTGGATGTGTGTCCCGTCGTCGGAGAATGTACTTCTGGGGTAGGAAAAGAAGTCCGAGTGCGTTCTGAAGCATTTGAAGAACTTGAGTCAGATGCTTTGTTCGATTTCGGTTCCAGTTTCTCGAGTTGCGCTTGCTGGAACCTTCAGTGTTCTCTACATTTTTTTTTTACTGATACTGGTGGTATTTCTATTTGTTCAACCATTGTGAATATTCTTGTGTTTTAAAAACCTATTTCTAATTTTTTTTTTTTTTTGCTTTTTGATTGGGCGATTTGCATCAGGCCCACGTGATCAGGCCATCATGACACTCTATGGATCATGGCTCTCACTCCGGCAGCTAAATAATTTATTAGGTTGAAAGCGCATTCACGCACGCCAAATTGTTTAGCCTGATTAACGTTACTGTTTTTGTAGAATTTGGTTTTCACGGTAGACTTTAGGTGATGTTATTCATTTTGCCATCGATGTAATGTTGATAGCGGCCTCGTGTGGCAGTGCAATCGCTGCAACTTTATTGTGCGCATGATGCAGCGTTTGTGTACAAGGTTCGCTGTTGCTTTCGGATACTTTCAATTTTACTTTATTGTGCTGTCGCTGTCACATTAGCAACGTTCTTGTCTCTTGAAGATCCTGATGCTGAATAATGTCTGAAGCAAAATCTTCCAGCGATGTCACAAGCTCTTTTTTTGACGAGAGCGGAGAAGATACAAGCTTCCTCGATATAGGTAAGGCGCCTTTTACGTAATTTTATGACGTGTAAATTTATGGCAGTGTGGTGTTAAGTTTCATCGTTATTGCATTTACGCTGTCAGAAAATTTTGCTGAGAGATGTATGGTGAAGGATTTCTTCCGTTGTCTACACTAAAGTAGGTTGCTCCGCAAAGCCCTACTTTTACGAACTAGCCGCATAACTTTCGACACTGTTGCTTCAAGTCCGTAATAAGCTTTTGTTTAGAACGTTTTCACTAAAAATGACAGTGATGACACCCAGGCCAGCTTGTACGACCGTAACAGGGTGTGGGCATTTTCTGTAGTGCAAGATCTCTTTGCTTACGTGTTTTCCTTTTCTTCAAGGCTAAATGTGCCATTTTCTTCAAAATGGTTTTGTTTCCACATGTTGATCGTTCGTGAAGGGTACTTACCATTGCACCTTCCCCGTGAGGCCTGCCAGCTAACGTAGTATGTCGTGGTTTCTGTTGTGATGCAAGAATGATGGCTTAATCCGTTGGCTAAACCATTTAGCTGATATGAAGCACTTGGTGTATCCATATTTGGACAAGAATTTACCAGCTTACTGACAAGCCAGTACTCAAATTTCTTCAGAAATAGTGATGATCGCTCGGTCAAAAGGTTCATGCAGGTAAAGCTTTTATGAAGTAACAAAACGATGGACACCGACCAACAGAAGTGCTAAAAAATGAATAAATCTAAAGGATGTTTCGGCTTCGCTACGAAAATCTAAAAGACGTTTCGGCTTCGCTAAGGAAGCCTTGTTCTTGAGCAAGGCTTCCGTAGCGAAGCCGAAACGTTTTTGAGATTTATTCATTTTTTAGCACTTCTGTTGGTCGGTGTCCATCGTTTTATTACTTCATGCTTCATCCCGACCAGACGGGCTTCCGTCGAACCCTCGATTTAAAGCTTTTATGTAAAGAAATAAAGTAACTGCGTAGTTGGCGTTCTTGGCAGGTTCTACCGACCTATATTTCGGTTTGTATATTTCGGGCACACCGCGTAGGATGAACGAGGAGTATAAAACACCCATCACGTGCGCAGCCAGTCCATAAAGAAGCTTTTTCGCAACATGCTTTTTTTTTTTCCTGAGGGCCAGTAGTATAAGCAGTCATTAATGATTGCGAATAGTTAGGAAACTATTTCATCCATAATTTGTCTAATTATGATCACGCGTCTGTTTAAGAGGCAACTTGAGTAACAATCGCCCCATTACCGGAATTTATCGTTGTTAATATTAATCTAACTTCCATTACTATAAACATTAAATTTAATTGTTTTTAAATACAAACATTGAAAGAACTCAACTTCAGGTGTACTAAATTTTAATATTGTTAGAACCAGAACCAATTATGGGATGTAATTAACCAACTGGCAACTCCGTATGATATTTGCAATGCATTTATTTCTTAGCAGAACTTTCTGAAATGTTAACTTCATATCGAAAAGAGTATTGCACTGAAGAAAATCACTTTTTTATGGTTAACTATTCGTTAATGTTATGCTGTGATGCTATTTGTGTTCAGGTGGCTCAAGATGCCTGAGGCCTGGCCTAGTCAGGTTTGTTTTGCGTATGCTATCCGGGCCTACGCAACATGACAACCATATATTTATCTATTGACTTATGAACCCTAGAATAAAAGATTACTGTATGTGCTGAGAAGTTCTACAAAACTGTTTTGTAAGGAGGTAGCTTGATGGCACCTTGTAAAAGCAGCAGTCTGTATTTGTAAAAAGGGCTAGCTTTCATTGAATTCTAACAGGATGGGTCGAGGCATTTTGTCACTTTCTTTCTTTTTTGTGCATTAAATGAGTCAGTATTCATATTGCTAAAAAAATCGAAGCAAATGAAAAGGTAACAAAATACTGGGAAACACGAGAACACCCTAAATAATTTACTCTAGTACTTGTTTCTATGAACCAGTTTCAGTGCCTTGGAAGTTGATGCACCTTGACGTCGGGATACATCAGCTTGCTGCATTCCTGTCATCGCTGCAGTTGTCACATGATTGCATAGTCATAAAAAATAAGTTCAGCACTCTCATTAATTGTTTAATGAGCAAGATTATTGTACTTAACCTTATTGCTCCATGATGTCAGCAAATATTATTTATGTCATGACATCACAGTAGCCTCAGTGACACCAGGGCTGGTGCAATGTAATGATTCCTCCCGCTCTATTCAATTCTCTGCCATTCTTATCCACGGCTGGCTGATTTCTTTGATAACGCAGGTGCTGTGCCATCTGACCACTGATGAAGCACAAAATAATGACATTAGAATGTAATTGTTACAATTATCTTGGCCTAGATCCCACATTTCAAGACCAACTTTAGCATTGAATTAAGATACTAGTGTTTTTCAGACATTTATGCTTGCTTTGTGTTGTCCCTCAGCATGTGAGAATTGTCTGGTAGAGCTTTCGTACCTTTAAAAGTATGTGACGGCCAAAGCAGGACAAATCATCATCATCAGCCTACTTTATGACCACTACAGGACAAAGGCCTCTCCCTGCAACCTGCAATTACCTCTGTCCTGCACCATCCGATACCAACTAGCGCCTGCAAATTTTCTAATTTCATCACCCCACCTATTCTTCTGCCGTCCTCGACTGCACTTCCCTTCTCTCGACACCCATTCTGTACCCGTAACGATCCACCGGTTATGTGCCCTATACATTACATGGCCTGCCCAGCTCCATTTTTTTCTCTTAATGTCAATTAGAACATCGGTTATCCCTGTTTGCTCTCTGATTCACACCGCTCTCTTCATGTCTCTTAATGTTACACATAACATTCTTCATTCCATCACTTTTTGCATGGTCCTTAACATGATCAAAAATAACGTACCGCGGGAAGGACAAGGACTGCGAAGACGACATACACAGCGCTGACTTCCAACAATATTTAATTGTGTTGCCACATCGTGTGTGGCAACGCAATACGAGAAAGGGCATGCGAAGAAAATGAAAGGCAGTCACATGGGGTGTTCTAATGGCAAGTCACTGGGCATGCCCTTTCTGTGCATGCCCTTTCTTGTATTGTGTTGCCACACACGATGTGGCAACGCAATTAAATATTGTTGGAAGTCAGCGCTGTGTATGTCGTCTTCACAGTCCTTGTCCTTCACGCTGTACGTTATTTTTTATCATGAATTACCAACTAGCTCAAGCAACCACCCTAGTCCTTAACATGTTCTTGAGCTTCTTTGTCAGTCTCCAAGTTTCTGCCCCTTATGTTAGCACCAGTAGATGGCATTGATTGTACACCTTTCTTTTCATATGACAAATAGTGGCATTGGAATACAATTGTCATAATTATCTTCGCCCCGATCCTGCATTTCGAGACCAACTTTAGTATCGAATTAACATACAAGTGTTTTCAAACCTTGATACTTGCTTAGTGTTGTCCCTTCATATGCGAGAACTGTGTAGTAGAGCTTTTGAACCTTTGGAAGTATGTGTGAGAACTCCTTTAGTGCTCACTTGTCACTTGGTAAGGACAATCTGACCTGTGGTATATAAATTTAAAAGAAATAGATATGAATATTGGTTGAGTCATAAAGCATGACACTGAACTTGAATTGGAGCTGTTGTCAGGTTAATGACAGATGAAATGGACCAAGGTCCATTTCATCTGTCTTTCATTTGTGAACTGATTTGTACCGGTTCTATTGCACGCAACTTGTCATGTGTCTTCTGCACAAAGCCTACACTACTGTTTCGAAAAGTGTGGGAAACTGTGTTGATTTGTTCTGCAAGAAACTTACACTGTGTAAAAGCAAATGGTGACATATATCAGGTGGGCAAAGTACATGAGAACATAGCTATGGATTGCAATAGACATTCACTTTCTCATTTATCTGTTTGGGCATTTCATGTTGGTCAACACGCTCTGTCCTGTCTAGCACACTTATTCATGTGTAGCATACTTATTCCATGCTAGCAGTGATCAATCTGATAAAAAAGATGAAAGCATATGCTTTCCTAGTTGACTTGGGACTGTATTACACTCATATAGGGTGCAGGCTCCCTCTGAGAAGGCTGGCACTAGCACTGACATTAGTAAGCTGGCAGTGACCTTAACCCCCCCCCCCCCTTTCTTTGTATACTTAAATGAGACCCCCCCCGTGGAGGCTGCCCTGGATCTGACCTGCACTACATTTGGCAAATCCTATGAAAATCTGCAAAGTGGAGGAAGTTTCATAAAAGTGGCTTAATACTATTGTTGGGTGGATGACAGTTCACTTTTGGGCACTGCATTTATTGAGATTAGTAATCAAGCAGAATGAATAAAGATTCATGGAATTGAAAATTTTGCTGTAATTTGTTGTAGCATCTTTTATTGATTGGGACTGAGAAGTGTCCATGTTGAGACATGTTTATCTTGAGGTCTGCACGTCACTTGTAGGAACCATAGGCAAACAACAAAACCAACCACAAGACATGTGCTGACATTGTGTGCACCATATAAAACAAGATTTGGTAAAACAGCTGCTTAAATTAGAGAAACATGTGTCAACTCCTTTTTGGTCACGGTGTTGCTAACGGTGTACTTGAGCCCATTGCCATTAAATTTTCACCTGCAAACATAGCACAAACCCTTATTCCCTTAATGATTCACCCTTTTTACTTCCAGTCCTCAGCTTCATTTCAACAAATGGATGGTTCATCACATTTGGACTCATCGGCTTGTACATGCTGTACAGGAAACTTGGCTCATATCTACCAACAATGAGGAGCAGAGTCTCACCACCTACACCACAGAACTACGGTATAGTGCAGCACTTGTCACTCTCATTTGTGGATTGTCAACAAAAGGTGTTGATCGGGAAGGCATGGCATGCGGCCCAGCCTATGTGTAGCATTTTGTGCAGGGCATGCCTTTTGCTACTTTTTCATTAGCACTGCAGATCACAAGTCATGATATTGCAGGTGCATTTTGTGGCAATTCTCACTTTCTTGCCTTTGTCATTGGCTCGCACACAGCTTGTGCCCTTGCCGTCACTAGAATGTCCCACCAAGCAGGACGGGTGATGTGAAAAAAATAGTAATGCACAAAACTAACATTAACAAATTATAACCTCATGTCTCTCTTGCAATGATCCAAGTAACTATTTCATTGATAGAAACACACATGAAAGGCTTGATGATTGGATACCTGATGCCATTTTTGTATTTGTCTCCATACCCATACTCTGGCATTGTAGAATTTTCATTTCAGCATTCTCTTTTTACTTTTTCTTGTTATTATGTGTTGTGTTTTGCAGTTGCTTTCAAGTTACATTTGCTCTAATCCTCCTTTTTAGCCTTTACTTCATTCATATTGTGTTTATTCCAACAACCACAGATCACGTATCTTTGTTCAAATAGCCAAAGTTTGATTTTCTTAAGCTGTATAAATATGAACATACTATGGTGGCTCAGGGGCTTTGACACCCTGCTGCTGAACATGAAGCTGGGGGTGTGTTTTCCAGCGGTGACAAGCACATTCTGAAAAATCACCGGACTATAGAGAACATGATTACCTTAACTCAGCGACTTCAAACTTTTGAGCGAGCGAATGACACAGTAGCCGACTCTCCTGGCAGGCAAGTGCCCAACAAGGTTTATTCAGTCCTTATGTAGTTGTGGATGCTGTGCTGCCATCCAGTGGTACTGATGTACACTACATCCTCCCTTCAGTAAAACAAAACAGAAGAACTCTTACTCCGAAAGAAAACGTTCACAGGTCAAGCGTTCTCGGCCTGCAGATCTTTCTGCCGAACCTTGAGATGCATGGCATAGAAGTAGAACCGCGGGGTGCCACTTCCGTAGAGCTGCTTTCCCTAGGTGATGCGGTTCTCTGGTCTTGGGCTGCTCGAGCAGCTCCAGGCGTTGTTGTGGACATGGTGGTCTGTACCACCGCGGGAGTTCCAGGTAGGCTGACAGTGCATTCCGCAGGACATCTCATCATTAGAACCAGGTGCATCTGGTTGCGCTGGAGTACACCCGTTGGAATGTGCACCATGTAGGAGCGGGGCATTGAGCTGGCCCCATGACGATCGCGGGGGAGTTGACGTTCCTTACCCAAACCCACTCGCTGGCCTGAAGAGGCTGTCGTGTACGAATCGCGTGTTTTCAGTTGAAGTTGGGTGCTTGGCACCTCCGGTTGTCCTGGTCACGCCGAGTGAATGGGACCAACGGGGGCCAGGCTGGCTCCAGCTGACACAACGTCTTCAGTACCCCAATCTGTAGGCGCCTGCCCATGAGCAGCTGAGCAGGGCTCACTCCGTTTATCCCAGGGGTGTCCCAGTATGCCAGAAGCACCAGGTAGGAATCATCCGCCTTCCACAGCAGGTTCTTGACCGTCCTCCTCATCCGTTCCACTTCCCTGTTCGACTGTGGAAAACGGGGTCTGCTTGTGACGGGGCAGAAGCCATAGGACTCGACGAAGGTGGAGAACTCTCTTGCAGCAAACTGAGAACTGTTATCACTGCGCACCAGTCTCTGGATTCCCTGACGCACAAAGATGCTCTTGACAGCGTTGATGACAGCAGGTGCTGTCGTCGAGCGCAGGCTGATGACTTCAGGGAAGCGTGACCGGTAATCCATCAGAAAGACGGTAGTCCTGGCCGTTCAGATGAAAAAGATCGAGACCCACCTCTTCCCAGGGCCGAGTTGGAGTGACGGCAGCGCAGGCTTCGAGCGCTGCACCCTGGTTTCAGCGCACGTGGGGCAGTTAGCCACCAGTGTGTCTACCTAGTTGTTGATGCCCGGCCACCAGACTCATTCCTGAGCCAGAGCTTTGCACCGGCTGATGCCTTGATGCCCGTCATGAAGAAACTCGAGCATGCGGTGCTGTGAAGGGCAGATGGCACGACGATGCAGGACCCCTTCAGAAGCAATCCTTCGTAGATGCTGAGGTACCCTTGGTACTGCCAGTACCTTTTCACATGGAGAGGCAAATGGGACTTCAGGGGCCAGCTGTGGGCGCAATACTGAAGCAGTAGACTGCACTCGCCATCATTGGCTTGGGCCCGGTGCAGGTGCTCGAGCTGTGACAAGACGATGTCTGGGAAGGAGTGGACGACTTCTTGTGACTTGATTCACATGGTTGGATAGAGGGTAATTTAGTGGCGCGGCTGAAAGCACATTTGCAGTTGCCAACAGCCTCCCCGGTACATAAAGTACTTGATACTGGAAACGCATCAGCTTCAAGGGAAACTGATGGATCCATGGTGGCTGTAGGTCAACGTACATGGACTTCAAGAGCACCATCAGAGGTTGATGGTCCATCTCGAGGAAGAACTGAAGTCCACGGACACATTCCTTGAACCTTTGCATCGCCCAGCTGGCCGGCAAAGCTTCGTTCTCCGTTTGGCTATACCGGCATTTCGTGGGTGTAAGGGGCCACGATGTGAAAGCAACGGCCCGACGCTCACTGGATGGCTGCTTCTGAAGAAGTGCTGCCCCGAGGCCATACAAGCTGGTGTTGGCTAAGACTGTGGTCCTGTATGCGGTGTTGTAGCGAGCCACGCGGAGGTCAGAGCGCAACAGCTTCTTCAGTTGGGAGAGGGCAGACTGCTGGGCATGGTCCCAAGTCCAGGTAGAGTTCTTGAGCAGCAAGGCTCAGATCGGTGCTGTCACCTCCGAAACGTGGGGTAAGAAGTTCCCGATATGATTCATGAGGCCCAGCAGACGACGGACCCCTGCGACATCTTTGGGTGCATGCATGGCTCGGATCACTGCAGCCTTGTCTGGGTTTGGAGAGATGCCTTGAGCGCTGACCATGACGCCAAGGAACTTGACTCTGGAAGTGGGGAACGAGCACTTCTCCCAGTTGAGTGTGACTTCTGCCTTCGCTAGCTGATCCATGACTTAGAGAGGGCGGTCGTGCTCGGAGTGTGTCTTCCCAAAGACGAGAATTTCATCAATCATGTTCACCTACTTGGCCTTCGAAGATCCAGGACATCTGCCGCTGAAAGTACTCTGGTGCAGACGTGATCCCAAATGGCAGCCGGAGGAAGCAGTAGCGGCCAAACGGGGTTATGAATGTGGTGTATTCTTGGGACTTGGGGGACAGCTTGACCGGGTGAAAGCTTGATGGGGCGTCTAACTTGGAGATAACTGTGGCTTCTCCGAGCAACCCAAGGCATTGTTCCACAGTAGGAAGCACGTGACATTCTTGGAGAATTGCCTTGTTGAGGCTAGTCAGGTCCACGCAGAGCCGATAGCTGCCCGCGACCTAGGGGACCACAACCACTCCAGCACCACCAGTCAGTGGATGTGCCCACCTGACGAATTGTGACCTCTGCTTCTAGCTTGTCTAGCTCAGTCTTGAAGCCATTGCGGAGAGGGAGTGGAAGGCAGTGCGCTCAAGGAAAAAGGGGTGGCATTGGGTTGCAGCCTGATAGTGTAGGCTTCAGGGAGCGCCCCAAGTCCTCGGCAGGGGCTGGAATCGAGACAAAAATCGCCTGTGGGCTGTGGAGTCCCTGAGACTTGGTCCCCGTGACTTGGTACCAGAGAAGTCCAGCAGCGGGACCGACTTGGTTTCCAGGACCTAGAGCAGCTGCTTGATGGACTTGCCATGCCACAACAGGGTAGCGATGTAAGTGCCTATGACCGGCAGGATGTTATCAGGGCCTTTCAACTCGCTCTTGGGGTCTTGAAGCTTCGAGGGGACATCAGGAAACGTACTGGTTATGACAGTAACTTGGGCGCCGGAGTCCACCTTGAAGGAAAGTAGGCACCCATTGACGAGTACCTTGACGATCGGGCACTCTCCCTCAACTGCATGTAGCTCGATGGAGCTGGCAGAAGGCTTCTCTGTATGCTTGCCGTTGATGTGCTTGTTCTTGAGGCACATGTTCTCGAAGTGGCCACTCTTGCGGCAAAAGTTGCAGGAGGCTCTGCAAGTCGGACAGTCAGCGTGAGGGTGTGATGCGCGCCCGCAGAATGTGCACAGCTGCTGGGTTGTCTTATAAGCTGGCGCTGACTTTCCACTTGCGAAGGCGAGTGGCAATAAATTAGCCAAGTCACAAGCCTTGCGCTCGTGTTGGCAAACGTGTGTGAGCGCTTCATGCAACATCATTCTCAGGTTCCGACAAAGCTGGTCCGAGAGCTTGTGGTCAAGCAAGCCTATGAGAAAACTGCCTCGGACGAGCCACTCTTCAACGTCAGGCGAGGAGTAGTTGCAGTGCTTGACTATCGTCCAGAGCGCAGTGAGAAACACATAGGCTGTCTCACCCAGTTGCTGCTTACGGCGGTGAAAGCGTGCTGACTCTTACAGCTCATTCAGCATGTGGACAAAGTGATGAGTGAATGCCTTCTTCACGGCATCAACATCCTTCAGGTCCACCTCTCACAGTGTAGTGAACGCGAGGACAACTTTGGCTTCTGGGCCCATGCAGTAGAGCATGGAGTGCACTTGGACCCCCGTCGGAACGACGTAGAGTCTGGTGGCGAACAAGTAGTCCTTGTACTACAGCAGCCATGAGAGCCAGGAATTGGGGTTGTCAGTCAAACGCTGATGGTGGACGCAGCTGGGCCACGCCTTGTAGAAACGGAGCTGCCGACGAAGCAGCGGACGTATAGCAGAGCCTTCCCCGGTGGTCATGATGGAGGGAAGGTGACTTCTTCAACGAAGAGCGGCGGCAGCGAGGCCAGGCCGTGTGCTGAAGCCGCAAGTGCGGGATCACCACAGACGGATCCCGCCCACTTTTGACACCATGTCGAACAAGCAATTGAGGGACACAGCAGCCGACTCTCCAGGCGGGCGAGTGCCAAACAAGGTTTATTCCGTCCTTACAAAGTCATGGATGCTGTGTTGCCATTCAGTTGTACTGCCGTACACTACACAAGCAACTAAGTTTTTCCTTTTTTCACAGTGACTGCATCGAGCTTGTGTTCTGGCTTGTAAACTTGGAGATTGTGTTTTGCAACTTGTGAACCATCTGTGGGAGAGTGACCTTCAATGCTTTTTGTATCCTTATGCCTTTGTTCTTCACAAGGGGTTTCATTCTTTCTCACATGTCGCACAGAGAAGTAGCTGGCGCTTCTATGAGGTACCATCTCCTTACATGCATCTAAAATTTTTAAAAAAATTAAGAAAAATAGAAAAGCCTGTCTTGAGCTGTCAACTATTCAATATGTTTCCCTTGTGACCTGAAATATAACTTCCCCAGTATTGCTGGAAAACTTTCAGAGAACTCTGGTACTCTGGAGAACCTTTTGGACTCTATCTGACCCTTATCAACCGTTATCAGTAGGTATCAAACTTAATACAATCAATCCGATCCTTATCTACCCTTGCTTGTCCTTAGCAACTTTATCGGGCATGACCCAACCCTTGTTAACTCTTATCAGTCCTTATGAACCTTATTAGACTTGATTGGACCCTTAACCGTTATAAGTGCTTGTAATATTATCAGACTTGATCTGCCTATTATAAGCCCCAGTCGCTCTTTAGCACCTTATTAATCTGCGTCGAACCACCTTAAATCCCGATGAGAGCCATATAACCCCTCATTGCTCTTTATCATGTTTATCAAGTCATTGACTGCTTTTCTCCCTATGTTGTGTGAAGTGCATGAGCCCTCATAGATTGGTGACATTTTGGTCGGTGAAAGTACACCATAACACAAGGTGCATCCCACGATCACCAAAATGCAACAGGGATGTGGCATGTTAGGCATTAAATTTTTGAAAAATCGGAATTTCCCTGATGTCTACAATGCACCAAATCAACTCTAAATGTGTTTCTAGATATAACTTTTGTTGCACCATTACCAATTATTTCAACAAAGCCTTCATAGAAACAATGTTTTATGGATTCTTTTTTTTATAGTGATTCGTCTTATGCGACAGACGGGTTTCCTTGTTGAGCCTGCATAGAAATGCTTACGCATTTAATAATGGAACAAATGATTTTGACGCACCTGGAATAGTACCTGGAAAATTACAACGTGTACCCAGATGCTATGTATGGCTTCTGGCGTGGGCGCTCATCCATAGATAACGTCATCGATTTGGTTACGTTTGTTCAGCATCAAAAACATCGGAAACGACTCACTGCTGCATTATTCCTAGACATAAAAGGTACCTATGATAACATAGCACATTATGCCATTATAAATGCTCTGATTGAAGCCAGAATCAGTGGCGGCACTTTTCAGTGGCTGTGCAGTTATTTGACCGACAGGCATTTCTTCATGATAGCCGAGGATGGTGCCACGACTCAACACCAAGCGTGCCGTGGAGTACCGCAAGGCGGAGTGTTGGGGGGAGCCCGACACTATTCAACGTAGTGCTCGTTGGCCTAGTCCGATGCTTGCCGAACACAGTTCAGGTATCAATATATGCCGACTATATCTGCATTTGGGCGTCTGCTGTAACATGACTGCAGCTACGAGCACGGCTACAAAAGGCAGCTACGCTAACATCTCTGTACTTGCGAAAACAGAACTTAGAGCTGTCTTCAGAGAAATGTTGCTTTGTTACATTCACTCGGAAGGAAATGAAACGTTACACTGTAAAGGTCAATGGGCAAGCAGTAGCAAATGCATGGAAGCACCGCTTTTTAGGGGTAATTATTGACCGCACCTATCATGGAGCCCGCATGTTTCATACCTGAAGAAGAGATTATTGACAATAATACATCTCCTCCATTTACTCGGCGGAAAGTCATGGGGCACTTCGGTACGGTCAATGCTGCAGCTTTATAACGCATTGTTCCTCGGTTTCGTAAGATACAGCCTCCCTGTGCTTGGGAACACCTGCAAAACAAACCTGCGTGTACTCCAGGGACTACAAGCTCAAGCCCTGAGGACATGTCTCGGTCTTCCGAGGTGTGCGTCTACAGCGGCAACAATTGTCATAGCTCGAGATGATCCAATATCAACGTACTTGGCAACCGACGCTCTCAGGGCGCATATTCGGCACGTTGCCCGATTACCTTCTCACCATCTTGCCGCTCTACCCGCAGAAAGGCCACACACAACTTTCAGTCGTTTAATTGATGCCAATCGTACCTTATTGCCGTCGAACTGCATGCCTGCAGCAAGACCATCCTCACCTTTATGGTGCCTGCACAGACCTGACATACGCCTCACCATCCCAGGAATCGTGAAGAAAGCCAACATGCCGTCGTTTGCCCTTAAGCAGGCCACATTAGAACTTTTACATGAGGTGCACAGTGGCCGCATACACGTTTACATCGATGGTTCAGTCACATCTGCAAGCACAGCTGCCGCTGTGGTGATACCAAGAAGATCCGTCAAGATACAGCTGAAGACGTCGCATGTATCATCAATGACAGCTACTGAACTGGTAGCCCTGCGTGCGGCTCTTCATTTCATTAAGGAGGAACCATCCCACGCATGGTCAGTCTTCTGTGATTCCAAGGCAGCCCTACAGAGTGTACTCTCAGCACTGAGCCATGGATCACATGAGCAGCTCGTCGCAGAGATCAGAGAAGTCCACCATCGACTAGTTGACGAAGGACACGATATAATATATCAGTGATTGCCTAGTCACTGTGGCATACATGGCAATGATCGAGCAGACGCAGCTGCCCGATCTGCCCATGACGGCGTCAACTGCGTTGCCATTCCTCTTTCGAGAGCCGACGCAGCGAAAAAACTTTCCGCACTTGCGCGTGACCTGACATTAGCCCAATGGAATTCATCCGATTTCACAAGTGCATGCCTCCATACCTTAGACCCTAATTTACAGCTCCATATTCCACCCGAGCTTTGACGACGTGTCTGCACCCTTCTTGTCCATCTGTGGCTTGGAGTAGCATTTTCAAATGCCTACTCTTTCCTTATCGGAATGGCCAACAGCCCACTGTGTGACTTCTGTGGGTGCAACGAAACGATCGAGCATCTTCTTTGTCAGTGCTCTCGTTTTAACCCACAAAGAACTGTCCTCTCAGCCACCTTAGACAAACTGGACAAGCGCCCAATGACAGAAAACAAGATCCTTGGAACCTGGCCTACGCGAACATCAGCGCAATCCGCTATGAACGCGCTGCTATACTTGAAAGACACAGGACTTTCTGACAAATTGTGACAGTACACTGTGTGACGTAGGACTGTACGGTGACACTGCGCAAGGTTAGGAACGCCTTTGCGGGCTGCGTGACAGTGCCCACAGAAATAGTTTGTGTGTATGTGCATGTGTGTGCTTAGGTTTTTTATTTATTTATTTTTTTTCATTCTTTTTTTATCTTTCTCACCTATTGCATCCCCTTTCCCCTCCCCCAGTACATTGTAGCCAACCGGAGATAATCTCTGGTTAACCTCCCTGTCTTTCCTTTGCCTCTCTCTCTCTCTCTCTCTCTCTCTCTCTCTCTCTCTCTCTCTCTCTCTCTAACCCTTTGCCTACCGAGTTTTTTGGTGAAAAACAATACAAAAGTAGATTTTTTTATTTGCCTAAATAATTATACGCATTTTCAAACAACCGAAAAATATCCTTAAAAGCACTTTATTTGTAAGATGCATGCAAAATATTTTTTTGAAAGTGTGGAGAGGATTGGCTTCACTGCACTGCACAGTGGAGAGTCTCTGACTTTCTGTAGTCCTCATTGCAAAATATGTCTCTTTGGAAACTGAAAACCGATACTGTGACAAGCGGGGCCCATGCTTGTAGCAAGGGATGTCAGATCCCTAAATTGTAGGCTCAGTGTGATACATTTCAAAGCACGGAATAGTAGGAATAGTACAGAGTGCTACTCCACATTCCTTGCACCAGGTACATGTAGTGGTTGGTTTCACAGAAAATGAAATCTGTTAGTTCATTCGTTAAAAACAATTCAAAACATGGTGCACAGTTCCCATCCTCTGTCACAGGCACATTTATGCCAGGCGTGTTCGTGAACCTTGTCCACTGCCGACATGTTGAGACGCTGTCGTCGCTGCCACTCTCGGAGGAAAATCGAGCTTCTTCACTGTCCGAGTCCAACAAATCTTTTGCGCACAAAGCATTTTTTTCCTTTTTCCTGAGCGGAGCCGTTGCTACCGTTGCCGACATGCGCACTCGCATGCTCAGAGGAGGACGCCATTTTTAAATCCTAGTTGCCAGCATCAAAACATTACTTAGCAAAAGTGCAAGCTTTGAATGCATTTATTTTTTGCTACGCCATCTGTTGAAGGCAAAAAGAACTAAACAAAATTCATCAGAGTAGCTTGACTGCTGCAGTGCGCATGCGCTTGTTCCAACGTAGGCGAACCCAGCTCGTCTTCGGTGGGAGCAGCGCACACCGTGTGGATGAGCTCAGCTCGTACACGGTAGGGAAAGGGTTAAAAGCTTTAATGTCCAATTGAACGTCACTGAGCAGTCCTTCACATTATGAACTCCTCACTGACAAGCGAGTGCATTCAGATGCTTGGTGCGTTTGATTCGGCCTTAATGAGGCACAGTTAGAAAGCAGGTGAGAGCTTGCACTGATAGGGAACGTGTGGAAAGAAACATTTCGCCAAAGGGACTATAATGCTTTCGCGTTCCCACCTGTAAGCAAGTCTTAAGTGCCTCTGCAGACTTTCTTCTTCTTTTATGTTTTGACTCATCTTTCGTGGTTGTCGGTTGCGAGCTGATAGTGTGCATATTGTGAAACCTTCGGCAAGCTTGTTACAATTGTTTCATTGCCTTCAACGGGCCACGGAAAAAGAAGAAAGGGGGCAATCGAAGGTGCTGTGTACCCTGTAAAATGCAGTGTGTTGGAGCGAATTGTTTTGCCATCTGGTTTTAGCTTCGTTCCACTGAAAAAGGTTTTGTTCCAATTCTGCTCCTTAACGAAAAAGAAACTTTTCCGTAATGGTTCATAACGGTTTTGGTTCACATACAGAAATTTTCTAACCAAAGTAACGACAAAAACACAGTATTTATTTTTCTCAATAAATGAATTATGAATTTCTGAGATCATGCCCAGTGGCTTGAGTCAAGGCACTGAGCATGATCTTGGAAGCAGCACGTCATCGAGTGTACTCGCCAAAATGCGAGGCCGCTGTTCCAATAAAATGAACTTAGACAAACTAAACGAATTCTAAAACTACTGGTAACAAAGCGTTATACCCATAGAAAACGAAACTATAATCTCGTCAGCATGCAAGCTCTGGGTTTTGCTGCGATGCTGCTCTGCTAGTGCACTTAATGGCAGGCTTAGACTAGTAGAGCGCTCGACCGGCTATTGCTTGCTCTATCCTTGCCTGAAGTATGCGCTTATGCGAACCCCTGAGATGTGCCCTAATGATGACATTGCCTGACGGCAGTTGTTTCGAATTGCGGACTTTCCCCTTGATCCAAAAACCAATAAAAAATATTTTCGTTTCACTTCGAAACAAAATAATAAATGATGTTGTGGTTATGTTCTCATTCCAGCCAAAAGTGTAGTCTTTTTCACTTTTCGTTATTGTTTTCCTTTCATTCTGACACTTGCGAAATGTTCGATACACAACAACAACAACAAGAGCTTAACAAAGGAGGCGTCGCAGTAAGGGCCTTATATAGCTTCGCCGCATTACTGTTGGGCAATGTAGTGAAATGTACACAGTGTATTGTAGAGAAAACTGAGAATTGAGACAGCCGGTCTTGTACACGAACACTCCACGGCACACTCTAGCAACCCATATCTGGGGACTGCACCTGAGATCTTTTGCCATCCGCTTTATAATATCAGGTCCTGCGGCCTGAAACTGTTGGCTAGTAATACTTTTATTTTTATGTGATAAATGTTCTCGCAATAATACATATCTTTTTGCGGTGAAGCTTAGATCAGCCGTTATGGAATACATACAGTCATAGAAAAAGCACTTTGTGCTTCCTGCAGCTTCGTTCTTGCTAAAATTTTGCAGAAAGATCACATTTTATAGCCTGGACCATTAATTGTAACACATGGCATTGTTACTTGCCTTGTCAAGAAAAAGCTGCAGATTTGTCTTCATCTGCACTCTCAGATGCGCCCCCGAGCAATTATTCGAAGCTAATCACAAAGAACATGCTCTGCCGAAGTGTAGACAACAGAAGGCACTTAGACGACAAGTTGTAGACATTATTTAAATTTAGGAAATTTCTGCAATTGCTTGCCAGGTATGTAAAAAAAAAAAAGCTATGCGAATTTGTGTTCATCTGTGCTCCTCAGAGTTGGTAATGTCTGAAACATGCCTGTAATGTCACTTTTGCCGTCTGCAGTATGGCAGAGAATATGTTTCAAAATTGGATTCCTGTAATTGCTCGGTGGTGCAGACGAACACAAATTTGCGCTTCCTTAACAATCTAGGCGAGTAGCAATGCGAAGTGTTACTTTGAACGGCCCAGGCAAGAAAAATGGAATCCTTCTGCAAAATTCGAGTAAGGATGGATATGTGGTAAATGCAAAATATTTTTTATAGAATGTTATGTGAAAAGCGTACATATCTGTATAAGACTCTTGCCAACGGTGCTCCCAGTAACAAAGTGAAAAGTGCTGACTTGCATGATTTTTCGAGCTTTAAGGCACAAGAGGGATATGTTGTACATATGAGAAAAATTCAGGAAGTTTGCACAACACTTGCTGGACTAAAACAGCAAGAAAATGTGTTATGTTGCTTGCCCATCATAGCATCCATGTGAGTGCATAGCAGTAACCGACAATAGCAAACCCGGTGCAGTTTCATCCGGTTTCCTCAGCGGGCTGTCACTATCTGTGTCTGAAGGGCAACAAGGAAGCGTAGAAAAGATGGGAGATGCACTAATAACTGCCGCTTTCCCCTCTACTGGTTGTTGAGAGGGGTGTGCATGCCTGTGCAAGCTTTTGCACTGAATTAACTTGTAACAATGACCCAGTGGCAGACATATGTGAGCTATTGCAGTGGTCTATGATGTCACATGCGGGACATAACAGAGTGGGTCTTGAAACCTGCAGAAGAGAGAGCTATTTTTTCTGCAGCATTGTGGGCGTCCTGCTTCATCCAACAGAATAATATTTGACTCCAATGCTCATGATAGTATTGTCTTCAGATCGCAAGTACTTTCTTGTTCAGAAAGTGTTGCAATGCCCCCTTAAACATATAGATATAATATTAAAAATACTGTTTTGCTTTCATTTCCTTCATGCAGGACCTTCAGACGCAGATGAATTTGTGCGGCGGCAAGAAGCTCTGGAGCGGGCACGTCGAAAGATGCAAGAAGTCCAGGATGCACTAGCTGAAAAGCAGAAAGAAAAAATGGCACAGGTAAAGATGTAGATAAATGCTGTCTTGATTAAAACAGCAGATTTTGTGGCACAACTTGGTTCATTTAAAGGGGTCCTGATTTTTTTTTTTTTTTTTTTTTTTTTGTGAGAAAACTCTTCGCTTGGGGGGGGGGGGGTGGAAAAACACAGTCTGTGGATAGCATACGTTGCTGTGAAGATCTCAGCCAAATTTTGCAGTCGTGCCTAGCACGTGGAGCTCGCAAGCAGAGTGTGACGTTACCTTTTTCCCGAACACACCTTTCAACAGAAGCTTGCTCCTAACTCTTTTCTGAAGGCTTTATTTCGTAATATAGCAGATTCCCCTGCACGGCTGCTATTGGCTGATAGCTGGCATCAATCAAGAAGGGTGTTTGGAGCAGTGCGCTTCTTCCTACTGTGACTGTGCATATTTATTGACGCAGATTAATAAACAGGATGAAGCATGGGTGCCGACTATGGGTGGGCTCTGAGGCGTGAGCTCACTCCGAAGTTTTCCGAAAAGGGAAGGGGGCGGTGAGAGTCCCCCTTAAAGTGTCATTACCAGAGTTCTACTACCCACTTCATTTGAGGTTTCTTTTCAGTTGCCTCTACCTTCTGAGTTAAAATTTTAATGTGACTAAAAGCTTACTGCATCATTGCTGGTGCGGACAGGCACTGCTTGTGATTGATCATCATCATCAGCCTATTTTATGTCCACTGCAGGATGAAGGCCTCCCCCGCGATCTCCAATTACCCGTCCTGCGCCAACCGATTCCAACTAGTACCCGCAAATTTCCTAATTTTGTCACACCACCTAGTCTTCCGTCGTCCTCTACTGCGCTTCCCTTCTCATGGTACCCATTCTGTCACCCTAATGGTCCAACGGTTATCTACTCTACGCATTACATGACCCGCACAGCGCCATTTTTTTTCTCTTCATGTCAATTTGAATGTCATCGATACCCATTTGCTCTCTAATCCAAACCGCTCTCTTTTTGTCTCTTAAAGTTATGCCTAGCATTCTTTGTTCCAGTGCTCTTTGCACACTCCTTAACTTGTTGCACTGATTGTATACCTTCCTTTTCAATGATAACAGTAAGCTTTCAGTCAGGAGCTCACGATGTCTGCTGTGTGCAATCCAACCCATTTTTATTCTGTGAATTTCCTTCTTATGGTCAGGGTTCCTTGTAATTAGTCGACCTAGGTAAACGTACACCTTGACAGACTCTAGAGGCTGACTGGCGATCCTGAATTCTTGTTCCCTTGCCCGGTTATTCATCATTATCATTGCCTTTTGCATATTAATCTTCAGCCCCACTGTTAAGGTCCTCAACAATTTGTTGTAACTCGTCTGCAGTGTTACTGAATAGAACAATGTCATCGGCAAACCGAAGGTTGCTGAAATGTTCACTGTCAATCCTTACTCTTAAACCTTCCCAGTTTAATAGCTTGAATATTTCTTCCAATTACACAGTGAATAACATTGGAGAGATTGTGTCTCCTTGTCTGACTCCTTTCTTTATAGGTATCTTCCTATTTGTGTAGAATTAAGATGGCTGTGGAATCTGTAGATATTTTCCAAGATATTTACATAAGCCGCCTGTACTCCTAGATTACGCAGTGCCTCTATGACTGCTGGTATCTCTACTAAATCAAATGCCTTTTCGTAATCTACGAAAACCATATAGAAAGGCTTATTGTACTCTACGGGTTTCTCGATAACCTAATTATTAACATGGATGTGATCCATTGTAGAGAATCCCTTCCTGAAGCCTGCCTGTTCCTTTGGTTGACTGAAGTCCAGTGTTGCCCTTATCCTAGTCGAGATTATTTTGGTAAATATTTTATATAATACTGGGAGTAAGCTAATAGGCCTATAATTTTTCAGTTCTTTAATGTCTCCCTTTTTGTGGATTAGTATAATGTTTGCATTCTTCCAGTTTTCTGGGACCCTTGCATTTGATAGACATATTGTATAGAAAGCCACCAATTTTTCAAGCATTTGTCTCCTCCGTCTTTGATTAAATCGACTGTGATTCCATCTCCTGCCGCTTTTCCCTGTTTCATGTCTTGCAAGGCCCTTCTGACCTCATCTCTAGTTATAGGAGGAGTTTTTGTATCCTGTTCATTATCGTTTCGAGTGGAGTTCTACTGAGTCCTCTGGTCAGGTCAGTATAGAATTCTTCCACTGCATTTGTTATACCTTCGAGATTGGTGAAGATATTACCCTGTTTATCTTTCAGTGCATACATCTTGGTTTGGCCTATGCCAAGTTTTCTGCTCACTGATTTCAGGCTGTGTCCATTTTTTATGGTTTCCTCAGTCTTTCTCGTGTTATAATTTCGAATATCACTTATTTTTGCCTTGTTGATCAGTTTTGACAGTTCCGCGAATTCCATCTTATCTCTTGAGTTGGACACTTTCAGTCTTTGGCGTTTCTTTATTAGGTTCTTTGTTATTTGGGGAAGCTTGCCTACTGGTTGCCTTGGGGCCTTGCCTCCCACTTCAGTTGCTGCCTCTGAAGCCAGCCTCATTACGGTTTCATTCATTACCTCTATGTCATCATCATTATCTCTCTGTTCTAAGACTGCAAATTTGTTTGCAAGTACCAGCCTAAATTTGTCTGCTTTTACCCTTACTGCCTCTAAGTTGACCTGTTTCTTCTTGACCAATTTTACTCTCTCTGTCTTCAAATTGAGGTGAATCCTGGCCCTCACTAACCTATGATGACTTCACTTTACCCTACTTATAAGTTCTACATCCTGCACTATGCTGGGATCGGCAGAAAGTATGAAAATAATTTCTTTTCTTGTTTCACCATTAGGACTTTTCCAGGTCCATTTTCTGTTGCTACGTTTCCTGAAAAAGGTGTTCATTATTCTCAGCTTATTCCTTTCTGTGAATGCTACCAGCATCTCTTCTCTAGCATTTCTAGAATCGACACCATAGTTACCAATTTCCTGTACACCCACCTGCTTTTTCCCCACTTTTGCATTGAAGTCACTCACTACAACTGTATACCGAGTTAGCACTTTTCTCATTACGAATTCAACATCTTCATAAAACTGATCTACTTCCTCATCGTCATGACTGGATGTAGGAGCGTAGGCTTGTAGTACCTTTAATCTATACCTCTTATTAAGTTTGATTACAACTACTGCTACCTTCTCATTAATGCTGTAGAATTCGTCAATGTTGCCCACTATGCCCTTATTGATTAAGAATCCTGCTCCATATTGCTTCTTATCAGGGAGACCTCTATAGCAGATGACATGGCTTGTAATTCATACTTTCGCTTTATTTCTGCAAATCATGACAATAAGAAGACAAGCACATTAGAAGCACCAGAGGTGGCCCATCCGTATTTTTTCACATCTTTTTAAAAATTTCCACTGCGAACAACACCATGTACAGACACAATATATTTAAATATATATACACAGGACAAAGTTTGTTGTATTATTTTTTAAGAGAAGGAGGTAGCCAACTAACAATCATTGCTAATGGTGTGAATAGCCTATGCCTAGAGAATTAATATGTTACTGTATGTTCACCTCGCTTCAAATTACTTTGCGTGCTTTTCTGATCCTGGAAAAAACCTGCAGACTTCAGTGACCCCTTCTGCAGAGTGTTGTATCAATGGTGTGTGATATGCATGTGAATGATATGTGCCTCAGTATTGCTTGTCTTTCCAGTAGGAAAGGCTAATAACTCATGAAAAAAAAAAACGTCTTCTGATAACTTACATTTATTTAGGAATGGAAACATCGCCACTTGCATGCAGAGGTAATAATATATATAATTCACTCAGTAACCAAAATGAGGCCAAGCCGGATTCACTAGAAATCAGAAAAAATAGCAGTCATGCGTAGCAGTGCTTATACTCGAACTGCAGTTTCGCCAGAAAGGCGAAGCAGTATTAGTGATAGTGAAGTTAAAGACAATTCTTTCAAATACACGATTCTTTGAGGTTACATAAAGTTTCTTCAAGTGCAACTATTAGTGAAAGTAATATATATACACGCAGACTCATACACACACACATAAAAAAACACAGCAAAACCTTGTTAAACCGTACCCGCTTACAGTACAGTCGCCAACCATTTATTCGGACCTCATGGGGACTGCGGAAGTGTCAGAATAAACAGGTGTCCGGAAAAGCAGATTAAGGAAAAAAAATGAAATCCTTTATTTCCATGCACTTATTCGGGCTCAGCAGTAGGCTCGAAGAAATTGTGAATGTGCCGTTGCACGCTGTTCCGTTTACGCGCACTCAGATAAGCCTGAATCTCGGAGAGGTACGGTCACTATAGGCGGCTTAAAGCACGGTCACTGCTAGTACACGCTCTGCATGCTACGGCAGCGTAGCACATGGTGCGTCATCTTGCGACTCGGTCATCTGGCAGTGCAGCAGAAACCTGACGGATGATCTCGCCGTCATCGAGTTCTGCGCATGTCAGTACAGCAGTGTCAGCACCTGTGAAACTGTCAAATGAGCCGGTGTCCGGAATCGCAGTGCAACCACTGTGCAGGTCTCGGCAGAACATTTTCCACGTCAGTAGGGAGCACATCGGAAGGCGACAAATCTTAGGCCTCCCGGCACCCGCTTGCCAGCATTCCCCAGCGCAGTCTGCGCAGGCACTGTCGGCGCCATTAGACACGTGACGCGATGTTTCCGTGTGCCGTATTGGATCACCGGAACCTCGACACAGCACACAAAGCAAACACCACCATGCTGACACCAGTCGCACAAACGAAAAACGTGGCCTACTTGCAGCGTCGTGCACGAAGAAACAAATCGGCTGCTGGATTGTCTTGACATGGCTTACTAAGCTGAAACCGGAACTGCTGTAGAGCCACTCTATTGAACCAGGCAGAAACGATGATGATGAGTGGGGATTTGCAGTAGCGCCACTTCATGGGGCAGCAAGGAGGCTCCATTCAAAACAAAAATGGCGTTCAGCAAGTTCAGCCATGCACCGGCCAGAATCGGTCCATGGTGCTCTCAATCGAGTTGGCTCAAAGAGTGTCCGAAAAATCACATGAGAGGTTGCAAGGTGTCCGAACTTTCGGCAGTTGTTATACATTATGGTCTATGGAGAGAATGGTGGTGCCGCGAAGCAGGCCAAATAATCGAGCATGTCCGAATTTTTGGAGTCCGGAAAATCAGTCGGCGACTGTAGTTTCGTTTTAAAAGTACAGTAAAACCACGTTAAACCGTACCTGCTTAAACAGTAGTTTCATTTTAAAAGTAGTAAAGTCAAATCCCCGACTCAGCGGCCATTGAACATAATGTGTCTTGTATCCGCATAAACCATACCAGCTTATTGCGTACGCATCGGTTAAAACATAGCGTTTCAACTTTTCGTCGCGCAAACACGGCGGTGTGTCGTCTTCATCGGGCGGCCTGGCAGAACAACAAGCCTTGGAGATCGGAACAACGGCCTCCAAGCGCCCTGTGCGTTTGCGCGTGAAGCCACATCAACATCAGCATCATTTCGACGCTGTGCCAGAGCGCGCTATGGCGTCATGCAAGCAAGGACTCGCGTCATTCCCAAGCTCGGATAAAAAAGACGCCGGGTGCTCAGCATAGAAGAAAAATTAGACTTCGTCCGTGCTATCGAACGTGACACGAAGAAGTCGGCGCTGGCACCCGACAAGGATCTGCTGTTGACTACGGTGTATGGCATTTGGAATTCGAAGAAGTTGCTCGGCAGCGCTGCCGCGACCGCGAAGACATGTCGGCTACAAGGTTCGACTTTTCGTCATCGTTGCCTCTGTTGTTGCCGAAGTGTCGCCTAGCGACAGTGATTAGGACAACACAGAAAGTGACAGCATGGGCGATTCAGGCCCGACAGTGGCAGAAGCTACGCGTTATGTCAGCCTAATGAATGCAATCGTCGCGACGAGAACAGGGGTGCGATAACGTAAATCTATTCCAAACGAAAAGTATTCCAAACTCTGGCACCCAGCAATGAAAATGCACCCCCGGGACTTCTGCAGCACTACTGTGCGCATTCACGGAGAATACATAATGCCAACGAGGAATCTGCCATGCGAGTGTTTGTCGAGAAGAGGGGGCTGGCTGAAAAGCTGGCACGCAGCTTCAGTAAGTTTGAGGCCGCTGTCGTCATGCTAGGCCGCCGCGGCATCAAACGAAAATAACACTTTTGTCGCGTGAAGTGAATAAATACTGCATGTTTTTTCCCTTTTCATCGCACTCTAAGTTCCGCTTTCGACAGGTAAGTGGCGATCTCATGCTATTTCGGTTAAACAGTACTACCGTTTAGTATGTAGTTTTCCCAAGCACCGGCCAACTACGGTTTAACGAGGTTTCACTGTAGTAAAGTCAAATCCCTGACTCAGCGGCCATTAAACGTAATGCGTTTTGTATATGCATTAACCGTCCAGCTTATTGCAAACGTATTGGTTAACACATAGTGTTTCCGCTTTTGGTCGCGCAATCACGACAGTTCGTCGTCCCTATCGGGTGGCCTGTCAGAACAACAAGCCTCAGAGATGGAACAACGGCCTCCAAGTGCCCTGTACATTTTCATGTGTAGCCACATCAACATAACATAATTTTGGCATCGTGTAAGCAAGAACTCGCGTCATGCCAAAGCTCGGATAAAAAACTCCGGGTGCTCATGCTTGCTTGTGCTATCAAACGTGGCACAAAGTTGGCACTGGCACGCTACAGCGATCTACCGTTGACTACAGTGTATGGCATTTGGAATGCGAAGGAGTTACTCGACAGCACTGCTGCAACTGCGAAAAGATGTCGGCTATGAGGTTCGACTTTTCGCCATCGTTGCCTGTGTTGCTGAAGTGTTGCCTAAAGACAGTGATGAGGATGAAACAGAAAGCGACAGCACGGGCGATTGAGGCCCGACAGTGGCAGAAGCTGCGTGTTACACCAGCCTGATGAATCCAATCATCATGACGAGAACCGCACCCTACAATGAAAAAGGTACTCCAAGACTTCTGCAGCGCTACCACTGCACCCATCAATGGGCAACACCAATGGTCAATGTGCAACACCAATGACGAATCTGCCATGCGAGTGTTTACCGAGAAGAAGGGGCTGGCTGAAAAGCTGACTCGCAGCTTCTGTAAGTTTGAGGCCGCTGTTGTCACTGCTAGACCGCCGTGGCATCAAACGAAAATAAATCTTTTGTCGCGCAAAGTGAATAAATAGTGCATGTTTTTGCCCTCTCATTGCGCTCTCTCGGAGTTCCGTTTTTGACAGGTAAGTGGCCGATCTCACGCTATTTCGGTTAAGCAGTACAACCGTTTAATACATGCTTTTTCCTAGCTCTGGCCAATTACGGTTTAACGAAGTTTCACTGTATAATGTGTGTATATACCGTAAAAACCGGAATATAGGTCGAACTTTTTTTCAAAAAACCATCGCGAAAAGTCGACCCTCGTCTTATGTACCGGACCTTGGCGGAAAAACTACAGAAGTCTTGCAACAATGGGCGGATGAAGTAAACAGCAGCCATCGCCATCAGCAGCAGCACGGCGTGGCGACATTGTGGCACCGGTATTTTGCGTTTCCATTGTCGCCAAGTTATATTGGTTAAAGGCTGCATTTTTACATTTTGTTTCAAAATTAGTGGAAGCCAACGTCAATTCACCGTCGCCTTCAAGAAAACGGCGATTGAGTACGCGGAAGCCCACGGCAACCTGGTGGCACAGCGCGAACTTGGAGTATCCGAAAAGAGCATTCGGTAGTGGCGGAGGCAAAAGCAACGTATTACAACTTGCAGCAACCAAAAGAAAATGTCATTTCGTGGGCGGATCGCAGCAGACCGCAGAACTAGAAGGCAAGGTTGCGGAGTTCATCCGGGAGCTGCGTGTAAGATCGCTGCCTGTGACTGCCGAAGGCATTCGTTTGAAAGCAGTAGAGATTGCGCGCGCCTGTGGACTGGGCAGAGAGAAGCACTCGTCGTCCGACTCTAGTTCGGACTACTCTGATCAAAGACGTTGCTCTGATTCAGAGTAGCGCGTGCGCACTTCGTGCCCTTCTGTGTACTGTACACCCGGCCAATTTTCAACAGTATCGCACGACCATCGACCCGCGTGCTTGTCAGCACCTTATCATCACGGCACGGAGCAGCGAAATAGTGAAAGTAAGGGCATGTTTACACATGCACGTATCTCGTTTGTTTCGCCGATCAGCGCCGTTAATAAGGTGCTGACAAGCGCGTGGGTCAATGGTCGTGCGATACCGTTAAAAACTTTGCCAGGTGCACATGCGAGCAGTGTTTAAATAAATACTGTCACCATTGTGCAACCCGCTGAGTCGCATTTGTTTCAAGGTAAGGGTGTCATGTCTTTCGGTACTTTTGCCATTGAAAAGTAGTTTTTTTATTTTTATAATTCGTTAGCTGGGGAAGCGACCTATATTCCGGTCTGACCTATAGTCCGGTTCTTACAGTATATATATATATTGTTACACACGAGGTGTTTAACACAGAACCAGATGAATCTGGTCGATAGGCGCGGTTGTTGAAGAGCGGTCTCGCGGCAGCTTGGCCAACGTCGTTCTCTTCTTTCTTCTCGTTGTCTCCGCGGCAGGCGTGGTTCATGACAGCTTGTGACATTTCCCCGCTGGCAGACGAAGCCCGCCGGGCGAGTCAGTCATCTCGTGCGTTGTAACGCCTCAGACGCGCGACGTGCGTCACTTCAGCCTTGGCCGAGCGTCGTCCACTGCTCGTGAGACGTGCAATGCGGTAGTTCACCTCGCTGAGGCGCTCCAGAATAACGTAAGGGCCGACGTAGTGGGCGAGAAACTTCTGGCACAAGCCACGCTTCCGCAACGGCGTCCAGAGCCACACAAGGTCCCCAGGATCGAAGGAAACGTGGCGGTGACGCCCGTCATAGCGGATCTTGGACCGGTCCTGCGATGCTAGGGTGCGTAGCCTAGCGAGGCGTCGCGCTTCTTCTGCTCGACATAGGATCTCATCAATTGATTCGTTGTCATGAGCGAAGTAGGGAAATATGGTGTCGAGGGTGTAGCGCGGCGGACGAGCATACAGAAGGAAAAATGGTGAGTAACCAGTGGTCTCGTGTCTCGCGGTATTGAAGGCATAGGTAATGAAAGGCAAGATACTGTCCCAATTCTTGTGTGCTGAATCGACGTACATGGATAGCATGTTGGCAAGCGTTCTGTTTGTGCGCTCGACCAGACCATTAGTTTGTGGATGGTAGGGCGTAGAATGGCGGAAGCTACATGAACACAGACGAAGGGTTTCTTCAACCACGTCCGCGGTAAACTGTCGCCCACGATCGCTGATTACTATGCGAGGAGGTCCATGTCGGAGTATAACGTTAGCCAGCAAGAAGATAGAAACTTCTGTAGCTGTGGCCGATGGCAATGCGGCGGTCTCACAATAGCGGGTAAGGTGATCTACGCAAACGATAACCCAACGATTACCCTTGGAGGATCGCGGGAAAGGGCCCAGAAGATCTATACCAACTTGCTCAAAGGGGACGCTAGAAGGGGGAACTGGTTGAAGCAGGCCATGTGGCGCTTGTGGCGGACGCTTGTAGCGCTGGCATTGAGAGCAGCTGGCGACGTACCGTTCGATGTCTTTCCGCATCTTAGGCCAGTAAAAACGTTCTTGAGCCCGGTAGAGTGTACGTGTGGAACCAAGATGACCGGAAGTTGGGTCATCGTGCATGGCGTGTAATACTTGGTGGCGAAGGTTCTTGGGGACAACTAAAAGGTAGCGTGCACCGGTGGTCGAGTAGCTCTTCTTATACAGCGCGCCGCCATCACGTAGGCGAAAGCGACTGCCTGCAGGTGACTCCTGTGCTGCCGCGAAGAGCGGTTGTAAGCTCTCGTCCTTGTGCTGCTCGGATATGACGGTACCCATATCCGGAAATTCCGGGGACACAAAAGCGATGTATTCATCAAAATTGTCCGCATCACATTCAGTTGTTTGAAGTGGCATCCGAGAGAGACAATCAGCGTCAGCATGTCGCCGGCCACTTTTGTAGCAAATAACGAAATCGTATTCCTGTAGACGGAGGGCCCAGCGCGCTAGTCGTCCTGAGGGATCCCGCAGATTCACAAGCCAGCATAGCGAATGATGATCTGTTATCACAGTGAAGGGGTGCCCATAGAGATACGAACGAAACCGTTGCACGGCGAAGATGACCGCCAGACACTCTTGTTCGGTGACTGTGTAGTTGCGCTCGGAGCGGCTCAAGGACCGGCTAGCGTAAGAGATCACGTGCTCACTGTCGTCAACACGCTGAACTAGCACAGCGCCGATGCCTACGCCGCTGGCATCGGTGTGAATTTCAGTTGGTGATGAAGGATCAAAGTGCCGAAGAATTGGTTGGGATGTCAACAGGAACTTGAGCTGGCGAAACGATGAGTCGCAATCTGCAGTCCACTCAAAGGGAACGCCTTTTTGGAGAAGGCGTGTAAGGGGATGAGCCATGTCAGCAAACCGGGGAATGAATCGGCGAAAATAGGAGCACAAGCCCAAGAAACTTCTTAACTGCTTGACAGAGTTGGGTACTCTAAATGCTTCTACGGCCGCAGTCTTTTGTGGATCTGGTCGGATGCCTTCTTTAGCGACGAGATGGCCTAGCACAAGAGTTTGTCGTTCCCCAAAACGGCATTTTTTTGAATTGAGCACAAGGCCCGCTTTCTCCAAGCAGTTCAAGACCAAATCCAAACGTTTGTTGTGCTCACTAAACGTTCGCCCGAAGATCACAACGTCGTCTAAGTAGCACATGCAAACTTCCCATTTTAAGCCGCGTCATATCGTGTCCATGAACCTTTCGAACGTTGCAGGTGCGTTACACAACCCGAAAGGCATCACGTTAAACTCGAATAGTCCGTCGGGTGTTACAAATGCTGTCTTTTCTCTGTCGTCCTTGTGTATAGGAATTTGCCAGTAACCTGACCGTAAATCGATTGAGGAAAAGTAAGATGCCGCAAAGAGACAGTCGATGGCGTCGTCAATCCGTGGGAGCGGATATACATCTTTCTTAGTGACGGCGTTTAGGCGACGGTAATCAACACAGAACCGCCACGTACCGTCTTTCTTCTTCACCAATATCACGGGTGCTGCCCAAGGACTAGATGATTCTCGAATGACGCCTTTGCATAGCATTTCTTGGACCTGATCGCTGATTAGCTTGCGTTCTGACGGAGATACACGATAGGGTTTTTGTCGGATTGGCTGGGCGGCTCCTGTGTTGATGCGGTGACGAGTTCTGGACGCAGGAATTGATGGCGGGCCATCGCGCTGCGCAAAGTCGAATACCGAGGTATGTTTCGTAAGCAGGGCCATCAAAAGTCGACGCTCGTGATCGCTGAGTGACTTGTCAATCATGGAAAGTATCTTCGAGCTCCCGGGGCTAGAGACACTGGTTGCTCCTCCATCGGGGAGCTCTGTAAGTACTGCCACCGATACGGGCGAGTCTTCCTGAAACGTGGCAATCTTTAGGCCTTGAGGTAGCACTGCCGCTTCAGTGGAACAGTTTAGCGCCCACAGCCCCGCACATCCATTGGTCACTGAGACTACGCAGTGCGGAACTAACACGTTTTTCTTGAGGCAGTTCCGATGTACAGGTTCCACTGCAGCGTCGAACGAGATAGGAGCCGGAGATGAACAGGCGACGGCAACACGCATCGCGGATAAGGCGGGCACAACTGTATCCTCAGACACGCACAGCATACTCTCCGGGCAAGCTTCACCTTCAAAAAGCACAGGTGAAACACTGGTGTCGACACTGAGTTCTCCCGTCCGGCAGTCAACATTCGCACCACACAATTGCAAAAAGTCAATCCCCAGAATCACGTCATGCGAGGAGCGAGGAAGAACAGTAAACTCTGCATTAAAAACTTTCCCACCCAATGACACATCCACGTTACACACACCAACCGGGTATAATGATTCACCACTGACTCCACGGAAACTTGTGCACTGGTCCCAACGAAACATAACCTTGCGTCCCAGAAGGCCTTTAAACCCCACACTCATGACCGAGACAGTTGCTCCCGTGTCGACTAAAGCCATTGTAGAGACCCCATCAATCAGTACATGAACCTTATTCTTTAGCATGAAAATAGTTGGAGGCAGTTGAGTCGGCAGCACACATTTTCCAGCGACCTCACCTCCATCGGCCGCGCTGGCTAGTTTCCCGGCGGGGGCGACACGAAACGGCGCCGAGGCGATGCTGACGTGAAGCGCGGCCGAGGGGATGGTGATCGGGAGGCTCGGAAGGCTGGTGGTGGCGTCAGAGTACGGTCGGAGGCAGGGGAGCGGTAGCGGTTCCGGGTTCTTTCTTCTCCAAGGTAGGTCTCCTGGGCGCTGCATCGGTCCTCTCGAAAGTGGCTTCCTGAAGTGGAGTCTCCTGGCCACTGAGTGCGCAGTGTACGACCGCTAGACCGCATAGTCGGCGCTGACGATCCGTAGTTCGATGCTCGGCGTCGGCTACAGTACCTAGCTATATGGCCAGGCATGCCGCAGCAGTAACACACTGGCGAAGGGCGAACTTCAGAATGCGGGTTGAAGTATTCTGCCGAAGACATCGGTTGAGGGTAACGAGGCTCTTCCCCTTGAAAGTCGTAGGTAGCGGCGAGTCTTCGTGGACGAAAGTTGCGTGGGCGTGGATCAAAACGTTGAGGGGGCGAATCATTGCGTGGTGGTTCGGTCGTAATGTAATGCGGTTCGTCTCTGGAGCCGTAAAGATCCGCGACGTTCACCGAGTGGTTCCAAGTAGCCGAAGGGGGTTCCCAAAGAGTGTCTCGGGAAACGGAGGAGCTGTAACGTGGCGCCGCACAACGTGCCTGTTCGTCATGTCGCTGTAGCTCCTCGCGGACTATCTGGCGGATGGCGGACGATAGGTCTGGGAGCGGAGGACTCGTGTCAACACTTGCTACAGTCGTTACATTGGCCAGCCGTCCAAACTTTGGTGTAATTCGGCGAGTCTTCAGCGCCTCGAACGTACGGCAGTGCCGTATCAGTTCTGATACAGTGTGCAAGTTCTCTTTACCAATGAGGAAGTTGTACACGTCTTCCGCTATTCCTTTTACCACGTGTCCCACTTTATCTTCCTCTGTCATTTGAGGGTTCACGGTTCGGCACAGCTTCAAAATTTCTTCGATATAGGTAGTGCAAGTCTCGCCGGGTACCTGAGCTCTCTGGGCTAATGTGAGTTCCGCACGTTTCCTCTTTGCGTCCGAGTCACCGAAACACTTTTTGATCTCCTCAACGAAGCGTGTCCATGTAGTTAGCATGTCCGCGTGGTTGTCATACCATACCAGCGCCGTGCCGGCCAAGAAGAAAACAACGTTCCTAAGCTGACTGGCAGCATTCCAGTTATTGTATTGGCTTACCCGTTCGTAATGGGTTAGCCACTCATCCACATCTTCCTCTGCCTTCGCCGAGAACATGCGTGGCTCTCGGTAGTGCTGGATAGGGACTGGGCTTGCCGAGGCACTGCTGGTGAGGGTATTTTGCTCTGTAGCCATGATTGAGCGCGACGGCGAAAGTCCGGCGAGGCGACGGCTTCGGCGTAGCTCTAGTGCTGGTGGTTCCGTTGTAGGTCGTGGGAGTTACCCCGCACAGCTCCACCAAATGTTACACACGAGGTGTTTAACACAGAACCAGATGAATCTGGTCGATAGGCGCGGTTGTTGAAGAGCGGTCTCGCGGCAGCTTGGCCAACGTCGTTCTCTTCTTTCTTCTCGTTGTCTCCGCGGCAGGCGTGGTTCATGACAGCTTGTGACAATATATATGGCTTTGGAAATCTGGTCCCCCCCCCCCTCCATATAAAGAAAGCCTTTCCACCTATGAGCTGAAGTAAGTGAAAATCTGCTTTCAAATTTTGATAATAATTACGTACTTCCAGAAGAAGCCAACAATCCATGATTTCAGATAATCTTCCCAGGCGGAAACATTGCGGGATGCAGCGGCATTGCACAAATGGATGTTGTACGCTGCCACAAACCGGTGAACACCCAACGATCGCAACACGGTTACACATGTTTTGCCGCTCTCCCACAGAGAATGCTGGGACGTCGGTTGCTTGTGTCACATGGTACATTTCTCCTCGCACGTCCCCCTCCAACTTGCTCTCCAGATGTACGCCGCATTCCAGTGGCGGCTCGAGTGTTCCGGCTCTCGCTGCACTACCACCTGACTGCACTGCGCCGCACTCTGCCCCTATTCTCTAAATGGAATTTGCCATAAGACACCAACCAGTTTGCTCCTACATACTGTTGACCACAGAGCGGGGGATGCTATGCACTACATTCTTACTGCAGTCGACAAAGGGGTTCTGATGTTTGACGTTGGAAACTCGTTTCTCTTTTTATTGGACAAGTTATCCCGTCAAACTCGGGACAACTTATTTGGAGCAGAAAAGACAACATCCACTCGCTGGCTTATCTTTCTTAACGCATCTTTCCTAACACCATGTATCAGTTTCCTGTTTTTTAAAGCAGGCTCATCATATTTGCTCCTTGATGCAAGAGGGAAAGCGGAAATGGCTGAGTTTCCCCAGGTAGACTATTCTTTGCTGTTGTCCATTTCATTGCTCACGAAGCAGTGGCACATCACATGTATGCACTCGCTTCTGGTTGGTACATGAGGGCGCAATCCAATCTAATTTTGAGCGACAAACCTGCTCTTCATTCCAAGCCTCCAGTGAAGCCTTTTTCAGGCCCCACCTGGGTAAACACTTCTCAAAAATCTTTGGCAACGTGACAAGGGGTGGAGAGCTCACAGTCACGTATATTTTTGGGCACAGTGGTCTCAACCAATGAGTGAGAATGATAGAATTAAATTTGTTCAGCATGATGTGGGCATTGTGACAGTGAGACATTGGTACATAGATGCATTGTTACATAGATGCCAACTTTACGCTTTTATAGTAAAATGCCCAGGTTTTAAAGCATGTTTACGATTGTGGTAAAGACTGTTTTAACATTCTTTGTTTGGGTCCACCGTGGGGTAGAATCCGTTTCAAAAGGTACAAATACAGTCATTGACCAATTTTGAGAGCCAGCCCGCTCGATTGTTTGGACAGATACACACAGCAGTGCCAACTACTTCACTGAACCCGTGTATAACGGCAACCATATTTTCAGCCACTCTTGCGTGTCTATTTCATCAATAAACTTAAAAAATAATTCCGTTTTTGTCGCAGATCATTCTAGGTATGAATGCACAGGAGTGGGCCTGTTTACAGCATTACGGCAGAACAGACGCTGTGAATTCTTTCATTAACAGTCCACATCTTTTGTGTTAGAGCAGTCAAAATTTAATATTTTTTGGCTTTGACTATAGTATTTCTCAAACATTATAAGACCTGTGTTGATACTGTGATGTTCTCATTCTTAATGCCCTGATCTTCGGGTTCGTTTTTCTGTTTTGTAGCCACCTCACATTTTTCCTCAATGCTTTCTGCCCACAGCTTTTTCCTAAACATCTAGTCCTTTATTCTTTTCACCTGTTCCTCATGTTTAATATCTTGTCCGTAGGTGCCAATTTTTTTTTAATCATTATGGGATGTTGCCGAGCTCAAATTCAGTTATTAGGCTTGTAAACGACCATGTTGGCATCTTACAGCTTTCTTTCACATGGGCTCTTTCTTTTTACCTCTCTTTCTGTTCGCTGGGGTCTTGTGTTGCCTGCAGAATGTTGAACCAACTTAAGTCTTGCATTGGGTGCTTCTTGGTCTTTGGTGTGTCAGTGTCTCACAAGTGGCTTGTGTACGTAAGCTAACTTTGGGAGTAATTATCATTATGGTGCCCAACTGTAGTGGTAGGCTGATTTCGACAGCTGGTTTCCTTTTTGTTCGCTTAATCTTCTATTTTGAAACTTCTGCTTTATGCATATTGCCTTTTGTTTCTCTGCTGCAGCTTGAAGAGCAGAAACGACAAGAGAAAATCAACAACTGGGAGCAGTTCCAGAAGGGACGTGGCCTGGGCTCGAAGCTGCGAACCACATCTACAAACGAGAGCTCTGCTGAGTGTAGTGGGCTCTCGCGGAGGCCGAAGAGTAGTCAGGACAGCAGTGACCGCCTTCGTGGCTCTGATTACAACCCACTCATGGGTACCTCAGGAGGCTCCTCATATAGGCCAGAGAGGAGATGCGTGAGCCAGGGTGGCGGATGAGGTTAAAGCATGGGGTTCAGCTTTTCATTGATGCAGCTGTGTTGTTGCTTTTCTTGTTCATAATGTGTGGCAGGCCACTGCACAGTTAAGAATACAGTGCATTTTTATATAATCGTTGAGCAGTTCTCCTAGCCATAGCAAAACTGCTATGTCAACCACCAATTGTTCTTTAGAAGAGGAGAGCAGGGAAAAAAATGAAATTGTCTTGCATTCAAAATTTAGGTTCTCAAGAACTTTTAGATGCGCTCTGAATGTTTGTGCACATAGTAGAAGCTTGAAGAAATTTTAATGGTTCTCATGTTGCAGCGACTTCTAAAGTGAAAAATGCAAGCTTGTTGGTTTTACACTTTGAATAGCTAAATTGGGCTAACGTGTCCGTTTTCTGCAAATTCAACCTGATATTTCAGGATTACTTCAGCTGTAATGGCACACCTGATTGAGTGAGGGTGCTCCTTTCACCTGGCTGCTGGCACAACTACAAGAAAGTGTATGCCATATCTTTAAGGGATTGCAGTTTTATGAGTGGACATTATAAGGTTTGTTGGGTTGCAGCAAATTCTTGAAGCACGTGTAAGTTGCCATGAAGGTGCCGATTCTCAAAGGCTTTTGACCGCGAAAAAATGTTTTACAGGCTCACAGCATCGAAGCACTACCCAACAACCTGTTAAACCCTCCATCATTTTTACTATTTACAAGTGTGCTGTCCCTCTTGCTCCGTGCTGTCAGTTGTGGTGTACCTACTAGTGAGCTTGAGTGCTTTTTCCTGGAATGGGCGCATGTGCAATAGCCTTGTCATTTCATCTGAGAAATGCTTCACCACTGCTGCAGAAGTATGAACTCCCCTGCTTTCTGCCACTTGAGTTTACCTCACTGCGTGCTTGTTGTATTAGTTCTTTGATACCGAAGGTAGCATGGGACAGACACAAGCACACAGACTCATGAAGTCGTTACTGGAACTGGTTCACAGCCAACGGTATTGACGGAAGGAGGCATCTCAATCTGGTACCTGCTTTTCGGAGACACAATGTTAATAAACCTACATCTCCATGTTCATAGTTCAGAATCTCTTTATACATCCTTTTGGACATTGAAATTACGTTGTTAATAAACCAAATTGTCTGTTTCAGGCATTGGTCTTAGAAATAACCTTGCCACCATCAGTGCTACAGCTACTCACTTCGATGGTGGCATTTGTTTAAAGAGAAATCATAAATATATAATGTAGTGCTTGCAACATCATTCTCAGCTTGCTTGCCCAAAGTGATTTACACATTAATGTTACAGTAAAACCCCTTTCATAGGTTTCAGGGGCCACTGAAAAGGAATGCATGATCCTGGAAAACGTTATGTCTGATAATGCTTGCAACAGCACTAATTATGAGGCAAAAAGCTACTGTCTACAAAAACTTATCTGATGTTGAATAGAAAGCCTACAAATTAGAGAAGTCGCATGTTATTGCTGCCTGGCAATTATACTGCCTTGGCAACTCCCAAAATCTTCATTGGAAAATTGCAAAAAGTTTTTTAAAATTTCCTTTTACTTCCCTGAGTGCTTGCATATAACGTGCTCATTGAAAAAATATTAAACATATGCTCTATTTCTTGTACTCGGTGAATTCATTGAATAACAAACCATGTCTTGAGAAAGACAGTTGTTTTCCTGCACGTAAGAGTTGTGAATAATATTCGCTTACTCTCAACAGTAAAACGTAAAATGTAAAATAATATGCATGAGCTCCAAACTCTGCAGTAGGATGAGCAGGCCTGTGAGGCTTGTTCCAAGGTGATTAACCCTCTATTGCATGGCGTCCCATATTTGGCACATACCAGCTATCATTCTTTTTTTTTGGTGTGTGTGAGATGCTTAATTGAAAATGTGCTTCCATTAGAGTAATTCTAATAGTTATGCGCACTTATTATGGGCAAGTGCTGCCATCTCTTGAGCAATACGCAAAACGGAAAGTAAATCTTGGGAAGCGACGTGAAACTCGGAGGGGGCAAAGGCGAGCAATTGGTTTTTTTTTTTTCTCTGAACAATTTCACCGCACAAACACAGAAAAATTATTTTGGCATATTTTATGGTGTCATCAATTCAAGCCCGTTATTAGTTATCTCAATTTTGTCCGCAACTACAGCAGAGAACCCGAAATTGGTGTGTGCCATATTTGACACAGTATGAACTTGAAAGGCAAAAAATGGTAACATGCTGCCATCTGTTCAGTGGCACACAGTGAGCATTGTTTCACAGTTCCATTTGAGTAAAATCTCTCCGTGGACGAACTAATTTGTGCTTTTAAAGACAAAAGTAGCCTGAAGCAGTATAACCCAAAGAAGCGATATCAGTGGGGCTACAAAATTTTTTTGTCGGGCATCAGCGGATTTTCATATAATGTTGAGCTACACAGCGGGCAAGAAAATGTCTTCAGAGATGGCACACCTGATTGTAGTGCAATTGTTAATGTTGTAAGGCTCTGCGACCCTGTTTCCCACAATGTGAGACACAAGGTCTACTTTGACAATTACTTCAATAGCCCGAAGCTGCAGGTCACTCTATCACAAGATGGAATTTTGTCGCTCGGTACAGTGAGGGCGAATCGTCTACTAAACTTTCAACCAAAAAAGCGAAAAGGAACTGAAACGTAAAGGACATGGTGCTTCAGAGGAACTCGCAAGCATGATAGATGACGTGGAGTTATCGTGTGAGCTTTGGTATGATAACCGCGCCCTGACACATCTGTGGAGCTTTGTTGGGAGAGATCCAGTCCAAAAGACTAAGCGCTGGTTTACCTCCGCCAAGGAGTTTCACAAAATTGATTGCCCTAGCATAGTAAAGGTCTACAACAGACACATGGGCTGGGTCGACCGGCTGGACTCACTGCTTGGACTTTACCGCATACATATCAGGTTGAAGAAATGGCATTTTCGAATTTTTACGTATATGCTAGACTTATCAGTAGTAGCAGTATGGCTATTGTACAGGAGGGTGCAGGAGCAGCTTGGGAAGAAACAAGTACTACCGCTGGCTCAATTCAAAACAGAAATTGCAGAATGCCTTACCTCACATAACAAATGCCTACCAAACAATGAACCAGAAAGGCCTTCTAGTCAAGACATCGAATTCCAGGTTCAAGCCAAAAAAGCAAGGGGACCAGCTGCTGCAATGCCACCCAAAGACGTACGATCTGACCAAGTCGTCCACTGGCCTGAATTTGATGAGAAGAGAGAAAGGTGTAAGTGGCCATCTTGCACAAAGAAGTCGTCGGTAAGATGCAGGAAGTGCAACATTCATCTGTGCCTGAACGCAGTAAACAACTGTTCAGTTTCATTCCACACATGTTACTAAAAAGACCACCGTCCGTGAAGCTTTGTTTTGCGCCCATGGCAGCAAGACTGCTCGGCCATGTTCCTGGTGTGCAATATTTGACACAAAGCTGTGTCTTTATTGATACAGTCATTATAACTCTGAAACTTTTTATATATGTGTTTGCTCATTCAATCAACAATAAAAGCTGAAAAAAAATTTTAAAATGACTTTTTCATAATTCATGCAATAGAGGGTTAAAGCATTAGAACTGCAACATGGATGAGTAGGGCTCATCCTTGGTGCTATTGGTACAAATTGGTAGGATGAGCACTGCTCAGGCTTGAGATTTAAGGGGTTAAGCAATATTGGGAGCGATTGTTGCTGTGAATCGCACTAAATGACACTTGGTTTCCATGTGGTGTTTGGGTTAAATCTTGGACAATAGCAGCCTCTTATGTAGCACTCGAAGCTATTTATCGGCTTTTGTGCTACCTTTTACATTAGATTTGCAACACACGGTATTGAAAGTCAAGCCTACGAATGTGTGTGTAGGGGGACCACTTTTGACTTCGTCAGCCATGTTGAAATTGGTGGTGATTCTGCCCCACATGACAGCCAGCTTAGGCAACGCTGACAAATAGGGCCGCATTGGTGATCTGCCATTGCACTTTTTGGACATAACAGCCAAGAAGAGAAATGCAACAAATGGGAAACAATTGCACATGTCCCTTTGGAAACTAAACTGGACTGGTGCATCAGAGTGAAAGAGCCAGGAAAATTTATTTACATATTGATGAGGCTTTTTTTTAAATTAAATTTTGATCAAGTGCCTAGTCCTGTTACTGTGTAGATTGCTGTTTGTGTGTGTGTGTGTATAATTTCCAGAATCTTGCCTTCTCCTTGGGAGAAAAGGTGATTATATACAAGAATTCTGTAGATTTCTTATTGGAGTTCAGTCTGACTTGGAGAGGATGGAAAGTTGGTTGGTTAGTTGGGGTTTAATGGCGCAAAAGCGGCTAAGGCTATGCTGCGCCAAACATGAGGTGTTTTAAAATCCAGTTTGTGAAGGAAAGGGCTGTGTTAATAATCTATATTTTATGTAAAAAGCCAGTGTCATCTAGAAATTTACAGATGTCACATAATGGGACTAGCGGATAATCACCTAAAATTGGAGCAGGGTGTAAAGGTATGTGTAGTTCATATAATTTGTGCAAAAGTGCTTGTCTGTGTGTTTCAATATGCGTACATGTCAGTAATGTGTGCATAACTGTTAGTGGCTCTTGACATTTCTCGCATGTTAGTGTGTCTCCTTTTGTAAGTAAATAGTGTGTGAGTTGTGTGTGCCCAATGCGTAGTCAGCATAAAACTACATTGATGAACCGCTCCTGATGACAACATGACTTCCACTCGCCAACTATGGGTTTAGTGAGATGTTTGTTGTCGGCACAACGGTCCCATTCGCGTTGCCATTTTGCCGTTAAGGCTTTTCTAATCGCATGGATGCTATCTTTATATGGAAGCGTTGTGTTTGTTATCTCTTTGTACACTGCCATCGATTCAAATCTATCAGCTGCTTCGTTACCCACTATACCAACATGGTGTGGAAGCCAGCAGAAGCAAACTGACCTCCCGTATTTGTTAAGTGCCACCATTTGGAGCCTTCAGTGGGCTTAAAGAATCAGTGTAAATGACTGCATTTTAGTGTTTGTCAGTGATAATCTTTTTAACAACGACCCATATAGCGTAAACTTTGGCTGTGAAAACAAGAGGTGTGTTGTGGCAATCGTATACTTGTTACCCAAATTTTCGTTATGGCCCCCACACCCACGTGTTCTTTTGTTTTAAAGCCATCAGTGTAATATTTCATGTTATTTTGATATTTGTCCTGAAGAGCACAGAATTCTTGTATAATTTGTTTGTGTGGGGTGTTTCTTTTCTTTAGATGTGTTAACGTCCAGTCACGTAATTGTGTGAAATCCTATCACGGGGGCAACCGTTGTGGTTTTTTGGCAATCTGGAGGACTTCATGAGGATTGTCATTATCCCGACAGTATTGCTCATACCACAGGACAAGTGGCCTAATCATGTTCGGTTTATTTTTATAGTGTAAGCATGAGTTGCATTGTCTGAGGATGTTGTAGCATAAGTGTTGCGGTGATGACTGAATTCTGAGTATATAAGAAATAGTGAGTAATGCTCCGCGCTTCTGTAAGGAGGGTTCATTACACTCAACGTATTAAACTTTGAATAGCTGAAGTTCTGTAGGCAGCACTTCCCAGTCGCAGTCCAAGGTTATGTACTGGATCAAGTCGTTTGATGTAGGACTGTCTGGCTGTGCCGTAAACCACGGAGCCATAGTCTAAAAGGCTACGCACAGGAGACAGGTAAATATGTAAAAGACACGTTCGGTCAGAACCCCAGTGCTTATGAGACAAAACCTTAAGGATATTTAAAGCTTTATTTGCTTTAATCTTTAGTGCTTTTATGTGAGTTAGGAAGTTTGGTGTCAAAGGTTACTCCTAAAAACTTCATCATAATCTTGGTTTATGGCTATCCGGTGACGTGACTGCATGAATTTTGTCTCATTACAAGAAAACTAGTGGATAAAATGTTGCTTTTATGTTGTATCGTAATTAAGTGGCAAAATTTTATTGCGAACTTCCTTTAAGTACCTGGTTAGGCAAGGTTATAAGTTTTTGGACATGTGATTGTGATCACGAACGATATGCTACCGCACCATGTGCCTTTTTTTTTTTTGCCACAGGTTATGGAGAACACTAGGGTGGGATTCCTACGCCAAAGAAACGCTAATACTTGCATACCAAACTGCGACAAACACAGAAAATTGATGGAAATTGCGCCATGCTGCACCAGAAAGGATTCGGCATGTGTGCTTGGGCAGCGGCCGCGAAAAGCGAGCGGATTCGTTTTCCGAAAAAGAGTACACCCGTTCCCATACCGCGCCTTCCGCACTATGTCTCGCAATTTTCGTTCTTGTAACGCTGGACTTTTCGGCGCTTCCGGCAAATGGCTGGCGCGCGCGTGCTTCCTTGCACTCCCGCTTGTCGTCTCTGCTAGCGTAACGGCGAGGGCAGCTATTTAGAGTATTAGAATATGGTTGAGTGGGAGCCTAGCGGCACGGCACTTTTTATAGACAACAAAAAGTAGACTGAGGACACTGCGAGCGAACTAGCTTTGTTTGTTTATTTTACATACTTTCAAGGCCCATAGGCGTTACTGAAAGGAGTGGTACGTACAAAGAAAAAGAATGCAGAACAATGAATAAATGATTTGTTAGATGGCAACCTCGATGCATCTAATAGCGGCGACCGATGCGCGAAGGTGGTTCCAGTCGTTGCACATAGGAGGAAAAAAACGAATAATACGCGTTTGTACAAGATGGCACGAAAGCTGTATGAAGGTGATCGCTGCGGGATGAAAAGCACGAAGGAGGTGTTAAAAGTTCTTTTAATACCGGGTTGTGGCAAATCTTGAAATCTTGTGGAAAAGGCAGAGGCGACTGTATGCGCGACGTACTCCGGTATGTTAAGGGTTTGCTTCATGAGTGTTACGCTAGCATGACGAAAGGGATTAGTTAAAGTGGGACGCTCGATTCTGAATGGCTTCGAGGGAGAGAGTTGGTAATGCTTGACGGGGATTCCAGATGGCCGAGGCACATTCCAGTTTTGAGCGAATGAGTTTTGTAGAGCATAAGCATTAAAGATGCTGGAACGGCATAAAAGTTTCTGCACAGATAGCCTAGTGCGCGACTAGCGTTAGAGGTTATATATTCAACATGCTTGCGCCATGATAGATTGCGAGTGCTATGAAGGCCGAGATACTTGTAGAAATTAACTTGACAGAGAGGGGCGCTATTCAGAAAAGATATGCCTGTGTCAGTATTGTTAGCGCGGCTTGAAATGCGCATGTATTTACATTTATTCAGGTTTAATTTCTTGTTCCATGCCTTGCACTATATGGATAAATAGTCTTCTTGCAGTTTAGCGGAATCGAAGGGGTAACTAATCTTACGATCTATTACGCAGTCATCTCAAATAAGTTGACAATTTCATGCTGTCAGGGAGGTCGTTAATTGAAGAGCAAAGGCTCAAGGATGGATCCCTGCGGGATATTGGTGGAAGCCCGCGCTGGCAGCGCAATCAGTGGGCGGGAGTCTCTGTCCCCACGGCCGGTATAACGTAAAACTATTCCAATCTGCTTTTATGCCCATGTGAGCGAGGCCTGAGACTTTTTGACCTAATGGCAGATTTGAAACTAAACGTTGCAGTTTTGCCCGAAAGACGAAGCATCGATTGCGATAGAAAATTAGTAGGCAACTATACGAAGCAAGGATAGTATCTTTATCGGCTATATAAGCTCGCAAACATTCGCTTACTGAATTAACAAGCATGAACACATCTCGCTCAATGACCGCGGAAACTTGCTGTGAAAACGCAGGGGTGAAGAAGCGCGGCAGCAGCAGCGAACGAATTGACCTTCGTGCTGCCTCTCGCTTCAACGCGAACAAAGCGGCGAAAACACAGCGCACACGAAACTAAGCATTCGCTCTTTCTCCCCATCCCAGATCGCTTTCAAGATGGAGCCCGCGCGCCTGCGCCATACCCAGTAGCCACCGGAGTAGAACGCCGCCTCCTCCCCCCCCCCCCCCCGCTGCCCTGCGTGCTTCTTCCCAGCTTTCCTCCCTTGCGCGCGCGAGATGGAGCCGCCAGTGTCGGCTCATCCTCGCAAGTTTTCACTCGCACATACAGCGGGTACGGCGCGCGGCGACGATTTTATCGCCCCTGGACTTTATACGGAACTTCACGGCGACGCCATAAATGCGCAATAAAACAAATTTGAATAGTTTTACGTAATACGAGCCCAGGGTTGATCACAGCACTCTGGGTCTGCGGTGATATATATGGTGACCCAGAAATGCTACCGCGTCGATTGGACCGCCTAATTGAGAACGTTTTCTGCTATAATGAACGTCAGCTCAGGTATATATACAGGGTGTCTGCCAATCGGAAAAACCGGGAATTCACGGGGATCTTAGTCTGGAAATACTCCGGGAATTTGTGCTTCTATCAGGGAAAATTAGCTGTAGTTTTATTGAAAGGGAACGAAAGTCGCGGTAATGCTGACTCTCGTAACAGAGATTGTGATGAGTCGTCGTTAGACGCCGTGTCGGCTGGAGGAGTTGCCAGTGTACAGTCAACGACCGACTTTCCGGACACCCGATAATTCGGACGGTTTCGCGGCACCACCACGTACCCTGTAGAGTTAATGTTTAAGAACGTCTGAAATTTCTGACGCAAGAGCCCTTCGTCGTCCGATTTTCCGGACTTCTTGCCGTGACCGCACGTCCGAAATGTTAATCAAAGCCACTACTCCCGCCGTTCTTATTACCTCGCCGCCTTGAGCCAGGGCTGCACACGGATCCGCTGGCAGCCGTAGCAATGGCACAGACTCCGCGTTTGTGGTCTTCGCTATTGGCTTCGAAGCTCGGAAAGCACAGGGCGTTGCATAATGCCGGTTCCCGAAAATGAGCTTCGCCTCAATTACAGAAACGTTACGCGGTGAAGCATATGCAAAAGTAATGCGGTGAAGCATAACACGCTTGTGAAGGGGCAATTGTCACGGGACACAGTAGCTATTCCTAAATTATAGACGCGTCCACCCGCCATCTCCTGTCACAGTACGAGCACCGATACGCCTAATAAATGCACTGGTAGGCCTTTTCGGATGTGGCTGTGGTGATTTGAGCCCTTAACGGCAGTGAAAACGTGCATTCATTTTTTTCTTTTTGAACTGCCCGATTTTTTGGACGTTTTCGCGGCCCCTAAGGAGTCCGAAAAATCGGACGTTGACTGCACAACTGGCGAGCAGGATGTTTAAAATGGTCCGTGGGCCGAACGCGCGGTGGAAGGAGGACGAGAACAGAAATGACTTATCCATTGAGGATTAAACGGGAAAGGAAGCTTCTTTCAAGGAGCTTGAGCTCAAAAAACAATGTGTTGGCTGGCTGACGCCGAGATGCAGATGTCCCTCATCCAAACCAAATAAACTCCTTAAAGCTGTGAAGCGCAAGGCGTTGTGCGCAGGCTGAGGGTATGTTGGGACAGTTGAGGTTGACACACCAGCTGTTGAGAGAGAATCTCACTTGTGACAAAGTTCGGGCCTCGTATACCAATGAGTTTGCTATCAATTGGTAAAAATAGCTCATATTCGAAAACATTTGTTTCTGTATGCATCTCCTTTTTATTCATATTTGAGAATGTTCGACTTGATTTCCAATGTGTTCTACCATGTTTTTTGAATATTTTATTCGCTGTACATTTTACTAACACGTTCCTTCTAATTAAAATGAATGCTACCCCTTACTGTTCAAGCTAGATTAAGCCGGTTTTTTTTTTTTTTTCTTCAGCATGCTTACTAGAGAGTGACAGCATCGGGCGACATGGTATCAGCCTGTCTCGGCGTAAAACAACGTTTTGTGTCACTCGGGGAATTTTGCAAAGGCACTCGGGGAAAACCTGGAAAGGTCGGGGAATTTGGAAGTTCGAACTTGGCAGGCACCCTGATATAGTTGGATCGTAGAGCCACTGGTGTTTTCTTCGCGTTTACAGAAAAGCATGCGCCGTGCCGCCGCTCGACCCACTCTTCCATATTCTAGTACGCTATGCTACAAAACGCGCTTCGTGTGGTTTACAGTAAAAGCTCATTAATTCAACCATCGGTAATTAGCAAAATTGGATAATTCGGCTCGTCCTGTCATTCCGGCAGGCTTATGCGTTATTTAATGCAATGAAACTCTCGTTAATTGGAACGTATTTGGCCCCGCGTCTGTTAATTCGGACAACTGGGGAATTCGGCGAGCGTGGAGCGGCGCGAAAGAACAAAAACGGCGTTGGCGTCCATCGAAACGAAGCGGTGGAGTCCGCACCGCCGTAGTCATCAGTGGAAAGCGTACGTGAATGACAGCAACCCTTGAGCGCTTCGTGTTTATTTGGGCCTTTAGAGCCTTGATTCTTGCGTTTACCGCCGCGCGTAGCACCGCACTGGTACGTTCGTCGTCTTCCACAGCTGACTCCGATGCCGCTCGTCATACCAAAAATAAAACAGACAAAATTAAAATACAGTCATTTCAGGCACTCGAACCTAAGACTTTTGGTGAGAGAAAAGTAATAAGTACCAATGAATTCCAATGAGAATGTCAAGTGACTTAACGAATGTCTCTTGAGTGCGCAGGCTTTCGTCTTCGCCCTCTTTGGCGCATGCTAAAGTGACTGCCATTTTTTTTTTTTCGTTTTGACTCGGTAGGTGCGTCGGCCGCGTGCCTTCATAACTTCGTAGTCGCCGTCCATGATTGCGTCGATAGCGACCGCCGTCAATAGTTTTAGATTAGGGGACGCAAGCCGTTTGCGTCCCCTAATCTAAAGCTATCTAATGATCGCGTCGACAGCGGGCGTGGTTTCGTCCGCCGCGGTTGCAGCAAACAGTAGTTTCGTTTTGACTCGGTGGAAAGCTGTCGAGGTTGAATGGCACCGTCTACATCGCGATGGGCTGCGACCTGGCAAAAAAATAAAGGGATGTGCGCGCGGTAGTCAAAAGGCAGCCACTATCTATTATAGTGCTTTCAAATGTTGTCAAGCAGACACCCAAGGCGGGAAAGTCTCACCACTTAATCAGAACCGCGACGCAGGTAGGACACTGAACCTTCGTTTTCAGCTCGCTTCGGCGCTTCCGAAGTAGCCGACGCGGCCGCTGTGTCCACGTTATCCCTGATGCCACATCACGCCGACGGTGGCGCCAGCATTTCCAGTAGTGGAGCTCGACCCCCAATACCCGTGATATCGGTTGTTAGATAAGGTGAAAAATAATATCACGCGAAACAGCATCTATCATGAAACCCTGCAATAACGGTTAAACCCATAGGCAATATGAATGTCACCCGTTACGTCGTCTTGTTGTTCCCTAATTGTACAGCACTTTTCGTGCAACATCGGCAGCTGAAAACAAGAGTTTCAAGAAGTTGAGAAATTAAGCTATCTACTAAGGAAGAGAGCCGAGGCAACAGCCAAACAGGAAGGAAAAGTGAAAATTAACAAATTTAACTATCGTTGGCGAAAATATTTATGTATCAACATCATTTTATTTAAAAAGGAAGTAGAGGAAACGCCACCGGAAGTGGAGGATAATTCTGTGTGTGTTTACAGTGGCTAGAATCTGTAGTGTGTTGAATGACACTTCTACAGTTATCAGATAATCAGTCGAGCCGCCTGACGTAGCCACTACTGTGCTGTGCTTATGTGGGTGTTTTTCTAACCTTTCTCGGTGGGCGAAGTACGTCTCGAGCCGCAGCGACCTGCGCTCTACACGGTTGTACGGGACTGGCGGCCACGCATCGTTGCGCAACTTCCCCGATAACAATACGAGTCGGTTTTGGCACTTGGTAGAGCAGTAAACGAGGGCTTCAAAAGAACTCTGATTGTTCCGCTAATATGCTTTAAAGTTTGAAGGACAGCGCAAGAACAGCAGAGGGGAAACAAGAGCGCTAACAGTTTATAAGCGCTTTTATTCGAACTTTAAAGGATGTTTTACCAACAAGCCCAATCCTACACCCTTCCGCAAATATATATTTCTCTATAATTCTTCCATAGCTAATTCAGAAAACACTACTAGAAAATTTTATTCTACACTTTCGCTTATTTACTTGTTCTTGGCATTGTTCTTCCTGCACTTCTTTCCTGCGCGAGACCATTTGATGTGGTTCCTTGTTTGTCAAGTAAAGAAGAGGTGTATCTCACAGGCGTACCTGTGAGATACACCTTATTTAAATTATCTTTTGTGGATTTACGTGTCTATATGGTGAACAGTGGGTATTATTCACATTTGTACTAGTAAAGCCCGCCCCCCCCCCCCTATTATTTGCATAGGAATGTAACCCTAAAATTCTAAAGTCTAAAGTCTAAAAATTAATCTGCAGAAAACTAAAGTAATGCTTAACAGTCTCGGGAGAGAACAGCAATTTACAATAGGCAATGAGGCACTGGAAGTCGTAAGGGAATACATCTACTTAGGGCAGGTAGTGACGGCGGATCCGGATCATGAGACGGAAATAATCCGAAGAATAAGAATGGGCTGGGGTGCGTTTGGCAGGCATTCCCAAATCATGAACAGCAGGTTGCCATTATCCCTCAAGAGAAAAGTATATAATAGCTGTGTCTTACCAGTACTCACCTACGGGGCAGAAACCTGGAGGCTTACTAAAAGGGTTCTACTCAAATTGAGGACGACACAACGAGCTATGGAAAGAAGAATGATAGGTGTAACGTTAAGGGATAAGAAAAGAGCAGATTGGGTGAGGGAACAAACGCGAGTTAATGACATCTTAGTTGAAATCAAGAAAAAGAAATGGGCATGGGCAGGACATGTAATGAGGAGGGAAGATAACCGATGGTCATTAAGGGTTACGGACTGGATCCCAAGGGAAGGGAAGCGTAGCAGGGGGCGGCAGAAAGTTAGGTGGGCGGATGAGATTAAGAAGTTTGCAGGGACGACATGGCCACAATTAGTACATGACCGGGGTTGTTGGAGAAGTATGGGAGAGGCCTTTGCCCTGCAGTGGGCGTAACCAGGCTGATGATGATGATGATGATGATGATGATGATGATGATGTAACCCTGGGTTGGTCCCCCCACCCCTGAAGAGAAAATCCTGGGTACGTGCCTCTTCTGAGCACAGGATCAGTGAAAAAATTTAGGTATGATGTATGCGTCAGCCTGCTATAAAATAGATGTGCAGTGCACGCAATCCCATACGAACACCACTGTGTGCCCCTGAATTCCAGGTTGATTGGAGCAGCTGCAAACAAATTTCGACTTTTCCTCAACTTCATGCTCTGAATACTTTTTCTTTGAGTGTATGTCATTTGAAAATGTGATGTTTGGAGAGCAATGCCTTTCTTTTAAAAATGAGAAACCGGCATAGCAATGGCAATCGTCTCATAGCAATTAGTCTCATTCAAGCTGATGGCTGATTTCAAGGTACGTTGTGCAAATAAGGGTGATCATACTAAAGCCTGTACTCACCATAACCTCACCTAAACATTTTCTGTTAAACTCTGTTTCAAACTATAGTACCACAACTTTATGTATTCGTTGTATTTTTCTGCATTTCTTTAGTGCTCATCCGATGCTTCGGGGGAATAAACCAGATATCTTCGTTTGAGGTTCAAAAAAACACTGGTCAGTGCACATCAAGAATACTTGACAAAAGTCCTTTTAATTTTAATAAATATGCCAGTGCCAGCGCAGTTGCATTCAACAGGATCACAAACACTTTCCCCACACGGGACCACAACACTTTGTGGAAGTTCGTTCTCGAAGGATGGTCGGTATGTTCTCAGTGTCCCTCCATTCACGACAGGTAGCTGCACACGTCAGCTACTAGGTGAGGAGCTTGTCTTCACTGTAGGAGTTGGCCCGCATATCCAAACTGTGCATAGCTCTCCCAGAACACTTTAATTACCTTGCTTGCAAAGCCTTCATTGCAATGCTGACTGGAACTTCCCGAGGGCATATCTGCAGTGCAGCATTGGGACCCCAGTGCATTTGTAAAACCTATGGCACTCGGCTTCAAACACTGCATGACCAAGTGGGAATGTGCCACCCTTGCCTGCTTTTGCTTGTGTAAAATAAAGTGCTGTAAACGTTTCACTTAGCAGGCTTCACTAGCCGTTGTAATCGGGCCCAACTTGCGGCGTTACGTAAGGAAGATGGGAGTATGATGGATTGTAGAGTTTGTAGATGGCAGCAAGCAATATGGACTTTGAAGGCTTCTGCAAGCCGGTGAAAAGAGTCCAGGAGCGGCTAATCACAGGTGCATAGCTGGCAGTTATGCATCACTGAGCGCGCGTGGTCTCGCTCGATGCGTGTTTCTCCGCAGAGTTGTAGTGGTGTGCCCTTGTCGGCAGCGCATCGCGTTGGCACCTGCGCCGTTCATCGGCATCCCGCGCCGAAGGGTCTGCCCGTTGCTTGAATACGAGTCGGTGTTTCCCCGCTCCGTGTGCGCCGTGGCGGTCAGCTGCAGGGCGCCGACCCTTTGGCCTGGAGGAAGGACAGGCAGGGGCTCTTGGCTTCTTTGGCGAGCGCGAGGCACGAGTGTCCCGCGTAGTCTTGGGCCTCGATGCTGGCACCGTGCGACACGAGCTGCTTGACTAGGTGCTCGCGCTGCAGGGCGATGGCGTGGTACAGCGGCGTCCGCCCGCTCCGGCCGTCCTGCGAACGAGAGGTGTGTTACATAAGCGCCTGTTTAAGACAGTACACAACGACGCGAGAAAAGAAGTGAGAAAAAAATTTACTTATTTTTCCGCGCTGTACCTAGGTCGCTCTAAAGGCCGTGGGACGTTTTTCGCATCGTATTAAGCATTTTGCAACCAGCCTAAATTGCTTCCCGGCATCGCAAGAGGCCTGTTGTCACGCTGTCTCGCATGCCTGAACGCAGCACCGTAATATAACCGCACACTACAGCGGCAACTGGTTTTATCGACTTGCTCCTGCACGACTTGTACGAGCTGAGCGTCTGATTCCTAAGTTTAGGATGTCCTAAGCGCCGCCGATTCGGCATTGCTTAGGACCACGGAGTAGTGTAGCTATAATGCTGCTCATTCTAATTGGTCAGGTCCTTCGGCATTTTCATTAGAAATAAACTGTTGGTTGAACGTCCCTAAACCACACAGCGGATTATGAGAAACCTGCTACAGTCGACATTTCTGCATTGTATGTGAAATGCTTTATAACGGTCACGTTAGGCTTAGCTTCGAGTGCACGAATTTCAGTGCAAGGCCTGCAAAATTACCGCTTAGATAATGCTTTCTGAATAGAGAGGGAGGCTGACGTTTTCCATCCCCTTCTGTATAGTCTAGACTGAAGCCTCTTTTTAGAAAAGGTTCTTTCATGGACTTTGCTAATCGCTAACGCATTTAGCGGGCTAAATGATTTGGATTCGTGGCAAGATCAAAATGTGCGCTATGTGTGTAGTCTTCGTTTCCTTCGTCTGTAGTCGAGCTGCACGCCCCTCTCCCTCCTCCCTTCCGTACTGATCTTGCGCGGGCTTCTGTATAAATTTCAACGGTTCTATAAGAAGGAAAGTCTTTGTACACTCCATGCAAAACGCTGTGCTCAATCAGTGTTTGATCACCCAGACCTCCGCATTACAAGTCACGTCAGACAAGGCCCATTTTGTGGCTGGGCGGTGATTGGTGCTAATGTGGAGATAAAGAGATGGTAGAATCCCGAGATACTTACAGAAACATTGATATCACAGTTGGCCTTGATTAGGAGACTGACTGCTTCTGGCTTGTTGAGCAGTACTGCCAAATGCAGCGGGGAGTAACCTGCGAACAAGATAAGTTTGTTTAACGCCATCTTTAAGCATTTTTTACGTGATAAGTGTGCGCCGCCGATTCGGCATTGCATAGGACATCCGAGTAGTGTAGCTATAATGCTGCTCATTCTAATTCGCCAGGTCCTTCGGCATTTTCATTAGAAATAAATTGTTGGTTGAACGTCCCTAAACCACACAGCAGGTTATGAGAAAAGCCGTAATTGCGGGACGGAATCCCCGTCCTGGCAAGTTTGTTGCGGTGTTGTCGCCTCCGATCTCTAATTTCACTCTTTTCAACCTTATATTTAATATTTTATTACCCACTCTCGTCTCCCTTAATTCACTTAAGCCCATAGCACAGAGTGGCGTTGGCCGGCGCTTTCCCAATTTTTGAATGCATAGTTTTTAGCCTGCCCGTGTATCGCTACCGTTGAAGTCGGCATCAGTATGGCACCAACAACGCTGGCACTTTAAATGCCCACGCGTATACATGACTGATATGTACCGGTATGCGAAAACTCCTTTAAATTTAGAGTGCTCCAGCTGCTCACCGTCGAAGTCCGGCGCGTCGACGATCTTGGCCGCTAGCCGGTGCGAGAGCACGAGCCGCATGCACCCCAGGCTGGGATACTTGAGCGCCAGGTGCAGCGGCGTGTTGCCGTTGCGATCCCTGCGCAGCACCGAGGCGCCCTCGCGCAGCAGCACGTCGACGGCAGGCTCGTTGCCCACGATCAGCGCCAGGTGCAAGGGCGTCTGCCGGAGACAGAGGGGGACGTATTACGCACGAGGGCCGGGGCTAAGTTGGCTGGTACCACTATACTGTAAGCACGCACGTTCGCCTGACAGTGGACTGAAGGTCTTAGAAAAAGATAGATAGATAGATAGATAGATAGATAGATAGATAGATAGATAGATAGATAGATAGATAGATAGATAGATAGATACTACTGCATAGTTACTCAATTCGACTACGAGTGGGTAGAGGTAACGAAGACGGGACACACCGAGAACAAGACAGGCACTGCTTCACATTGCGCCTCAATTTCGTTCAGTTTTCTGTCGATCCATCACTTGCGTGTTTGTGCAGTCACGTTTGAAGCCGCTCGGAGTTGGTGCACTATCGTCACTACCGCACCGAGTGCAACAGCGGCACCACATACCTTGTCACTGAGTCTTGTGTGTGTATATATATATATATATATATATATATATATATATATATATATATATATATATATATATATAATACATCCTGCCCGGTTTAGGCATATGTTCGACCGCTGCTTTTCGCATGCTTTTTGTGGGTCACCCTGTCACATACCCTTCTGAACTTTTGCCTGCACTATTTGATTAATACCACACATTTATTCTTCTTTAACGCGGCGTGGTCGCAACTGTGACTCAGCATCTATGGCAGCCTGTTCCAAAGCACTAGTTCAGGGTTATAGCCCCGCCAAACAGCTACATCTCGGAAGGGGCGGTACCGTATAGGTGGTAGAATTATCCGCAGGCTTTCAGTCAAGCAGTCCACACGAGCGTTAAACCCGTGCGTCAAGTTTCCGCAAGGTATAGCAGGCTTTGTCCCATTCTGGTAAAGCTCTCTTCGTCCCTTCTCGTTGCACACTCTGGCCATCGTCCTGCTTCAACTGTGGCAGCGACTGCCGTGCAGGCTCCAGAGCCTGGACGCTCTCGTGGAGAGCAGCTCCGCTGCCGACCGGCCAATTCCGGTGGGCGCCGGCACGCCTCGCGAGCAGACGGTTCGCGAGTTTTACGCGCACATCTACAACCAGCGGAAGTGCGCGTTCGTTCACCGTGACCCGTTTGTGCGCCGGCCTCGATCTCGCTCCTAACATCGCGTCCCTCCTGTCATCATTTTGCCCCAGCTGCTGCCACCGGGCTGGGAGGGTCAACAGTCGCTGGTGTGGCGGGAAAGCCCCATTGTCGGGGAGGACGCTCCGCCTCCAACCCGCCCCGTATAGCCCGCTCGTTGTTTTTCCGTTCTTTGTTTCGCCAACCACGCGTCGGGCGCGCACGCGTTCTCTTTTTCGCAGGCCGTGCGCCGAGTGTGTGTCTGCCGGCGCTGCAAAAAGGAGATGAACCGCGCCGCCGCTTCGATCGTCGTCGTTGCCGGGAGCAGGCTGGGGGGAAAACCCCGGAGCTGTTCCGCCGGTTGCTCCTCTTCACAAAAGAGCTTCAATGATCGCACACGCGGCGAGAAACAGAGTACCAGAGAGCCAGTGACTTTTTGCTCGCCTCCCTCGCCTTCTTTTTTTCTTTCTTAGCCGTAAGTGCTCTTCGACTCAAAGTGGCTTTGGCTCTGCCGACGCCGCCAGATTTCGCGCTGTGGCCTCTAGAAATCCAGCCTGCCTTATACATATTATAAATGCCGCCGGTGTCACCCCCCCGTCCTGCCAGATGTGCAGAGACTACCCAACCGTCTCCCACACCTACATGTCCTCGCGATAAGTCCTCGCCGTGTTTTCTCCAAATACCATCCCCATCCCATCTCCACTCGTGGGTGAGCTGGACCACTTCACCCCAAACATCTCCACCCCATGTTCGTGGGGTATAGTCAGCACTTCTTGGGGATTTCCCAACCCCAAGCACCGCATGACATGTTACCAGCGCCAGAGGATCGGACAAAGAGCCGATGGTAAAATAAAGTTATCTCACTCGCTTGCCCCTGCCTCGCCCGCACGATGCCTCGCCTTTCGTTACTTCATCCCCTTTGTTCTGCTTTTGCTGGCCTCGTGAGCGACCGCATGCCTGCGCTTTGAGTGGACGCCTGGGAAACCCAACCATTACGTAGCACAGGATCGCACTGTGCTGGATTGACGATCAAGATAAGGCGGCAAACCTCCTCTTCCGAGTGCTTCAGCCCGAGAAAGGGTTGAGGGGCGGAGTCTCGCGAGGGTGAGAGATTAGCTGCCACGCTTCTCCGCCGACTGCGCTTCTGCTGCTGCGGCTGCTTCGCAAACACTGCAGGCCGCTTCCTCGCTGGTTTTATTCTTTTTTTTTACCCTCTCCAACTTTTAACCTACCGCACTCGCCCGTAACTCTTTCCTGTAATGGGGGTCTGTGTCGCTGTTAATTACAAAGTTTTTCCGGCCTACCGGGCTAGAGCCACGAATCGCGCGTTGTCGCCGCCCGTAACCTTGAAGGCGCGACGTATTTCAACGCTACACCGAAAAAAAGAAAAAAGTTCGCGAAATGATTTGTGCCACGCGCAGCTGAGACGGAGAATGAATAGAAAGCTTGTCAAAACGAGCGCATAACATGACAAAAAGGGGATGACGCTTATTCCCTTATCCATCATTCGAACTCATTTCGTGAATAGAAAGTTTGCAATTCCACGCTCCCAAGAAGAGGTAAGAAGAGGTGTTAGAAGCGATGAGAATTTCGTGCTGGGAAAATGACTAGATAATAAAAAAAAAACGCACTTTCGCCCGAAAGGTGAAGCATCGATTGCGATAGCAAATTAGTAGACGGCTATATACGAAGTAAGGATAGTAGTTTTATCGGCCGTATAAACTTGGAGACATCATCATCATCAGCCTATTTTATGTCCACTGCAAGACGAAGGCCTCTCCCGGCGATCTCAAATTACCCCTGTTAATTACCCCTCCGTAATTACCCCTCCGCGCGCGCGAGATTGAGCCGCGATCGTCGGCTTCCCTCGCGTGCTTTCCCTCACACATGCGGCATACGACGCGCGGCGACGGTGCTATCGCCATTGGACTTTGTACGGAACATCACGGCGACGGCAAAAATGCGCCCGCAATGTCCATATAATTGCTATCGCAATGAAATGGACATGTTTCTCTTTGACATGTTTCTCAATGACATGTTTCTCTTTGTCTTTGTTTACAGTAACGTTCGAATTATAGCTGGTCTCAAAACGGTGCCGTCGTACGATTTTGAGTGCGAGATTCAACGTTACGCCTATTACGGCCCTGATAAAGGAAGAAATATTGCGCCATTGCGCGCTACCAGGATGTACCTTGAATGCGGAATTTTTCTTTTATCTTGGACTATCATAATAATGGCATGTAGGCTATTTTCACGAGAAACAAGTTGTGTCAATTATTTTCTTGTACTCGGAGTGTCTCCATATTGCAGAAGTCAAGAACACAAAATTTCTTTAATTTGGAAACGCGCTGTGTCGTCCTTCCCAATTTTCAATGCACATTTCACTGCAAGTCGGCTACGTTGCACACCCTTCACTCTGTGAGCCAGTTTCGCCAATATTCTGTTACGGTATTTCACCTGGTTCGGTGGACAGTCATCCTGTGATCACTTCTGAAAATTGACGATTGTAACAACTGCAAAGAGAGAGTGGATGTCCAACGAAAGTGCATGTCCAGCGAAGCTATTGAAAACCACCAATAAAACTTCTGAAGGGGGGGGGGGGGGTATGCAATACCTTATTGCTTTAGAGTAATGGGAGTGAGGGTAATTTTGACAGTACTCCGGGGCCGGTCCTATTGCTGTGTTTTTTCCATTTGCCGTTCCTCGTGTTCATGCTGCTCCTCGGAAGTGTGAACTATGCGTTGCCTACCTATAGCGGTGCTGCAAAAACATGAAATCAGTTGCTAGGCTAGTTCTTTTATATACTAAAGGCTAGAGACGTCACTCCCTACGTCGCAAGCTGCCGTCGCCGCGGCATATCACGCAACAGTAATCTTACCGGGAAAGATATGAGGGGACTGCTACGTGTTCGTATCAGTGGCGCCTTATCATCAATTATGTGGTTCGGATGCTTGTTTTGGGCTTATTCTTTATTGAAACGAATGATTCGTTTCGTGATTTAAACGTGATTTAAAAATGTATGCACTTTTCGCTACACTTTGCTGGGTGCTTGAAGTCTGCTTCACCTCCACCGCCGCTCGGCCCGGTATTGCAGTGACTGCGGGATCTGACCACATTTTTGCCACGGACATGGACACGAAAAATACCGACCAACGGGAGGCTAACAGCTTCACTGTAAAAATATATCGCCTGATCCACTTGTGAAAACAAACGGTTTAAGAATCGATGCTGCATGGTTGTGGATGGGACTTATGGAAACCAGATGTATAGGCGAGCGCAGTTCTTTTTAAAACGCTTTGCACGCAAGTGAGATTTATTATTAGCCTGGGATTGGTCGGAGCATAGACCCAACAAATTACGCCTCCTTCAGACCCATATCTCTGCTTAGCTGCGTAGGGAAGCTATTCGAAAATCTACAAACGACTAAACTGTCGACTTGAGTTCTTGGAAACTGCAAAAGTTTACCCGGAGGAGATGAATGGCTGCCGGCAAAATAGGTCCGCAATTGATAATGTCAGTGCCTTGGTCTCATCAATTGAAGAGGAATTGGTCTCTGGAAACATACCTACTGCATTATTTTTAGACATTAAGGCAGCATATGATTCGGTCTATCATAAAACAATACTTGACGCTTTGGAAACCCTTGGTCTTGGAGGACGGCTTTACGCATGGATTGAAGACTATCTTCAAGGACGCCAACTTTTCATGTGTACCCCGGATGGCCCCACGGCGCTTTATGCCGTCGAGAAGGGAGTGCCACAAGGAGCTGTGTTAAGCCCGGTATTATTTAATTTAGTCCTCATCCATCTGACAAGAAACCTGCCCCCTGGCGTCAAAATCACACTGTATGCGGACGACATCTGCATTTGGAGTGCGGCGGGTTCTCGCAGTACCACTCAACAACGTCTCCAGAGAGCGCTAGCAAATATATCGGCTTACCTAAATCCAAGGGGTCTGAAATTGTCCCCCGACAAAAGGGTTGCCATGGCTTTCACGCGGAGGTGTATGGAAAATACCCACTAGTGTTGGGCGGTCGTGCCTTTCCATACGTCAAGACGCAAAGGTTTCTTGGAGTGACGATCGATAGGAACCTCACATGGTCACCCGAAGTGAAAAAACTGAGTGAGAAGATTTCCTCGGCGTCGCACGTATTCCGATCTTAGCCGGATCACAGTGGGTCGGCAACTGTCGATCAATGGTGCTCCTCCATAAGGCCTACGTCGACGGAACACTGCGATATTACCTCCCGATCCTGCGCAAAATGTCTCCCACAAGCAAGAGAAAACTCGAGGCAGCACGAAACAACTGCCTTCGCGTATGTCTTGGCTTTCCGAAGGGGTCGTCCCGCTCAGGAACTGTAGCAGAAGCTAGATTCCTGCCTCTGGAAGTGCTATCTTCGCAGGAGACACTTCGGATACACCTCCGCCACGTCATTCATACGAAGACTCACTTCTTAAAGGATATTTCCAGAACCCGTGCTACATCTAGCTTTGGGCAGGCCGTCGGAAGCATATCTATTTCGATTCCTGCTCAGGCGTCACAAATTATGCCGCGAAACATTTCACCATGGACCCTGTCCCCACTGGAAATCGTGCCATATATACCTGGAATCGGTGCGAAAAAGAAAATGCCTCAAGCAGCGACTTATCAGATAGCTTTGGAATATATGCACAAATAATACGCAGCCGCAGCGCACATTTTCACAGATGACTCTGCAACTCCACATCGTTCATCATGCGGACTTTTTGTTCCCTCTACAGGGCAACGATTCTCGTTTCGTCTTGAGCAGGCGACATTATCTACTTCAGCGGAGCTATATGGCATTAAGGAAGCCCCTGTGTATGTACTTCGACAGCAGCCGCCAAAGACATGGGTGATTTTCACGGATTCAAAAGCAGCCCTACAAAGTATATGGAACAGGCGCAAGCGTTGCAATAATCAACCAGCAGCATTTCTCCACAAGGCTAAGATTGCTGGGCATTGCATAAAGTTGCAGTGGATACCTGGCCATACCGGCATTTCGGGAAATGAAAGAGCAGACGAAGCTACCAGAAATGGACTCCAATACCGCAAGTTCAAAAGAACATTTTTTACAAAATCCGACGTTTCAAACATGGCAGAAAATATGCCTATCAAGAAAAAGACCGCATCTTGAATCAGCCGCTTCACCAAGATAACTTCCTGCGTTACATTGACCCAGAAATGAGACCGACAATTCCACGACCACTTCCTCGACACTTATAGACATTGTGCCATTGTCTTCGACTGAACGTGGCATACACGAACAATTATCTGTACCGCATAGGACTTACCACTAACCCATACTGTGATAACTGTCGCAACTTAGAGACAATTGAGCACATATTACTAGAATGACCCGCGCACCGCGACGAGAGACAATTTTTTGAGCACCAAATGGACATGATTTGCCACGAACTGTTAACGTTACCGAGCATCTTAGGTTCAATGCCTGGCCCTTCAAAACAGCGACGGGTTTTTGATTTATTGTTCAAATACCTGACAGAAATTGGTCTAATAGGAAAGCTTTAAAAATTGCACACTTTCTGTACAAAAGCCTAAATTTACCCGCCATATCGCCTGTAAATATTAGTATCAGGTCGACTCGGACATTTCATATTTATTTTTATCCTCTTTTTCTCCCACTCTCTTCTGGAATCTTTTAATCCCATTCCCCATCCCTATACAGAGTAACATGCCAGCGGTTATATACGCGCCGGCAAAATTCTCTGTTTTTCTAATCAAGAGCCCTCTCTCTCTCTCTCTCTCTCTCTGTATTTGCGGTATAGACAAGATTTGCTGCCGCCAGCTCTTGTTTTCGCACCGTTCGTGGTTATAGCGAGGCATGCAAGTATATGTATACTAGATTCCGTAACTTGAATATATAGCCTCTTGTGTGCGCGTGCTCTTCTGCTGGGGGCACAAATGTTCATCTATTTTAATTCCCTCTTGCTAGGGTTTCTCTTTAGCTTGAGTGCTACTCAAACTCAAAAAATGCAACAACAAAAAAAACGAGAACGTGTGCTGGCTGATTAAAATGACTTCACCTCGAGGCTGCCTTTCTTTCCGGCTTTCTTTTTCCTCCGTTGCGCATAGGCTCCTGGCGACAGTTGCGTTTTCTCCCGACGGGTTGCGCAATTGTCAACGCAGAGTTCACGAGAGACTGCGGAGTGGTGCGCGACCGTTTTCAGCGTGCTATAAGCTAATACATTCAGAAATATTGGCCGATTTCTAATCTATACTGATTTTCAATCTGTGCCGATTTCTGCTATATATTCTAGAGTTTTGTTTCGTACAGATGTTGTCAACTTTGATCTAATAGTTGTAAGTAGATATGTCCTTAGATTTTGTTATAAAGGGTATTAAATGTCTTCTTTTTTTTTTGGGGGGGGGGGGGGGCGATGTCCATTGGGATGGAGATCGCTTGCGGTGGCAGTCACATAAGAAGCAACAATAGGTTGAATTTTGTCGAGAACTTTGTGTAACGTGATTACTCCGTCTTTCTAGCTGTTTATAAAGTATTCTCTCGTTTTTCTGTCTCGTTTTGTCTCGTTTTCTGACTTCTGAAACAGTGTTTTCGCGGTACAATTTTTCTCTGCATCGACGGGGAACTGTAAGACAAGCACTCATTTCTGTAGCCGACAGCTAGGCGACAACATATTTGCTTTTTTACAAACCACACATGCACGCAATACTTAACGTTCCGCGCTGCATTAACTAACGCACATGAGATGGGATTTCTTGAAACGGTTATCCCAACGTCATATACTTGTGAGTCGCTCGGGTCGCGACCGCATGCTGTTTTAAGGCAGTGTAATCGGCGTTGCGTTACCACCGCTGGCGCAGTGTCAATACACAAATATAGAGTCGCAGAGCTCTGCTTGCGTGCAGTGTTTACAGTGTATACCTCACTCTTGACGCTTCATTCAAGCGCCTGTCAGAGTGAACGCGGATAGCTGCACGCGCTGTACAAGGGCAGCTGCTGTCACTTTGGATTAAATAACCTTTGGGTTATTTTTTTGTGCGTTGACGGTGGCATACAGCGGGGACGCCAGTGCTTTATTCTCACCTGCCTGAGGCTGTTCAAGACGTCGACGCTGGCACCCGCCGCTCTGGTGAGTCGGCAGAGCCGCTGGACTAGGGTGATGTCGTCGTGGAGCACGGCGATGTGCAGAGGCCTGCGTGTGAGTCAGAAAATGTTTTGTTTGTTTAAGAATGGGAACGATATAGAACGCTGACATGGACTATATAGCTGTAAGATTGTGGCTGGCGAGTGGCATAGACGTCGCTTCTACGTCCAAGCACCGTATTCTCGACATAGCACTTTCGGCATATATTACTTTCTGTGTGGGATAGCTGGCAAGTTCATTGACAGGACGCCCGTCGACTCAACGAGACATGACTACAGCCAAGTTGCACGAAAGTGAAAGTAGCCCCGAAGGTGATCGACCGAGCGGTTCTCTATCGGAAGCACAACCACGAAAACCAAGAACAGAGATAAAGCAAGTTCACCGCCAAGTATCCTGCACGTGCAGACAGTACGAATGGTTTCGAGCTAGCGTCACAATCACGGCACGCTTCAGAGATCGTGGTTCCGTGGTGGTTGCGGGGTGCAACCTCGGTCGTCGTTCCGCATCGTGCCATTTCTTAGCGTTTCCTCCGCTTCGCTTCGCGCTTGACCTGTCATGCGCTGTCTTCAAAACTCCGCGTTTGCGTCCTGCTGGAGCGGGTGCGTATACAGTCCGACAAGGTCGGCTTTCCCGGTCGCGCAACCTTGTTCGTATGCGACCGCGCTCTGCTTCACAATAGCCAAGGAGCATATAAAGAAGAACAAAAACATACAATAAACAGGAGGCGGTAGGGAGGAAACTTTGAAACTGTGCTCGTGTAATTCATGGTGCTCTGATATCGAAGTTCCTTATCATATTCTGTTCAAATTTCTTGCGCATCGGTAATATATATATATATATATATATATATATATATATATATATATATATATATATATATATATATATATATATATATATATATAAGGAGTGGTTGCACTGGCTAACACTCCTAAGGTTAGTTCTTGCAATACCCAAAAAAGTGGATGCGAAAACGGCGCCACGGTAGCTCAGTTGGTTAGAGCATCGCACACGTAATGCCAAGACATGGGATCGTTCCCCATCGGCGGCAAGTTGTTTGTTCATCCACTTTCATTGCCATTAATTAAAACTTCTCTAATTTAATTAGTAAGTACAAGTAATTCCCCTATGTTGTCTTTGGTGCCTTTGTTTGTTGGCTTCTCGTGATATGGATAATAAATATCGGACTACCTCGGTTAAACCCCTCACTTGTCGTTTATATATATATATATATATATATATAAGGAAACAAGCGAAACATTATTGCCCTCTAATGTCTTTAGGCATCTTTTTTAAACAGGCATTTTCCACCGGAAGGTCACGCGTGCAAAACATGTTTACTGCGCTAAGGAAGAGCAAACACGAACCGAAGACAGCGGCTTGACGGAAGCATCGTCTGGTTGGAGTTAATCATAGCGAAAAGTAGTATGGACGTCGACCCCAAACGACAAAAATGCAAAACGTGTGGGAGCCGAAACCACTTACATTTCGCTTGTTTGCGGTCGGCGTTCCATATCACCTCTGACTAAAAATACAAAGTGCACCGGGACGAGCGCTGGACGTCGTACATAGCTTTAGTACACGCGAAGGATTGCACCCTTGACAGGCACACGTTCGCGGCAAAGTTCTCGTGCATACATCACTCGCGAACATTCATCACGTACGCGTGCCAGTCGTCGTCATATTCAAGCAATCAGCTTCATATAATGAAATGAAGAAGTGCGTATCCAAGCACTCAATAAGCCTTGAGTTCCTACGCTGAAGGACACAGTGTGCACCAGTAATTTGAGGCTATAGAGGGACCAACTTAGTTAAAGACGGGAGAGAGAAGTGGCACTTCAAGTCTGTTTCGAAATATTGCAGGTAAGTGCTTGCAATTTTACAATGGGAACGGAGCAGTGAAGAACGCAATATAATTCGGTATTAATTGCTCTTTGATTACGCTCCCAAAGTACGCCGTGGAAACTCCGTGGAAAACCAAGGCTGTTCTCAGCCCATCCAGCTGCATGGTCGAGGCAGAGTGTAATGGGCTTTCGCTTATTTGTATTTATTTTGATATAAGCCTAACGTTATTAGCTTTTTGCAGCTGAAAAAAAAAAAAACATGTCAGCCCGAAGGGCGCCTGTGCTTTCCGCGATTACGGCATATATTTTCGTGGCGTGTCTTCACTCACGCGGCCCCATTTCCTCGCGCGCCGCCGATGGTGTCGCGTGATAGAAAACAATTCGCTCGTCGATGAGAGAGGTGCTCGGCGGTCTTCACAGGCGGTCTGGTTGTGATTGATGGGCACTGCACGTGGCCGCCGTGGACTGGGACTTACGTTAGCCTCAGGCGTGAATGACGCGGACGCCTTTCCGGGCAGAAAGACAACGGGTCGACGTTTCAGTTTTCTTTTTATTTCTAATTTTTTTTTCGAAGTGGTTTGTCGTACCTAACGAATTCTGTGCACCGTTTAGATTGACGCCACTTCACGAAGATCTGAATTCGTGGACATGACATCGGTAGAAACATTGCACAAATTGTTCGTTACATTCGAACTGTCGGGCGTTATTGCAACTTCGGGATGATTTAATAGATTGGCGTGCTCATTAATGCACAGGGTCGTGGCAGAGACCAAAGGTATCGTATCTGTCTTCTCGCGCAGGTTGGTTATCGCTAAGTTAGAGGTGGATGGGTATACGCTCGTACGTTCCTGCTCGATATGAACGTCACGTGGTATATACCTCGCGTCGGCCGTTGGTTGCCGTCTTTTCGTTCTCCCTTTCGTTCTCATTCACCGCCCTGCGCCCTTAGTGACAAGACCAGGCCTTGCACGAGTGAATACGGTAACCGAAAGTCGACCAAGATGCGCGGTAAGTTGCTTATTGTGGGGGCTGCGTATATCAGTAAGCCCCGACATCTAATTCGACGAGCGAAGGTCGTGCTCGTGTGCCGCAAGCTTAAGATTATGCAAGTCCACATAAAACTGCGCTCGCTATATCGATCGCACACTGACCGGGGGCGCGCGAACGGCGCCGCGCTATCGGCGGCTATCGGCGCAGCTTAGATAATAATTCTGGCAAGAAGCGAGCGCGAACCCTGACAAGTAAACGTTGTAATGAATGCAACGAGTGAAACTACATTTTTAAAGTCTTCCGGCTGGGAATTTTGTTTTTAAAAAAATCAAATTATGGGGTTTTTCGTCCCAAAACCTCGATATGATTATGAGGCATACCGTAGTGGGGGATTCCGGAAATTTGGTCCACCTTGGGATCTTTAATGTGCACCTAAATCTGAGTACACAGGTCCTTTCGCATTTCGGCCCCGTCGAAATGCGGCCGCCGTGGCTGGGATGCGATCCCGCGACCTCGTGCTTAGCAGTCCGACACCGGAATTTTGTTTACTGATTCGCAATTTGACGTCGAAAGTTCTTTTATAGAACGCTATAGTCTCATAAAAATAGCAATTCCCAGTGACGTATGTAATTACGTCAAACCTGTTTCGTACCTATCGTGGTGTCGGACTCAAAAAAAAACACGATTCTGGGTCGGTGTAGTGCGAGTGTTATCGTTCTGTTCAGTGCATCCGTGTCATTAGGCGTGCCTACTGGTCGATCATGGTGATTAATTCGTCGGGTCACTGCCCGGGTCAATGATAATTAAGGAGCAAAAACAATTGGTCTAAAGTTTCTAGAACCGAAATACCGGGTGTTCCAGCGAAGAGACAAAAGTTCCCTAGTGCACCGCGTTAGCGATACGAAGGCGATGGCATCGAGCACTGTGGCACTTCATGAAGTTGACTGGCCTCAGCGACACGGAGTGCAGTGCGGACGTAAGTGTGGGCGCGGCGTCACTTCTCGCCACCTCTTCTTTTTCCATTCTCCTATCACCTCCACAGAATAGCGTAGCCATCCGGACATGCGACTGCTAGACTGCCTTTCCTTCTCTATACGATATTAGCGCACATTTGAAATACCAGTTCCGAAGACACGTCAAGAAAGTCCTGTCGCGAAACGTGTAATGAAATACATTGGTAATGCGCATACACTGTTGTCCTGAAGGCTGAGATAAATATGTTAGGAGAGAGAGAGAGAAAGAGAGAGGCCTGTGCATGTCACTGAATGAACGGTTTGCATTTTGATTTTCAATTCTAATTAAACCTACTAGTGTAGCTTGCGGTGCTCACGTGATGGTCTTCATCGTTACTGCACTAACTAAGCTGCGTTGTACAGGTGATGCTAATAGCCACTCCGTAATTATTTTCTTTTCTCTATTTTATCCGTGACGATTCTTGCGGCGTATTTTGTATTGTGAAACGATCAGGCCGCAAGACGTTTTAATACTGCGAAAACATTCGTTCGAGGGCGCGCCATCACCTCGCCGACCACACTGCTTATATAAACATAATGTAGCAGCGAACTGTTCGTCATAACTAGCTTTCCTATCACATATCACTCTCAATTCACGCTGTGGACCGAGCTGCGCCGTGTGTATTCCCGCCACCGAAGCTTGCAGAGCTCGACCCCCAGCGAAGAGCGCGAGGGAAGCGAGGCAGATGGACGACGCCTCAAAGCTCGTCTCGCCAAAACCCGTCCGGCAGTGGCCGCGCGCACGGGGAATCCCCGTCGCCCGGTCGCGTGGTTGTTACGTGCACCTCGAGGCGTGTGCGTGCAGGCATCCCATCTGATGCCGGGGCCGGTCAAGCGAGGTCTTCCTGGGGCGCTCGCTGGCCGAAGAGAGGTGCGAGTCGCGCAACTGGAGGGGTGACCGCTCGCTATGTTTCCCAACTACGGCGCGTAGTGGTGCCGCCCGGTGGTGGCGTACGAGCCGTCTTCTACACAAAGCGTGATACTATATAAAATAAGCGCATCCTCCTTTTGTTGTTGTTGTTTCTCGCCATGGAAAACTGTTCTAGAGTGGAGTTCGTAAGGGATCTGTTTCGAAGGTGCAATCTTCCATGCAAGACACGTGGAGTTGTTTGAAGTGCGGCTTCACTGCTACACTTGTGCTACGTTTGTGAAAGGTATGGCTCGAAACTGCTGCTAAAAAAAAGAAAAGAAAAAGATGAAGAAGGCTTAGTGGGGTTGTGGTGTGTGCAGGCGATTTCTATTTGCTATCCTAAATAGTCGCACACAAATGCCGAGTTTCGTGCAAAGGGTACAACACGCAAAAACACTAGGATGACAAAACAACTGCGCACTTTAGCTCTTGTTTACTAAGCGAAGGTACACACAGCCGTGGAACACGAGTATCATTTGCAAGACGAACGAAAGTAAACAGTGAGCATTATTCTATGACAGATAGTTAGTTTCAGCCGTTTTTATACAGAAGGCGCGCATATTCGTCAGAGCTAAATGCTCTGACATGGTAAATTCCTCGGTTCCCACGTGTCTAACGTATTTCGATCGGTGACGGAGGCCGGAACTTCGCTGTCGCACAGTTCGCGATACGGCCGCTCCGTCTGGCGCGATCGCGAATCGCCGGCTTACTTCTTTTGTAATCTCGTCACACCCCGTCGTAGCGGTCGCAGCAGCATTTCCTCCTCCGCGAAGGCGCTCGTAAGGAGGGGCAAGGAGCAAGCGCTGGCAGGGCAGGAAAGTCGGGGCAGGCCGACAACTGCCGGGGGCACACGCAACGTGCTCCTCGCGTTCTTGCAATGTGCCAGGGCGCGACTGCCGGCCATTCATGCCGCGGCCGCCGATTACTACGGCGCCTCTCGCGAAGTTAGTCGCATGGACCGTACGCCCTGCGATCAAAGCCCGATCCAGCTGCGTCTGCCTCGAGGGTCGAGGTGCGCACGCGCCTCTGGCGAGGCGCACCTGGCACCTTAGGACAGTGCACAGCCGGTCACGCCGCGGTGTTTCACGTTAACGTGAAACCCTGCCGATCGTGCTGCGCAAAAGTGTTCGGCCGCTGTCGATCGTAGTGGTCTTCGAGGGGCACTACATACATTTTGCCTTTTGAATAAACTTGCAAGGTAACGGTATCAGTCGAACGGTGTTAACATGGCCGCAAACAAAACGGAAGACTTAAGCGTTGGTGAGCCGCATTTAGCTAATCCAGCGCTGAGACGGAACAGTGCCTCCTTCCTGTGGGCCAGTCCCACGACTTGCGATTTATGTGCGAGCAAATCTCTGACCCTCAAGGTGTTGTTTTGGGCTGGTTGGCTTGGTTTAAATCCGTTTTATGCTAGTTAACCATCGCAAAGGACACGTCTTCTCAATTACCCGTGTCTTTTCTCTGTTTCGGTAATTATCGACTAAGCGGAGCGGTTCTTAAGGACCGCTCCGCCGTGGCGCCGTCGCCACGACGGAACGTAGACGGCGCATCGGAGGTATCTCATCCTCCGGCTTTCAGCACGGCCGCTTGCGTGCCCCGGAGCTTGGGCGAGAGCCTCCGCCTGCGTCGAGAGGGGCGGAAGTTCTCGGCACGCTGATGTCACGGCGGCTATTACGAGGAGCCGAGGGGATCCCGAGCCTAATGACAGCGTTCGGGCAGGAAAGGCAGAAGAAATATGAGGTCTTCCAACTGGACGCGACGTAACGAGACGTATGAAATCCGAAACACGCGTTGAAGCACCAACTTTCCCGCGTGGCGAAGTACACGAGAGAGAGTTAAAAAAAAATATCCGAGCAAATAACGAAAGGGAGATTGAAGAAGAAAAGAGGATATTACAAAAACTACGCAAGATAATTGCGCATGCGTGCTTGTCTTACGGGTGTGACTCGTTTAAGACAGCTGTCTGCCTCAGTCAGCTGCGTACACGCATGCAGATACACTTGGCTATTGAGTTCGAAGTTTGAAGAGGACCTGCTTGTTTCTGAGCTTGGGCAAAAGCAAAAAAAAAAAAAAAAAGAAGAAGAAGAAAGCGCCATGCTTGTGCTTTTTTCTTCAGAGGGAGCCCCTGAGGCATGTCCTAAGCTAACATTGGCTCTCAAGAATGTAGTTAAGCTGTCCACTTGACCTCGACATCAGCTGCGCAGATTGAGTCCGTTTCATAGATCTCTTTCGGGCTTCGGTGGCTGCTGTCCATCTGCGTGCCAAAAGCCACCGCATGCTCTCACACATTTCAATTTGATTATGCACACGACTCTGTACAAAGAGATCTCGCATAACCTCATCTTGCTTCCTTTTTCTCTCTCTCTCTCTCTCTCTCTCTATATATATATATATATATATATATATATATATATATATATATATATATCTTGATATCTTGGCATTGCACTCATGTACACACCGACCGAGTTGTTGGAAGCATATGAAATGTAGCAAAACGAATGTGCGCCGAAATTGTAGTTGCTTGTACGCGACACCTGCAGACAGTTTTACTTTCAACCGGCGTAGAATGCCTTTTTCAGAGCGCTAAGCTGATGTTAGTGCTCCCTATTTCTCATGAATGTTTCAATTAAACCGCTACTACAGCGCAACGCCAAGCAACCTGCACGACTATTTCCCGCTGCAGGAACAGAACACGTTCACGATGTACAGCTACACTACTTCCGCATGAACAATTCGAAGAGCGCGTTTCTTCGCTCTTGGTGAACTCATCTACAGAAGGCGCGAGAAATAAAAGAGAGAGAGGAAGAAAGTGAACAGAAAGAAAAAAGATATAGGAAAAGAAATGAGGATAACGCGTGTTAGTTGCGCAAGGCGGCGGAGTATAAAGCACGTGCCCAGTGTACACTAAAAGGAGCCTTTCTTATGGCGCGGTCTGCAGGTGAGAAGTGCAGGCCAGGAGAACCCCCTTAACACGGCGGTGACGTTTTTTTTTTCTCTCGCTGTGTTCAAGGAATGAAGCGCGTTCTTCTAATGGCAGTCGCGTGCGCGTGTTGGGGAAACCACCTGGGGACGCACTCGCGAAAGGCGCTTCGCGGAATCGCAATTGCGCACTCCGTCCCCCTACACGCCAATAATCGGATTCGAGCCGACAACGATGCAGGAGATAATGTAGGGCGCAGAGACCATATATCTCGCGGCTTCTGCGTCGCCCGTACTTTATTCATTTCTTCTTCTTTTTCTTTTCCGTCGCACGTTTGTTGTTTGTGGACTGAACCAGGAAACTGCGGCGTTGAAATCGACAGCGGCTCGCGTGCGCATTTCTGGAGCGTCGAAGGCCGCCGTCGAAACGTGTGCGTGCCCGTCTTTGCCATCTCGAGCGCAGGGTTTTCTGGGAGCCGTTTCTTGGAAGCCACGCGGCGCATGGGGATCGCGATGGTTCGCTCGGCGCGACGCAGCCGGCGAGGGCGTTCGGCAGGAGGCGGGGTGGGGGGGGGGGGGGGGGTGGAGGGGACAGTCCGTCCTCGTAATGCGGCAACGGGAGGGCTCCTCATTTTGGAAGCAGATACAAGAGCTTAGACCGCTCCGAAAGATAGCCTGTGAGCAGTGCGCACGGTCAAACCGTCGTGCGCTTGAACACAGTCGTCCAGAGAGATGAGCTTTAATGATATGCTGGAGATGTTTGCCTTGCTGTTCGCCTGACATACTGTTCCAGCTATCTTACGCAATATTTGGGCCCGGGGATGGAATAACGCGACTTTTCTACACTTGTTCTATTCCGGTGTGTCTATTGTCTTGTCACATTTGTCACCAAGTTCTCTTTTATTTCTCTCTCTCTCTCACTTTTACACACACACACGCACGCACGCACGCACGCACGCACGCACGCGCACACACACACACACACACACACACACACACACACACACACACACACACACACACACACACACACACACACACACACACACACACACACATTTGCTTGTCCAAAACGCAGCGGTATCGATAGCTCTTCTTTCCTGCGCTTCCGCTATACAATATTTGATCTGAGACATGCTGAGCCCGCCTTTGCGCGACTCGATAGTAGTTTAGTTCTCGCTCTCTCGTTGTCTATGCACTGGCTTCCTCATGCGGAATGTCGTATAACTGAAGATGCAAATGTGTTACGGTGCTAGGAGAACGTCACTCGTGGAGGCCACCGAGCTGACGCGGGTGGAAGAGGCACCTGCGTGAGCAGTGCGTCAGCACAGGGTGATGCTCGACGACGTCTCGCGACAGCAAGAGAAGGCCGCTGTCAGCTGCTTCGTTACGGGATTCTCCCCCGGCCGTGTTCTGGCCGCTTGCCAAAAGCCGACATCGTGTCTCCAAGTGCATGAACTCAACGGCGCGTGTCACCGATCGTCCAAATCCGCCGATATGCCTGACTTTAGTTCTTCCTTCCTAAGTGATGTCTGACAAAGTACGACTACGTTGCCTATTAAAGCTTTCGCGCTGATTCCAACGTGATGACGTTGTTTGAAGGACAATATTTGGAGCTCAGAAGCGTCTTGGGAGTCTGAACCGCTCCAGCGAATGTCCTGGTAAGGGGATTGAAGGCGTCGTCGTCACTGTCGCCTAGAAACTAAAATTAGGCAGCTATAGTACAAACTACGTGTACGCGAGGCGAGCCACGTGATTCGGCAGTTTCGTTCCTCAATGTCGCGGAAAGGAGGAAGTCGCATTCCATATTATTCTCAAGTTTCGAATGACCTTCCCTTATTTGCTTTTCCTGTATCTCAGGATTTTGCTTTGCGTGATCACGATCGGCTTTGTTGTGCTGTGCTCCCGACTACATCTTCTTATTGCAAAGGAAAACATCTTAGAACGCATATTTCACGATGGCATATTTCCCGTGCGTTTCACCTCCAACCCTACGCTTTATTACCGTATTTGATTGCCGTGCATATAGCTTGTTGACACTTCTCACGTCGCAGGCTCCTACGATTTCAAAACTCCGCGGGGCAGGAGTGTTCCGCAACTTTCTAGAACGGAAATTTAACCCGGTTGAGCCACGAACGTAACTGCACTGTAAACATCTGTCGTAAGCGCCGTAGTGCTGTGAGGATACCGCTGAGGTTGCGTCAGCCGGAGCAGGTAAGGGGGTCAGAAATCGGCGCAAAAAAAAGTAGGAAACATCCTGGGGATGTTGCCGCATCGTCGCGTACTACCGCAAAAAACGATGCATTAGCTGCAATTGAAGCAGATATACAGAAGCGAGAAGTTGCCCATGGTGCCACCTTTAATGGCCACGGCCGCGTGCAGCGGTGCACGAAACGTAGCCATCGGCCGGTGTTTATTTCGATGTTCTGTACGTAAACTACACCGCAATGACGCAACTCCGCGCACGTCAACCAACTGGCGATGCTTTCCAAAGAATGGACGATTATTGAGGGAGCGGCATCAATATGCGCGGCACAAAGAACCGCGAACTGAAAGGCGATGCGCACTTCGCAACTGCAGTGAGTGAGCGCATTCCCAGATGCACGGCTGCGGGCAGGAAAATCCTTGCGCGCGCTCTCCCTAATTGTTGCACTCTTCGCTTGGGCGGCAGACGGACACGGCGCACCATGTGTACCGCCCGCAGTGCCGGAATGCCAGTGCCGTTGGGGAAGACCCAGCCGAGCTGCCGCTGCGCAGAGAACTCGTCGGATCGCGTATCCGCGAATATATACGTCGGGCGATCGAGCTATAGCGTTGGACGAGAAACTCCCGTACAGCGTGCAGAATGAATGAAACGTCCCAAGGAGACCTGCTTGCGTTTTTCTGCATTACCTCCATCCTTGCTGCACATACATACACAAGCACTCTCTCGCTCACGCAGAACTGTGGTTATCCTTGGTACCAGGAGACTCTCTGCGCTGTGTTAACATAGCCAGTTTTACGTATCTAAATGCGCGCGCAGAGAACAATTGATAGGCGTATTTCGCACCATCACGCGCTAGTGGGGCACGGTTAACAGAAAGCAAATCAAACCAGGACATACAGCACACGCCGCTTAATAGTCGGCACGGCGCAGCCGGCAGGGCCATTCACGGAGGGCACTGCCCGGAACGAGGGAAGCGTGCGGAGACGAATTTCTCCGACGGTCACATTTTATGTACTCACAAGCGTCGCCGAGTGGCGATAGAAATCGAAACTCAAGTCCACTTGAACCCGAGGTCGACAAGAACTTCTGTAACTTCCGGTATTCCAAAGGGCTCAGTTTTGGGACCCCTGTTATTCCTTATCTACATTAACGATATACCTATTTCTTCCTCAATAAAGTTAGTTGCAGATGACTGCGTAATTTACTGCGAAATTCCAAGATACGATGACTCCGTTAACCTACAATCTGATCTTGATAACATTTCGTCTTGTTGCAGTAAGTGGCGGAGAAGCGTAACGCTTCTAAGTGCACTTTTGTGGAGCGTTTCCCGTCATACTGGTAGCAATATTCCAACTGCTTATCTACTTAACAAGGTCCCATTCACGTAGGTTAGTTGTTAAATATACCTGGGGATTCACATTTCTGAAAATATTCTTAAAAATGATAACCGTACGCTAGGGTTTCTTCGCCACAACTTTTCTCTGGCTCTTACTAACTTGAAACCCCTTCTCTACGAAACCTTAGCACGATGTAAACTTCAGTATGCGTTGTCAGTGTGGGACCCGCAAATCATCTCTTATAAATAATATTGAAGCATTACGAAATCGTTCTGTTCGCTTTATTATTGCCGTACTTCCAGTGTCAGCCTAATGAAAAGAAGTATCGACCTACCAAATATATCGCTACGTCGAACGATATCGCGTTCGTTTCGTAAATTATATCATTTTAATCCAACTCTCCTAGACACGCTTTTCCGCCCACCAACGTATAAATCAGCCCGCAATGAACACATGATAAAAGTCAGCGTTCCCTGCAGCCGGACAAAGTTTTGTGCTGATTCTTTTATCTTACTAGCTAGCACTGAATGGAACCCCCGGCCTGCCTCCATGGTTTCGATCACTGACGTCACTGCTTTCAAGACAGCCATCGATAACGAATATTGTGCCTGCTCTCTGTTGTAATTGTATTCTTCTCTTCTCTTTTCTCACTCCTCTCTGTAATGCTTCGGTCTTGAAAATAAATAAATAAATAAGTGGAGATAATCTTGTCTCGTAGTTTTGGCGCTGAGAACAAAAGTTGGCAGGGCCTGTTGCGACAACGTGTTCGTACTTGCAAGTGGTCCTGTTTTAAACAATACCGTTGTAGCAAGTAAAGATACCGTTTTTGTGAGTTCAAATGCCAAATGAAAGATAACAACGGTCCACATCGGCGGCCGATATATAAAACGGATACGGCCGCATTCGCATACGAGCAGCTGCCGTCTGCCGCCGATACCAACGCGCCTCTCTCCTTCCTCTGCTTGTGTCGCGTGGGAGTGATGCTCGTCGTGAGTAATCGTTTTTCCAGAAGAGACGAGCGGGTGCTCCGTCGTGTGCGCGCACATTTTTCGGGCCGGCGTGGAGGAGACGCGCTGGGCCAGTTCTCTGCGTCACGTGCGTTTCACGAAGAGAAGGAACTGGCCATACGACAGAATGCCGAGTGCCACACTTTGGTGCCGTGACGCGCGACCTACAGGGACGAGTGAAGCGGATCCTTCGCAAGACGATTCTAAGAGCAGCGACCCTACATCCGGGTATAAAGCCGATCTATACGAGTAGTTCCTACAAAGCATGCGCATATAGAGGAATTGCACGATGTATGAAGCATGCTAGTGTGACAGCAGTCAACACTTTCTGGGTGGTTCTGGCGGCACTCTATATAGTGTCCATGGTTTGCGTGATCATACCGTTCGTGAAATCTTTATTGTTACTTTTTTTTAATTTGGGATCGGCGGCGCGTTGCGGCCATTTTCGGGAAAATAGTGGGCACATGGACCCCATGCTGAGAAGAGTGAGAGAGAATGCGTATAGACATTTACCGCCAAGGGAAAATCATTTGATTTTTATAATGACTCATAAGCAAGCAAGAGGCTGTATATGCAGCTGTTTAGGCCGAATAATGTGTCGGTGTTAAAACATGGGGTCCACGGGATGTGGATGGCAAACTGCTATGCGACTACTGCATTTTGGTGCGGGCGAACGGTCAGTCATGTGATATCCTTCATTTTTCGCCGGTTTTCTTCATCAGCCGGAAAAAACAAATGGACGGAAAGTACCTGTCCGAAAATATTCAATTTTCTATAAATTATTCATTGACAGCGCGCCATTCAGAACAGTAATAAAATATTTTGTTAATTGCAATGAATTAATAAATTGAATGGAATCAACAATATAATTACTGGCGGCTACTTTATTTGACTGTGAACAATATGCGCTTGGCTATCTTCGCGTAGAATGGCCCGTCTTTTTTAAAAACGCATGCAAGATAGCTGCGACACCATGTATACAGTGCAACTGACGGTGCTCTCAGTCAGTTTGTCCCTCGAAAAGAGGCCCGACGTGTGTGTCGAATGGGCTCCTGCACAACACTTCGCGATGTGGCGTTCTTCCGAAAACAAATAAGCAAAGCAAACAAAACTTGCATCATATACGAGAGCACAGTCAAAGACTCCATCGTTCAAGCGAGACGACCTCCTTAGCTTCCGGCAAGCAGCTTGAAGGACGGTAATTTGTAGTATTGATTAATATAGTAGATTTAAACATTTCAGCAAATCCTCGTTGAATGAAAGCAGGGAACATTAAAAGAGTAATTACGATTGAGAGAGCCGGTATATTGTTCGTACGATCGAGGAAGGAGGTCCGTCTGTCGAGGCCATTACTGCGAATTGGAGGTCGACGCGTAGCAGTGCTCTGAGTTTTCCACCGTCCGTGAGCGTCCCACACATGGAAACCCCGAGCGCGCGGAAAGTCCAGTATTGAGCGGGAAGAAAAGAAAGCGAGAAGGGAAAACCGAAACCAGTCGTTCTCCTCCGCAAGCGACGGCGGCGCGTAGCCGCTGAGTCGCACGTGGTTTTTCGCAGGTTATGAGTAAAACTTCGCAACCCGGTCCGCAGTTTCTCGTAGTTGTACCGCTGAACATTCGACAATTCCGGCAGAAAAAAAAATGTATAGAGAACGGCTGCCTAGCATAGGTTACTGAAGCAGATGCATCATAGCTAGGAAAAAAGGAAGATTAACACACACACACACACACACACACACACACACACACACACACACACACAGAGAGAGAGAGAGAGAGAGAGAAATGAAAGGCAGGGATGTTAACCAGGAATGAGCACAGTTGGCTACTCTGCAACGCAGCCCAACACTACCGCAAGCTAGAGCACTTTATGACGTTGGAGAAGTGGCACACATCTAAATTCACTTACAATCGTTTACATTATCTCGACCCTGCTATATGCAACTGCGGCTGTTACCTGGGCTCGTACGCAGTGAGGACACGATGCTGGGCCGCTTACGCATGGGCGTTGTATTCATCAATGCATACATATGTTTGATTGAAATGGCCGATGCCGCCGAGTGCAATGCCTGCGGTGTCGAGGAGGATATACAACTGCTCCTCTGCTGCTGCCCATCTTTTGAACGGAAAGACATGAAATACAGAACAAAACGTTGCGACCATAGCTTCGCATATCGCAGCTACAAAAGGCCACAAACGCTCCTGATACCATTTTTGAAGGCTACCGGATTGTGTGACCGTCTGTGATCCGGACTGTCTGTGACATAGAGCGCAAAACTGTCACTACGCCGGTGATACCCACATCATATATTTCTCTTCTTAATCTTTCCCTCCCCGTTTCCCTTCCACATAGGCACATATTCCCGTAAAGGATCCGAACTTATGTTCTAACCGACTTGTTTAAAACGACATGGGAAGCGAAGTATACCGAAGTTTTCTTGCGGGGTCTTAAGAATCCGCGTAAAAGCCCGAGGTTAGAGCATCTTCTTATCCTTTATTAAATGCGAAAAAATGGGAGGTTTGACCAGCAAATAGGGACGGCTATCCCAGAATTCTAAGTACGAAAAAAAAAAAGTGTTTGGGAATGGATAACAACGAACGGAGGCAGCAAATAACTCGGCTCATAATGTTAAGAAGAATAGTATGGAAGTTAGTTAAAGTCATATTTGACAAAACATGAATTGTGTAATGACCAGAAAAGAAATTTGTCTGCCCGTAGCATGGGTCCAGCTCCCATGGTTTCAAGAAGGCTTTCGGCGCGCTCTCACCATGACTGAAGTCAGTATCTGCAAGAAACGTTAATCTAATCGAACATGGCTGCTAAATAGTAGTCTGTGCAGCATGCTACAGTTGCGCTGTCTACTATAAATGTTTAAACGTATTCAACGTGCCTCGCTATGCTAGGGAAGAGTCGTGCGGTGATGCCACGCTGAGTTGCCTGACATAGCTGTCCTGACGTTTAGGGTGCGAGATTGCACTTTTCGAGTCTGCTGGTGGGTGGTGGTGGTGGTGTTGCAGCAGGCGGGGTTAGCCTGGCATATATAGCCAGAAATTGCTGTTATCCGACGCGTATCGATATCTCTATGCTGGATCTTCCTTTTTCACTCTGATCATTTTTTTTTTTTTACCTATGCAATGCTTGTAGACCGATCGTACGCGAACTCACACAATCCGTGGCGCGAGGCAGCACACCCCCTCAAATGACTCATCACAGCGCTTCAAACCAGGAAAAAGGAACGCATGCATGGAGTGTTTGAGACGTGAACTGCGGAGTGAGAAATGTTCCAGCACGGGCTTACGCGTGCTTGATGAAAGGCCATTGAAAGAGGAAATAGGGCGGCCCATCAATGCAGGAAAGATGAAAGGTGCTGACCTGTCTCCGTCGGCGTCAGAAAGAAGCGCGTACTTCACTTCGAGCGAGCGCCGCTGCTCCAAGCGCGCACTGCGTCGTGCCCTCTTCAGCTGCAGCGCCTGCTGCATGGACGTCGGAGACTTGATGCCCGACGCAGCGGCCGTGGTCAGGGCGCTGGTCGCCGGCGTAGCGGTTCGCGCAGTCCGCACCACCATTCCGGCAGAATTAGAGGCTGGCGTCTCGGGGTGTTCCGTGCCGCTGCCGGCGGACGAGTAGTCCGACGTCGCTGAGTCCTCGGACGCTGCCGCAGACGACTGCCTGGTCGTGGTAGCCGGCGGTAGCGAGTCGTCACACACCAGGCCGCTGTCGGTGGTGTTCGCCGAGTCGGAACAACCGCTGTCTTCGCTGTGAGAGCGCTTCTTGCGCTTCTCGCAGGTCACGTCCGACGATTGTTCAAAGTCGAGGAGCGTCTTTCGCGGCACGGCGCCGCCGTCGCAGCTTCCGCCTAGGAATAAAGGTGACGGCGCTTGTAGTGGCGCGCCGCGGTTCACGTCTAGTTCACTGCCGTCTGCCGCCGTCGGCATCACTTCTCGGGGAGCACGAGGCGATTGCTTGAGGTCGTGTCCAACAACCTTCCTGCGCTGTGGGAGACGCGCGCACTCTAGGAAGAAGCAGTCGGCATGGTTGCACACACGCGCGATGCGCGCTGACTGACAGCTGTGTGCCGCTCGCGCGCGCTCAAAACGGCCGCTCGTTTGGCGCGGGGCAGCTCGCTGGGGAGTACGGAGCGTGCGGGGGGAGAGTGTGGGGGGGGGATCACTTATCGGATGCACCACCACCACAACCGCCGGCGTCCTCCGGACGGTGAGAGAAAGGAGGAGAGGCCAGGCAGCGCTGCGGTTGCTGCCGAGAAACGCCTGACGTCGCGAGCGAGCGCGCCGGCCTGGAAAACCCCACCGCCGGCGCTCGCGGCCGCCCTTCTCGCCGCCGCGCTGCCTGGAGGAGCGGGGCACGGCCAGTCCCCCTTTCCGCAGCCGGCCCGGCCCGTCTGTTGCGCGGTCGCCGTTTGGGACGTACACCGCCTGTTATGGGCTGCGAGCAGTACAATGCGCAGACGGCGTCGACCCCACCGCCTTCACGGTCACGGGCAGTGGCCAGCCGACCTGGAAGAGGGAAAGGGAGCGAGCGTGTCGCGATTTATCGTCCCTTGGCGGCGTTCTCTTTGCTTTGTGCTCGATCGCCCGCTTACTTCCTCCCCGTGCGCTCGGAGCAGGGCTGCTCTGGTCGTTAGTGCACTGCCGGACGTGCCGCAGACGGTTTTCGTGCGAGCCAGGGCCGGGATTCCTCGCGGGGAGGCCTTCTATTCGCACGAGGGAGCACTTCTCCGCCCCGTGTGAACTCCACTGTCCTCGCTCCTGCAACCGCCCTCAGTTTCCGTTCCTCCATGGATTCCCTCGTTTCGTGGCACACCATTTGCCCGCGTTGCCGTCGAAATGGCGAGCGGTAATAGTGCGGCCGGCAGAAGAATTCAAGTAATCATACCGGGCGAGATATTTCTTTTTCTTACGAAGAAAGATCACTCACTTTCCTCGCAGACTACAATAGCTGACCTCCTCGAATGTGTGAATCCCCCTATCCCCCTCCCGTCCTCCCTATACCCCACCATCTACAAGTATTCTTTTACCGGCTCTTTTTCCATCCAGTTTTTCTTTTCGCCTTGCCTTCCTGAGCGGTAGTGTGAGGTGTGTTCTCAGCAACCCTTTCACCACTTCGTTCTTTGCAGGACGCATTTGCTGCTTTGTCTCGTAGTCTCCGTAGTTCGCCCGTTCACTCGGCCGCAGCTGCAGAAGCGATGCAAAGCACCGGCAATGACACTTTTCTGTGCTTTCCCTGCGTTTCGCTCGGCGCGAGCAGACACGCCTCCGCCTTCTTTGTCCTGGGAGTTCCACACAGTAAGCGCACCTCGAGGCGCTGTGGTTGGTATTTTCTTTTTATATTCCGCAGACTGTTTCTTTTTTCTCTCTCTCTCTTTACGCAGTGCGCCTAAGGTAGCATGTCTAGACGCTAGTCTCTCATGGCCACGTGCAGGTCAACTTCCTCTGATGGCGCTATGTATATTTTCTTAGTGCACCCCGCAAGAAAATTAACTTAATTAGATATCCCATTGAACTGACGCAACGACCAAACCGCCACGATTGCTTGAAGGTGGTCTGTAAAATCAGCTTGGTTCTAATCGTTGACTGTCAGGCGAACAAAGCCAAATAGGCGTCATTTCTTCAACTACAGGCGCTGTTTGGACAAAATCATACTGTGAGGGGTTTGGCTCGCCTTTAACTTCACGCGGTGTATATTTTTGCACGCGGTGTATATTGCTGGAAGACGTCTGCACCGAAATTCTATTACTCTTTCTCCTTTAGTGTATCTTACAGCTATACCGTGTGACTTTTTCATCAAGTTATGCTGCAAAAATCGCCTGCATTTTAACCTCTCCAAAGGCGCGTCTGAAGTTCTGCTTGCACCTTCGGTCGTCCGATGGTTCTCACTCTATAGGCGCGCAGCACGTGTGCGTCATAGCGGTCAAGATGGGTCACCACCATTGGATATGTACATCTACTGTGCTGCAATATGTTGTGATAAAAGAGCAACATCCCGAGTTGAGTTGCACTGTTTCATCGGTGCCGTCTAATTGCGCTCGACTCACGAATAGAAAATGTCCTTCTTATTCTTTTTCTTTTACCTAGAAAGCTTATCCTGATTCGTTCAGGAGAACAATTTCTCCAGAGATATATACAATTCTCATGAGCAAGCGTATGTAGCCGGGACAAAGCACGTTTAGGAAATTGGCAAAATGTTTGCCGTATTCGCTTTCTTGCGTTCATTTATTATACATGCGAGCGATGCTGATATTTAGTTCATCAAGCGGAGTCGTGAAACCAAGGATTAATCGGACAACTCTAGTGTGTTTGACACTAATCAGGCAATATTTACAAGCATCGCGTAAAGAACGAGTCTCCGAGCAGAAAAGAGGCACTGAAAGATATGTCCGAAAAGTAAATGTCTTTGTCGTTGTTGTTGCTTTTGTTGTCGCCTTCAACATATGGCACACACCCGCGGGGGTGGTTCGCCGTGAAAGCATAATACGTCTCTGACACTGCGATTGGCACGAAATTTTTTATCTCGCGATGTCTCTTTTCTTCTTTCCATTCTTTGTTTTTCTCGTTGGCGTCACGCTTTATTTCTTCTGTGTCCTTGTCCCCTGTAATTTATGCTAGCTTGGCGCTGCTTCGGCATGGTTTATGCTAATTGCATATCTTCTTAAACGGGCCCTCAAGCACTTTTCTAACTAATCATAGAATGATCTCACTATTAAAATTCGTCGTCCCATTAATTTTATGGCGCAAACATTTTTCGTATCCTTCAACTGTAAGCGTGGCCGACAACGCTCTCTGCAATGCTTGTCTTTGCAAGGAGACGCTGGACGCTGGAACACATTCTGTGCGACAGTCCTGACTATAATGTTCAGCGGAAGTCCCTGGCATGCGTTCTAGCGCACCTTGACCCTAGACCATTGTCCCTCGAAACGATTTTCACATGCCGCCGACAGAAGACATCGCAGCTGAAGGCGACGAAGGGACTACTTCGGTTTTTGAGAGAAACGAGATTGGAAAAGCGGCTGTGACAGTGATGTCACGTACCACGCAAGAGTGATGCACTCTAACGGACGATGTGTGTGCTTTGCTATGTGCTATCCCTCTCTCTCTTACCCATCTTTCATCCCTCCATCCCGCTCCCATGTGTAGGGTAGCAAACCGGTTAAGCTAAACTGGTTAACCTCCCTGCCTTTCCTTCTCCAATTTTTCCTTCCTTCAGGTAGTCTTTTTGAAGGTGCGGGCACCATTGCAAATGCCTTTAACACTTACTTCCAGTCAGTTATTACGCGCACGCAGCCTTCATATCTACCACTAACGAACAACGAATGCCGGATGCTGGATGTAACGATATCATAACCTGGTGTTCTTAATCTACTTCTACAACTTGACATTATTCCCTTTCCTACAGAATTTATTAGCCTTATCATTGAAAACAGCGGCGTTGCCTGCTGACTGGTTCTGTGCGAAAGTTATACCTATTCATAAAAGTGGTAACAAACAGCGTATAGACACCTACAGACCCATATACAGACCCTAACCTCCTGCCTCCCCAACGCACCCCCAGGCCCCCGTCTTTCTTAAAAAAAATTCTTCTCTTTCTTGTTCTTTCTGTCTTGATGTCGCCCTTTTTTTCCCCTCTGCTTTTCTTCTTTTATTTTCTCCCCGCGTTCCCACTCTCCCGCTCTTGTCCTCTCGTCTTGGGAACGAAGCTCACAGACGTCGGACGACAGTGCTCGTTACCTCTGAAGTCTCTCCCTTTAAAAGCCAGCCGCCAGCGACAACATCCGCACGTGACGTCACTGCACTAACCCTTTAAGACTAACATGCCGAGGATGACGAGACCGCCTTTGACGAAGATAGGTCCTCCTATCGAAACGTTGGCCAGTCTTTCTGAGGCACCTTATCCCTGTTTATAAACATATAAGTTGCTACTCCATCTGTCAGCCCCTTTCTTGATTAAAGTAATGTTTAACAGTCTCGGAAGAGAACAGCAGTTTACGATAGGTTGCGAGGCACTGGAAGTGGTAAGGAAATATATCTACTAAGGGCAGGTAGTGACCGCGGATTTGGATCATGAGACTGAAATAATCAGAAGAATGGGCTGGGGTTTGTTTGGCAGGCATTCGCAGATCGTGAACAGCAGGTTCCAATTATCCCTAAAGAGAAAAGTGTATAACAGCCGTGTCTTACGAGTACTCACGTATACGGGGCAGAAACCTGGAGGCTTACGAAGAGGGTTCTACTTAAATTGAGGACGACACAACGAGCTATGGAAAGAAGCATGGTGGGTGTAAAGTTAAGGGATAAGAAGAGAGCAGATTAGGTGAGTGAACAAACGCGAGTTAATGACATCTTAGTTGAAATCAAGAAAAAGAAATGGGGCGGAGGGGGGGGGGCATGGGCAGGACATGTAATGATGGTCATTAAGGGTTATGGACTGGATTCCAAGGGAAGGGAAGCGTATAGCAGGGGGCGGCAGAAAGTTAGGTGGGCGGATGAGATTAAGAAGTTTGCAGGGACAACATGGCGACAATTAGCACATGGCCGAAGTAGTTGTAGAAGTATGGGAGAGGCATTTGCCCTGCAGTGGGCGTAATTAGGATGGTGATGATGATGATGATGATGATAGTCCACTTATTACTTTATTGTTGTTGTCGTCTATGCTTACAAAGTAGTATGCTTTTTTCTTTGTTCTTCGTTAACATGAACTCCTTGTACCTCGTATTCCCTTTCCTGTATGGGCCTGGATAGGCCTACAGTATTGAATAAATAAACAATTTACCTCTACGGATAACCAAGTTCGAACTTTTGTAAACTACAATACCTTCAAGAAGTCTTTCCGGTCTGTGCTTTCGTCCATGTCAGATGTTTACAATGAAAAAAAATTAAGTTCATTTGTTGTGCGCTTGAAAAGTCTAGCAAAATCAGAGTTTGCAGTTCGAACTAGTAACGGTTACTCCTTCAGCCCTTGGTGGAATACGGATTGTTCTGTTGATTGTAAAAGAAGGAGAGTAGCCTGGAAAAAGTTGTTATATAACCAGTGTCCAAAAATTGGAGTAATTATAAATCATACAGAACTGTTTTTAGACATACAGTTTCTAAAGCAAAAGGGGAGTATGATTGCAAACATTTAGATTATCTATCAAAATGTAAAAACAAGAGTGCTCTTTTCGATTTTCTTTGTACAGGTAAGTAGTTCCGCGACCGAGTAACATTGACTCGATGGTTTTCACTGGAGAAGAAACGGCACAAATGATTGAAGATATAGCAAAGGGTTTAGCAAGTCGATTCACTTCCTTAGCATCTCCATGTACCAAGTTACGAATACGCTCAGATGATTTTACAAACATCACTATGCTGGAACTGACTGCGACAGTGGAAAGTCTGCGACATTCCGCCCCTGGTGCGGACAGAGTAACCACAAAAATTTTTATAATTTATTCAAGGAGTGCTCAGATGACCGTTTAGACGTAATAAACTATTCTATTGAATTTTAGTGGATACCCTCGAGTTGGAAATTTGCTAAACTTATTCCGGCTCTTAAAAATAATCGTGACGCATTCACGCTAGAAAATGTTCGACCAATTGCTCCAACCTCTAATTTGGTTAAATTAATAGAAAGGATTATGAAAGCTTGTCTTATGAAATTAGCAGAAAACAAAGGTGCACTCAGCCCTTGTCAAATTGGTTTTAGATCTGGCTTTTCCATTTGGCATGCTCATGTGGCCTGGAAAGGCGGATAAAACTAACACGACGTACGCCAGGTACAAAGTGCAGCTCTAGCAACTTTAGATATATCAAAAACCTATGATAGTGTAGAACATGAAGTATTGTTGAATCGATTAAGAAACCTTGATTTCCCAGAGTATATAATAAAACGAATTAGTGAATTTCTAACTGACACAGAATTTTATTTCTCTGTGAAAGGATTTTCTTCAAATAAAAATCGACCGTCGCGTGGGGTTCCACAAGGAGCTGTCACTTCACCTTTATTGTTTATCATATTACTAATCTCTATACCTTTTCATAATGGCATATACACATATGTATATGAAAAGGACATTGTTTTTTTTTTAATCAGGCAATGAAAAATCAAAATTAAATTTTGGGGTTTTACGTGCCAAAACCACGATATGATTATGAGGCACGCCGTAGTGGGACTCCAGATTTATTTTTCCTTCCTGGCATTCTTTAACGTCCACCTAAATGTACACGGGTCTTTTTGCATTTCGCCCCCATAGAAATGCGCCCGCCGTGGCGGCGATTCGATCCCGCGACCTAGGACAACACCAAGCCGCTAAGCAACCACGGCGATTGCAAACATACCTGTGCGCCATAGAAACCTGGTTACAGGACTTTCGCCTCTCTCTTAAATTCAGACAATGCTCCATTATAGTTTTTCCTATAAGGTATCCAACACATATAGGAGGTTGTGGCCAAGTACTGCACCAGGGTGGCCAATCCTGCTCTGGTGAGGGAGTGCGTTACCGGTTCTGGTCACCGGGATCAGGCCACACTCCAGGCCTGTTTGTGCAATTTTATCAACACGCGGATTTTTTTTTTAATCCGGTGGAAAATTGCCGGCACCGGGATTCGAACCACGGACCTCCTGCACGCGAGGCGGGTGTTCTACCTCTACGCCACCGCTGCGTATCCAATACATATAAACCTTACCTACCGCCTGCAGAATATACCTCAGGTAGTCTCGGTAAAATACCTTGGCATAATTTATGATAACCAGCTTAGTTAAAGAACGCTTGGCAACATTTGATCGGGAATGCGGAAAGACTCTATTGTGATGATTTATCCAATGTACGTACGGCCGATTTTGGAATTTGGATGCGTTCTACATTCAGGAGCGCCGACATGTAAATTACGTCCCCTTGTTCTAGAACGGGAAGCTTTACGCCTGTGCCTTGGTTTACCAAAGTTCGTTGCCAACAATGTACTTACTATACCTAAAAGCACGCTTACCCTCTCTTTTGTGTAGATTTCAGCTATTAACTGTCCAAACGTTCTTAAAGATGTATGAGTCCCCTATAAATTAGAAATCATTTTTATATCTCATCCTGTGATATTTTTTCAATCTTCCTGGCCTTGATTCCACACTCCTCAGGTCATCTTCGTACAGGCAATTGTCGATCCCTTAGATGTACGATTGTGTGAGGTCCCTCCTATCGGCAGTGAGAGAGAAAATATTGTGGCATGGTACGGTCGTAGCGGGCCGCTCCCACGTCGGTGCAGAAAGGCCGGGCCTCTCTGCTGCGTCGCGGGCCCGATGGACAGCAGCCCACAGCGGTGCTTCACGATCGGGGCTGCCTCAGGCCAGCCTCCCATTTGGACGACGTGATGCCGTCGCCGTCGAATCTCTAGATTGTAGTTGACGACATATATCCAAGCAACGCGAAACGCCTTTCTTACAATATATTAAATGAGCTGTTACAAAATAACGTATTGGAGCTAAACATAAAAGCCGTCATAGCGATGCATCGCAACTAGAAGAAAAAATCGGGAATTGCAATTTTATCTTCCGTTTTAGGCTGGCTGTTCTCTTTAAGACTTCCTGACTACATAACGGTATCTTTAGCTGAGTTTCTGGCGGTTACATTGGGTTTACGAAAAGTGAACTTATCAATCTTGGAAGTTATAACAATAACGGATTCTTCATGTTCAGCTCTCTCTGCAAATAGTGCCTCACATATTTCACGTACATTTCATCGTTTAATACCCTCTCACTTAACACTAATTAGATTGGCGTGGGTGCCTGGTCATAAAGGATTAGTTATCAATGAATTAGCAGACAGCTTGGCGAGAGCTGCCATTAGTAGTCCAGTTCTCCCGATCCTTCCTATATCTGCTTTCATAACTGCTGCTAGGTTCGGGGGAGGGGCAATTATGCAAGATTATTGGAACCTATAATTAACAAATTTAACTGATTACGGACAGCTCCCATTTCCTTGAAACAGAAACTTCTCCCGTAATAAAGAAGTTGAAGTCGTGTTGACGAAACTCCGATGTCGAATATCTTCATTAAACTATTATCTGCATCGATCTCGCGCCCTCCTCGTTGTGCTCATACTATGGTGAGAATGAGAGAATGGAACACTTTTTCGTGTCATGTCACCGTCTTTCAGCATTATGAAAACATACTATAGAAAGGCAATTTCATGGGGCTGGATTTAATATAACGATTCCTGATATTCTGTTTTTCGGAGCCTCTTCTCTGGGACACTATCGTGGGGATGTGGGCTCCGCTGTTGCGAGATACATGATTAGATCAGGATGATTCCCTTGCTAAATTCTTAAATTTTATCTGACTTCATTCTTTCAGCTATACAAAATTTTCAATTGTGCTTCTTTTTAGATTTGTTTAATCTTTTTCATTAAGTCAGCCCATTCTTGGCCAATCCCCCATAGTGGGTATGAGCCACTCGTAGAAAGAAAGAAAGAAAGAAAGAAAGAAAGAAAGAAAGAAAGAAAGAAAGAAAGAAAGAAAGAACAAAGCTACACCTACGTTAAACTTGCATCTACGCAGGTCGAGTCTGGTCCCCTCACCGTTATGCGCATGTGTGGCGAAGCGGGGACGATAGACCATTTCATGTTGCTTTGCAGCTGTTTTTCTGTAGTAAGAAAAAGATTGCTAGAAATCCCGCTTCGCAGTACAGCCTTAGATTTATCTGTGCCTGTGATTCTATTTTTTGGAGCCTCTATTATTGGGTTCGTCCACAGAAATGCTTGCTTGGCAACCAAAAATTACCTGATTGAATCTAATCGATTGCCATGCTAGACTGATCGCCACCCCTTCCCACCATGGCTTTCTTTTATTTATTTACCTATTATTAGCTTGTATTTATTTCATGCCTTTCTTCTGATTGATTTTTCCTTTCACAAGGATTCATTATGCAAAAAAGAAGTGAGACGTCCAGACAGGACACAAGAGTAGAGAAGTGGACAACACGAGCGCAGACTATCAACTGAAGGGAGCACTGAGGCGATTCTTTTTTCGCCTCAGTGCTCCCTTCAGTTGATAGTCGGCGTTCGTGTTGTCCACTTCTCTACTCTTGTGTCCTGTCTGCACGTCTCACTTCTTTTTTGCATAATGAATCCTTACCAACTAGCTCAGCTTTCTGTCGTACAAAGATTTACTTTCTAAGTTTCAACATTCAAATTGTTAGTTCCCTTATTTCTTTTTATGCACCTAATTTAACCATCCGATTCATGGCCAATCCCCCACTGTGGGTTTGGTCAACTCAGATCAACAACAACAACGCCTGGGCACCATGATCCCCCTTAGCGGGTTGAGCCATAGCCATAGGCACCAAACAAACCAAGCCAAACCTGGATATGAGGTTACACAGGTGTACGGTCGCTCAGTTATAAGCGGAAGTACAGATCAGTTTGCATGGCTTCAAGCTTGTAGAAATGTGGAGTAATGACCATGCCTTAGTGAAGATATAAAACTCTAAAACAGTGCAGAAGTCATGAGTTCACTTAGTCACACGGGATGCTTATCTGTCTCCTGAGCCCTTTCGTCATGTTCAACTGTACCATTCCGAAGTTACCGAGTTGTACACGTTGTAGGGCAGTCATAAACAGAGACATAGACTAAATTTGTAATAAGATTGTCCTCTCGTACATTAAAAGGCTTACAATCGCGCAGGTATATTTACACGACTACATGACGTGCTCCCTTGACATGACGCTCGTAACAATGTTCCACGCGCACTACATTATCGTGATCTTGTAGAAACCGCAAGTTCGTTTGGTGATATTGCAGCAGATTTATTCGCTTCATTCCACCGAGCTTGGGCGTCGGACGGCCCACGTACGCATCACTCGGAGCAGGCCAGCCGACAAGGGGGCAGCATACGAGGCAGAAGACCGAAAAGTAACGCGATTTTTTTTTTGTATTGGAATATTTCTTATAGATTTCCTCAAACGTTAATCACCTGTAAAGTACCCTCTCCTGGACGCAGTGAACTTCTGCCACTTCCTTCATTGTTCACAACTGTTCTGCAACTCCTGCAAACGGATGACCTCAGTGCTTCCATCGTTTTTTTATCACCTCCACGTCTTCAAAACGCTTAACTTTAATCTCTAGTTTCAGTCCTGGAGGTAAGGAGTCGCAACGGGCAAGATATTGGGTATAGTGGATGGTGAGCTGAAGTAGCGTTGTCATCCCATTTTTAGCCAGGAAGTGCTGCATGCTCAGGGCAGGAGTGTTTTGAGGCACAAGCCATTCGCCTGAGTTCCACAGATTGTCGACAAATTTCTTTTTTAACTGTATGACGCAACCACTTGGGAACTTCGGCGTTCACATTCTGATTGACTGTCTGCCCTTGCAGCGCAAATTAAACGTGAACAAGTTATTTGATATAAAAAATTACCATTAGAGAAGAGAGCTTGATGCACACACGTTGTTTTGTGACGTCCGTCATTGCAAAACCGACGCTGTCGGCGACAGTGACTAAAAGAAAGCAATGTGTTGAGCAGACAAAACCTCGCACAAGGACGCTACTTGGTCGATTGATGGGCACAATAGCACAGTACACGGGCGCTGTCGCACGCGTCGGTTTTTATCTACTGTTCCTCGTCGGAAAAAAGGAATCTCGTTACTTCTAGGTCTCCCGTATTTACAGTGGCTCTAGGTGCATCGTTATCGGAGCGCCGCGGCGCTTCCCGCTTCTAATCTTTATCAGTCTGCTTCGCTGCCAGCTTCTTCTGTTCCCCGTCTAGGTCCCGGTAAGTCTCCCAGCGCCGCGTTTGCTCGCGGCTCAATTAATCGCCGGCGCGCAAGGTCGTCGTTCCTGGCACGCGTTCCAGGCGCGTGCATCATCGTGCACTCGGGGCCGCTCGCAATCTTGCCCGCTATGACATCCTCGACGGCGCGCCGCCGTTGCCGAAGGTCGGGGAGTGCCGCCACCCTCGCCGCGCAGAACGTGTACGAGCGCCTCTCTTCCTCGATCACAATGGCCGGGCTTTTCCTTCCTCGCCGACTCCGCTGCGCAAATGGCCGCCACGCGCCTCGTTGCAGGACGCCCTTCGCTCGCTTGGGGCGCGAAAGACGCGAGCTGTTGTTGTTTCGCCCTCCGGCCAGACCGATTGACCATCTTCTGGCAAGGCGGTTAGATGCGCTGTGGAAACTATCAGCCACGGCGTTCACGTGCGCCGCTTCGTGCTCATCAGAGGGGCGTGTGGGCGTGCTGGTTGAGACTCGATGATGGTGGGGGAAACCTCAAGTCCCCGTTTCCACCCGCTTGCGTTGGGATGCTTCCTTAATTCGCCCGGGACAGTCTTGAAAGGCGGGTAATTCGTTCGCCGTCAATGTATACTTGCGGTCAACCGACTCGAACTGCGCTATCGTGCAAAAGGCGCTACGTGGTTTTTTAGAAGTACAGCACCTGGAACCACGGCAGACAAACGTGGCAGTACAGAATGCACGCACTTTGGCGCCATTCTATCGCCTGTGCCACTGCGCGCATTGATCGAATTACTTTTCGCCACCTACTCAAAGCTTGTTTCATTCCATGCAAGCTCATCGAAAGGTGACCCCTGCGCATCGTTGGTCGAGCTCTTATACAATGTGTCAAGCGGCGCTAGGAAGTCGCACTATTGGAGTACCATATTACTGAGGCTGTGATGGGAGACATTGTAGTCAGTGCAGCAGGGTCGTTGAAGAACGACGCGACAGCAACGTTTATTCATGCGAAAGCATCAGATGGCCCATTGAGCGATAAGGTCTCGCTTCTGTCATCTGTAGCAGCGAAGCGGCACCTAAGCTTCCGTTGCCACGGGTGCGACGCCACGGTACGAGCGCACCTCGACGGTGCCGAGCTGGTGAACGCCTGCTGCTGCATTAGCACGCCAGGTGTTGAGTGAGGGGAGAGGGCATTGCTGCGACTCTCGGAAAAATGTGTTAGCAGCGTGCTCCTTAATTGTCCGCGCAAGCTCTGGCCTGCATTCTGCGCCTCTGTCAAGCGACTCAACCCGCTCGCTTGCCGGCTAGTAGTTCATAACTCGAAGGACCACTCAACGGTGTTCAAATGGACAATAATCATTCGCAACTCACAAGAAGTGCTTAGGTGTCCTCAGATTGCTGTATCGAAGACGAAGAGTGGCGTCGCGGGACCTCCTGACAAAGGAGATGTCCGCTCGGTTCGAAATCTACGTCAATCTTGACTGAGATATTTAATTAAAAGCTAGAGACTCATGATTGCCTGGCAAATCCACCCACGGAAATGTATACACGCATTTTGAATACACTCAGCTTTTATTTCTTCCATACTGACGTACTAGAGAACTGCGTTGTCTCTGAATGGAGATGGCAAGGGGAAATGTCGCTATAATGACGGGCATGATTCATCGTAGGATTTATTATCGGGTTGCATGAACACATAGAGAGTTCCCTGCAAGTGTTGTTGCTCGTCCAAGTCCGGTCGGCCTCGTCTCCTTGTATCAGCACTTATGAATCCTAGCGCTGGCAGGCTGCCCGCGTACCTGAACAGGTCAGACAGTGGGCATCGACAGAGTTCACCAGGGCCGTGTGTTTGCGGTAGACTTGAAGCACCCGTTTGCGGTGCTCCCCTCTGAAATGAAAGCATTGGCGGAATGACAGCGCGGCCCGCTTGACTCTTTCGACTTATGTCTGACGTTTCGTTGAACGTTGTGATACTTCCCCTCAGGACGTATGGCATCCATGTCAAAAATGTGTTTGTACTATCGCCTATTTAGTGTTCGTTATTTTTTCTTTGTTTTTCAATGCTGTTATTGTTTCCAAAACCATGAAGTTCGATCACATGAAGCTCTGCAAGTGAGAAACCTCAGCGAAGCAATAGCTGTCCCACTTCTTGAAAACCCTCTAATGGCTCCAGCCAAGTCAGTACCACCAAGTTACAAAGAACGCCCCTGAAATAGACATAATAATGCACTTCCTAGAACTTCAGTCAAAGTACTCGTGCCCAGAAGTTTACATTGGTGCATCAAAGTCACATGCCACGGGGTTTCTTATGCTGCAGTCGATTCATCCCTCTCAGTATCCGACTCCATGCACCCGGAAACAAGCAACTTTATGGCGGATGCTTGCGTACTTTTGTGGGCTGTGAGACACAACAAGGAAGCGTCGTCAAAGCCTTAATGTATGTACATAAAAGAACACAAATCCTGTTTTTATTGAACTTTATTCAATCCTCTGCGCTTTATACGCATCTTATCAACATATAATAATATGCGGAGTACCTGGCCGCAGAGGCATCGAGGGTAATATGCTTGACAATCATATAACCACATCAGTAACTACAAAACCAAGTAATTATTCTGTAGCTGTCCCTGCTCTATATTTAAAGCACTTCCTGCGCAAGAAACTGAGGGACCATTGGCAACGTACGTGGGGCACTGAAACACTTAATAAACTTTACGTTATTAAGCCAAACCTAGGAAAGTGCCACGAATTACAAAAATACGACAAAGTGATATGATTTTCTGCCGACTTAGTATAGGCGGCACGTATGGCTCTCACTACTACCTGCTGACTGGTGATGAAGCTCTTATTTGCGACAAATGTCGCCAGACGCTAACGGTCTTTTATGCCTTGCTAGAGTGTTGGGAAGTAGAAGCTGAAAGAAAGAAGCAATTGCCCCGGCATACAGACAACACATTCCCCTCCGCCCGGCAATGTTTTCTTGGAATTGAACCACTTTTGACAGTAAGTTAGTTTTAAAGGTTTTACAACATGTACATTACAAATTATCAGCCCAAGAGATTCGTAGGTAATCATGTCTCTAGAATCTGCTGCTGCAACAACATTTTCTGAAGCACGTGCCTTCCAGCCCTTGCCTTCAAGAGCTCACTGGTGAGGGACGAGTGCTACCTCTACTCGCATGTTTACGAACTTTCGCGCCTTGGAGAGCATACAAGGTCAAGCCCTACGCACGTGTATAGGGCTGCCTCGGTGCACCTCAACAGCAGCAACAATCGCCATCACGGGAGGTCATATTGTCACGTGGTGGTGACGTTAAGAACACAGTTGCAATACTGTGAAAGACAAAACTAACTTTTATTGGGCGAACCTGTGCCCACAAAAACAGGCTACACTTATAGCACAACGATAGCGGCGAACACGGTCGGCGATCGTCGAAAATCTGATCAGCGGGTCAAGCGCGTCGGCTTTTATAGATCAGTCGTCGAATGTTCCAGATTAACCGATGGGACCCGCGTGTCTTCCACAAAGTTCTACACTATTCGCGTCGCGCATACATGCAATCAGATTACACAAGTGAAAGACTGTGTGCGGAACCATCGATAACATTCCAGAAACTTCTTTAACATGCAGGCGCGTCCTGCGCTGCGTGATAACATTTGTTAGGCAGCCAAACGTGGTCGCCCGATAAAGATAAGTACACGTGTCAATATAATCCAGACACATGTAGCTGTCGACTCTCTCAGAGCGCACATTCGCCATCTGTCAAGGATCCCCGACCATCATTTGGCCCCCCTACCAGCTGAGAGACCTCAAGCTACCTTTTCACAAGTGATTAGAGCTCATCAAGAGTGCATACCGGCATCTTTTACACCGGCGGTAAAGCCTTGCTCTCCCCAGTGGTGCCTGCGACAGCCTCAAGTCAATTTTACTATTCCTGGAATTACAAAAAAGTCCAATCATCCAGCGCCGGCTCTGAAGCAACTTACGCTTCTATTACTGCACCAGACGTATCATGACCACATTCATATATATACCGACGGTTCGACCTCACCTACCAGCTCAACTGCCGCATTCGTCGTTCCAGCCAAGAACGTTACAGTTAAATTCAAATTGTCGCACACGACTACATCTACATCGGCAGATTTTGCAGCTCTCCGTGCCGCTATAATTTACACCACCGAAGAGCCATCAGAGAAATGGGTCGAATTTTGTGACTCTATATAAGGCAGCCCTTCACAGCATCAAGTCTGCATTACGTCACACAACTTACGAGCAGATGATATCTGACATCAGGGAAATGCACCACCATGCTCTGGAAAGGGGACACCACATTATATTTCAATGGATCCCTGCTCACTGTGGCATCGTCGGCGACAACCCAGCTGACAAGGCTGCCCGGTGTGCCCACGAAGATACCAAGACGCGTCCAACACCTTTAACGAGGTCGGACGCTGCCAGAGAACTTCGCCTACTTGCACGCAAGAAGTCACAAGATCTCTGGATTTCAACTGCCTTCAATTGCAGATTACGTAAACTGGACCCCACGCTACGGCTACAACTGCCATCTAGCCTATCCCGCGGCGAAACAACCTTGTTGTGTCGCTTGTGGCTGGGAGTGGCGTTCACGAACGCATACTCCTACCGTATGGGAATGGCCGAGAGCCCGATGTGCGACTCCTGTGGGTGCGAGGAGACCATCGAGCGCCTATTGTGTAGCTGCCCTCGCTGCGATGTCCAACGCCTCTCTCTGCGGGCAACTTTACGCCGACTGGACTCGAGACCGTTCACCGAGTCAAAGATACTCGGACCGTGGCCACACCCGTCACTGGCTCGAAAAGCGATTCGTGCACTAGTGCAGTACCTGAAGTGCACCGGCTTAAAGAGACCGTTTATAGTGTCCTTGTGTATGATGTCCCTCCCACACGTACTCAGTGCTTACTCTCTTCCTTTCTTCCTCTTTCTATTCCCCTTTCCCCCACCCCCAGTGTAGGGTAGCAAACCGGATGCTGTTCTGGTTGACCTCCCTCTCTTTCCTATCCTTGTTTTCTCTCTCTCTCTCTCTCACCCCTTTGTAGTAGAACTTTTATAGTCATTGCACACATCATGCAATTAGTCATGGTCATTATTACATCATTATTACGTTACATCAGTATACATCATGCATACTAGTTATAGTCATTATTCTATAACTTATACATTTTACGTGCTTTACACAAATTAATTTTTAGGCCTCTCTACAGCTACCTTTAGCAACTCAGTTATTTTGTTACCATCGACAATCCATTCACTATATTTTGCTTGGCGCTCTTTGGCCATATCTGGCCCTTGCGCCAATAAAGTCCTTAAATCATCATCACCACTAAGTTTGAGACATGTATGCAGTGTGCTCCAACGCAAGTATTTAACTGAGGGAAAATCAGACATCCACCCGTTCGTAGCAATTGCTATAAGGGAACCCCATAAGGGTTCCTTGAAAGAAAAGCCTCGCAGTTGAAGAAAATTCGTCCTGGTCCGGGACTCGAATCCGGGACCACCGCCTTTCCGACGGTGTCAAGGAGGGTGTCAAGCGTATATAATGGTATAACGGTATGACAGTATAACGCTTCGCACTGTGGAATCGAATGTGACAAAATCCGCTCCCATGAAGCTGACCTGCAAAACAACGCGCACAACTTTGGGGAGAGCTCATATATCACATTTTAGACAAATTTGCGCGCTATAAGGTGAAGAGAGTGAGGGAGTAACACACACACACACACACACACACACACACACACACACACACACACACACACACACACACACACACACACACACACACACACACACACACACACACACACACACACACACACACACACACACACACACACACACACACACACACACACACACACACACACACACGCACGCACGCACGCACGCACGCACGCACGCACGCACGCACGCACGCACGCACGCACACACGCACGCACGCACGCGCACACGCACACACGCACACGCACACACGCACACGCACACGCACACACACACACACACACACACACACACACACACACACACGCACGCACGCACCCGCACACACACACAAAATTAACTGGCATAGCTGTACATGTAAACGGCCGGCGTCGTATGCATGACTCCCGAAAAGCGCCTGACATCATAACAAACTAAGCTAGTTTCAAAACCTCGGGACCAACACTGCTTTCCCAAACCTTGGTGTAAATGAGTCTACCTTACAATATGGAGTAAACCTCCTAGAAAAGTCACAACTTCTATTTGTTGTTTATATGCGCTAAGTGCTCGCCCTCCCGCCCCCCACCTAACTAATATTATTTTATGCGCATGTTATGCGTATTTGTGCGCCGCTTCTAATGTCGTTCTTTGGTGTTATACCCTCCAATGTAGCATGGATATGGGCGGAAGTGAGGACACAAAAGGAATGTGCTTCAGCCAGGCACTGGAAGAAGGTTAAGAGCGTAACATTACGAAAATATGGTCGCGTTTCCGCCAGTGTAGATGTATAGATGATTGCCTTGCTTGTCAAACGCACGACTTCAGTCAAAGAGTGCGCGGTTGTAATTTTAGTAACGAGAGAACGAGCTTCACCGGCGCGGGTGTTATTGAAAATCAGGGAGTATATTTCTGGCTTTGTGGCAGTTTCCTTTCGATGATTATCTTCATTCAAGTTGACTGACAGCGCTGCGCTTGATGTTAACGAAGGCTACCAGCCAATTACAGACAAGTCTTACAAGGGAACAGTTTTCTGTATTCAGCCCTTCATGTCGATTTGATTCGATCATGCGGTTGGTTCATCAGTTTGGCTCACTGGGCACTGATGGACACATGGTAATACGCTACTTAAAAGCGCAAGGAGGTGCTCAGGCAGATCAATTACCCACACAGACTGCCAGGCTGACCCTGCCTGCAGCAAACACCTCAACCGACCAACCTACTAACTATCTCGCCCTGTGTCCCAGTGTTTCTTTCATTGCTCCACCCACTATTCCTTTGAAAAGAAAATTGCGGACAGGCCCCAAGGACGTTTTCTTTTTTCTTTTCCCAAATTGCCAAGGGCAACCTGTCGCATATGCAGGAAGCATTTCGTCTGTAATATTTGTTTGTCACTGACTGGTGTCCTCGCCTATATATGTTCATTACCACCCTTGAATATCTCTAAAACTTAGTATGCAGAATTTTGTCAGGCTACAGTTCCGCATTGCTGTCGAGCGCACACCAAGGAAGCACTGCTCTGCTCAACACAAGAAACGTACACTTCAAATGGACTTCAAATGGCTCTTGCAACTGGTCGCGCAACTATGCCATATTCTTCAGGCGTATTATGAGTGCGTGGTCGGAATATCTACGGTGCCATCGCTTTCTAGGCAACGATAATGCTATACACGCGCCCAAAGGCTTCCTCGCGAGTCATGGCCGCGCAGCACGAGATGCCACAGCCAGGTGTAAAGCACGTGGTCCGCTTTCGTCGTTGTGCAGCCGGTATAACCAGGCAGTGCGTGAAGGCTTACGTCTTGCGGTTCGTGCGCAGATTACCAAGTTGGAGGCAAGCGAGGCAGAAAAAGAAAGGAGGAATATGTCGAAGGAACAAGAGGGGGAAATGCAGAGCTGTGCACCGACAACCGGCCACGGCATCGCAACGGTTCATTTCTGCGAAAGATAAGGGGGGATCGGAGACAAAACCACGACTAAAATAAAACTGCTAAGCAAAGGAATGGGCCGAACGGCACCTCGAGGCAGAGCTTCTGTTCGCTCACGGTCGAAGTGGGGGATTCCCGGTCGACTATGCGTGCATTGGAAGGGCGGCCGACAGTCTGGGCCAATGTTAGTGGGTCACCGGAGCAGGCCGGGTATCCCCCGACACCTGGTGAGGTAATTGCGCCCGTCGCAACGGAGGCCCGGTGGACCGTTATGTTGTGCCCCGCGATAAGGCCGAGTTATGAAGAGCCTGTTACGTCGCGTGACCTAGACTTTGTATATCTGGAAAAAGGCGGAGGGCCGATTGCGCAGTCGATGGCAGGGAATCCGCTTCGCAGCCGGTCACCGAGGGAAGGTTGAAACGCAAGCACCTATACTCTATTCATACAAAAAGACCACTGGCTCGAATGTCTGTTTTCTGAATGTTGTGTAAATAACTGTTGTGAGTTCTTAAATTAGTATATTATAATCATCACCATAATCGCACCCTTCGTTTTACGCGCATGTCCACTGCTAGACGAAAGCACCTTCTAGTGATAGCGAATTACTCCTGTCTTGCACCATCAGAATTCCTAATCTCATTGCACCACATTACACCCTGCGGTCATCGCCTGCATTTTCCTTTCCTTGGCGCCCGTTCTGCAACTCTAACAGACCCCTGGTTATCTGCTCTACGATTACACGACCTGCCCAACCCCATTTCTGTTTTCATTTTAATCTCGACTAAAATATCCGTTGCACTCTTTAACTCTCTAACTGCACTCTAACTCTCTTTAAATGTTGGACTTCGCGGCATCATCACATGGTCAGGTTATGACGCAGAGAAAAATTTGCTGACGTCGAGTAGCAATAATGCTGCATACAAGGGGTCATTGTTTATTAAAATAAAGTTAACAATGGAGTGTACCTCGTTTTTCTTTCGGCAGAACTCGCGTGGGGTGGTCGCAGGCGATTGCACTATATATCAGAGCGACACAGTGTACCGTGCCGTCGTGACGCGTCTATGACATATCGGCACCGAAACCGAAACTAGTTCATAGAAACAAGCACGGTGTTTTTCGGTATGTAAATAATTTAGAACGCTTTGCAGTTTGTCACCCGCCGTGGTGGCGTAGTGGCTTTCGCGTTGCACTGCTAAGTCCGAGTGTGCACGATCCCATTCCGTACGTGGCGGCCGCAATGCCAATGGGGCAAAATGCAAAAACGACCGTGTACCGTACCTTGGGTGCATGTTACAGAACCTCAGGTGGTCAGAAATAATCTGGTGTCCCTCACTACGACGCCTCATGATCAGATCGTGGTTTTGGCGCGTGAAATCCCAGAATGTAATTTTTGCTTGCAGTTCCCCAGTACATATTTTTATTTAAGGGCAGGAAAGGGAGAGGAGGGGGCACTTTACAGAGAGCTTGGTCTTTCATTTGGAAATATCCATGTTAGCACGCTTTTAAATGATCTAATACATGTTTAAATGCGATCACAATGACCGTGGGTGCTCTTGATCAATAGACGAAAATACAATATTTTCTCAACCATGGAGTTATATATTTCCTACAGTTCAGAAGAAAACCGTATTACTTTTCACTCCACTTCGAAACGTTTCTCTCGATGAATCTCGGCGTGAAGCTAGACCTCTATACTGACGCCGCACAACGACGGGATTCCCAATGGGCAGCAGCTGCCCATTATCCCTTCTCACCACGGTTTCTCATAAGGTGCGTTTACAGCGCTGCGTAATTTCGAGTATTTCTCGTCAATTGCATTTTGTGGTTCTCAAAAAATTACAATATTTGTTGCGCACCCTTGACCGGTAGAAAATGCCCTTGTGCTCCCTAATGACTGCCTTCCGTCGACAGCTTTATTTGTAACAGCGCCCGAGTGTTTGCCTTCCTCGCACTTCCTCCTTTCTCACCACGGCGGGCCGCCCATTGTGACACGCTCTTCCGGACCGATTTGTAAACGTCGGAAAAACCGTGTCGGAACACTCCACGAGCCCCGTCCGCTTTCGCGGCTACGACCACGTGACCTTCCGTAGTGGCGGTTGCGGCAATCTGCGGTGGCACAGGAGAGGCGCAGAACGCGGCAGTTGTCACGCAGCTACTCGGAAACGACAGAAACGGTGAAAAATCCAGAAGGAAACGAAAAAACCTAACGAAACGAAACTAATAAGAAATATATCTTAACGAGCCTACTGAGCGAACGTTAAGGACACTTCAGCGATATCTACGCAAGTTTATTTAAAAGTACCGTGTGGACCTCCGGGCTGGACGACACCAAATTTCATGCACGAACAATTAACGGAGTTTGACCATATAATGCCAAAGCACAAGTCCACATAAAGGAAAGTAGAACGACTTATAGATGAACACTGGTAAGCGCAGTTTCAAGGCGGGACAAGAGAAAGACACCGACGTACAGGAAAAGTGCTACCTCGCACCTAAATTTTATTGTGAAGATTTCGCTCACTTATATACACAGCATATATATATATATATATATATATATATATATATATATATATATATATATATATATATATATATATATATATATATATATATATATATATATATATATATATATACGTACGGGGCAGAAATCTGGAGGCTTACGAAAAGGGTTCCACTTAAATTGAGGACGACGCAACGAGCTATGGAAAGAAGAATGACGGCTGTAACGTTAAGGGATAAGAAAGGGATTGGGTGAGGGAACAAACGCGAGTTAATGACACCTTAGTTGAAATAAAGAAAAAGAAATGGGGGGGGGGAGGGCATGGGCAGGACATGTAATGAGGAGGGAAGATAACCGATGATCATTAAGGGTTACGGACTGGATTCCAAGGGAAGGGAAGCGTAGCAGGGGGCGGCAGAAAGATAGGCGGATGAGATTAAGAAGTTTGAAGGGACAACATGGCCACAATTAGCACATGACCGGGGTAGTTGGAGACGTATGGGAGAGGCCTTTGCCCTCCAGTTGGCGTAGCCAGGCTGATGATTATATATATATATATATATATATATATATATATATATATATATAGCACTCTTAATGCCGACGTCTTAAATGTGCCAGGAAGCTCGGCCTCTCACCTCCTTGGCCGCTCAGCACATGGTCGCAGATTCGATTATCGCACACGGTAATCGACCCGTTTCCATGGGGGCAGAATGCTCGTGCCCTTAGCATTGAGTGCACCTCTTTAAACAACCACATGTGTTCGACATTTCTAATGCGGAGCCGTCCCTTACGGCGTCTGTCATTACTGAATAAATGACAAATAATAAATAATTTATTTAATCGCCGTTTGGCAGGACCGTACCACACATTTTTTGTATGGAGGGGGGGGGGGGAGTAATTGTGTAAATTATCTTTCTCGCGATGTAAATAAATGTCTTTGTTTTCTGTATTCCCCACGTAACGGAATTATTTCTCTCCTGCTAGGGCGAAATGGCCTACGGTACTTTGCGAAATAAATACAGAGAATTAAATACAACTAGACAAACATACGCCCTTGCGTCCCCTGCGACAAATGATTGAATTAGCGGTTTGCTAAAAAATGTAAAACGCTTGAGCGATGCTGAAACACGCGCGCATGTAAATTGCGATAGCTGAGGACGAAGCTGCGAGGTCACGGCAGCCGCAGTCACACGAATTTCAGACGGGGGCGGTACGCTCATAGGCTCGTGTACCGTGCTTCCTTAAAGCACAGTGAAGAGCGCTCAAAACTATATCGTATATACGCCGCGCTTTCTTTCTGCGGCGAGCTTTGTGATGTTAAACCCTGTCAATCAATTAATAAAACAGCCCACTCGCGCGCCGCGCCATAACGCAGTGCAATGCAACGCGCATACTCCAACTACGCACTTACCGCTGTCGCCGACGCGGAAGCTCGCGGACATCCCGCCGGGGAATTTCGTATTATCCGCTCGCTGCCGACCGGCAGTTGGCGTCTGCACCCATTCAGTTACACCGAGCCGAGCACTGGCGGGTTGCTCTTTATCACCGTAAGCGCTGCGGAATATATATATATATATATATATATATATATATATATATATATATATATATATATATATATCTATATATATATAGTCATGTCCTGAGAAGCCAACAACCACTGACACCAAGGACAACATAGGGGAAATTAATTGTGCTTAATAAATGGAATGAAGAAATTAAAGTGGATGAAAAAACAACATGCCGCAAGTGGGAACCGAACCCACAACCTCCGCATTTCGCGTATATATATATATATATATGCGCTGATAAGGTATAGTAGTACTTTAAACTTGAGGTGGCCATTCGAGAAATGAATTCTGCTCATAGTTAGTGATACGGCATTGCGGTACTAATCGTTTGGCTTTGTGCGAGCTTATTCCTGCATAGGTGAATCACAGACGCCTTTTAACACAGTCAAATTGTGTGGACTCGACATCCAGTGCATTTGCTGTTTTGCATGTAACAGATAACTCACCGTCATTGGCATTCACTCTGTGATTCGTTCTTGAAAAAAAGAAAAAGAAAGGCTGAAAATTGAATGCATGGAACACTTTGAATAAAACGGTGTTACCAAGCAAATGGCTTCATGCTCGTTGTAAGGGTTTAAGATACTCGTGCGAGTGGCGAAGCACAGCAGTACCTTTGTTTATCAATTAATGGGGTGATCAATGCTGCCATAAAGAAAAAAAAGATGCATTGAGTAAGTCTCAGCCGGAACTGATGATTTAGAATTGTCATAAGATTGCGTCGCTTCGAATTTTCTTTTAAGTTATTCCACCACACGCACACACAAAAAGCTTATAAGCGCCAAGGGCCTCTGTAAAATAAAAAAAAGGTAAGTATAACATATTTAAAAGAAAGAGGTGAAACGTGTTTAAAATAAATTTATGTTAAGCTTATAACTTTAAACTCGAAATAACTTTGTGGAAAGCTCCGCAGAAGAGGGCTTGAGTGTCACGCCACACTCGGAGCTGTAAGAAAATAAAATTAACTTAAATTTAATTTCTGCAACAGAGATGTATCATATTATTCGTTTTGAGTTAAAGTGCGGCACTCCTTGATGTACATACGAAGCCCTACTAGGGTCAGCATATTGGAACACTTACGTTTTCCAAAAGTTTCCCTCTCGGCTAACGCACACGTAATAATTTTTCGTGTCTCGCTGTCGAATGGCAAACTTCTCGCTGGCTCGAAGACAGCCCGAGCAGTTCCTGTTTTCAAAAAAGGGCACTGTCTAATTCTTAGTAATTACCCCCCAATTTTATTGTTATCATCATGTTGTAAAGTATTGGAGTACACAGTATCAAAGAAAATAATGAGTTCCTGGACGAGCATTCCTCCCTGACAAAATTACAGCACGAATTCCGAAAAGGCCACTCAGCAGTTATTTAGTTAATCACAATTGTCCACATACTAGCATCATCTCTTGATAACAATGTCCAGATGGATATGACCTCCTTAGATTTTAGCAAAGTATTCGACCTTGTGCCTCATGACCGCTTAATATTTAAATTAAGACATTTTGGCTTCTCAGAAACATTAATATCATGAATAGCTGCATGCGTAACCAACAGAAAATAGTTTGTGGAAATAGATGGGCAACACTAAGTTTAATTCTGGGGTCTTAGGTGCCAGAACCACGATTTGATTATGAGACACGCTGTAGTGAGGAACTCCGGATTAATTTTGACCACCTGGGGTTCTTTAACGTGCACCAAATGCACGGTATGCGGGCGTTTTTGCATTTCACCCCCGTCGAAATGCGGTCGCCGCGGCCGGGATTCGATCCCGCGACCTCGTGCTCAGTAGCGCAACGCCTTATAGCCACTATGCCACCGTGGCGGGTCGAATGGGCAACACTCAGAGTGTCTTCCAGAAACGTCTGAGGTACCTCAGGGGAGTGTCCTGGGTCCCCTACTGTTCTTGTTGCATATTAACGACACTGTAACAACTGTAGACTGTCGTATTAACATATGTTTATTTGCTGACGACCGTGTTTTGTACCGCGAGACCTGTACTAGCGATGATCAAGTTGAACTTAACACTTGCCTTAACAACATACCGGTTGGTGGAAAACATGGGGAATGTTTATTAACGAGGAAAAAACTGGTCCTTCTTGTCACGAGTAAAAAAACTACCATGTCTTAACGCTTACACTCTCGGTTCTTCCTTCTTACAAGAAATTTCAAGCCACATATACCTGGGCTTTACTATCACTAATATCCTGTCTTGGAGCATGCACAGTCATTAAGTGTGCATGTTGGTCTTTTGAAAACTATGCTTACAAAGACACATGCTACACAACGTACGCCTCTTCATGCACTGGACTAATCAGTTACACTGCTATGATCAGACCCACACTTGAATACGCATGTGTTGTTTGCGATCTGTATACCAATGACAGTATTAACAAAATTGAACCAATTCAGAGAAAAGCCTTCAGATTCATTTACTTCAAAGTACTCTCGGCATGATTTCCCGTCCCAAATAATGAAAGATAACGCTATCTAACCCGTCTACTTACGCAGAAATTTTCAGCGAACTCAACTCATATCCTTCCTACAGTCTACAAAGCTTGCTGTATATGGACCCTAATGAGAACCCGTCACCACAACTAGAATAACACGACATGTCGAGACGCATTCCTTAACACCGTACTTCGCAAGAGGCGATACGTTTAAGAATTCCTTTTTTCCCAGAACTATAACCGAGAGGAACAGTATAAAATATGTACCAAATATCCACATTGAGTAACCTACTTGAAATATTAGGTATGTGTTCTTTGTGTTGTCTATCCTGCGGCATAGTTATACTTTCTTTTTTCTTGCCGACCCTGCTTGGGCCCGTTCAAAGCCTGCAGTATGTAATAAATAAGAAAAATTTAACGAAGTAGAGTAGCTGATGGTTTACCTGTGTTCCGAGCAAACCTCACGTCAGTTGGAAGCCAAGAAGTTAACAGTGAATTAAACAAAAACAAGGAAGTCTTGGGGAAGACAGCTTTTGCCGCAGAACTATTGAAGGTAAATCAGATTAACGGGCAAAATATTTGAATAAAATGGTGTCCTCTCAAATCTAGAGAATTCTAGGGACTGTTCGGAAGAAATTCAGGAATGCTACGGCATTGGAGGTCAACAACACCGCTGTACCCATTGGTAATGCTTGGGTATTAAGCACGTGACGTACTTAGTAAATAATAATAATAATAAAAACTAATAAAATTGAGGCATTGGTTGGGCAGAGCTTTGTGCTGGCTAAAGAAATTGTAGTCTGATGGCTAAATGAGGGTGGAAACGCAGGACAAATGTCGTTTCCAGTGAGATTATGGTAGTCAGGAGTTGAGCGTAGTATGAGAAAGACGCGTGTATTTTAATCCTCACTCAGCGAGAACGGGTCGTTATGTGGCGCACGGAATTGTCGCGGCCTCGGATGGCGTTATTGCGACGTGTGTGGCGACGCAAGATTCCTGGCTTGTTTCGCAGCCTAAGCGCTTCTGCAAATGATCAATCGTGAAAAGAAATAAATGTAAAGTGATTTCCGGTCTGGAGCTAATAAGCGTCATTACGCGGGGAGAGAGCGTCGCGGTTTGAGTGTATTCGTTACTACAAGGAAATTTTTTTATCGTAAATTGATTCAACTTTTCCGTGTAGCGTCGAGAACCGCCATTCTACATAGGCTTACGGCAGGCTGAATGTGTGTGGTTTAGTGGCGCAAGGGCCATATATGGCCAAAGAGCGCCGACGGCAGGCTGCTGGCGGCCGTCGTATTTCTACGCCGCAAGCATTATGTCGCGCATGCACTCGCGTGGCTGAGATATCAACGAACGTGTTCGTCGGTGTACTTTGAGGTGCTCCTCAAATAAGATGTAAATTATTGCACCGAGGTTTTGTTATTGCACCGTGAAAGGAAATGATGATGATTGATTAGAAAGATTTGCTATCCTAATCGGTAACACTACTAATGGTGCGAGGAGAGGAGGGGTAGCCCATTATACGGTCTCATTATAGGATTGAAGCCTGAGCTATTTAGTACGACGTTAGGAACGCTAAACCGACGCGAAAAGCACGCACGGGCAGCGAGACGTCCCGTCCCTACATCTCGCTGTTGGGCTTATTGGTGTTGCATCATAATTAGGCCCCCGTCTTTGCCTACGTTGTTCTTTTGTGTCCGTCTATTAACTTGCGCTAAATTATCATAATTATAATCTCGCTTTCTGTCCGTTCACTTGCCGTTGCTTTACGAGCGCTAACATTCTGATCGATTTGTAGGTGTTGATAGAAGAGTACTATGTTAAAAGCCAATGAACGGGCTAAGATGTAAAAGGCCTCACAAGCACCCGCATATGCTTGAAAAGGAGCTCTCCGAGAAAACGTGTCGGTGCCTTTCTAGAGAGACCATGTTTGATACGGTCACTTCGAGTTCGCCGGGATAGCCGTGCAGCGTTGATTTTATCTGCATCGATCATTTTTTCCAGCATTCGTTTTCATTTTAAAATTTATATGCAAATATTACAAACAATCATTTAAAGAGCAGTCTTGAGCGACAACATAGCGATGACTGGCCTTAGCATGTGCCTTTTTACTTGGACACTGGGCTACTCGAGTGAAAGCTCTTAGGCGCCGCCCTAAAAAAAAAAAAACACAATTTGACAATTGCCAAAAATTGACGTTTTGCAGAAGGGAAGCAACGTATACGAATGCGTAACTGTTCGCTAAAGCCAGATACCGCCGTTACATAAACTGAATCAGTTAGAGCATCTGAAGGGGACGAATGTGCTATATAAGTGTACATCGCACGTGAAGTTGTTACAAAGCTCACGAGTCTTTTTCAAAAGTCCTGCTCATAAATTAGTGGTACACTTCAGAGCGCAGTTTCCTTGAGATGTCTCAATGGATAAAACTTACAGAACTGTGTTGTCATTTTTAGTTGCCGAGTTACAGACTCGTAAAGTGATACTTGAATTTCCTGAAGAACCTTTAAAAACAAATGGACAGCTCTGATCAAAAATTTCCCTCCTACAGTCGGTATATTAAAAAAAAATTACAGCAGCAAATCTCATCCAATCCAGTGCAGTGGGTTCCGAGCCAAGCGATTTCTCCGTTCTCACATATTTACTCTGTAGATAAGAGCTTCTCATGGCAAAGCTACCTCTTAATAAACCACAGCAAGACAAAAGCGAAGCGGAAGAGGTGCAGTTTACCCGTGGCTGCCGCGCAGAGAGAGAGAAAAAAATGAACTTTTATTTTCTGAAACAGTAATGCGAGTCAGGACCCGGTTCACCCAATAGATGGGAGGATTCCAGGAACCCTCTGGCTTGGGTTGCCTCCTTGGCCCTGGCGACGAGACTGCGCTGGTCGCCCAGGTCGTCAGAGGGAAGCCTCGCCTGCCACGTTTCAGCGCTGATAAAAGCTTTATTCTTGCAAAAAACTGTAGGGAAGCGTCGGCTCGAGAAACCCCACCTACAGCACTTCGCGATACTATGGGTACAAACCTGCGACGTTGTCGGCCCAGAACATTTCGGTATATCCATTTAATCGCTGTGTCATCACTGCAGTCTGCGGCATAACAGCATTTCGTGGTCGGTGATTATGTATAGCTCCTGAAAGTTGCGCAGATATGCCAGATATTTAAAGAATAATAATAATATTTGGGGTTTTACGTGCCAAAACCACTTTCTGATTATGAGGCACGCCGTAGTGGAGGACTCCGGAAATTTTGACCACCTGGGGTTCTTTAGCGTGCACATAAATCTAAGCACACGGGTGTTTTCGCATTTCGCCCCCATCGAAATGCGGCCGCCGTGGCCGGGATTCGATCCCGCGACCTCGTGCTCAGCAGCCCAACACCATAGCCACTGAGCAACCACGGCGGGTAGATATTTAAAGAATCCGTTCGAAGTTCAAATGAGAAATTTGTGCGGCAAGCTTATTCATGCTACTGCACTTGGGAAACGTAAACAATAGAGCGCGTGTTTGCTATAGAAGTTCTTGCGCTCGGAACGTTCGTGAGGAGCGAAGTGTGACGCTGGACGTATTCGCGAAAACGGCTGGCCGATAGCAAGCATCACTTGCAAACGAAAGTCTTTTGACTCTGGCCCGAGATGTTGGAGGAATCTTTCCGTGCCACATTATTCAGGCAGACGGCCGTCAGTGGCGTCTGTGTATTTCACGAACATTGGCAAAGAAAAGCTGCCTTTCATGTCAAGGTTGTGGCACAGAGCAGCGATTATGCGCAAAGAGGAAATGCTTGTTTCAACGTGTGGCGTTTGCAATCGTCACGAAAGTTTTCCACTCTCTACCTTAATGGCTTCAAACTTGGGAAATTCCAGCGCATCCCTTTTCAGAGGAGGTGCCGATAAGTTGCGCACACCGTCCGCACGTGGACCAAATAGCGCAGCTGCATTATATGGCAGCCAGGCACTCTGCTATGAACCTGGCGTGTCTATCTCGTGGCCTAGGTGTGCGTGGCCATTCATTGGTGTCTGTGGGTCGGCGAGGCGTAGCTTGAATTGGGCACTGACGCTACGGTTAGGAACCGCAGCTGTCGCTTTTGTTGTTTACTTTAGAGCGACAGCTGTTGCAGAGTGTGTTGACTCCCTTCCGCATTAAGGGCGTGCGTCTTGCGATTTAAGAGAAAATGCAACCGTCAGTATTAGTCAAACACGGTAGTCAAACATCGCAGGAGGACTAGGAGGCATTTTATTTACGCCATAAACAGCATTATCAATGCGAAAATAAGAACCGCTGTGCGCGGTTTTCTAAGTGGGCAAGTTTCTCTTTTCTGGAAAACAGATGAGTACATACTACATTGCAGTCCAAAGACAGCACCTTTTGTCACACCTATGGTATATGTCACTTCTGGTATCCATCCAGGAATTCTGTCATTAAGACAGTTCTCCAAGATGGCCATTCTGCGTGCTTGTTTTCTTTGTTTCTTGTTCCTTTGAGCCAGATTTGCGATAGACGCGCCGAAAAGATGCTTCACCGCAGTATGAGGGTATGGCAATTGACAACTGTGTGAATATGGTACGTGAACAGTACCTAGAGAGAAGCGTGACCTAAATATGAAGGGAATAACACAGGAAGGCACCAAGGGCGTATACAGCATTGAGTCGGTGTACTTGTGATCCGAAGCCTACACAAGGCGCAGAAAACTACCTACGTCACATGCTTTTCCCTTTTCAGAACAAAGGGCTTCTCAGACAGAACCACGCGTCTAACTCGCGAAACCCGGGCGTCTTTTACTATGCCCTTTCCTGATAATGTACGAGATCCGTACGTGCGTATAAGCCTGTTGTGCGCATATCACACAGGGCACACTCCAAAATTCTTATCACCGTGTATTCTCTTTGAATCTCCGTGACGTATCTCGCTCAGCTCGCACTATCTTTGAGTAAATATTGTCGCGAGATATCGCACTCAGGTTAACGGTGTACATATCGCACCACTCACCTACTTGCCCGTTCTCGATTGTTTTCTTTTTTTTTATATGGCTATCAAAGCTCAGTTCACTACAGGAGCACTCGTGTCGCCACGACGCGGTTTCGCCTCCTGCAAAAGCTCTCTGCAACGGAAAGTCCACGTTCGTGAAAAGGCGAGAGCCCGCGATAGTGGGTCTTGGACATATTCTCGCGTGCGCAGAAAAATGCACGACGGAGCGCGAGCGGCGAGCCACATGCGCCCTCATCAGCATGTGTTTCCCCGCTAGCACGTTACCGCCTCGCCTGATGGTCGGCCACTGCAGCGTATAACGAAGCGAGGCTCCTCCACGGACTTTCCATGGGGATTCCGAGAGCCGCGGAGGAAGCGCATTAGGTGTCCCAAAGCATTGCGCTTTCGTGGTTCGCGGTGTTGCCGACCTCTTAAATTGCATGTTTAACAGCTCCTTCTTGCGGACAAAATTGGGAGATGAGACTTAATCATGCATTTGCACTTGCAACTACAAAGGTAATTCTGAGATTTGCAGATCGCTAGTGGAACCTAAGTGGAACCACGCGTATTTCACGTGTCCGGTGTTGCTGAAGTAAATAGTTATCAAGCATTCTCAGTGACGTTCATTTTGAAGACTCGCAGGATTGCTTCATTGCTACCTTTGGCTCTAAAGACAATGCACCTTTCTAAGCGGAGATGGTGGGGTGCATATACAAGCATAGTATATGCGATGGCGTTGTGCCTCCGTGTATATTTCTGCACGTTAAACCTAAAGACGTACACATTTTGTCAGCAGAAAAGAGCTCTGCAATGATTCGAAAAATTCTAGGCTTTGCCATGCATCTCTTCGTTTGATTCAGCGCGATACTAAGGTTTCTCCTGCAAAGCAAGCACGGCCAAGAAAATCAGCGCACTTCAGCGATTCCTTTGGCGCTTTGGTTTCAAACGGACATCATTTGGTCTCAAACGGACATCAAACAAACATCAACGAAGCCACTGTCAGACTTCCTTTGGAAGACTAGTGCTTGTCCTGAACTCTATTGATGCTGGTTATACCGTGTATGGTTGTGGTTGTTAGTTGGGCAGGGTGCATGCGTCTGCACTATGTAAGCATCACTTACCCTTAGCACGCTGAGCGAATGTCCAGGTAACCATCTCTGTCACCCATTAAAGAATCTCTCTTTCTCAAACCGAGTCTGAAAAGTTTGAAAGCAATTAATAAGGCGTACACTAGTTCCGAAGTTTTGCTTACTGGTTCTTACATGAGGATAAACTTCCCAAGACAACACTCCATGGGACAATGAGAGACGCGCTAATGACCACCTGGAGTCCTCTAATATGCACCTAAATCTAAACGAGCGTTTTTGCATTACGCGCCTACTGGAATGCGGCCGTTCAGACTGGGCATGGAGATCGCGACCTCGCGCTCAGAAGCAGGACATCATAGCCATTGAGCATCGCGATAGGTGTTTCTGCATTTGCGAAGACCTTTCTGTGGCTATGCACGTAATGCTATATGAGGGCTCAGTTTCTGCAGCCAACGCCAGGCAGCCCGGGAAATCGACTTCGCGGCCATTGATATCGTTTCGGATTGGTTGCTTCCATCACTATCGTTGCCGAAAAGAAAAGCATTTAGCTAAAACGGTGAGAAATTACTACAACAAACAAACAAACAAACAAACAAAAACATAAAATAACCAGATTACACGTAACTTTCTTCTTCGGCCTGGTTTTGAGATTTAAAAAGAAATCTTAAACATTTAGACATGGCGCCCTCTCGTTCTGACGTCATGTTTTCGTAATTGCGTATGCCACTAGGCTAGGGATGATGAAAGTCACAACGCAGCCTTAGAAACAAAAGCGTCTTATCACTCAAACTTTGCCATCCAGGTAATCCCGGAAACAAGTGAAAGCCTTTTGCACCATTCATTTGCTGTGAACGTGACGCCTAGCCAGAGAGTGACAGTCCTTTCACAATTGTGTGCGTGATGATGATTATTATTATTATTACAACACCTGTTTGGCTCCGTCCATTTACAGAAAGCTCATCACTAATCGAACGGCCAACTAGGTCTGCCGAAAATGTTGCCGTGAATAGGACTGCATGGGTGCTGCCACGTGCCTTGAGGCTTGTTTATAAGCGTGCCTCGGATTTACCTCAGATGGTGACGCTACCACTAGCGTACAATTTTTGCGCAAATACTAAACATGATGAGCTGAAACGAGATCAGGCAGTCATTTCGCTCAACGAGGTTATCATATTTGCCTCTAGGCGTGCTCAACAGGGCTATTATACGCGCACTTCGGTCTCAGAAAGTTCTCCGTGATTTGCACGTGTGCTGCCTTCACAACATGCCATTGCGGTTTTACCACCGGCGTATAGTCTCAGCCTGTAAACGAACGGTGCGCAGTAACGGATAATACGGCGCTCGAATGCACCCTTCCTTGCACCGTGCCCCGTTCCGGTATGTCACCCAAGGCGCGCTCGACGTGTGTCAGAAGAGAAGGGCACTTAAGCGAACGACGACACGAATCGCTAGCAGGGCGCATTACTTATGCATTCCGGAAGGGCGCCTCGTTGACGCGTTTGCACCGAGTAGAATGTGTGTCAAACATGTCGAAAACAGCCTCGGGTTTTCTCACGTGTCGGAGGAGCCGCCAGCCACGCGATCCCCCCGTCAGCAATCCAGTAGGCGACGTCAAGCGTTTGTGAATGTTGATAGCTTCTCCCTGGGATGTCGCCTCCCCTCCTCCGCTCCTCCTCCCCCGTGTGCACTGCAGTTGACAAACAATGAGGGAACAATTTGTTGCAGATCATATTTTGTGTTCCAAGGTTATTCGCAAGTTTAATTTGGCTGGTACTCAGAAGTGCATGGGAAGCCGATGTTTTACACATCGCGTGGATAGATCGGATAGCATATGAGGGAATGAAACGATACAAAGTTGTGATTGCAAGTATGCAGATTCATACAACACAGGGAACCATCCTTTACTATGTGCCACCCTGCGCGCTGCTTTTCGTCAGTTTACATTCGTATCTTGGGTCTCAAAAAATGCCATATTTTGTCGATATTTCATAAATATATCACATACATCGTCTCATCGGGGAAATTATTATGCTATAGTGTAGCATAATTTACCTCTGGAGGCTGTGCTTATAGACTTGCCCTTTTCTGCAATTTGACGTGAATGGTATTGTCGGGTTTCTCTTTGCTTGAGCGTGTCGCCTGGGCAAAAAAAGAAAAAAAAAACGAAAAACAGGGTTCGCCGTCTCTCCTGAGCATCCGGACGCTCTTCTGCTTTAGCGGAGCTGATACTTGATAATGTGCTCTGCCGAACAACAAAAATAAGGTCTGCGTGGCGTTTCGAGGGCAGATACGTTATCAGTCTCCCCAAACACTGCTTACGTCACAGCCCACTTGACCGCAAAGCTGCTTTCCCGAACGCGACTGCCGTATTGTGCACACTTGACGTAGCCGATACTATATCCTCTGTAGTATTATCCTCGGTAGCCTTGATTAGCCGAATACTTCTAGTTTCAGCTACCAGCGTCAGAAGTTGTCCGTACCATTTAAACCCGCAAAACTTGACCGTCACTTTAACATACGCCAAGGATGGTGAAGGCGAAAGCCTGCGCGCTCAAGAGACATTAATTAAATTACTTGACATTCTCAATCGAATGCGCTGTTACGTCTTATTACTTGTTATCTCCCTCCAAATGTCGTGCGTTTGAGTGTCTTAATTGACGGCACCTTAATCAACTTACCTTAATTAACATTGCCCTAATTAACACAAACGGTCGTGGGTTCGACTCCCACCGAAGGTCGTGAATTCGAGTGCCTAAATTAACTACGTCTTAATTAACTTTGTCTTTTCTTTTCGGCATGGCGAGCGGCATCGAAGCTAGTTGTGGCACAAGACGACCAATGCGCGAGCAGTGGCACGAGCGCGTGTCTGCGCGAGGCGTGCTCACGTGACTCTCTGTGCAGCACGCCGCGTCATCCAGACCATCGGGGCTATGAGTCACTCAAGGCTTTCGCCTTAATAAATCGCGTACTTGCGTCCGCACAATGTCAGCGTGAAGATGGAAGTGGCCGAACGGACATATATGCATGTCGGGCTTTCCCGCGATACCGGCGGCGTCGGCCGCAGCCTGCCATTGACGACGCTGGAATGAAGTTTACACGGACAGGTCAGCATACCGGAGCTGCACATGCACGGACTGACGAACTACGAATACTGGCGCCTGTGATGGTGTCTCCTATAAGATTAAGGACTGGTTAGTCTGACACTCGTGCCGTGTTGTTGTTGGGAGGGTCTTTAGTGCTTCACTCACGGCCGAGCACCATTGCTTGCTTACATAAGCTGGTGCTGCTGATGAGTGGGACCCTGGAACGTCGCGGCCATTTTTAATCGCATGTGGCAGTGCAGCTTGTAGCAAGCTGGAGGAGCATCCTCACGAAAGCTCCGACTTCGCGCTGCTCCGCAGGAGCAACGTCGAATCTCGTGGACATGTAAGACAGCGAACACAAGTTGGCTTTCCGAAAGTACTACGTTTTGAACTACAAATATCTCTTTTGTTCAAAATGCAGCCTGTAGGGGTCTTTGCTCATTAGCCGCATATAGCGGCCGTATTATGCCTTTCCTTTCAACGTATGTTGTAAATTGGTCAGACATCGGTAAGAGATTGGCGGCTTCTGAGGCCGCTAGTATGCGCTCGGAGTTTGATATATTCAGCGTATAACGTTCTACGTATACATGGGTTATAGCGGTTTATAATGCTCACAGTTCCGATATTATGCGATAAAATGCTTAATTTTATGCATACGAACTACAGTGATACGCTGGTCTTCTTCGCAGTCAATTATCTCGTATATCTTAAGTCAATGGTTGATGTCTGCCTCTATTCTGTGCCTTCCGTTACTGGTGCGGAACTTTACGTGCGCTCTTAGGTTTCCTACAGCGTTCTCCAGTGCCTTCGTTTTGTTTTTGTTTTCTCCCTGTGACGAAGAGTATCCGGCACCGGCCTACACCGCCAACGTATCCTTTAAATTGAAGTCATTAAAAAGGAAATAGTCAATGAACTACACAACAGTTGAACAATTGCCCTTCAGCTGCTAAAGAAAGAGAGAGAGGAAAGGCAGCGGGCTTAAGCACATGCAAGCTTTTGGTTTGCTGCTCTCACTGGGGTGGCGGGAATATTAGTTTAAAGGAGGACCGAGATGGAGAGCAAAGACAATTATAATAATAAGAAAGGTAGCAGGAAGGGGGTTCCAATTGCAGTTGTTCCCACATCCCGGTAAATCACTTATCAAGAAGCGCAGTTGCGCCTGCACGGCCTTCCGATGCGATGTCAAGTCCCGTCGATGTTGTAGAAGAATTCTTTCTCTAGTGAGAAAGTATTCTCACTAGTGAGAAACTTCACTAGTGAAGATTGTTAACCGGCCTATCTGTCGGAGGAAAGAATATATATATATATATATATATATATATATATGATTTATTTCTGCTTCATCACATTATAATTTGCATTTACACCACATAAAAGCAGCCCATGTTTCCGGCAACTGTCAGACACATTTCAAGCAGAACGTGTCCTATCCGTGAGATTCTACGTATAATTTAAACAGCGCCGTGGCACCGCGGTCACGATTTTTTTTTTTACTTGCGCACAAGGTATAATGACTGCTGCGTTCCAATTGGGATAGATTGATATTATGAGACTTCACCTCACTGCGTTATGTTGCTGAACACGAGGTGGTGGGTTCGATCCTCGACCGCAGCGGCTGCTTTCAGACGTAGGGGCAGCGCAAGAACGCTCGCGTACTTGGATTAGGTGCACGTTAACCAAAACCTATCGTCAAAATTAATCCTCGAGACCCCTACTGCGGCGTCTTTCAAACCAGCTTCGTCTATTTGTTGATTTACGATGTTAGGCTTTGTCAGTCAATTGATGAATAAATCAATAATTCTGTTTCTTGTCCCAACTCCAATCGCGTTTCCTTCCTTTTGTTTTATTTTCCCCATTCGCCTTCATTAAGGATTTAAATGTAGTTTTTCCTTTTGGTTCCCGAACTCTGTCAGCTTATTTTACTCACTTTTGTGTACTGCACAATAATCTCTCCTTGTCTACTACATAAAGCTCCCTCTTTCAGCGTTACTTTGCGTTATTATTGTCATTATGCAGATATTATATGATTTTGTTCTGATATTTTTGGATTAGAAAGCATTATTTCAGAAAACGTAGTGCAGATTTTCTGTTTTAAATGTCCGGCCTCACTCTCCACGATAGCTGCTGTCGACATCATAGATGTTCCGCGCAACAGGATATCGTCCAATTCCAAATCAACATGGCACCTAATGATAATGTCTCATCTGTTTGAGCACCGTTGTTGTTTTTTCTGTCTGTTTTCACATCTCCCCCAGTCGTCACGTGGAAACCAAGACAAAGCAAGCGCCGCACGACGCGCCTGTTCGTCGGCGTGGTCGAGGAAGCAACGGTGGGCGTCGTCTGCGCGGACGTGACGGCCGCGCATTCCGGACTCTGCGCGTAAAACACGCGGTTTTGGCGGCTCTGCAGTCCACACACACAGCTCCCGCTGTGGTCGCTTACGCTCGCCGCACGGATATGTTAACCGCGTTACCGCTCGGGCCATCGGGTACGGCCCCGGCGAAGACGAGGATATTTAGTTCGGGGTTCCCCTCAGGGCTGCGCTGGTGGGAAAAGAATGTGAAGGTCCGTCCTCATGAGCAAGCGCTGTGGAAATCACCTTTCGCAGTTGGCGAACGTCCCGTGAGAGACTTCCGTGCAGATATGTCCGTGCTGTCGTGGCCGTTGCCAATGGCATACGTAATATCCACACGTGAAAGACGAGGTGTACTTTGTCTTGCAAGTAAGATCGTGAAAAACTGAACCTGCGATGGTTTCATAAACGTCATCTTTCATCCTTGCCCGCTTTGAATTCGTCCGTGGATGAAATGATCGTCTTTCGTCATAAAGCCTAGTCAAGCGAACCACTTGAGGTGCCAATGTGAGGTGCCCTACAACTTTGTAATTGATATGTTTGCGATTCAAGCAATAATTAAAAGGTTCACTAATTAAAAGTAATTAATTAAGTAATACTTCGTGATGAAAAAAATACTGGCCGTAGGTACATACGACTACGGCTACTATGCAGTCGGTACGATTTCTCTAGAGCTCTTGGCTATATCTTTAAAATCTTGGTCCAAGTTAGCTGGGACACCCTGTATGTATGTATGTATGTATGTATGTATGTATGTATGTATGTATGTATGTATGTATGTATGTATGTATGTATGGATCCTGTGATACTATGCTTCAATATATATATATATATATATATATATATATATATATATATATATATATATATATATATATATATATATATATATATATATATATATATGGAAGCATACAATCACAGGATCCGGCGCAGAAATAATTCCAGGGATAGAAGCAAGTAGGAAAAATAACAGGAATTTACTGAAATTTCGACCAGGGTCCGGTCTTCATCAAGAGTGCGGGTGCAAGCACACAGAGAGTTCTATTTATACATTTTATCAGTACCAAGAAAGAGAAGCGAGCGAGAGGAAACAAAAACGTGAATACAAATTTTACGAACTTGCGTTTGCATTCATGGGTGCTTTCGTTGACTTTTTACGGTTTTCGCTCACTGACATGAGCCATTGCACGTGCTGGTATTATTGAAACCACTACACTTTTCTTTATTTACACGCGCAAGTTCGTAAAGTTTGTATTCAAGTTAAACAAAATAAATTATAGGATTTTACATGCCAAAACCACGATCTGATTCTGAGGCACGCCGTAGTTGGGACTTCGGAAATTTGGACCACCTGAGGCGTATGCTTTGCGACGAGTTTCGCGGAAAGCGGTCTTTCTCCCATAAGTGCTCAGAAGCATGCGGTAAATTCCTCGTTGGCGTCACCTATTCTCCTTGCATAGGCGCGGTACATCAGACACATTTTCTCGCGCCTGCGGCGCTCGTGCTGTATCAGTCATGCCGGATTATACCATTCTCGCGCCTTCCGGCGCTCTAGTTTCAAAATAGCCTCACTGATTTCCCCGGGGGAGCAGTAGGGGCCGTCGTAGAGACAGAGCCTGCTCTCCTGGAACAGTATCTTCGCTCGTGCCGATATTTTCGTTTTGTGCTCTCCGTGACTTTTCAAAGGCATTTTTTAATGGTCCCCTTTGAGCTAAAATGTTTTGAAAGCATGCAATTGCCGAGCATCACCTGCGATACTCACTCGTGCATGCTTACTGAGTTGTTAGTTCTTCCTATTCACTGCAGCTATCCACCGGTGGCGCAGAGCTTGGCGTTCTTCGTTGCGGATGGAAATCGGTGCAAGCTGAAAACACCGCACCGACACGATTCCCTACGTGTGTTGTGTTCTTTGCAAACAGCGCTAAGTAACCTGCTCCTTTTGCGCTGGTTGTTATGGCATCCAAACACGACGCAATGCCGCCCAGATGCCTTCTTGTACTTCGGATCCGCGTGAACGGGCGCATTTCCGCAGTTTGGAGTCCTAGAGCTGGCGCTTGCCATGTCTGCTGGTCGCCGACGAACACACTTTGGCAGCCCAGTACAAAATGGTGCTGGCCGACCGGGCAACCCGGGTGCGAGAGTATGCGTTCGGTTAGTCTGAGGCCGAATCTTATAACGGTTCGGTTGGGGAACCGTTCTTTTGGCCTCACCTGATTGGCCAAAATTTTGATTACGTCACAGGTCGTCAGAGGCAGCGGGGCGGTATCGCAATTTTCGAATACGTCGCGCATCTGTCGATCATCTTCAAAGCGAACCGGTCGTAGGAACCGGAGAAGGGGTAGTCCGCTTTGGGTTCCGTTGCTGTGGCTTGGCTGTTGGCTTGTGACCCTGGCCGCGCGCGCCGGTCGCGCGTCCCCGGAGACGTGCGGGCGTCGCGCGCGCGTGCGTTGGTTGCTTCGGAGGCTATTGCTTGCCTTCGTCGTCTGCTTGGCGTGGCTCTTTCAGTGTCGACCACGGCTGGAAATGCGATGCGCTTTCGAAGAAGTGACGGATAATGAGTTGCACCGCCCTTTCTGGCTTTCTAAGTAGACCTTTTGCAGGCTGCGCTATCAAATGGAGGAGACTCGAGTGCAAGCGTACGAGTGGCCATTCCACGCAGAGGAAGGGATATTGCGCGCTGCGGTTCATCGGCACCGGCCTGCAGCTCCCAGAGCTCAGTCGGACGCGAAGCATTAATCGGAATTGCCTAGATCTCTGCTGCCGGCATTGTCCACAAAGTTGCTCTCGCAATTACTGTGTTGGCCGGTTGAAGGGCTGAGTCAGCTTTGCCGTGACTTCAGCTTCAAAGTCAATGCCAAGGAGATATTTGCATGGTGAGATCGAATTACCAGTGCTATCGCCAGTGCGAATAGCTCGCAGATCGCCGTTCAGCAGTCAGAAGGGTTCAACCTAGGCTGGTTCAGCGCTTCCTTCGTTCGGCTGATAAAACTATACAGTCAGGACGGGAAGGTATTGTGGAGCTCTCTTATTTGGCTGCCCTTTTTTCTCTAGTTCGGGAGTGCTGTTTCTCAATTTCACGGCACAGCGCGCACCGTCAGCACCACACTCTTCGATTTGACTTCGCGCAGGCAATGCAGGGCCCGTATACCGTAATGTTCGATTTAAGTTCCACTGCTTCTATCACGCGACGCGCCGTGGGCTCGCAGGGATAGCGGCAGCGCGGCGGCGAGCGAGTCATGTCCGAGCCGATGACGAAGGGCGAAAAAAGAAGGAAAATTGATATAGTCGGCTAGTAAAGGTGTCCCTAAGAACCAGTTCACGGTTTTGTCGTGCTAGCTACTTGAGAAGTGCTGGTAGTGCGTTCCTGTTGCATGCATCGTGCGAGCTCCTGGTAGCAGACGACATAGCCCTGCGCTCTGCCAACTCCGTGGCCAACTCACTTACGCTTACGATACCGCCTGTGGGCTGAGAATGAAAAAGAATGACATTAATAAATTACTTCTGCATTGCGTAAACGCCCGACACCACAAGTTTATACTTCAAAACTTGGCGTATAATATTTAATTTATATTTTACATTCATTTAGCAAGCAGAAACATTCTGCGATTCCTCGATTAGCTCGTCATATAACGACGTACACTTCAGAGGTGGCACCCTCTCATCTATTGGTCGCGTACTCCCCTTCTTTCACCGCCGGCTTGGGAGGAAGCCTCAGTGCAAAGGTCTGACCAGAACACGATAGCCTCGCAGCCAGGGGCCGAATCTTATAACGGTTCGGAATACGAACCGTCCGCTTCGCCGCTTACGTCATTAGATGTGCCACGTACGAACCGTCCGCTTCGCCGCTTACGTCATTAGATGTGCCACGTACGTGGCACATCTAATGACGTAAGCGGCGAAGCGGACGGTTCGTATTCCGAACCGTTATAAGATTCGGCCCCTGGCTGCGAGGCTATCGTGTTCTGGTCAGACCTTTGCACTGAGGCTTCCACGGGTGCCACCATATTTGGACTACTGGCGCCGCCTAGCGTCTGCTTGGCGGCGACGCCATACTGGACTGTCGTTGCTCAGCCTCAGCGCGCTGCTGTTGCTATCAACAAACAGATCTAAAAACGTTGGTTGCTATCTACGTCTGTGTATCTCCGTATCTTCGGCCTTCACAGAGTCGTCTTGCCACTTTCGTGCTATTCTCACCAGTGTCGAGAGGCATCGGCTACGCATCGAGACGGAAACTTTCCTGCTGGCGGCGAACGTACGACTGCACGCGACTGCCGGATGGCGCCGGGAAGCGTCAGCTCAGCGCTGCAGCTGCTTTCACCCATGATTCTCTATATCTTAAGTCTCCTCAGCGTCGTTTTGGACCTTTAGTGCAAGTATCACCAGTGTTGAGAGGTTTTGCTTTACGCATTACGGCGAATGCTTTCCTGTTTTGAGCGCCAGTGGCTGCGAATTAGTCCGTGCGATTGCGGAAAGGCGTCGATGTCAGCCACTGTGGGCTTGCCGCCGTGAGCCGACATCGCATCAAACGGGCTCCTTCCCCGGCTTGCTCCTGTGGCCACGACGATGAGGATGTTCGCCATCTACTCCTCGAATGCCCCATATACGAGATACAAAGACAGCAGCTAGAACAAGAGCTACACTTCAGCGATCCTCACCGGCCTTTCTCACTCGCAAAATTGCTGGGCCCATGGCCATCGAAAATAGCACAGCGAAAAGCATTGAACGCAACTGAACATTTTTATGCAGACACAGGCGTCCTCAACAAATACTAGGCATTGCATTGAATAATCACACGAAGTCACTAAAACATTCTTCTATTATTTGTAATTATTAGTGCTTGTATATTACGTGTGATACATTTCTTGTAGTTGTGCATGAATTATTTTAACACTGTAATTCTTCATCTGTTTATATGCTCATCGAAGTCTACATCATGGCCGTTTGTGTGTGTTTGTGACTGCTTACGAACTCATTGTGGTGCAACTTGCAATTGACTTTTACACTGTGATGTTCATAGGCGTATATGTGCTGTGGCTTTCTCAGCCTATGAAGTGATTTTTTTTTCATAATTTTTTTTTCATTTTTCTACATTATGTTTTTTATATTGTTGTTTCTGCTATGAGAAAAGGAGTAGCCATCACCATCGTAAGGTGACTACGTCTCTTTCTTTTATATTCATTTCAATAAAATAAAAAGACCCAACAAGGCCAAAACTTAATTGACCTTGTTGGTTCATATTTGCATATTTATAGCCCATCTAAACATTAGGGGCTGACGATGGAGACACAAACAGCGCATCTTACCTACCTCGCGTATCCGAGCTGAAGCATCAGCTCTGGTTTATCAGATGTCCGCTTCCCGTCGATAAAATGAATCGAGCAGACGCGCGACGACTCCGCAGGGAGGAATCCCTTACGATTTACAGAGCTAATCCAGCGATGCTTCAGTACCGCGTCGCAAAGAAACCGATACAGCAAGCACATGATGCAGCCGCAGACCTCTTGCAGAACATTGTGCGTGCTGCACTGCACTTGCTGCATTGCGTTTCTTCTGGCTGTTCGAACAACCGTACACAGTGCAGTGCTGCCCGGACGTTCGCATAGCCTGTGCGGATAAGCATAAAATCGCGAAAACGTCGTGCAGCCAATGCGGGAACTGCGTGCGTTACAGTCCAGCAAGAGATGGCAACTATGAGGCGCTAGCTACTCTCGCTACCGGGGGCCTGATATCCGTTTCCCACTCTCTGGTTCGAGGCTTCCGGTGCAAAGGTCTTATGGTCTTACCGTTTTTTCGTAGGCGCCGCCATATTGTGAGCGCAGTGGCGCCGCCTATGAGCAGCGTCATACTGGTTTGGGTGAAAGCGGTCTTTTGCATGGCAGGTATACGCTCGGCGGTAGGTTCTGGCGTTTGTTTTCGCGGTCGTGCGGTCTGTTTAGCATGACATGCGTCTTCTACGTGGCAAACGGTTCTGTGAGACGTGCTGAAGGGGCTTAAGGCGTCATGGCCGGAATTTCTGCTGGCGTTGAGGGGGATGGAACGCGCAGCGCGATGTGTGTGCGCATATTCGAGTCTACAATCAGCCTCAGAGATCAATTGTGTATTTCTTAATGTTCCAATCATTAATGTGACCTTATTGCAGTATTATCCTCTATTTCTAAGCTGCGGTTTAGGATCCATGAAACATACGCGACGATCGTAACAGCGTGAGCGTGGGTACCGTTCTGCTGCGATAGGAGCTGTGATGTTATACTTTGACAAGCGTTCAAACTGTTCGCTGCAGGTTACATTGCGTGACTACTTGGTTCGACGGATGAGGTTTCCGCCCCTGAATAACATAGTTTTGGCAAGTAATAGCAGCATACCTTACAGTCTGAATTAAGCTTGTCCAGCAAAGGGACTGTTTATGAACTGCGCGAGCGTCCTAGGCAGTGGTAGGTGCTGGATTACATTTATCTTTGTTCTATATACTGCATGGTCCAAGCATACGGCATCAGCGGTTATATAATTATAAACGTTGTGCGGCGTGACTATGCGAGGCCCTATTGCGGCGTTAGCCCGTTTTCTCTTGCTTTTTCGAGAAAGAGGATGATAACCGATTTTTTTTTTTCGGTTGTGTTCGAATTCCGTTCTCTACGAGGCACTCACACGTATTACAGAAATGTTGTCCTCAAAAATAAGCATCGCATTCTTTTTATGCGATCTCATATATTATGTCTGTATGCAGGCCAAAAAGGCAATGCCGAAGCGTACAGCTCACATATGTACCGTGCTAGTTCACCAACCGCAGTTATCGCGTTGTTGAGCAGCGCCATCAGCCTCATGCAGGAAGGCTAGCGTAGACATATGGTAATTTGAAGCCTACTAGACTTGAAATGGGCGAAACGATGCCGGTGCATCACAAATATTTGATAGCGCCTGCCGCTTAGGCGTTCGTGGTTGCCTTAGGTTGGCCGTGCACGAGGATCCGCTCTTATGCTTTATGTTTTACTCCCTATGCCAAGCGATCAGATATTGAGCAGATTTACCATTTCATGCTGCTAATACAGAGACACCGGTTTTCTTTGTTGAATTAAAGCCGATATAAGCAAAATAGTTCACAACACATACACACACAGCGACTGATAATGTGCGTACACCGCGGCTGATAAAACGCGTCACATTTTTGCACCCCCAAGTGATATTTCCGCCTACTGTAGTTACTGATGCACCAAAAGGCTTCCCTGACGACCTTATATGAACGGGCATGGCGTAAATTTCACTAAGTCCCATCTAAAAGATCTCGAAATCGTTCCGCAGCACGCGACAGCAATACTTTCAAGCCGCGCCGCGCCGGATCACCTAAGCCAGAGAGGAGGAAAGGCTCTCCGCGCGTCCTATCCTCCTCGCCCGATGAAACGGTCTATATTCATCAGTTTTTTAAGATCCTGCCGGTGGTTTACCACTCAACGGAAAAGAATTTTTTGAGGTTCCGCTTCGTAATCTCGGGTTCATTTCATGTAGCAGTGCTGTACTTTCACTTGGAAAAACGCTGCTGGATTAAAGGGAAGCTGAAAGGAGCCTGGGGGTGGTCTCGTGCGGACGATGCCCTCTCGGTGAGCGCATATTTCTCCCCTCATCCTTTAAGAGATTCAATACATACAAGCATTTGTCTCGCAAACCAGATTTATTTCAAGGGAATTTTCCACGTCTCAATTATTTCTCTCGTCGTATTCGAGTGCTCATTGCCGTGTTATAGTTTGTTAACGAAGCTTCCCCTCAAGTCTAAATATTGTAAGGCAGTTTGTCGTGTGCGTATCATGGCCACGCATGCTTATATCGCCTTTCCGTTTCTCTACCACGGTTGCGCCTTAAAACCACGGCGCTGCAAGTTTGCTTTCTTTTCCTTCCCTCTTCTCCGCCCTTAAACTGACTCTCTTAACTACTACACGCAGAGGCAAGAAACAGCGCGCGCTTTAGATACTATAGATGAGACGAATATTTACAATTATTATTAGGGTTATAATTATATTCGAGTGCTGATTGCCGTGTTATAGTTTGTTAACGAAACTACCCCTCAATTCTAAATATTGTAAGGCAGTTTGTCGTGTGCGTATCATGGCCACGCATGCTTATATCGCCTTTCCGTTTCTCTACCACGGTTGCGCTTTAAAAACCACGGCGCTGCAAGTTTGCTTTCCTTTCCTTCCCTCTTCTCCGCCCTTAAACTGACTCTCTTAACTACTACACGCAGAGACAAAGAAACAGCACGCGCATGCGATCGCATAGATGAGATGAATACATATATATAGAAAAGCATCAGTCATAGCTCTCGAAGTATAATATAATATAATATAGAATAGCCCTCGAAGATAGCTATTCCGGCGGCTAGCTTCCCACGCTATGCGTGCCGTATTCGCACCTGTTAAAACTTTTCCTAGACGCTAGAACTATACTATTCTTACGCAACCTTGAGCGATCGGAAAGCGCGTTTTCCACGCCTGGCCGGCGGAGAGGGGGGGCTTCGTTCCGGCCGCGAAGCTCTCCACATCCCCGTAAGGAGCCTGGGGGTGGTCTCGTGCGGACGATGCCCTCTCGGTGAGCGCATATTTCTCCCCTCATCTTTTAAGAGATTCAATACATACAAGCATTTGTCTCGCAAACCAGATTTATTTCAAGGGAATTTTCCACGTCTCAATTATTTCTCTCGTCGTATTCGAGTGCTCATTGCCGTGTTATAGTTTGTTAACGAAGCTTCCCCTCAAGTCTAAATATTGTAAGGCAGTTTGTCGTGTGCGTATCATGGCCACGCATGCTTATATCGCCTTTCCGTTTCTCTACCACGGTTGCGCCTTAAAACCACGGCGCTGCAAGTTTGCTTTCTTTTCCTTCCCTCTTCTCCGCCCTTAAACTGGCTCTCTTAACTACTACACGCAGAGGCAAGAAACAGCGCGCGCTTTAGATACTATAGATGAGACGAATATTTACAATTATTATTAGGGTTATAATTATATTCGAGTGCTGATTGCCGTGTTATAGTTTGTTAACGAAACTACCCCTCAATTCTAAATACTTTAAGGCAGTTGTCCTAGTCTCTAAAGCCGCTCGAGTTCACGCTGCTCCTCTGGCGGCCATTTTTCCAAGAAATTATGCCTTCCAACCACTCGACTGTCGCGGACAACACCAGCCCCTTTCCACATAAGTATGAGGCTCGGAGCAGGAGCTATGGCGCTTGAAAGTAACCGCTGGCTTGACGAACCAACCGACTGAGCTACCTTTCCGGGCAACATTGAAGGATCACGAGTTCAAATCACATGTTATGTTCCTTTTTTTTTTTAAAGGTATTTTCCTTCCTTTTATCACTGTACGGAAACCCTCCTAAAAAAAAAAAAATTATATATCCTCAATTATGTGTGGCCACACATGTGCAGGTCATAAATACCAGGTTCTCTAGCCGAGTGCCATCCATGCGGTATAACCGAGCTCAGATTGGTCCACCTTGACTGATCAAATAGGGCACCACTGTAGGTTAAATGAGGCGTACAACTCCTGCGGGACCCGCCGTGGTTGCTCAGTGGTCATGGTGTTAGACTGCTGAGCACGAGGTCGCGGGATCGGACCCCGGCCACGGCGGCCGCATTTCGATGGGGGCGAAATGCGAAAACACCCGTGTACTTAGAATTAGGTGCACGTTAAAGAACCCCAGGTGGTCGAAATTTTCGGTGTCCTCCACTACGGCGTGCATAATCAGAAAGTGGTTTTTGTCACGCAAAACACCATAATTCAATTTTTAATTTAACTCCTGCGGGGACGGTAGAGTATCCGTCTCCAGTGCAAGAGGACCGTGATTCAAATCCCGGTGCCGCGCAATTCTCCTCCGGGAAATACAAAAGAAAAAAAAGAAAAAAAAACTGTGTGTTGAGAAATTGCACAAACAGGCCTGGAGTGCGGCCTGATCCCGGTGACCAGAACCGGTAACGCACTCTCTCACCAGAGCAGGATTGGCCACCCTGGTGCAGTATTTGGCCACAACCTCCTATATGAATACAACAATCAAACCCCGGCCCTCAGTCCCCAGCAGCCGCGAAGCAACTGACCACGGCGGCGGTCAGATCTGTAACGCTGCAGAGGGTGCTAAGAATACCTGGCTCCGGACAGGCCGCCATTGGAATCTGAACCTGGCAACGTTTAACGTTAGAACGCTATCTAGTGAGGCGAGTCTAGCAGTATTATTGGAGGAATTAGAGGGTAGTAAATGGGATATAATAGGGCTCAGTGAGGTTAGGAGGACAAAAGAAGCATATACAGTGCTAAAAAGCGGGCATGTACTGTGTTACCGGGGCTTAGCGGAGAGGCGAGAACTAGGACTCGGATTCCTGATTAATAAGGAAATAGCTGGTAACATACAGGAATTCTATAGCATTAACGAGAGGGTGGCAGGTCTTGTTGTGAAACTTAATAAGAGGTACAAATTGAAGGTAGTACAAGTCTATGCCCCTACATGCAGTCATGATGATCAGGAAGTCGAAAGCTTTTATGAAGACGTGGAATCGGCGATGGGTAAAGTCAAAACAAAATACACTATACTGATGGGCGACTTCAATGCCAGGGTAGGCAAGAAGCAGGCTGGAGACAAGTCAGTGGGGGAATATGGCATAGGCTCTAGGAATAGCAGAGGAGAATTATTAGTAGAGTTTGCAGAACAGAAAAATATGCGGATAATGAACACCTTTTTCCGCAAGCGGGTTAGTCGAAAGTGGACGTGGAGGAGCCCGAATGGTGAGACTAGAAATGAAATCGACTTCATACTCTGCGCGAACCCTGGCATCATACAAGATGTAGACGTACTCGGCAAGGTACGCTGCAGTGACCATAGGATGGTAAGAACTCGAATTAGCCTAGACTTGAGGAGGGAACGGAAGAAACTGGTACACAAGAAGCCAATCAATGAATTAGCGGTAAGAGGGAAACTAGAGGAATTCCGGATCAAGCTACAGAACAGGTATTCGGCTTTAACTCAGGAAGAGGACCTTAGTGTTGAAGCAATGAACGACTATCTCATGGGAACCATTAAGGAGTGCGCAATAGAAGTCGGTGGTAACAACGTTAGACAGGAAACCAGTAAGCTATCGCAGGAGACGAAAGATCTGATCAAGAAACGCCAATGTATGAAAGCCTCTAACCCTACAGCTAGAATAGAACTGGCAGAACTTTCTAAGTTAATCAACAAGCGTAAGACAGCGGACATCAGGAACTATAATATGGATAGAATTGAACAGGCTCTCAGGAACGGAGGAAGCCTAAAAACAGTGAAGAAGAAACTAGGAATAGGCAAGAATCAGATGTGTGCGTTAAGAGACAAAGCCGGCAATATCGTTACTAATATGGATGAGATAGTTCAAGTGGCTGAGGAGTTCTATAGAGATTTATACAGTACCAGTGGCACCCACGACGATAGTGGAAGAGAGAATAGCCTAGAGGAATTCGAAATCCCACAGGTAACGCCAGAAGAAGTAGAGAAAGCCTTAGGAGCTATGCAAAGGGGGAAGGCAGCCGGGGAGGATCAGGTAACAGCAGATTTGCTGAAGGATGGTGGTCAGATTGTTCTAGAGAAACTGGCCACCCTGTATACGCAATGCCTCATAACCTCGAGCGTACCGGAATCTTGGAAGAACGCTAACATAATCCTAATCCATAAGAAAGGGGACGCCAAAGACTTGAAAAATTATAGACCGATCAGCTTACTCTCCGTTGCCTACAAAGTATTTACTAAGGTAATCGCAAATAGAATCAGGAACACCTTAGACTTCTGTCAACCAAAGGACCAGGCAGGATTCCGTAAAGGCTACTCAACAATAGACCATATTCACACTATCAATCAAGTGATAGAGAAATGTGCAGAATATAACCAACCGTTATATATAGCTTTCATTGATTACGAGAAAGCGTTTGATTCAGTCGAAACCTCAGCAGTCATGGAGGCATTACGGAATCAGGGTGTAGATGAGCCATATGTAAAGATACTGGAAGATATCTATAGCGGCTCCACAGCCACCGTAGTCCTCCACAAAGAAAGCAACAAAATCCCTATAAAGAAAGGCGTCAGACAGGGAGATACGATATCTCCAATGCTATTCACAGCATGTTTACAGGAGGTATTCAGAGGCCTGGAGTGGGAAGAATTGGGGATAAAAGTTGATGGAGAATACCTTAGCAACTTGCGATTCGCTGATGATATTGCCTTGCTTAGTAACTCAGGAGACCAATTGCAATGCATGCTCACTGACCTGGAGAGGCAAAGCAGAAGGGTGGGTCTGAAAATTAATCTGCAGAAAACTAAAGTAATGTTTAACAGGCTCGGAAGAGAACAGCAGTTTACGATAGGTAGCGAAGCACTGGAAGGGGTAAGGGACTACATCTACTTAGGGCAGGTAGTGACCACGGATCCGGATCATGAGACTGAAATAACCAGAAGAATAAGAATGGGCTGGGGTGCGTTTGGCAGTGTTTGGATAGCACCGCTGGCGCGATCGGTTGTTGGGAACTCGGCGCTGACGCCCGTGGCTGTACCTGGGTCGCAAGCCCCAAGGGTAGCGTTGGCCTGGCGGCCTGGGGTACAACTGGAAGCATCCGAAGGTCCCGGCAAAGCAAGAGTCGACTGGTAACAACAAAACAACTTGTTTATTTTAACATTGCAAAGAGTTGGTGGTCAGGTTGACCGAAGTAGAGAGACGGGAGAGCACTTTACTCAACAGAAGAAATCGGAGCCCTCCCTTTGGCGTCCGGGGGCAGCTGTTTTTATACTCTCGCAGTTGAGGGCAAGAAGGAACCCCTCAATAGACGAGCACGTGAATGTACAATGGGCTAATGGTGACGCACACTGTCGTAGCGCTGCCGTAGCACAATGTCGTAGCACAATGTCGTAGCACAATGTCGTAGCACACTGTCGTAGCGCTGCCGGTCGGGCACAATGACTGTAATGAGAGGATGATCCCTGCTTTCGCATCGCCTGGTTCGGGCACAATGACTGGAAGGAGAGGGTGCCCCTGCTGTCGCATCGCCTGGTTCAGGCACAATGACTGGAAGGAGAGGGTGATCCTTTGCGGTCGCATCGCCGCAGTCGCGCCTGGAAACACCTGGCGATGAGCGTTGCGGCGACGACGATCGGGCCAAAATGTCTGCCGCCCCGCCGCAGTCGCGCCGGCAAAACCACGTGTCGCAGGCGAAACGCAACAGACCGCCCCGCCGGGGAAAGGAGATCCCGATGGACAGGGGACTGCATCCGCTGTCCGGAGGGATGTCGCTCGATGATGCTCATAACCGAAGTCGGGCGTCCCTCGACGTTTCTTGAGCGCAGCGCACAGAGAAGGCCTCGTTCTCTTGTTCAGGTTCGCACGGGACACTGCAAAGTGACTTCGGGAGAGTTCACATTTTTGTTCTCGTTCCCGGCAAGCGTTAGAACTACGCTGAAACTCAACCGCTCAGTCAGCAAGCACGGCACAACCCTCACTAAGCCCTGCCAGGCTCTTTCCCCTTTTTATACCACTGCCTAGTTCCTTACAGTAGTCTAGCATCACTCAGAACGCGTCCACAAATTGGAAAATTGCACTAGAAAGCATATCATCACTTTGAAACACTAAACAAAAGCAATATGTTAAAAAAAATCCTGCCTCAGGAAGAAAAACATCAGTAACAAACAATTTTGAGGCTGATTCCTACGTTAGGGGCTTCGACTTAAGCCATCGGCGTTACCGTTGAGACTCCCCTTTTTGTAACGCACCTCAAAGGAATATTGTTGTAAAGCGAGGCTCCAGCGCAGGAGGCGGCCATTTTTGGGAGAGATGGTCTGCAGCCATTGGAGAGGGCAGTGATCCGTCTCAATGATAAACCTCGAGCCGGCTAGATAGCATGACAATTTCTGAACGGCCCACACGAGACATGCACACTCTTTCTCGGTGGCGCTATACGCCTGCTCACGACTGGTCAGCTTACGACTAGCATACAGGACGGGGTGTTCTACTTCTCCATTTTCCCGTTGGCACAGTACAACGCCCATGCCTCGCTCACTAGCATCGCATTGAACAACGAACCCTTTTGTATAGTCTGGCGATCGTAGCACAGGCTGGCTTGTTAGGGCACTCTTTAGGGCGCTAAACGCTCTTTCCTTTGTCTCGTCCCAGACGACTGTTTGAGGCTCTGTCTTTCTTAGAGCATCCGTCAGGGGAGCCGCGATATCAGAGTACCTAGGGATGTACCTCTGATAGTAGCCGGCGACACCTAAGAACGACCGAATATCGGTCTTTGTGCGCGGTTGCGGGAAGTCTCGCACAGCGGCCACTTTTATTTCAGAGGGGCGGCGACGACCCTGACCAATCACGTGACCGAGGTAGACAACCTCGGCCTGTGCTAACTGGCACTTAGGAGCCTTGACTGTCAAGCCCGCTTCGCGCAGGCGGGTTAGCACTGCCCGCAAGTGTGTCATATGCTCAGACCAGGATGCGGAGAATATCGCTACGTCGTCTAGATACGGTAAAGCGAATTCTTGCTGTCCCCGCAACACTTTATCCATGAGGCTTGAAAAACAGTATGGCGCGTTCTTCAAACCAAAACTCAACACTTTAGGACGAAATGCTCCCATTGGTGAAATGAACGCCGCATACCTACTAGCCTCTTCTGTAAGTGGAACCTGCCAATAACCCCTGACAAGATCTAGGGTGGAAATAAACTGAGCGCTACTAACTTTCTCAAGGCGCTCCTCGATGTTAGGGATCGGATAAATTTGATCCTTAGTGATGGAATTAAGCCTGCGGTAGTCGACGCAAGGACGAGGTTCCTTGCCCGGTACCTCAACTAAAATCAAAGGGGAGGTATAATCACTCTCACCTGCCTCAATAACACCGAGCTGTAGCATTTTCTTTACCTCAGCCTCCATAATATCGCTCTGGCGGGGTGACACCCGATACGCCTTGGATCGTACTGGCTCTGGGGAGGTAAGTTCTATATCATGAGTAAGCACAGAAGTCCTACCAGGCCTCTCAGAGAACAGACCTTGAAACTCTTGTAATAGCTGGTGTAGTTCGGTTTTCTGCTCGGGCGACAGCGGTGCTTTACTGATAAGGTCACTAATGACTTGACCGGTGTCTTCCCTGTTCGTCACTGAGCCTAGTCCCGGAAGCTCGACCGGAAGCTCTTCAGGAACGTTTACCATCATGCACACCACTGCTTCCCTTTGTCTATAAGGTTTGAGCAGATTACAGTGGTAAACTTGCTGTGCTTTCCGCTTTCCTGGCAGACTTACCACGTAGTTAACGTCCGACAGTTTCTGAACAATTCGTGCTGGGCCCTCCCACTGCACGTCTAGTTTGTTGTTTAGCGATGTGCGCAATATCATGACCTCATCGCCCACCTCAAAACGACGGGCCCTGGCTGTCCGATCATAATAAACCTTGGCCCTCTGCTGGGCCTTTGTCATTGCTTCACCTGACAACTCCTGTGCCCTTCTTAAGCGTTCGAGGAGCTTAAGTACGTACTCCACCACGACTGGGTCGTCGCCCCTACCTTCCCATGATTCTCGAAGCATGCGAAGCGGAGATCGAAGCGAGCGACCGTACACCAGTTCAGCTGGCGAAAACCCCGTAGCCGCATGCGGCGCGGTTCTTAATGCAAACATCACCCCAGGCAGACACAGCTCCCAGTCAGTTTGATGTTCAAAACACAAGGCTCTCAACACGCGCTTCATGACGGAGTGGAGCTTCTCAACGGAATTCGACTGTGGGTGGTACACTGAGCTGTGTAGCAGCTTTACCCCACACCTTTCGAGAAAAGTTGTTGTCAAAGCGCTAGTAAACACTGTGCCCTGATCTGATTGAATTTATGCAGGGAAACCAACTCGCGCAAATATGGACAGTAGTGCATTAACTATCTCAACTGAGCTGAGTTCTTTAAGCGGCACTGCTTCAGGGAACTTTGTCGCTGGGCAGATCACAGTCAAAATGTGTCTGTACCCCGTGGCTGTTACCGGCAGAGGTCCCACTGTATCAATAACGAGCCGTCTAAAAGGCTCCGTTATGATAGGTACCAATTTCAACGGCGCCCTTGATTTGTCCCCTGGTTTGCCCACCCGCTGACAAGTGTCACATGTCCTCACGAAATGGTCTGCGTCCCGAAAACACCCTGGCCAATAGTACTCTTGCAAGAGACGGTCCTTAGTTTTCTTAACTCCAAGGTGTCCGGACCACGAACCCCCGTGTGACAAGCGCAACAGATCCTGACGATAGCATTGAGGCACGATCAGCTGATCGAACTCCACTCCTCGGCGGTCTAGATACTTCCGGTACAGGACTCCACCTCTTTCCACAAAACGCGCAGTTTTCCTGGCGATACCTTCTTTGACATTGCAGCGTATGTTTTCTAGGCTACCATCCTTCTTTTGCTCGGCTATCAAAGCCGACCGGCTGACTTTTAGCAACCTATCAAGTCCGTCTGACGTAGGCGCGATGAGCAAATCAGTAGATAGCTCTTCCAACTTTCCCGTGTCGGGCGTTTCCTCTCCAGTATCTGGCGCCTTTAACGTTACAGACTCAAGTTTATTCAGTTCGGGCGTGCTCTGAATATCAGCTTGCTGCGCCTCTGACCCTTTTTCGTTGTTTGATAACGTCGGCCCCGCAACTACCGCCTTTGCAGCGAGCTCCCGAACCTTCGATCTGGTTGAGGCCTGAACACTAGCTTCACCAAACAAAAGCCCCTTCTCGCGCAGGAGGTGATCGGACCTGTTTGAAAATAGGTACGGGTACTGGGGGGGCAGCATAGATGACACTGCCGCCTCCGTCTCAAGCGCTCCGAAAGGTCCTTCAATAAGCACCTTTGCTACTGGCAGACACACGCTATGAGCTTCCACGGCTTGCTTGATCCACGCGCACTCGCCCGTGAACATATGGGGTTCTACGTAAGACGGGTGAACTACATCCATCGTAGCTGCGGAATCGCGAAGCACTCGGCACTCTTTCCCGTTCACGAGGAGGTCTCGCATGTAAGGCTCGAGAAGCTTCATGTTCTCGTCAGTGCTGCCTATTGAAAAAAACACAACTTTTGGTGTTGTTTCCGGACACTGCGCCGAAAAGTGACCCGGCTTCTGGCACGTATAACAAACGCCCGCTCGCCTCATCTCGAACCGCTTTCTGCGTTTGGCTGCCGCCGTCTCTTTACGTCTGGTCGGACTGCTTTCACTCGCATCCGCACTACGCGTGTCCCCCTTTGCTCTCATGGGTGTGAACTTCGGCCTCTCAAAGTTCGAGCCAAATTCACCCTTTTGACCGTCCTTAGCTCCGCGAGCCCGACGCGTCACAAACTCCTCGGCTAGCTCAGCGGCTTTAGCCACCGTACAAACGTCTGGCCTATCCAAGACCCAGTATCGCACGTTCTCCGGTAACCGACTATAAAACTGTTCTAGCTCGAAGCACTGCAGAACTTTATCGTGGTCACCAAACGCTTTCTCTTCTTTGAGCCACTCCTGCATGTTCGACATAAGCCTATACGCAAACTCTGTATATGACTCACTTTTGCCTTTCTCATTTTCCCGAAACTTCCGACGGAACGCCTCCGCAGACAGCGGGTACTTTTTTAGAAGACTCGATTTCACTGTGTCGAAGTCCTCTGCCTCCTCTCTATCCAAGCGAGCGACTACGTCGGCCGCCTCGCCGGGTAACAAAGTGAGCAAGCGCTGTGGCCACGTTTCCCGAGAGAACCCCTGCTTCTCGCACGTTCGCTCAAAGTTAACCAGGAACAAACCAATGTCCTCTCCAAGCTTAAACGGCCGCATCAGGTCAGTCATTTTGAACAATACTCGTTCTCCTGCACCGTGTGCCTGACTTCCATTACGAGCGCGTTCCATCTCTACCTCGAGACGCTTCATTTCCAAAGCGTGTTCGCGCTCTTCTTTTTTTCTCTTGTTGCTCTCGCTCTTTCTGTTCTTTACGTTCACGCTCTTCTTTTTCTTTCTGTTCTTTAAGTTCGCGCTCCTGTCTCTCTTTTTGCTCTTTAAGTTCGCGCTCCTGTCTTTTTGACCTCTCCTCAATAGTCTCAAGGCATTCCGACAGCTCGTCATCCTCAGCCTCTAACTCAAGAATAGCCTTTAGCAGTTCTGGTTTTCTGAGTTTGTCCGAGACATCCAGACCCAACTCTCTTGCAAGCTCCAACAATTTCGGTTTGCGCAACGACTTCAAATCCATGGCTGCTCTGAATGCTGCTTTCTCTACTGCTTACTATTGTCTTGCCGCAAACTAACCCGGCAGCAACGACAACCACAATTACCAGCTCTGTTTCTGACACTAACAAAAGCCTGGCAAAGCTCAGAAGAAGAAAGTCCCGCACTCACCAAACCTCGCAGGCAGGAATTCCGCGCAGTCGTTCCGCTGCAGGCAACCAGTCGTCACACAGGGCTCGTTGCACTGCTCCCGGATCGTTGTTGAGCTGTTCAGCCTACAGTCAACTGCATCTCTTCGCTGCTGGCCTCCGTTGTCGCGATCTCACCGCTGGCAGACAGTTGTTTGAAGTCGGAGGCGATCTCACCGCTGGCAACCAGATGTTTGGATCGCACCGCTGGCGCGATCGGTTGTTGGGAACTCGGCGCTGACGCCCGTGGCTGTACCTGGGTCGCAAGCCCCAAGGGTAGCGTTGGCCTGGCGGCCTGGGGTACAACTGGAAGCATCCGAAGGTCCCGGCAAAGCAAGAGTCGACTGGTAACAACAAAACGACTTGTTTATTTTAACATTGCAAAGAGTTGGCGGTCAGGTTGACCGAAGTAGAGAGACGGGAGAGCACTTTACTCAACAGAAGAAATCGGAGCCCTCCCTTTGGCGTCCGGGGGCAGCTGTTTTTATACTCTCGCAGTTGAGGGCAAGAAGGAACCCCTCAATAGACGAGCACGTGAATGTACAATGGGCTAATGGTGACGCACACTGTCGTAGCGCTGCCGTAGCACAATGTCGTAGCACAATGTCGTAGCACAATGTCGTAGCACACTGTCGTAGCGCTGCCGGTCGGGCACAATGACTGTAATGAGAGGATGATCCCTGCTTTCGCATCGCCTGGTTCGGGCACAATGACTGGAAGGAGAGGGTGCCCCTGCTGTCGCATCGCCTGGTTCAGGCACAATGACTGGAAGGAGAGGGTGATCCTTTGCGGTCGCATCGCCGCAGTCGCGCCTGGAAACACCTGGCGATGAGCGTTGCGGCGACGACGATCGGGCCAAAATGTCTGCCGCCCCGCCGCAGTCGCGCCGGCAAAACCACGTGTCGCAGGCGAAACGCAACAGCAGGCATTCTCAAATCATGAACAGCAGGTTGCCACTATCCCTCAAAAGGAAAGTGTATAACAGCTGTGTGTTACCAGTACTCACATATGGGGCAGAAACCTGGAGACTTACGAAAAGGGTTCTGCTGAAATTGAGGACGAAGCAACGAGCTATGGAAAGAAGAATGATGGGTGTGACGTTAAGGGATAAGAAAAGAGCACATTGGGTGAGGCAACAAACGCGGGTAAACGACATCTTAGTTGAAGTCAAGAAAAAGAAATGGGCATGGGCCGGACATGTAATGAGGAGGGAAGATAACCGATGGTCACTAAGGGTTACCGACTGGATTACAAGGGAAGGGATGCGTAGCAGGGGGCGGCAGAAAGTTAGGTGGGCGGATGACATTAAGACGTTTGCAGGGACAACATGGCCACAATTAGTACATGACCGGGGTAGTTGGAGAAGTATGGGAGAGGCCTTTGCCCTGCAGTGGGCGTAACTAGGCTGATGATGATGATGATGATGAAAGCTTTTCCAGAAAAAATGAGTGAAGAGCAGTACGCCATGGTTTTCAACCCTCTGAATTCGAATATCCCATCGAAATTGAGCGAAAGAAAGCGCAAACATATTTAATTTCGACGAAAAGTGCAGCAGCAGACACGCCCAGCTCGCGCGCCTCGTTTCCGCCTGTGATTGGTCGGGCGCCTCTTGACGTCAACAATGGTGTTCGTCCGGACCGACTGCTGCCGCTACACACGAAGCACGGTGCAAAGTAGTTCGGTGGTGTTTTGCTGAGACGGTCATGGAAATTTTCGAGAGCTTGCGTTTCTCTGAGGAGTTCAGCGTTAAGTCCAAACTCTACGAGAGCGATCTTGCGCGCGACAGTGACGGGCGACGGCTTCGAGCGACAAAACGGGCCGTCGCTTGAACAAATCGCTCGGTGTTGTCGCTCGATCGCTCGTTTCTAGAAATCTAGAACTAGTCGCCCGGAAATGCTGTGACCGCCTAGCCAATTGTGCGAAGCCGAAACTGGATGTACTTAACTCAAATACTGCTGTTTGTCGCACGGAACGAGCAAACTATTGAATTTTACACATGCAAGAATAAGAACCTAGTGGAAGACCTTCAGAAATATTTTATGCTCCTTCTTCAGTAAAATACATCAACTTAAATTGATAAAGCATGCGTCACGCTAGTTTCGGCGCGTATATTGCTGCCCTCATACCGGGAAGTCGTCGCTCAAAGCCGTCGCTCGCGTGGAGTTCGGCTTGCAGACGACGAGCGAACGCGACAGCCATCGCCTCGCTTGTAGCGCTGTCGCTGTCGCGTGCAAGATCACTTGTAAGGGGTTTATACTTGTACATACTACACGTACGTACATACTTGTACATACTGCATGTACGAGCCGATTGCGAAGAGCCGGCCTCTCCAAGAAGCAAAAAAATGCTGGTGCAAGCACTGCTTTCCACGCGAACAGGGCGAAGTGTTAGCATCTCCTTGTGTTGGAAATGTTCTTTGGCGAGTATGTTTTTTGCTAAGCTGCATTCAGCGTTCCAGTGAGTACGTTTCCGGGCAAACAACTGTAGTGTTATGCTCCTGCATGCCTCCTCGTAGAACGTAAGCGGTGATGCGATCTTCAGCATTTGTGCGCTGCCCCAAAGCTGTCGGCAATCTACACAGACGGTTTAAACGCGGGAAAAGTTTACCGGCTGTTGTAGCACGTGTAGTATAGAACCTTCATCAGCGCGCCATCCGCACTCTACTCGTAACCGGCCAATTCCGTCGGCTACGTGAGATGGTCGGTTTCTTATGTGTGCGAGAGAAGGGGGAGCGCAGCGTCTTGGCGTGAGCAGGCTTTCCAACACATGCAAACTTTACGCTTGCACTGCGTTATGGTAGCTGCATGCAGGCTGTTTCACAACACACGTGCGAATAGAAAATTCGCGGCGCTTGGCGATGAAACCTGCGTCAAGGGTGGGCGACAAACACGCACCTTCCGTTCAGCGTGCTAACTATATTTTTTGGAGAACCCAAAACACGCATTATCGGTAAACTCCGGTAGTAATCGTCACGGAAGTGGTTAGAGCACAACACTTGTTCTTGAGCGCTTGAAGTTGTTTCGCTTCACAGCAGCCTCCCACTTAGCTGAAAGCGTCTTGTCTTGCAGGAACTAATGGAACATCGGAACATCGTCGCGGCCGCTGGTGTTCGTGCAAGCGTAGGCTGCACAGAACGCCGGCATGATCGGCCTACAAGTTCAATTGATGCTGCGCACGTCAACTACCACTCCTATATACACACAAATAAAGGAATGTAGGGTCAAGCGAAGTAGATTAGGACGGCACGCACGCAGAAATAAGCCCGGTCAGGCACGGTCGCGGAGACTGCGAAGGACCGGAACACCAGTGTTGACGTCACTAAGTGGCGGTTTCCGGTCTCCGCTCGCATCGTCAGCGTCAGCAGGAGAGCGCGGCGCTCGACGGGGGGCGGAGCTACAGCGCAATTTTAACCGACGATTGCGTCACTCCTAAGGGAAAAATACCCCCCCCCCCCCAAGTTTTACCTTCATGGTTTATGAGGTTGCCGCATCCGTATATGAGCGTCTTATTGAATTCGACAGACTCTTCAGCTTCCCTTTAAAGCCGCAGAAACATTTGAAGAGCCATCTGTGATTATTTCTGCGAAACAGAACGATTAAATTGTTAACGTAATCGCCGGGTAGGACGCTGCTACTGGTTCCAAATATATATAGTATGCAGAAGCGCTATGCATTTTGCTATGGATAGGCTTTTTTACGTTCTAAAAAGAAATTTCCATATGTAGGCTCATTTCGAAAGAAACAGAAATAAAGGCAAAGAGAAAGATAAATGAGACGCTAAGTTAGTATATATAAATAGCAAAATTCGTATTAAATTAATGTTTTTTTTCTCCAAAGCAATGAAGCTTATACCAACTTTGGCGGATTAACCGAAGAACGGGCTGAATGCGATTACTAGAATAAGAGCTGAAATCTGATATGTGTCCTGAATTATATGATATAGTGAATAATATCTCAACTAAATGAATACTTATAATCTTCATCAAATATCGTGTCTATACCTTTATTTTCTCTTGTTTTCTCTACTCTGACTTGGAATAAAGAAGTTACCGCCATCACACTGCAGCAACGCAACAGCATACGTGTGATACCTGGACGACAACGTTGGCGACCCAGTTACGGTGGTTGCACGAAATTCGGGAACATGGCCGAGGGGTGCAGAGAACGACCAGTATGAGAGAAAGAGGGAGGCGTATTCCGCAGGCGCGTGAGACAGGACGGGCGGCGCGCGTCTCCTTCGTGGATTCGGGTGAAAAGCGGCAGGTGCGTTTCGATACCCGCAGAAGAAACGAAATATGGAAGACCTGGAAAGGCGTCGGCGATGCATCACGGGCGGCCGCGGCGCTTCGCCAAACATTCCGGCAGTACGTACAGGGCAGTTTCAACCGAGCCGAGAAGCGTGTAGGCAGGGGGAAATACGAAAAAAAAAAAAAGAAAAACACGCCGCTTGCGCCATCGAGTGGCCGGAAATGTGTGTGGACATATCTTTCTCTTTTTTGCTTTTGTTTTTCGGTTTTTCAATGACTTCGGTTGGGCGGATCAAAAAGTCATATTGAAAAAAAATGTTCTGGTTGTTGTTCGTTTCACCTTGTCTGCTCTTCCAAAGAATTGCGCTGCTATCAGTAAACTCTGGTGGCTGTTTCGTAATCAATATATAGGCCCGCCTGCATAGGCGACTCAGCGGCTATGGCGTCCTGCTGCTGCCGAGAACGAGGTAACGGGTTCGCTTACCAGACCAGGCGGCCGCATTTCGATGAGGGCGAAATGGCAAAACGCTCGTGCGCTTAGATTTAAGTGTATGTTGAAGAACCCTAGGCGCTCATAATTATTCCGGGGTCCTCTCCTATACGGCGCCCGTAGTAAAACGTTACGAAGTTTCCAGACGTTAAACTCCACAATTTACTTTAATTTCTAACTTAAGGAAGTTGCGTTGTCCGTTAAAAATACTTTCCTGTGTGCAAGGGCAAGCGATATTTTGTACGGACAGTAAATGCGTGCACGTAAACCGTGTAAAGGCGCAAACTTCAGGTGAGCGTAAACACGGATTGGATCCCTCCGGAAAGGTACATTCGTAAAATAAGCCCGCGTGGAAACGCCGAGTACCACATTCCGCACCGCCACACGTCTGACTCACGGCTTGTTTTCAAACAGCGTGCTGTTTTCAGTGGGAAAGTGCCTCCGCAGAGGGAAAGAAATAATAAGGCGCCCACGATTGTAAACAGCACCGCGGGACATCGGGCCGGGAATGTTGCCAATCGTATATAGCACTTGATAGGCGAGTTGAAGAAAAATGGTGGAGAGTGCTTGACCTTAGTGCCGAGGTATCGTGTTTACATTTCCTTTTTTTTCTCCTTCATTTCATCACTGCATCATAGGAGTTATAACGGGTGTGACGCTGGACTGGCCATACGTTACCACCTAGAATTTACGACGTATTCTGTGGACCTTGCCGTTCCCACTTTCCGTTTGTGTGCCTGGAGTGCCGCGCCACTTCTTGCGACAACGTCAGGAAAGCACAAGACCAGCTGCCGCAGACCTTTTTAAATTCGACCTCACGTGCGAATCGGTGCGAAGGCGGTGGAATACTTGCGGAAACTTTCCACAGGGGCGGCGGTGCTCTTCCTAAACTAGGAGAGCGCGGAGACGCCGCGAAGCCTTTCCTTTGTGCTTGTTAACTGAACCTGTAGTACCGTATTTACTCGATTGTGCGCCCTAGCTAGTCCTAGCTAGTCCGGGGAATTGAAAAACATTATTTGGCCAGCAGTTTATATCACACGTAAATTTAATAGACGTTATGTGCTGATGCGTTTAGCGATATCTCACGCATCAGTCAGTAGCACATATTCATAAGAAGGTGACACGTTATCAGCAGCAGCTCATCGTAGCCAGCTGATGTGAAGAAGTATGCGGCGGACACCTCACCCTACATGCTAAATGTAGATATCTTGTCATGAATATCTGCGATACTTTTCGCATCAATGTTTTAAGACGACAAACGAAAAATGCCACGCGCGAACAGCGAGGCAGTGACAGAGATGTCTGGCGCAATGTTACACAAAGTGAGATTAGCAGCAATGCATGCACTGTCAGCAGCAGTAAACATTCGCCGTGTCGCGCGAAGTACCTGCTTACCACTGTCAGCCCGGAATCAGCCTTTGTGCAGCCGGCCCATCAGCCATAACGATATTCTGGTCCGTGTGCATAACAAAGTAGGGTTAGTGGTTCGTGCCTGTACTGAGTAAAAGGTCCGGGCCGAGTCGGGGCTGTCTTGTAAATCCGAAATCGTGCAAAGGGGCGCAGTACAGAAGTGAAAATTAATAGTAGCTTCCACGTAATGCACTTTAGGGTCATCTTATTGCGCCGCTGTCTCCCATCCAGAATGACCGTGGAGATTGCGTGGCTATCCCGATGTCGAGGACAGACGCAGCGGGTAAGCTCCGTGCGCTTGCTCGCGAGCTTGTACGTTGGCCCAATGGAATTTGGCAGGCTTTAAAGAACTGCGCCTTTGTTCCCTGGATCCTCATGTGAAGCTCTGCCTTCCATATGGCTTACCACGACGAGAGGTAACTGTCATTTGACGCCTATGGCTTGGAGTAGTCTTCACTAATGCGTACTCTAACCTCATCGGAATGGCCACAAGTACAGAATGTGAAGTTTGCGGGTGCAAAGAGGAATAGCGCACCTCTGCGTTATTGTTGTTGTTTCAATGCACAAGGGAGAGCCCTCAGCGCCATGCTCGACAAGCTTAACAACCGTCCCCTTACGGAAGACAGAATTCTTGGACCCTGGTCCGACGTCGGCCCGAACTGCTTTAAAAGCGCTAATGTGTTCTTTAAGAGAAACGGGACTCATCGAAAAACTATAATGTGTGCGAACTGATGCTTTTTTTAATGCTCTTTTGTTTTCTTATGTTTTATGCCCTCACCCCATCCCCATGTGCAGAGTAGCCAACCGGACACCTATTCTGGTTAAACTCTCTGCCTTTCACCTCTTGTTTTTCCTCTCTCTCAGAGCTGTGTGCCTATGTAACCATCTTGCTCTAGTCATTTGTTCTTGTCACTTGGTTCACTTCGTGCTCCTGGCATTTCGAGCTCGTACACCGCAGGGCACGCAGCAACAACTATATACTTTGAAAGCCAATGTCGATGTTAGCACTCGCGCTTCACTGGTTTTCTCTAAGCATGTTCTGGACATATCATCGCGGTTACCTTTATTGTAAAGCAATGCCTGCGTCTTTGTGACTGCACATATCGTGCGTAGTATTAAAACAAAATCCTTGTGGTAACTTGGTTGGGACGCCAGTTAGCAAAGCGGCAAATTCTATTGGTTCAAGATCGCTTGAGATCAGCTTACCACACTGCTGCGACTCCGCGAATGGAGCGGAAAAGTGTACAGCTGTGGCTTGAAAAGACAGCTATATGCCAAGCCATTTGTGGAGACTGTTCTCATGCACAGTAGTAACGTTTACGGACCCGAATCACTCCGAAAACCTTGATAAAATGTTTTTCTCCTTGCCGAAGCGGACGTAAAATCCGATTTCCTTACCAACTGACAAGCACGCGGAAACAAAAAGTGAGCCACGCCTATAACTCCCATTGTTCATTGTAACAACAAGGCTGAACATCCCTGCTGTGATGCTTTGTTGGCATACTTGATATATGCAGTTGCTAGGTCTACGTAGTCTAGTTGTGTGTGAACGCTAAGATAAAGCCACTGTGTCGAGACGGATGTAAAATGAGCATGCGCACTTAAGCAAATGTTCCAGTCATCTGTAAACAGAGAGAATTCGAGTGCAAAAGCCTTGCCGCACTTTGTCAGACTACTTTGTCGATGTGCGAAATAGCACCGGGTTGTGACGAATTTTTGACACGAGCCATACTAAGTGAATATTGAACGAATGAAATAAATAAGGAAAGCAAGTCGCCTCAGCGTAACCGGCAATTAACAAGTGCATCTTCAGTGAAATGTCAAACATTGTGACATTTCAATACTGTTAGTTGAAGTGCAAGCGCACCAGCTGTGCATGCTTGTACAGTTGGTGCACTTCTGCGAAAGTGGCCTTGATATGTTCTGTGTTGTTAACAACGTCTTTGACCCTGAAACATATATCTGGTTTGTTGCATTCGTTGGTGTTATAAGCTCATCCCATTGTCTGTTCGGACTTTCACGCCGTCGTTCTCACGCGCGGACACGTGACGCGTGCGATTACGAGATTGTCGACGCGTTTCCAGAAAATAATGACGCTTTTCTCTAGCGTGCGCATTGTCTTAGCTTGGTGCGATAGCACTCAGCTAACATGAAGGATCGGAGAAGGTTCCATTAATGCGAAAAGCAAACGACCAGAGGCCGACTCGTTTTTCTGTTGTGTCTACTTCCATGACCCGCGTGCGTGCGCAAGTGTGTGTCCTACGTGAGGCAGTCGTACGCAAGATGCAGCTATAGCAGCGCTACAGGGTTGCCCCCTCTAAGTCACGCCGCTGACGACATCAGTAGTGATGTGACGCTGTTTTGGGAAATGCGGTTTCTGTCGCAAGCACTGTCATAATTAGGCTTCATTGGCGTCTATCTATACATAAGTCTTGCTTTGTGAGTTGTTTATTGCATCAGAAGTAATAGTTCTCAATGGGAAATACTGGTTTGTTGACCAGTGTTGCCGTTAGCCAGCAAACATGGCGTCAGTTGTGACATGTCAGTTGTATGTGAGTTGTGAGATTAGCCGCAACGGCTACAACCGTACAGCGCCTTATCAGTGGACGCCTAAGAATTGAAAGCAGGAAATATTAAGGGACCGTACGTTTTCAGTCGAGCTTGATCTTATGCTGTACGGAACTAATGACTTATAAGGAATGATGAACCGTGATCGCTGACCTAAAAACGAGGGAGTCAGAGAACACGAACGCTGAAAAAACAACTCGCGATCAGATGGAATACAATAATCATTTTTAACAGCTACATCAAGAATATTAACTGCCACTTTACCACTTCTCTCAATCTATATTTAGGTGCTTTCAATTTAAAATCACTTTCCTTGATTATATACAGTCAGCCAAAATTGAAACGTCATCATATCAGCACAGAGTAACTTGCTCAACGTGAGATCGCTAAGGCCTTAGGCGATGATGACATTTGTGACGCCTTGTTTTGATCGTAGTAAGAAGTAACAAGCCCCTGCCAATAATACTGCTGTTGGTCTGTAAACGCCGATTTTGGCACAAAACGAAATGTAATCACAGGGCTGCAGGAGCCGCAGGACTCAAACTCCTATGGCATATGTGACTTCAGTACTATGATTACGTGTTGATTAGCGTCAATGAAGTGTCACTAATCAACCTTCTGCTTTCTGTATTTTTATGCGAGTATTATCACTGGCATTGAGGTTATGTCCACCTGTCCACATAACAACACCATAGATAGACAATTGGCTTACTAGAAAGGTCAAACTTATTAAAGTCCGTTAAATATAAAAAAGAAACATTTGATAGAATTATCTGGTGTGCAGTTACGACTTAACCTTCCTTTCTAATGGCAACTGGTTTGAACGGAGTTGTATCAGTTATTCAAGCTACTGCAAAACCATATTCCATGTCAAAATATTCTTTAAACCGAAGCCTTGTCTGTCCCTTCCCCTGACTTTGCGCGGACGGCTGTCTGACCGCTAAATTGGGCCTCTCTCAGGAACTCTGTAATCAAAGGTGGTGACCTTGATGGGCCGACACTAGCGCATGTGTGCTGTCATTGCAAGAGTTTTAACGTGCTTTGTAACGTTTCCCGGTCATGGAGGGCATGGAATGCCACAGAATCCTTGCGTATGGTTGCATTAACCAACCGAGCTAACCAATATAAGAGTCCCGTGCTGCGTATATTTGCACGTCTACTGGGAACTATCGCTTGACCTAGACAATCATCCTCGGATGGTTCGCACTCATTTTTTTTAATATGCCCTGACACTCTTGCCAACCTCACGGGTCTGGAACTTTATAATTCCTCAAGGACCGAAAACTCTAACATAGCACATTGACGTGCCTCCCCAAGCAAATCCCAGAAACACTACGAACTTATCAACGGGCAGCACAACGAACTAACAACGGGCAGCACAATTCGTTGCACCGCCGCATCGAAGTTGATTTATTGACAACGTGCGAAGTCTCAAGCTAACACGGAGCCTGTGAGAGACGCCGTAATGGAGAGAGGGAAACAGTCTCAGTTTCTTTAGCATGTAAGCACCGAAATCGCATTGGCTGCAATGACGCTGTCGGAATCGCTTGTGCCATGTAGCCGGCCAATTCACTCTATCGTCTACGTCATCTAATGCCTTGACCCCACAACTCTCCTCCGTCACCACCATACATTTCTTCGCCCTTATGAAGACGTCTTGTCTATTTTGCCCTCTAACTCGTTTATTCTCTTGCAGTACGTTTCACGTTACTGTTCAGTCGTGTGAAGTAGAGGAGGAAATAAAAAGAAAAGTAAACGTAAGCAAATAAATTTATTTATAAATAAACACATAAATTTATTTATTTTCATAAATAATTAAACACGAAAATGTGCATGGCATCACCTCGCACGTGTTGTCACTCGACAGTGTGATGCAGCATTGGTGCATTGGGTTTCTAAACATTCAATGCACCAGTACATAACACTCGAGCTTGAATCATGCCAGTGTCGCGCTGGAGATGACGCAGTTTATTCCCAATTGTTATCGTTTTAACTACCACATCGCTGTTTCTGTTATGTGTTGCACAACATGGCAGACCATATTGCTGTAGAGGACGACACGCAGTGTAGCTACGTTTCTCGTACATCACGCCAATTCTAACAGGACTGCGCTTGCACGGAAGAAGGTTGCCGACCACCAGAGGTGCCTAGGCATTAAGTCTTTTGTATCCTACTTAACACACTGTCTTGAAAGTCCCTTTCGTAAGTACAATATAGGTTTGTTTGGTTACACAACACATTTTCCGAACCATTGTAAGAAGTGCGAAACCGCGTGTACATAAGGTGTACGCGTCGTCATCCTGCAAGTCGCATGCGTGTTCGATAAATCGCCTGCTCCGTCATCGCGTTTGCAAACTGTGTGGTCAGAAAGCTGCCCTTAGAATAGGATGCAGAAGGCCTACTGAGGCTTAATGTCTGCACTTGCATCAGCGATCCCTGCTCACCCGCGAACCTCAGTAGGCCGAAATTCACTCCGAGCTTGCGACAAAATAATTGTTTTTCAGCTACCATGTCTCATAAATTCTAGTAGTCTGTACGAGCATTGTAGAAAGTTGAACAATTTCGGCATCACTTCTGTTGCTGATTGCTGACGGAAAAGTGGATTAATTGTAAATTCAATTGCGATTCGGCGAGGTAGCAAAATTCGGTCTTTTTCTTTTTTCTCTTCTAGTTTGCTTACACAAAGTTAACCAGCTGGTTAAGATCAGAAGTATTACCGTGGAAGGTCATCGGTCGAAATTCCCACTCCAAACCTCATTGTTACACGACTGCCAGTCCGCGTCTCGCGAGATATTCCCCAAGCTTCCTCTGCACCAAGCTGTGGTCGACGGACTCCCGCGCTTTTGGACAGAATTAAAAAAGGCTAGGGTTATTCGCTCTTTGACGCCATTGATGAGCCTTGTCTATATCGACTGTCAAAGGCGCCTGGCTATGCAATTGCGACGATTTAGGCATGATTTCGGCCTGATCCACACAGCCGTCAAGCGTCCCATCCGTCACCGTCATGGCACCGACGTTCATCATGAGAAAACGTCTCATCACCGGTTTCTCCCCGAAAATGGCACGCAAACGACGTTGACCGGTGCTCTTAACGTCGCCGGCGTCCCATCTTTTCATCAGGAACCGGCGAGGAAACGCTGGCTCATTACGGACGCTGGTGCCATGAGTGTGAAGGGATGGCCCGTTTGACGGCTGTGTGGATCAGACCTTTCCTGCGAGGAGACGAGCTTCATAATGCGCCAAATGAAATATGATGCAGTAAAGATGTTTGAATATAAAGTGACATTGCGACTGCATTCAGTCGAACCCGAAGTGAGAACCATCGTCTACGTTACGCAGCGTCACTTTTCTCACTGATCGTTGACTAAAAGAGCAATATATGCCACCTAGAACGTAATCCTAAAATTATGTAACATAACACGTTCATCGTCATTCAACTCTGAATTTGATGCTTATATTACTGTGAATGTTTCTGCACATCAGGAAAGAAAGGCCTCCGTCACGTATATGTGATTGAGAATAACCACTGTTCTACATGTCGTGGTTGTTTCATCTACTATAGCCGTTCCGTGTCTCGAAGGAAGCCATGCTGTCCGTGGCTGGCTGCCGTGCAGAGGCCGCGGCCATGGCGAGCTGCCGCTGCGCCTGCTGGCACTGGGCGAGGGACGGGATGGAGTTCTTCTTGGGGCGGCCTTTGGGCTTCGTCGGCGGCACCGCGCACCCGCCCTGCATCACCTGCGCGCAGGAAGAGCTCACATTGCGGCGCCTCACTCCGCAAATATCGGGGCCGTGGTCGACAACAGAACGGCAACAGCATGCCGTTAGCGCCTTCGAACAATTCCTTAAATGCTCAAGAATTGCTTAGAGAGAGACGAGAAGAGGAAGAAAGGCAGCTAGGGAGGCTTAACGAGGAAAAAAAAATCATGAGCCGTTTCACTCTGTGATGGCGGATGACCAGCGAAGCTGTTCAGCGCACGACAAAGATGTGACAGAATTTTGAACAAAGGTACGAACACATCTATTGTCTCCATCGGTGGTCATCACGACGAGGTGTGCGCGAACACATTAGGCATGTATATATATATATATATATATATATTCTTTGCATTACAAGAGGAATGAACCACTGCATTTTTTGCTTGCTTAGGGGTTATGAGCCATTGCTGATTATAGTTTTTGTTGACGCAGCACAAAAATTCACGGAAGCCTGGCCATAAACAGCATCGCTGTAAAAAATTGCGGTTTGCTTCTTGGAGAGAGACAGACCATGCACAGTACCATGTTGGGCGAGTTGGCGCATAGGAAATCTGAGGTACTGCGGCGCAAAGTATAAAACCCGTCAATAAGGAGGAGACTGAAAAGAACGCCAAGGAACGGCGTTCTTTTCTTTCGCCTTCTTTTGTCACTGGTTTTATATTTTGCGCCGCAGTACGTCGGGTTTCCTATGCGCATGATCACAAGGCCGTGATTGCGTAGCCATGCCTTCCGCTCGTTTCTATACCCTTATCATTCACCATTCGGTACCGACTGATTTCATCGATAACGCAGGTGGAGCGTCGCTCTGACCACTGATGAAACGCGAAAAGTCCGAGAATGAAGAGGATCGGAAAAGGAATCGCTACAATATCGTGACCTAGCTGTTAATTGAAAGCTCAAGATAACAATCAAAACTAGCGAGTGCTAAAATCACTTGTGCAGGTTTGTTGACCTTCTAATTGTAATAGTGCATCCGTAACCCTATTGGATACTGCGACGTCTTGTGAGGTCAGTATTTCAATATGATCTACTCTGACAATTGCTGCGAATTGTTACAGAGCGATGCACGCTGCGTATGATCTGCGTGCATTATGTTTACGTGAATGCTCCTTTGATGCAATGTTGCTTACTCGAACTGGAAGTGAACTGACAGTGACCTGTGCTTCAATATAATTTTTATTTGACCTCGGTTTTTGCAACTGCCATTGCTTGCTGCATAATTTGTATTTGTTGTGACGTACAATTCGCCTGCTTGAGCTTTCCGCGAGCTATACCTGAGCGCGATGCGAACTTTTCTTTAAATTTTCTTTTAATGTTCTTTGCCTTATTTCTTTTTTGTCGTCTTCATATTTAAACGTTTCTTTAATTTTTTCTGTCATCATGAAAACTCGACGACTTTTATTGACAGAAGCTACTACAGTCCCCGGAACTGACGATGACCAACGATGATGGCAAACTGCTACAAATGCTGCTGAAGGGTCCTGTAATATCAGTCATTGTTAAATGGTACAGTGCGGTTAAACGTGGCAGCGTGAGCACTGTCTATGCGCTGCACGTTCTGTACCAGGAATCGCCTCTGAACCTACCAGAACGTCGGTAATGACGGAGCATGAAAAGGAGCTTGAAAAATACTTTATGAACAGTCTCTTGCGTGCGGAAAAAAGTGCATCTGCCGCTTCTTCAGTCTGCATACGCAGCTCAAGTTACGTCAATATATCGTCAGGCCACTGCATTGCCTCTGCATTCATCGCTGTGCGGGCGTACGCGAGGAATCTCTCGAATATATGCTCGGCCGCCTGGGTTTCCTTGCAGATGGGGCTGCATACACTAATTGAATTCGGGGTTTTTCTTAGGAAAAGAGTAGCTGCACCCGGTACTCTTTTTCTCCGGCCTCCGGAGAGGCGAGGTAGAGTTATGTAGCTTTGACAGCGGATCTGCGGCAAACACGGCCGCGGCGCTGAGCGCAAGTTGCGGAGAGACTCGCTCAATCTCTGAAATTTGCAGCCGCGCACGCCCTGTGACCTTGGGTGACGTACAGCGCGGGAGGATACGTCGTCACATTTTTACGCATACTTGCGGGCCACGATTGCTATGCGAGATTTCTCACGCTGACCCGCGCCCGTACTTTCGCGCGTCCTCAGCCGCCATCGGGGTCACTTCCTTCCTCGAACGCAGAGGCGGCCTAAAGGTCGCCCATCCAGAAAACAGAACCGTGCTGTCGCCTATCGAGACCCGGCTTTGTGCGCTCTGGTGGGACGGAGTCAATTACGCGACGTTGGCGTTGACTCCTGAACTCCGAGTGTTGACCATGCGGCCGGAGCACGCGTACGCATGCCTGGCCTTACATGTGGCCTCAGATGAAAAACCCACGGCTTCTATAGTGCGAGCTTGGCTAATAGAGCGGTCGTGCCATGCACGGCCGAGGCTCTGTAGTCGCTCGAGGGTGAGTCCTTGTTTGTAAACAAACCCGCGGGAAACGCGGAAACTTGACCCCTTCGACCGACTGTGATGTCGTACGCATGCCTACGACCCTTGCGTGGCGTGGTCGTCGCGCGGTGCATAATGGCATTACGTGGCTAAGCCGGCATACGTGCACGAACTTGGAGATAGGTGACTCATGCGGATTGGATAAGACACGCGCTGTTCTTTTTCACCGCGAGCTGAACTGTCCGTGTAAGGAATATCCCCTTCCTGTTGCTAAATGTTTTCCTGTGCGCGATTGCGCTAGCGGTAATTCTGCCGGCTGTAGTTTTCTTATTTGTGCTGTTATTCTCTTTGTGTGACTCATGCAGTGCCTTGGAGCATCACAATACTTGGAGTGATGGCGTCTTACTCGCTGCGTAGGGGCGAACACACGTGACCAAATGACCGTCCGTGGAACATTTCGTAATGCTCGTGAACGGTGAACTCATATTTCATTGCGAGAAAACGGAATACCCCCTTTTTTAATTATGGGGTTTTACGTGCCAAAACCACTTTCTCATTATGAGACACGCCTTAGTGGAGGACTCCGGAAATTTCGACCACCTGGGGTTCTTTAACGTGCACCTAAATCTAAGTACACGGGTGTTTTTTGCATTTCGCCCCCATCGAAATGCGGCCGCCGTGGCCGGGATTCGATCCCGCGACCTCGTGCTCAGCAGCCCAACACATCTGAAATGTGTTGGGCTCATTTGAATCATTGGAACACCATTTGAAATTAATTATGCCTAGAACTTATAAATGTGCACGTCTCTGGTAGAGGCACCTTAGCATGCATGCTACTGTTCTAAGCATTTTCTACATTGCTTTCTTTGCACGTTGCAATCGTTTATAACGTTTATGAAAAGTTGTTGTGCATCACCGAATGCAGAAAACAGGGAAGCATGACAAGACGAATTGATAAAACCTGCCTACGCAAGAGGGGCAAAGGGTAGTACAGTTAGTAAAGCGACCAATTGTCATTATAACAACATGTTTACACCCTATCGAAAAAGGGCCTTCCTGTGAGATTCGTCATGGTAATTAAACTATCTCGCAGTTTCGTGTGACCGGTTGCGGTTTTCACATATGTAATGGTCTATGTGCGCACATTCAATTTACTTGTCCTTCCTTTCTTCCCTCGTACTACCCTCCTTTGGCAGGCTTTCATCGATTGTGGAATGAGTATAGCTGGAAACTACTTAACTTGTATCTTGCAAAGGGGGAGCGCAGCAAGAGTTGTGAAGAGAACGGAGATCAAGGCAGGATGGACGCTCGCTTTCAGCTGAGTTTATTGTGAGAGACAGGGGCGTTATTGCGCATGCGTTGACATCTAATATTCTGAACCAAAACTAAAATTTAAAAAGATCGCCTGACACACGAACAGACATCACTACATAGAAAATGACAAACTAGTGTGGGTTACAGCTACATCGGCAAGTGCACATGGCTCGAAAGAAACCATTTCAAAAAAACTTAGGAGCGTTATTGCATAAGCAATAATGTACTTGGTGGCCTGTTTCTCAAGATAAACGCTGTTGCAAGTGAACATCTTTCCTGTTTTGGTCCCCTTTCTTCCGCAACACATCTGCGCTCCCCTTTGCTGGATATAATGTCAAACCAACTAACCCAGCTAGCCCAACAAATTACTGTTGTAATACTTAACCACTCCTTAATTTCATCCTACATAACCAAAGCACAACGCCTAACGCTCGCATGAGCGGCTAGCGTGCCACAGAAGCTCTGATTGATCGGTTACGCGTCCACAACCGGACACAGTAAAAATGATAACCCTAGACGAAAACAATGTAGTATTTAAAAAATGAAGTGCAGAGAAACCCTTATGCTAGCTTTTCCGCCAGGCATGCAGTACGCGGGCGAAGCCGTGCGTTTTTTATACCAGCACGTTTGAGGGGAGTGACCACGGAGTGACTGAGCGCTGTAACCGAGGCAAAACATGCAACCTGCATCGCTGAGAGGCCTTCGCGAAAGAGGCTCGGTTATGTGCCATAAACTGGTGACATGTAACGTTTCCTGGTGCACACGCAAATATGTCTCTGCTTACAGAATATTTCGCCGCACGCATGAGCGCAGGTACGCATTCACGAAATATACAAGCATAAACAAGCGCACACGTGCACACAAATGCAGACAGATTCCTTCCAAGCACATACAGAAATGAACTATTCCGAAAGTGCACATGGGATTGTCGTTCACACTTATCTAGGTACTACGATTGCATTACTATAAACTATATTACTATATATTACTATATTACTATATTACTATATAGTACATATATAGTATATAGTATAGTATATAGCATATACTATAGTACTATATACTATACTATACTATACTATATACTATATACTATATACTATATACTACATATATATACTATATATACTATATACTATATACTATATACTATACTACTATATACTATAGCATATACTATACTATATATACTACATATACTATACTATACTAGCGTATAGTATATAGCATATAGTATATATACTATATACTAAACATTACTATATATTTTTACTAATAAATAAATAAATAAATAAATATAGTCATCGCGTGCGTCAGGGCTCACACACACACACACACACACACACACACACACACACACACACACACACACACACACACACACACACACACACACACACACACACACACACACACACACACACACACACACACACACACACACACACACACACACACACACACACACACACACGCACGCACGCACACACGCACGCACACACACACACACACACGCGCGCGCGCGCGCGCACGCACGCACGCATACGCGCACGCACTGTTTCTGTTATATACATACAACAGAAAGTTCACTACATTGCTTGAAGGCGGTTTTTTCAGCGCCAACGAAGTATTTTTTCTATGTGTTTCTATTGTTTTACCTGTTTCACTGCCGGATCCTGTGATTCACCACTTAGCTGGTATACAACTGCCTATATTTATTTCAGTGAAGAATAGAAGTATGTAGGAAAAATACTTTATTGGCGCTGAAAAAGCCAACTTCAGGCAGAATGTAGTGAGCTTTCTCTGGAAGTCAACAATATTTTATGGGTGTTCTGCAAATAAATACATTACACTGAGTGTATTTGGGTATTTTTTAATGTGCCGAATCAGTCAAGCTCTTAGAAAAAAATTGACATTTTGGAAATGGTTCATTTCTTTTCAAACTCAGGAGTTAAAAGGGTTAAATATATGCGAACTCAAAGCAAGGAAGTCTAGCTGCAATACAAATGATTCGTTGCCTTGCTTCATACATGGACAATCTCAGGCACTTCAATAATATATATTATGGTTTCACGCCTACTTACCTATAAAGGTGGACAAAATGCACGCTTCTTAGGTATAACACAGCACTCATAGTGCACAACTAAACGAATGAAAATTAACTGGTAACCTAGAGAAATCAAGGTGAACTTTCACTAAATCACGAGCATGTATCTTAACGTTCGGATGACTCATGAAACAGTACGCGGTGCAAAGAATCTTAGTCGAAGAAGGGTGGTAGTCATCATGTGCAGTGCCTCGGAGAAATGCATGCAGCAGTATGACAGTACATGCTTTCCTGTTTTTGCTAATGCCACATCATGATTGCGAATAAATCATTAATAGGAAAATTTGAAAGTTACAATTTCCCCACGCAAAGGCACTACTGGTAATAAGATCCCTTCCAGCGCTGGTCCAATGGGTGGCGCTTTGCTACAGTCGACCTGCCGAGAAGGGGGTCCAGCCAATTCTGAAAAAAAAAAAAAATGTAGGGTGGGGGGGGGGGGAGGTGGCGGGCCCCCCGGACGCCCATGACTTTAAGCACTGGTGTGCGGACTCGTTGTTTACAACATCTTCGAATAGTCGTTCTAGAGCGCCCCGCCAGAGCCACTAATTCGTTTGAGACAGCATACAAGCTCTATTGCGATAATAAGTGAGCTCTGAATTTATTGATAACCAGGCTTCGTTATCTATGCTGAAGCCAAGTTATTCTTGTACCAGAGCGTTGCAGTCGCTTTGCCCGATATCGGTATTCTTTAGACGCTTCTGAAGAAGTTGCGAAGTTAAACGGCAGTTACTAACTCCAATAGTTGCTAACTCCAACCACCACGTCAACACTCCTAAAGTGGTCTGCTTCTGCGGAAACCGCAACCTAAATGTCGCCAGCAATGAAACATGCTTACATTTAATTTCACCTTAAAGTTAATGCGGCCATGGCAATCCATGCGAATAAAAAAAAAACGAAACTGGTTCTCGCTATGTTGAGGACAACAGCTGATGACGGTTGGGCAGCTTCATACTACGTTACCGACGAATTTCTGCGAGAGGACATCGATAATGGGGGGCCTGCTAGAACTGAATTACGCAATGATGAGTGTTGAATATGCTGTCACCCAGTCATAACTTGACGTACGGCTGCAGAATGCAGTATGGCGCAGCGGGAAGTGTATGCGGTGGCGCAACCGCCTTTTGACTGCGTGGGTAAGGCACGCACTTGGGCAACGCCGACACGTATTATTAATGGTGGCGCTCAGTTGGTCGGTGGTTTGCTTGTAACAAGGATTATTTTCTTGAGCTTCGCCCACAAGACCCCTTTTATATTTTTCGTGACAGGTGGACTTAAGCACCCCTTATCAGCCGTTCAGTGGTTACTCTCTACTTAAAGTGAAAACTTTCCTCTCGCGCGATCGGCGAGTGGCATTGGCGCAATCAAGCGGCTCCAGGCCACCCCTCTTAAGATCGGCATAGCGCGTTGCTCTATCGAGTTGATCATTCGGTAAGTATCTAGAATAAAGAAGACGTTCTGATTGGACCACCAGCTATTGCGATTGATTGCGTAATCGGCGACCTACAGATGCCCTGTATTCACGAAGGTAGCGCAGACTACAGAATAGAAAATTGGCAGCGAATAGGCAGATACGTGCGGAGCCGGACGCTGCTGTGAGCAGTGCCGACAATACGGCTACGATAAATACCCAGTTGCAAAAGCGCGCGCGAATCCTGAAAAAAAAAAGAAGATTCTTCTCAGGGTCAAGCAATTATGCAATTTTATTGAAAATCCTGTGAGCGCCCGCTGCGGTAGCCCATGCAGTGCTTATGGAGGTCGCGCTGCTGAGCTCATGGTCGCGGGTTCGATCCCGGCCATGGCGGCCTCATTTCGATGGGGGGCAAAATACGTACAAAAAAAGCTCGCACACTTACATTTCGATGTACGTTAAAGGATACCAGGGGGCCAAATTAATCCGGTGCTCTCCACTACGGCGTGCCTCATGATCAGAGGGTGCTTTTGGCTCGCAAAACCGCGGAAATTAATTTTAATCCTGCAAGAATGATTGCCTAACAGTATATATCTTAATCAGGAACATATGATTGGCCTGCAGGCTACGCTTGGTCATAATTTGGAATTGCACTGTCGCTATTCCTGTTATTGGTGCATTCCCTAGCATCCTTCTTTGGCACGTGGAATATTTTATCACTGCCTAAATAGAGGCAAGCCCATCACGGTGTCCACAAATTGAGTGAGCTACGTGAAAACTTTGTCAACGAATGCATTTGGTGAGACACAAAAGGACTTATTTAGACATGAGTAGCTCAAGACTGATCTTTACAATACTTATTGCAAACGGGGAGGAGGTGCCTGAATTATTCACAATCAGAAAAAAAGAAAGAAGGTTACGCAGCAAAATTATCAACGAATAAGCATAAGCTGGATAAATAATATGGTTCTTACGATGTGGCGCACTATAGAAGCGTGGTGCAGGTCATAATGATGCTGGATTCCCGGACCAGATGTATGCGCATACGCGCGGCTGGGAGAAGTTGTTACGTGAGGGGGGAGCACCTCGTTTCACTCTCGTACCTTGCATCAGTATACCGGTTGCACGCTCTCTGCATTTTCGGTTTTTCGAATTTTTGCCATTTCAATTCAATAATTAGCAATTACTATCGTCATTTTCTCTTCTCATAAGCTACCTATATTACCGAGAAATGTAAGGAAATAGAGTTTAGAAATAATACTTTATCGCTATTAGCTCATCCGCCGCTGGGGCTGGATTACCGAAAGGGATTGATGTAGCTCGCGGGCAATAATCGATAATCAGAGTTTGAGCTAACCAACTTGGTGGGGCTCTTTTTAACATTACTGTAGTTAAGTATATAAAGAAATGGTACATATTGAAACTGGGATATTGAAGCTAGTGCTCGAAAAAAGTCTAGAAGAGTTGCTAGGCTCCTCGCACAGATATCCCAATATATCAGTATACGCACGCGTAGAAAACGAAAGAGAGTGAAAGGAAGGGAAGGAGACGCCATCTCAAGGTGCAGCTAAGGCAGGCGCAAAAGGGTTGTCTCCTCAAGTGTTGTACCGCATCGCGCAGGCGTAGCCGGCGAAGCGCGCCCATCAGTGCACTCGCTGTGCATACAGTAGGGCGGTAGTTGTCATGCTGTTTCCTTGCAGTCACTGCCGGAGGCAAGTGCTTTGCCTGAACGCCGCCGTACAGAACACAGAGCGCACAACCACTCGTCGATGTGCTCGCATGCGCAAGGAAATCCTCCTCTCTCAGACTCGTCTCTTTCTCTCCGCATTGAAACACTGGCATCGGTAATATCGGTAATTTCCACGGTAACGAGGTAACGCCACTCTAGCGCTTTCAACACCTCTCCCTGGAATTGGTCTGGGGACGTACAAGACTGCTTCGTCGGCGTATGATTTAAAATTATGGGCTAACACGGTGTCTATAGCTCTGGTTTTATAAAGCATATGAAGGTCATATATGGCTCGCCATGGTGGCGTAGTGGATTTGGCGTTGCGGTTCAAACTCCAGCCGTGACTGCCTCATTTCGGTGGCAGCGAAATGCAATAACGCCTGTGTACCATGCATTGGGTGAACGTTAACGAACCCCAGGCGGTCAAAATTAATCCGGAGTCCACCACTACGGCGCTTGATCTTGGGGAGCCGAAGGCTCTCCAAGATCAAGTTGGTAGCTCTGCCTACGATGGGACCGGGAGACGAAGTCCCGCCGCAATGTCGTATACGCGCTGTGGACAGCCTGGAGTTGAATGTGGAGATCGGTGCTCTTGAGGGATTTTTCCCATTGTTCTTTCGTGATGGAGGGAGAGGCGTTAAGGCCTGGGCATAGCTAAAGCCCCTCCATCCACGCGTCGACGCCGCTAGGCACAGCCAGAGCGTATGTTCAAAAGAGCATGAGTCATGACCACATTTGGGACACGACTGCGAGTTTTCAGGGACCGAGGAGTGGGATACGAACGGGTTTGCAGAAGTCTGAGTGTGCTAGCCTGAGGTTTGTTCACTTTGGGGTGGGAGGGCGGAAATGTCCTTCTGCCCAGTCGATAATGGGAAACAATTTCCTGCAAAGCACCTAATGGATCTTTGTGGATGTTGACCTCGTTCCAAGCCTGGCTACCCGCGACAGCGCGGTACGCGAAATCGCGCGCTCTTCTATATGCCTGCTTGTTGGGATTACATCCTAGCGGGTTAACTGAGCCATTTAAATGTGCTGGGAACCACGAGATGTAGTATCCTCCTTCGCTGCCCTCCTGATTTCCTTGAAGTTCTTTGTTCACAATACTGTTCACCAGTTCCGACACGAGGGCGGACGAGAAGGATCTAACCACCGTGCGCGAGTCCGAGAAGTCGATAGGGGGAACTTTTGAGCTGTGAAAAGCCAGAGCGATTGCCGCTTCCTCCGCCGCATGGGCAAACTTCGTATAGACAGAGGCTGCATTAACCAGGTTGCCCCCCGCGTCTACAACTGAGACAGCGAACTCATTCCCATTGTCATATCTGGCAGGATCGATAAAAAGGGCATCTAGTTTCTGCTGATTGATCTTTTTTAAGGATGAACTTGGCTCTCGCGAATCTTCTACCCTCGTTATGCACTAGGTTAATGTTTTGCGGGGCGGGGTCAACCATGATGCGAGTTCTGGTTTCCCGGGTCAAGCTAACTTTGGTCGCCGGTTCATGTCTGGGTTAGATACCCCCTTCTTCTAAAATCTTTATCCCTGGCTTAGCGGATGATAGTCTCATTATTTGAGCCGCTCTGTGAGCTTCTATTAGCTCATCAATGGTGTTGTGGAGTCCTAGCTCTTGCAGCTTCTCGGTGCTCATGGACTGTGGAAATTCGAGCACGCGCTTTAGGCCGGTTCTGATTAGGAAGTAGAGTTTGACCTTTTCCGCCTGACCCCAGTTAAGGTACGGTGCGATGTAGATAACGTGGCTCAGGAAGAACGCCTGATAAGCTCTGAGCAGATTGTCCTCTTTGAGACCACCTCTTCGATTTGAGATGCAGGCTACAAGTCTTAGAACATTACTAGTCTGTCCAGTTAGACTGTTAAGGGCCGTCGAGTTACAGCCCTTGGCATCAATAAGGAGACCTAGAATCTTGACCGAGTCCATCCTTGGTATGGGATTTCTATTCTTAGCTCAAATTTCTATCGACAGAGTTTCGAGAGGCGCAACGTTTCTGAACCCTTGTCTGGACTTTCGGTATAACAGTAACTCTGATTTAGCGAGGGAGAGTTCAAGGCCCGTGTTTGAAAGAAAGTCTTCCGTAGCCTCCAGCGCGCTTAGTAACGAGAGTTCGAGCATGGCTAGCGAGCCACCCGGCGCCCAGATCGTGATGTCCGCATGAATGGCGTGACCTAAGTTCAGGATTGCAGCGAGGCGAGTGGAGAGCTTGTGCATCGCTATATTGAATAAGAATGGGGAGAGGACCGATCCCTGCGGGTGCCGCAGGTGCCTAGCTCGTAGTGTCCTCCCGAGACCGTGCCTAGTCGGAGGTGTGCCTTGCGATCCGCGGGGAAAGAGTTGGTGTAGTCATGAAAGCGCTGGCCGAGATTAAGAGAGGAAATCTCCGTCAGGATGTGTTTATGCGCGATCCTGTCAAAGGTCTTCGAGAGGTCCAGTGCGAAGATCCCTCTCTCGTCGCGAGTAGGGTTATCAAAGATTTCTCTCTTAGCGTCATGTGTGGACAACGCCTGTCTAAACCCGATTAGGTTGTGCTTAAAGAACTCCTTGTTTTCAATCTGTTTAGTGATCCTGTTACGTATCGCGTGCTCCGCAACCTTGGCGATGTATGGTGTAAGGGAAATAGGCCGCAGGTTATTTATATGTGGGGGTTTTCCTGGTTTGGGTACAAGTGCCACTTTTGCGGTACGCCAGTCTACCGGGACCTGTCCAGTTTTCCATACTTCATTGATTTCGGCCGTGACTATCTCGATTGCCCTGTCGTCTAGGTTCCTGAGGAGTTTGTTCGTGACTCCGTCGGTTCCCGGGGCTGATCTTCCATGTATATTCAAGAGAACATGTCTGATCTCTGACACGTTGAAGGGTTCGTCTAGATCAGGAGTCGAGAGTCCCATGTAGTTTACAAGCTCTACCGGGCGATGCCCGTCTTTGGCGAGGGGGAAATAAGTATGTGCAAAGTTGTTGGCTAATTCCCTTTTCCCTTTCCCTCTACCTTTCTCTCTCCTACCATCTCTATCTCTTTTAACCCCATCCCCACCACCCTGCTGGCGCTGAGCCGTGCTCCCGCATGGGTTGCAGAAAATAGCGCTAGCCTTTTCTCCTTCCCCACAAGAACCAATTCTCTCTCTTCCCTTTTTGTGAGACCGATTGCGATTTGCTTCTTTATGAACCTATTCGTCGCAAAGTTAAGGGTTCCATTAGGCTGTTTATTGTTGAGGAGAGTTTTCAATACGCTCCATTTGCTACCGCTTTGCATACGTCCGTTCGTTTCGGTACACTTCTCATCTCATTGCTGCAGGGCGAGCTCGGCCGAATAGGACTCAGTCTCCTTGTTATGAAGCGCAATTATCGCTCTGAGTCTAAGATTAAGCTTCTGGGTCTTCTACCTGGTGTGGAGGGCTTGTTTTGCCTCCAGAAGGTGAGCGAGTCTCGAGTCCATCTTAGGAACCTCCAGATCCGTAATGATTTCTTTGGTTGCGCCGTTAACTGCCATGTTGAGGTTCCCTAGCAGATCTGCGTACGCCTCGTCTGGCGGGACTGTTTCATTTCTGATTTTTCGAAGAAGGGCCTAGTCCACATATTCATATTTAGCGGGCCATCTGGGTTTGACAGGCAACAGAATTTCTAGTATGTGATGGTCATTGCCTAGCCCCTCCTGTCCTACGTGTCTTCGATACCTCGGAGGAAGGTGAGATCGGGGGTCGTATCTCAACTGACCGAATTACCGCATCTGGTGGGGAACCTTTGATCTGTGACAAGTATGAAGCCGAGCTCTGCAGCGTTGAAGGCCAAGTTCGTCCCTTTTGCACTTTTTTAACCGTGCCCCCATTCTGTATTGGGGCCATTAAAGCCACCCGCAACAACGAAAGGCGTGTTTCTCGCCGCCCTAGAAGCGGTGCCTAGTAATGTTTTGAAAGCTCTTTTCCTATCCGATGGTGCGCTGTACACGTTAAGAATGAAAATTTTAGCATTGGTTGTTCTGTTGGGTATGATCTCTATTAGCTGGGCCTCGAGGCCCGCTTTGTACGCGGGGACCACGTGCTCAAGGAAAGAGATGTTCGTTATAGTTAAGGTAGCGATATACCTCTGCCCTCTTCTCCCCTGTATGCAGCCGTGCGGTACTCCGAAAGAGAAATTTCTGCTCTAAATAGCGTTTATTGTAACAATATAACCTGCCCAGAAGTTACATTTTTTTTTTCAGGACCAAATATGAAGGCTGGTGCCAAAGAGTGTCTGTCCATATATTTCTCAGTTTCATGCTCTTCAATTCGCTTTATGACTGCACGGCAGTACTAGGTGTTCGTGACAACAAGGTGCTAACACATTTAACGAACAATAAATGTGTATAAGAGGATGTTGCCGCCTCTTATAGGGCCAGCTATACTCTGCCCCGACGCTTGACAATAAGAAAAGAAACAGGTAGCGAACAATAAAATCAACGCGGCATAAATTGTCATCGTTTTATAGCCGCAGATATTCGCAGTTTGCTCTTTCATTATTTCATAATTCTGGCAGTTTCTTGATTTGCAGCATCAGCTCTCAGTACGGTGGCGCGTAGGCTTACGCAGAACCCCCTGCCCCTCCTTTTTTTTTTCTTTTCTCCCTTGGAGTTCTTTTTCTGTGTGCGTGCCTGCGTGCGTGCTATTGCTGGCTAACTTGTGGAAAAGCCTGCGACAAAGTAGTTGCCCGCATGTATTTCCACATCCATCTAAATAAATAATTCATTCATCGTTACTTTTTTCGAACGTGCACAGAGTGGCAAGAGACCTGCACTTTTCAGACCGGGCAGCGAGCACCGCGGTATTAAGTTTGTAAACTTAGCTCAAGCGCGACTCTGCAGTCCAGAAGGCCCGCATTTTTCGTTCTTGCTCTTAGTTTTTCATTCTTTTAGTAGAGCTGTGTTAAGTCAAATTCTTTCACCGGGATGTTATCGAACTGCCTCCGGTTTGCCGTCTGCACCGTGGCAGTACCACGCAATATGATCCCACAAGCGAATAACAGCCTGTTTTTCTCGAACAGGCACTGGTTTCTTGGAAAGGCTAGCTGTTTGAGCGATAGCGGTCACGCTTCGCGTTGTGCGACGACCCGGCGCTGCAGAAGAGGGTGTTTTTTTGGAAAGCACAGCTCCGACAGGTCGTCTCGGCGCTCGGTCATGTGGTGAGGGCGGAGGAGGACCGGAGAAGGAAGCAGAAGCCGAGGCAAATGAAAACCGTGTTTTCAAGTGGGACCTCGGCTTAGCGGCCGCATGCGGAAAAGAGAATGAAATGGGGAAAGGGGGGCGCACACGCCAGATGCTGTAGGAAAACCAGCTATTCGCCCAATCTCTCTTCTCACTTTTGTCAGTTTGCGCGTAATGTTAAGCCGCAGCTATGTGTGGGCAGATCTCTGTGCATTTCTGGACGTATCTTGTGTGCTCACGGTTATGAAGTAAACACGGTTGCGCGTTTTTATGAGCAAAATTCCCGGCACCGCATAGAACCGTTCTACTAAAAAAAAAACTAAAAAAGAACATTAACGATGCTAAAATATGTGTTTCATAGCGACGGAGTCATGATTCATATTTATGACAGAGAGTTCCCTCTAGCGAACTCAAAGCTATAATATTCAAACTAACCGCTTTAAATTTAAGCGCAAGCTATCGAAGTTTTCTCGTGTCCTGCAAGAACGTCAGCAGCGCTTTGGTGGCGTGTAGCGCACAGGTGGTGCTTTGCAATGCGCCGAGAATTTGTGAATATCTCTACAGTGTGCGTGTGTGACTGTATGCGATTCTAAGTGTTTATCACTGTATATATCGTAATCATCACCCAGCACCTGGAGTAGCATGTCAGACGAAACGCCAGGCTAACATCTCGAGCGTCTCACTAAAGCCTCTTTCTCTCTCTGTTGAAGTTTGCCGGTGGTTTAACAGTATTCCATTACAGACGTTTAGTGTTATGTGAGCTTAGTGCATGGGCTACAGCTAAGCATATATAAAGCCTGAGCCTGTACCAATAATTCAGACTATGAAATGATGGAGATATTGTGCATACATAAAACTGCGTTATACATTGCTAGTAAACTAGGACAGCATTTTTGTTTTGATCAGTCTGTCACTGCCTAGTTTCATTCATTTTTCCTCACTATACGCTCGGCTGATTCGTAGATCTTAGCTTTAGGTATCAGATTTAGATGAAGCAGGCTCTATAGTGGGAAGTGTGCCACATTTTTGCAGGTAATGAACAGCAACATCATCAGAAGCAGGTTCAACAGCCTGACTTCTGCTAGAAACAAAATAAGTCAAGAGCGAACTGACACGTTCTCCGTGATACCTGGCCCGGTATTTCTAGAAACTAAAAAGGCGGATGAAGCTGCCCGAAATGATCATCAGTACTGAAATTATAGAAGAATATTTTTTACAAAAGTCGACACTTTGAACATGGCAAAAAGTGCCCATGAAGAAAGGGATATGCTCTGGAGTCTACCGCTACACCAAAATAACTTCCTACAATCCGTTGTCCCGGGAGTAAGATCAAGAATTCCACGGCTGCTTCCTCATCAATCAGAAGCATTATACCATCGGCTTCCACTGAACGTTGCATTCACGAACAGCTATCTGTGTCGCATAGAGTGTGCCTCCGATTCCTGCTATAGTAACTTTGGCAGCTCAGAGATAGTGGAACACATATAACTTTTTTAATGCTGGCGTATCGCCATGAGGGATTTTATTTTGAACGCCAAATGTACATGATTTGTTACGCTCCGCTAACGTAACTTGGCACCTTAAATAAGCTCGGCCTTACAAAACAGCGGCAGGCTTCGGAGTTATTGTTCCGGTACCTTTCAGAAATTGGCCTCTCGGAATGCTTTAAAGAAGGTTTGCTTTATGATATAGACAGGCTTAAGGATTTAAATAATAAACTTGATGGTATCATCATGTTTACTCGCTTATTTTATATTTTCTTTTTTTCCACTCTGAAATCTTCTAATTCCATTCCATTTCCATATGCAGAGTAGCATGTCAGTGGTCCTATGCACACCGGCTAAAATCTCTGCCTTCGGATACGGAGCGCCTCTCTCTCTCCGCGATAACGCTTTGGAGGTGCGCGTATTCGATTACTTCTTTCCAACGGAAGCTCCACGGTTGTTGCCATGGGGCCCTCTGGACTGTCGCGAACCAGCGTGCCCCTAGCTCAAAAGCGCTGCAGAAACAGCATAGCAGTGCCCCTTGTGCTCACGCACAGCAGTCTCGAGAGGAGATGGTCCTTTCCCTCATAGAATGGTCCATATTCAAGACAGCGATGACCCTGCCCAAACACGTTTAGGAAACCACCTGGACTATAACTCTTCCACGATGTGATATTGGTGCGTAATGCAACGGTTCATTCACCTCAGATTCAATAACAGTCAATTCGCCTGCTTGTCTAGAGCTCTATCTCCGTCGTCATCGCTATCGAGCTGCGGTCTGGTTTCTGCTTCGAGGAAGTCGATGGCCCCAGTTCGGGCCTATCAGAGGAGACAACATTCCACAGCATCCAGAACAGCACTCCGTAGTTCCATAGAAGCGCTTTGTAATTCTGGCTTGATAGCTGTTCTGTGCAAGCTTGGACTGCAGCTCCAACTGTCGATGTTATCTAGGTTAAGAACGGCGCCGATACTGACGTTTCACATACAAGCTGCTGTTTATATAAAGAGCCGAGGACTTCCGAGTTGCGTTGGTCTCGCAGCACCTTCTCAATACAGTTGGTAAAAACAAGAAAAATACAGAAATGAGACCCACGTATTCAATTCTAGGAAGGCTCGCAAGGGTCCGAAAACAAGGAAAACCGCCTTGTGGAGATTATTGAATACGAAGCACCGCTTTCATGGTCGTCGAACTAAAGCGAGCTTGCCTGGTCAGCTTCCTTCTAATTAAAACTATTTTCTCGTGTCTTTATTTTTACTATCTTAACATTTTGAATATGCGAACACCACGTGGATCAGGTGTCGCAAACTACTTAGCGTTTCGCAAATTAAGATGTTCGCAACAGCGATGTGATTGTTTTAGGCTTTTCCTACGTGCCAGAGTTTGCCTAGTCGCAAAGACGTGTTATATGCGAATTCTGAAACCTCCAGAACCATCATTTCCCGGTTTCATTTCTATCCCTCAACAAATTAAGAGCCCATTGATTATATGGTGTGATCTAACACTATATAATAAGGGTCATGATGTAGTTGAACCTATTGCACCATTGGTTTGGTATTTGTACACTTACGAAAAAAATGAGAACCATTCCACTCTGAAGATGGAATGGCAGCAAAAGCACTTTGCCTTTCTTTTGAGAGCTTTGGGTGTCGTCAGCATTCGCTGCGAGTCTGGCGTCGTTGCTCGTTCGGAGGTACCCGGGCTCGCGGTTGTCGTTATCGTTCAGCATCGCGGGAACGTTCTTCGTCTGTGGTCGTTTCGCGCCGGCGCCTTTTACATTATCGTTGTTTTTCCAACGGCGCTCCTCGTACGCATGTTGTTCAGCGGGTGTACGAACTATACGTGTCCGCCCCATCGATAACGCAGCTGTTTTTAGCACCGATACCTCTCCTGCTTTTATACTGCGATAACCTTGACGTCACGCAATTGTTCACGGCGAGCTTTCTAATCTGTTCCACATTTTGACGTCTGCTCCGCACTGCGCCCGCATGGGTTTGTTAGAAATCGCTAAGTCCGTTTCTGTTGCCGAACGCCGAAGAAACTATGGATGATTAGTCACGCACAGCTTTCGCTGTAAAAGAAATATGGTTGTTTCTGTGTCTAAGCGCGTGACGCAGTGAGTTTGGTGAGGTATTTTTCTACAGTATGGCAAGAAGAAGAAGAAAAAGAAGAAGAAGAAGATATAGAATTTATCGACAGGAAAGACAAAGATGTCGACCTGAGCTAGTCCGCTCGAGTCTGCTACTCTGCACTGGGGAAGAGGGAAGGAGAGTGAAAGGGACAGCCTTGGCCTAATGCATGCGGCTGATGACAAAATAAATCTTCGGATAAATCGCTACTGCTTACACCGCGCGTACATTTTATGGCTCATGATATCAGGCGTTTGTACAAATAATTTTGGAGAGAGAGAGAGAGGAAAGGGGAAAGGCAGGGAGGTTAACCAGAGGGGAAGATCCGGTTTGCTACTCTACGCTTGGGAAAGAGGGCAGGCGGAGGTAAAGTGATAACAAAGTAGAGATAAAGAAAGGAGCATAGACACACAATCACAATCGGTCACTGTCACCGCATAGTGTCACTGCACAGCACAGTAACACTTGCAGCACTATAAACATCTGTTCAGGCTATAGCCGCTTGCCCAATTCTGTTGCCCTTAAAAACTGCAACAGTGCCCTCGTCGCCCTCTGCAGCGATGGCTTGTGATGACGGCATGTTAAAATAAGTTCCTCTGTTAGAGGTCTTCTGTCAAAGCGCGCTCTCGTGGTTGCGAGCGATCGTCTCTGTAAATTATAGCGAGGACAGTCACAGAGAAGGTGCTGAAGAGTCTCCTCGTTACCACAGTCATCACACGAGGCGTCGTCGGCCCATCCGATTCGGAAAGCGAAAGACTTGGAGAACGCCACCCCAAGCCATATTCGACAAAGCAGGGTAGCTTCGCGGCGGCAGAGCCTAGCTGGAATGCAAAGACGTAGAGAAGAGTCTAGGTTGTGCAGCCGGTTGTTGTGAAAACTTCCTGCGTTCCACAAGGAGAACGTGATATCACGGCTGAGCATTCGAAGTTTTCTAGCAGCATCTGTCCTTGATAATGGTATCGGCTCCTCTTCGTCGCCTTGTAGAGCCGACCGAGCAGCGTTATCGGCGTGTTCGTTCCCTATGACGCCGCAGTGACTCGGAAGGCGCTGAAACGTCACCTGGTGTCTTTTCTCAGTCAAGGTATGGATTAGTTCTCTAATCTCGAATACCAGTTGATCGTGTGGTCCATGTCGCAGGGCTGGTAGCAAAGACTGCAGCGCTGTCTTTGAGTCACTGAATATTGACCATCTTCGACGTTGTTTTTGGCTGACTAGACGAAGTGCAGCGCGAAGAGCTGCAAGTTCCGCAGCCATCGGTGTCGTTGGGTGACATGTCTTGAAACTGATGGTGGTGCTTTTCGCTGGGAAAACACGGCTCCAGAGGAACACTGGAGAGTTGCCGATCCACCGGTATAAATATGTACGTGGTCGGCGTACCTCTCGTGCAAAAGGAGCAGATTTAGTTGTTTAAGAGCAGGTGACCCCGCCGTGGTTGCTCAGTGGCTATGGTGTTGGGCTGCTGAGCACGAGGTCGCGGGATCGAATCCCGGCCACGGCGGTCTTATTTCGATGGGGGCGAAATGCGAAAACACCCGTGTGCTTAGATTTAGGTGTACGTTAAAGAACCCCAGGTGGTCGAAATTTCCGGAGTCCTCCACTACGGCGTGCCTCATAATCAGAAAGTGGTTTTGACACGTAAAACCCCAAATATTATTATTATTATTATTAAGAGCAGGTGATGACAGCTCTGATTTTTTCCTGATTCCTGGTACGGTGAGGTGCACTGCCGGTCGAGCCAGACACCATGGAGGAATTGATGGCTTAGTTGCGGGGGTGAAGCCTGATGAAAGGCAGGTGTAATAATTCGAAATCGTAGCACAAAACGATGCCTGTGGCCTTTCTGACGGTAGTGTTGCCAGATGATGGGAACGGGCATGGGCAACGTGCCTAATGTGCACGCTCAACACTTCCACCGAAATGTGTGTTTGTATGGGTTGGTCCCGGGCGATCGCAATAGTCGCTACTGTAGATGTGCATTTTGGCAAACCAGGACAAACCCTGGGAGCCCGAGCTTGAATAGCCTGTAGAGCACGAAGATTTGTCTGGCAAGTGTCGGTCAGTGCGGCCAAACTGTATCTCAAGAAGCCCAGAAAAAAGCCCTGTACAATTCCAGCATTGCATGCACTGACATTCCCCAAGTCTTTCCGCCAAGAAACTTGAAGAGCTTGGAGATTGCTGTCAGACGTTGTTTCAAGTAGGTCACGTGTGGGCTCCATGACAGATCTCTATCATTGATTATGCCGAGAAATCTGTGCGTCTTCTCATAAAAAATTATCTGGCCATTTATTGAGATGGCGTAGGATGTCATTGGTTTGCGAGTGCCATCAGTGCACATTTGTCTGACGAGATTTCAAGTCCTTGGTTGCGGAGGTGTATAGCTGTCAGAGTAGCAGCTTTTTGAAGTCTTGCACGTATCTGAGGACGTGTCACACCTGAAGTCTATATACATATGTCATCTGCGTACACTGATATCTTTATCGCTGCTGGCAGATGATCAAAGAGACCAATGAGTGCTAGGTTAAATAAGGTAGGGTTTAGTACACCGCCTTGAGGAACACCTCGGGAGGTGTAGTGTCGTGCGGTTTTACCATCGCCGGTACACACGAAGAAAAATCTCATAAAAAAGTAATAAGAAATCCATTGGAAAACTCGACCACCTAGGCCAACCATCTCAAGAGTATCGAGAATAGCCTCGTGAGATACGTTATCGTATGCCCCCTTGACATCCAAGAACAAAGCTGCAGATAACCTTTTGCGTGACTTCTGGTGCTGGACATACGTAGCGACATCAACACTGTCTACTTATGAGCGATATCGACGAAAACCAGCCATGCAATTTGGTAACATGTTGTAGTCTTCCAGGTACCACCTCCAAGCCGGCGAGGATCATCTTTTCCATTATCTTTCCCACACAGCTGGCCAGCGCTATTGGGCGGTATTAGGTGAGTTCAAGTGGGGACTTGCCTTGCTTCAGGAGAGGGACCAAGCGGCTTGTCTTCCATTCTTCGGGTACCATGCCATCTTTCCAAGATACGTTGTATAGATGTAACAGTTCTCTCCGTGCACCATCACTCTGGTTGTTCAAGGCGGGGTAGGATATTCCATCTGGTCCCGGGGATGAAGAGCGCCTGCATAGAGCAAGAGCCGCTTCTAGTTCCTCCATTATGCAAGGAAGATCCATGCGGAAGTCACGTGGAACAGGGATGAGAGTGGGGGCTGGAAAGCCTGGAGCGGTTGCTTGGCCAGCGATCCTTGCACAAACGTCTTCTGCAACATAAGCCTCTGGTCGCCCCTGGAAGAGCGCCAGCGCTTTGAAAGGGAAGCGTTGTTTAGGGAGGGAACGTAGACCACGTATGGTTCTCCAGATGTGGGAAAGTGGCTTTCGAGGGTGTAGTGACTGGTAAAACGTTGTCCAACGTCGAGATGCCAATCTATCCATGCAACGTTGAATTTTCTTTTGTAGTCGTCTGATTGTCCTAAGGTCTTCGATGGATTTTGTACACCGGTAACGCCGCTCCGCACGACGACGGAGTGCACGAAGTCGCTCCAACTCTATATCCAATTCCGTGTGCTTCGGCGAAACCGTAACCGTGCGCGCGGCGTCTCGCATTGCAGACTTGTTTCCTCTAATCCAGAGGACAAGCCCTCTTGACAAGCATCTTTCATGGTGGAACTAAAATTAGTCCAGTTAATCGAATGGTGCTCCATGGAAAGGACCTGGACATCCCTTTGATGACTAGGTACCTGGGAATATGATCACTCAATCCCGCGTGTCTCAATATCCGAAAACCATTTAACGCATCTTGTGAAATAGCTGGAGACGAAAGCTAGGTCAAGACAGCTGCCACAATTCACGCCCCGTATAAGCGTTGGGCTACCATCATTCAGGAGTGAAAGGCCGTGGTTGCAGGCGAAGTTTGAAAGTCTTTGCCCTTTTGTATTTGTCCTTGTGCTTCCCCATGCCATATGGTGCGCATTAAAATCTCCAATGATGACATATGGGGCAGGGCACACCGACAAATGTTCGTTAATCTCTTGAGATCAAAATTACTTGAAGGCGATATATAAACGCCTACAAGTGCAAACCTGAGTTTGCCCTTTTTAATTGTTAGGCAAACATATTGATTGTTATCATGAGGCGGAATCGGCTGGCGAACATAGGTCAGTCCTCGACGAATAAAAACGACGACTTTGCTGCATGCCTCAGTTGTTGCGGCTATAACAGCTTAGTATCCCGATAATCTGACTGGGTTTGACACATCAGGCTCACATATGACAATGATTGGGAAAAAATTATTATATGTATACTGACGAAAGTCTGAAAGGCGTGCCTTTAGTCCTCTTGCGTTCCATTGGATGATTGACGCTGCCTTGACTTCTCGAAAGTATGGGCGATGGTTGGCCATGTCTCTATTCGAGAGACTCAAGCACTGGGCTTAAGGCGTCCAGTACTTTCAGTGCACTTCGAGCAGACGTGCTTACAAGGTTCGACAGAGTCAGTCGAATGGCATCTATGAGGGGAAGCAGCATTGAAATGACTTGACGATCTGCTTTGGGCGTGTCATCAGCGGCAGGAGTAGACCAGGTAGGCTCCCGAGCGGGCTTGACGATCTTTGGTTCTGTGGGAAGTTGCTGGCTCGGAAGCGCAAACCATTCTTCCTGAGAAAGATTCCTTTCAGCTGACTTTCTTGTGCTGTTCAGCCCCTTTTTGGCCTGATTGGAGAATGTGGGTGCTACAATGGAAGGGCCCCTCTCCTTTCGTGTCTCTGCCTTTTTTGAGGAGGTTCGGTGACGCCGATGCCGATGCCGGATCGTTTCACCTGCCTTCCTGTGTGTCTAATTGTCCCGAACCATTTGCTTGAGAACAGCGACCTCTTTCTAGATGGGAGGGCAGTCCCTAGACGAGGCAGCATGGCAACCATTACAGTTGCCGCACTTTAGGACAGTAGCCAGGCACGTGTCCTCCGCGAGAGGTTCAGCACACTGTGGACACAGTAACGAGTTTGGACAGACCTCCACGACATGTCCAAGCCTAAATCACTGATGACATTGAAGAGGCTTTTGTACGAAGGGCCGAACAGGGTGTCGGAAGTGACCGACTTTGACGTGAGATGGTAGGCATTCTCCCTTGAAAATCAGTTTGACGCAACTCGAAGTTCCAAGGCGGCTCACACGCGTGATGACAACCTCACTTGCTGGTTTGACGAGGATAGGCAAGTCCGCGTTGGGAATGGCGACATCAATATCATAAATTACACCTGCTGTGGATGCATCATCCATCGGGATATAGGAACGCACTCTGATGCGCCCTAGCTCCGAGATTTGCTTCAGTTTTTCGGGCGCACTCCCGTTGGAAACGTTGATTGCGAGGACATTTTCTCGCGTATTTATCGGAATGTCCTTAATTTCACTTGGCACGACCCCTTCCAAGAAAACAGATAGTTCTTGCCTGTTCAGCAGTCGGACGTTGCTTGAGGGCTCCTCGGGTACGAACACGAAGGTGTGAAGCCAGCATTCAGGCCTTGACTTCAGAGTTGCCTTGCTCGCTTGAGTTGGCGTATTCGCGTTGATAGACCTCCTTGTGGCCCTCTTTCTGCGGACAGTGATGAAGCTATCATCCGACACGGAGTACAGCTCAGTGTCCTTGGTGTCACTGAGCACGCTTCCTCTCTTCCTCGTGAAGGACGGCCTTGATGACCTTTGGGTAGGAGGGCCTCTGGATGGCTCCGCGTCCATGGCCAAAAGACCGGGAGCCGAGGCACCAGGAAATTCCGAAGATTTTGCCAGAAACCAGAGAACACAGAAAGAAGCGTTCTACCAAGAATACACTTCGTCGTCGTTCCTCGGTTTTGAATGCGTATTCCGCTATAAGCATCACAGCAGAGGGAGAGGAAGGCGCTTATGCACTTCTGAAGGTCAACCGGCTTTAACATCAAGCTAGTATCGATAGACTTGTGTTGACGTCTCTGCACGTGCATAGTGTGTTTATCCTTCTACGTCCTCTTCCTTCAAATTTTGTGTAACGTAGGACTGAGGTATTTCTAGTCCCTGCATTTTCCTTTTCAAGTCTATCTCTGTCTCTCACCAGATCAACTTTCTTCTCGTTTTTGTGATATTTATGATGTAACTAGCCCAGTCGCCAAACGATGGTGTTGATTGGGGTTAGTAACGTGTCCCCAATACTGAAGGCATGTCCCGAGCACCGAGTCAGGCGCATTTATTCTATAATTAAAAAGATTATATTAGTACGCGTCCTGCCAATATGACGAACTAAACACAGAGCTCATGGTTTTGCGAGAAAAAGCTTCGAATACTCTCTCACACCTTTGTGTTTGCAACGCAATCTACCACGTTGTCTCAGGGACATGATCTAAACGTTTGCATATTTGAGGGTTCTCATTATAGGCCCCAAAATCAAAACAAGTTAAATCCAAGCGAAGCTGTTCGTAGAAGCATAAAAGTGGTATGCCTTTTTGTCCACTCCATTCCGTGCAGTGTGATTTTTTCCGTCATAGTTGTGACGTGAGCTCCAAACATGTTTTCCTGTTTTGGTCCTGTACAACAGGTATTGTCCTTCTTTTTCCCCCTTTTCTTCTTCGTCTTTACGCTTCTTGCTAGATTTGGTCATCCGGTGCGCACTTTGGAACGGAAGGCAACATGTGAAGCGGACTTTATTGACCTTGCAGGCGTAGGTATAGCAGATTCGCGAAGGGTGCTGTCTGCAATTGGGAAGTAGACTTTCGCATTAAGGCCCTCTCCGTATATACAGCAAATGCTAGTATTTGCTTCGTTATAACTACTTGTTTCTGCTCCACTTTAATGTGTAGGCGCCTCCGGCGCGTAACAAGTATTTTTTCGCAGTGAATTAGTACTCTTCAAGTGCCACTCTCGTACACGGTGCATACACCAACGTGACTTTTCTTATCCGCCTGTCCGTATGTTTATTTTTTGTGAGCTGCAACATTAATTTTTGTTAGGTATTTAGAGGGAAAATTTGAAATCTTTGGATTACCATAAAAAAGGTAATTTTTAAGATAATACTTGAAATGGAATTCGCACACTTCTCCAGGCATTGAACATTGCTTCGACGCTTTCGCCAACTGCCGAGAAGTTGTTCAAGCGTTTCTGTGGGGTCAAGTGTTTCTGTGTGTCCTGCGTGCTTAAAATATTAATTTTTATGCTTGGTACTGCAAAATTTGTATTGTTAAAATCGCATTACGTTAGTGGTAATGCATTTATAGCGTATGTAATCGGATAGAATAGCATACCCACATACACATTTTATGTCATAAAAGTAATGAACACGCGCTCCTAGAGTATTCTCCCGATAAGAAGAATCCATTTAGTTTAATCAATATTGCAATTACAATACCCATGTAATTCAAATGCAGTGCGCTCGAAGATATTATCATACCGTAGTATTGAACACTATGCTTTGTTTTGACATTTTTATTTCTTGCTGAGCAAGGACGTGCACGTGTGATGGCAGCCAAATTAATTACCATTCGAGTCAGCTTAGTGACAGTTCTTGCTGTTGTTGAGTTTTTTGTTTTTTGTTTGTTTTGTTTGTCATATATGTTCCTAGCGGGACGCTGCTTAGCTTTAACTAAGCACCGTATTTGTGTTTCGTTCTTTTACCTTCGTATGTCTCTACATGCATAAGAAAATACTTTACTTTGAATGAGCATTTTCCGTTGCACATTCCGTTGTATAACGGTTATATTGATACCTCCTTCAAAGTTTTATTTATTATGGTAAGGTTGTAGCATACAAAAATAAGCACATATCCGACAGCGGTAGGGAAGAAAAACAATATAATTTCGTGCTTATGTAAGTTGACTGAAAATTAAGTACGATCAAGCAGCGGGCGACCAGAAGGATGGCATGCGCTGCTTTTGGACCGTCGATGTGGTTTTGTTCATGATTCTGCGGGTCCATTGCGTTTACGTTTTATGGAATTTTTAAAAATCGGCCGTTGAAGATAATATAGTTCTAATACTTGAGCTGGATAAATTGAGGGAGGTGACATTACTTGCATGAGAAATATAAAAAGAACGTATTAAACGAATTAACAAAAAGTCATCAATGAACTTAATTAATTCCTTACGGCACATATTGCAATTTACGAATTGTAGGCGGTGTGTTTACAAAGCGTATCCACTTTGAATTAATTCTAAGGATGACACCAGCTGCGAGATATGCACCATCAAACTCGTCGTAAATATGCACTGTTGTTCCATTTAGATTTTTAAACAAACCGCTATTTTATGCACTGAAGCACGAAAGTAACTGGAACGCCCATGTATTTCGTCCCACATCTTAGGAAAGAACATCTAGAAACTGGCGTTATCCTGGAAATTCGAGTGGGTACTTCTTGCAAACTCACCGGCTACAATTTCTGAATTGCAATATGTGCCGCAATGTAATTAATCATGAAGAAATAAGTGTTTTTGTTAATTAGTTGAATATGTGTTTCGATTTCTCGTGCTAGTAATGTCCACTTTTTCGGATAATCCAACTTAAGAACAATAATTATGCTATCTGCTACAGGTGATTTCTAAAACTTCCGTAAACTTGTTGTTTGTTATTCAACACTGCAAACCTTGTACATGTTCAAGCAGGGTTGGCTAAATGGCAACAAAACAATAATAAGAAAATTAAAAACATCAAAGTGTGGCGAAAGGCAATAAAGAATCATTACAGTCGGTTACAGTGCGAAGAAAAAATGAAAACTTGAATAAATCTGTTCGCGCAAAATACGGCGTCAAGGAATTAGGATGATGGTGGCGGGTATGACTCGAAGTTGAAAGCGACAGATATGGAGAAGGGTTGATAGCTAGATCTTGATTCCAAAGGAAGAAAAGAAATTGCAAACGTAAATTTTGACATTGGATACCGTTACACTCAAGACATTGGATGCCGTTAATCTGCATTAATTCAGAGGGGGAGTCATACGGGGAAAATTTAGAGTAAATAAACCTTACAGCTCTTTTCTGTACCTTTTCTAGGTTGGTGATATTGTGTCTATTAAACGGGTCCCAGACACCGCATGCATATTCAAGTTTCGGTCTAACTAGTGAATTGTAAGCAAGTAATTTTACGCTGGGGGGAGAGTTTCTAAGCTTATGTCTTAAAAAGTACAGTTTACGGAATGCGGAAGAGCATGTTACCTATATATAAATTCCATGATAAAGTATTAGTAAGTGTGACACCCAAATACTTATATTTAGTCTTCCAGCAACGGTGACGAACCTAGCATGTAATTAAAAGAAAGTGGAGCTTTTTTTGCGAGAGAAGCGAAGAAAGACAGTCTTATCAGTGTTAAGTTTCATGTCCCACGTTTCACACCATTAAAAAATCTTAGCAAGAGAGGAGTTATGATGGATTTGGTCGTTAATTGAAGTTATTTCTTGAAAAAGCACACAATCATCCGCAAACAACCTGATTTGGACATTCGGATCAGGTTCAGTAGTAATGTCATTAATATGTAATAAGAACAATAATAGCCCCAGCACACTTCCTTGGGGCACGCCAGAGCCGACCAAGAGGCAACCTGATTGTTGCTCATTAACTGCTACAAATTGGTAGCGATTGGTTAAATAGTTTGATATCCATATGATTAAAATTTCCGGGAGGCCAATGCGCCTGAATTTTAATATTAGTTTGTCATGGGGAACTCTATCGAAGCTTTATTGAAGTCAAGAAATATTGCATCGATTTGACCGTTCTTATCAAGACATGAAGCGAGTGAATGTGTTACTGTCACTAGTTGTGTAATTGTTGAGTATCCTTTTCTAAACCCGTGCTGGCAATTGGAGAGGACTGCGTGCGAATCTAAAGATCAATTAATCTGGTTGGCAATAATATGTTCGATTAGTTTACAACATGACGATGTAAGTGATATTGGACGGTAATTTTGTAATAATGTGCAGCCACCTACCTTGTGTATTGGCACAACCCTGGCTATCTTCCAGTCGCTCGGTAATTGTCCATGAAGTAATGAAATACGAAATAGAATAACTATAAACTTTGCAACAGATTCAGCATATCTCTTCAGAAACACGTTAGGAAGGTTGCCGGGACCACATGATGATGTAGTTTTTAAATTTAGTAACATAGAAACTACGCCAGGGTATGAAATAAAATTTACATCACAGGGGTCACCCCGTATAAAGCACAGCAGGAGGCTCAGGGCTCGTATTCACACATAGAAAAATTTATTGCGCTGAAACTGTTCCTAAGAGTGGCTGCGAGCCAATCGTAATTCATGTTATTAGCATATGCAGCTGGTCGATAAGAAACAGCTGTTACGAGCGAAATTTTTTGTAAATTCGACCTTACGTGTTTACACGTTGACACCATAATCGCGTGGACACATGGCAGCGCATACTGTGCGAGCCGCCAACACGCCGCAGTGACTCGATCTCATTTTTGACTAAATGTGCCTGCTTAGCTGAAGCAAGCATTTGTGCAGCGAAATAAGGACGCTCGTCTACGTTCGTGAAAAATCGCCGGTTGGCATCGAGCTAGCCCTGTTCATACATTTGAAGGGTCTGGGTGCGAGCCATTGGTACGGGTCATTCATTTTAAACGGGCCAAAAAACACACGGACAAGGAAGAGCACAGGACCAGCTCTGCCCATTGCAATTCAGAAATTGAATGACAATAAAACAGTAACTCTGTTTTCACTGGCTTAGATTTACTGAGCCTTGCTGGCATGGATTCGCATCCAAAGATATGCCCTGTTGCTGCCTTTCAGGTCACTTCCTCTAGGCATTCCAATCGACATCCCTGGAAATGCGTCCGGCTTCCGTCGGGCCGCCGTATCGCAGGCTTTGGGGAAAACCCAGCCACTCCTCGTCGAGCATGCACGTGAGGCGCGCAGCAGCCTTGATCATCGCCATGCTCTCAAATGTAGTATCCGTCGCGTCCGCACGTTCTACGATGCCAGCGATCCGATCAAAGCGAAGAAAAGAAAATTGCAGATATTTTTGGTTGATGATTTTTTTGCAATAAAACACGACGAGACGGCAGCAAAATGGAGAGGGCTCATCCTCCGTGTCGTGCTCTTCGATAATCCGCCCATCAAAATGCACCAAAAGAATTCACTGGAGAAGTGGCGTTAAAAGTACACATCAGTAAAGAGCCGATCAAGACCGAGAATCACATAAAGATAGAATATTGAAGTCATTCAGTTTCCCATAGAAAACTCACCAGAGGACTGGCACTCTGGCGCTAGGGCATACGAGAGTTGCAAGCATGGCGGTTGCGCCAGCGCGGGAATGATGGGTGGGGTGCCATTCTGGGCATTGTCGAATTGCGCCATACTGTTGAACTCGACATGCATGTCAGCTCTGATTGGTCCAGAGGGCTGCTACGGCCTCTGTGACTGGCTTGAACTGGTGCCATTGCATAATTGGACAACGTGACGGGTTTCGACTATGTCCAAAATAGTGCCCCTGGTTAGTACATGACTTTGCCTAAATTTCTTCCTTCTGGCTTCAAGCGGCTGTGAGACTTCGTGAACTGGCCATCTTCAACGAAATGTTTTGTTATAAATGCAACAATTTGCGTTGATTACACATGTGCGCAGAGTCTGACTGCCTTTTGTATTTACAAAAATGAGAGTACTTTGAAATTTGGGCCAGTAAAGACAGATGAAGCTGGATAAATAAAGCTACAGGAACGTCTGAAGCCGCAAGCACGAAGATCAGACAAATCCATGTACTGACTATCATTCCCATGGCAGCTGAACGAAGTGCCAGAGTTTTCTGTGTCAGTTTGGCGGGAACCTGAATGTTTGAAGTGGTAACCTGTGTGGTTGTACAAGGGATGTCAAAACTTTATCTCCAGTGGCATTCCATGTTTGATAACTATTGGCCATCGTAAATAGTGACGCTTGAAAATGAACGCTCGGCATTAATCTAGCGCGCCAGCAAGGTAGCACTGTTTGTGGGTTAACGTTTATGCATGGTCGCAATACTTTTGCCCATCTTATCGCAGCGCAGAGACAGAATAAGCGTTGTGTTTTGTCTTTTACCTTTCTTTTCGGAACACTGTATTTTCTAGATCTCATGACAACAACCTAAACGTTCCCTTCACCACAGTGGCTTCTAGTTTCAGTTTTTCTCGTGAGCCAAGGAATAACCCTGCCCCGTCTCTTAAGTGTCAGCACCTTGTTTAGTGATGACAATAAAAAAAAATAGACCTCTAAGAGTGCTCCAATGTTATGCTGAATAAATTGGAGGATGCTTATATAAGCTTCGCCTTTAACGCGTTAGCATTCCGAGATCCATTACCGCTTATCACGCTTGCCGGCAGCTGCAGCTTATGTAACCTTAATCTTTGCCGGGAAACGCTGGCGGCGAACGCTGTGCACGAAAGCGAGCTTTCTGGTAAAAACGCGCCCTTTCGTGTGCTCTGATTCCGTAGGTTAGTGCATAGCCGCGCCAAAAAAATGATGTAATTTTCTGGTTTCTGCTATTGTTTCGCACTTCTTTCATGACATTTGTTTGTGGGCTGTCATTCTCATAATTCCGAGAGATAACTTTGTCAAGGATGTAAGACAAGGTATGAGCGACTTCAGTGATAGAATGGTGTGGAAGTATAGCCCGCGTATACTGCATGTCATATAGCAAGGTCATATACAGATACCTAAATATATACGGGAAATTTCGCTCAGAGGGACGCCGGCTCCGGATGCCGACGCCGACATGGCGACACAGGACCCTCAACGCTATCGCGTTAATACAGGGTGTACGCTTCCACGAGCAACTTCCACGAGTGCACGCACGCACAAGCACGCACTGTCGGTACGTGTTCGTGTATGTCCTGCCCCATGTTCTCTCACACTGCCTCATTGAGCTGAGCGACATTCACCCGCGATCGCCATGCACAAGCAAGAGTTGCTAGTGCGTAACCAGCCATATAGACGCGTGTCCATGGACATGAATTTTGTCCTGCAATTCTGGACTTAATCATAAGTGCAAGTTTGAATTTGCGGCCAATTCCAATTTTGCTTTTCGAATTCAAGTGGAACGCAGAAGTTGTCTTCCTGAGCAATAAGTGGCACACGCGAAGAATATTTTAAGTATGATGGGTAAATACGCATAGAGGATAACAGAAAGCTCACCGTGCATGAGAGGAGGCTTTAAAACCGAGAAACACAGCATAACAAAAGAAGAGCGGTGACGACACCTTTAAGTTATCACACTTGCTACCGTTTACGTCATGAATTTTGACAGCGTCTGGACTGTTCAATTACTTATCAATGCCGAAGGATTGCATTGCATCGTAAACGATTCGAGGACTCGACCTAGCAAGTTCAGAAGCCTTTTTCAACACTGTAAGCGGCGCAAACATGGCAAAATGCTTCTAAATCTGCGATGGTGCTCTGACGTAACCGTGCTGCAGTTTTTAACGCGAAATTTAAAAGTGCAGACGTGGACTTTCATCTTCTCCGCCATTAATCACATAATTTTGAGGCAAATATATGGAAGTGAAACACCTGAAGTATTGGTTCACCAGTTTCCATCTATTCGATGATTTCCTTAAGGGCACAACACTGCTTCAGAGCGGCGCTCATGCGAGTGTTTCGCAGCACGGGTTCAGCCTACCCGCCACGCGTAAATGTTATACCCGACGAAGGGTGAGGGGTCGCGCTTCGGCCGCAGCGAAAAAAACGACCGGTGCGCGCACCTGTTTCTTCCACTTCATGCGCCTGTTCTGGTACCAGGTCTTGACCTGCAGCTGCGTGAGTCCCAGCACCCGCGCCAAGTCGGCGCGGTCCGGGGTGGACAGGTACTTCTGCGAGTCGAAGCGCCGCTCGAGGCCCATCAGCTGGCCCTCGGTGAACACGGTCCGGTTGCGCCGCGCCTTGCGCAGCTCGCGGCCCGCCTGCAGGGCGTCGCTGGCCGCCGAGGGGCTCAGGGCGGGCGCCGAGTGCTGCTGCGCGGCGAAAGCAGGGCCAGCCAGGGCGTCCAGCGAGGGCGCCGCCGGACTGAGCGGGAACGCGGACGAAGGCCACGAGGCGCCTCCGCCTGACAGGTACGCGGCGCTCACGTCTGGGTAGCCGGCTGCAGGAAAGGCACAGATCCGTTGCAGGGGGGGTGCGAATAGTAGTTTTGGAGTCCGAATCGAATACTACAGGTGGAATAGTTACAGAAGCCAACGGAATCGAATAGTGTCAGGAGTGAATCGAATATCGAGTAGCGAATACTGTGTAGTTTTCTCACACAGTTAATATCCAACAATTTCCACGTCCGAGTATTCACAACATCAGCAAATTTCGCTGTGTACACTGCAGAATATAAAGCATGCTTTATTTAAAGTACAAAGGGAGCACAGGGAAGTTGGAACACTTAGTTCAAGGATAACATCTTCGTTTTCAACAATAAAATATCCAATAACTTACCACAGTCACATAAACAATCATCATATTTGAATACATTCAAACATGAAATATTATATCTTTCGCATATAGTTTCATGCCTAATAATATGTTATGCTGCGTAGCTATGACTTTCGATATATGTACTACATTGCTTATTGTCACTTACCAATATATTGCATATCGCGCGTTCAATTGTTTTCCCTGTACTTTTTTAAACTGTGCTGCGTTAACCAACGTCTTGTGTACATTTTCAACGCGAATAAAATATATGATCCATTAAGCGAAAATCCGGCGTTGTAGTTGGCGACGTGTTCGATTGATAATACCAAAAGTGGCCGACGGCTAAAAATAAAATCATATCAGAAAATACTCGAATCGTCGTCAAATTGCTCAGGGAGGTTCCTTTAAAAAAATTATTGCCCGTTGAAAAGAATATTACGTAAATTGCGGTCTGGGTGGGAATCGAACATGTGCCACCTCGTTGCGAGACTAGCGCGCTTCCCTGACACTTTTCTTTTGCGACTTCCTTTTTCTTCTTTACTTTTTAAAACATAGCTGGTACCATGCGCGGAAGCGTTCTTATTTTACTGCTTTTCTAACACACACACACATGCACAGAGAATCGTACATCTATATAAGTACTCGTCCTTGCTGCAGGCGCTTCTGCCACACCTGCCATCTCTTGCTAAACTCATCCTCGCCGCCCAGCAGCGAACTTGTATACGCAAAAGCATCACAAAAGTGCGTCCACGCAGGTTTCGCGTTTTCAAGAGCTAGGACGTAGTCAGTTCGTGATCTCCAAATTGCATACAAACCTTCGCTGACACCACGGCGGCTCACGGTTCTTGTTGACTAAATGTGTGCCTAATGCGTGCGTCATTCCGCACATCACGTCGCAGCCATCTTGCTGACCAGACCTGTGGCCTAGAGCGTGCGTCGTTGGGCACGTGATGGCGCAGCCAGTGGGTATAGGAGGTGGCACCACGTCGTGAGTGTATAGAATGAGTGTATAAAGTAAAAAAAAATCGCCGCCCAAGCGCTCCGTATATATGGTTAACCGGCGAAGCTGAATCGTGCGGCGCCAGTGTTTATCACTGGCTTAATCCTGACGGTTCATTAAACAACGGCTTGGTAGGCTGCCGGATCCTGCAGTTGCTGCTGGCGCTTGGCTGCACGAGCCTCTTCTTGTGCCCGGGCTGCGGCATCGGCACGGCGTGTACGAGGTCGTTCCGGGTTCTGCTCGTGGCGTTGCTGATCGAAAGCTGCCTGCTCCTCAGGAGCACGTATGACGCGTGGTCCACCCATTTCGGAGCCGGAGAGAAACTGCAGCTAGCGCGCTCGGCTGCGACGGAGAACAACGACGTCACTACTGGCGCTGCCAATCGCAGGTCTCGCTTTCTTTCTTTTTTCTCGCACGCGCGTGGGATTGCGCAGGAGGAGTTTTCGGTGTGCAGACGACGGACTGATGGATCAATCGGTTAGCCATATACACCTTCGCTGTAAAAACATTAATGTCCAATTGAAGGCCACTAAGCGGTCCTTCGAGTTATAAGCTTCTTGCGGGCAAGCGAATGCAGTAAGACGCTTGGCCCGTTTTCATTTGGCGTTACCGAGGCGTAGTTAAAACGCAGGCAAGAGCTTGCGCGCTCAAGGAACGCGCAGAAAAGAAAAACATTTCACCAAAGCGACTATAATGCTTTCTCAGCAGTCTCTCAGCCGAATTTTTTTTTTTTTTTTTTGAACCGAAGGTCCCGTTGCAGTCGTTGACTTTGGGACCTTCGTCTGCATACTATCTGTACATAATCATTGCTTGTTGAATTAATAATAAACTGAAACTGCAAAAAAAGAACGCTGTCTTTTGGCAACCTCGGCGCTCTTCGAAGCATAATATATACGTGGTAATGCATTATCATATAACGTTTCGAAAGCGGACCTTCGCAACCAGTTTATAAATGTGTGCTGTCTGCGGGGGTACCAGAGCGAAAAACCAACTTTTCTATAGCCCGCATGGTCACGGCAAATGGTGCCGCTATCGCATACATCATGTTACAAAGAAACGCATTCATATAGTTTATCCGATGAGAGAACGCAGGTCTTGCATCTATAAATAGTACCAGACAATACCCAATGCCGAATGGCGTGCCCAAACAATATTTTATGGCGAGTAATTGTGTTTAGCCGGGAAACTGTGGCTGCAGCGGCCCCGCAGTGACACAGCGGGGCCGTCCACTGTGACGTCATGTCCACTGTGAACGGAATGAGAGTTATCGTACTTTTTCGTCAATTTTATGCTCGATCGTGTACAGTCGACTACTAAAGCATTCACAAAGTGTTCGGAAATATTCGAGTTTCTGAACAGAGACTATTCGATTCGAGGGTCGAATCAAGCAAGACAATATCTGATTCGCGTTTCGAAAGCTGCTAATATTCACACACCTATAGATTATTCGCACACCCCTTTGTACAACCGGGTGCGCTAAGCACGGTGGAGCTTGCAATTAACGCTCGATTAACACGATGGAAGCCTTCGTAAGAGTTAGTATACTGTAGTAGCACTACTTTCGAATTACCGGACTAATGTGTACTGACGACTCGGTAAAGCGAAAGCGGTATAAATAGCCCACTTTTTCACTCTTTCTATCTACCGGCTAGTGTATAACAACCGCCCCATCCGAGCTGTCCCAATTGGCTGTTCTATTTCTCGATTTCTCGCAACTTTCGATTAGCTTGCTCCGCATGGCACATAAAGGCGAGCAGCCCATCAACGGCAGATTCCGACGTGGGCACAGTATCAAACGTTCACATCTGCTGCGCAGAATCCTTGGCCTGTATTGTTACAAGCAGCTCCTGCACACTGAAGGAGGGCCTCAGCAAGGCGATGAAGAGTAAGGTCGGCAATGTCTTTGTGGTTGTTGATCAGCCACTAAGAAAAAGCCAATTAAGCGATGAGCGCTGTGGAGATCCGCTGTATGAAGTTTTTACCTCGCAGTTTCACCAAAGTGAGACAGATATAAGGAGCACATTGCCATAACGCGAAAAGTATATATATATATATAATTGGAACTGCGGCATTGGAGCCACCGGCGGAGATGAGGAGGAAAAGACACTTCGCGTCCACGCCGGACCTGCAATAAAGTTTCTTCACTCCCTTACTCAAAACACTCGTGGGTGCGAGCGGTGGTTCCAGGCTCGGCTGGGCGCTCTAGGGCGCGGCCGGCCAGGACTGGGGCCTGCTGGCGTGAACTGAGGGATTGCGCCGTTCCCACATTGGCGCCCAACGTATGGCCCCGCTGCATTCCCGTACGGACCATGATAGTGGGGAAGACGGGTGGCGTCCGTTCCACGGCCAGTAGCGACGCGTGCCTAGCCTGGCGCCTGACCATCTCAGCGTTGCGAGCTGCAGCTCTGGCGTTCGCTGAGGAGCGTTTCCGCCGGCTCCTCTTCTGTCACGGCCATCGGGTCTGGCATGGGACACGGGGGTAGAGCAATCTCCTACGTGCTGCTGACGATCCCAGAGTCATCGTTGGGGAAGGGACCTACCGGCGCGGTTATTGCATCAATGCGATCCAGTACTGCACCAACGCGACAAATTGTAGTAGCTCAGAGACCACTTGTGGTTCCAAACACAGCAGTTCGGCCGCGTCCAGCGATTCGAAGACGTCTCAGGGCGACGACGGCTGGACCGTTGACGGCAAGGGCGCCGCCAAGGCACGCCAGGACAAGTTGTCGAAGAAAATGGCTCGGAAGAACCGCTCGTCAAGTAGCGAAGGGTAGCGAAGCTGAGAACAAGAGCGGCGCGTCGTCCTCATCCGAGACCGAGGAGGGGCGAAGTCTCGGACTCTGGCGGTGGTTCTTCGGCGTCGGCCGGCGGCAGCGGCAGCGAAGACGACGATGACGACGATTCCGAAGAGGAGGAGTTCTACGATGGCTACGACAAGAACCTCATGGGCGCTTGAGGTCAGTTGCCAACGGTAGTGGAAGCGGCACCGTTCGACCGACTATCATCGTCATCCTCATCTGCGATCTTCCCCTCCTGTTAACTGCGTGCTGCGATGCGGTGTCGTCTCTGTGCGGTGGAATGGCAGCGAGCGGCGGCTGCTACTTCTGGCGACCTGCTGCGTGCACTCGTCAGAACGAGGTCGAAGGAAGACCGGAGCAGGTGTGCCTCCGGGAATGGTTTAGGGCCTTCTGGTTCCTGCAAGACCTCGACAACTCGGAGGTTCCACCACCTGGTCTGCCGCATCTTCGCGAAGTGTATAGCTTATGTCAGGGTAGCCAACCAGGTTTAGGGCCTTCGGATTCCTGGAAGACCTTGGTGACTCAGACGTTGTGTGCTCCGCCGATCCTCGTTCGGTGCAGCAGTCTGCAAGGTTTGCCCGCCGCCTGGGGTGCGGTTCCGTCGCTGTAAGCCGCCGTGGGCCAGTGCCATCACCGCCTTCGCAGAGGTAGCGGCAGTATGGGTGCTGCGGCATTGGAGCCAGTAGTCGAAGAAGGGGAGGAAAATCGCTCGTGGGCGCGAACGGTGGTTCGAGGCTCGGCTGCGCGCTCTTAGGCGCGGCCGGCCAGGACTGGGGTGGGCTGGCGTGGACTGAGTGGTTGCGCAGTTCCCACAATATGCGAGCCTCTGCTAGGGTAGCTAGTTTAGCAGCAGCGCCAGACGAAGCACTTTCACCGGTTACGTCGCTTATGGTTCCGAAAGAAAGCGTGATCACGGGGACGCGTGGCTCACGCGGCGCGCATTCTCTAGCGGCGGCGGCGCATGCGAAGAAGCGTATGCATAGTGAGTCTATCAGGAGCCCATGGTAGCGCTTTGTTTCCATATATGGTATCAGTGGACGCGGTAGCCGCATGCCTTGGTAATGACGTTATCAACGACCAAGTACCACGCATGCTACTATGGCACCATCTCGTAGCTGGTCGCCGCCGCGGAGCCCGTCTCGTACGGCACTCCGGTTTCCTCCTCACCCTTTCGCCATACTTCGCCATACGGGGCTTGAGCTTCCTCCAAAGTTTAGCGGGGTGGGGGGCAGAGCCCCCGCCCGGCGATGCCGAAGCCCTCTCCCCCCATACACACACACGCACACACACCTAAAGTGCCATTACCAGAGCTTTGTCACCCACATCATTTGAGGTTTCTTTTGGCTTTCCTCGATCTTTTCACTTTAAATTTTATTGGGGCTAATAGCTTACTGCATCATTGTTGGCGCGGACGTGCACGGCTTCTAATTCGTACTTTCGCCTTATTTTTACAAATTATGACAATAGGAGGACAAGCGCATTAGAAGCACTAGCGACAGCTGCCTCATCCGTATTTTCTAACTTCAACATTGTTTAAAATTTCCACTGCAAACACCATGCACATACACAGTATATTTAAGTATACACACTGGACAAAGTTCATGATATTTTTGAAAGAGATACAGATACCCGATTAAATGTTACTTCTAAAGGTGGGGATAGCCCATGCCTAGAGAATGATCTTGCTGTATGTTCACCTCGCTTATAACCTATAAACTTCAGTGACCCTTTCGAGAGAGTCTTTTATCAGTGGCGTGTGAAATGCACGTGAATGATATATCTGTCTCAGTATCGCTTCTCTTTCCAGTAAGCAAAGCTAACGACTCGTTAAAAAACACTTCTAATAATTTGAACATTTATTAGAAATGGAAACATCGTCACTTGCATGTAAAGGTTACAAATATATACAGGGTGTACCAGTTAACTATCATGCACCAAGGTTTAAAGAAGACCCGAAGAAAATCTAGTGCATATTGTTTCCAGTATGGTGGAGTAGCTGCCAGTAATCTTTTCGTTACTGAGATTTAATTTGGTAATTGTAATTAATTATCTAACTTGAGACCTACTACCATAATTATCAAAGCATCAAGGTAGCGCACTCGCGTGGTATTTTTCATAGTTCCTGAGGTTTCCTTGCCAGTCGCAAAAGATTGTACACAATTAGTACGTCGCTGAAAACACCGCAGTTAGATGTGATTTGGGGGCGCCTACAAATGCTTTATTGACACTTTGAAAATTAGGACAGTACTTCGCGAGTTAGACAATTGATTGTAATTACTGAATTAAATCTCACTAACGAAATAATTACTGGCGACTACTCCACTGTATTGGAAACAATATGCACTAGGTTTTCTTCGAGTAACGCAACTGCTCCTTTTTAACTCTCGGCGCACGACAGTTGGGAAACACTGTATAGTTCACTCAGTAACCGAAATGAGACCAAACCGGATTCACTCGAAATAAGAATCAATAGCAGTTATGCTGTTGGAAAAAGAGAGAGGAGGCTGCAGTTTCGCCGGAAAGCCGAATCAGTATTAGTGATAACCAAGTATGCGACAATTACACGAAGGAAGATTACACCAACGAGAGGACTCATGCTGGGAAATTGAAATGTATCCTAATACGAGGTCTTGTATATACTCATATAACGCCGGCAAACGAAAGAAGGGAACGATAAATTAATAGAAATGAAAGTGGATGAAGAAACAACCTGCCGCAGGTGGCGAACGAACCCATAACCTTCGCATTTCGCACATTTCACGTAAGGTTGTGGGTACGGCTCCCACCTGCGGCAAGTTGTTTTTTCATCCACTTTAATTTCCAACCCGCCGTGGTTGCTCAGTGGCTATGGTGTTGGGCTGCTGAGCACGTGGTCGCGGGATCGAATCCCGGCCACGGCGGCCGCATTTCGATGGGGGCGAAATGCGAAAACACCCGTGTGCTTAGATTTAGGTGCACGTTAAAGAACCCCAGGTGGTCAAAATTTCCGGAGTCCTCCACTACGGCGTGCCTCATAATCAGAAAGTGGTTTTGGCACGTAAAACCCCAAATATTATTATTTAATTTCCATTAATTTATCGTTTCTTTCGTTTCTTTATTTCATTTATTAAGCACAAGTAATTTCCCCTATGTTGTCCTTGGTGTCAGTGTTTGCTGGCTTCTTATGATATGACCATGTATATATATATATATATATATATATATATATATATATATATATATATATATATATATATATATATATATATATATATATATATGGTGTTCGGAAAGAGCTGGTCGGGCCCCAGCGCCCCCTCCCCCCCCACCCCTCCGGCAAAATGAAAACTCACAGATACGAACTGCTGCCGATAAGATAAGAAATCGCAAAGCCAGAAAAATGTTAATGAGGCAATCCTAAAAACAGTTAATTTAGCTATTAGGGTGACAGTGAGCATCTCTGTCAAAAGCTTTTGCATAGTAAAGAAAGAAGCAGTCAATAAATTTGCTACTACTCATAGCTGAGTGTCACAAGACAACGCTTTACGGAAGCCGTGTTGATTTTGAAAGAAAAAGTTATTAGATTCAAGTTGGTTAGATATATGGGAGGCAATGATGTGCTCGAAAAGCTTACAACAAATGCATGTTAGCGAAATGGGATGGTAGTTACCAGGTGAGTGTCTGTTTCTATCTTTGAATATCGCAAAAACTTTGGCTATTTTCCGGTCTTCCGGAAGAAGACCAGTTGATAAAGACTGCTGAAAATGCGGTATAAAATATGACTGGACATAGCTGACGTGCTTTTTTTTAAATTTTAGAATGAATATTGTCAATGCTCCGATGTAGACACCTTTGCATCGCGTATTAGTTTTGAAATGCCTTCAGCACTAATATTTATAGGGGACATGAAGCTATAATCAAGGTCGGAGACACAGGCCGTATAATCTGTCGTGTAATTGCAGTAAATATTTGCTTGATAATTTGCAAGCGTGGTGTCACGCGCGCATTGGCAAACGCGAAGAAACCTCACTCATTGACTGCGAACACACGTTGTCACAACGCTGGGGTGATGACAAGTGCAGGAAAAGAGAGGCGAACGCTTCTTTTTCCTCTCCCATCCACGCGTCTCCGAAACTTGACATTAAGCGACATCAAAAATCAGGCGCGCGCGAAGACAGCACACATGCACCTTTCAGCCATCTCGACTCGCCCACACTTTGCGCCCACCGGACTTTACCTTCAAAACAGGGCGCCGGCGGTGCCCGTCGTCGCTGATGGCTAATTTACCAAGGCCGGTCAAGGAGCTATTCCTAACGTATATCGAAATGGTTTGTGAGTTCGGCCACCGATTATCCGACGGCACCATTCCAAGACGTGCGGCACAGTGTTAATTGGACGATCGGGTTGGTCTGACCGCGGTAACCAGCAGTACCTAATGAGCATTGCCTTTCCGATAAGACGCCGTTCTCGGAACCCATTCTACACGTATCATTTGCCATCTTTCTCGCGTCAAAATATGCAGCAAAAAAAAAAAGAGAGAGAGAGCGGGGGGAAGGGGGAGAGGAGGGGAGTGGGGAGGCTTGCTGCATGACTAGTACTGCGAGTACTAAAGTTCGAGCACTGCCCCAATTTGGCGATCATCTGAAACCACGATCAAGCCACTTTGAGCAGATGTTATCACATTAGTCTGCGCTTTCCCTGGGTACAATAGAAGCCTAAAAAGAGTAGTTGGAGAGGTTGACGTCAACATGCGTACTACTTTTTCTTGCTCCTTTTTTTTCATTAGTGTGTAATGGACATGTTAGCGACGTTAAGTGGCGCCGACAGCTTTTCTTTCTGCACAAAAGAAATTAGCAAAGCGTAACGCCGTAAGTTCTTACTACCGTTAATACCGGCGTTCATTTTGCACTTGGTGTCTCGACACAATAGCTGGAACAAATGACAATACTTAACGTACAGGTTACGTGTGTTGCTTTCTTACAAAAATTTTGTAATTTCTTTTATATGACAAAGAAAAAAGCGGCTTTGGGGAAAATGCGGCGGGCGTTTGCCATCATGGATCACTCTTGCTTTTAAAGCGAAGCTTTCTTTGTGACAAAGTCGGATGGATTTTAATGCTGTGGTCTATATGACTGTGCAGAGGAGTAATGCGTATAATTCGGAGAACATGACGGTCCAGCGCACATTCTAGTTCACGTTCCAGCCAGGCCGTCCACTACAAAATAATATGCACAGATGCATTCGTGCCAATCCGAGCAACTCATACATCAAAGACAGCGAAGCTGCGCAACACGGGTTTCTCGCACCCTTCGGAAGTATACAACCGGTCTGCCTCCATTGTCCGAAACCTACCCAATACTTTGCAAACGCTCTATGCACGGCGCAATTCCGTAGTTATACCCGAGCCTTCCCAAGTGCTTCGCTATATAAAAGGTTTCGTACTTCGGCCCCTCGTAACATATAACACCCGAACTCTCTCTCTCTCAAGTGCGGCTAGGTTAGCAGGACTCTTTTAGGAGCTATGAGGCGTTGTTTGGGATATCATTGGCCTTAGCGAGGTTAGAAGAACTCGTGAGGCTTATACAGTGCTGACAAATGGTTACATCCTCTACTATAGAGGGTTCCCAGATAAAAAGCAATGTGGGGTAGGACTCCTAATCCATAAGGACATAGCGGGCAACACTGACGTATTATACAGCATAAATGAGCGGGTATAGGGAAATAAAACTTAATAAGACGTATACAATAAAGGTAGTACAAGCCTACGCTCCAACCTCCAGTCACGATGATGATGAAATAGATCAGTTTTATTAAACTGTTCAATTAGAAATGTGCAACCTCAGTATACTGTAGTCATGGGCGACTTCAATGCAAAAGTGGGGAACAAGCAGGCTGGTGAACAATCAATTGGCAACTACGGCGTCGGTTCTAGGAACACTAGAGAAGAGCTGCTGGTAGATTTCGCGGAAAGGCAGCTTCTTCGGAAAGCGTAGCTACAGAAAGTGGACCCGGAAAAGCCCTAATGGTGAAGCAAGAAATTAAATAGATTTCATAGTTTCTGCTGATCCCAGCATAGTGCCGGATGTAGAAGTGTTAGATAGGGTAAAGTGCAGTGATCATAGGTTAGCGAAGTCTAGGATTCACCTCAATTTGAAGAGAGAAAGAGTAAAATTGGTCAGGAAGAGACAGACCAACCTAGACGCAGTAAGGGTACAAGCAGACCAATTCGGGCTGGTACTTGCCAACAAATATGCAGCCTTAGAATAGAGAGATGAAGATGACATAGAGGTAATGAATGAAACCGTAGCTTGGCTGGCTTCAGAGGCAGCAATTGAAGTGAGAGCCAAGGCACCAAGACAACCAGTAGGCAAGCTTCCCCAAATAACAAAGGACCTAATACAGAAACGACAGAGAATGAAAGTGTCCAACCCAAGAGATAAGGTAGAATTCGCGGAACTGTCAAAACTGATCAGCAAAGCGAAAATAATTGATATTAGAAATTATAACTAGAGAACGACTGCAGAAGCCGTAAGAAAATGGACGCAGCATGAAATCAGTGAGATGGAAATTTGGCATAGGACTAACCAAGATGTATGCACTGAAAGATAAGCTGGGTAATATCATCAGCAATCTTGAAGATATAATAAAAGCAGCAGAATAATTCTATACTGACCTGTACAGTACCCAGAGCGGCCACGATACCTACATTCAAAGTAGTAATTAACAGGCCACAAATGCTCCTTCTGTAACTAGCGATCAAGTTAGAAGGACTTGCAAGACATGATACGGGGAAAAGCGCCAAGAGAAGATGGAATCGCATTTGACTTAATCAAAGATGAAAGAGACATAATGCTTGAAAAACTGGCGGCCCTTTATACGAACTGTCTGTCGATTTCAAGAGTCCCAGAGAACTAGAGGAATGCCAACGTTATACTAATCCACAAAAAGGGAGTCATTAAAAAATGAAAAATTATAGGCCCATTAGTGTACTCCCAGTATGATATAAAAATTTCGCCAAGATAATTTCCAATAGAGTAAGGGTAACGCTGGACTTTAGTCAACCAAGGGTACAGGATGGCTTAAGGAAGGAATAGTCTTCAATCAGGTAATCGAGAAATCCGCAGAGTACAATCAGCCTCTGTATATGGCTTTCATAGATTACGAAAAGGCATTTGATTCAGTAGAGACACCAGCAGTCATAGAGCCGTTTTGTAATAAAGGAGTACAGAAGGCTTACGTAAATATCTTGAATATCTTGGAAAATATCTACCGAAATTCCACAGCTACCTTAATTCTCCACAAGAAAAGTAGGAAGATACCTATCAAGGAAGTGATCAGGCAATGAGACACAATATCTCAATTGCTATTCGCTGCATGCTTAGAAGTATTCAAGCTGAGAAGGTTTTGGTGTGAGGATCAATGGCGAATGTCTAAACAACCTTTGGTTGGCAGATGACATTGTCCTGTTGAGAAACACTGGGGATGAATTGCAACGTATGACTGAGGTATTTAACGGAGAAAGTCTAAGAGTAGGGTTGTAGATTAGTATGCAGTAGACAAAGACAAGGATCAATGGCCTGGAAGGGAACAAGAGTTCAAGGTCACCAGTAAGACTGTAATGTCTCCGTAGGAGTACGTTTACCTAGACTTACTCACGGGGGATCCTGATCATGAGAAGGAAACTTACAGAAGAATAAAAAGGGGTTAGAGCGCATATGGCAGTCACTACAGCACGACTGGCCACTCGAGACACTTTGCGTGTATTCGAGGGCTTCTTTCACTTTCGCAAAAACACTTCTATGGAGTAGGTGCCGAGCTACAGAAACCTGTATCGGGAGCTATTCATGTTGCTCAACAATTTTCATCTAAGTCATCAATTTAGTGTTTGTTGGCCTCTTATGATATGACTAATAAAAATCGGGTCCCTCGGTTAGCCGCCTTTCTTCTCGTTTATTACATACGAGGGTCTCGAATCCGGCTGCATTGATGCCTTCAGGTAGCATATGGGGGTTTATTGACCAGTTGCCTTCACACAAAAAGATCACGTCCTCGTGACGCCTGCGGCAAAAAGGATGTTCCACGTCCGCGCCAAAGTCTGCGAGTGGTGGTGCTGGCTAACACTCCCAGGGTTATACTACAGGACACATAAATACCCAAGAAAATGGATGGGGAAACAGCGCCGCGGTAGCTCAATTGGTAGAGCATCGCACGCGGAAGGCGAAGGTTGTGGGTTCGGTTCCCACCTGCGGCAAGTTGTTTTTTCATCCACTTCATTTTCCATTAATTTATCGTTTCTTTATTTAATTTATTAAGCACAAGTAATTTCCCCTACGTTGTCCTTGGTATCAGTGTTTGTTGGCCTCTTATGATATGACTAATAAAAATCGGGCCCCTCGGTTAACCGCCTTTCTTCTCGTTTATATATATATATATATATATATATATATATATATATATATATATATATATATATATATATATATATATATATATATATTAGGACGCTGTTGATATAAAACGAATTGCAAGAACGTTGTTAATGAAAATGCCACTATTTATCGAAGCTAGAGAAGAGACCAACGGCTTCCTGCGGGCTCTTCCTCGATCGATGTGTCGGCATCGCGATAGCATGGAAGCGCAAGAGCGGTGGCTCCCTTGTTCGCGGCCACCGCGGAGAGACCTACCGCTTCGACCCCACCCGAGTGGTCTTTTCAGGGCGGTCATCGATCTACCTGGGGCCATCGCGATTCTTGAACCCGGTTGCATACCGCAGTCCGGCTTTTCCCGGCCGAAGAGCGCACCGCTGTTCGGCGCCTGCATATCCAAGCCACTCCAGAGGAAAGACGCCGCAGCGCCCCCCGGCGGCACAGGTAACACATGTGCGCGTCGAACGCTGCGGGGCTTTAAGAAGAAATAAGACAGGGGAGTGACCAGAAAGTGGCTTCGAGGAGCTAAGAGCCGAGCGTCGCTTGGCTGTGCGCGAAGGGGACGTCCGTTTTAACTCGAAGAAGCGTGGTTATTGGGCGGTGATTGGTATCTCAGACGGAGCGTGCGACCGTGGACAAGTACACACAGTTTGCGCAGCGTTCGGGAAGCAGGTGGTAAAAGTATGATGAAAGGGCTTCACGACTGGAGGTACAGCGAGGCTTGCTGCATGCACCGTCAGCCGCAATCGCGTCAAGGGGATCCCCCGTGCCAGGCAGGCGCTTACGCGAGGTCCGTGATTCTCGGGACCACCTCCCGGTCACTGGCAAAGCACGCGGACAGAGCTCGAAAGAGTTTAACACGAAGGGGCCAGAGCGTAGCGTTTGCTTTTCCAGGGTAATCGCACGGGACGTCACGCGAAGGCCGCGGTCGGTCAGCGGACGACGATGCGCGGACGTGCTGGCCTAGTGTCTTCCTGGTACACGAGTGACACCGCACAATCTACCTCCTGTGGACAGCCTCTTCTCTAAAGGCATTGACGTCACGATGACTCTATAGGCACCTGCTTCTGACGCGCTATAGCTGTTGCCGCGTTGCGACACCAAGGGAGTCCACCGGGCCGGCCATTAGTGGACGTGCACGCATGTTTCAGCGATGCGTAAGCTCGCAGAAACTCAGGTAGTGTTCCGAATAAATTAAATATAACGTTCCTCCTTTGGCTGGTGTGTTCGACCAAGTGTTCATATCAATATACACCGTTGGATTTCATTAAACTCTCTTTGTGTCGCTTTTTATAAGTATGCGCATCGGCATATGTCCTTCACATCTACACGCTTTTACAACGTAGATATATATTGCGTTCGTATATTGTATGCCGGGTGTACCACGTAAATTGAGCCAAACTTTAAAAAGATGCAAATGCCACGTAGCCGGACCGAACTAAGGTAAGGTTGTCTGCCCTCGCTTGGAGATACTCAGATTATTATTTTTTTCATTCCACCTAATTATATGATTAATCCTAACTTATTGATCAACTTCCTAATTATTCTAATTAGATGAAAATAGTCAATGAGAAAATTCTACAGTAATATGAAAAACTCCCTATACAGCTTTCTGTAGCTCCATACGTGCAACATTAAATTGTTTTCCGAGTGTGAAAGAAGCCCGCTAATACTTGCAGAGTACCTCGAGCAGCCAGTCGCTCGGCAGTCTTGACGCCGAGCAACGATGACCACACAAGTAACCCGCGAGAACTCATAGCCCCGATGGGCGGTATGGATGACGTCGTTATCAACACACGTGGCATATAACTGTTGCTTTTAAAACTGAATGCTGCTAAAGGCGGAGGACCCGATGGCTTAACTTGTAGCGCATTACTACGTGCCACAATAGTCCGGTCGCACAAAGACGATGGCGACACGCCTAGCATGCGGACGGTGCGGGAGCCGTTTAATCGGCGGAATCAGGCTGGCTGAACGGGCTCGGCTAAAATGTAATTTGTGGGCACCAGGGACCAGCGTCTGTCTGGTTTCTTTTTTCACCCACGAATTGGTGACTCCGGACTTCCGGACCCCAACCAGTAAGCGGCATCGACTCGGCCGCGAACTATCGCTCATGCTTGACGTATGCGCTCGGTCACCCGCCTCAGGCGTTTGCCTTCTTCCGAGGAAACGCTGGTGCGCTGGCGCAAGCATTTCTTTTTTCTAAGTATGTTACAAATATGAGCACAAAGCTCGGTCGGGGACCTGTAGGTCGATCTACAGCCGATATGCCGAGCGAAGCGCCTGCTTGAACGCATCCGTGTATGCATCTATTCTCGCTTCTTTTCTGCTGGGCTCGTATATTCGCTTTGTTCTCTGTGATTTCCACTCGTCGTTGAGCAACGGCGCAGCCGTCTTTCCCAGCCGTTGTTCTGCACGTGCGTGCTGAGATTTATTCCCCTCTCAGGAAAACCCTGAGTGGCGCCACCACTGCCGGGCTGCATTGCTGCTGGTCCCTACAACCATCCGCTGATTCTCGCGCGAGCTGCGTACAATTACACGCGCGATGTAAACGTGAAAACGTAATACCCGCGGTAGAACGAGCGTGCACACGCAAGGTTGACGGGGGGGGGGGGGAAGCTGCTCTTTTTTCTCGCGCATTCTCTGTTTCTTTGCGGCTGTAAAGTCCCGACTCTTGAGTGGAAAGCTTCTTTGTAGACTAACATCACTGCGTCACTCGCACAACGAATTTGAACCAAGCGCAAAATTTGGCCTTCACATTAACTTGGGCGAGGTTCCCGTTTGCGATTGCACGAAAGCCTTGCGGAGTGTGAGCCAGGGCTACAAATTAGGGGGTATGCTGTGCGCCTGCGATTATCTTGCCATTTGCGTGATAAATGTAACCAAACTTCGCTGGTATAATGTAACGATGCTGTTCTGATCATCTTATTTTTCGTGCCGCGCTATGTGTATACGCTATCACCAGGGTCGGTTCGCGGTGGATAATACTAAATGAATAGAATCAAAATAAAGGAACCCTTACAATATTCTGGAACCGAACAAAGCGTGCTACGCTTAGCTAAGGATTGTGTTGAAGACATAGTATAAAAATTATTTAAAGAAAGATAAGAGGCTGCTTGGGCTGGTTGGTGAAATATTAATTTAGACAAGGAAAAGATCCCTTTTTGACTTGCACCCTAATATTCTAGCATAAATTAAAGAATTTCCAACTAACCACTCTCAGTTCGTTTCTATCAACCATCACAGCTCCAGCTCAGGTTTAAAGACACAGGTTTCAGTATTGGCGAAGATTTTTCTCGACCCGTTCGAAATGCACGAAAGCACCATGTGGCTTTGGCCAGGACCAAGTCTGCGCCTTTTTTCCGTCTGATGTAAAACGCTGCACATGGGACCTAAACAGTACATTTTTGACCAAGAAACACGCTCAGTCAAATAAATCGCCTAGGAATCATTTCGCCGTCGGAACACGCGCAAGCAGCCGCGGACTTACCGTCGAGTTAATCTTGCCTTTTCCATAATTGCCAATGTACGCAGTTTCGTTCCTGAGCGCGAAGACTTCTCTAATCTCCTCTCGTCGTCTGGCAGCAACTTAATCTTAACTGAAACGTGGCTAACAAGCGACATATATCAGATAATGAGGTTTTGGATGACTTACCCAATTTTACCGTTTACCGTAATGATCGTCAAGGCACATGTGTGGGAGATGTTCTTATTGCTATTAACAAGAAATTTCATGTTCATTTGTTATCATTATTTCATACCTAGAAATATTATGGTTAAAATGCAGCGCCCCACTGGAAACCGTTCTTTTTGGCGTCTGCTACAGGGCTCCTAACAGTAACCCGAAAATTCGCGCATAAACTTAACGACGTACTCCTCCAGATTACTGGCAAACACCCCAATGCTCAAATTCTTTTCTAGGGAAATTTTACCTACCCAAGTATAAACTAGCAAACCGCAGGCCCTCTAACTGCTGGTAACTCTGAAGCAAGGGACTTTGTTGACGTGTGTTTGAACTTTAAACTGAGGCAAATGGTGCTCGAACCAACTCGCGTTACGCACGGATCATCAAACACTTTGGATTTAATTCTAACCAACAACCCCGAAAGTTTGCCATCGATTACTTGCCTGCGTGAAATAGCGATCATAAGGTTATTCACGCCATCTTCAAGTTTAACCTCACTCCCCGCCAAACGTTGCCTCATCAACTCATCATTGCCCACTCGTCCTAGCGTAACACTTTCGGCAGTGATATCAATCGAATTCACTGCACAAGGCATCATGAACCTTATCGACACAATTAAACTCTCATCAGCGGCTGGAGTCGACGAAATCAACTAAAAATATTTAAAAACGCAAAACATATTTCATCCATATATATTTCATTACTGTTTTCTCAGTCGCTTTCAACAGGAGCCATACTGGACGACTGGAAGGTGGGGAGGGTCATTCCGGCTCACAAATCAGGTATAAAAGATTACCCGTTAAACTATCGTCCCATCTCCTTAACCAGCGTGCCTTGCAAACTATAATGGAACATGTCATTTATTCACATATCATCACCTTTCTAGATTTCAACAAGTCCCTTCATCCGACTCAGCACGGGTTTCCTTGAGGACTCTCCTGCGAAACACAAGTGGCAATCTTCACCTTCAACCTGCATTCTAACCTTGACCGTAACCGGCAGACCGATGCATTGTTTTTAGATTTCGCGAAAGCATTTCACAAGGTACCACAGCAACCCCTATTAGTAAAACTCGCCGTTTTAAATTTGCACCCTAATATTCTAGCATGGAATAAAGAATTCCTAACTAACTGCTTTTTCGGTTCTTTTCTATCAACAATCACAGCTCCAGCACTCTGCCTGTAACATCGGGCGTATACCGCAGGGATCTCTTCCCGGATCGCTTTTGTTGCTCATATATTTGAATGATCTAGCACTCCAAGTATCGTGTAAAATCCGTACCTTCGCCGACGGCTGTGTAACTTATCGTACTATAACTAGTACTTCGGATCAAGCTACCCTTCAAGGCGACCTTAACCGCGTACATGAATGGTGTGGCCTCTGGTTAATGACGCTCAGCGCTAACAAATGCAAACTGGTCTTACTTCATTGTGAACACAACCCCTTTATTTTTTCCAATGCAGTTGCGAACTCACATATAGAGAGCATCCATTCATTCAAATATCTTGGTATCATCTTCTGCAGTGACCTTTCTTGGCAAACAGACATTACCGCAATCATTCATCTGCCAACAGATCTCTAGGATTCATAAAACGTCATGTTCGTCATGCGCCTCAACACGTGAAACTGCTGGCATACAAAACACTCATGAGACCTAAACTTGAGTATGCCCGTCCGACCTGGAACCCGCACCAAATATACCTAAAAAATTCACTCGAATCTGGTTAAAATCGCGCCAATCGCTTCGTCCATTCTTCATATTGGTATAACATCAGCGTTTCATCCCTGAAGACAAACTCCGGTCTGGAAAGCCTCGAAGCTCGCAGCCGCATCGACAGCCTCTGTTTGCTCCACAAGTTTCACGATAGCACTCTAAATCAAACACCTTACATTACTCATCCGACCCGCGTATCTCACCGCACTGCACATCCGTTTCAGATTGCCCGGCCCCTTTCTCGAACTACGACTTTTTCAGGTTCCTTTTTTCCCTGCACTGTTGTGGACTGTGACGCCCTCCCCGCCGACGTCGTCGCCATTACGTGCCCACTGTCACACACAAATGCCGCAACCGCTTATATTATAAGGCTGTGACTTGTATTTATTTGTTGAATATATTAACCCACCCCTTATGTAATAACCCCCCTCCTCCCCCCCCCCCAAGGGGCTCCTTAAGGTGAATAAAGTGAAGTGAAAATGCGGAAGGAAAGAAGAATGCAACAGGATAGAGTGTACTGTCCGTCTAAAAAAATGTCTGTCTAGTGCGCTCTGTCCTGTCGCCTTCGAACTTCTTTCCACGTCTTGCGCACTAAAAAGGATTTTTCCTTGTCTAAAGTAAACAAAAGGGATGTGGATTGGGACTTCAGGCTACCCCTGAGAAAATTGGCCTGAGCCCACTCACACGCTTTCGCGCTTAGGTTCCACAGCGTTGCGCGCAGAATATAATGACACAAGGCAACAACGTCGCGTTGCGAGACACTAACGGATAAAAAAAAAAATAAAGCCTCGCCATCCTGGCCCTGCTAATGTGTATGTCCACCGAACCTGTTGAAAACCACCACTGCAACTGCTGAGGAGGGTACCAATGCTTTATGGCTTTAGAGTAATGTTTAGTAGTAGTATTGTAAAGTACTAGTAGCAATGGCAATAATGGTAATTTTGACAGCACGCCGCCTTGTACAGCGGGGCTGTAACAACATTGAAATCAGTTGCTGGTAATATTATATACGAAAGGGTGGGGACGTCACACTCCACGTCGCAAGCTGGCACCACCGCGGCAGTGTGCGCAACGGTGAGCTTAATTTTTGGTGTTTTACGTGCCAAAACCACGACGTGATTATGAGGTACGCCGTAGAGGGAGGCTCCGGAACACCTGGGGTTCTTTAAAGTGCACCTAAACCTAAGTACACGGGTGTTTTCGCATTTCGCCCCCATCGAAATGCGGCCACCGTGGCAAGGATTCGATTCTGCGACCTCGTGCTTAGAAGCCCAACACCATAGCCACTAAGCAACTACGGCGGATCACAGTAATCTTTACCGGGAAACGTATGCAGAGAACACTACGTGCTTCGCATTGCTATCACGAATGCTTTATCATCAATTTGTGGTTCGGATGCTTGTTTTGAGCTTGTTATTAACTGAAACGTATGATGGGGCGCGATCGGAGATCGTTGTTCGAAACGCAGGGCCGCAATCTTGTACGCGTTCGAAAAGCCAACGTTAGGCTTCGTCTCACACAATTGTCCTATAGGCCGCGCCGATATCGCGACCCAGGACAGCCTATGCCAATCGCGGGAGGCGAAACTGAAGGCAAACTGAACGTGCGTTTCGAACAACGATCTCCGATCGCGCCCCTGTACTGCATGTTGTATATGAGATTCCAAAGAATGTATGTACTGTTCGTTTCACTTTGCTGAGTGTTTGTAGCCTCTACCTTACAGGGGTATGAGCCATTGCATTTGTTGCTTGCTTAGGGAAGTATGAATGCTTAGCTCTTACGAGGGTATGAACCATTGTTGATGATAGTTTTCTGTCGATGGACACCAAAAAATCCCAGCATCCTAGGCGCATACAGCCTCGCTGCAAAAAGAAATGAATTCTAATAAACTCTATAAACTTACGTAGAACACACGCTACAAAGAAATGGATAATTAACGCATATTTTCAGGGCCACTACGCACATTAAGTGATCATGCTTGAGCACCACTTAAGATCAGAACACAACGCCGTGGTATTAGAATTAGCTAACCTGTTCCAGGCGATTCTCGCTACTTGCGATAAACGTAGAAGAAATGTGACGGGTCATTTTTGCTCGTGGAAGTTATCGATGCTGTGTTACCGAAATGAATTTTCATCTTTCAAGCATTGCTCTAAAATAAAAGAAAGAAAGCATTGTTTAATACTCGCTCGTCACCTGTGTCATAATCGTCTCATTAGAGAACGTAGTCGTCGGAATGAAAGCGATGTAGAGTTTGCTACGATTTCATCAATATTGTAAACAAGACATAAAAGTGACCCTTAAAACAATCCCTGGGCTACAGTTGACGTTAGCTGGACAGGTGATGACAATGTATGGTTAATTGTGACGGCTGTAGTTTGAAAGAAGGACACGGAGGGCATGCTGGTAGGCGGGAAGCAGAAAGCATATACAGACGCTATCGGCAAAAAGAAAAGTATGTGAATCGAAAAGTCTGTGAAGTAGCCGGCGAAAAAATTGCCCGCATTTCTCAATGAACATCGAAATAAGTCAATCAAAAAAGGCTTGTAGTTTGCCTGTGCATGCTTCTGGGAAGTCTGCCGAACAAAATTTCGTTCAGAGGACTTGTTTCTTTGGTAGAAACCATGTGAAGTGCCTTCAGTATTGTTTCAACTACTGAGCTGGACATAGTCAACGAGAAGACAAATGTAACAGCCAAGGTGACGCGCAAAACCGAAGCACGTTCGTACTGTGCAGTAGAAGCGGTGTGTGAACGTTAGTTTTGCAAAATGCCGAATATATTCGGGGAACCGAATATACCGAACGAATTTGGGCATTTCAGTTCGTATTTTTATATGCAAAACAGAAGAGTTATGATCAACATCACTGTGTATATTTGTAGCTGTGCTGGTACAGATAGATAAGTAGAATAGTACACGTGTATGACAGATACGATAAGATAGATGCTGTCTCAAAAAAAAAAGAGAGAGAGAAGTGATAAGGAGCACAAGGTAAACAAAAGTAAATAAGTAGACAGATAAATAAATGGAATAAATAAAAAGAAGAAACGTAGAGATACAGAATGAGGTAAGGAAAAAGAGTGTGTCGTGGAAGGTTTATGGCGAGTTCAATGTTAACCGTCCGGGAAACGGTCTTGACGCCTCGTATGAACTGTGATTATTCCTGTAGGATACGTATCCTCGGAAGCAAGTGCTACAAATACTCAGACACACGAGAGACAGTGAAAGAAAAAAGTAAGGAAAAGCGCTAGCAGGTTCATCGAAGCGGTTGTATCACACTATAAGGAAACCGGGAAATCACCTTTGGGCTCGGCATGAACCTTCGCGTCTGGCTCGTTCAAAGCCGATTGCGCCTTCCTTCGCTCACCGTTGTGATGAGCGGAGCGTCCGGACAGGGAGGGTATCCCCGTGAAGGGGCCACTCGTGGGGCATACGGGGCGAGTGCACTTTCCTTTTGTTGCTCTTCTCGACTTCATCTTTGCCAGAGGCTTCCTCATCGCCTGTTACATGAAAATGCGGCGTTTCTTTCACGTCTGCACTTGGATACTACGTATATAGAAAAAGGAACTGCCTCGCAGTTGCCTTCGGGATACCCCGCGCTGGTAACGCGTGCGGGAAACATCTGCGCAGACGAGAGTAGGCAATGCAGTAAATGGAAGTGGTGACGTGGTCAAGGGCACACTCATGGTATATTCTCAGTTGCCAAGCGAACACTAGAGCAATATTAAAAAAAAAATACTTGTACGTAAGAGCGTCTCCTCATTGGCCGGTGCTCGAACACCCGTCATTCAGTATAGCGACCGGCGGGATAGCGATGTCTTCGCAGTGACGGCCAATGGCCGACGTGTCTTATGGAAGAGACGCTTTCTGGGCTTCTGAGGCAAAAGAAACCTTGTGACTCAGAGAGAGAGAGAGAGAGAGAGAGAGAGAGAGAGAGAAAAGAGATGAAAATGAAGTTACCCTGAGTAGCTGTTCCATTTGCTACTCTACAATATGGGAAAGAGAAAGGCTAGAAAATTTGAGGAGAAAAGATGAAAAGAATATGTCCCGACAAACACAGTGGAAGAAACTAACGGTGATTACAGTCTTTTATATAGAAAGTGTTTACCTGAGCCCGGCATAAACAGCTATAGCCGACTTGTCGGGCTGATGTTCACCTCTTGCAGTTTTTCTTAATGTACGGTCGGCATCCGTCGCACACCACCGACTCAATTCTACCATATCGGCCTTATACATCTAAATGTTAGCCCCTTTCTGCCACGGAAAGACATGCTGAAGAGTACCACGATCTCGCACGGGTTTTTATCTCCTATGACCAAGAGCACCAGAAGATCACTCGCGGTGACACTATACTTCTGCGCCCACGTTCCTTCCCAGAGCGCTTGTGTGGCTTTCAGTTCCTTCCGCTGCACCTGGTCTCTCTTCAAAGCTACTGCCCGAGTACAAAGGGCCCTACCATATCTTCGAACACGCATTCCCCGTCAACTACGTGATCGAACCTGTTGAACCATTTTCGGGCATGCGCCGCCGTGGACGAGACATTGCCAACGTCGTCGCCTCAAGCCGTACTATGATGCACTCATAGTGAGGAGCTGTTAGATTCCCTTTATATTCCTGCATGGGGGTAATTGTAGCGAAGAAGTAGAGTGAGCCTCCTCTCCAGTGCTTTTTAGTGGGTTAATCTCTCCAGCCCTTTTGGTCGGGGAATGCCACTCGTGCTGAGAGTCCGTGCCTTGCTCTGAGGGTTGACCCAAACGCTGGTGACTAATAAACACCTTTACGTGTGTTACTTATGTCTTCACAGTTGTCTAATCTGTGAAAGAAAATGCTCTTCGCTCATTAATACATTCTTTACTCTCAATATGGTCGCATAAATTTATCTCGCCACATTGCACGCCAGTTGTCAACGTACGATACTCATTCTACATATAGAATACATGCCCTAACAGGAGGTATCCTGATAGTTATAGTTTATACTTTGGAAGCTCCTTCTGTGTTACGTAATACTCAGTGCGTTCCGTGTAACAGAATAATACTTGAATAAACTTGAACAGTCGCAAATACGCGCACTCCGCGCAACCAATGGCGTTGCAAGGAGAAAGCAGATTCGCGATTGCTTGCGCAACCCGTATTGCGACCACCACATGCATGAAGGAATGAAGACAGTCAGGGCCGCCCTGCGATCATGCATTGTGTCAGTGACATTCAAGCATGGACACGGGCACAGTGACAAATGAATACACAACGGGTTTCTTTGCACACGCGAGTTGTTTCGTCACTACTTCAGTCAACTCGTTCGGGTTGCCTCTTGCGGGAGTAGAGTTCTGCCTCTCCATACACTTGCCGCTCTCTTCACTCTCGGACGCGGCGCTCGGTTGCCATCCTCTATCGGTGAGGCACGCTAAGCTTAAAAGACCAAAGGGGGTAGGGGGGGGGATGCTGCGGGGGGGGGGGGGCCCGCCCCTTGACAATTCTATTTACAATACTCCTACTAAATCTGTGCGGCTGTAGGGCGGCGCTCATGACGATGACATTGCGGTACGCGACGGCGGCGCTGGAGTACAGTTACTTCCACGCAAAGGGATTATTACGCAACTGGGACAAGAAAGAAAAATCGAAAGGCAACGAAAGTCCTCAATAGGAGCGCATCGCTTGTGCCACATGACACCGCGCTGCACCGAGGCTTGTATTACGCGCCATACGTTTTCTTTTTTCGCTGTGCTTTCTGTCGTCGTTCATTAGCTTAAGTGGCTGCTTGACTGCGCCCCTAACGTTTCACGTGCCTGAAAGACGTAAGCGGGGAAGGGAACTAGTGCTCTGCGGCCTATTTTAGCTCTATTGTTGGGAAAATGCAAGAGGAGTAATTGCCCTGTCTAACTCGACGGCACAAACGAGGGACGGAGACAAGTCCTTCGAGTCAAGAGCAGCCTGTTATTAATTTCCTGGTTCGTCGGGCAAATGTGCCGGTTATAAGACGCCTATTATTCCACCTCAGCAAGAAGGATGCGTTGTTGATAAATCAAGCTTCAGGCTTCGGTTGCTTCCTCGTTCTGCTTGACGTGGCACGTGTACTAAGGAACTAAGACATCGGCAGACGTTTGTCGTGCATATCTATATATGCCTCGACAACGCATAGTCTTCATTGTTGAAATTTGTTACATTCTGCCACTAGATGAAGTACTTTTTACGCCGCATATTTCCATACACATTGTAAGCTATATTGCCAGCTAAATGAAACTCTGGAACTTGTTCTCTTTTCGCACTGGTTTTAAGCAGTGATGCTTATTAACATTGTACTGCTTGTGAGGACGCACTATGTTTTTCTTGTACTTTCTCGAAAGCGTTTTCTTTCTTTTATTCTCTGCCCTTATAGTTCGTTCGTTCTTTCTCTTTCTTTCCTTCTTTCTTTCTTTCTTTCTGTCTTTCTTTCTTTCTTAACAGAGTGGAAAGTAAACACTGTGCTCAGACAGATGAACGCTATGTAATAAATAACAAACTTTCTTTATTATTGCGTTCATTGTACTTGTCTGCGTTAGCCACTAGAACCCTGCAGGAGCGAACGCGGTGATCCTACTGCGGAACATCGGCTATGGCAACGGCATAGGGAACTCTACCCCCGAGATAACGACATGTTATTAAAATATCTTCAGTTGCCGGGTCGAAAATCAGCTTTCTTGTCTGAGGTAGCCACGATGTTCAAGTATCGGGGCTCATAATTAAAAAGATCATCCGCTTGAGCAACTCAACATGGCCCCACCCATCGTTCTTGCGAACTTATGGCCACGAAGTAATCAGCCCGCACCATATTTCAACCATACGGAGGAAAACAAATGTTGTGAACTCGACCTCAGTTTTCGGAGTCACTTATTAGCAATGCTTAAGCAAAGAACGATGCATATACAAGCTGGAAAGCACATTTGTTTCATAACAAGAAAGTTGTTTGTTTCGTCGATATGCGAAGCAAGGACGTGATAGCTGGCGCAATATTTTGTGTATGCATTACGTTTTGCGCTGTTTATTGCGGTAACAGTGAGAGTAACCGTTTGCAAATGTGCACGAGCAATCTTTTTTCAAGAAAAAGAAGAAAACTGGTCACTGATGCTAGTGATGGTCCGAGTCGTCTTAGTTTCTGTGGGCGGCGCTCTCCGGTGCAGAAGCGGAGAAGCACGACTCTTCCCATCCCCTGTTTCCCTGTCCTGCCTTTCGTTTTCTGCCCACTCGCTTCGTTTATATAATTTCACCTTGGCGCTGATTTTTGGGTAAGTCGCAGAGCATGCATGTAGTTAGCCCTTCATCGTAATGAGCGATCAAGAGGCCAGGCGTAGTATGCTCAAGGCGCACTGTTCTTCACTGCACCATCGGCAGGTTGTCTGAGAGGTAAAAGTTCTGACTCATGTGCGCTCTGTGGGTCCAGAGTTCCGGTCTTCACAGGGCGCGGTGCCAGTTTTATTGCGAAGCTTTCTTTGCCTACCATCTCATGGTTTTGGCTGGGCCGGGTTCTTGGCAACTTAAGACAGAAAGGCAATACCCAACACATATCGAGATCTCCTGGAATGCCACCTGGAGGAAGGCTAGCAATGCCAGGCACCACACGGCAAGCTCGACCGCGAACATGTTACTACCTGGCGCCTCTTACAGACCAACAGCACGGCCCTCTACTACATGCAATACATCCCGGAGTCTACCAAGCGGCATTGTCTATATTGTCTAGATCAGCCGAATATATTTTGGCTCGTGGTACTGAACGATTCTCACACGCCCAGACCAGTGTCTTGCCCTCTACCATATCATCTCTACCACCCTGGTAGGTCTTGCTGTCCAAACCGACCCTGGAGGTACAGCTCTGGCGGACCGTCAGGGTGGCGAGGGTATCTGACAACTACGACTTCCTGGAATGACGAAGTCCGCCAAAAGAAACGCAATAACCGCTTCAATAAACGTTTATACAATCAATCAATTCGAACTCAAGCTCCCAGTGCGGCAGCCCTATGCTTTGACCATTGGGCCACAACCGCACATACGCTTCTCTTATGCCAGCGCCAACTAGCTCCTTGCGATGATCGCCCACACCATGACATATACACACAGCGGGTGGTGGTGGTGGTAACAACTTTATTGAGATTCTGCTCAGGTAGGATCTGGCAGGCCCGAGTCCTAGGATGGCCCCTCAAGAGGATCGACCCTTTCGACACACAGCGGGTAATCGGCATAGGAGCGTGTCCGCGTGCTGATAATGATGACGACGATGATTTTCATGCAATGGCACATGCCCACAATGGGAGATTGGCCAAGAAGCGGGAGGAACATTTAAAATAATTAAGAAGAAATGAAGAAATATAAGCATATAGAACGTTTGTCACATTACGTAGCACTGGTACGTGAGAGCACATGTACGTGCAGGTCTCCTTTACGCCAAAAACACAGGAATACAATGGGCAAATTTATAGCGTTTCCTTAACCGCTGCACAAAAGCTTCACTTCATATAGCTTCCAACATGTGCGTTGTATCTGCACATGTTGCTTGCGGCATCGGTGGTGGACATCAAGACTACTAGGAGGGTCAGCTCATAGCAGTCATCGCTGTACAAGCGAATGCATTCCCAGGCCCGCAACTCTCGAAATCACTTGGCCGAGGGAACTCAATTGCACGGCCAAGGATTGAAGTGCGAAGAAATGAGGTAAGTGTGAACCTCCTTGATAGGATTTTGTCTCTTCAGCCATACCGTCTTCTGTATTTTCCGCACCACGACCACCGAATCTTTCCTAGTGACCATGGAGCAGGAATGCACTCCTCTCAGTTGTTCGAGCCCTTCTGCGATTGTAGAGCGGAAGGCTCTTGGAAAAAGGTCCGCGCAGGACACCTATCTGTGTAGGTGTTGCACAGAGATAACCCGTAGTAAAGGGTGTAGTATGGCCATGTAACAGTATGCCCACGTCTGTAACAACAACAACAACAACAACAACAACAACAACAACAACAACAACAACAACAACAACAATAATAATAATAATACTAATAATAATAATAATAGTGTGCCCTATTTCAAACTGTCTGTTTTGTTTCTTGCGCCCATTGCTTAAGCAGGCGATCAATCAGTTCGTGCTTCTATTCTCCTTGTCGAGTAGTCATACCAAGTTTGGGTAGCGCGCTGTGAGGGAGTTTTCGAAGGTCGGGCGCTGGGCCCCGAAACTACTGCGATAACTGATGAGAATGCTTTGATGCGTAGATACAATCGTTAAATTGTAAAAATGGCGCAAGCTTTCAGTTCACACACTTGAATGAAACTCTAGCGCTTTGCGCAGAGCAGCAGGTAGAATCTGACAAATAGCTAGGTCCATCAAAATGGCTAAAAACATCCTTACTTCTCTACTTCTGGCTCAACCGGTCATCAAGGTATTGTCAGCTCAAAATTTCGTAGCGTGCATAATTTGCATAACACGAGGACCATAAGAAACAATGAGCCGCGCAATAAGCACTCCTGAGCAACAAAGTGCCAAATGACGTTCACGGCATGCTTCTGCTAGACGTACGGTTCATCCGTATAAAGCCGAGTTATTTTGGTGCCGTGGCCTCTGCTTGGCAAACATTCTACCTTATCCTGCTGCACCGTGCAATTGAAACCTGTGTACGAGCGTTTTCAGAATGCGTAATGTCACGGGAAACAGGCAGCCGAGTGCACTTTGCGAAGCGAGCGCCCAAGTAAGTGCAGCGTCTGTACGTGCTCTACTCTTCACAAAATTTTAGGCATCACCTTTTTCACAGTGCATGAACCGGTAGTTTACAGCCACGATGAACGCACAATATCGCGAATCTCGGGAAGCTTCATCAGGCACCCCTAGTCACCGGTTCCTAAGTTGCAAAACAAAGCACATGCAATTAAAAAAAAAGTCGATCACTTTGTCGAACAGGCAACTTAAAGCAGAGATCCCGAGACCAGCGTTCTGTGGGTCAAGTATGAGCACCGAGTACCAACTGTCAGCCCATCGTAGGCCACAATGCAAAAGGCGGCGCTATAACGTAAAGCCGTTCAAAACTGTTCTATTCAAATTCTGCAATCAGCTCTCCACGATTAGTCAAAAACTTTTTTTGACCACCCTTATTTCGCTTGTCTGTCACGCGACGTCACGAAAACCACGATAGCTCCCCATCTGATATGACATGCACACAGTGATTATGCATGATTGGACCAAACAAAAGAAAATAGTTATTTCTCATTCAACGCTTTTTTTCTATTAGCCCTCGCCTATTGGTCAAAAGTTTTCGGGCTGCACCCATTTCACCTGCCTGTCACGCTACTTCACAAAACCGCGAAAACTCACCGCGTCAAAGTGACGTATAAGCGTTAAAGATGCATTACTATGCCGAACAAAACTGATTTATTTTCTGAATAGCAGCAGGCTGCCCCGTTCCGAAAGGAATAAAAGATGACTGCCGCTGATCGCTCAGGCACTGGCTACTTGCACCTGCCGGAGAGCATGGGTTTATTTGCGTATAATAAAGCTTCTTGCGGGGCCTTGTAAAGTTTTTGAGCACTTTCAGCACGTTTACGACCCCGCTCTGCCAACTCTTCCTTGCTGAGGATCCGTTTTAGCAGCATTCTTAAGCTTCCGTTGCACGCCACCGCGGCTTTCGACCAACCACCGCAAGCTAAGTAAGGGGAAGCGGACCAATCGCAAACGCCGGCACCACCATCTTCATGCAGCTACGGATTTTCAGTGCAGTGGATCGGCCCCATCGGCCCCATCGAAACCCTCTCCACTTGAGCGTGCTCTTCGCCTCCTGGCAACCGATTACAAACGAAAAACCGTTCAATGTAGCCAATGTTATTTGTTTTGGAAGTAAAGTGACTTCCTATAAACTAAGAAAGCGTTTGATTGGGCTGTTGAGGCAATGCTGTGATTCACCGCTCGATGCTTGCGTCGGCGGTTGCGCAAATTTGATGTCAGGAGATTGGAATAAAATATATTGGAATAGTTTTATGTTATAAGGCCCAGGGTTGAGAACAAGACAGCACTAGTTAGTTGCGAATCAGCACCACCTACAGATCAGCTTACCATGGCCGATGAACTACCATAACCGAAGCGTGTCTCCACATCTTCGCTCGAAATGCTGTTTCTTTAGAAGGTCGGTGTGTGTGTGTGTGTGTGTGTGTGTGTGTGTGTGTGTGTGTGTGTGTGTGTGTGTGTGTGTGTGTGTGTGTGTGTGTGTGTGTGTGTGTGTGTGTGTGTGCGCGTTTCCCCCAACAACCGAGAGAAAGCGCACGTCTGTCGAACAGTACGACAGAAGAATAGCGGGAAATACGGTAATGTGGCATGCTGGATATAAGAAGTGGATGACACCTGTTCTGCAGCAGGGAGCAAGAGACGATCATAGCAGCGAATACCTTTGTAACGCACAGTTGTTGTGCAAGCGAGGTTGGCACAAGTGGCTGACGACAGATATTGCAATACACGGCGGACAGGTCATGAATACGTCGATAACGATAGTGCCGGGCCGTTCCCTACTCTTGAGCTGTAATTGTGATCGGTAGTTATCATTTTGCCTACTGCATTAGAAAGCCGGTCATTCGTCATAAGGAGAAAAAAAAGAAGATTCCAGGAAGACTGAAGATAGAAACTGCGGAGTACATTCTCGTCATCCGCGTGTTCTTCACCTGCAGCTGGCGTAAGTTACTTATTTATTTATTTATTTCAATAAGCAACCTACTACTACTATATAATATTGCAGTTCCTGCTCCTCACAAGTGTTAATCTCATTTTACTCTGCAGCCACAACAGCAGCAGCACCAGCAAAAAACTACATTTTAAAGGTCACGTAACAGGGTTGATAATAAAGGAACAAGATGTACACGTGGTTGCACGATCAAGGTTTTCTTAGAAAAACAAATAGAACATTGATAAAATTAGTGACTTGGAAGAATTTCTGCCGTGCGGTTCCTTTGTTTCTCCTCCTCGCATACGTTTCTGCCGCGGGTGGCGTTTTGCGCACTGCAAGCAGCGCTCGGTGGCGTCTGCTAAGTCGAGTACGTCGGGTGTGGTGGCTCAGCCGCACGCATAGCATCTACAATCGCGCATGCAAGGCGGAAGCACAACGCGGCAGAGACAATTTTTAATGGTCGGCCTGTTGTGTACATACAAGCGCATAGACTACGGCTTAGCCGATGTGCGCAACTTTCTAGCGTAGTGAAACGAGACATGTAAGCAGGCACTTACGCAGGATTTTTTTTTCGGGAGGGGGGGGGGGGCAACCCAAGGTAACAACTTTTCTGTGCAAATAAGGGGGGAGGGAGGGGGGCTGCCTTTACTAGTGTGATCATCATCATCAGCCTGTTTTATGTCCACCGCAGGACGAAGGCCCTCTCCCTGCGATCTCCAATTATCCCTGTCCTGCGCCAACTGATTTCTAATTTCTTATTTCTAACCATTTCTAATAGCGTTTCTTTTTTAATTAGCTCTGGAAGAAATACAGAGAAATATGTATTTCAGGAACAATCACAGTTGTTTTGGATCCCTCGTTTACTGCTTACCAAGTTAAATGCCAAAACCGACTCGTATTGTTATATGGGAAGTAGCGTAACGATGCGTGGTCGCTAGTCCTGCACAACCGCGTAGAGTGCAGGACGCTGCCGTTCTAGACGTACTCAGCCCACCACGGAATGTTAGAGAAACACACACATAAGCATAGCAGAGAAGCGGCTCCGTCTGGCGGTTAGACTGATAACGGTAGAAGCGTCATTCAAAACACACAGAATCCTTCGCCATTTCCGGCGGCGTTTCCGCTACTTCCTTCTTAAATAAAAGGGTATTGATCCAAAAATAGTTTCACAAGCAACAGGTAAATTTGTTAATTTTCGCTTTTTCCTTCCTGTTTGGGTGTCGCCTCGGCTGTCTCTTTAGTAGTTCGCTTAGTTTCTCAACTCTTTGTGGCTCTTGTTTCCAGTTGACAATTTTTCATTAAATATGCTGTACAAATAAGGAAAACCCAGACGAGGTAACGGGTGACATTCATGTATTGCTTATGGGTTTAAATGTTATTTCAGGGTTTCATCATGCAACCTGTTTCACATGATTTTATGTTCCACCTTAGCTAACCTATATCACGGGTATATGGTTCCGAGGATATGCCAGCGTCGCGGCGAGTCGTCACTCGAAGAAATAATGAAGCAAAAGGAAAAGTTAAACGCAACTAGCATTAGACAGTTTTAGAATAGCGTTTGTCGCCTTGCGTACGTTGAACGCAATCACGTTTTCGGGACGTTACGGTGAGCGTCCTTTCGAGACTTTTCGTTCACCGTACGGGAACGCAAACGTAAGGGAGGCGTTATAAAACAGGGCGCCGTTTGGTGCCTCGTGCCAAACTTATCCAAGCCAAGACAATCCATTAACAATCATCCTGTCGTTGTTATGCCGACGCGTCTCGGGTGCAGGAATCGCTGAACGATCTCGTAAATTGGACGCGCTATGCGCTCATAACTAACTTTCCAGACGAGTTTAGAGAAAGCGAAAGCTCAATTCAATAGTTACTGGCGATCAACGCGAGTCAGAGCGCAGCCATCACGAGCGGGTGCCATGGGTGCCGCCTGGTTCGACAAACGCTATTTCTTAGCGTACGTTAACATTCGAACGTTACATTTTCCAAATAATGTACGTTATCATAGCGCACGTAAACTGCACAAACCCAATAACGTCCAGAGCATGCGCAGGGATGACAACGCTATTTCATTACGTGCGTACTGCGTTTACGTTTGGTTGCAAACGCTAAACTAAAACTGACTCCGGCTGTAACTCGTTACACGAGCATACGGATTAGCTGACAACGAATTGAGTCCCTTTCCTGGTCACTGGATCAGTCTAAACAAAGAAGGTTGAACAAAAGAAGCAACAGCGTGACTGTTACAATAGATAGTGACAACTGAATGCATCTTGAGTTAATCGCGCGGGCACCGAATCGATGAGGAAACTGGCCCACACACCCCAGGAGATGCCGATAACTGCAGCCATCCTACAGAGGTGAAAAAGGCAGCAAAATGTTCACCGCCGAATAGCTGTCAAGTCTCAAGTTTGATTTGGCAGCGCTTTAGGAATGTGAGGAGTGGTGGCGCGTGAGAGGGGGGGGGGGGTATGCCGCTTAGTTTCGGGGGGGGGGGCAGGGCCCCCCGGGCCCTGCCCCCCCCCCCCCTGGGTACGTGCCTGCATGAGAGGGTTGTTCATTCCGGTTTGGAAGAAAGACTTCAAGAGCTGGTAAATCTCTAGGCCGTACTGTCGCACGGCACTGCAATGAAATTGCCGAATTTGCTAATTTTAAGTTTTCCCTAAAGATTTTCTGCCCGTAACTTGAAAATTTGGTTCACTTGACAGCGAACTAAATACTCTCCTGTCATAATATGCTATGCACTCTAAACCTTGCTTGCAACTGTGCGACGTCTTCCGAACGCTGAGAAGGAGCAGCAGAAAAGAAAAAAGAAAATGCAGATATTTTGACCAGAAAAGCCTGTGGTTTGCTTCCCTATGCGCTGGGGAAGGGAACAGGAAAACAGAAAGATGAGAGAGAGAGAGAGAGAGAGAGAGAGAGAGAGAGAGAGAGAGAGAGAGAGAGAGAGAGAGAGAGAGAGTGGAAGGGGCTCCGAGGAAAGAGGAAAGAGGAAGAAAACAAATTGCTGCGCGTGACACCAGCGCGTATAGCTGAGACGAGATACACCACTGACGAGGAAATCTGCACCGTGGCTTTAGAAACAGCACGCAGCGAAGATTGAAAATACTGGCGCATATAAACTGAAGTCAGTTTCGGTGTCCTTTCCTTTAGTATAGAGGGTGTGTAAATTTTGATCGGTTATTTCGCCTAGGCCCCACGTTCCTCGTGCGAGGGCGTAATTGCGTACGGTATGTGAAAATCCGAGAATGGTTCGGCCCTGCTTTGCCTGTATCGCAAGGAGACACTCGAACTCTTATTTCCTTTTCTTTCTTTCTGGAACAAAAGTTGTAAAGTACACAAAAACAAATTAACTTCGGCTCTCCAGCGGCTTACTATGCGTGCTCCACAACAGGCGCCAGGTCTCAGCCATCTGTTCTTTCTTTCTGCGCCACCACTTGCTGCGGTCGAACTGGCACTCGTGGCGTTGCGTCAGCATTCTTCACAGGAAACCCTGAGGCATGGATCTCAAATGTAACACGTTAGACCGCTGCCGGCACAGCTTGCAGCTAAAGCACACCTGTGCCTGCATCACCTGTTTCATTCCATTGGCGCAGCGCTAAGGTGCAATTCTATACCCTGTGTTTCCCTTGTGGACTTATTGGATTTTTGAAGAAGCAACGAAAAGTAGCGACGTCTCCGGAACGTAGAAATCTGCTTAGATTTCACTCACGCCAAGCACTATACGCGACACCACTGCAGCGCAGCCACATATACGCTACAACCAATTCTGCGTTCTTTCGTTTGATCTCAATGCCAATAGGTTTGCATTTTAACGCATTCACTCCAGCTTATAGCAACTCCTGTAATGTAAAGCTTATAGAACTTATTCTTTTCCGTGGAGCGTTCGTGCTAAATGTGTCGAATGAACATAAACGCACATCTGTAAAAGCAGCGCGAAACATTCGTCACACGTCTTGAGCGTTGTTCGAACTCTCCGACGCTCGCACCTTCTGCAAGATGTATAGCATCGCTGGCACCCGCGGTCTCGGCGTGTAGGTCGGCTCGTCCCGTCTCTTTTCGTCAAGCGGAAGGCGAGGAGAGTGTCTGCCTTGTCAGTGCTTCGGGAAACACGGAGGTCGAGAAGGCGCCTGTCCCTTTGTCTTTGCGCGCACCTCTGAACACCGCAACGAGAACGTGGCGAAGCCAGTCTTCGCTTGTTTCTTTGTTGTGAAATGCAGCGGAGAGTCCTGGACGTGGGCGCCTCTCTGCTCCCCCGCGTACATCCTCGCGACCTGTGATTGCCTCCTACGGACATTAAGCAGAACAATAATAGTGAGAAAATGAAACCAACAAGAGTGTGATGCCAGCTGGCCGCGGGCGCGTCGTTTTGTGCGGGCTCGCTTGAGGTGCCGGCGTATGGCGGCGGCCTCCAGCACATTTGGGAATCCCAGTAGTCGGATATTCTCGACCGTCGCAACGCATGGACACGACTCTTGCGTCACCCTCGTCTGTGCGCAGCCGCCCTGAGCGACGTGCACGTTAATACGTCCGCATATTCACCGTCGGGATACCTAAAAGGGTGTTATTAAAGTCCAGCGCGTGCGACGTGTAGGTGTAACGCAATTATGTTATTTGGTAGCTCCTTGAGCTACCAGCTGTTCTGTACGCATTATTTGCGCATTTTGTCTATATAGCTAGATGGCCAAACAGCGACCCTAACGTGCCGGCCCGAAATCATAGTGTTGTTATTATGAATGTTATGCCAAAACAGCGTGTTGCAACACACCGTGCCTACTCAACACTGCGCTATTGAGCTCTGCGTTTCGTTAGCTGAGTGTGCCCTCAGTTCATTGCTATACGCACTTCTTCTGCATTCCGGGCGCCAAGCCCAGGCACGCTTGTACGCACGCCGCACACTCTCGCGCACGTACACCTATACACTGACATATGTGTGTAGGTACACGCGCTCACTAGGTAGATGTAAATCACCGGACATATAAATTTGCGCTCTTTGAAATGCAGCAGCAAGGCAGAACGGGCAGCGTGATACAGCGCTGTCCCACGTTTTTTCTCCGCATTCAGATGCCATTCTCTTGAAGCAAGGCCATCAAAGCTTAAACATCTAGCTTCTACAATCCGTGGTCGTCGCGTAACACTCACAGCGCAGGCCATTTGATTTATGACTATTATTACGTACGTGTTTTCTCTGCGTGCTCAATTGTTGTCGCAAATGCTCAAACAGAAACGCGGCATTTACCATCTGTACCCCTTCCGATCACTACCGCGAATGCTGCATCGCCTGAGTAGAAACTCAGCCTCTTGCGTGGGCCGATCTCAGATGCAGTGCATAGCCGCGCAAAAAGTAATTACATCACTTTGAAGTTTCTGTTATTGCTTCGCACTTTTAATATCTAAGTCTGCGAAGATTTAACGTAAACGGCATGCGCTGTCGGTGTTTTGTTTCATGACATTCGTTTGTGGGCTGTAATTCTCAAAATTCTGAGCAATATGTTTGTCAAAAATTCACGGAAAACATGGGGAAGTCGGGAGATGGAAATTCAAGACGATGAGCAAAACTACAACAAGGTAAACGCGGGAGCCAACACTGGGGAAGTGGACTTATCTTTTTCAAGGCCTTGAAAAAGACAAGTCCACTTGACGAAACGTTGGCTCCCACTTTTACCGTGTTCTCGTTTTGCTCACCGTTTTGTCAAGAATGTAGGGCAAGGTATGAGCAACTATAATGATAGAACTGTCTGGCAATGTCATCTAGCAAGTAACTCCGCCCGCGCCGGCGCAGGATTTTCTGCGACACGGGGCCCTAAACGCTATCGCGTTGAAACCGCAGGTAACATTGCTTCCAAACGAAATAATAATTGCGGAGTACAAGAGCACATGAAAGACAAGGCGCTAATTTTTCTTGATGACAATCGCTGACCCTTGTGGCGCAACACTGAATGTGAAAACAGTCCACCGTGCGCGCGAGAATGAACCGCTTCAAGCAGAATCGTGCTTCATGAAGCCTCCTCACGTATAAGAGGATTTGATTGCTTCAGCTTTGTGATAGCTTGATGTCAATTAAGCACATTACGCATGCGGTTTGAATTGCGCATGCGTATACTGTGACTCTTCCGTTGGACAACACTGTAAACAAAATGATACCACGGATGAGCTGCGGTAGGATGCGCGTGCTCATCCTTTTTTGTATATAACTTGCCAAGATTAATCTGCGCGCCTGCTTAGGCAATGACATTTCGTAACTAAAATAATAATAAATATTATCGTATGCATGACGATGACCGTTTCTAGGCTATGTTCGTTTATATATTACTTTCGCCAATGGCTTCTCGAAACAGGGTTGGCTTTTCACAAGGATTAATGTTCCAATATGCCTGAACATGCAGAGAAGCAGGCCGTGTGGCCGAAGTGTGCAGTGACGCGTAAATTGCGCCATCACCCTTTGCTGAGGACATCGTTTGCATGGCACGAGCTCGTGCACGCCGCAAAGTTTTGAAGGCTCAAATGAAAAACAGCCACTCGTGATGGGAGGTCTGCGTGACTCTCGGAATGGAAGGACCTCGCGCGGTCCATCCGGAAGGTCGTCAGACGCAAATTTGGTGCGTAATAACCCGTCCCGCCGCACCTGTCGCGCTTGCGGTGTGAGTCGAATAGTCCCGAGGACGTCTCCCATTGTGCCCGTTCCTCGTGCGGCTGCTTATTTCTACCCTACTTTCGGCCTTGTTACCTCACCTGCATTTTCCTGTTATTGTGCTGGGCTCTCTTAGCTGCGAGTTTCTTTCATTGTTGTTGTTGTTTTTGAGGTTTTATCTCTCCATCTCTCCATTACATTTGCCTGAGAGCAAAAGATATCGCGCCTGAAACCACCCGGCCACAGGTTTCGGGACGTGATTTTTCTGGTTCTTTTCTGCTTGCATTTTTCCCCCTTTTTAACAAACAACACACAGTAACTTCCTCTTATCAATTTGTGTTTTCCGCGTCGTCTGTCGGGCGTGTTGCTGGAGTGCAATCGATTTCGGCGTGCGGCGAGAAAACGAGTCTTGCCAATCAAGGACACGCGCCAAGGAAAAAGGAAAGAACGCTCCGCACACGTGTTCGTGCCTGGCGTCACGCTTCGCTGGACGCGATGCTCATGCCTCAGGCTCTGGCGCTCACTCGCACACGTCGCTGATCTTGTTTTCTTTTTTTCATCGCTGCTGCTGTGATAATAGAATGAGTTTGACTAGAAGAAGCTCCGCAAGACGATAAAGTTTCACAATTCGATACAGCACGTGTGCTTTTTTAGTAATTTTTAATACGCTGTCGCTGATAAAGCACGTCCGTGTAGATTCCGTTCTCCTAATTCTACGTGCATTTATTTGGAGAGAATTTTCACTGCGCACAGCAGGACAATTTATTTCATTTCTACGAACGAGAAGAAAGGGAAGACGCCAACGACAACATAGGGGAAGTTATTTGTACTTATTCATTGAATTAAACAAATGATAAATTAATGGAAATGAAAGTGGATGAAAAGACAACTAGCCAGTTTTTTTTTCAATCCCGCCTGCTGCCAGTTGTTTTTTTCATCCATTTTCATTTCCATTAACTTATCACTTCTCCTATTCAATTACTAAGTACAAGTAATTTCCCCTATGTTGTCCTTTGTGTCTTTGGTTGTTGGCTTCTCATGATTTGATTTCTACGAGACACTTATAGCTACGATTGCGTCAATAGCGAAAGTATTGTGAAAGATAAATGCGAACGGCTAAGCTGAAGCCTCGGCGCAATCTGTCGTCGCGATCGAATGCTTGTGAGAAGTTTTCTCCGGAGACCAATGCACGACTGCTTTGTCAGGCGCGCTACTGTTAGATTCGCGTTTGTAAGGGATAAAAAGAAAGTGTCAAAACCAAAATGAAAAGACGTAACAATGCTAACACATACAAAGGGGAGATTACGCTGTGCCCAGTAATCTCCTCGACAACAGAGGCCGCGTTCGTCCAGGGCTTGACGGGCTCTATTACATTTAACTTGGCAATCTGTGGAAGCTTCGGGTATAGAGCGAGCCAGTGGCATCGCACGTACAAGAATCTTTCTCTGCAGTCTTGAAATATTAGGTAAACTAGATAAAAAAATGGGGGGATTGAAACATTCACACTCACAAAACGGGATCGCAGCGACGACCCTATCGCAAACAGCGCTTGGTTGTTTTTCAAACGCGTGTTATTATCTACAAGTCCTTCTATATCAGGGGCGCCGCGAGACGGGAAGCAGAAAAGGATACGTAAAGCCTGTGAGGCATTGTGCGCCCCGTCGTATGGAAGCCCTTCAAATACGACACATGGATAGGAGAAATGCATACGGTAGTCAGCGTGTTCTGCCGCAATACTAAAAAAGGCTTTCGAAGCATGTATGTGACTTAAACATTAAGCATTAAATAGACTTCCGCCGTCACAATTGGCTCCGTATTTCTGAGATTGAGAGAACTGACAGACAGACAAAGAACTTTAATGAGGTCCTGAAAAGCGCCGCACTTACAGCAGCACCGCGGGCCGCTCCCACGTGGGGACGGGAAGGCCTAGCCTCACCGCCACATCGTGGTCTCTCTGGACAGCCCGGAGTTGTGGAAGACAGAAGCACAAAAACATTTACTGAACCATTCAGAGCGCAGAAAAGCGTGAATTGGCACGTCAGTAAGTGCACTAGCAAAGTGGGACATGTTCTGTTTGACTATTGCTTCTCATTCATTTTCACACATGAGATATTTTGGTCGAAACAGCGAGGGAAAATATCAGCAGACTTCAGTGCAATTCCTCTGGCGCAGAGCTCACTCACTGCGACAGCAGCAGATTCTCACAGCGTACACTGCTATCTTCGGTGTGTACTGCGTTGCCTTGCTCCACTGTGACCTCCGAAATACATGCACCTACGCCGCCACTCACTACATATAGTCCACGTGGCCCCGCAAGCTCCAAAAGCTGTATGTTAGCGCAGTTAGTGCCTGGCGGCTCCATACTTCACATTGGAGGAGAGGCACGAGTTCGACACCCGTTGGTGGTGATAACTATGTTGTTTTTCTTCGCCAGATGCCATGCGCGAAGCAGAGGACGAGTGACTACACGGTGACGTCGATGACGACGTCGGGACGGACGGACACGTAGCAAACTCACTTTCAAACTTTTGACTGTGGTCGCAGTAAATATTCACAATGCTCAACCGTGTCTCTGATCCGCGCTGCCTAGAGCGGAATCCATTAACAAGCTGCAATGGTCGCTCAGAAAGAGCTTGCACAATTAGTAGCCCAAGTTACCCACCCAGCGACGACCCTATCGCAAACAGCGCTTGGTTGTTTTTCAAACGCGTGTTATTATCTACAAGTCCTTCTATATCAGGGGCGCCGCGAGACGGGAAGCAGAAAAGGATACGTAAAGCCTGTGAGGCATTGTGCGCCCCGTCGTATGGAAGCCCTTCAAATACGACACATGGATAGGAGAAATGCATACGGCGAAGACCAGAGCTCACAACAGAAATATGAGCCGTGATGTCGGCAAGTGCAGAGATGGTCACGCGTTTCGGCACTTGCTTGATGTGAGTGTTTCTCTGTTTCGCGTGCGTGCGAAAATCTGACGCAAACGAACAACTGATGATTCCTCTATATGCGTCTGTAACGCTCATATAGTGCGCGCTTGCTCTGTGAACAAAGGACACGTTACAGAACCTCGAAGCGAACAGGTATACCGACTGCTACTCGTATAACCACTGCCCTCTGACACGTATTGTGGACTGTCAGTCTCACGAGTATTCAATAGCTCTCCGCGAACGTGGCTTTATTCTTCACCGTCGCGGACGAGCTGAGAAGCTTGGCTTTCTCGGCGCCGCTGGGTGCCAGTTATGTGCACGCGCGCACATCTTGCCTTGCTTGAGACGCCTATTCGAACGCTGGGCTATGCGAATCTGCTCATTTTGACGCTGTCTGACTATCAAGGAGTGGTTCCCTTCAAGTCCTTGCACTTATCCCATCATTTACGTGCCAAATTAGTGTCAGAACAAGCACCGGATTATCGGGTCTTTGGCTATATGTGACAGTATATTTACACGCTGTCGGAATAAGCGCATTCCATCTCTTACCCTTTTGGTCCCCCATACCATCGGCTGTAGCTGCCGCGCTATGGGGCTGGTGATGTTAAGGTCCCTGGATAATTTCAGCGCGTCCGACGCTTTGTCATTTCCTCACCTGCATTCCACGAAGACGTTGCGCAGCTCAGGCAGGGAACCGTGACACAACCCAGAAGGAAGCCTCCGCAGCAAGATGGTGGTTGTTCGACCTGTGGCTCAGCGGTTCTAGCGACCGAGGTCCAGCTGGGTCCAGCTGCCGCGCCGCGGAGAGCCACCAGGGCTGCGATTCCCGCCGCAGTCGCAGCGCTGGCCGCGTCTGTACCGCCCGCTGCCGTGGACGTCGTGCAGTCGAAAAGCGAGTTGTACGTCGTCGTCGTGGAATTTGAGCCGGCTCCCAGAATGTCGCGTATGAGGAAGGACGTTTTGCTGGGAGCCATCAAGTTCATCCGCGGAGAGGCGTACATGAGGTCTTCCTTTGAGAACATGATGTCTACGTTTCCCGTGTCATTCGTCATTCTTCGAGGTGGATCGGACATGGACCATTATGTGCGCCGCGCGAGAGCTGGCTATGAGTGTCCGACTAGCTCAGTTTGACGGGATGTACCGCGGGCCTCGAAAGACGCGCGGGCAGCGAGTGTACTTCGAGCGCATCCGCTTGCTGTCGAGCCTCGAAAGCTTCTTGGTGAAATCAGATTGAAACGGACCCGAACAAGAACGTCAAGCACGGGCATGTTCTTGTTCCTGCTCAGCACCAATCCTTAGTCAAGCTCGCGTAACTTCTCGCGCATGATCGCCGCTCAAAGCGCTGCTCGACGTGCGGAGTCATACAGTCCTCGACTGATGTCTGCTATGTTCAAGCTAACACACTGCTTGACATCATATCTAGGAACGTTGAAGACATTTGGTTCTTCCGATTCTATTCGCGCTAGCTTTAAGTACTGCTACTGCGGAACGCTTTACTAATATTTTCTTAACTGGCACTCTCGGGGAGTAGGCCTCGCATCGAATGTAAGCCTGCTACTCGTAGGGAACTCGGAGAACCGACCAATCCCGTTCGCGAATACTTCTCGTCACTCCCTCCTCTAAAGGGGGCGTTGACTAGAGAGTCATTTTTCCATTCAGCAGGGCGAAATGAGTACCACTGGTCCATATCTCCTTTTCGGTAGACCGTTTTATTCAATAGTCCATGCCACTACACCGGAGAAATCAGTTCCTTTTTGCACAAATATTTCCGTTTCCCTCAGCTTTGGAACCATAGTGTAAAGGAGGGTTTTCCAAGTCGTCAAAGGCGGCGCTCAGCGACATTTTATTCTTCCAGAGTCGAAGTCTTCATTTTAAGGACGCAACAAACAAACACAAACTTCTTGCGTATAAAAAAGGAAAATAAACTCCTCAGCGATCAATGTATGCGGACTATAGACAGCCCTCCGCCCACATTTATCGCGTTTTCAAAGAGGCTTTCATCGTTCCAAATGCGGTCGAAATCTAAAAAGAGGAGGGGTATATATATTTTTTAAAAGCGACGAAAATGTCGAGATTCCGTGGAAGTGCAACACCAATAGTCCTAAGTGCCACGAGATGATGACGGTGGGGTGCCCGCGGGTATTCGTGTGAGGCGCGCGCATGCGAGGTTTCCCAGATAGTACACGCATATACCGTGGCGCCTTAAGCACGCGTTATGCGACCCAGACGATGACATTACGGAGCCTGTTACCATGAAGAACAAGGAGACGGCCAGGACATGCGATAGGACTTAGAGAACTTTGGGTGTTGTGAACGCCCCTTTCTCCCTCCCCTCACGACATACACTACCCCTTACTCCTCTCGCAAATGTAGCTGAAGGCACCGAGGACAGCTCGGGAGTGTCTCTCCGCCGCTTCGGTACACACACCGGCGCCTCTAGATTGCGTGTAGGGGCAAACATTAACGTCCAAACGAACGATATAAAAATAAGGTTCACAAAATAGCTTTGCGCGTTTCCTTTTCGTTTTAACAATTTTCTTTTTTTTTTCTATAGCATTCTTGAATGTTCAGAAAGGGACGGAAATCGAGGTCTCGTGGTGCATACAGCGCTTTTGGGGGGAAGCTTAGAGATGAAGGGATGCGCGAGGTTTTATCAACAACTTCCACCGCGCGTCGCGTGAACTGCACCGCTTCGCGCGCTGCGAATGCATTATTGATTAAGTATCAATTCGTCATCAATGAGCACCCGCTGAAAGGAGGCGGTGCCCTGTCCGCACCGTCGTCCCGATAGTATTGGAACCTGACACAAAGAGCAGTGCGGTGCACGGAGCTCATTTACCACCTCCCGGGCCAGTTTCAACCGCGCGCGACGCCGCGCTCGGCAGCCACCCACCCACCGGCGACCGCGAGCCGTTCTGGTTGGCTGCTCCGATTCCCGCCTAAATGCCACCTCCAAACGATGCGCGTTCTTGTTGTGCGCACGTTATATAAATTCTTCCGCGGGGATATTTTAAAGCAGTTTCCTCCAAAAAGAATAAATAGAAAGCGCGACGGAGTAGATGGCGCTGAAAGTCGTGCGCGCTATCGCATGCTTCAGGAAAGTTGCGTGCGTCGACATATTTTTGTCTTTCTTTCTCTAATTTTTTCGTGACCGCTTTGGGGTGAAAAGAAGTTGTCGCTTCGGGGAGTGGTTTCATTTCGCATGTTATTTGTTTGTTTGCCGTTGGCCCGGCCGAAAAACACGAGTTTCTAAAACGTTTGCATCACTGAGCGTGCACCGACTCTGACCCCCGACTATGATAGCGGGTTGCAATTAAAGGAGCCAACCGGAAGAACCAACAATAGGATAACCGTCTATACTGAGCAATAATATCATTGTAAGTTTTCGCTTTTGTTTACCCGAGTCCCTGTTTAGGCTAGAAGGTCGTTATCATGAAAGCAAAAAAAAAAAAATCCTTGAACGCTAACAATAATAAAACCACATCGCACGGCCGCCTAGTATTTAGGCATAGTGAGCTGGGTTATTGTGGGTGGAGAGAGAAATGCGGCAGGCATGCAGATGAAGGACGGCTGCGCGTCGTCGCCGTATCTTCGCGCAATGCAGCGTACATTTTCAGGTCATTCGGATGACTCCGCAGCGCTCTCTGAGCTCATTTCATGGTACCGCTAAACGCGAACATCGAGTCAAATTTTTTGTTTGATTTCTCTCGTTTTGTTTCTTGCGAATGTATCGTCCTGCAGCCGTTCAATTCGGAGAATTTTTATTTCACTGCCAACGTCCTGCATTGTCGTTCGGTCGCATCTGATAAACACAAACTCACGTAAATGTCGCGTGAAGTGTATATTCCGCATCTGAATATTGCTGTCGTTCCGGGTCGGTAACACGCCTTAAATTTGAGGGGGTTCGCTGATGTGCTTGTGCAAAGCGTCGTAAAGCTTAACGTTGCATCGCACTGCGTAATTTGTCTTCTTTCGTTTGGAAAGCTGTGACTGCGAGATTTGCACCGATTCGTGTCCGTGGTTTGTCTAACGGCCGGCATTTAGTCCAGTGAAATTCAATGCTGTTGTTTTTTTTCTTCATCCATTGTTTCTTCTCATTCATTTGTACATTGGCATATCCATTCAGTCGGTCATAGCCACATGATTAATGAGATAATGAGCCGGAAAACGAACCGAATATTTTCGACGATTTACTTTCAAGATGACGTCCTGTCCTCGAAAAAGGTCACAGGCCTGTGCGGCACACGGAGCACATTCACAGCGTAAGCTGGAGGAGCGGCTCTATGGGTGTTCCATGTTCAGCAGGACGCACTACAGCTATAGGCTCTTCGCGGCGAAGACTCTTCGCGTTGCATTCACGAGAACGATCTGAACTATCCGCCCGGCGTCGACGGCGAGCTGCGGCTTGTGCTGCTCTGTGCACAGAGGTCTGCTGAGCCCGACGTTGCCTGGTTGCAGCCGCGCGCGCAGCTCTACTATTCGCTTCTTCAGCAATAGCTCCTACCATGCGAGGAGGCACCATAACGTGTGCTGAAGAGTAAACAGAGGTATCGAGACTACGCGGCGCACATATCACATCCCTTGAACCGTGACACTATACGGTGTTAGTTGTTGATGATGATGATGATGATGATTTATTAGCATCCCCTTGCAAACGGAGCAGTGACAAGTAGACATCTAGCCTGCTTGAGTTAATCAGGCATGCTATTCACGTTTCTTATTCTAGCGTTTTTGTGTGCATCTCCTTAATCTTCTTTTCTTCCTTGGACATTTTCTATCTTCCTTGCACTACTACCTATGCAACTGCTACATGGCGTGCCACCTGGTATAATAATATGCAACTGCAATGCAGTGTTATGCTATGCGGCGCGCATCTCACATCGCAGGATACGAGGATAATGATGATGATTTGTTGGCATTCCCTTTGAAACGGGGCGGTGACATAGTCTCCTAGCCACCATGATTTAATGAAGCGTGCAATACATGTTTGTTTATATTTTTTTCATTCTAGCATTTTTCATGCAACTGCAATGCAAAGTGTGCACGTATTGACGCTACGCGGCGCGCATGTGACATCGCCTGTAGAGTAACTTCGTAAAGTAGCGACACTCTCCTCGTCCGCCTTCACTTCTCCTTGTTTCTCCTCTCTTTCACGCTCCCTCCTCGACCGTGGCGCCACGTACACTGCTCGAGCGTAGCGACGGCGCCAGCATACGCTTTTCGCTAAAACCCCTTAAACTTCGTAAAGTAGTGCCACGCTTTGAAGAATGCCGCCTCCTCCTCGCGCGCTCTGGCCGAGGCCACCACCGCGTCGCTATTGGCCTAATAGCATCACGTGGACCCTCGCGCCTTCCTTCAGCGCCATTTTTGCTCGAGAAGCGTCTACGGAGTGGCGAGGAGCGCATGTTGGCGCCGTTGCTGCGCTCGAACAGTGTAGGTGGAGCCACGGTCGAGGAGGGAGCGTGAAAGAGATGAGAAACGAAGAGGAGTGAAGGCGGAGGAGGAGAGTGTCACTACTTTACGAAGTTTAAGGGGCTTAACTCTTCGCCACTCCGTAGACGCTTCTCGAGCAAAAAGGCGCTGAAGCAAGGCGCGAGGGTCCACATGATGCTATTAGGCCAATAGCGACGCGGCGTCGGCCTCGTCCAGAGCGCGAGAGGACGAGGCGGCATTCTTCAAAGCGTGGCGCTACTTTACGAAGTTTAAGGGTCTTTAATCGCGTGCCTCCTCGCGTGCTTCTGCTGCACGCCAGCAAGCGCTGGTGTGACTCAGTGGCAGAGTATAGCTGACTCCCGCGCAGCTAGCCCGGGTTCGATCCCGGCGTGAACTGGCTATTCTTTTTCTCATTCCCGGCGATAGCTACGACAGACACCGGCGGTGGCGGCGACGGATTACATTGCCAATCGAAACGGCTATTGGAATGAGCCCGTAACAGCTTACGCTGTAAAAGAAGCGCAGTATACAACTATCGCCCCTCGCGACGCCGCTATGCACGAGGCAGTCTTCAACGAGCGGCTAGATGAAATTAGTTTAAACAATAAGCTACCGTCAATGGTCAGGCGGTCAGGCGGATGGGTGGATGGATGGATGGATGGATGGATGCTATGAGCGTCCCCTTCGGAACGGGGTGGTGGTTTGCCCCACCAAGCTCTTATTATTATATTGCCTATAATGTCCTACCTATGTTTTAAAAAAGAGTAAAAGAACGCGCACGATGAATTCCCATAACCAAATTTTCTGACCCCCTATTGTGAACTTTGCTTTGCAAGTCTCCGTTATTTGTCGTTTCCCTATTTTCTTCCACCATTCTTCCAGTCACCTCTTACTAATCTCTATTACGAACAAGTTTACTTTCCCCCTGCTCTCGCTGAACCCAAAGGCTTCAAGGAGTCCAGTGGTGCCTAAATCGACCGCTGAGCAGATATCTCGACGTTCTATAGTAATACATGCTCCATCGTTTTCCTAGTTTTACCGCAGTAAGCACATGCTTCTTCTTCGTTCTTATATCTCATTATATAGGTGCGTGTTCTAAGGCATCCTGATCTCGCTTCGAAAACTAATGAGCTTTCCTTTGAGTGATCATAAATTGTTTCTTTCCTGATTTCGTTTTTTCCTCTTAAGTAGTTACTCGTGGCACGTTCCTTTTCCATTGCCGCCACCCATGAGGTTATTTCAGCCTCTCTGACTTTCCGCTTGACGTTCTTTGTTGCTCACCCTACAGGCAGCATACTTGCTGGTGAGCTTCCTAGTTCTTTTCCTGCACTATGAATCAATCTTTTTTTCTGTACAAATACCTCAACACTATCCCAGCCCATTTACTTTCTTCCATGTTCCTCAGTCGTTCTTTATAATCAATTTATTGTGAGCTTGCCTCACTTTAAAACTTGTACAACCCCTATCACCCTGCACAGCTTCATTTGTAGTTTTCCCGTGAGTGCCCAATGCAAGGCATCCATGTACCCCTGATTTCAAGCAAACAACCGCATTTCCAAATGTAAGTGATGGAACCATTACACATTTCCACAAACCCGGAGCACCTCGTACCTATTCTTTCCCTATGTTTCAATATGACCGCCTTTCTCTTCCCATTTGCTGTTACTGTTTTGACCCGACAGCGTTAAGGAGCTCGTGTCGCCGAAAAGCCGGTGTCGTCGGTGTCGTCGGCGTTGGCCGTGAGCAAAAATCCCGGAAGACAATTCATAAATAAAAACAAATTGCAAGATGGGCTGGGTGGGAATCGAACCACGGTCTTCGGAGTGTGAGACGGAGACGCTACCACTCAGCCATGAGTTTTTTTTCTTTCATGGTATTTATTACAGTAGCAACAACCCGATATTCACCAGTTGTACATAGAGAATGGAGAGCACAATGATAGTCACTCACAGAAAAGGCATCGTTCATACTGTGGGTAGAAATGTGGTTTCACTTTAGAAGGGTGGTAAGGATAGGCACCTCACCAAAATGGGGTACCAGACCGGCTGGGTATCAAGTCCATCATAAACCTGCTTTAGGTGTAGGGTCATTTGGATGAAATTCACCCTTGTAGGTACAACCGTTTCGGCGTTTCGGTCGATCATTCGCGTTTTCCACAAACTGTGCATTCCGACGAGAAAAAACATACCGAAAGGGGCACTATTGTCAGCGGTCGGCAGCAGGTATCGCACATTATGAGCGTTGATGTCAAAGTCTTTTTTTAAAGTCCGTTGGAGGACATCCCAAAATAGTATGGCGTCGGTGCAGCTAATAAAACAATGTTCAATCGTCTCTGGCACGTCACAAAGGCGACAGTTAACAGAAGAGACAAAGATACCCTTTTTCTGTAGCCATGTTTTAACCGGTATGGTTTCACTATGAAGTTTATAAAAGAATGTTTTGCAGCAAGGGGATATATACATTTTACGAACTCGCTTTAGAACATCGTGACCTGGCCATTGAATGTATAGTGATCGGTAAAATGGAGGCGGAAAAAGCATGGGCAATAGATCTTTGTATAACGTTTTACGCGACACAAAGTACAAGTATTCAGTGGAAAACCGAACTGTCAGGAAACGAATCGCCAAGTAAAGTTCTTGCATGAATCCCCACAAGCGTAAACGCGAAGAAAAATTCGAAGAAAGAATTAAGTCGGGTAACGCATTAACAAGTGTGACTTGCATGAGTGACCGAAGTATAGGATGCGATGTATCGCGAAAAAAGAAGAAACGAGACACTATTTTCCGCACATAAAGATGTACTAAACCCAGCCCACCTTCACTAACGGGCCTGAAAATATTGTCTCGCCTCATGGGCTCAAAAGTTGAAGACCATACGAAGGTTGCAAAGATTCGGTGAAAGCGTTGGATGTAGAGCCTGGCACAATGTATAACTTGCAATACATAGTAAATTTTTGTTGCCAAGAACTTATTGCAGGCCTCGGCTTTCCCAAAAATAGAAAGTCCGTGTGGAACGAATGTCTGGGCGTAACTTTGCAGGGCCGAAACTTGTTCTTTCCAATAGTGTGCGCTTAATTTATATGCGCCTAGCGGCACGCCGAGATACTTTGGCGGGACACTGGTCCAATTAACGCCTGCAAACTGTTCTGGTGTATAGCACCATGAGCCAAACCATAAGCCTAAGCTTTTTGCGGAGTTCATTCGTGCTCCTGATACGCTGCCGAATTCCTCTATTGTTGATACTACCTTTTCAACACTGGACTTACCCGTGCAGAAGAACGCTAAATCATCTGCATAAGCTAAGACTTTTACTTAATTACCCAGTATATTGAAGCCATGGATGCAACTCGACTGAATTACGCTTAAGCATAGCGGTTCCAGATAAAGGGCGAATAGTAATGGGGACATAGGGCATCCTTGTTTTACCGAAGAGCAAATGGAAACGGGTTTAGAGAGTTGGCCATTAATAACTAAACGAGTAGTACAACACGTATAGCAAAGCTTAACGCCTTTAAGCACAACAGAGCCAACATTAGCATGCTCCAGAAGTGTAAATAAATAGGAGTGACTGACACGATCAAAAGCTTTAGCAAGGTCTACCTGGAGCATTGCAAGCTGTTCAGTGGAACCGTAACAGTATTGAAGGAGTGTACGGGCGATATGTATGTTGGTTTGAATGGATATGCCCCTAATTCCACACATCTGATGTGAACCAATTAGAATCGACATCGCAAATTGCAATCTATTCGATAAAACTTTTGCAAAAATTTTATAATCCACGTTTGACAATGTGATTGGTCGGTAGCTTTCAACAGAACGCAGTTTCTCCTTATCTGAACTTTTGGAATGAAAACTGTGTGGGTTTTGCAAAAATATTGCGGAAGGGCGTCTACCTCTAAACTTGTAATAAAAATGTCCAATAATATGGGACTGATAATTAATTTGAAAGCTTTGTAAAATTCACAGGAAAGTCCATCAGGGCCGGGTGTTTTCGACAGAGGCAGCTGATCAATAGCTGCTCAATTTCTTGTATCGTAAGGGTATCACTAATGAATGCAGAGTCATCATCCTGTAAAGGTTTTACAAGAGACACAAAACTCTCTACGATTTTTGCATCGTTATTATCGGGCCGGGCACTAAACAAAACACTGTAGTAAGTTTCGAACTTAGAAATTGTCATTCGTATTTGTTAGGAGAGTACCTTCGGAGTATATTTCAGGAATTACTTTGGAAATAGCGTGACGTCGCTCGTCAAGTAAAGCTTGACGTGTTGGTTGTTCAGACTGCAGAGCACGCCTATTTCGAGATCGAACTCGCGCACCTCTGTAACGCAGTGCATCGTACTTTTGCAAGTCACGTTTAAGATTTTCTATGTCAACAATGTAAGTGCCTGGCATTTCGCATTCCATCTGATAAAGGTTGTGTAGGCTCTTAAGAAGTATTGTTTCTTCATTCTTTCTACAGAATGCTTTCAGCGATCCAATTTTTATAGCCACTGTACGAACCTCTTGCTTGAAGAGTTCCCAAGCTGCAAATAACGGCAAGTCAGTAGAAAGAGAATTTTTTAGGGTCATGCGCACGCGATTAATAAATTTCTGATCATTTAGGAGATCAGAGTTAGCTTCCAGAGTGCCCACTGTGGTCGGAAATTGGTTACAGATTTCTCACCAATCTTTGCGATAACCATGCAATGATCAGAGAACGAAACTGGGATAGTAGTGCAGGACAGTTCCCGGGAGAGGAGGGATGAAGAAACATAGATACGATCAAGGCGGGCATAAGAGCGACCTTGAATTTGTGTATAAGAGCGAGCTCCCTGTCCCGGCACTCCTATATCAATGAGCCCTGCATTTTCTATTAGGTTAGATAAAACTTCACCACTCCTGTCCTGCTGAGTGTTAATGCCGCTTCTATCGCACGGATCACCACACACAATTGAAATCTCCCAATAACACAATGCAACGATCACAGTCCATTAGACTACGCACAGTATCAAATACGACAATTCGTTTTGCAGCGTCATTAAATGCATAGACGTTGACTAATCGCCGTGGCACACCCTGCAACACAAAATCACAACATATATATCGACCTTCAGTGTATACATGGTTACTAAGTGCTGAACAAAATAGACACTTTTTCAGAAACAGGAAACAGCCCGCGGATAAACCAAGAGCGTGTGAAACGCAGACATTATATTCAGACAGAAAAGGTCGCAAAGCCCTTTCTGTCTCGTCATCACTCTCAATCTTCGTCTCCTGCACGGCGACGAAGTCGAGGCGCTTCCTAGACAACAGCCGGCTAAGCTGCGCCTGTTTCTGCAAAGACCTAAGGCCTCGCACGTTCAAAGTTGCGAAGAGAAGTTGCTGGGACAGGGCCATGATGACTACCCACTATTTAGACTTAATTCTCTGTGCGGTCGGTCCTAGAGGGTAACGGTGAGGCTCCCTCCGAACTCTCACCAGGCCTCCTGGGCCGTGATCGCCGGCAATTTCCTGAATGTGTCGATGTTTTGCGGCGACGTGCTTTTCTTGTGGCACTGGCCGTCTCGCTGTCCGTGCTTGATTCTGATCTGTTACTCGCACGGCGCTTCGGAATTGACGTATCCGCGGTACTTGGTTTGTCCTCTGCCAGCATAGCGCACGTGTTGAGATGCTTCGGTGTAGCAGATGAGTCATCAGCGGCTGTCTCATTCGCTGCTTGGGCGGCAACTGGCTGCGTAGTAGCGGGCGCTTCTTTCTCTTCGCTACTTTCCTTTTCCACGGAAGTTCTGCGATGTCATTCTCTTTAACATGTAAAGGGGCCTTACTGGCACAGCTGGTATCCGCAGAAGAGGGAACGCCTCCGTTGCATCGAGAACCTCTGTAACATCCATTATGTGTTCCTGCAAGCTTTCTTCCGGAGGCCTTGTCCTGTGTCGTAACTTGTCGGCGTATGTCACAACACATGCTTCATCTGTGTGGCCAAAGCGTCGGCAGGCTTCACACGTGGGGTTCTGCAGTTTCGACGAATGTGCCCAACCTTGCTACAGCGGAGACAAAGCGGGGGCCGGCCTGGGATCAATACAAGGCTCTGCACTCCACAAACGTGTAGCAGATGTGGAACGTCGCCCACGCCGACTCCATCGGCAAGAGTCAACACCACGTCACGATTGAGGGTGCGCATTTGCTCCATTTCCTATACTCTCCAGCTTTCTGCTTATATGGACTTCACTTTCCCGTAAGCCTGAAGCGCATCTCGAATGTAATCGTCTTCCAAACGCTCAGGAAGCCATAAAAGCTTCATTTTTACTTCCGTGGGCTCGGGGTCAATAACGAGGCAGCGTCTACCTTTTACGGATAATTCTCCGCACGCGACTAGCTTTGATTTTGTAATTGATGATTTGCACGTCACCATCCACACGTGCGACGTCTGAAATTGACCGATGGAACTTATTTCCTTCAGGTCAATAACGTTCCGAAGGGCGTCTCTGAAGTCTTGGGCTCTGTACGGTCGACCACTTAAGTCAGCATGCAGAAAAGCGGAGTCCACAACCAGCTTACCGGTAGGAAGACGAGGTATCACAACACGGTAGTCATTGCTGCTGGCTGAAGCCTGAGCAGCACCTCGGCCAGGGGCCGATAAATCCTTTGGGGCGGAGAACATGAAAAAAGCGACCGTTCGGAACGCCGTCTTCTGCTTTCTCCTCCCACTCAGCCATGAGTTCGATGGTTCAAAGCGGGCAAAAGCGCCTCTAGTGAATGCGGTGTTGCCTTAGAAACGTGCCGTAGAAAGTTATACTGCGGTGTATATCGGTATTTATGAGCATGTAAATTACAGAAGCCGCAGTTAAACGAGTAGCGAAGTACGTTTCCGCTACGTTTCTTCTGCGCTTGGCGCACACGCAGAGCCATCTTGCGGCAAACACAGAAGACCCCCTCCTCGCAATGTACGGCGCTGCCCCGACAGCTGGCACGCCACTCGCCCGCTTCTCCCCTTCGTCTCGTTTGAGCGCATTGGGGCCGTGCGAGGACCGGTGCAAGGATGCCTCAATACCCTTGCGTTTAATAAGTTTTCTTGCTCTCTCCCTTTCCACCTTCCAGCGCGCGTCACTCGAACCCTCGTGTTTATGCGACGCGGCTCCTCTTTCCGCTCACAGCGCGATTCCTAGGTGCAGCGTCCGATGCGGGACGCCTCTGGCGTGATCGCTGCGCCGTAGCGCGTCTGGCGGGAAAGCGTCCTCTGCGATTTGTGCCATGTTGCTGGCGAGGAGTCATGCGTCTGCGTGGTGCTTCCAAGCGAGATAGAGGACGATCCCATCGAGGCGTCAGCCCCATGATCGCGTCCGCCTTCATGGCGCGTCGCGGCCAGGCTGTCCGTGTCGATCCCGACGTTTGGCTCGCGGAGATCGTTTCTCCTTCCGAGACAACGAGTTCTTTGGTTCGTTCCGCTTGCTCAGGCGCACTTTCGTTGCCGCGCCGAACGCAGCGTTGCTCGGCGTTTACCGCGTGATTGGTGCGAGTCCGATGCGCGCGGCGCCTCGTAAGTGATCGCTACGCCGTAGCGCATTGTCTTACACCCCTTGGCGGGTCGACGGGAAAGCTATCGCGTTCCACTCTTGAAGGCGAAGCTTAAGCGTCCTCGAGTTTTTTTTTCCTGTGTCTCCATATATCGTCTTTTATCCATAAACCAAGCTATTTATATTCTTTTACGATATCTTCGATCGCCCACCGACTCCTCAAACAAGCCTCCCAATTCCCGGACGTTGAATTAGTATGGACTCCAGGGCACGAGTCCCTCCGTGGAAATCAGCGTGCGCACGCTGTAGCCCGAGCTCATGCCTCCCGGGCGCCACATGAGAGGGATACGGCCGCATCTATGGAGCCCGTACCTATACAAAACAACGTCATACTTCAACACCACAGATTGAACAGACGACAATAACCACCTCCACACAATACCCTCTCATGTGAAGACGCCGTAACATGGCGACAATTACAAACCCATAGATACCCCCATTTAAGCAGACTACACGCAATACACTCTACACTATACTCATACAAATGGTCCCTTTGTAACAACTACGCTTCCCTATATCACACCACATGTGCGTGCCCCAACGTCAAGGCAGCCACGCAAATACCCAACCCCACACCCGGGCAATGGGAGGCCGTGCTGACTACTTCGGACCCTCGTAACCAGCAGCAACTGGTGCGGCGGGCCCGGGAGACAGCAAGAGCCGCAGGAGCCTTGGACTAAGGGCGCTTCCCGCACAAGCAGAAAGACACCTGCTTGTCCTTTCTTATTTTTCAATAAATCTTTTTCCTCCTCCTCCTTGCGGTATTTCCTGGTCCTAAATTGACACTGTCTGTTCACGATCGGCTTTAGATCGGCTCAAACGACAGCGCCACCGTGTCAGTTACGCGATACACCGAGGCGGCCACTGCTACGGAGGCATGTTTTTACGGCGCTCGTTTTAAACGTGTCAGTCGTTCTAAATTGTGGTTTTAAGGCAATCTAAGACATCGAGGCCCATTTTGGACCACCGACGCTTGAGAAAGGACATCAGATTTACGACTTCAACCATGTATATCGTGTCAAAGAAGTAAACAGCGCGGACATCCCAGCGAAGTGCTTCAATGAAAATAAATTATGGGGTCTTAGGTCCCAGAACCATGATTTGATATTGAGGCACGCCGTAGAGGGGGGTGCAAATCAGAACCATGATTTGCAAGCGCGTCTTGGTCTTGGCACAGGAAGAAGCTGCACGTTGGCTTATAAGTGCACAACAAAAAGCGCAGCAGGGAGCGCTTACAAAGCTAGGTTTGACACATAACAACCACTGCGCGTTTGTTTTGGAGCGAGACGAGCTAAACAACTATCTAAACCAATTTACAACAATGGGAATCAGTTCACATGATGTTATGCAGTTGTCGCTTTATTGTGCGTTATTACGGATGCCGCTACTGTTTCCTTTTTTTTTTTGCATTTACCTCTTATGCATTGTAACAAACATTCGCAAGAGCGACACGAACCGCGACGATCCACTTCCGCCGCCGGGTCGCTTCCCACGGTTTTGAAGGGAAGCAGCACAATTTGATGCCGACATCTCCTTCGCGGATGTGACAATCCTTAACGCAGCAGTATCTGTGCTTCTTTTTGTTCACACTCCTCAGGGAGGAGCTGCCGGCAGGCCGCGTTGAATCCATTGCAAAATTGGAAAAGGAGGCTTTCAGGCGGGCCTGAGCACAGTACGGGCAATGGTGGAATGGTGGAATGGTGGTGAGGACCTACTCGCGGGTGCTCACCGCCGCTGCTAGGGGCGCGACATATACAGCCAAACTAGAGTTACTGTATACATGCAGTAACTCTAGGCCAAACTTCATGGCAGGGTGCCTATACCGGCGCCTCTTCGTTGTCTATGATGATGATGGAAAACATTCCCTAAAGAAGAAGGAAGATAAGAAAAAAAATTGCCAGTATTGCCCGAAGGTAATAAGGTCTAGCGTTGCGCTGAAGACGTTTCGAAAGCTGGCGTGGTGAGGACCACCATCAACTATGCTTTGCAGGCGTTGCCGTCTCGATGGTGGTGGACGAGATGAGACCGATGGGCATTCGTTGGCGCCCAAGAGAAGGATCAGATACAGTTAACTTGAGGTTGTATGCACCACGATGTAGTTGGCGCACAGCTGTTCAGCAGGAAAGCTAGTGTGTGTGTGTGTGTGTGTGTGTGTGTGTGTGTGTGTGTGTGTGTGTGTGTGTGTGTGTGTGTGTGTGTGTGTGTGTGTGTGTGTGTGTGTGTGTGTCTTTTTAGCGCGAGGCCGTTTATGGCTAGGGTTCCGTGAATTTTTGTTCTGCGCGGGCAAAAATGTGGGCCGATGCTGTTGATAGTGCAGAAAGGGTCCAAGCGCAATGACACCCCTGTGGACTCCGGGTGGTGAGCTCCGGGACCTGCAACAGGCCCTTGTACTATATATCCTTGTCACATCTGGGACAGGTCCCATTTTAATATCTTGGGTCCAAATACAATCCGTATCAGATATTAAGCTGATAAGAACAGATACTATTGACGCGCGTCGGAAATGTCTACGTTCACACACCCCTTTCTTTGTCGGCGTTCCAAGCGCTTGCGTATCTACTTTCGTTCCCCTCTCCCGTGGTGGTGGTCCCATCGAAACGTCACGCGTGTCTAGTTTCCTAGAGCTCCGGCTCCTCGGGGCGGCGGTCCCGTCGTGCACGGGAGTGTATATAATAATCACGGTAAATGAGTTCTTACCTTTCTACAAGGTTGCGTATGACCTCTTTGTCGTATGCCAAACAACTTCGCTGGTCATCCACCTTTGCAGGGTGGGATGGTTCATGATATTTTTTTTTGTTCCCCTTTGTAATTCCATGCAACGTTTTATTAACAGCTGAGGAGAAATATCGCAGAGTGACCGCTCGACCTTTACGCGCAGGTCGTTCAGCAAAAAGAACTTTCTCGATCGCCTTCGCGACACGATAGTTCTCCAAAATAACACCATGACATAATAGTCACACGTCTGATGCAACCCATGTCCGACTTGCATAGAGCATGCGTAAAGGGCACAGCAATTGTAGTTCCAACTTGCGCGAGTGCTTTCCATGCATTGTTTACCACGCGGATGGAGTTTTGCTTCGCTTCGGCAGAAAGCTATGAGCCGAGGTGACTCGGCAGACGCCGCCGCATTGCATAGCTCACGCTTCGACCGCTTTAAGCAAGTGCAATCGAGGCTATAGTACAACTCGGCGTCGCGTTTTTGTCTATATGCTCATATTCGGGAGCGCATATGTAGGTTGAGTCCCAAAATCGCTTCGCTTTTGTTTCTGGCGCCGATGGTTTTTCCAGCGGATTGCTGTATAGGAGAGCCCCACGCGCGCGCGTGTGTGTGTGCACAGGTGTGACGAATTCCTGGCAAGCCATGCTAGCTGCAGCGTCGTCCAACACGCGGCTACGCACACGTCGCGCCGCGGGGGCGAGCGTGCTTCCCACGCGCCGACGGAATGACCCACATCGAGCACTGCGTGTCGACCCCGCCTGCAGCGTGCTCCTTCCTGTCTCAAGCGGTGGGTCACCTGACCCCTGGCGTGAAATATCAGGTCGGACGCGCCTTTCCGACGACACAATCAGCATCGCAGCAATTTGATTGATTGATATATTGAGTGAGTGAGTGAGTGAGTGAGTGAGTGAGTGAGTGAGTGAGTGAGTGAGTGAGTGAGTGAGTGAGTGAGTGAGTGAGTGAGTGAGTGAGTGAGTGAGTGAGTGAGTGAGTGAGTGAGTGAGTGAGTGAGTGAGTGAGTGAGTTTTACGTCTAAAAATTAAGTTCAAGGTGTTTACGTGCCAAAACAACGATCCGATAAAAAGGCACGCTGCATTGCGGGGAACTCCGAAATAACTTTTATCGCCCCTGAGTTCTTTAACGTGCACCAAATGCACGGCACACGAGCGTTTTTGCATTCCGCCCGCGTGAATTCCGCCATCGCGGCCGGCATCAAAACGGTAACCTCGCGACCTCGCGATGGCCACTGAGCTAACGCGGCGGGCTACGTCTAAAAGTAACAATAGGGTTATTATATATTACTGAGCGTCTTCGAATTGCATTTGACCGCGTTTTGGGTTATATCGTATACCCAGGACTGAAATCGCAGTAGACGCTTTGTTCTTGCGTATAGCGCCGACGTCGCGATCCCTTCGCCAAAGGTTCGCATTGTTGCGTTTCGCCTGCGACACGTGGTTTTGCCGGCGCGACTGCGGCGGGGCGGCAGACATTTTGGCCCGATCGTCGTCGCCGCAACACTCATCGCCAGGTGTTTCCAGGCGCGACTGCGGCGATGCGACCGCCTAGGGATCATCCTCGCATTCCAGTCATTGTGCCCGAAACAGGCGATGCCAAAGCAGGGATCTCATTCCAGTCATTGTGCCCGAAACAGGCGATGCCAAAGCAGGGATCTCGTTCCAGTCATTGTGCCCGAAACAGGCGATGCCAAAGCAGGGACCATCCTCTCATTACAGTCATTGTGTCCGACCGGCAGCGCCACGACAGGGTGCTACGAGATCGTGCTCGACATGGTGCTACGGCATCGCTACGACAGTGTGCGTCACCATTAGCCCATTGTACATTCACGTGCTCGTCTTTTGAGGGGTTCCTTCTTGCCCTCAACTGCGAGAGTATAAAAACAGCTGCCCCCGGACGCCAAAAGGAGGGCTCCGATTTCTTCTGTTGAGTGAAGTGCTCTCCCGTCTCTCTACTACGGTCAAACCTGACCACCAACTCTTTGCGATGTTAAAATAAACAAGTTGTTTCGTTGTTACCAGTCGACTCATGCTTTGCCGGGACCTTCGGATGCTTCCAGTTGTACCCCAGGCCGCCAGGCCAACGCTACCCTTGGGGCTTGCGACCCAGGTACAACCACGGGCGTCAGCGCCGAGTTCCCAACAGATCGTACCAGCAGTCCGATCCAAACATCTGGTTGGCAGCGGTGGGATCGCCTCCGACTTCAAACAACTGTCTGCCAGCGGTGAGATCGCGACAACGGAGGCCAGCAGCAAAGAGATGCAGTTGACTGTATGCTGAGCAGCTCAACGACGATCCGGGAGCAGTGCAACGAGCCCTGTGTGACGACTGGTTGCCTGCAACGGAACGACTGCGCGGAATTCCTGCCTGCGAGGTTTGGTGAGTGCGGGACTTTCTTCTTCTGAGCTTTGCCAGGCTTTTGTTAGTGTTAGAAACAGAGCTGGTAATTGTGGTTGTCGTTGCTGCCGGGTTAGTTTGCGGCAAGACAATAGTAAGCAGTAGAGAAAGCAGCATTCAGAGCAGCCATGGATTTGAAGTCGTTGCGCAAACCGAAATTGTTGGAGCTTGCAAGAGAGTTGGGTCTGGATGTCTCAGACAAACTAAGAAAACCTGAACTGTTAAGGGCTATTCTTGAGTTAGAGGCTGAGGATGACGAGCTGTCGGAATGCCTTGAGACTATTGAGGAGAGGTCAAAAAGACAGGAGCGCGAACTTAAAGAGCAAAAAGAGAAACAGGAGCGCGAACTTAAAGAACAGAAAGAAAAGGAAGAGCGTGAACGTAAAGAACAGAAAGAGCGAGAGCAACAAGAGAAAAAAGAAGAGCGCGAACACGCTTTGGAAATGAAGCGTCTCGAGGTAGAGATGGAACGCGCTCGTAATGGAAGTCAGGCACACGGTGCAGGAGAACGAGTATTGTTCAAAATGACTGACCTGATGCGGCCGTTTAAGCTTGGAGAGGACATTGGTTTGTTCCTGGTTAACTTTGAGCGAACGTGCGAGAAGCAGGGGTTCTCTCGGGAAACGTGGCCACAGCGCTTGCTCACTTTGTTACCCGGCGAGGCGGCCGACGTAGTCGCTCGCTTGGATAGAGAGGAGGCAGAGGATTTCGACAAAGTAAAATCGAGTCTGCTAAAAAAGTACCGGCTGTCTGCGGAGGCGTTCCGTCGGAAGTTTCGGGAAAATGAGAAAGGCAGAAGTGAGTCATATACAGAGTTTGCGTATAGGCTTATGTCGAACATGCAGGAGTGGCTCAAAGAAGAGAAAGCGTTTGGTGACCACGATAAAGTTCTGCAGTGCTTCGGGCTAGAACAGTTTTATAGTCGGTTACCGGAGAACGTGCGATACTGGGTCTTGGATAGGCCAGACGTTTGTACGGTGGCTAAAGCCGCTGAGCTAGCCGAGGAGTTTGTGACGCGTCGGGCTCGCGGAGCTAAGGACGGTCAAAAGGGTGAATTTGGCTCGAAGTTTGAGAGGCCGAAGTTCACACCCATGAGAGAAAAGGGGAACACGCGTAGTGCGGATGCGAGTGGAAGCAGTCCGACCAGACGTAAAGAGACGGCGGCAGCCAAACGCAGAAAGCGGTTCGAGATGAGGCGAGCGGGCGTTTGTTATACGTGCCAGAAGCCGGGTCACTTTTCGGCGCAGTGTCCGGAAACAACACCAAAAGTTGTGTTTTTTTCAATAGGCAGCACTGACGAGAACATGAAGCTTCTCGAGCCTTACATGCGAGACCTCCTCGTGAACGGGAAAGAGTGCCGAGTGCTTCGCGATTCCGCAGCTACGATGGATGTAGTTCACCCATCTTACGTAGAACCCCATATGTTCACGGGCGAGTGCGCGTGGATCAAGCAAGCCGTGGAAGCTCATAGCGTGTGTCTGCCAGTAGCAAAGGTGCTTATTGAAGGACCTTTCGGAGCGCTTGAGACAGAGGCGGCAGTGTCATCTATGCTGCCACCCCAGTACCCGTACCTATTTTCAAACAGGTCCGATCACCTCCTGCGCGAGAAGGGGCTTTTGTTTGGTGAAGCTAGTGTTCAGGCCTTAACCAGATCGAAGGTTCGGGAGCTCGCTGCAAAGGCGGTAGTTGCGGGGCCGACGTTATCAAACAACGAAAAAGGGTCAGAGGCGCAGCAAGCTGATATTCAGAGCACGCCCGAACTGAATAAAATTGAGTCTGTAGCGTTGAAGGCGCCAGATACTGGAGAGGAAAATCCCGATTCGGGAAAGTTAGAAGAGCTATCTACTGATTTGCTCATCGCGCCTACGTCAGACGGACTTGATAGGTTGCTAAAAGTCAGCCGGTCGGCTTTGATAGCCGAGCAAAAAAAGGATGGCAGCCTGGAAAACGTGCGCTGCAATGTCAAAGAAGGTATCGCCAGGAAAACTGCGCGTTTTGTGGAAAGGGGTGGAGTCCTGTACCGGAAGTATCTAGACCGCAGAGGAGTGGAGTTCGATCAGCTGGTCGTGCCTCAATGCTATCGTCAGGATCTGTTGCGCTTGTCACACGGGGGTTCGTGGTCCGGACACCTAGGAGTTAAGAAAACTAAGGACCGTCTCTTGCAAGAGTACTATTGGCCAGGGTGTTTTCGGGACGCAGACCATTTCGTGAGGACATGTGACACTTGTCAGCGGGTGGGCAAACCAGGGGACAAATCGAGGGCGCCGTTGAAATTGGTACCTATCATTACGGAGCCTTTTAGACGGCTCGTTATTGATACTGTGGGACCTCTGCCGGTAACAGCCACGGGGTACAGACACATTTTGACTGTGATCTGCCCAGCGACAAAGTTCCCTGAAGCAGTGCCGCTTAAAGAACTCAGCTCAGTTGAGATAGTCAATGCACTACTGTCCATATTTGCGCGAGTTGGTTTTCCTGCAGAAATTCAATCAGATCAGGGCACAGTGTTTACTAGCGCTTTGACGACAACTTTTCTCGAAAGGTGTGGGGTAAAGCTGTTACACAGCTCAGTGTACCACCCACAGTCGAATTCCGTTGAGAAGCTCCACTCCGTCATGAAGCGCGTGTTGAGAGCGTTGTGTTTTGAACATCAAACTGACTGGGAGCTGTGTCTGCCTGGGGTGATGTTTGCTTTAAGGACCGCGCCGCATGCGGCTACGGGGTTTTCGCCAGCTGAACTGGTGTACGGTCGCTCGCTTCCATCTCCGCTTCGCATGCTTCGAGAATCATGGGAAGGTAGGGGCGACGACCCAGTCGTGGTGGAGTACGTGCTTAAGCTCCTCGAACGCTTAAGAAGGGCACAGGAGTTGTCAGGTGAAGCAATGACAAAGGCCCAGCAGAGGGCCAAGGTTTATTATGATCGGACAGCCAGGGCCCGTCGTTTTGAGGTGGGCGATGAGGTCATGATATTGCGCACATCGCTAAACAACAAACTAGACGTGCAGTGGGAGGGCCCAGCACGAATTGTTCAGAAACTGTCGGACGTTAACTACGTGGTAAGTCTGCCAGGAAAGCGGAAAGCACAGCAAGTTTACCACTGTAATCTGCTCAAACCTTATAGACAAAGGGAAGCAGTGGTGTGCATGATGGTAAACGTTCCTGAAGAGCTTCCGGTCGAGCTTCCAGGACTAGGCTCAGTGACGAACAGGGAAGACACCGGTCAAGTCATTAGTGACCTTATCAGTAAAGCACCGCTGTCGCCCGAGCAGAAAACCGAACTACACCAGCTATTACAAGAGTTTCAAGGTCTGTTCTCTGAGAGGCCTGGTAGGACTTCTGTACTTACTCATGATATTGAACTTACCTCCCCAGAGCCAGTACGATCCAAGGCGTATCGGGTGTCACCCCGCCAGAGCGATATTATGGAGGCTGAGGTAAAGAAAATGCTACAGCTCGGTGTTATTGAGGCAGGTGAGAGGGATTATACCTCCCCTTTGATTTTAGTTGAGGTACCGGGCAAGGAACCTCGTCCTTGCGTCGACTACCGCAGGCTTAATTCCATCACTAAGGATCAAATTTATCCGATCCCTAACATCGAGGAGCGCCTTGAGAAAGTTAGTAGCGCTCAGTTTATTTCCACCCTAGATCTTGTCAGGGGTTATTGGCAGGTTCCACTTACAGAAGAGGCTAGTAGGTATGCGGCGTTCATTTCACCAATGGGAACATTCCGTCCTAAAGTGTTGAGTTTTGGTTTGAAGAACGCGCCATACTGTTTTTCAAGCCTCATGGATAAAGTGTTACGGGGACAGCAAGAATTCGCTTTACCGTATCTAGACGACGTAGCGATATTCTCCGCATCCTGGTCTGAGCATATGACACACTTGCGGGCAGTGCTAACCCGCCTGCGCGAAGCGGGCTTGACAGTCAAGGCTCCTAAGTGCCAGTTAGCACAGGCCGAGGTTGTCTACCTCGGTCACGTGATTGGTCAGGGTCGTCGCCGCCCCTCTGAAATAAAAGTGGCCGCTGTGCGAGACTTTCCGCAACCGCGCACCAAGACCGATATTCGGTCGTTCTTGGGTGTCGCCGGCTACTATCAGAGGTACATCCCTAGGTACTCTGATATCGCGGCTCCCCTGACGGATGCTCTAAGAAAGACAGAGCCTCAAACAGTCGTCTGGGACGAGACCAAGGAAAGAGCTTTTAGCGCCCTAAAGAGTGCCCTAACAAGCCAGCCTGTGCTACGATCGCCAGACTATACAAAAGGGTTCATTGTTCAGTGCGATGCTAGTGAGCGAGGCATGGGCGTTGTACTGTGCCAACGGGAAAATGGAGAAGTAGAACACCCCGTCCTGTATGCTAGTCGTAAGCTTACCAGTCGTGAGCAGGCGTATAGCGCCACCGAGAAAGAGTGTGCATGTCTCGTGTGGGCCGTTCAGAAATTGTCATGCTATCTAGCCGGCTCGAGGTTTATCATTGAGACGGATCACTGCCCTCTCCAATGGCTGCAGACCATCTCTCCCAAAAATGGCCGCCTCCTGCGCTGGAGCCTCGCTTTACAACAATATTCCTTTGAGGTGCGTTACAAAAAGGGGAGTCTCAACGGTAACGCCGATGGCTTAAGTCGAAGCCCCTAACGTAGGAATCAGCCTCAAAATTGTTTGTTACTGATGTTTTTCTTCCTGAGGCAGGATTTTTTTTAACGTATTGCTTTTGTTTAGTGTTTCAAAGTGATGATATGCTTTCTAGTGCAATTTTTCAATTTGTGAACGCGTTCTGAGTGATGCTAGACTACTGTAAGGAACTAGGCAGTGGTATAAAAAGGGGAAAGAGCCTGGCAGGGCTTAGTGAGGGTTGTGCCGTGCTTGCTGACTGAGCGGTTGAGTTTCAGCGTAGTTCTAACGCTTGCCGGGAACGAGAACAAAAATGTGAACTCTCCCGAAGTCACTTTGCAGTGTCCCGTGCGAACCTGAACAAGAGAACGAGGCCTTCTCTGTGCGCTGCGCTCAAGAAACGTCGAGGGACGCCCGACTTCGGTTATGAGCATCATCGAGCGACATCCCTCCGGACAGCGGATGCAGTCCCCTGTCCATCGGGATCTCCTTCCCCCGGCGGGGCGGTCTGTTGCGTTTCGCCTGCGACACGTGGTTTTGCCGGCGCGACTGCGGCGGGGCGGCAGACATTTTGGCCCGATCGTCGTCGCCGCAACACTCATCGCCAGGTGTTTCCAGGCGCGACTGCGGCGATGCGACCGCCTAGGGATCATCCTCGCATTCCAGTCATTGTGCCCGAAACAGGCGATGCCAAAGCAGGGATCTCATTCCAGTCATTGTGCCCGAAACAGGCGATGCCAAAGCAGGGATCTCGTTCCAGTCATTGTGCCCGAAACAGGCGATGCCAAAGCAGGGACCATCCTCTCATTACAGTCATTGTGTCCGACCGGCAGCGCCACGACAGGGTGCTACGAGATCGTGCTCGACATGGTGCTACGGCATCGCTACGACAGTGTGCGTCACCATTAGCCCATTGTACATTCACGTGCTCGTCTTTTGAGGGGTTCCTTCTTGCCCTCAACTGCGAGAGTATAAAAACAGCTGCCCCCGGACGCCAAAAGGAGGGCTCCGATTTCTTCTGTTGAGTGAAGTGCTCTCCCGTCTCTCTACTACGGTCAAACCTGACCACCAACTCTTTGCGATGTTAAAATAAACAAGTTGTTTCGTTGTTACCAGTCGACTCATGCTTTGCCGGGACCTTCGGATGCTTCCAGTTGTACCCCAGGCCGCCAGGCCAACGCTACCCTTGGGGCTTGCGACCCAGGTACAACCACGGGCGTCAGCGCCGAGTTCCCAACAGATCGTACCAGCAGTCCGATCCAAACAGCATCTTATGCTCGGCATCGCGCATGCTCATTAGGAGAATCGTATAACCATTGTCGTTTGTTCCCACCATATATAACTAAAAGCCTCCGCTAAGGGTGTCTGAGATACACATGAATGTACTATACTCGAGAAAGTCTTGTAAATCTGGTAGCCGGCAAGTTTTGATAGCGTACTACATAAAACGCGATCGTCGGCCAATAAGGAAATTCGCCTGGAGTGTCCATATAATTGTCATCACAATAAAAAGAAAACTTCATATTAACGATGATCATGATCATGTATCTCGCATCTTACAATAAGGTATTGCGTAATCTAAGGGGCCACGGGGTCGATTACCGGACAGGGTTGCTGAAGCAAACAGTGCCGAAATAAATAAATAAATAAATAAATAAATAAATAAATAAATAAATAAATAAATACAGCCATATTTTGGGGGCCCGTTGAAGAACCCCAGCGGGGCTGGCGACTTATCCTGCACCCTCACCGACGTCCTGGCCCAAGTGCCCGGTCAAATCTCAGTCAAATCTCTCTGTGTGCCTTGACAACGGCGTCAACTTTAACCGCAACAGCCGCACTAACTCCTACCTCACCTCCAACGTGTAGCCAGTAAAATGGTACGTGAGTATAAATGACGGGTTAATAGCTGAAAAAAAATCACGCATTTAAGTTTTTCATTCCACTGAGGCAAAGGCACAGCCATGTTACAGCGTTTGACGTTGTAGGGAATTCGTAACAAATGTGGAACAAGCGTTATGCTGTAATATATGCAAGGTAGCCGGATAACAACACTGATGAATTTTTAATAGGCAATGAAGTGTACAAAGGCCAGAGAGGTAGCTAATAAATTCAATAAGCATTTTACTATGCTATATAGTTGAAAGTATACATGATGACGACGCTCTCAACCAACCACCTTCTCCCATACAGAATACTTTATTCACTGTACCAACTGATGAACACTACGTAATCAATATGTTTAAACACTTTAAGTTGAACAAGAGGGAATTGAATTGAAGTGAATTGAAGTGAATATAATTGAATTTAATTGAATTCTGAGTTTTACGTGCCGAAAGCAAGATTGATTATGAGGAACGCTGCAGTGGGGGACTCCGGATTAATTTTCACAGCCAGGGGATCTTCAACGAGCCCCCAATGCACGAGAAACGGGTGTCTTTGAACAAAACTGAGGACATCGACGGCTTAAAACTAGTCTCTAATTTTATTTATCTACCCTCTATGTCCAGTTGCGCTATCTCTCTGAAGCTGCATCTTGCGAATGGCAGATTCCAAGCGCGCGATCCCATGCTGGTGAGATATATCTTATGTGAAAACCCCGGACGAAGAAAGCTTGCCTGCATTTCGCCTCCGTAATGTGTAGGCGATAGCGCTGCATGGCGCCATACAGACAGGCATGTACAATTTCCCCAGTACAGCTCGGTAAGGTAAAGATATCAGCAAGAGACTTTGGCCGTCACGCGGTGTGCTATCACTGGCGTTTTCCGGTGTTGGTTTGCTTTCTGTATCTGTAAGTATGGAGAATAGAAGTCATCGTGGCAGCAGCAAAAAAATCTGCGGATAAAACGAGGTGTATTGAGCGGTCTGAGAAATGCGGCAGAACGCAAGACAGGCAAACGGAGAGCAAGCAGTCTTCGCTGATGCATCCACCCGCAGCCAAACTAGGCTACCGAAGAAGGAAGCCGTTTACAACAAACACAACCGCAATATCGTTTTGTTTTCCCCTTTTTGTGACTTTTCGCGTTTATGAAACGTAAGCAATTGTTCAAGGCTCTTGTATGCTTCAGTAACACGCCCAGAGATTACTTTCTGTTCACAGGGTAGTAATCCCAGGATCATATTACCCAGGATCATATTACTTCTTTTGCGTCATTATTATAACTATATTTAAGAATATACCCTGATTGTTTGATGCAAATTGCTTTGTGATGATATAAACAAAGATCGTCAACATGCGCATTTCATGCCTTGGAAGATTTGTCGTAAACAAAGCGTGCATGAAACAAAATTTACCGGCATTGTCACCACGCATGATTGCATAATATTTTATATCATATATTCCGTTACGCTACGTCTATCGACAAATAAGACCGGTTTAGTAAGTAAGGCACGTACGCCACAGCGAAACAAAACGGGGTCAGATGTCCCGAGTGATGCGGCAATGAAGTTGCTGCGCGCTATTGCTTCAATTTCCGGTATAAGTGTACGCAAACTGAGAGCATCCGCGCACAGCGCCCACGTGCGCTCACACCCAGGAAAGGAGCGCAGAATGCGTGCACACGCAGGGAGCGGCCCTCGTCTTGCGTGCTCGGATTGACGTCGGCTGTAAAAGCCCGCGACTCGGTCCCGCGTCGAGAAACGCGTCATCACATTGTGTGGAGTGCGCATGGCACAAAATGAACGAATATTACTTTGAATATGACAGCAAAACCGTAAAAAAGAAGGAGAAAGAAAAAAAAAAAAGAAAAAATACCAGGTGGAGAATCATGCAGTAACGAAAAGAAAGCATAACGCACACAGGCAAGAATTCGCAAGGCGTATTTCCTGAAAATCAAGTTGATGAAGTTAGCGCATTGTGTTGTCGTCTCCCTTTCGTCCTTGTTTTCTGGCGCTAAATATGCTTTCACTTTACCAACACGCCCAACAAATTGCAATGCTAATAATAATATTTGGGGTTTTACGTGCCAAAACCACTTTCTGATTATGAGGCACGCCGTAGTGGAGGACTCCGGAAATTTTGACCACCTGGGGTTCTTTAACGTCCACCTAAATCTAAGCACACGGGTGTTTTCGCATTTCGCCCCCATCGAAATGCGGCCGCCGTGGCCGGGATTCGATCCCGCGACCTCGTGCTCAGCAGCCCAACACCATAGCCACTGAGCAACCACGGCGGGTTAAATTGCAATGCTATTGCAATGCTAAGCAGAGGCATTTTCTATGGCTGTTGAGGTATACATGTCCTCTAGTGTTCAGGCGTCTGTTGCAGGCACCATCACTGTACATTTATGATCCCTACATTCCTTGGCAGAACGAGGGCTGAAGAAGGCCTTATCAAATAAAACCGTTATTCACAAGTTCGTATTCCTTTCTTATGCATTTTCTTTCTCCTTGTTTTCTTTTTTGCAAGACATACAATGGTATCATGCATTAACCAGCAAATCATCGCTGCATCCACGTTGAATGCCATGAAGCCATGCGAGATTGTACTTGCATTTAAGAAGAAAATGGGATCAATTACGGAAATAAAATAAAACTGCTCACGTAATGTGTCTTTTGTCATGGCATTTAACAGGATAGATTCAAGGAAGTTTCGCTCAACGCACATTCCAACAAGTGCATTGAATGCTTTTGTTTTCGGAATAGCGCTCGATTGTTGCTCTATCTTCCACAGTGGGTTTTCGCTTTTGAGAAAATCATTATCGTCATCGGTGCATGATCCCCGCAGCAGCTTCTGTGGCGCGGTCTGAATTTCCTCAACGTTAGAGGGCCGCAGTTCAGTCGCCGTCTCGCCACTGTCATCGCCGTCATATACCGTGCAGCTACCGACGTTTGTATTGCACTTGGAGCTTTTCCCCTTAAATATAACCCGCTGTAATTTATGAAGCGAAGCCTGCTTTGTCTTCTCTTCCAAGAGTTTCGGGTGTCGTGTGTTTCCAAGATCCTGGAAGCGGTGTAATGAAAACTGGATCGATCGTGGGGACTTGTGTAATCGAATTAGGTGCTGATTTGGTGGGCCGATCCCGACACGTGTGCTCGCAAGGGCTTTAATGCGGTTTGTAAAGCGGGCTGCTCATGGAAGCACAGCAATTAAAGCCATAGTTGGGCCGATCCTGATAAGTCTGTCGATGTCCATCCAGGTTTGGCGTCGGTGCCTCGCTGAGTTGACATACAGCGGGTGTCTCCCGTGTAGTTGAACTGCGAGGACGGACAGCACGAACAACAGCAGTGGCGTCGTCGTAGGGGAGTTTCGAGAGGAAACAGCGTACATACAGCTGCGTCTTTTTTTTTTTTTTTAGCTGCATCAATTTTTTTGAAGATTACCTATATGGTAGACAGCACAATTCTAACCCTTGATCTAGATTACTCGATGAGGCGGCCATTACTACTACGAGAAATCAAAATGTTCCGTAGAATAGTTAATGAAATTACGATAATTGCCTTTTATATTGATTAGCTTACGCCACATATTTCAATCAACGAATTATAGCAGCTGAGTTCGCGCGGCGTATCCACTTGGAGCGAATTCTCTGGCTAGCACCAATTCCGTGATATTAATTTTCAAAGTGTCCGTTGAAATGCATCGGTGTTCCAGTTACTTTTGTGCTTCAATGCATAAAACAGGGGTTTCCCAAAAAAGTAACTGGAACGCCAGTGCATTTCGTCGGGTACTTTGAAAATTAATATCTCGGAACGGGTGCTGTCCAGAGAATTCGTTCCAAGTGGTTATGCCGTGCGAAATCAGCGGCAATAATTCGTAGATTAATATATGTGGCGTAAACTAATTAATTAAAAAGTTAGTTAACGTAATTAGGGTAACTTTTCTATTGAATATTTTGATTTCTCGTAGAAGTAATGACCGACTCGTCGAGTAATTTAGATCAAGGGTTAGAATTGTGGTGTCTCCCACAGGCAATCTTCAAGAAAATTGGTGCAGCTAAAAAAAAAGAAAGACGCCCTGTATGTACGCTAATGTTTCCTCTCGAAACTCCTCTACGACGACGCCACTGCTGTTCTTCGTGCTGTCCGTCCATGTCTGCAGCACACGTCTGACCACGCTTGTGCTTGTTGTGCCCTCTCACCGTAGTCTTTCAAATAATTTTCTAGCCTCCGAGATCCATATCACAATGCCTCTGAGAGGCTCAAGTTTGAGGCACCCATGGAGGAAGCCGTGTTTCAGCTGTCTGGGGCATCAGCTGCGTGACTGTGTCAGCAATGTCATGCTGTAGTAAAGCACGCTAAATTATAGCGTATTGTTGATTACAAACTGAGGCTGCTACGGCCACTACGGCTTACACCATAGGTGGCTTACACCGCACTCCTACTGTCAGCATTACGATCATGGCGGCCGAGGGCGAAAAGAAGTTATCGTTGAAAAAGGACGAAATTAAACGTCAAGCCCAAGAACAGGGCGTTGTAGACGGCTTTAACCAACTGAGGCAAGAGCAACGTGCCCTGACAGCAAAACTTATCGAACTGGAAATGGAACTTAACGAGCACAAGTAAGTGATTGTCCTCGTGCCGCATTGCGCACATTTTTCTTATGTTTGCCTTTAGATTTGATTGACGTGCCGGCACTGTAGCGGTCTCTGGCCAACTCTGAACTTTCACAAGTCGAACAATGCTTGGCAACCTGTGTTTGCTATACTCTGGCTTAACCCTTGTGAGGACGTACGGTTTCTGCGAGGAAAACTTGATGCGCGTGGGTGTTTGGTGCGACGGGTTGGGCACGATCGGTTGAACCGTTCTTGAAATCACGTGGCCACTATTTTTATTCCTACGTCACGCTCTGAAAAGTGGCAGATAATTATTCGTCTTATTTATATAATTATTCGTATTATTTATTTATATATATTCGTATATATTTATTAGTAGAACGGTTATCTTTTGGATAATTCAACCTGCTACCGATTTCTGTCTTCAATCGTGCCTAATTGCGATTTCTTTGTTGACTGAATGTCGAATGTATTCCAGAACATCAAAACTCGTTACAACGCACTCCTATGATGAAGCAATAAATAAAAAGAAAGTTACACATGTCTTGAGCGTTTCTTTATCGAAAAGCAATCCACAGGGGCAGTGTGGCAAGTTCGTAAGCGTTCATTTGGAAAGGCACGATGACAGCCTGCATTCCAGCTATGCGTTTACCTAATTGTATCCGCAGAAGCACGCATCTACTATTCGTACTGAAAATGCAACGCACTGTCAGTATTGCAAAGCGTCCCCATGATAGGATTCACAACTGAACCCGTACTGGGGCTTTTGGTGCTGCAAGACAGCTGCCTCGTGCTTCGAGACGCAAAACTCAAGCCATTAGTTCATTCTGCATTTGATTGCTCATAGAATTACTGAACTCATTAAATTATCAGCAACAAAGCAGCAACAGCGTGTCACGCGAGTTTTTGCCGTTAAATCAGTAAAAGGGCTTGCAAAATGTATGGTCAGTTGGAGTTCAAATGGAATCAAAAATGCTTCTCCAATTCAATGCAAGATGTACCGAGGGCGCTTTTATGAGTTGTGGTTTTCCCAAAGTTGTCCGAAACAAATAAAAGGTGTAAATAAATTATCTTTTTTCTGAAAGTAATTCCACATACATTACCAGAACTCTAGTGATAGGCCAATGATCTGCTACAATTTTAACTTGCGGGTGCACTTTAGTGGGAATCTATAGTGTACGTTGTTACATTAAATACACCAGTATACACTAACAGTAGGACAGTTAGTGAAGATGCTCAGAATCCAGTGTGCTTCAGAAACGTAAGCTCGCATTAATAGCCGCAACCCGCAGCAGGCATACGTAGACTGGCACGGGTGGTGAGTGAGCACCGTGTCAAGTGAATACAAACATACATACACAAGTTAAACCCAAACCCCGTGAGAGTGATTTTGTGCAACAAGCAACGGCTTTGAGCGACGAAATTAGCTGTTGCACAAGCAGATCGTTCATTCTTGTCACTCGATCGCTCGATTCTGGAAATCTGGAATTCATTGTCCGGAAGAGCTGTGAGCAACTAGCCAATAGCGTGAAACCAGAACTGGATATACATCAGTCAACTACTACCGATTGTTACACGGAACGAGCAAAACTAAATTTTGATATGTGCAAGGATAAGAACCTACTGCAAGACCTCCAGTAATATTTTACGCTGTACATTACAGTAAAACATATCAAGTTCATTTAATAAAGCATGTGTAACGCCAGTTTCGGCATGTATTTGCTACCCTCATATCGGCAACGCTGGGAAGACATCGCTCGCGTGGGGTAAGACTTGTAGGCAATGAGTGAACACGATGGCCATCTGCATTGTGTCACTTGTCGGTGTTGCGCAAGATCACTTGCATGGGATTTATACTTTAGAAGACAAAAAAAAAAAAAATCTGTTACACGTTCGAATTTGCATGCACACCACCTTTGCCAGTCTACAGGTTCCTGCTGCTGCTTGCAGCTGTCAGCACACGCTTACATTTCAGAAGCATATTGGATTCTGAGCATGTGTACCAGCTGTCTTACTCTTACAGTGTGCACTGACATATTTAGTGTCGTGGTTCACTTAGGCACAAGGTCAAGAGGAGCTGCAAGAACATGCTTAAGGCTGAGCCATTCTTTCACTTGCTTCCACTACCAGCGCCTTCAGTGTCAGAGTGCAAACTCTATGGGGACAATATGTTGCCTACGCTGTAATGATGCTTCTTTGTTCTTAGATTTGTTTGCCGTCTCAAACCACTTGTTCAATAAGTTCCCCTACTTCGTCCATGTGTTAAGCCCATTGGTGTTTCTATGTCCATCTGCTTCTACACGCGTTTACAATCAGCAGTAGACTTCCCAAGAATACCAGTGAAAGAGAAATTCGGTACCACCATCTCGGCGAGTGTTTAAATAACACTCGCCGAGATGGTGGTACCGAACGTACTCATCCTTCATGCAAATGCCAGAATACAGAAAGTTCTGCTTTTCTTGTATGTGGCTTGGCCTAAAAGATTGCCGCAGCTGAAAAAATATATAGATGTAAGCTTTCTTGCATATTGAGCAGCACACAAGATATGAACTGACAGAAACAGCTGTGACCAGCGCTATTTCTGTCGCTCTTGTGTTTCGTGCACTGCCTGAAGTGGAAGCATTCCAGTTTGCATGGACTACTGTGCTGTTAAGTGTTTTCTGACAGGGAGTCTTCATTAGGAGCCCGGTCTCTCCGATAATGCATCTTATGCTAATGTTTACTTTGTATAGTTTAACAAGTATATGGAGAAAATAGAATCTTGATTAAAGCTGACAATGTCAGCGTGGACATTTACTCCTTTATCCAAATTTAGCAGCCCACTTGCACTGGTAAAATTATATTTTAACTGTACGTCCTAGCATGAGTGTTTTTCTTTTTTAATTTAATATGGTCTTACATAATAGAGAGAGAACAGCTTTTCCCTATCGTTCACAGATAAGTCTACAGAGTTGTTCAGTAGCTGTTGCGTTCAGCTGGTGAACATAAGATCGTGGCTTTGAATCTCAGTTGTTACAGCAACTTTGGGATAGGGTTGATATGTAAAAACACTTGCACATCACATTTGAATTAATGTTCCAAGAACCGGATCTGAATTAATGCAGAGAGAGATGCAAATGAGAGAAAGGCAGGGAGGTTAACCAGACTTAATACCTCCGATTTGCTACCCTGCACTAGGGGAAGGGAAAGGGGAAGTAAATACGGAAAGAAGAGTGATGGCAAAAATAAAAGCATGTGAAAAAAAATAAGAAGAGGGACAGAATGGGGTCATTATAGTCTTTCTAATAGGCTACTGTCACGTAGAAAAGAATTAATGCAGTGCTCTTCACTATGGCATTGCTAATAACCTATGAGTTGCTGTGAGACATTAAACCCTGTTATTAAGGTATGGGACAAACCTTTGTGACAGATGAAGTGCTGGTTACCAGTTGTATGTTTCAGGCATCTTCGCTCTCCGAAAATGCCACTGTGAAGCCCCCACTTTCTGGCATTGCCATGAGTACTGCAGCACCACAGTGTTACTTTTCTTAGTAATACTCAGAAAGTGTGTTTACAGCTCATCTTTGCTCTGTGTCCACTGTAACATCTTAGAGCTATTACTTACTGCTGAGTCATGGTGGAGCCTTCCTTTTGTGATTATGCTCCTCAGTAGGGATTCCTTGCCACACAGTTGCTGCAGCACACTTTTGTAGGAGGAGCTTCTGAGTCGTTAGCTTGCAACTGACCATATTGGAGCAAATGCTGCACAAGGGCTTAGATGCGGTAGGTGTGTTGGCATCAATGAATTCATTGCCTTAGTGGTGAGTTATGTCCACTAGCCTTTCGTAAGCCTAAATTATAAGTTGTAAAATAGCAACAAAATTGAAGTTGAATAACATTGACTTGTTTTACAGCTTGGTTGCTGAAGCACTTCAGAAAGTTGATGGTGACCGACGCTGTTACCGAATGGTTGGAGGTGTGCTTGTTGAAAGGACTGTCAAGGATATTCTTCCTGCTGTGGAGCGAAACAAGGAAAATGTGAGTTTTCGTCGGTGACCTGAAGAAATATACTGATTTTCATGCCTACACAAAGTTCTGCCTATGGTTCCCATGTGTACTGGGACTTTTTTCTTGCAAATGTTGCACTGGGAAACAAAAATTACTGTTGAGTTCAACTAACATGGCATGTGTGCAAACCTCAATTGTCACACCTGTTACAGTCTACACTTATAAATTTACATGCATATCAACCATAATCCCCCTTCCCATTTTTGCAAACTTTTATCTCTGTTCCTGTTATAGCCCTTTCAGTACAGCTAGCTAAATTCTGTGGCATTTTTAAAATACATTTACACACTCTGGAGTGCTTGCTTAAGCAATTTATTGCAAAGCTGTAAATAACCCATACACTTTGAACTTTGTCTACACTACACATCGCCCATACCATAGCACTTATCTGCACCTAACGATAGCAAAGTGCATTGCTTAATGTGTTGGGGAAACCTACTATAAATCTTGTAGAAATGTTACGTTCATTACACATTATGCTTAATATGCACCCCCCTTCTTCATATTCACCAAATTTGACTCTGCGTACCATAAAGTTCAATATTAACACTGGACACATAGCAGAAAGCTGTTGTATAATGGTTTCAAGCATTTAATGAGTTTCAGAAGTGATTGTCTTCTAAATTTTGTCTGCAATGGGGGGGTGTGGGCCAAACGTGTTTAACTATGGTAATTTTTTCAAAGCACTATGAAAACGGATGTTTTCAAGCACTTGTAGTTGCACTAACATATTCGCTGTAAAAAGCCTAACTGGTGATGCCTTTCACTTCAGTTTACTTTCTCAACATTTAGTTTTTTGCAGTTGTCTTCAGCTGTGGGTTTGCCCACTGTGAACATCTTTTTGTTCATTTGGCTACATGTTGGATGTATGCCAAGTAATCCTCCTTCACTCCATGTGTAATAACCATGCCAAATGGACACAGAAAGTGACATTAAGTGGTCAATGCCTGAAATTTAAAATATTTAATTATTTAATGTGTTTCCCACAACTGTAACTAAACTAAAAAATGAATACTCTGTATGACGTAGCTTGCACAGTGCAGTGTACATTAAATATTACTGCTGTTACTACTAGAGTTTGCTGTTCATCAGGATGCTTAACACAGGCGCTTATTAGCACTGCTGTCAACATCAGTGCTCGGCAAACTTCTCTCATTAGATGCTATGTTAGAATGTACTAGCTGTGTCAAGCTCAATGCAAACAGTTCTCATCAGCTTCAGATTTTGTATTGGCTAGTGGTGAAGCACAGCAGCAAACCCAAGCTGACGTCTCTAGCTGTTGATCACATATTCTTACTTGGGTAAATCAAACAGTAAAGGCAATTTTCACATATCACCTTTATTCGCTCAAAGGAATGAGAATTACGGATATCGCTTTTTAACTTGAGCCCCCTGCACTTTTGTTATTGCACAATCAACTGCTGTATCACATCTGCTAAGGAATTGTTTGGTTGCTCGCAAAGCCACATTTCCACTGCAAGCTAGACCTCATCGTCTGACCTGAATCGATGAACATGCAGAGCCTCCATCAGGGGGCCTAAGATGTTGTAATCTGATGGCACCAGATCAGGGCTGTACGAAGGATGGGGAAGTGCTAATAGATGATGGCGGATATCTGCTGGTTTGACTCGCTTCTACCACAGAAAGTGCGCCAAGGCATGCTGTTCCCTGATTGTGAAATCATGGATTGGTGTGCCCATATATGGGACCTTCTCGCGCCACAACATTCAACTGAGTGGGGCAGTGATGGATACTCCTACTTCCACGTCACTCCAACTGTACAAGTAGTGTCACATCAGACACACCAAGTCTTCCTTTGTTCCCCTGAGAATACTAAATTCTGCTCACTTTTTGATTTACGCTCGTACATCAAAGTATTGATAACACCTTTAAGCTGCAAGCATTTGCTTACTTGGAAATTAGCACTAAAGGTTGCCTGTTTCAGAGGACAACTGTCATCATCATCATAGTGGCAAATAACATTACCCTTTCAGGTGCCAATTAATTCTGTCCATTGAAAATTTGGTTAGTGGATTGACAATTTTCTATTCTTCAGTGAGGTTCAGAATGTGGACACTGTGCGAGAACTCTCTACAAGAGATTCAGGTATTAAAACATGAACTATTTCGTGCCTAGCCTACTTACAACTTATCTAGCCACTTGAAAAAGAGGTCTTTTGTAAAACCAGAAAGAACAGTGAAAAGGGAACCAGCTACATGACTGCATACTGATTTTGAAAGGGAAAACACGGCTTGCTTGTTTACGAAACACTTTATGCGTATTATGCGAACTTGCAGCCCAAGTACAATCATAAGCGTTTCAAGATGTGTGTGACATGTTTTAGACATAATTATTTTCATCAGTGGTTTTGCTTTTGATGCACTGTCTTGGCGTTCACATGTGGTAGTAGCTCTGAAAATGTCATAAAGGAACTTGAAGATTTGCTGAAGCACTTTTAAAAAATAAGTGAGCTTGCAGCAAGTTATTACAGTTACTTAAGTTACCCCGAATGCAGAAATTTGACGAAGCCCAAGAATTGCGATAACTGACCACAAGTAATTTTAAATTAGCAAAACCAAGGAGTAGCGACTGCAGGAATGCTGCAAAGTGGGGAATCAGCTCTGATTGGCAAAGACTGATTGTGGTATCATTGAAGGTATCACAGAGGTTCCTGGTTTGAATGTGGCATTGAACACTGTTAGAGTTGTAGCACGATCTCACTGCTGGCACCCAGTTGTAAGGTTTGTATTCGGGCATGAACTACGTGGTAGCTGGCCCATGCCGTCGTCCAAGTCACCCACGCTTGGGACGTGGTTGTAGGGAGGAACTTGCTCTCATCGATAACTAGGAGTGCAGGATTTATTTATTTACATTAAAACAGAAGATACATTTCAACAGCCTAGCATGACTGCAAAAAGGAGCACGAATCTCCCACCACGAAGCACAAAGCTCCAAGCACCTCTCGTCGAGCACAGTCCTAGCAGCCGACAAACTGCTGCTTAGAAAGCCTCTGTCCTCCCCAGATCCCAAGGGGAGGGAAAACTGCTGTCCAACCTTCGTCCAATCAGACCGTCCACCGTCGTTGGGGTGTAGTCGACCTGCCTTTGAGGGGGAGGGCTCACACACTCTCATACGCACTTTGGATTCCCAGAACCCACCGAGTTGAGTGGGTCCTCGTAGCCAGCTTGTCACGCCTGACTCCAGCCGGCGCCTCTTAATTTCAGAGCTGACTTCTCTGGTAGCCGCCACGAGTGTCGGCAGACTGTGACAAATCCTAGGGTGCGAGGAAAAGCACACTGCAAAACACCCTTTTCTGAGAAGCTCTCTTGCCGCAAATAGACCATGAAGGCGGCGGCGAATCAACCAACAATACTCGGTCCAACGAACGGCTAGCCTGGCCGACGCCACTGGGCTGTACAAGGAGGTGCATGGTTAATTAACTCTGCCGTGGTCTCCAGTTCTCCGAAGGAAGTGCATGGTCGGTTAGCGTTGCCAGCGTCGCCGGTTCTCTGAAGGATGCCACGCCCCAGGTAGATCGAAACAACTGAAGCAGGCTGAGATCGGTTTGCAGAACAGTACCCCTGCAGGCCGATCATAGCAACGCTTTGCACTGTATCCTGCAAAATTGAGAATACAGCACATTTTGCAGTTAAAATAGTCTGTTTTATCTGGAGTTGGTGCCTGTGTGCACATTCGAAACAGTGAACTCTGCACATAGTTTTTGTAGTTGGGCAACTGTTGTGCAGTGAAGCATGGTGCAAGTAAGAGTGGAGCACTCGGCCAATTGCCACTTCAGAAATGCCAATTGCACTATTTAATCTAGCTTCAGGTCAGCCCTGTGTGTTTTGTCGTACCAAAGTGAGGCCACAAATGTTTACTTTGAGATTTAGCTGGAATTTCTGTGCATTTGCATGACAGTTCACTGCATGTCGAATCCTGCAGTGGGGCTCCTCAATTGTGCATGCTTTCAACTGTAGTTATAGATAATTTTTATATTGAAAACTGCATCAAACAAACTTGACTCCAGGGTTAAGTGAATCGTGTTCCTTTCAAAACGAGCAGGTCTAAGTTGTACTATTGTGTCAGGAGGCATGATGTTAATGAGAAAGCTGCATTTGTATTTTTTGGCCATTGCAGTTCTTCAGAGTCACGGCATGCCGACTGAGTAGCACAAGTTGCTATTATAAGGCAGTTCTCACTGTTCAATAATGACTTAAAATCTTGCCACATCTGTCAATGAAACGGATCATTGCCACCGCTTACCGTCACTCCAAGTAAAGCATGCATTGGGTGTATATTTCATACTTATTCTTTTCCTTACAATACTCACAATCACTCACCAATATTTTAGCAGGCTTTGTACTGAGTCACACTCGGGTACGCTCACACATCGGCACTCGCGTTCCTATTTGTGCCCACTTGTATTCACTAACGCTCACATGTTCCTAGTCACTCCTACTTATTGTATAGATTCATGTCAGGGCATTGTATAGATTCATGTCAGGGCTGCACCCATATAGCGGCCACACCCCCAACTTGGCAGCCTGAAATTTGGAAAGAAAGAAATGTCTAATGAAGAAGCAACCGTGTTTGTTGCCCTGATGCTGCAAGCGTGCATCGGCAAATTTTTCTGCACTGCGTACTTCTGCATGCCGCTGTTAGATGTTGCAAGCTGCTTGTTGGTGTCTCATGCAATGGTACTTCTGGGGATATGGGCTTCACGCAAGCTGCCTGCTGCGCCAGTACTATTTTGACCCAAGAGGTTCGATCCCATGTAAGGGCCACACCTTGTCAAATTGTGAGAAAAAAAGTGCTGCCCTTATACGAGTCTCTATGATGCGGCACTCACCTACATACTTGCTCACTTCCACTCACCTTCACCAGCACTTATACCCATTCATACTTGTGCCCACTGCCACCCTTCGTCACTATCACTATCTCACACCTGTGAAATCTGTGTGGAGTCAGTGTACTCGTGAGTGATTATGCAGAACCTACGTTCTGTTATTATTATTATTATTATTATTATTATTGTTATTGCAATAGCAATTGTATGGACACCCCAAGCAAATTTTTGCCATCGCCGTGATGTTCTGTATAAAGTCCAAGGGCAATAACACTGTTGCCGCGTGTCCTATGCTGTATGTGTGAGTGAAAGCACACGAGGGAAGCCGATGATCACGGCTCAACCTGTTGTGTGCAAACAAAAAAAAGCAGAGAGCAAATGCACCGTGTTCCGTCGCGCGAAAGGCCATGGAAAGATGAGAGGGAGGTAGTGGGGGTGGCGTTGTGATCCGGCACTAGCTGTGTATTTCGCCACCAGGCGCAAAGGGAACTGATGATCACAGTTCAATCTCGCATACCATATATGGAGGAAAGTGGGTTGGCAGTGCACGAGGGAGGGGGAGCAGCTTTGACTCCGCCAACAAGTCTGTACTTTGCAAGGCCATGCGCGGACACACACGGCATACCTTGAAAGGGATCTGCGGATGGCTCTTGCCTTTGTGCACGTTGTGTTCTTGCCACTCCTGCATTGAAGTGATAGACCGCATGAATGTCGCTTCACTCACTGCTGCTGCCACGCTTGCTCACACCAGTGTTATGACAGCGAGTGCCCGCACTCGTTGAGTGTGATGTGTTGATGTTTGCGTGTTCACTCTGACACCACATTTTTTAATTCAGTTAGCAAGTGAATGTTTCCAAGTTTATACTGCCGATAAAACTAGTATACTTACTTCGTTTAGCTGTCCACTAACTCGTTATTGCAATGATTACTTCGGCTTTCGTGTGAAACTGTGACATTTTATTAATTATTTTATGCATACTGCATACCTCAGTGCGGTCCAAGCAGGACGGGCATGCTTATTAAAATGCAAATAAATACAAAGCGCAATTGTGAATATTGTAAACAGAATTGTAGCACATTTCAAAATACAATCATAACACAATTGCAACAAAATCCTAATAAACAACGAAAATGAAAATATAACACTAACGCATTGTACATGACAAAATAAATAAAGCTCTAATCAACATACATTTCGAAAAGCTCAGTTAGGCGGTTCCAGTCAGATATTGTAGGTGTAAAAAATGACTATAAAATGTTAGTTTTAGCAAATTACAGAGTTAGAGAATGGGTTCGGTGTTGTATGTCTCGTGGATAGAGAAGTGAAATAAATTCTGTGGTCAAGAGCATACTTGCGATTTAGAAATTAATAAAGTTCTTCATATTTAGTGTTTTTCACCATTTTCACCATTGTTGGCTGTCATGAGCTCACTCGGTGAGTCTAAGTGTGAATTTAGAATAAATAAACCTTACAGCCTTTCTGTGGATAGCTTCTAGCTTAAAGGATCCCTAATGACACAAGAATATTCAAGTTTGAGGCTTATATGCGTGAAATAATTGAGAACGTGAATTTAAGAAATGCAACCTGTGGAAGGCAGAACAACAGTTGTTGTCTATATCCATGTTCCTGGAAAGATCACTAGTTATTCTTGGTCAGAGGTACCGGCAGCATCCACAAGTGGTTCCGGGCAGCTTGTTATGAGATGATGCAGTAGGCAAAGGACCTGCACAATGAAGACAAGCAGATTGTGAACAGACTGCATTTGTAGCATGGACACTTTATAGTGGCACGGCGCTTAGCCGTTTGCTTGGGGCCGGCAGCCGAGAAATGGCTGTTTCCCTGTTAAACAGAAACATTTCTGTTTTGGGGAGCCAATGGGTCTGGATGCTATTACCGACAGTATGTCATCTAGTGCACAACCCAATGCACCAATGAACTACTCTGGCCAGCTCTCTTAGCACACCCATCTACCCTAGCACCTTCATGGCAAACACCAGAGGCTTGTTTTTCTTGTCTGATATGCATGCTAGAACAATGTGGTGTCCCAACTGTGCCTTTTATGACAAGGTACAGTGAAACCTCGTTAAACCGTAGTTGACCGGAGCTCGGAAAAAGTACAAACTAAATGGTAGTACTGCTTAACTGAAATAGCATGAGATCGCCCACTTACCTGTTAAAAACGGAACTCATAGAGAGTGTGATGAAAGGGGAAAAAGACATGCAGTATTTATTCACTTTATGCGACAAAAGTGTCATTTTTGTTTGATGCCGCGGAGGCCTAGCAGCGACGACAGGGGCCTCAAACTTACTGAAGCTGTGAAACAGCTTTTCAGCCAGCCCCCTCTTCTCGGCAAACACTCGCATAGCAGATTCCTCGTTGGTGTTACATATTCTCTGTGCACGCATGCGGTAGCGCTGCAGAAGTTGTGGGGCGCCGTTTTCATTGCGGGGTGCTGTTCTCGTTGCGACGATTGCATTTGTGAGGCTGACGTAACGGGCAGCTTCTGCCCTGTCGGCCCTGAATCACCCGTGCTGTCGCTTTCTGTGTCATCCTCATTACTGTTGCTAGTCGTCACTTTGACAACGACAGAGGCAACAATGGCAGAAAGTCAAACCTCGTAGCTGACATCTCTTCGTGGTCACAGCAGTGCCGCCGAGCCTTTGCATTCCAAATGCCACACACCGTAGTCAATAGCAGATCCCTGTTGCGTGTCAGTGCCGACTTCTTATTGTCGCGTTCGATAGCACGAATGATGTTTAATTTTTCTTCTATGCTGAGCGTCCGGCATCTTTTTTATCCGAGCTTTGGCATGATGCGAGTCCTTGGTTGCACGGCGCCGAAATGATGTTGGTGTTAATGTGGTTTCATGCGCAAACGCACAGGCTGCTTGGAGGCTGTTCCGTTCTCTGAGGCTTGTTGTTCTGCTGGGCTGCCCAATGGAAATGACGCACTACCGTGTTTGCACGACAAAAAGTGGAAACACTACATGTTAACAGATACATACGCAATAAGCTGGTATGGTTTATGCGGATACAAAACACATTATTTTCAGTGGCCCCTGAGTCGAGGATTTGACTTTACTCCTTTTAAAACGAAACTACTGTTTAAGCGGGTACGGTTTAACGAGGTTCTACTGTATTACCGCTGCCTATTCTCTCTAAGATGAATGAGGGCCGTGAGTGCTGTGTCGTCAGTGCACCACCAAATGGCTCACTCACACCTGTGCTTCAGAGACAAATACGCCCCAAATGTCAGCCTACTTTTAGCATAAGGGTAATAGCAGGCATCTGTTGGCAATAAAACTGCATTTTCTTACTATTAGCAGTTGTTTTTGAAGCACCATCCACTGCATTTCAGACTGAAGCAGACTAGACCACGCAAGCTAGACTTTACTCTGGCTTGCCAGCAATAGTGATGCGCTGCTGTGTTCTTTCCAAGACTTGCTGTTGACTCAAGGTCCAGAACATGGCATGTCGGATTAGGGTTACCAGGGCCATTAAGTTCCGCTATGCTATCGCAGGCTTTTGCAGGGCCAGACATCTGGCACATTACAGTCAAACCTTGTTATAACAAAATGGGATATAACAAAGTAAGTGAAAGTGCCTTTGAAATTGTAATAGAGATTCATATTGCAATACATGTAATAATGGATATAATGAACTAATTCTCGCTCTCCCTTCAACGTCGTTACAGAGATGTGTTACTTAATTTGCACAATTACTAGTCAACACTATGCATTTTAAAACCGACAGTGGCAGAAGCCCACAAGCAGTACCAGATGGCTATTGTGTGATGCTAAACAGCAATGCTGTGCTAGCTCCAGCAAATATAGCATTACCGCGATTGAATGGGAATCAAAACTGCAATGTTAATGTAGGTTTGTTCCAGCCACCACCACGGGCTCCATTTATCACCAGCTTAGATTTCACTTGTGCTAATGTGATACACTCAATATTTGGTGTCAACAGCTATTGAGGAACCAACCACTGTCCCTTTAAGGTTTCAGCTTCTTTTGTTTTCTTCATTAAAGCAGCGCATTAACCACTATATTGTCATTGGAAACCACACTCTTGCAACAACCGATAATTTCACACGGGAACAGTGCGTAAAACATGATCATCACAACCTAGCTATGCCTACAGCAGTGTCGATTACCAAAAAATGCACATGCTTATTGCTTACATTTATTGCAAAATATTGGTACAGAATGCCAGTAAACAGCTCCCTTACTGTCCCCAAGCTGGCTAGCTAGGCAGAAGGCTCACGTGACCCCAGTTTTGACACCACTTCCAGTGGTTTTCTTTTCACCCTGCCCTCCTTTGCTGCACGAGAGAGGTGGAGCTACAGCAGAAATCTGATTGGCAGTTGCTGTGGGCCATCACACACAATCGAGAAAATATTTTCAAGAGCTAAATAACAGCTTCCCGAAATGCCACAAATATGCCAATTCGAAAACCAGTTCATTTTCTCTTTAAAGGGCTCCTCACCATGTCACATAGCACATTTTTGTCACGATCCACCCTGGGTCGTGAACAAGGGAGGGCTTGTGGCACCCTCCGATAGACGGACGCCCCACAGCGTGGTGGTGCTGAACGATGACTGACCGGCGAGCAGCCGTGCTCATCGGTGTTTATTGCGGTGCGGTGACCAATGTTGCCTGCCGAGCTTAGCGGGCGAACCAAGATTATGCCCGAGGGGGCGACACATGCTTGCTACAATTTTGGGCATACACTGTAAGTTGTTACGTACCCTCTAGGGCAGGTAACTCCACTGCAAGAATTTTTGCGGTAATTCTACTGCTGGAATTTTTCAGATTGGTTGATTAATATCTGAGATAGAAATATTTTAGTACCGCGAACCCATGATTTCAGGAGGCGGCGTCACCGCCAACCTAACACTCTCTCCACGTGCCCCTGTGTAGCCTCTGCAAGTGAAATTCCTACCCTGCATTCTGCCATATTGGAGCCGGAGGATTGTATGACGCATACTGCACTTGCCCCCACGTCTTTGTTTTTTTCTCGCTTTTTTGCTTTGCGGTGCTGTTGCATTTGTCTCATTTTGCGCAACGCACGATATTGCGCGCTGTACACGAGCACGCCTGACTAGTGGTATAATTCAGTGCTACACAAATACTGAGGCAGACACAAGTAGATCACAGAGCATGATCGCGTGTGTGACTGCGAGACATAAGAATAAGCAGACAAAACGGAAGTACATCTCTCTTGCTACGCTACAAAGTAAAACAAAGATGTGCAGACGTTTGGTTTGTAAGTTTTACAGTTCTAAACTTCAATTGGTCTATTGAAGCAACAGATCAAACAAGTAACTGCTCTTGCCTTGAATAATTTTCAGTCATATGCCACTATGAGCGATGCCACAGCGCTGCCATGTACGTAGACTCATTTGTGCAATATACGTCTACTTTCTGGCTGGGAGTGCGGCACCCGTGAGGAGAAGGGCAAACGGCCTTTGGTTTAAAATTTAAGTACTTTCTGTGGCATGCAGGGATGTATTACCTGACAGACACAACCGTGAGCGCGCAATGTGGGGGGCCCTTTAAGGAGGGGCCCTGATGAGGGGCCCTTTAAGGCATTAACCAAGCAATGTCATTTTTCGTGCGCACATGTGTGGCACAAGTGCTATAAATAATGCACCACACCATGTTCAAGCCACATTCAACAGTTATTAGCTCTTAAGTAATCCAAGAATGTTGTCTTCTATTTGGGAATAAAACAACTTTATGTAATGTGTATATTGATACATACTATAACAGATTTTTTTTTTATTTATATGCATCATTTAAAAAAAAAATTCTGTGGCAGGTATCAAAATTTTGTCTTTAAACTGGATTGATCATTGAGGTGGGCTTTACGTGCACATGAAATATAGAATGATTTACTTGCAACAAAAGTACAGTAGGTATGTTTTAACTAATTTATGACACTTATTGCAATTTACGAAATGCAGCTGATAAGTTTGGAGGAAAATCAACTTGGAATGATTATTGAAGATGGCACCAGTTTTGGAATATGAGCGGCCAAACGTGTGGTAACAATGCACTGTCGTTCCAGTTACAGTTGCCGACCATTTATTCGGACTTCACGGGGACTGCGAAAATGTCCGACTAAACAGGTGTCCGAAAAAGCAGATTAAGAAAAAAAAAATGAATTCCTTTATTTCCACGCACTTATTCGAGCTCGGCAGTAGGCTTGAAGAAATCGTGAATGCGCCGTTGCACGCTGTTCCGTTTACGCGCAATCAGATAAGCCTGAATCTCAGAGAGGGTCATACGACCACTATAGGCGGCTGAAAGCACAGTCACTGCTTGTACACGCTCCGCATGCGACGGCAGCGTAGCACATGGTGCGTCATCCTCCGACTCAAGGGTCATCGTCCGGCGGTGCAGCAGAAACCTGACGAATGATCTCGCCGTCCTCGAGTTCTGCGCATGTCAGTACAGCAGTGTCAGCACCTGTGAAACTGTCAAATGAGACAGTGTCCTGAATTGCAATGCAACCACTACGCAGGTCTCGGCAGAACATTTTCCACGTCAGTAGGGAGCACATAGGAAAGCAACAAATCTTAGGCCTCCTGGCACCCGCTTGCCGGCATTCCCCAGCGCAGTCTGTGCGGGCACTGTTGGCGCCATTAGACACTTGACGCGATGTTTCTGTATGCCGCGTTGGATCACCGGAACCTCGACACAGCACACACAGCAAACACCACCATGCTGACACCAGTCGCGCAAACGAAAAATGCGGCCTACTCGCAGTGTCGTGCACGAGGAAACAAATCAGCTGCTGGATTGTCTTGACATGGCTTACAAAGCTGAAACCGGAACTTCTGTAGAACCACTCTATCAAACCAGACAGAAACGATGATGATGAGCGGGGATTTGCAGTAGCGCCGCTTCGTGGGGCAGCAAGGAGGCTCCATTCAAAACAAATGGCGTTCAGCAAGTCGAACCATGCACCGGTCAGAGTCCGTGCATGGTGCTCTCGATCGAGTTGGCTCAAGGAGTGTCCGAAAAATCAGACGAGAGGTTGCAAGGTGTCCGAACTTTCGGCAGTTGTTATACATTATGGTCTATGGAGAGAATGGCGGTGCCGTGAAGCATACCGAATAATCGAGCATGTCCGAATTTTTGGAGTCCGGAAAATCAGTCGGCGACTGTATTGTGTTTGTTTAACAAAAGCAACGTTTCATGCATTGAAGTACAAAAATAACTAATGCCCATGTACTGATATTTTATTGCACACTTTGGTAATAAATGTGTCGAAACTGGTATCATCTTAAAAATTCCTTCAGAGTAGACATGCCTTTGAAATATCACAGGCTACACTTAATAAATTGCAATATTTGCATAACCTAAAACATAACTAGTGAAATTTTGATAATTAGTTAAGTATGATTTCAGTTTCTCATAAAAGCAATGTCTGCCTCTTCAATTAATCCAGTTTAGCGGCTTGGATTGTGCTATCTGTCACAGGTTATCTTTACATACAGTATAGCCTAAAAAAGAGAAAAGATGTGGCATTATAATGGTGCTACCTGACAATACGGCAGCCCTATTAGTTTGTGCACCCTTGTACTAGGTTAGTCCTTTTTGTATTCTTTGGTGAGGTAGAATAGAGAATGCACCTGAAAGCTCTTCTCTTGTTTTTCAGATTTCGAAATCAGTGGAGCTGTTAAATGAGAAGATTGTACAGAAAGGCCAAGAGGTGAATGAGTACCGTGAAAAGCACAACATCCAAATTAGGGTCTCTTCCAACGCAGCCTCCAAGTCCCAGCCTCCTGCAGGGAGCAGTGGTGGGGGTGAGAAGCCAGCATCACAACCTGCAACAGGAGTGTTAGTCTGACAGAGTCCGCTGTTTGTTTTTCTTTTACTTTTTTTAGTTGTCGTTTTACTGCAGCTTCATGCTTCAACTTTTACTACCACAGCTGTTTCACATGAATGAAATGTGGGGTGTAATTTTATGGATGAGCCTTAAGCCTCAATAAGATGTTGCGCACCAAGATATTTGAGCTTTCTTTTTTTTCCCTTGATGTTCCTTTTTCTGGTAAATAAAATATTTATATGTATGCAGTTTGTATGTCTTGAGTTGGTGGAACAAAGATCTTTCATAGCCGAAGCTTTCATAGTAAGTCCAGGCACACAAGCGCATCTTTGTACTAAGTTTCAATTACAGATGTTTTCTTCTGTTGCTGCATTAAAAATATGCAAGCTAGCTTGACTTATGGTATATGTTAATGTGTCCTTTCTTTTGATGGCATGAATTGTGTGGATTCTGATGAAAGAGAGAATTATCTTGCAGAAATTGGCATAGTAACATAACACATTTAATGTAGCAGGGCTAAAACACATTGGTAGGTAGTGAATCCATATGACTGGACAGGTTGCATGCATTTGCGCCATTATGCAGAGGCTTTTGACACTCATGATCACTCGATCTCACCAGCTGCGAGTTGCTTTATGTTGACAAGGGAAGTTCCACACGTTTTGTTTTGCTGTTTTCTTCTGTGGCTGAGGGTGGTTGCAGGACATGTTCATCACTTACATGTGAGGAAAGAGAGAGAGACGGGAAGAAGAAAGGCAGGGAGATTAACCAGACTGAGTCCAGTTTGCTACCCTACATGTGGGGAGGGGATTGGGGAGGGAAAGAAAGAGAGAGAAAACGTGAGTCTATACCGCACTTTCACATGCACTAAGGTCTAGGATGTCTATGGTCGGGCACTCAAGTATGTTGCCTTCAGGTAGTGAAGAAGCGCTCGAACTGCTTTCTGGGCTAAGCATGTGAGAAAAGATTCTGCCTTGTGTCATAACCTGAACTGGCTATCCATTCTTGCCTGTTCATCATGTGGCTTAGATATTCAATAATGTTAAACTTGCTTTTTGTTTTCTTTGTTATGCAGTGTTTTTTCTTTGATTGGCAGAATTTTTTTTTCGCTGGATTGCTCAGAGGTGGACATACTATAAGAATGAAATGCATGATCGACTAATCAAAATTTAACTAAATAACTATTAAACTAATCACTTTATGCCACATATTGCAATTCAATTCATGAATTGCAGCTGGTGAGATTGCAAGGCATATCCACTTGGAATGAAATCTAAAGACTTCAGTTTTGAGATATGCATTCTTAAAAGTGTGACGAAATGCATTGTTCCTGTTATTTTGTTGTTGATGATGATGGTCTTTGTGGCATCCCCTTTGAAATGGGGTGGGGAAAAATGGCCCCCAGCCTGCTTGATTTAATCAGGTTTTACTACATCTATCGCTATCTTGCCTTTTGCCTATCTGATCTCAGTCTTAACATTTGTATTTAAAACCTCTATACTATACCATTAGTTACACTTACAATGAATCTGGTTCTGTCAATCTCTTCCCTGATTTTTTTCCACCAATACTCTAATCGTATCTTGATTATCTTGACTGCTGTCAATTAATCCTTCCATCATCTTTGAATCCCAATGCTTCTGGAAGGTGGACACTCTTTATGGATAGACACTGTGACACGGGGCATTGCGCTCCCCTATTTTACTTTGTGTTAACGCAAGAAGCAGCGTTTAGCTATTTGAGACCCAACGTTGCTGCTCAAGGACAAAATCAAACATTCAAATACACTCAACGACTCATTTCCCAGACGCCCGATTTTTCAGACATGCCCAAACATTCGGAAGCATTCGCGGCACCGCCACATTCCCCATAGTCAGTGCATAAGAACATCTGAAATTTCGGACGCAAAAGACCTTCGCCGTCTGATTTTCCGGACTTTTTGCATGAGCGCAGGTGCGAAACGGCATTAATCGAAGCGTCGAACCGAGTTTAACCGGCGCTCTCGCACACAGATCCTCTGGTAGCTGAAGCCACCACCACGGCAATGCCAGGCCTGGCTACTTCGACGTTAGCCATCAAGCTTGCTGTTCGGCTCCGTGTTTTCATTGAAACAATTCGCCGTTAGCAATGGCGCCGGCTGCGCCTTTGTGATCCTCGCCAGTGGCACGTCCGCTGGATAAAAAAAAAGAAGATGCGGCCTGCCACGTCAGGCGGACTGCTATGGGAGCGAACGTGACAACCGTAGTTGCATTCTCGGCCGCTTGGCTGGGCCGAGCGGCGCTAGCTCTCGGGGACGGGACGCGTCGGTTTCCACGGGCGACGGTGTTCGAAGCGCGTTCCTCAGGCACTTTCTATGCCGATCCGAGACGACAGTTCCCTGACTGGCAGCTCCGCGGCGGATGACAGCGTTTTCGATGCGCGCGGCAGGCCGCACCATTTTTTTTTTATCCAGCGGTCGCGCCAGTGGCTTCGAAGCTCGGAAAATGTAGTGCGTTGCATAATGACGGTTTCCAAAAGCCACCTTTGCCTCAATACAGCTTTGTTACGCGGTGAAGCGTACGCAGAGTATTGCGGTGAAGCATACCAAAAGTGATAAGGGGCAATTGTCACGGGTCACTGTGTGTTTCCTTTAAAGGGGCCCTGAACTAACCCTCCAGCTTGGTGAAATAACGTAGTCCGCGGATAGCATACGCTGTTGTGAACATCTCGGCCAAGTTCTGCTGTCGTACGCGGTCCGTGGAGCTCGCAAGCAGAGCGCGAAGTCACCCTTCTCTCAAACGCTCTCGTTTCAAAAACCCCATGATCCTCGCTCTTTTCTGTGTGCTTGCACACTCCAGTACGCGGCTGCTTTTGGCCGCTGCGCTCGGCTACACCGCGGCCGCCGCGAGGTGCCGCCACGAGTCCAGTGGCTAAGCGCACTGCGGCTCTCTGAGGACAGCCACGTTTGGCTTACGTCACGGAGTTTAGCGCGGCCACGGAGGAAGGAAACTAAGGAGAGGCCCTGACGTCACTCTTTGTGAAGCAAAAGTGAAGCCGGAAGTTGGCGTTGCTCATCGCGATGCTCCGCCTTTTGTGCCACCCTCCTCTCTTGTTTACATCTTTCGCGAAACCACGCCGCGCTGCGCGTGGTTTCGCGCACGCTCGCGCAACATCCGGCAGAGCACGGTGCAGGTAACACAGCGCAACAAGACACGGTGACTAACGCAAACCCGTCCACACAACGCCTTTGCCACGGCACGAAACCTAACAGAGCAACACGTGTGAGCGCTCAAAATCAGAACAACGCCGCCATTATGGCCCAAAAGGCGTGGCCATACAACAAACAAAATAAAAAAGCAGCAAAAAAAAAAATGAGAACTTACTACGTCATTTCCGCCACACTTTTCTCCTAGCGCGCGGAGGGGGTAGGGCCTCTCCTTAGTTTCCTTCCTCCGTGAGCGCGGCATAGGAATCAAATCGGAAATTTGAACTGCGCGCCACGGTGACGTCTCCGCCGTAGCCTTCGCAATGCAAGGCATTGGAGGAGGAAGGGGGGGGGGGGAGCACAGCTGAGGCCGCGTTTGATTGCCGATAACTCCGCTTCTGCTGAACGCATTGAAGTACTTTTTGCGGCAAAGCCGTTCTGAAATAACCTATCTTCATTTCAAATGTCTTTCTCCACTTAGATAAAAAGTAGTTCAGGGCCCCTTTAACTCTTTCCGTACCGCGGCCATTCGGCGTCGTTCGCCCGCTAACTCTGGTTTGAAACGCCGGTTCCGAGAGTTCCCGCGCCGCGCATGGACACACTGCGCTATCGGATGTGAAGGAGGAGAACTGGTTTTTTGTTTCCTAAGCAGTCCGCTTTTTTCCACCAGGCTGTGATTTTTTAATGCGCTCGTCAAAGCAGAAAGCAAAAATGGCCGTCTCCAGGAGCGGCGCGCGCGCTTCGGAAGATCGCAGATCTCTGGATTCCGCTGCGTCTGCGGCTGATTTTATGATGGACCGAGCAGCAGCTAGTCTGAGGATGCTAGCTTTTCGTCGGACTTTGAGACCGACGACGACGGCCGCAGCCCGGCACGCCAAATTGTAGTGATTGCACTTAAAATTTTTGTAATGAAATAACTGTTCAATGAAAAATTTGGATTTTTTCAGAGATAGTGACAATTAGACGGCAATATATTTTGTATGTCATCATTTTTGTTAATTTACTTATTAGTAGGTACAAAGTGTGTCACAAACTTGGTTCAATTTTATCCCACAATATTGGTTTCGGCAATCTATATGTTTTTATGGCATACATCTTGTTAATAAAACTTTTATGCGTAAAAAGTGCATTCATTCAGCCTTTTGTTTATGTATTACATAAAATATTGAATGCATTAGCTCTTTCAGAAAAAAAATCTGGCTTAACTTACAAAAAAACACCTATTTTCTCCATGGTAGGGAAAGAGCAAATTATATAAGTTAATTATACACCCGGGCACCCGCCATCTCCTATCACCGTACGAGCACCGGTACGCCTAATAAGTGTCCTTTATGGCTATCTAGAGCTTTAGGTGCATCATATGTTTGTTCTCGTAAGCCTACAAAAATTTTAATTGTTTGCAAAATTTAATTCCTTACCTACCCTCATAAAAATGTTTGCAACATAGCTGGCATAGTATACCGTCCGTGGGAAGACAAGCTTAATTGGTTGTTAGCTTTGTGTTTTGCTTCACTGTTGAGCTGCGCTTACTGATTGTACAGTAACAAGATTCGCCAAATGGCTACAGGTTACCGCTGTACTCCTCCAAGTGTTCCAGAAAGACCAATTTCTTCTGCTCCGAAACTGCCCCACAAATGCTGGTGTGGTTGCACCTGACTGCTCCAGAATGAAAATTTTTCTACTCCAAAAATTGGTCCAAATCCTAAACTGGCTCGACCACCACTGAGTACGTAGCCTAAGGAAAAAAAAAAACAGTCCAGTTCCACGCAGTGAAAGCTGTCAAAACAGCGAAGATGGAGGTCGTTTTCTCAAGTTGGGACGAGTGTTTAGTGCGATTTTCATGAAAGTAATTTGACTCGTTGTCTTCTGTTTGCTAGATTCGAGCTTCGATTCTGGATTGCGCACACTTATCAGTTGCGTGAGGTTGTGATCAAACCAGTCTATCGCACACCTTGCAGCTGTGGCCATACTCGCGGTCGAGGAATTTTGAACCGTCCATCGTAGACGGTTCCCTGCGTCGACGTCTCTGCTCGGCCTCCTACTCTCGAAATTGGGGTTAGCTTGCCTCTGCTGGCCTTTGGCTTGGGTTGCCTTCGCTTAAAAGTGGGAGTTGCCTCCACCGGCGCCTGGCTTGCGCTTCCCGTTCTCGTTCCTCGGCGGTAGCGGCTTCCCTCCGCTGGCGATTTGATTGCGCTTCTCGCTCGCGATGCTCGGGATTTGCTCGACGTCGGCGCTGCCGCTCTCGTGCGAGCTGCCGCTGCCGCTCGCGCCGTGCTGAATCCATGGGGCGAAAGGGCGCGCGCCGGCGAAACATCTGCTCCTATACCCCCTACTCCACTCTCACCCGGCGCGCGCTCTGATTGGTCCGCTCCCCCCCCCCCCCCCGGCGCGCCCTCTGATTGGTTCGGCTCCATCCTGGCGGGGCCCCGCGCTTTCAAACGCCTGAATTTTCCAAAAGTAGCGCCATGCTTAGATCTTTCCGCCACTCCGCTCCCCGCGGCGTTTCCTCCTCCGTGCCTCCTGTCTCCCCAGCCTCCTCCGCTCCCCCATTGGCTAATCTGTGTCATGTGGAAGCACGCGTCGCGGTTTGTATAGTTTTTTTTTCTTTCCAGCGCGCTCCTACCGCCATTACTGGCCGAGTGCGACGAAAGTACGCGCAGACGGGTTGATTGCGAGAGATCGCGGGATCAAATCGCGGCCGCATTTCGATGGGGGCGATATGCAAGGACGCCAGTGTCCCGTCCATTGGGGACACGTTAAACAACCATAGCTGGTCAAAATTAATTCGGAGTCCCCTATTACGGCGTGCCATAATCAGATCGTGGTTTTGGCATGTAAAACCCAAAAATCATTTCTTTTCTCTGTCTTGTGTGCCTTGAGTGTTTCAGTTAAAGCAACACTGCTTCCCTGCGAAAACTTACAACGCAAAATAAGACAGACGCACGTAGTATGCAGATATAAACTGAGCATTTCAACAAAAGTGTTATTGGTGCTAATGAGGGGGGATAACTATTTTCGGAACATCTGTCCAGTTATCCCAAAAAGTTCGTTCTTGCTATCAAATTCCAACCACTTGATCTGTAATAAATAAATAAAAAAAAACGTTTTCATGTGCTAGTACGTTGTTCAAATTATCAATACTGTCCACGTATGAAAACGTTGCCCATGGCCGCCACAACCCGTGCATGAGCTACACACATCTGTAAAAGGCACGGAGCAGAAGTGGCCTTTTTGCTAGGCGTTGCTGGCCGCAGACAGTTGGAATCTGACACGCGCTGGCCGAACAAAAGTATCCTGCAGGAACGTAAATGAACCTACGAAACCACGTATACATACTTTGACGACGTCAAAACCTGAAACTAAGGTAATTGTGCGCGTTTCAGTACGCCGTGTGCATGCGTCGTGTTTCAGCAACACGAACTCTCAATGTGCGGGCGCTTTTCGTCTTAAATAATGGTCCTTTTCTCTATATTTTGCGCGTTTCCAACACGATATTCTTAAGGCCAGTTACCGACTGACGAAGCAAAATCTCGCCTCAATAGAGTTTTAGCTCAGCGGGTTTACGTTTTGCTCCGCTCGCGGTCTCCACCGTTGCGCCAGCGGAGCGGCTCGCGAAAAAAGAATTTTAGCCCGGCGGATCACTCACCCGCTCGAGCGGAGAGAGCGGGGCGCTCTGCTTCCCCACCTAGTGGTCCGAATAGGAGTTACTGAGAAATGAAATTGAATTACGCTTGCTTTTGTAATGCAAGAAATGTTGAATAAAGATATATTACATGTTCTCAGTACATTATTTGTTAATAATATACTGAGTACTAATGTACGTGTCAGCGCCGCAGTCGCCGTCGTCGATGCAGAACTGCCGGCGTTCATGTTCGCGGCTGCCATCTTGCATTTCCCATACACGCCCGCGCGCGCTTACGCACGCTCGCGCGCTGCGTATACCCTCCGCTGGGGAGTGCTTTTCAGCGGGCGTAAACGCTGCTCCGTAAAACCGCTGGCCGCCTCAGCGTTGTGCGCATGCGCAGTCGTGTCTCCGCTCGCCCGCTCCGCTCCGCTGACCGTAAACCCGCTGGGCTAAAACTCTCTAATAAGTGCTACGCAGGGCTCGAACGAACTTTTCCGCCTATTTCCTCCGGTAGCGCGTTACCCGTCGTGTGCTACGGCTGGGCCAGCATAGGCGACGCCACTGTCGAGGCCGCGCCGACCGCGGGAGCGGAGTGAAGGAGGAGGGAAGTGGCTGGCGCTACTTTTGGAGATTAAAGGGCCCCTCACCAGGTATGGCCATTTTGAGCTGACAAGCGCAGAGCATACATTGCGCGATAATGATCGTGTCTGCAAAGTATTACATACCTACGCGCCGCGGAAAGATCTGAAATTTCAATCCGAACGCCGTTTCCCTTTTCACTCGCGGCCGCCGCGCTCCAAGCCGGTCGGTGACGTACGTGCCCCTGCGCCTAAGTAATCGTGTCCTGCGGTATGACGTCGCTCGTGCTTGAATGAATGCTTTATTTCCAACAGTCCTAATACAGAGCCTGCTAGAGGGGCAGAGGCTAAAGGCTTAAAATGCCTGACAAAGGCCTCTGACACCTGACTTCGAGAATTATTTAAGGCAACATGTTATGTGTGCGATCTGTTGCTTGAATTGACGAATTGAAGTTTACAGAAATGATAAAACACACAAAGGGAATGTCTGCGTATTTTTTGTTTCACTTCTCACCGAAGCAAGAGAGATGTACTTCCGCTTCGTCTTTCTTGTTCCCACGGTCGAGCGGTCATATGCGCAGGTACCGAAACTATGCCATTTTCTATCGTGTTCCAGCCCGTGATCATGCTCTACGATCCGCTTGTTCTGCCTGAGTATTCATGTAGCACTGAATTATACCGCTAGTCGTGTGCTTGTGCACAGAGCGCAAAATCTTGCGCTGCGCGAACGAGACAACAGCTCGCGCTCGACGCCGTCAGCGGAAGTGCATAGCGCCGAAAAAAAGCGAGGAGCAATAAAAGAAAAGAATGAAGGCGGGGCCTGTGACGTATGCGTCACGCGATCCTCGAGGTCCGGTATGGGAGAGCGCAGGGAAGGAACATCGCTTGCGTAGGCTAGACGGTGGTGATCGGAGAGGGCAGCATCTTGCTTGGCAGTGGAGCCCGCCTGCTGAAATCATGGGTTCGCGGCACTGAAATATTTCTATCTCGGCTATTAATGGGAGCCGATTTGAAAAGTTTTTGCGGCAGAACGCTCCCTAGAGGACACGTAACAAATTGCAACCTATAACCAAAATTTACCATGGGGCCTGGGTTTTACCGCGCTTACCCTAGGCGCGCCCTCTGGCGGTGAGCTCTGGAACCTGCCCTCCTGCGTGACACCGGACGGCGAAGGCTCGACTTAAAACAGCTCCGCTGTTAAAAAATGGTTTGTAATATTTACATAAAGACTAGCCAACAAGTGCAATAATGCAAATGCAATCAAGGTATACAAATGCAAAGAACAATAATGCCGTAACTCGCGCGTTGTGTGAACAAAAAATGCGGTGCAAGGGGTTTGATATAAACCGTCGAAGAAAAACGACGCAACAGGATGTATGCATACCAAAAATGATGAAATGCAATTTACGCTTGAGAAGTACTTTTTTACCGTTATTGCACGTTAATGACGCGACCTCGAATATAACGCAAGTGGAGATTCGGGGTCTCTCAGAAGAAAAGTATATGCGCTATAACGCGAAGTAATGCCACAGTGAAACAAGAAATGACGAATAAAAAGTTCGGCAGGTGTTACAGCCTTGTAACAACGCGAAAGCCTGCTGCATATTTGGTAAAACATGAAATTGTACAATTCTTATTAGACTTCTTTGTAAGACATATTGGTAATACGCAAAGTTATATAAATCAGGGCTAGAATTCTTGCAAGACATAACGAGCCGCAATGGTAAGTACTTGCGTTTTTGTTTTCTGAAGGTGGGAAACTTGAATTCACTTGCCCCGTACACAACATCTCCAGGCTTTGAGTGGCGCCTGACACCGGCAAAAGAAACTGAGAGCGAGAGGGCCATACTAATCCAGTTACAACCAAATTAGGAAGACCCGCTAAGCTTCAACAAGACACTCCCTCACCAGAACAGGAGTTGGCCCCCCTGGTGCGGTATTCGGCCACTCCCTCCCAAATGAATCGTTTGATTAACCAATGGCCCTCAATCACCAGTAGCTGCGAAGCACCTGACCAAGGCGGCGGTCAGACCTGTAACGCAGCAGCAAGTGCTAAGAATCTCTGGACCCGGTCAGGCGGCCAGTGGAAACTGACCCTTGCAACGTTTAACACCCGAACCCTCTCGAGTGAAGCTAGCCTAGCAGGACGCTTTGGGGAAATATCAGGCATTGTTTGGGATATCATTGGCCTTAGTGAGGTTAGAAGAACTGGTGAAGCTTATACAGTGCTGACAAGTAACCACGTCCTCTGCTATAGAGGACTACCAGATAAACAGTTTGGAGTAGGATTCCTAATCCATAAGGTCATAGCGGGCAACATTGACGAATTCTGCAACGTTAATGAGAGGATAGCAGTAGTCGTTATAAAGCTGAATAAGATGTGTAGAATAAAGGTAGTACAAACCTACGCTCCAACCTCTAGTCACGGTGATGAAGAAATAGAACAGTTTCATGAAGATGTTGAATTAGCGATGCGAAAATTGCAAACTCAGTTTACTGTAGTCATGGACGACTTGCAGAAGTAGGTAAAAAGCAGGCTGGTGAACAAGCAATTGGCAACTACGGCGTGGATTCTAGGAACACTCGAGGATAGATGTTGGTAGAATTCGAGGGAAGGAATAAGCTGGGAATAATGAACACCTTCTTCAAGATGCGTTGGAACAAAAAGGGAACCTGGATAAGCCGTAATGGTGAAACAAGAAATGAAATTGATTTCATACTTTCTACCGATCCCAGCATAGTGCAGGAAGTGGAAGTGTTAGGTAGGGTAAAGTGTAGTGATCATAGGTTAGTGAGGGCTAGGATTTACCTCAATTCGAAGAGAGAAAGAGTAAAATTGGTCAGGAGGAAACAGGCCAATCTAGACGCAGTAAGGGTAAAAGCAGACCAATTCAGGTTGGCACTTGCAAACAGATATGCAGCCTTAGAACAGACAGACAAAGATGACATAGAGGCAATGAATGAAACCGTAACTAGGCTGGCTTCAGAAGCAGCAATAGAAGTGGGAGGTAAGGCACCAAGGCAACCAGTAGGTAATCCCTCTCAAGTAACAAAAGACCTAATACAGAAACGACAAAGAATGAAAGTGTCCAACTCAAGAGATAAAATACGCGGAACTGTCAAAACCGATCAACAAGGTGAAAATAAGGGATATTCGAAATTATAACGTGAGACTCAGGAAGCATGAAAAATGGACGCAGCATGAAATCAGTGAGAAGGAAACATGACATAGGACTAACCAAGATGTATGCACTGGAAGATAAGTAGGGTAATATAATCAGCAATCTTGAAGATATAATAAAAGCAACGGAAGAATTCTATACTGACCTGTACAGTACCCAGAGCAGCCACGATACCTACATTCAAAGTAGTAATGAACAGGTCATAGATGCTCCTACTGTAACTAGCGATCAAGTTAGAAGGTCCTTGCAAGACATGATACGGGGAAAAGTGGCAGGAAAAGATGGAATAGCAGTTGATTAAATCAAAGATGGAAGAGACATAATGCTTGAAAAACTGGCGGCCCCTTATACGAACTGTATATAACCTTATACGAAATCCACAAAAAGGGAGTCGTTAAAAAACTGAAAAATTATAGGCCCATTAGCTTACCTCCTGGTATCCTGCCTAACGGAGTTACCACCGACTTCCATTGCACACTCATTAATGATGCCCACAAGATTGTCGTTCATTGCTTCAACACTAAGGTCCTCTTCCTGAGTTAAAGCTGAATACCTGTTCTGTAGCTTGATCTGGAATTCCTCTATTTTCCCTCTTACCGCTAACTCATTGATCGGCTTCTGATATACCAGTTTCTTCCGTTCCCTCCTCAGGTCTAGGCTAATTCGAGTTCTTACCATCCTGTGGTCACTGCAGCGCACCTTGCCGAGCACGTCCACATCTTGTATGATGCCAGGGTTAGCGCAGAGTATGAAGTCTATTTCATTTCTAGTCTCGCCGTTCGGGCTCCTCCACGTCCACTTTCGGCTATCCCGCTTGCGGAAGAAGGTATTCATTATCCTCATATTATTCTGTTCCGCAAACTCTACTAATAACTCTCCCCTGCTATTCCTAGTGCCTATGCCATATTCCCCCACTGCCTTGTCTCCAGCCTGCTTCTTGCCTACCTTGGCATTAAAGTCGCCCATTAGTATAGTGTATTTAGTTTTCACTCTCCCCACCGCCGATTCCACGTCTTCATAGAAGCTTTCGACTTCCTGGTCATCATGACTGGATGTAGGGGCGTAGACCTGTACAATCTTCATTTTGTACCTCTTATTAAGTTTCACAACAAGACCTGCCACCCTCTCGGTGTTATATAAAATATTCACCAAGATATTCTGCAATAGGATAAGGGCAACACTGGACTCTAGTCAACCAAGGAAACGGAGAGGTTTCAGGAAGGGATGCTCTACAATGGATCACATCCATGTCATCAGTCAGGTGATCGAGAAATTCGCAGAGCACAATCAGCCTCTCTATATAGCTCTCCTGGATTACGAAAAGGCATTTGATTCAGTCGAGATACGAGCAGTCATAGAGGCATTACGTAATCAAGGAGAACAGGATGCTTACGTAAATATCTTGGAAAGTACAGAAATTACACGGCTACCTTATTTCTCCACAAGAAAAGTAGGAAGATACATATAAAGAAAGGCGTCAGACAAGGAGGCAATCTCTCCAATTCTATTCACTGCGTGCTTGGAAGTAGTATTCAAGCTATTAAACTGAGAAGGCTTAGGAGAAAGGATATCTCAGCAACCTTCGATTTACAGGTGACATTGTCCTTGTCAGCAACACTGAGGACGAGTTACAAGAAATTATTGAGGAACTTAACAGAGAAGGTATAAGAGTGGGGTTGAAGAATAATATGCATAAGAGAAAGATAATGATGAATAGCCGGGCAAGGGAACAAGAGTTCAGGATCGCCAGTCAGCCTCTAGATTCCGTAAAGGAGTACATTTACCTAGGTCAATTACTCACAGGGGACCCTGATCATGAGAAGGAAATCTAGAGAAGAATAAAAATGGGTTTGAGCGTATTCGGCAGACATTGTCGGATCCTGACTGGAAGCTTACCATTATCATTAAAAAAGAAAGATTTACAGTCAGTGCATTCTACCCGTGCTGACATATGGGGCAGCAACTTGGAGACTGGCAATGAAGCTCGAAAACAAGGACCGCGGAAAGAGCGATGGAACAAAGAATGTTAGGCGCAACGTTAAAAGACAGGAAGAGAACGGTGCGGATCAGAGAGCGAAAAGGGATAGCGGATATTCGAATTGTCATTAGAGAAAGAAATGGAGCTGGGCAGGTCATGTAATGCGTAGATTAGATAACCGGTGACCCATTAGGGTCACAGAATGGGTGCCACGAGAAGGCAAGCGCAGTCGACGACGGCAGAAGACTACGTGGGGTGAGGAAATTGAGAAATTCGAAGGCGCTAGCTGGATCGGTTGACGCAGGACAGGGGTAATTGGAGATCGCAGGGAGAGGCCTTCGTCTTGCAGTGGACGTAAAAGATGATGATGATGATGATGGGAGAGGATGCTTCGTTTCTTCGGCGCACTACGACCTCGGGCACTACGAGACAGGACCGATCGTTTTCCCGTCCTTGCACCTCCTGACGCACAGCGTTATTGGCAGGCCGAACTTTACAGCGTTCTAAATCGGGAGAAGGGGCGCAGAATGCCGAGTGGTAACTTTCATAACTGATGTTTTTACGCACGAAAAGGGACGAGAGACAGCGGCAAGACGCGGACACAGCGCTAACTTCCAACAATTGTTTTATTCTACGAAGCGGTACACATATATATAGGTAACAGACAACAGCGTACGCATGCGCATATATACTGGTTTCTAATCAAATGAGACAGCAACGAGACATGTGTAATAGAAAATTAAGATGATATCGAAGATGAACAAACGACCATGCATAGCCCAAAAATTTCTTTTGTAATTGCAAGATTAAAATATCATCTCCATCAGGCCACCCTCTGTGTCACGTTTAAAAAATCTAATAATCGAAATCGAAAAGACGGGTAAAACGCCGGCGGTCCCAGTCTTGGAGGTCGTGCCAGCATCATTCAAAGGCCGGTAGGTGGCGGAGCAGGCCCGCGCTGTTCCAATAGGCTATATAAATATGCAAGGCGGCAGAAGAAAGGAAAAGTGGGCAGAGATTGAGGAGCAGTTAAATAGAGAGCAAATAGGGGTGGGTGTATGCGGTTACAGAAACGCACCTTAGAGATTCGGAAGAGCCGCCAGTGATTGAGAATTAAGTTTTGGAAAGGTGCAACAGAACTAGGTCGGAAAGAAAGGGAGGAGAGTCTGAATGCTCATCTATTAGGGAGCCAAATGGAGAAGAGTAAATTCAAAATGTCAAGAGCATCTTTGGTTATCAGCTACTATGAGCGGGAAGAAAACTTGGCTGGATGTTACGCATTTGTGGACCGGAAATAATTGCACAGAGAAGAATAAAGGGTTAGTAGAAAGCATAAATACTGATATTAAGGGTTTCGGGAATGATGCTGAAATTATCCTATTAGGTGACATGAATGTCCACATACACGATTTAGATGGTTATACCGACAACAACGGGAAGTCAATGCTAGACCTTTACGAGCAACATAACCTCGTTATCGTGAATACAGGGCGTAAGTGTGAAGGGCAGATCACGTGGGAGGTGGGAAACCGGCAATCTACCATTGATTACTGTCTGATTACAAAAGGAATTCATGATAAGTTTAGTGAAATGGTCATTGACCAGGAAGGGTGTAGCAGCATAGGGAGTGACCATAAACGCATCATTTTGAAAATGGGATATGTAGTTGGGAAAGAGAGTGAGGAGTGCAAAATGGCCAGTCCAAAGTTGAACGCTGAATAAATAACAAATGTAGTCACTGGAGTCGAGGAAGAACTTGGCAAATGGCCAAGAGTGGGAATACAGTGAGCTTCTAAGCGTAATGACGACAAAAATACGGAAAGAGAAACAAATTCTTTTTTTACTTGGAAAGCATATTTAGCGCCAGCGAATAAGGACAGAAGGGAGACGACACCACAATGTGCTATTCAACAACTTGATTTTCAGGAAACAGCCACCTATTTAACCCATGCACAGTGGCGCCACCTCATCTAAATAATAACCATCCAAAAAAGCCGTCTCCTTATCTCACAAGTCGACAGAAAGGGCACGAACACACGTATCACTATTCCGACAGATAGCCTGAGCCTCAATAATCTCTCGCACATCTTTATCTTTGTGCTTCGCAAAAACCCGGAAGGATCCTTAGACCGGCGCACAGCCGCATTCCTGACAGTGAGTTGACAGATGACCGCATTGCTTATTTTTCACGTTTAGGCTATGTTCTCGTAACCGGTCATTAAGACACCTTCCTGTCTGTCCGATTTATTTTTTCCCATAGGACAGCGGGAGCTTATAAACAACATCTTCTACGCAACCCACTGGTGCTTTACAATGATTCGTAGAGCATCCCACAGTTGGCTTACGGTACGGGTCCCTTAATTGACATATTTTCGCGAGCTTTTCTGGCGCTGAAAAGACCACTTTCGTGTCCACCCGGCTAGCCATTTTCTTAGGACTATGTGCCGTTCTATGCAAGTACGGCACTACTGCTATTTTCCCTCTGCGTTCCGTCCGTTGATTTGCCGCGTCCTGAATTGTGCTATCTGACCCGCACCTTTTTAGCAGCCCCTCTACGACCGAAACTTGCACTGACTGCGGAAACCGTGCTGCTGATAACCTTCCCGACTGATCCATAAGACTCGTATAGATCTTATGGTGGCAAGATTTCTTTAATGCATTCCCAAAGCACAAGTTGGCAATGTTTCTCTTGACGAGCTCCGAGTGGGCTGACCGATACAGCAACAGGGGCTTATTAGCTCTAGGTTTATACTCCCAACACGTGTGCCGTTCCATGAATTCGAGCTGAATATCTAAGAAACGCAGCACATTATCAGCTGGCTCTTCAAGCGTGAAAGTAAGTGGGCCAAGTCCTGCAGAAAAACTTCGTATAGCGCATTGTGGAGTCGTCTCCCTCCTGTCCTTGTTCACTGGCGCTAAATATGCTTTCCAAGTCAGTTTACCAACATGCCCAAAAATGGCAATGCAGAAACAACATGTTCGTTGGAAAGAAAAAAGAAACCAAAAAGCTGGTGGAGAAGGGAGATACGAGAAGCGATCGCCGAACGACAGAAAGCACCCCGAGAACACAGGCAGGCAAAGAAGGGGCAGTTGCCGCAGGATGAAGTAGCCAGTAAATGGGAAATATACCGGGAGAAAAAGTCTATGGTTCAAATACTGGTCCAAGCAAAGATAAAAGGTGAAAGTGAACGTTGGTTGTCAGAAATACGTGAGAAAAAGAAGGCCGCACCTAGAATATTTTAGAACCACATAAAATTATTAGGCAGGAAGTCAACAACAATACAACAACATATCCTAGACGAAGATGGAAACAAACTGGAAGGTGATGCGGCAATATATATCATAAAAAAATAACAGCTGAATCTTTTCCAAGGCAATGACGAGGTTGTATTTGAAGAAAGAAACGAGCATGAAAGAGACCCAAGTGGGAAAGGAGCTGGTGCTGACAAATTTCAACTGGAAGAAAGCCGAAGAGCACAGCCACAGGGCTAGACGAGGTTCCCGTTAGGATGATGAATGAATTAGGACGAAAAAGTAAGGAAGCTCTGGTGAAAGCAGTGGAAAAAACTTTGAATGATAGACGGATACCAAACAGTTGGCGACAAAGTAGAACGAATTTAATTTATAAAGGTAAAGGGGAGAAAGATATAATTCACTCGTATAGACCATTGGCCATTACATCGGTAATATACAGACTAGCAATGCAGGCAATCAAATTAAAGCTGCAAGCGTGGGCAGAAAATAATGACATTTTGGGAGAACTTCAGAATGGCTTCAGAATAGGTAGACGTTTGGATGATAACTTATTTGTTCTTACTCAGTGTATTGAAATATTAAAAGTAGAAAGCAGACCGTTATATGTGGCCTTTTTAGACATTACAGGAGCATATGAAAACGTAGACCGCAACATTTTCTAGGATATTCTGGAAGGGGAAGGCTTAGGTCACGATTGTCTACAGCTTTTGAGAGATATTTACCTAGAAAATACCGTACGCGGTGATGGGAAGGGATGAGGAGCGAGGAGAAAGTTCATTTCAACAAGGGACTGAAGCAGGGGTGCCCTTTATCCCCATTGCTGTTTATAATGTACATGATGAAGATGGAGAGGGCGCCAGAAGGAAGCAGTATCGGGTTTAATTTCTCATACAGACAGACGGGTACAGTAGTAGAGCAGCAACTTCCAGGTTTATTTTATCCGGACGACATTGTGTTGCTAGTTAACAGGCAAAGTGATTTGCAACGTCTGGCTAATATCTGTGGACAGGAAGGCAACAATTAGATTTGAAATTTAGTGTTAGAAAAGCAGGTTTATGGTATTCAATGAAAGCAGTGAACAGACAATGGCAATGCAGGGCCAGGAAATACCTCGGGTAAGATAATAATAATAATAATAATAATAATAATAATAATAATAATAATAATAATAATAATAATAATAATAATAATAATAATAATATATTTTATTCACTTCATTCGTACAACGTATTCCAGCCTGCATAACCGTTGCCGCTTGTGTGCGGAGCTGGGCAGCCAGGTTAAGCACATGAAACAACAGCGAGTAAATCATAGTAGAAAAAGAACAGAAATAAAATCAACCAAACACGCAGCAATTGCCTTGTGCGACGTAAGAACAAACAAACAAACAAGAATCAACAGAACAAATGCATAGCAACTGTTTTCCACCGTGCACACTTTCGTACACGAAAGGAAAACATACAGAACATAGACAACAGTAAATTACCTCAGTCTATATTATCGTTCAACCAAGGTCGAAGGAACTTCTTAAGGTCTTTTAATCCAGTAATGCTCGGGAGGGTACGTATTTTATTGAAGTGATAAGAAACATAGTAGGTGCGGGTTCTTTTGCCATAAGCGGTGAAGAGGCGGGGTATGACATACTTTTCAGAATTACGGAGAGGCCGTGCTTTAATGTTGCAGATTTTAAAGGAGCTGTGAAAGAAATGCTTGTATAATACGTCAAAGATAAATTGCTTGTGTACAAGTAGCATGTTAAAATATTCCATACTGTCTCTGGCTGACTTATCGTGATAGTTGGTTCCGTAGGCGAGATTGATTGCAATTCTGTGCACTATGTTACTTAGTGTGTTTAATTTATATAAAGATGCGGTTCCGTAAATTGTTATTCCGTATCGTAATACGGACTCTCCCAATCCCTTATATATAATTTTCTAAATGATACATCACAAATAGATCGTAGAGCATATATATAAGGACACACTAGGCGTAAGCGTTTGGATAACTGGGCAATATGTAAGTTCCACGACAGTGTTTCGTCAAATGTGATACCAAGATATTTAAAGTTCGATTTAAGTTCCAAAGGTGGGCATGAACAGCACGTACAGTTCCTCTCATGAAGGTATACATTTTATAATGTTCTGAACACTTTATACGGGCTATGAAAACAAAGTAGGCAGGTTTTTGTAGTATTAGTAAAAATCTGATTGACGTTTAATAATTATATCAAAAGATGTACATCCTGTTGCATCCTGTCGGAGACTTCTTCGTAAGTTTCACTTGGTATCGCCAGGGCAGTATCATCCGCGTATAGAAACAGTTGTGAGTTCAATGGAAGACAGGTCATATCATTCACGTAAATATTAAACAAGGGTCCTAAAATTGAGCCCTGAGGTCCGAAGAACACCTGTCGAAACGTTTAAAATTGAGCTGTACTATCCGCCTAGTTGGACACATTGGACTCGATCAGCAAAATAACTTGTAAATAACAACATGTTGGGACCTCTCACACCAATATTGTCGCGTTTATCTAATAATAGAGTGTGTTTAATAGTATCAAAGGTTTTTGGCAAATCAATAAAAAGTGTAAGGACAATGTTGTTGTTATCTATTTCTTTGCAGACTAGGTCATGAAAATTATCTAGTAAGTTTACCGTGCTTTCGCTTTTGCGGAACCATACTGGGCTGCATTTAGTAGACGGTACTTATTAAGAAATGATGCCATGCTTACATGTATAATTTTCTCCATGATACAAGCGAGGGAGGACAAAATTGCGATTGGCTTATAATTATTATAATCCTTTTTGGAGCCTTTTATGCAATGGTATTATTACACTTATTTTCATGTACGTGTGAATTTGCCCAGTTGTTAAAGTTTCGTTGATAATGAAAAGTAATATAGTTTTAAGTTTGTCAAAATGCGCTGTGAGATCCCTTATCCTAACACTATCATAACCTGGTGATTTTGTTATTGGCATTGTTTTCAACACATCCCATAATTCCGGCTCAGTGGCAGTAGGCATGTAAGCTGAATGTATGTTCGAAGCAACTGCAGTAGCGATCGCCATTTTCCTTCCCTGTCTACACAAGAAAGTAACAGATTCTACAAAGTGATTATTGAACTCTGTGGCAAATTCTACCTTGTTTTTATCTGGAAAGGCCTGTTCTAAAGTATCATCAATGTTTTTCTTGGATGGTTTTGCTATGGTGGTTTGTACTAATTTCCATGTTTTTTTTTACATCCTTACTGCATGCCGAGAATTGATTTAGCTGGTACTGTTTCTTTTACCAGTCGTATTTTGCTGTTATTTTATTTCACAGTTGCCTGAATTATTCACTTAGTACAAAGTCATGAGGGTTCTCATTGCGCCTTCTTAAAAGTTTACTCTTGATGTAGGATAGCTCAATAACTTCTTTTTTTATCCAAGGACTTGCCTGATTTCGCCGTTTCATCCTCACCTTAGTTCTCGAGTTGCTGTAAATTCATTTTAGTTGCTGTACAGGCAGTTCGTAAGCATATAGATGATTGTGCTGCAAGAGGGAATTCCACTCATACAACTTAATTAGTTTATCTACTTTTTCATTGTTAATTACAAGCCTTTCTGCAGGTCTTTCCTGTGCCGCCATTTTATTATCTTTTAACAACGGAAGTGAAACAAAATAATGATCAGCAGCTTTTTCTTTAATAATACACCTGAACGTTTCCTGTTGCGTTACGGTTGTACTGATATGGTCAATGCATGACTGTGTAAATTTACTTCCTAGAAATTCTTCTCGCGTATAGCCCTGAATTTTATTCTCCAAGCCAAAACTGGCCAACAACGTTAAGTGCTCACTTACACTTACCTTATTAGTTACCCAAATGTCAATATTTAGATCTCCCGCGAGAATCACACGTTTATTTACTCCATACATTTTAAGGAATCTAGCGAGCTCTTCTAAAGAAACTGCAATATTCTTGCTAGGAGGTCTGTAAATCGCACAAACTAACAATTCCTTTTCACTGTTTGAAAGATAAAGCGCTATAACTTCCGCTTCATCAAATTCAACTTTCAGGCATTCACAAAACCAGCAATTTTTCACAAATACTAACACTCCTCCACCACGATTGATAGTTCTGTATGTTATAAAGAGAGCAATCAAACTCACTGACATTGATCTCATTAAATATTATGACCTCCAGAAAAGTTAAACCATTCTCCAAGTACATTTTTAACATGTTCCAGTTCTTGTGAAGACTTCTCACATTCACATGGATAAGATCAATACTTATACAAGATTCAACTGACATGAATTCCCGGCGTATCTTCATCCATTCAGAAAATGAATGTACACTCTCAGTCATCGCGTTATCTTGCACAGGTCCGCTTCGTTCTCAACAAGAATCACAGGGGCACCTTCAATTTTCTTAACAAATATACGACAGTTTCGCACTCAAATATATTTGTAGTGTTTTTCAGTTGCTAGGCGCTTTTCCACCCACCAAAGACAACACGAACGCGTTCGTGTTGTCTTTCTCTCCTCGTCCGTGTCCAAATGTGCGCTGGAACTATGTTTCATAATGCTAATCATAACCAACTAGCCCAGCTGTCCATACTTAACTGTCTGAGTTCAGGGAGGCTTTCAAATCCTTTAAAGAAGGGTCCGAAACACCCCGTAGTAAGACGGAGACAACGGCTCCAGAACCCTTAGCCGGCAAACCTAAACGTAAAGCCCCCCACCCTGTTCCCATTAGCGAAACAGAGGAGGAAGATTTAGAAACCTCTGAGGCAGAGGAGATGGGAGAGAGGGAGGCACCCCCAAACACAAAAAAGTCAGGATAGCCGCAAGGTTAGCAACAATAGACAGGACTGTGGCGAAAATCATGGAGCTCATCACTAATCCACATGCTCGAGTGGGTCAACTAGAAAGGCCCAAAGTTAAGGCAAAGGCAAGCGCAGCGGCTGCATCGGCAGTCCACAGAGGCACAAACGGTAGCGCGAGCGCGGACTCTAGGGGTTCAGGTAGTCAATCAATGGTATCATAATGGCTTCAAACGACAACAATAACATTAAAATATGGCAGTGGAATTGTGCGAGTTTCCGAAGGCGCAAGGCTCCCCTGCAGCAGCTCATTAGACCGGCCAAAGTTAAGCCGCCCGTTATTCTCTTACAGGAAACACTAGCTAAGGAGGATATCTCTCTACCTGGTTACAACTCCGAAACCTTGACCATTCCAGGGGGTCGGGGAATAGCAACTTTGGTTCGAAAGGGTACCTCCTATGAAACTCATGAGCTTCCCAAGTACATAGTTGGTCTAGAAGCACAAATGATCGAACTCATCCTGAAGAACAAAAAAGCAGCTAACGTTTATATAGCTAACGTTTATAGCTCTCCGCAAGATAGGAAAAGGAATTTTAAGACCCTCTTGGGCTGCATTTCCAGTAAGGCAGATACAGCCCCACTCGTAGTGGCTGGGGACTTCAACGCTCCCAACAAAGAATGGGGCTATGGTCATCAGAGCATCAAGGGAACTAATTTAGCAACCAAGGCAAGTGAACTAAAATTCGCTCTTATTACAGATGCTAACTTCCCCACGAGAACTGGTACCTCCACTACCAGAGATACAACCCCGGATCTAACATTCCTTCGGGGAATTGAAGGCTCATGGGACAATCTGCCGGTAGAATTTAGGAAGTGACCATTACATAATTGAAGTAATCTTACAGACGCAACCACCACCACTAAGGAAATATGAGTACGTGGACTGGGATCTCTTTCGTAATTTGCGTAAGGAAACCAGCATAGATGACGAATCTTATGAATAGCTTTTAGATCGATTAAAGGCAACGATTAAGAAAGCTACTAAAGCAGTCTCAACAGAAATCGAAGTCCCAAAAATGGACTCCAAGCTAGCTCACATGCTGGAAGCGAAAAATTCTCTTTTAACCAGATGGAAGAGTCACAGACTTAATAGAAGACTGAGAGCCAAGATCGCCCAAGTTAATCGGGATATCGAAACATACGCAGCTCAACTTTCACGTCAACAATGAGACGAAACTTGCTCAGAAACAGACTGCAGATTGCGCAGAGGAGGCAAACGGAATCTATTGAAGAGCCTACTTAATGACAAGCTCTCCAGAGGTACTACAAACCCCGCCATAAACAGACTCGTCAATAAACAGATAACTATAGGGCGGACAGCAAGAGAGGTCGCAAACGACCTCGCACACATGTACCTGCCACTTAAATATGAATATGAAAACGAAGAAGGAATAAGCGAACCTTACTCCGGAATATCGCAACCAGACTTGGACAGTGACTTCACTGCAGCTGAGATAAGGCATGTACTCTTTAATTTAAATGGGAGATCTGCCCCGGGTCCGGATGGCATCACAAATAAACTTTTGCGAAACCTGGACGATGATGCCATAGACATAATCACGGTAGAAATTAATAGTCACTGGAGATCCGGAACTGTCCCACAGGAATGGAGGGAGGCCAAGGTGACGTTTATACCGAAACCCGGCAAACCACTAACAAAGGGGAACCTCAGGCCCATATCACTTACATCTTGTATTGGCAAAGTAGCCGAACATGCTATTCATAACAGGATAATAGAACACATAGAAAACCAGGAGCTTCTCAGGCACAATCTCATAGGCTTTCGGAAGGCATTATACACACAGGACGCCATGCTCATGATCAAACGGGCTATTATTGACGACCCTAGCAAGGACGTGAAGGGCCTCCTGGGTCTGGATCTTATCAAAGCATTTGATACGGTTGCACATAAACATATCCTACATGAAATCTCAACCTTGAACCTAAGAAGCAATTTTTACAATTATGTGAGGTCCTTTCTAGCTAATCGGACAGCTCGGGTAAAACTCGCCATACTCACAGGCGGTCCATAAAATTTAGGCAACGACGGCACACCACAAGGTTCAGTATCGTCCCCACTCCTCTTTAACATTGCCATGCACAGGCTCTCGGAGGAATTGTCCAAAATCCCGAGCTTGGGGCACGTCATATACGTTGACGATATCGCAGTGTGGGCCCCAGGAGGTCACTCGCAGCACTAGAGCAGACACTACAGGCAGCGGTAGACACCACAGAATCCTTCCTTAAGGGCACCGAACTCAGGCTATCACCTAGTAAATCTGAGCTGCTGCTCTTTAGACAGGGGAGACAAGGTGTTAGAAACCTTGCGCCTTTAGAAACTCCGCCAATTAAAATCACAGACAACACAGGACGGGTCATACCCAGAGTAGAGAAAATTAAAATTCTGGGTCTTCTCATTGACGCAAGGAGTTGTAATGCTACGACCCTGAACCGTCTCACAGGTCAGGCCAACAGTACTTTAAAGCTTCTGGGCAGGGTCTCAAATCGAAATGCAGGCCTTAAGGAGGACAATCTCATCAGAGCATATCATGCATTTTTCATCAGTCATGTGACGTATATTGCATCATACCTGAACTGGGGAAAGGAGAGAAAGCTAAGCTAAACGCACTTATACGCTCCGGACTCAAAAGGGCTCTGGGGCTCCCGTACGGAACGAGTACCGAACTCCTCAACAAGTTAGGACTTCATAACACTATAGATGAGCTCATTGAGGTACATTCGATGTCACAAATTGTAAGACTCTCCAACACTAAGCCAGGGTGCAAAATTCTAGATGAAGTCGGAATACCGCCTCGAGGAGGAGACGTCTCTATGTTCAAAATACCCAAGGAGGGGGAGACACAGTTAGTTGTAGACCCCATACCTAGAAATATTCATTCTGTCCACAACAAGGGCAGAAGGGACGCCAGGGCCAAATGCATTCTGGGTAAACTGCACGAACAATACAGCTCAGCTCTTTTTGTCGATGCAACTAGTTATGGATCGGGCAACCGCAACGCTATTGCCGTGGTCGATGAGAGCGGTAAATTAATAAGCGCGGCGTCACAAAGAACGAGCTCCAATCATGCCGCCGAAGAAGCAAGCATAGCACTTGCAATTACAATGAGGAGAGGCTCCACGATTTTCTCCGATTCCCGTACAGCTATTAGGAATTACTCAGCCGGCTTCGTCACAATGGAAGCACACAAGTTACTTATACACAGTATTAATACTCATAATTACGACCAACTGGATAGCTCACGCCTAGTCTGGTTTCCGGCTCATCAGGGCCACTCGGTCATCCCCAATGGTTGCAATCCTAACGAGCAAGCTCACTCTGCTGTGCGAGATCTCACATGCCGCGCATCAGATCAGGAACTGCTCCAGGATGACTGCGGCTCCGACAAAGACCCACTTACTACTTTTCAAGAGATCACCTCACACTATACGGATGGCAGGAAGTTTTTCCCTCCTCCTCCCCCCTATCATTAGCTCAACCGAGCTCAAGCAGTCACGTTAAGAATGATTCAAACTAAATCTTATCCCACACCTTTCGTGCTTAACAAAATTGACCAGGATTTCCCCGCGGAATATAAAAGTTGTGGATACACTCCGTGTCTGTTTGATCATATGTTCTGGCTGTGCCCCAACCAAAGGGCTTCGGATCTCAACAGTGAGGAGGACTGGAGTCGGCGCATATCCAGCGACGTCCTCCAAGTTCAACTCCTGGCCGTCCGGAGAGCTCACGACATCGGGAAGGCCTTTGGCCTACCGGTGTTAGATACGGAACCGTTTCCTGAGCCTACTTCGAGTTCACCAGACCACATCGAATCGCACCACCGCTAATTAAGGAGCGCAGAAGCACGGATACCACATTCCTGAGACGCGGCACGTGCAAACAAGTTGGCGGCCCCCACTTCGTTTGCCGCAGGCGGAGCTATTCACTGCTTGACTCTTCCCGAAAGTGAAGCGAGAGCCTGGCACTGTTGCGGGTTAAGTGGGTCCCGAAGCAAGACTGCTGTAACGCGCCGTGAGAACATGGCAGCGTTTCCCCTCATCCGCCTATTGTGACGGCGCATTGCAAGTCGGCAAGGCAAGACCGCAGGGAGAAATAAGCCCTCGAACAATTGAGGACCAAACAGCGACCCTCTCCGCCGGGTGTGACACCAGCGCACGGGCGCCTACCATTGGCCGAAAATGACGACACCCGAGCGGGCTCGCCGATTGGCCGAAAATGGCGTCACCTGAGCGGGCTCTCCCACTGGCCGATCGTGACGTGTCTTCGAGGCACCGAAGGGCTTAAAAGACGCAGACCGGGAGCAGCAGTGGAGTATTCCTAGAGCATTCCTTGATTTATCTCTTTCGAGCTTCTTGCCACGGGCCGCAGCGTCCGAGTTGCTGCCGGCCCGTAATGACTTTAAGACTGTTAATTGACTCTCACTGTAAATAATGTAAATAAACCTCCCAAGTTTTCATCCCAAAGTCCTCCTCAACTCTTACACCGGTGCCTACGTGGGCGGTGCCATGGACTTAGCCTTGGGGCTTGTGCCCTCGGACCTTAGTTTCTCTGGACTAAAATAAAGTTCTTGCCATGCCATGCTATACAATACCAAAGTTCACAATGAGGAGTCAGGAAATTTGGTTGTGGGAGTGCATCGTGTTTTTTTTCTTTTTATTTAACCTTGGTAGGACATTAAGCAGTATGCTAGCAAGAGCTTGGTGGCGCAACCCACCTCCCCGTTCCAAAGGGGATGCTCATAACATCCATCCATCCATCTATCCATCTGTTAAATGTGAGTAAAGAAGGAGCTTTTAAGGGTACACAAAAGAGTTTGCACCGTTTGGGACTTGTCTCCAAACAATAATCATCTATCTGCCGTGTGGTTCCTTTCATCGACCCTGCGCGTCCGGTACATTCAGAACCCGAACGGCACCAGTATACCAGATTGGCATAGGGTTCTTGATTGGAAAATTGTGAGCGCAGTGTGTTTAAGAAAATGAGCATAGGCAAGATACACGGCAATTATTGTTTGGAAACAAAGTAAGCTTCAAAGAGGGTAGATTTTTTTAGTGCATGAAAACGTTGGCGTTCGACGGGCTTGGACAGTCGCGCAAGCTTTCGGCGTAGGCAACTGCACTCATTCTACCGCAGACACAAGGTACGCTCTATAACAAAATCAATAGTCCAACGAAAATTATGAAATTCGCTATATATAAACTATTGGCATATAATAAATCAAATTTAGGCGATAAGCTGCGTTCTCGTATGTACCCAAGGCGTTAGTTTTTAACGGTAGCATATTTTACATAAGCAATAAAATGACAGCATTGGCGCCGCCCACTGTGAAACAGGTGAATTAGGATGCCAAACGTCCCATTCATAACAGAAAAAATAACAGTAAGTTGCGTTCTATTTAAGCTGAAAAGTTGCAGTTTCGCCTGAAAGGCAAAGCATTGATAACGATAACACAGTACCATAGTATTACGTGGAAATAAGGGTGATCGTATTACTGGCAGTATAAATTGCAATCAAAGTTCAATATATCAATATAAATAAACGCGGTGTCAATCGCCCAGTTTCGCTCGCCAGCACTCGCCGTCAGGACACTGGTGTCTAGTGAGCGCTGACAGCTGAGAGCGTGCACGTTCGTCTCAGAACGAGCGTTCCGTGCGGTCACTTCCTTCACCATTCCAAATGTACGTGCCGCGTCTCCCAACAATGATCGCCAGGCACCGTCGCTTCGAACACTGGCCGCTCGCGAAGACAGCGCGCATGAAGCCACCGTATACTTTTTTGCAACTCGAATCATCTTCCACAGTTTCCTATATAACCGCCGGTGAAGGCCATATAGGGTGGGACGTCACCAAAGGTCATGCTATCTTTTGCGAACCGCCCGTATACCGATTGTGGTAAAGCGCGAGACGAAGTATAGAACAGCCGATACTGTAAAATTCTTATTGCTTCAGGTTTTCATGCCCTCTGTATAGATTGACAATAGACAAAAATCGTTAATCTGGGCCCGACCCGTGTACCCTGTAGCCAAGCGAAGGTACAGGAGGATAATACGGAGCCACGTTTGACATAAGACACTGAAGTTGTATACCGCTGAGATAGCTTTAGAGCCTATTTGTAGACTTACCAGTACTCACCTACGGGGCAGCAACCTGGAGGCTTACGAAAATGGTTCTACTCAAATTGAGGACGAAGCAACGAGCTATGGAAAAAGGAATGATAGGTGTAACGTTAAGGGATAAGAAAAGAGCAGATTGGGTGAGGGAACAAACGCGAGTTAATGACATCTTAGTTGAAATCAAGAAAAAGAAATGGGGGGGGGAGGCATGGGCAGGACATGTAATGAGGAGGGAAGATAACCGATGGTCATTAAGGGTTACGGACTGGATTCCAAGGGAAGAGAAGCGTAGCAGGGGGTGGCAGAAAGTTGTGCGGATGAGATTAAGAAGTTTGCAGGGACGACATGGCCACAATTAGTACATGACCGGGATTGTTGGAGAAGTATGGGAGAGGCCTTTGCCCTGCAGTGGGCGTAACCAGGCTGATGATGATGATGATGTAGACTTTAGTATACGCAAAGTGTATACCTCCGCATTTATTGACCACATGATATGATCTACGTAGTCGTTCTCGGCAATCCCAAGACAGTCTTCACAGTTGTCATAGCATGACTTTTGCGGCAGAAGAATAAAGAAAGCAAAACGCGGATCCAATTGTGATAATAGATGTTATGAACGCCAACTTTAGCTATAAGTGGATTCAAAACAGGCATCAAGCTAACAGCACAGAGACTCGGAATGTTTGTATACCTGACAACGGGGTCTTTGTGAGTGTGCGATGAACCGATGTCGCGCATGTGGTTTGCGCGTTGTGTGTCGTCCGATTCTCAGATACTTTCCACATTGTCTTCATATCTCGGCTGCATCACTAACACCGGGCGGTTTTTCGTTGACTGATATCCTGCACTATAAACTCATCAAAGTTTCTCATTCATTTAAAATATGTGCCAAATTATCTGAACCCACCCAATATTTCGCAGGCGGTAGGCCTGCGCGGCCTCGCATATGAGTACCTCATTGCTGTACTGATTGCTTTGACCTTTCATCGGAACGGAAAATTTGAGCTGACAAACGTGCGGGCATCACATTTGGCGGTACGCTGGAAGATATGCTACAAGTGGGCTGTGTTATCGTCGCTGGCGATAACGCAAACACCTGAAGGGCTCCGTAACGGCGATCAAGCTTTGCCGCTTCTCGGCTCTTCCTTGCATTCTCCCCCTGCGCCCCAACAGAAATCCACAGCAGATCACGTGACTTCCAAACACTGCGCGTGGGCCGCGCATGCAGCTCGCATTCGGGGCAGCAGGGCGGTGCCGACGGCGAAAACGCGCCTCAAGTGGCCGTATAGTTGCTATCGTAATAAAATACAGTTAGGATAGTGTTATTACATTTTTAGCATTTGCAGCGAAATCTGACATCCTCCGTGTGTGGTAACCACGCGCGGACACTTCGTCAACATAATATTATCACGTTGTGGTGACAGCGAAGAAACAGAGAGCGTCTCAACTGTAAGTCATGAATGTCGTTCTCGGTGAACTTGTGCCCAGAAAAACAAGTAGCACTTACAGCACAAGAATATAGCGGCGACCACAGTCGTCGAAATCTCATCAACGGGTTAAGTGCGTAGTCTATTTGTACATGACTCACCGTGAATTCCATAGCGTAATCGCTGATGCTCGCTTGAGGTCCAGAATGTACGTACTTTCGCGCTCAGTATGAGCTATATGCAGCGCGAAAGCACGTGACAAAGTGGTCGCGAGTTATAGATCGATCATACGGAACGCGATAGCATTGGTATCGCGCTCAGTATGAGCTACAACGTGAAAGCACGTGGCAAAGTTCTGGCGCGTTCAAGCTTGATCATACTGAACGTGATAGCAGAACACAATTTGCCTCGCACACGCAATCTGATTAGACAAAATTATTGCGCTACAGAATCAGTGACAACATTCGAGAGAGTTCTGAAGCATGAAGGCGCGTTCTGCGCCGATCGAAACTTTGTAACTGCATTAGAGCCAGTTAAGAAAATGTCGCAGTTTCGCTCTAAAGGCGAAGCATGGGTTGCGACAGGAAATGATTAGACAGCTATACGAAGTAAGGGTAGTAGTTTTATCCGCCGTGTAAACATTAGCTTACTAACTGAATTAGCAAGCATGCATGGTGCCACGCGCCCACAGGCGAACATGAGCACACCTCACTCGATGGTGTTAGGGTTAGCGTCTGACACCACGTGGCGAGCGGTCATTCACCCTACCACCTGAGCCGGAGCCCACGCGCGCCGGAGAGGTCATTCACTCTACTCTGAGCCGGAGCCCACGAGCGCCGGAGAGGTCATTCGCACTACCCCTGAGCCGGAGCCCACGGGCGACCTCTTCCACTCCTCTCATGGTCGTGGCATCGTGTGGGCTTACCTCATCCCCTCACCTTCTCTTGGCCGGACCCCACGACGCCGGAGAGGTCATTCACCCGACCTTCTCCCCGGATCCGTCGATGAGAGGATCGACCTCTCCTTTCCGTGCTTGGTATTGCAGGAGGAGGGGCCTTCTCTCCGTGCCTGTGACGTGTCCTTCGTCGGAAGCAAGATCCCGCCCACACTTGTAGAGAGCCTATTTAAGGGGCTCCGAAATGTACTTTTGAGAGACTTCAGACTTGATACTTCATACTTCATGCTTTTCTTATTTTCTTTCAGCTACCTTTGAATAAACAGTGCAAGTTTCGCACTAGCAAATCGTCTCGCCCCTGCTTGGTCGCCATGATCTACCGGATGCCTGCAGCCCACCGACAACGCCACGCTACCCAATAAGTAATGTTGGTCGAGCTTCGATAGGCAGGCGTCGCTACTTCTCGGCAGCAGTACGGTACGCTACCCTGGAGTACGCAACAATGGCCGCGACACTCGCTCTCAAAACGCTGGCGCGAGGAAGATCGGCAGCAGCAGCAAGCGAATCGCCCTTCGTGCAGCCTCGCTTCGATGTGAACTAAGCGGCGGGAACACAGCGCACACGAAGCCAGCAGCCCTTGGCGTGTCTCCGACGCTGCACTCACTGCTAATCGCTTTCGAGATGGGGCCCATGCGGCCGCGCTCAGCCGCACCATACGCAGCCGCTGCCGGAGTATAGAACGCCACTTCGCGATGCATATTGGCTATGCGTCTCGCGAGGATACATCTGACAGGAACTGTACTCCCAAGCTTGCCGATAGAACAATAACCGCAAAACTTCCCATTGCATGTAATATTTGCCGATAATTTCTACGTAGGACATTGAACACTCTTGCTTATAAGGCTATCGACGTGGCGCTCACACAGGCATCGATAACTGTGGAATCCTCTCCGCTTCAATATTTTCACGGGTTAGGCGACTCGATCCTCTGCTTGGTCACGGATCGGGAATTTAGTTACGGGAGAGCGTTTGCACGATCTGCACACAGTGAGCGTACAGCTACCTTTCCTCCAAGGGCGCGCTTGACATTGTAATTATGCTCCCTCAATCTATCGTTGGTGCCTTGGTCCGTCTGTTCAACATAAAACTTCCTATACGTGAGGGGAATCTGATACACCACATTTTCAATGCATTGAACTTACTTCGTCCTACCTTTATTTCGGCATTCCTTGTTAGGGATCATTGCGTTAGATGGCTTAGTCAGTCACTAAATACTGCTGAGTTTTGTAGAGGAACAAAACACCTTGACATCTGATCGTTGCGCAACTTCCTTCAAGTAATATCATAAGGAAACAACAAAGACTGACATCAATGGCAACATAGGGGAAATTACTTGTGCTTAATAAGTTAAATAAAGAAACGATAAATTAATGAAAGTGAAAGTGGATGAAAAACAACTTGCCGCAGGTGGGGAACGATCCCACAACCTTTGCATTTCGCGTGCGATGCTCTGATGAGGTAGAGCATCGCGCGCGAAATGCGAAGGTTGTGGGATCGTTCCCCACCTGCGGCAAGTTGTTTCTTCATCCACTTTCATTTCCATTAATTTATCGTTTCTTTATTTAACTTATTAAGCACAAGTAATTTCCCCTATGTTGTCCTTGGTGTCAGTGTTTGTTTGCTTCTTATGATATGATTAATAAATATCGGGCCCCTCGGTTAACCCCTTTCCTTCTCGTTCCTTGAAGTAATGTGGCACTTGATGCATAAAGGAAATTGCAGCTACTTCTTTCTTTTTTTTTCTGCTGCGTCTTGGTTTTTCGATAAATCCGCGAAGCTACTTGCGCGAGGTTTCGGCTACGGACAGCACTATGTACTCAGAGTTCTACCATGCGTTCTACCTCTTGCCCTATAGCACTCACATTTTGTGCGGACAAGACTTTTCGAAAGTTATACATAGTTTCACTACATTGCGTTTCGCTAGTTTTGAATGAGCTGAGCTAAATGGCAGGACCTTGCATCGCGGATGGTATTCCAACAAATATTACCTGAGTTTGTGCAACAACAGCAAAAAAATATATTAGGAAAAAGAAGCTTCCCGTGCAGGTTCCGGGAACTGGTAGGTAAGCTCAACCGGGTGAAGCTATATTAGGTAACTGGTTAAAATTTCTTCTGCCTTACAGCGCAATTCTTGTGGGTCACTTTCAATAAACATTAAAAAATTATTGACGAATCTAAGCCCTTTTCCACATTTGGGGGTTCAATGGCGTCACTTATGTCAAGTTTCCCTAAAACCATGTAGCTTAGGAGTCTCGAGGACCAAGTCACTTAGAAACTTAGTTACCTAGGAAACACTTTTGTTGTCTAATATAACACAATTCGATTGTCATTTAACGATGTCCTCTTTTCTGAATACTTACTTTAATATATTATTTTACGACCGCAGCCAAATCAGCCAACAGCCCTATATACAATGACCAGCTTTTTGGCCGCTTCCGCGTAGTGTATGAGCGCGATTATTTGAGCGAAAAAGCAGGAAAGCGAAAATAAGACGGTGGTCTTCACTGCGTGAGAATGATGCTGTGAGGACATTTGGTGATTGCTTGAATAGACTTGTTTGTACTTGCTGAGGCTTGTGTGGGTTGCATACTTACTTGCTAAGCTAAATCTGGTTTCGATAAGACTTGATACGGTCGTTCTCTTGTTCTAAAGTTAGCAGCTTAGCACGCCTACAATTGTACCGACTATCTGATTCCATATAGTTGCTATCGCAGTAATATGGAATTTCTCATTCGTGCGCGTGCCTTGTTTAACTTGCCACTCACTCGAGCTCACTTGGCAGATGGCGGCCTCTCAAAGCAGACCGGGCAAGAATTTAATAATAATATTTGGGGTTTTACGTGCCAAAACCACTTTCTGATTATGAGGCACGCCGTAGTGGAGGACTCCGGAAATTTTGACCACCTGGGGTTCTTTAACGTGCACCTAAATCTAAGCACACGGGTGTTTTCGCATTTCGCCCCCATCGAATTGCGGCCGCCGTGGCCGGGATTCGATCCCGCGACCTCGTGCTCAGCAGCCCAACACCATAGCCACTGAGCAACCACGGCGGGTAGGGCAAGAATTTATGATCTCGTCGATGGCGCTAGAATGGTCACCGATGCCAGACGCGGTGATGCCTCCAGACGGACGCGCGCTGCTGGTTGGGCGGCCGAGTCACTCAGTGAGACAAACGACCGGCCCATCAGGGGAACAGGCGAGGCGCGGGCCAGCCGTCGCTAATGAGACCTCAGGCATGAGCTGCTTGCCCTCGTCCACGAAAGCGCCACACTGCCAACTTCGGCGCCCCTGGGCATTGGCGCTCTCTTGGGTCGCCAAGACCTCGTCTCGGAACATCCATCTGGCAGGGACGGGATGGCGGAGGCGATAAAGGAACGTTCCTTATTGCAACGCAAGCCCTGGTTCTGCGCACTGCGTTATCTTGTATAGCCTGGTAGAACGATGCGCTTTCAGCAAATGGTTCTGTCGCTATCTTTTCTTGGAGTAGCGTTTGTTTCGATGTCGGCCAACAATTAGAAATATTGGTTGCCGCGGCGAGGTGTTTCCTTGGCGGTGGTACTTGTACGGGCACCTGGCGGCTATAGCCCTGATGTTCCAAGTAGTTTTCGTCATGTTTCCTGTAAATGCTGCTGCGCGCATGACACTATTAAAACGGATCCCGTAATGGAAATTCTTGAAAGACGCGTTTTGTTGTCATACGCTCGGCCCTGCTATGTGCTGAGCACTTTGCGTGGAGTCATACTGGTGCATCCTTGTTTCAAATACCTAGGTGTCGTTAACGCGAGCGCTAGGCGCGACATACACGGCCCCTGAGAACCGGCAACGACCGTGATGGAAGGCATTGATACGAGCCTGGATATATGAAAGGAAGGCTCGCTCGTCAGACGCTGGGGAGAGTCCAGCCAAAACACAACACGCCGACGCTTGTCTACACCGCCGGTGCCGTGGATTTCCACCTGGCAGCGTTCCGCCGTAACGCTCTTTCGGCTTTTGCTAGCGTTGTCGTTTGGAATTATATGCCGCTTAGGAATTCTTCGTTTACTGCGGCGCTGCCTGTAGTGATCGAATGGCAGCGAAGCTGTTGAGGAGATACGTACGGTTTGCGTGCGGCAGCGTGCGCAGCGTGATCTGTATCAAATGTCAGAGAAAAAGACAGCAACGCAGCCTGCGTCGGGGCCCCTGATGCGTCCGTATACGACCTGGCATCGTTGAGAATGGGCAGCTGGATGCCGGCGTAGGTGATGAGCTATCACTAAGAGCCGGCACCACAGCAGGTATTCGAAACGAGCAGCCAGACACCGTGATGGGGTCGATGGATCCGCGGTACAGCATGCGGTAACATGAATCGGATGTAACGGAGAGCGTAAAACTGCTAAGCTAATATATAGTGAAGCATTTGAAAGGGCTCGCGTATTGCGAATGAATTGCACTGCACATACTGAAGTGTTTGCAAAATATTCGGTAGATAGCGGACAGTGGCGAAACATGCTTGTAAGGCTTCCGAAAGGTGTGAGAACACACTCTGAAAGGTCTTTTTTGAGGCGCCCTTTCCTGCCGTGAGCGTCGGCGTCGGCGGCGTCGCAGCGCAGCGGCAGATGAAGAAGTGAAAAGCGGTGAGAGCGAAGAGGCGCGAGAAGGAAAGCGGAGATTAGGGTGCAGCAGAACCACGAGGCGCAAAGCGGAGGAGGGCATGGCGAAAGCGTGAGAAGAAATGCGCAGTACAGCCAAGTACAGCGACGACGATACGGGATGGCGCCAGATAGCGCGCGTCGTCTGGTGTCGGTGGCGGCTGCTGCAAATCGCGTCCACGCGTCACTCACGCGCTGGCTCGCCATCTCCAGATTAGCGGGGCAGTCGCGCCGCACTTCGCCCCATTTGCAACGTGCCGCACGAGACGGAGTTCGTGCGCCCGCCAATAAATCGCGAAATAAAAACACATATGCAGCTGCGCTCAAATTTCGCATTAGGGAGTATTGTAATCGTCGGTGAATGTTTTATCCGTTTAGTATCAATAAGGCGAAAGCCTTAGATGGCTCATGGGTCGTAAAACTGACCATCCGGCGTTGCGGAAGCAAAATTAAATGGCACCAATATTGATGGGAGTCGAACCCACAACCATTGATGTTCGGAACAACTACACAAAGGTCGTCGGTTCGAGTGCCTTAGCTACCTCAACCTTAATCAGTATAAATTTCATTAAGACACTCGAACCCACGACTATAGGTGAGAGTCGAACCCACGACCTTTAGTGCTAATTAGGACGAAGTTAATTAAGGCACAGTTAATTAAGATGGCGTGATATAACGCACCAGAATCCATGGCATTTGGTGTTAACTGACGCAACGTTAATTAAGGCATATATAATTAAAATATATTTAGTTAATGCACTCGAACCCACAACCTTCAGCGAGAGTCGAACCCCCGACCTTTGGTGGCAGTCGAACCCATGAACATTGTTGTTAATTAAGGCGAGGTTAATTGAGGCATATGCAATTAAGATAGAGTTCATTAAGGACTTAAGCAGCGTTCAAAAGTAAATTTTTTGACACAAAATTGATTTTTGTTTTTTACATTGTGTTTATGCCCAAAAATTCAACAATGTACATGTTGCAATAAAATTATCTTCCTATCATTATTAGTTTGGGAGTTACAGTGAGTTTCTCACCCCATAACCTCGTATTATGAAATTAAAAATCAGTACTATTTTTATATAGATAACATTAAAAGTACTTTTTTTCATTTTATGTTGTCGCCGAGCAGTCGCGCGAACAAAAAGATGCTCTAGTGCATCTCATGGGGACTCAAGCTATGAAGCTGCTGCATTTTAGTCCTCCGTGTAGTTTTTAACATCTGTTACAAGGTTTTGGTATGAAATTTAGCACACTCATTTTTCACATAGATATGTGTGCAAAGAACTCGAACAAAAGAAATCGATGCAACATTTTTGCATTTACAACTCATATTGCAAATAAATTTGGTCCTAATTGGCAATTTCTTTCACATTGCTTAGGTTTTCTAAGACTACTTTTTAATATTTATCAGATTGCATTTATCCTAGTTCATTGCACAGGCCCGCCCACTTAGCTACTCAAATAAGCAATTCATTTGTTACTTATCACTGCTAGCGCGCATAGAACTTCTACCGCATATTATGATAAAGATTACCTGCGAAAAAATAAAATGAGCCATTTTCTGCACGATTAACAATTGAATAAGCGAAATAAGATGTGCTTATTCGGAAGAAAATTTGCTTAATTGCTGGCTTTCGATTTAAGAATGAATGTCTTTTTTTGTGTGTGGCCTTCCACTTTAAGGCACTCGAACACAGGACCTTTGGTGGGAGTTGAGCCCCCGACCTTCAATGGGAGCCGGAACCCGAACCTTTGGTTTTAATTAGGTGGAATTAATTAAGGTATATTTAATTAAGGCACTCGAACGAATGACTTCTGGTGGAAGTCGAAGCCTCGACATTAGGTGTTAAGGCAAAGTTAATTAAGGTAGAGTTAATTGCAGCATTTAGAACCAACGACCTTTGGTGGGAGTCGAACCCATGACAATTGGTGTTAATAAAGGAGAAGGTAATTGAGGCACACTCAATTAAGGCACTCAAACCCACGACTTTTGGTGGAAGTCGAACCGTCGACCTTTCATTTTACTTAGGGCATAGTTAATTAAGGCACAGTAAATAAGGTAGAGTTAATTACGGCACTTAAACCTGTGACCTTGGGTCGGAGTCGAACCCACGACTTTTGGAGTTAATTAACGATAAGGTAATTAAGGGGCAGTCAATTGAGATATAGTTAATTAGGACCACAAATTTTGATGGTAGTCGAGCCCTCTACCTTTGGTTTTAGTTAGAACGTAGTTAATTAAGACACGGTTAAGTAAGATAGAGTTAATAATGCATTGCCGTATTGTAATGTCATAATGCCGTAATGCCATTGCAAGAAGCGCCTTGTCCTGTTATTGTTGTTTCTTCATTGGTGCGCTGTCTCTGTTGGCGCTTCATCTTTTCAAAGTTAATTAAGGCACTCAGACCCACGACACAGGTGGGAGTCCCACCCTGGACCTTTGATTTTAACTAAGGTCCAGTTAATTGAGATACCGATAATTAAGGTAGAATTAATTACTTCGCTGGAACCCACGACCTTTGGTGGGAGAAAAAAAATCGCGTTTCCGCCCGAAAGGCGAAGCACCTATTGCGATGGCAAATTAGTAGATAGCTGTACGAAGTAAGGATAGCACATTTATCGGCCATATAGACTTGTAAACGTTCGCTTACCAACTAAATTAACAATGATAGTATATATAAGCATGACTCAACGAGGACGTAGAAAGAAACAGACACACAGAGACAGCACTGTCATTGTGGGTCTGCTTCTTTCTATGTCCTTGTTCAGTCGCGCTTACGCATTTTATCATGGATTCAAACCAACTAGCCCATCAACGTTGTTTTACCTAAATTAACCAGCACGGTGTCACGCGCGCACAGGTAAACATGAACACATCTCGATAGATGACAGCGGAAACATTCTATGAAAACGCGGCAGCAGCCACAAGCTTATTGACCTCCTTGCATCTGTCGCTTCAATGCGAACAAATTCAATAAGCGTCAGAGTGGAGACAGAGGGGAGACATTTGCGCCTGTCCCGTCTTCTTCCTTATGCTCGTCTACAAAGCGCATCCAATTTTTCCAAATAAGAAGCGTCAAAAGCACAACACATACGAAGCTACCTGCACTACGCGCACTCTGCAAACATCGCAGATCGCTTTGAAGAAGAAGCCCGCGTGGGCGCGCACATTGGTCCCGTCGCAGATTGCCTTCAAGACACACGAGCGCCGGCAACACATCCCTACGGCGTCCGCCAAAGGCGGACGCCGTAGGGATGTACGGCGCCCGTACGGCGTCCGCGATTCGCGTGGCCAACGCCGTAGAAGACGCCGCGGTTGTCTCCACTCTTTAAGGACCGGCGGACGAAGAAGACATCGAGACACCCTGGCAGCCGCCGAAGAGTACCCCTCCTCCTTCGCCTGACCCCTCTTGCCTCGCGAGCCACAGGAGAGGGCGCGCATCCGGGCCGCGTTCCTCACTCGCTCACGCGAGATTGGAACGCGTAGTGTAGCAGCAAGCCTTGGTATCTCCTTTCGGTGGCCAAAGGTCCCGCATGGAAGGATTCAGCCATTTATGGCATAACGACTGAGCTCCGTAGCTTATCAAGGCGGATGTGTAGCGGTGTGGTTGTGTGCTGTTAGACGAACTTCGTTTAGTATAGATACAGGTAAAAAAAAAACAAAAGAAGTACACAGGACCAATATACGTTATAGGCGGGCAGGTGTGATTTACTTCGCATTTCGCCTTCCGCACAAGGTTCTTATAACCAGTCCATGCGACCGACCTCTCGGCTCGCGTTTAAGACACCGCTTCTGACAAGCACCTATCGAAAATATCATATTTTCAAGGATTATAGTGGATGCAGTATCAACAAAAATAAGCACAGGCAGGCACTGTCATCCCGGAACGCGTGATGAGCACAGATAGACTGTTCCTAAGCCGCGCCTGTTGCGCGTACCTGCTTTCCCATATCATAGAGCTGCGCTGCAGTAGCAATCGATAAAACAGCTCAAAAACGATATTTCTTCTGTGTATCAATCCTGTCATCCCGTGTTCTCTTCAGTACCAGTTTTCCCTGTCAGCGTCCTCTAGTACATGCCGCAATGAAAACCAATCAGTGGAATTCATCGATCTTCATTACTGTCGTTTCAGAGCAGTGAACTTGAAACGGGTATATTTTTCCCCCGTCTACTGTCGTGGATTGTGGGCTTCTCAGCAATAATACAATATGTGCAGAAAAGCCAGCTGTCGGGTGAGAAGTTTTTCAAGGAGGAACATAGTTGTGAAGGGGAAATTCTCGTGTTTGCACTTAGCTGTTACAGTAACTGGAGTTTTTATGTTCACTTGAACTCCGAGCGAAACATTGCAACAAATAAATGTTTTCTCTTCGTCTATCCGAACAAACTGCATTGATGCGTAAACATAGACAAGTAACTGGTTTTGCTTACTGCTGAGATAGTACCACTTCGCTTCAGAAGTTGCATCTTTTCTAGAGGAGAAGGTTCGCATGCTTCATCGATAAACAGAGATTTGGTGGTAATTAAAGCTTTTATGATAAGTTTTGAAGCCACCCCGCAAGTGGAAAGATCCCTCGCTGGGGTGAAGCACGTGGATCTCGAAGTGTGCTTTACATACCGAAGTCCAGGATAGTGAGAAGTACTTCCCTCGAAAGTTCTGGAAATTTGGCACAGGAAAAGTTCCGCGATTACTGTGGTCCCTGTGTTACGTGGGCTGACGACTTGTGAGGTCACGCTCGTAGTGGCTTCGAAACTTTTGATGGAGACCGTACGTATCATTGTGCTTGCGAGCAGTTGCTTTGCTGCAGCTATTGCGTGTCCGCGTATGTGCATCGTCCTATGTAAGTGACTCAGCCATCTTTGCCGTAGTCGTTGTAAAAATTGCTGATTTTAAATGTTGTGCCTTGGTACTCGCCCACATTAGGCACTAGGTTTGCCCCGTAACATCAACCAACTCTATCACATCACGCTCTGCGTCACACCTTGCTTAAAATTCACGAATCCTCAAGCAGTACTTGTGTTCATTAGGCAGCACATGAAAGAAAAAGTACAGTTAAGAAAGAAAGGAACGCGAAAACAACAACGAGGGTAATGTCTGGGCATACGGATTCACATACCGCTCACCGGCAGGCTTAGAGGAACACTAAGAGAAGCACTAAATCAGTTTACACTGATAATGTATCTCTTCAAAACTCTGTTCTCGTTAATTTCGCGGTGATAAGCTGGTTATTAGAAGATAAAATGAAGGTCAAAGTTTAATTTGTATAATTTCTCGTCCAAATAAGAGCCTTAATGTATTTTTTCTTATTTAGACCGTTAATGGCTTAGTAAAGATTCTCGAAGCTTCTCGAAGTTTAATTTGTATAATTTCCCGTCCAAGTAAGAGCACCGGTACATCAGCGCGATGTTACGTGCTTTAATGTATTTTTTCTTATTTAGATCGTTCATAGCTTAGTAAGGATTCCAGAAACTTGCCAAGTTCAGTCTTTGACTCTTTTAGAATACAGTGTAGTCATCCTTACTGATAAAAAATTTAACCTGACCCAAGCAGACGCTGTCAGAATCCATGACGTCACGGTGAGCTGGTTCGGGAACCTGGCTTCCCTGTTCGCTGTTCAATTGCCTGTGCTACTAAGCCTCTTGTCACGGTAATTGTGGCTTTTCCAGTATTGTAGAAGAGTATGTTAATATTACAGCTCAAGTTATTGTCTTCTTTAGTGAGCATTTAACAATGTTCGCTTTCAGCACACTCGTGAGCTTGCTCACCTGTTTTCCGACCGCTCACTTTCTCTTACTATGTTGTAAACAGAAGCCAAAAAGAAACAAAAACACACGAAAACCAAGATTACAGTGATGTTAAGTTGAAGAGGGCAAGTCCGGCTGTTTTTATTTAGCAATGAACGTTCTGCATATATACTCGAATTTTCTGAAAGTACGCTAGGGATAAATAAATAAATAAATAACTAAATAAATACAAAGAAGACTCGGAGCGCCAAACAAAGAGCACTTGTTTGGAGTTGCACTGGACGCTTGCGATTTTTCAGTTCTTCGTTCCTTTGGTTCTATAAGTGCGCTTACCCACTGCTGCCCGTTTGTTGCGCACAGGCTAACTCCGGCATTACGCGACTTCGTTGCTTCTGTTTACGAGTGCAGAAAAGCGCTGCTGCGGTATAACGTCCGCTAGCTGGCGCGCGATAACTCAAGTGGATGCGGCCTTAGCGGCGGAGACAGCAGTGACTCGCCCACGGCGTGGCTCGTAATCCACGGACATGACGAAGTGCGGCATTCCTTTATCGCCGCCCTTCATCGCGAGTGTCGAGGCGCACCCGCCGACGCAGCGGCAGCCGCACGCTATCGGTGTGCGAGGCCTAAGCCAAGATTGCGCAAATTAATTTCCCCGCTGGCCCCACCGGGGACAATGCCCTGCGCACGCCTGTCGCCGTTTTTGTTTTCGCGGCCCCGTCGGCGCTATTTGTCGTCGGAGGAGACGCCAGACAGGCCGGTGTATGCTGCGACAGCACTTCGCTGTCCGGCTGGCCAAGTGTGCTCGGAAAGCTATAGGGGTCTCTCGCACTTAGAAACCGTCTATAATACACACTATGTAATGAATCTGGCAGGCAAGTGTGTGTACTGTATACCTCGGTATTTAGTGATTCCAACTGCCGCTGGTACGTCGTTACGTATTAACAATATTATAGATGCAACACAATGTCGAAACAACGTTGTGTGTGCACATGTGCGTGTCATCATTACGTGTCAGCGTGTTGTCGGTGATATGTTTTGGCGTTGTACGCTACCTGCCTAGCTGAGCTGTCCACAAGTCGCTGAACTGTTCCCATGTTAAGTACAGGTCAGTCTCCCTGATTGTATAAGGTAGCGCCTGTCGTTCTCAATATTTCTAGTTTGGAACATTGGATGTGCTACAGAAAACAAGCGGATCGGCAGCAGATAGCGCGCATAGTTGACTGCGTGCTTTTGGTGAATCCTGTTAGAGTAAAGCGGAGTGCTCACTGCCAAATATCTAACGACGGCTCAGCTACATAACCTGTCGTCGCTGTTTGGATTCCGTTTGCCCACATGACACGTTTGCTTAGCCAGCTGACTGTTGCTTTAGAGCTAGCCAGACTGCGTGCAGCCCGTATTTGCATGTTGTACCACTGTTATAGAGCTTAAGCCGTCTTCACCAGATTGCGAATGACCATGCAATCACAGAAACGCAGGAGAGGCATGACAGCAAGATCAGGTGCCTTAGCACCACAGCATGTGAGCTTCCACACGTAGCCTGGTTCTCTGTGGCATAACAGCCAACTTCCAAACTAACCGGACTGTTCGATCAACATAGAGCACTTTGCCTGAGACACTCGTAATCGCGTTGGACCAAAGATGAGGTGGTCAGAATTATTCTGGAGCTCCCCACTACGGAGTGCCTCGTAATGATATTGGGGTTCTGGCACGTAAAACCCTTGATCTTTTTATAGGTCAGTCGTAAATAAGACTCACCATTTGTTTACCGTTTCCTGTTGGCAGCCGCCATTGGCCTCGTGAATTATGCCTCAGGCTATGTGGCGTTCTTGGTCTGTATATAGATAGTGCTCACGCAATGCTAGTTGCGAGGGTATTTCTCTCCTTGTATGTAGTTTTGTATGTGTGCGCGCGTTTTGGAGCCGTTTGTTTTTTCCGGTCACCATTTCTGTGCCGCTTCTTTTCTCACTCGTCATATGCGATAGCACCTGTAGTAGAACTACAAAATTCCAACTTCATCGCTAAAGCCAAAACCGCTCTTCCTTTTTCTGTTGTTCCCTCGATAAGCGAGCGCCCTCGCTAACGTTACGCGATTTTCATCACTTTTTATACGGTCATGTTGCCCTACGAATGACACGCAAGAGTGTTCGCCGACATGGCGATCGACGCTACAGTCACTCGACACGATATATTCGCGTCCCACATGAACCGTCGGCTGCCGGATCCAGTTGCGATGGCCAGCCTCGAACTGCAGTTTAAGCGGAGGAGGAAAGATCACTCGTGCTATCGACAATCGAGCAAGCACGCTCGAGTGGACGACGCGGTAATTCTGCCGAAGCCATAGCAGCCGCGACCGCGCAGCTGCGCCGGGGACTTCCTTCCATTTACTTTGGCGGTGGACGCGCGCGTATATTGAAATCCCGTGTCGGCCTTCCGTTCCGCGCCAGCTATAGAACTCGTCGAAGGTTGATGGAATCGGTACTGCGACGAGGCTCCATACATCACCCCACGCGTCCCAGTCGAGTGTATCCTTTGTTTACGATCGAAAGCGGCTGCGACCTGCAACGCAGCGCCATCCATCAACGAAAAGTGCCACGTTCGCTGCGAGCGGCTGCAGAGTCCCTCTTGCGATTCGCAACGCACCAATGACGAAGTAGCCGACCATATATACAAAGACGGGACAGGAAAGGGCAAGGCGGGGGAAGAGGGGGATTCCACTCGATATGTGTTCGTATTGCGGAACAACACGTCGTTAGTGAGCTGCACCGGTTTCTTATGTATTTGAATAAGCACAGTGAAAATTTTTTGTGCTTGCAATGGCAAAAAAGAACGGCGAGGAAATTTATAAAATGTACAATTTACGGAAACGCAGCGGACAGTCTACAGCAGATCTATCTTGGGTCTTCTTGTTTAATTTCATTTTAGAATTCTTTTTTTTTTTTACTTGTGTCAGACTTTCTCTAGAGGAGATGAGAAATTGACTCATCTGTATGACTTTCTTTCTATCCATTGATTCGCACGTCTGACAAACAAAGGTAAGCGGCATTGATGTGCTTAATAACGCTTGCCATTAATAAGGTATGAAACAGCAGGAGCTCGCGCGTTTATTTTCATGGAACCCCTCTCTCTCTCTCTCTTTCTTTTTTTATGTCTGAACGCGGATAGCGACGGAATCCGTGTCGTTTAAGTCGAGCTACAGACGGTCATTTGTGGTAGCGAATCGAATTGAATGCATGATTTTGATGGTCACAGGACTGATGGAAAAACATATGCGGGAAGCGCATTACGTCCACGCTTCTCAAACGCCCAATTCCGCGAACTGGAATAATTTTGGAAGTTTTATGCGCAGCACCGAATGAATTGCGTTTGTATGACAATGATGTCGAAATCGATACCGAGAATTCACTACGCCACGTTGTTTCACTTCTCCACACAATATATATATATATATATATATATATATATATATATATATATATATATATATATATATATATATATATATATATATATATATATATATATATATATATATATATATATATATATATATATATAACTTGAGCGTTGCTACAAGGTAAAGAGAACAAGTGTTTAACAAATGGAAATTTGACACTTGTTCAGTTTACCTTGTAGCATTGCTCAAGTTATTTATCTCTCTCTCTCTCTCTCTCTCTATATATATATATATATATATATATATATATATATATATATATATATATATTGTGTGGGGCGAAGGGGGTGCGTTTTAAGTGATTTTGCTGTTGTATTCTGGCCTTCCTAAATCCAGGGCGTTCAGTTAGGCGGTCTTTACTAGTTTTATTTATTTTCAACTCCTTATATTACTGTGTTTGATGGAAGCGGTCAAGGTGCTAGCGATCGGCGGAAAGAAGAATCATATTTTTTTTGTGTACGACATTATGTGCCAGACCAAACAAACTATACTTATCGAAACAAGAATCAACCATTCTTTGCGTGTCTGCCGCTACAAGCGTTTTCTCCTGTTCGTGAGTTTTGCTTTTGCAATCGAAGCAATGTGTGAAACCGGGCTTAATCCATTATAAGGACAGCGCAGCAGTGGACGAGGGATGGAAAGATCAAACGAACCAAACGAACACAAGCGCTGAATTGACGCTGAAAGACGGGCGAGTTGGTTGACCGTTTGACGCAGCATGTTTTCCTGCGATTAGAAAGTTGGCAGATGAGACAGACAGGTGGATTGCTCGTTTTGTGGGCGTTTGGTGTAATGAGCGTGCGCAGTAGATTTCATTATTTCTTCCTTTATTTCTTGCCTGGCCTAGAATCCTTGCTTCAGTAAGCTTGACTTGTTGGGTCCGGCGCCTTTGCAGTCAGTCTTGCTTTTGTAAGATTTATTTTTTTAACCCCTGTAAAACAAGGCGATCTCGCTCCTGCATCTCATCGGCTGACGAGCCATCGTTTGCATACTACTTAGCGCGTGCTGTCGTTGTCCCGTCGCGGTTCTTTGTCATCTGGCCTTCCTATCGTCTCGTCGGGCAGTTGGCCATTCATCTGCCTCGTTCTTTGTGTGTATACGCGAATGTCAGTGCGCTTTTGCCTACGAGCAGCACCTCCTTTGGCATTTAACCCATGCTTTCATCCCACACGACTCGGCCTGACGAACCAGACCTTGACAAGGGAAGGAACAGCAAGTGCGCTTCTTGATTTCTTGATTGTCGCGTATTAATGCGAAGCACTCTTCTCCGAGTGCAGTCATTTTCTCGCGGGCGGGCGGGGCACCGTTTTCGCGGGCCGATTGTGGTGACAGTGCAGCCTAAAGTTATTTGCCAAAGGGGCGACCGGCTATGATGACGATGTGAGGCTTTATATGGAGCAAGGGCCAGGTATGGCCAAATAGCGCCAAAGGGACGACTGGGTATGTGCACTGCGATCACTGTGCGTGCGCCACTGGGTATCTGCCACATGGTTTTAGTTTGCTTTCAATCTTATATGTTGCCAGTACAAACATTCTGCCTTACATTTATTTTATACTTATAAACAATTATAACATATATTCTCTGCAAAACCGTTTCATCATGCAACAGTTATATTATTCATACGACGGTTCTTTACAAATCATCAATGCTTTGTATTGCGTAGACGTAATCTACAATTGAGTCTGCCAATCTTCTTATCCCTGTGGCGCTTGCCCTGTGAATTTACTTCCCCATGTTAGTCACAGATGCGCTACTGACCTCTTTACCGTTCATGTGTTTGCGCGCTCGATCAGAAATAGCACCACCACTACCTACACAGCTCCTGCCCTCACCCGCCTTTTACTTTCGTATTTCCGAACCGAATTTTCTTTAAGGCGGCATTTGATGCGTTAATTATTGGTTATGCAGAACCGCCCAGGCCAACACAGTAGTTCTTCAAAGACCGTTGTTCACGGCATTGCGTCTCCTTCGACGAGACGGAACGAACGAAAGAGACGGCCTCTCCACGTCGCCGCACTCCTCCGTGGTTCGCCGCAAAGCGAGCAAGTTATTTGCCGTGGCGCAAGCGTCCGGTCCGACGAGCATGTGCATAACGATCTATTCACCAAGGTCGAACAATGAGGACTAAGACCTGGCGCCCGGAAACGGTAGCACAGAGTGCGGCCTCTCTTTCTTTCTTTCTCTCCGAGACACAAATGTATGCACGCACGAACTATTAGTCGCCGTTCCCGACCACAGCTTTTTGTCTGTCTCATTCCATTGGTCGGAGTCAAGTGCTCGCGTGGGCGCTTTCAATCGTAGTAGTGATTTATTTATCTTTTATATATATATATATATATATATCTTTATGGTTATTCTAATGCCAGGGCCGCCAACCACGCTGCAACCTCTTGTGTGTTGTATTCTATCGGTTTGACGAAAGTGCTGTTAACAGCAATCTTTCTTTTTTTTTTTTTCGTACCAGCTGCGTCGCGCTGAGTGTTTCGGTTCTTCTGCTTTGCGTGCATGCGGGTCGTTTCTGAGAGAACGCTTTTCACTCGCTCTATGGCCGGCTGCGAGATTCATTGATTGGACGGCTGGTCGTCCTTCGCTCCGCGTTTGTTTTCCTGCATGGGCGCAGAGCTTTGCTTATTCTTCAAGCACGCGCTAGCTATTTGCTTTGTCACCATACGTTTCGCTGTGTGCGTACGAAAGGCGCACCACTCTTGCGGTATGTTGAAGAGTACTGACAAATGGGCGTATTAAACGAGACGTTTTGTTGCCTTTAGGCTATAAGCAGTGCTCTTTGACGCGCTCACTGCTAGCTGTCTTTAATGCATAGATTTGCTTAGAATCCATGAATCCTTCCCTGTGTGGTGTAGAAATTGTACGTTTCCTTTTCGCAGGTGCACTTACCTTAAGAGAGTTGAGTGGTAGTGTTTTAAACTGTCTGAGCAACACTGAGGCCATGGATGAGAGGAGCCGTAGTGGAGGGCTCTGGATAAATTTTGACCATCTGTCGTTCCTTACCGTGCACTCAAATATAAGTACACGAGCGTTTTTGCATTTTGTCATCAGCGAAATGCAGCGGCCGCGGTTGGGAGGTGAACCCACGACCTCGTGCTCGGCAACAGAACACCGTATATCCATTAAGCCACCGCGGTGGGTGCCTTTAGAAAATAACTAAACACGAGTACACTGGCAACGTGACCAATGATTGAATCCGCTTTTGCCATACGCCAGGAAAAACGCCGTTTTACTTTACCTTGATTCGTCGCACCTGACCACATGACCCGTTCATGAAACGCACGGCGACATTTACCACTGTCCTTACTGGAGGACATTTCATTAGGGGTACTTCTTCATATCTTCACGTTTTCTGCCTATTTTCAGCAGCTTGCAAAACGCGGATTTCACGCGTTACGTGCGTACATACTAACCATGCATGCCATCCTGGAGTGTAGTTCACAAGCTCCACCACAATGCATACCCGCGTGCGCACATCGCAGCTGTTTTTCTTCTCGAATCTCTTCGCTTCCGTGCACTCTTCAGGGTCGGCAGGCGGTGCCGCGCCATAAACACAATGCGCTGCGCCAGACAAGTGAACAGTGGTGAACAATCTGAGCTATAATTGCGAATTTTGTATAATATTCCTTCTTTCATCTCCTCCTCCGCCTTTTCAGGCGCTCTCTGTTCTTATCGATAACCCCACGGCCCCCTCTGCTGTATAGCCGCCATTCAAGTGTACGTCAGTCGCTCGAGCTAGACAGTTACAGTGTGGCCAGATGCAGTTTCATCGCTTTCTATTCCTTACGCAGTTTAATGAACAACCGCTTGCTTTACTGCTCCCATTACGGCTACTCCCACTCCTTCCCCCCGTGGTTGTGCGGCTGCGCACGCGCATGCTCAAATGATCCCAACTTCCCTTGCCGATACACTGCACATTTCGCGTGGTGCGCAGCTTCATTTCACCTACAGGGTGATCACTTTTTAAGTTTTGTGGAATCTTTAAATATCGCCTATGGCAGATATAGCGTAATTCTTATCGTTGAGCTGTACTATTATATGAGGCGGACATTAGTAGCGCGAGAAATAGAAACACATATTCAGCGAATGAATAAAAAATGACTAATTAACTTCATAGTTAATTACCTTACGGCACATATTGCAATTTACTAATTGTAGCCGGTGACTTTGCAAAACACATCCACTTAAAATGAATTTTCAGAATGAGACCAGTTTCTAGATATTATTTCTCAAAGTGTGAGACGGAATAGATGGGCGTTGCAGTTACTTTTGGGCTTCAAAACATAAAAGAGCGTGTTAGTAAAAAGGGGGAAGTGAAACAACAGTGCATTTTTACGGGGAGTTTGATAGTGCATAACTCCAAAATGATGTCGTTCTGGAAATTCATTCCAAGTGGATACGCCTGACCATTTCACCAGCTACAATTTGTAAAATCGCAGTATGTGTCATAAGGTGATGAATTAAGAAGTTAATTGGTGAATCTTTATTAATTAGGCGAATATTGGTTTCGATTTTTTCGTGAAAGTAATGTCCGCCCCTCTGAGAAATTTAGCTCAAGGACCAGAATTATGTTATGTGCAGCAGGTGGTTTTTAAAAGGTATGTAAGACCTAAATATGATCACCCCGTATAGTAGGTAGCGCAAGACACCGCAAGCGACCACCTGGGACTAAAGGCCGCGGTCGCACCCAAGGAAAGCGCCGAGTGCCAGGGCGTCCCGCTGTGGTCGCGGCGTCCCACGTATGCCGCTCGGAGAAAGGCGCGTGCAGGGCTTTGCGTCGCGGCCACGCGGCGATGCGACGGGGCTCAGCAGTGATTCGCGTCACGTTGCCGTTGCCCGTGCCGTGTCCGTGGGTATGGGCCCCCCTCGTGCGAGACGCCGCTGGTTGCGCCGTGCTGAGCGACCGTCACCGCTTTATGGCGGCGACTTCGTGGAACGCCGCTGACGTGACGTGTGGCTATTACGGCGTGCCTCGCCTTCGCATTGCAGAGCATTCGGTCGGATATGTGCGCCGCGTGCAACAGGCCCTGTATACGGGCGCGCGTGTCGTGACGTGGCCGTGCAATCGCGAGGCGATCCTCGTCTTCCCGTTTGAAAGGCGTTCTATTGCGACTATTATCTCCGCTATACCTTCACATAATGTTAGTGCCGAAACTCCAGCACCTATAGCCCTATCGCTAAGAGTGTAATCAGAAAAACCAAAAAGCATTAGTCGCAATTACCTGGAAACGATGTCCGTGGTTTTTGAGATGTCTAATATAAGTAATCAACTTTGTCGTGGTCTTCTCCAAACGAGGCTGCCATGTTTAATATCGCACTCGTTTATGTCTAAACATACAGGGTGTCCCAGCTAAAAGTAACAAATGTTTCAAAACGACGAAGTGTGCTAGGGAGCTGAAAACAACTCAGTGGCGTTGAGAATCGTGCGGCCTAGTCTGCGGTGTCTCGTTTTCTTGTCTTTTCGTTTTGCAAAGTCAATTAATTAGTGTAACTCATTACCTAACTTTTTAAATATTGACTTCACCAAGAAAGTGCCCATGCGAAAGTTGTAGATCTCCTTTAAAAATGGCCGAGTGAAGCGTTTGCAAGCAAGCACCACTGATGAAGTTTCTTGTGTATGCGAAATACAAGAACAAGCGCGTGATAGCACCACTATTTCCGCGTTCGCAGACGACTGATCAAGAAATGAAATCCGCTTGTCTGTGGACGACTTTGGCGTTTCCGGTGGCCGCAAGATACGTGCTAGAGGACAGCAAACCTAAAAGCCAAAGGGAAAAACACCACTCGACGCCCGCCTATGTCGCAACGTGTACCGGCTGCCGTCAAAAAAAAAAATAAAATAAATAAATAAATAAAAAAAATAAGAAAGATGAAAAAATAAAGGCCTCCTCGTTTAATCTGTGTGGCACTCGTAAATAATCTGGACATCGCCCACAAAAGCTGGAGTGGATTTTAGTCGAGGATTTGGACTCCGTCTAACAGTGGAAAGAACGCAAAGCAGCTGCACGCAAAATTAGCGCGCGCCTGTTCGCGGGTCGTAGCTTGTGGGAGAATAATTTTGTGGGTGACTAATTCCTAATGGCCGGTGCATTCAGATTGCTTAGTGGACTTGACAAGCAAAGGCAGCGGCTTAATGATGTCTTTGCGAGTAAGGCGTCGCTTATTCTTCTCTGCGGAGCCATTCGTAGGGTTCTCTGGTTTTATTCGTACCATAATGAAACAAGCCATTTTTTTTCTTCCGGGAGCTGTTTTAGACAGCATGCTTCCATAGCAGAATGATCATTAGGTGGTGCTTGCGACGAAGCAATAAGTGTAATCAGTGCGAGACGTATTATGTCATGGAGGAAAACGATTACTATACGCTTTAACATTTCCTCAGGTCAGATTCTGGATAGTTACAGAATAAAGCTGATGACGAATAAGCGCAATTTATATGACAGATTTATGCGTTCCGCTAGCACAACATTGCAGTGTTGTTTGTCACTTTCTCGGCCTTGGTATTGCGTTGAGCGCGATGAGAAATGGGCGTGGATTTTTTTTTTGTTTTAACCGCAGTTTATTCGTGTCTGGGGCATGCCCTCTCGTTCTGTCATTACAAACGCGCCGAGAGGTATACAGGGCGCATTGCGGGCTGCGATGCGGCATCTCGACACAGCTGCGACCGTGTTATGTTCCTCAGTACGCAAGGGAATCGACATGTGGGGATTTCCTCTCGAGCGTCAATAATAAAGACGTCCAGATGAAATGGGATCCGCGGAAATGTATGAGAGAAGAAATAAAGTCGAGGATGTCGAAACAACAATTGTTACAGTTAGATGGTGCTGATATGAACAACATATACGTGATGTGCAAGAAAGAAAGGAAATACAATTGCACGGGTGATACGCCTGCATGAAACAAGGTGCGGCTAGAAATCTTCTGCTTCAGCGGGCGCAGTAATTCCTGGCTTTTGTTTAGGGCAAACAGACTGACTGTGAATGCTTTTCAGAAAGAGGAGCCATAGATAAAGGAAAGATAAGAAAGTCAACCACATAAGTGCCCGGTTTTATTTTGCGGGGTGAAGGAGGCTGAGGATACGAAAAAAACGAATTTGGGAGAGAAAGTGAGAGGAGAGTGAGGGCACTGGTGCAGTATGTGGAAGCATCAGAAACTTCTCGGTGCACTTGCGCTCTTCGTTCCAACGCGCAGTCTTTTTGAGTAACGAAAGTTAAGCCGCGTTTCCTGTCCAGATTAGCGAAGGCGGCACTAAGGGATTAAGAAACGATCGTGGATGCACTGTGCGCTGTGCTTCTACGGCATGCTTTAGCCAAGTACAACAGAGTCATCACAAGAACCGCAGAAAGCAGGGGCAACATGCCTCCTCAAGAAAGTGGTCGAGAAATTGAAACTGCAACAAGCCATCTCAGAGGCACGCCACTTTCTGAAATGGGAACACGCAGGACCAGCAGGTAGCCCTTCTTGACCTCCCTAATTGTATCCGAGTTTTGAATGCCTGTCTTTGTGCATCCTAGTATTTCACTTCCTATTTTTGCTGTTGGTCTTTTCAAGTTGCGACATCCGAGTCTGAACGCAGAATATCCTTTGCGTACATACGTATGCATAACGTTGTGTATGTAACCTTATTACACGGTGTAGATATTTTTTTAACCATGACTGTGAGTGTCCTAATGATGCTTCTATTTCACTCACATGCGAAGTTTGTGGAGAATTGCTGTATGGCCTCTTTGCAAGACATACGAGCTATCTCCCTGCACGTAGGAAATTCCTTCGGTAGGTGCCACGGTTGAGGACTCGAGCCTCAAATTTGGTGCAACAGTACGTGTTTCTATACCGCGAGGCACACGCATACTTAATCATCACATGCACACGGCGATCACCACTTGTCGACATTCCACTTCATATCTCAGACTTACATCGCAGCGGGAGATGTATTGCGGTAACCGAAGCTTCGGGGCAGGCCGAATTCACAGGCCACAGTTTGAGATAGGTAAATTTCAGTCAGCCCGAGTCGCGTTACGAGCCAGGCCTCCGAATTTTCTTGAAGCGTCCATTGTAGACTGATGTATCTGACCTGTCTGGGCGGTGTCGTGGGCAGACCAAATGGTATGCCGTCAGCAAGGCCATTGCCAACGATACCGCAGTGAGCCGGGAATCACTAAAAACGGTGTTGTGACCTTTTTTGAGAGCACGATAGGGATCCTCGCAGATCTCGGACACACACTGGCCCTAGGATCCGCGATGTAGGCTTGACAGCAGGCTCTAAAGGGCTGGCTTGTAATGACAAAGACTGCCTATTTTTTCGGTGTTCTTTCATGGTCACGGTAAGGTGGGAGTCAAACTCAGTCACCATCGATGTCGTCATGTGGAACATTATGAACTTTATCGTTACTAACTTTATAGGGAAGGATATTTTCGCCCAAGCAGCTCGCAGATAAAATGGGGCCGTCGGTGCACGTGAAACTCTACAAGCAGTCACCATACTTGCAGCAAATGTAAGCGCATTTGCGTCAAAGCCAATAGAGAATTATATGTCATTTGTGGCTGGGTGCGACGCTCACAAGGACCTATTCGTTTGTAATTGGGGTGAGTGACACGCCTTCTCGCAACAGTTGCGGGTGTAAGTAGAGACCCTGCATCTGTCCCCGCTATGACGACCATCGCCTTCTGCTCCGCACCACGTTAGATCGTGTGGATTCAAGACCATTCACGGTGACAAAAGCGTTTGGACCTTGGCCCCATACCTCACAACTCCGTAGAGCTAAGCGTGCGTTACTGCAGTGCCGGAAGTCGACAGACCACAGTGAGCGACTGTAGTTTGTGTGTGCACTTCCGAACGATGCGACACTTCCAGTGTTAGCGCTTCTTCCTTTCTTTCTCTGTTTCTTTCTTCCTTTAACCACCTTTGTCCTGCGTATAAGGTAGCAAGCCGGACGCTGGACTGATTGACCTCCCTGCAATTCTTTGCCTTATCTTTCGCCAGACACCGCCTGTAGAGCATCTGCGATATCGCGTACCTCTTTCGGAATGGCACAGTTGTCAGCACGAAAAGACCGCGCATTAGAACGCACAAAGTTACACCCAGCATTTGCTTCGAAGACGGCGCCCTTATCTGCGTCGTGCAAAACTGCAGTAATTACTTCGTTGTGCAATGAAACTGTCTTGGGGATTTTACGAAGTGTCTGCAAACTGAGAAGCTACGTGGCCGACAGTATAGGCGAAGGACATTCTCCTTGCACCACTTCCGCAAGCCGTGTCATCTGCCCTTTCGCGAGCATGTCTACGATGACGCTACAAAAGGAAAGACGACGACACAGGGCTTCCTTTCTGCATATCGCCTTGAGTGCGGTGCTCCATCAAAGATGAGCCGTTAATCTTGTTGAGCGATGAACCTCGCTAAACTTTCAACTTACTATTTCGGTCGCGAATGATTCCCTAAAGTTCAGTCTGACACTGCCACCACACTTGTGGTCCATTTATTATCCGGGTATCCGGGTTCACTTGGGGAGCAAATAATTGAGAACAGCAAACGTGCTATTTATTTATTTATTTATTTATTTATTTATTTAGGATGGAGCCTCTATTCCGCACAAGAGCTTGTAGCTGGTAAAAGGGTCCGATACGCGCCGTAAGCCGCTGAAAGAGACCACTGGCTCGTTTCTACGTGTTTAAGCATAATTGTGTGTTCTTGTACCGTCTTCTTTGTTTTTCTGGAATCACGTGCATGACTTCCCATGTTTTCGCGTTCTTAGACTGTATTCAGTGTTTGTCAATGCTTCTTGCGCTTATATTTCTTGTTTGCCAAGCGAGGAAGAGCCGCCGATGCAGCCTAAAGGTGACAACCTCTCCTTCAACAATGCAGCTTACATACGAGTCACATATACAGTGAGCGCGATTTAAACCGACTGTTCAATTTTTTTTACGCGCGTACGTTTCCTGATGCTTTTTTGTTGACTGATTCACCGGTTCACCATATTTCAGCCAACCTCCTCCACCCGAACCATTCAATCAATCCCAATTTCTAACGTCGCTAGCACCGTTATCGCATGCAGTCAGCACCCATTTGCGAGCCACGCAATGCGGTGCGGGTATACGTGGATCGCTGGCCGTGGTCGTATGCGGCGCTCCTGTATTTCTGGGCGGAGTCGAACCCTATTTGCAGCACCGCGGGCGAAGAGCATCAGTTTTGCTTAATGGTCCATGACACTGGGCTCCCCATAAGTCATCATGATACTCCGATAGGCTTCTGCCTCATCCCATTTGTGATTACATGGCTTTCGCTCGGAACGGGGCCACTCCTCTGACGACGGAGCCCGTGCAGCTGACCGCGAATATCCCCATTGTTGCGTTTCGCCTGCGACACGTGGTTTTGCCGGCGCGACTGCGGCGGGGCGGCAGACATTTTGGCCCGATCGTCGTCGCCGCAACGCTCATCGGCAGGTGTTTCCAGGCGCGACTGCGGCGATGCGACCGCAAAGGATCACCCTCTCATTCCAGTCATTGTGCCCGAACCAGGCGATGCGAAAGCAGGGATCATCCTCTCATTACAGACATTGTGCCCGACCGGCAGCGCTACGACAGGGTGCTACGAGATCGTGCTCGACATGGTGCTACGGCAGCGCTACGACAGGGTGCTACGAGATCGTGCTCGACATGGTGCTACGGCAGCGCTACGACAGTGTGCGTCACCATTAGCCCATTGTACATTCACGTGCTCGTCTTTTGAGTGGTTCCTTCTTGCCCTCAACTGCGAGAGTATAAAAACAGCTGCCCCCGGACGCCAAAAGGAGGGCTCCGATTTCTTCTGTTGAGTAAAGTGCTCTCCCGTCTCTCTACTTCGGTCAAACCTGACCGCCAACTCTTTGCGATGTTAAAATAAACAAGTTGTTTCGTTGTTACCAGTCGACTCATGCTTTGCCGGGACCTTCGGATGCTTCCAGTTGTACCCCAGGCCGCCAGGCCAACGCTACCCTTGGGGCTTGCGACCCAGGTACAACCACGGGCGTCAGCGCCGAGTTCCCAACAGATCGTACCAGCGGTGCGATCCAAACATCTGGTTGGCAGCGGTGAGATCGCCTCCAACTTCAAACAACTGTCTGCCAGCGGTGAGATCGCGACAACGGAGGCCAGCAGCGAAGAGATGCAGTTGACGGTATGCTGAGCAGCTCAACGACGATCCGGGAGCAGTGCAACGAGCCCTGTGTGACGACTGGTTGCCTGCAGCGGAACGACTGCGCGGAATTCCTGCCTGCGAGGTTTGGTGAGTGCGGGACTTTCTTCTTCTGAGCTTTGCCAGGCTTTTGTTAGTGTCAGAAACAGAGCTGGTAATTGTGGTTGTCGTTGCTGCCGGGTTAGTTTGCGGCAAGACAATAGTAAGCAGTAGAGAAAGCAGCATTCAGAGCAGCCATGGATTTGAAGTCGTTGCGCAAACCGAAATTGTTGGAGCTTGCAAGAGAGTTGGGTCTGGATGTCTCAGACAAACTCAGAAAACCAGAACTGCTAAAGGCTATTCTTGAGTTAGAGGCTGAGGATGACGAGCTGTCGGAATGCCTTGAGACCATTGAAGAGAGGGAGACTGCAAAAGAAAAAGAAGAGCGTGAACGTAAAGAACAGAAAGAGCGAGAGCAACAAGAGCGTGACCGTCAACACGCTTTGGAAATGAAGCGTCTTGAGGTAGAGATGGAACGCGCTCGTAATGGAAGTCAGGCACACGGTGCAGGAGAACGCGTATTGTTCAAAATGACTGACCTAATGCGGCCGTTTAAGCTTGGAGAGGACATTGGTTTGTTCCTGGTTAACTTTGAGCGAACGTGCGAGAAGCAGGGGTTCTCTCGGGAAACGTGGCCACAGCGCTTGCTCACTTTGTTACCCGGCGAGGCGGCCGACGTAGTCGCTCGCTTGGATAGAGAGGAAGCAGAGGATTTCGACAAAGTAAAATCGAGTCTGCTAAAAAAGTACCGGCTGTCTGCGGAGGCGTTCCGTCGGAAGTTTCGGGAAAATGAGAAAGGCAGAAGTGAGTCATATACAGAGTTTGCGTATAGGCTTATGTCGAACATGCAGGAGTGGCTCAAAGAAGAGAAAGCGTTTGGTGACCACGATAAAGTTCTGCAGTGTTTCGGGCTAGAACAGTTTTATAGTCGGTTACCGGAGAACGTGCGATACTGGGTCTTGGATAGGCCAGACGTTTGTACGGTGGCTAAAGCCGCTGAGCTAGCCGAGGAGTTTGTGACGCGTCGGGCTCGCGGAGCTAAGGACGGTCAAAAGGGTGAATTTGGCTCGAAGTTTGAGAGGCCGAAGTTCACACCCATGAGAGCAAAGGGGGACACGCGTAGTGCGGATGCGAGCGAAAGCAGTCCGACCAAACGTAAAGAGACGGCGGCAGCCAAACGCAGAAAGCGGTTCGAGATGAGGCGAGCGGGCGTGTGTTATACGTGCCAGAAGCCGGGTCACTTTTCAGCGCAGTGTCCGGAAACAACACCAAAAGTTGTGTTTTTTTCAATAGGCAGCACTGACGAGAACATGAAGCTTCTCGAGCCTTACATGCGAGACCTCCTCGTGAACGGGAAAGAGTGCCGAGTGCTTCGCGATTCCGCAGCTACGATGGATGTAGTTCACCCGTCTTACGTAGAACCCCATATGTTCACGGGCGAGTGCGCATGGATCAAGCAAGCCGTGGAAGCTCATAGCGTGTGTCTGCCGGTAGCAAAAGTGCTTATTGAAGGACCTTTCGGAGCGCTTGAGACGGAGGCGGCAGTGTCATCTATGCTGCCCCCCCAGTACCCGTACCTATTTTCAAACAGGTCCGATCACCTCCTGCGCGAGAAGGGGCTTTTGTTTGGTGAAGCTAGTGTTCAGGCCTTAACCAGATCGAAGGTTCGGGAGCTCGCTGCAAAGGCGGTAGTTGCGGGGCCGACGTTATCAAACAACGAAAAAGGGTCAGAGGCGCAGCAAGCTGATATTCCGAGCACGCCCGAACTGAATAAACTTGAGTCTGTAACGTTAAAGGCGCCAGATACTGGAGAGGAAACGCCCGACGCGGGAAAGTTAGAAGAGCTATCTACTGATTTGCTCATCGCGCCTACGTCAGACGGACTTGATAGGTTGCTAAAAGTCAGCCGGACGGCTTTGATAGCCGAGCAAAAAAAGGATGGCAGCCTGGAAAACGTGCGCTGCAATGTCAAAGAAGGTATCGCCAGGAAAACTGCGCGTTTTGTGGAAAGAGGTGGAGTCCTGTACCGGAAGTATCTAGACCGCAGAGGAGTGGAGTTCGATCAGCTGATCGTGCCTCAATGCTATCGTCAGGATCTGTTGCGCTTGTCACACGGGGGTTCGTGGTCCGGACACCTTGGAGTTAAGAAAACTAAGGACCGTCTCTTGCAAGAGTACTATTGGCCAGGGTGTTTTCGGGACGCAGACCATTTCGTGAGGACATGTGACACTTGTCAGCGGGTGGGCAAACCAGGGGACAAATCGAGGGCGCCGTTGAAATTGGTACCTATCATTACGGAGCCTTTTAGACGGCTCGTTATTGATACTGTGGGACCTCTGCCGGTAACAGCCACGGGGTACAGACACATTTTGACTGTGATCTGCCCAGCGACAAAGTTCCCTGAAGCAGTGCCGCTTAAAGAACTCAGCTCAGTTGAGATAGTTAATGCACTACTGTCCATATTTGCGCGAGTTGGTTTCCCTGCGGAAATCCAATCAGATCAGGGCACAGTGTTTACTAGCGCTTTGACGACAACTTTTCTCGAAAGGTGTGGGGTAAAGCTGTTACACAGCTCAGTGTACCACCCACAGTCGAATTCCGTTGAGAAGCTCCACTCCGTCATGAAGCGCGTGTTGAGAGCGTTGTGTTTTGAACATCGAACTGACTGGGAGCTGTGTCTGCCTGGGGTGATGTTTGCTTTAAGGACCGCGCCGCATGCGGCTACGGGGTTTTCGCCAGCTGAACTGGTGTACGGTCGCTCGCTTCGATCTCCGCTTCGCATGCTTCGAGAATCGTGGGAAGGTAGGGGCGACGACCCAGTCGTGGTGGAGTACGTGCTTAAGCTCCTCGAACGCTTAAGAAGGGCACAGGAGTTGTCAGGTGAAGCAATGACAAAGGCCCAGCAGAGGGCCAAGGTTTATTATGATCGGACAGCCAGGGCCCGTCGTTTTGAGGTTGGCGATGAGGTCATGTTATTGCGCACATCGCTAAACAACAAACTAGACGTGCAGTGGGAGGGCCCAGCACGAATTGTTCAGAAACTGTCGGACGTTAACTACGTGGTAAGTCTGCCAGGAAAGCGGAAAGCACAGCAAGTTTACCACTGTAATCTGCTCAAACCTTATAGACAAAGGGAAGCAGTGGTGTGCATGATGGTAAACGTTCCTGAAGAGCTTCCGGTCGAGCTTCCGGGACTAGGCTCAGTGACGAACAGGGAAGACACCGGTCAAGTCATTAGTGACCTTATCAGTAAAGCACCGCTGTCGCCCGAGCAGAAAACCGAACTACACCAGCTATTACAAGAGTTTCAAGGTCTGTTCTCCGAGAGGCCTGGTAGGACTTCTGTACTTACTCATGATATAGAACTTACCTCCACAGAGCCAGTACGATCCAAGGCGTATCGGGTGTCACCCCGCCAGAGCGATATTATGGAGGCTGAGGTAAAGAAAATGCTACAGCTCGGTGTTATTGAGGCAGGTGAGAGTGATTATACCTCCCCTTTGATTTTAGTTGAGGTACCGGGCAAGGAACCTCGTCCTTGCGTCGACTACCGCAGGCTTAATTCCATCACTAAGGATCAAATTTATCCGATCCCTAACATCGAGGAGCGCCTTGAGAAAGTTAGTAGCGCTCAGTTTATTTCCACCCTAGATCTTGTCAGGGGTTATTGGCAGGTTCCACTCACAGAAGAGGCTAGTAGGTATGCGGCGTTCATTTCACCAATGGGAACATTCCGTCCTAAAGTGTTGAGTTTTGGTTTGAAGAACGCGCCATACTGTTTTTCAAGCCTCATGGATAAAGTGTTGCGGGGACAGCAAGAATTCGCTTTACCGTATCTAGACGACGTAGCGATATTCTCCGCATCCTGGTCTGAGCATATGGCACACTTGCGGGCAGTGCTAACCCGCCTGCGCGAAGCGGCCTTGACAGTCAAGGCTCCTAAGTGCCAGTTAGCACAGGCCGAGGTTGTCTACCTCGGTCACGTGATTGGTCAGGGTCGTCGCCGCCCCTCTGAAATAAAAGTGGCCGCTGTGCGAGACTTTCCGCAACCGCGCACCAAGACCGATATTCGGTCGTTCTTGGGTGTCGCCGGCTACTATCAGAGGTACATCCCTAGGTACTCTGATATCGCGGCTCCCCTGACGGATGCTCTAAGAAAAACAGAGCCTCAAACAGTCGTCTGGGACGAGACAAAGGAAAGAGCTTTTAGCGCCCTAAAGAGTGCCCTAACAAACCAGCCTGTGCTACGATCACCAGACTATACAAAAGGGTTCGTTGTTCAGTGCGATGCTAGTGAGCGAGGCATGGGCGTTGTACTGTGCCAACGGGAAAATGGAGAAGTAGAACACCCCGTCCTGTATGCTAGTCGTAAGCTGTCCAGTCGTGAGCAGGCGTATAGCGCCACCGAGAAAGAGTGTGCGTGTCTCGTGTGGGCCGTTCAGAAATTGTCATGCTATCTAGCCGGCTCGAGGTTTATCATTGAGACGGATCACTGCCCTCTCCAATGGCTGCAGACCATCTCTCCCAAAAATGGCCGCCTCCTGCGCTGGAGCCTCGCTTTACAACAATATTCCTTTGAGGTGCGTTACAAAAAGGGGAGTCTCAACGGTAACGCCGATGGCTTAAGTCGAAGCCCCTAACGTAGGAATCAGCCTCAAAATTGTTTGTTACTGATGTTTTTCTTCCTGAGGCAGGATTTTTTTTAACATATTGCTTTTGTTTAGTGTTTCAAAGTGATGATATGCTTTCTAGTGCAATTTTTCAATTTGTGGACGCGTTCTGAGTGATGCTAGACTACTGTAAGGAACTAGGCAGTGGTATAAAAAGGGGAAAGAGCCTGGCAGGGCTTAGTGAGGGTTGTGCCGTGCTTGCTGACTGAGCGGTTGAGTTTCAGCGTAGTTCTAACGCTTGCCGGGAACGAGAACAAAAATGTGAACTCTCCCGAAGTCACTTTGCAGTGTCCCGTGCGAACCTGAACGAGAGAACGAGGCCTTCTCTGTGCGCTGCGCTCAAGAAACGTCGAGGGACGCCCGACTTCGGTTATGAGCATCATCGAGCGACATCCCTCCGGACAGCGGATGCAGTCCCCTGTCCATCGGGATCTCCTTCCCCCGGCGGGGCGGTCTGTTGCGTTTCGCCTGCGACACGTGGTTTTGCCGGCGCGACTGCGGCGGGGCGGCAGACATTTTGGCCCGATCGTCGTCGCCGCAACGCTCATCGGCAGGTGTTTCCAGGCGCGACTGCGGCGATGCGACCGCAAAGGATCACCCTCTCATTCCAGTCATTGTGCCCGAACCAGGCGATGCGAAAGCAGGGATCATCCTCTCATTACAGACATTGTGCCCGACCGGCAGCGCTACGACAGGGTGCTACGAGATCGTGCTCGACATGGTGCTACGGCAGCGCTACGACAGGGTGCTACGAGATCGTGCTCGACATGGTGCTACGGCAGCGCTACGACAGTGTGCGTCACCATTAGCCCATTGTACATTCACGTGCTCGTCTTTTGAGTGGTTCCTTCTTGCCCTCAACTGCGAGAGTATAAAAACAGCTGCCCCCGGACGCCAAAAGGAGGGCTCCGATTTCTTCTGTTGAGTAAAGTGCTCTCCCGTCTCTCTACTTCGGTCAAACCTGACCGCCAACTCTTTGCGATGTTAAAATAAACAAGTTGTTTCGTTGTTACCAGTCGACTCATGCTTTGCCGGGACCTTCGGATGCTTCCAGTTGTACCCCAGGCCGCCAGGCCAACGCTACCCTTGGGGCTTGCGACCCAGGTACAACCACGGGCGTCAGCGCCGAGTTCCCAACAGATCGTACCAGCGGTGCGATCCAAACACCATGGGTCTTTCCTGCCACTCAGCGAGGTTATGCCGACGAGGCTGCGTATAATAGTTTTGTGTGTTTCGTTCGTTCTCCTGTTTCTATTGCGAGCGGGTTGTTCTTGGATGCGGGCGTCTGCGTATCGCATCCATGCGCACACATGAGCGCACGCACACATATTACTGCCTGAGCTCTCGCGGAATAATCTGACTGTTTTCCCAAGTGCACGTTGTCTTGGTTTCTGCCATTGATATCCTTCACCGAATTGTCACAGATATCAGGTAACCGTTGTCACGCTAAACGCACTTGCTGTACCGAAAAGCTCTCGAAGGTATAGACATATCATAAGAACGTAAGACATCATAAGGGGTGCGATTTTTATTAGTCATATGACCATTAAAAATCGGGCCCCTCGGTTAAACCCTCTTTCTTCTTGTTTATTACATAACGAGGGTCTCGAATCCGGCAACGTTGATGCCTTCAGGTAGCATGTGTGGGTTCATTGACCGTTTGCCTTCACCCGAAAAGATCACGTTCTCGTGACGCCTGCTGCAAAAAGGACGTTCCACGTCCGCCGCCAAGGTCAGTGAGTAGTAGCGCTCGCTAACAAACCCTGGGGTTCTACTACGAAACATAAATACCCAAGTAAGGGGATGGGAAACGGCGCCGCGGTAGCTCAATTGGTAGAGCATCGCACGCGAAATGCGAAGGTTGTGGGATCGTTCCCCACCTGCGGCAAGTTGTTTTTTCATCCACTTTCATTTCCATTAACTTATCGTTTCTTTATTTCACTTATTAAGCACAATTAATTTCCCCTATGTTGTCCTTGGTGTTAGTGTCTGTTGGCTTCTTATGATATGACTAATAAAAATTAGGCCTCTCGGTTAAACCCTCTTTCTTCTCGTTTATCGCAGGTATAGAGTAGCTTGACGTGGATTTTAAAACTATAGCTTGCGTTGTTGCTTGCGCGGATAAATTCTTGCTGCGGACAAATTTTTCATGTTGCGGATAAAATTTAGACAACGAAACTCGGAAATCATGAACCTATTTTATTAATTATGAAAAATAGTTGGCAGTCACCTTGGCGTATGCTAAAAAGGATGAAGGCGAAAGCCTGCGAGCTCACGAGACATTCATTACATTACTTGACATTTTCATTCGAATGTGTTGTTACTTCCTATTGCTTGTTTTCTTCCACCAAAGGTCATGCGTTTGAGTGCCCTAATTAACTCTACCGACCAATGCTGAGTTGGGAAAAGAAATGGGCGCTCTACGCGCTGACAGTCTTAACATTTTTAATGAACTTTTCGAGATGGTTAAGAAGCAGAATATCGATCTTGCTGTTGAAAACAGGGCTCTGAAAGATGAAAATGGCCACTTGGCAAGCAGGGTTTCTGAACTGGAGCAGTACTCCCGAATAAATAACGTAGAAGTAAAAGGTGTTCCTGCAACCAAAGGTGAAAGCTGTCTCGCGGTTGTTCAGTCTATGGATGATGCTATAGAATGCAAAATCGCTCCTGAGGATGTCGATACCGCACATCGTGTACCAGCTAAAAAAGAAACAAATAGTATCGCACGCTTTCGCTCCCGAAAAAAAAAAACTGAGTTCGTGAAAAAGGCACGCAAGGCTCGCTTGACCACTGCGACCCTTGATTTTCCACAAAAGGATCAGAAGCCCTTATATGTAAACGAACATCTTACGCAAAAAGGAAAGCGGCTGTTCGCACAAGCTCTTGAACTAAAGAAAGCAAGAGGCTGGAAACACCTCTGGACAGACCACTGCGTAATCAAGGCGCGAAAGATGACAGCCGTGTCTACCGGATCTCTAGTGCGGGTGGTCTTACTGTTTTCACCTAGCTTACTAGCGTTTGCGGCTGCGTATTTTAAACCTGCGCAAGAATGTTTTCTTGTCAGGATCTTAAAAAAAATATTTCAGTGATGTTATCGCTGATACATTTTAATATTCGTAGTCCACGAAAAAACTATTAGAGCCTCATAGCATTTCTTTCTATATTTAATCACAACTTCTCTTTTATCTGTCTATCTGAGACATGGTTGTCACTGGACGACAGAAATTTATATGCGCTACCAGAGTACAGCGCAGAATACTGCTATCGTGCTACGCCACGTGGCGCCGGATCTGCCATATTTATTAAATCGTCATTGCCATACCAACGTCGCAATGATCTTACCTTTTCTAATTTGCTTTGCGAATCTATATGGTTAGAATTTGATCAGAGGTTTTTTTTTAATTGATGGCCGGAACACAGTGTTAGCGTGCATTTATCCTTCACCAACATCGTCATACTCTGAGTTCTGTCTACAGTTTGAAAAGTTGTTGCACACTGTTGCGAACGAGAACAAAAATGTCATTATCTGCGGAGACATCAACATAAACATTATCGACCCTAGTATTCCATCATGTTCTGATTATCTTGCGTGTTTTCTTAGCTATGGCCTTGCTTCTTTAATTACTTCTCCAACTAGATGTGACATGACAGGATCTAAAACGTTAATTGATCACATATTAACCAACTTTACTGCAGATCATACGGCAGGAGTCATCGAGCACAGCATAACCGACCACTACCCTATATTTGATAGTCGGCAAGGAATTACCAATGCTGCCTCGGTTCGGATGAGGGACTCCGGAATAGCTGAACAAGTGGCTATTGCACTAGCCCTGCTGGATAGCTCACGGGATGTCATCTGTAGTGATTCAAGATCTGCAGTCAGGGCATCTGAAAAAGGCACCGTTTCCAAACAGGCCCTCAGACTTATTGGGGGCAAGGCAATCACGCGCCACTTCATTTATTGGTTTCCGGCACATCAGGGTCAGATAAAGGGTGCTCCTCCCAACCTCAACGAGTCGGTTCACGGGGCTGCGCGTGAACTTGCCCACCGCGCTACCCTCGACCAATCGGAAGCCGACTCCCCAGAGAACAGGGACACGCCCTCCACGTACAACGAGATTACTAAACACTACTATCTCAGCCGTAGAACCTACTTTCTTCCTCATCCGCGCCTCAGTTGAGCTCAAGCATTAACGCTCCGTCTACTACAAACGAATACCTATCCGAATCCGTCGCTCTTACATAAAATCTATCCGGATACTTACACCAACGCTACCTGCCACGATTGTGGAGATATAGCTACGTTAGACCATATGCTCTGGCGGTGTGCCCGGTCACGCTCTATCATCGCTAACAGCTCGGCCAGATGGGAGGCGGTTCTCCTCAGCCCTCTTCTGGCTGACCAACTCTGGGCTGTCCAGCAGGCCCACGATGCGGCCGAGAGGCTCGGCCTTCCGGTTCCCACGTGAGAGCGGCCCGCTTCGTGAAGACTCACGATCTGCAGGACTTTATTAAAGTTTTACCATACCATACCATACCATACCATACCATACCATACCATACCATACCATACCATACCATACCATACCATACCATATATTTTTGACTTTAGGTACAGAAACTTCTAAATCGACTGAAAAGAAAGAGAAAGTACGTTTTGACTCTCAAAAATTTATCTCTGTGGTACAGTCAAATCACTGGACCACTGTACTCTGTGAATCTTCCGCTGAAGAGGCTTATCAGTTGTTTTTGGCTGAAGTTACACGCTGCATTAATGAATGCACTACTACATCTATCACAACTCGTTTCTTCAGTTACCCTCGAAAACCTTGGGTCACGAAAGCGCTACTTCGATGTATATTGAAGAAAAGTCGGCTCCACAAAAGGGTAATTTGTGAGCCATTTAATTCTGAACTTAAATCTCGTCTCAGAAATATTCTAACACACTTGCAGCCGCACTTAAATGTGCTAAACGAGATTACTTTCAGAACAAGATTTTGAATAATGGCAATAATACGAGGCACAACTAGCAGGTCATCAACGAATTCCTAAATAATAAATGCTGTGAGCATTTACCAAAAATAAAAACTGAGACACAAACATACTGCCACCCAGCTGATATCGCGAATACCTTCAGTGAGTATTTTAGTAGTACTTGCAATTCTCAAACAGATCCTCCATTACCGACATTGCCTCGTCATCTTCATTCTTTCTACTTGCGACCTACGAATGCAAAGGAAGTTATTCATGTTATATCTTCGCTTAGGTCTACTGGACTTGGCCTAGACTCTGTTCACCCATCTCGTATCAAGTTAGTTTCTAATGAACTGTCTCCTATCATAGCAGATATTGTTAACAAAATGTTTAAAGCAGGCATATTTCCCAGTTCTCTGAAAGTTGGTAAAATAACACCTGTTTGCAAAAAAGGCAATCGTAAACTTCTGAATAACTACAGGCCTATTTGTATTTTTTCATTTTTCAGTAAAATCATTGAACGACTAGTTCATACACGTTTATCATCCTACCTAGCAAAATTTAATCTACTATCACCTAAACAGTATGGCTTTCGGCAGGGTTGCTCAACTGAGCTTGCGCTTCTCACCTTCACCGATAAAGTCAAGAAGGCAATCAACCAAGGCTTGCTGGTTGGAAGTGTATTCATAGATCTAAGAAAAGCTTTTTACACCATTAATCACAAAATTCTAATACATAAACTTGAATCTTACGGCATAACTGCCTACCACTTCAGCTTATTTCTAGCTACCTAACCAATCGTACTCAAGTTGTTCAGATTAACGGCAAACTCTCATCTGCTAAGAACATACATCAAGGCGTTCCTTAGGGCTCGATCCATGGCCCGCTGCTGTTTCTGCTATTTATTAACGACTTACATAATGTTCTGACCACTACGGACTGTATATTATATGCAGACGACACGACTATTTTTACTTGCGCTAACAATGTCGACGAGCTACAGCGAAATGTTAACGTTGGTCTGTATAACATAACTTCCTGGTGTCTAAAGAACATGTTGTGCATCAATCCGCTAAAAACGGTTTCTATGGTTTTTCATTCCTTCCCTACACCAATTTCTAACTCTATATCGGGTTGTCTTGAAAACAACTTAATACCAATATCTGATAGCACTAAGTTTCTTGGCGTAGCTTTAGACAGGCATCTGAAATTCAGTCTTCATGCGCAGTCACTTGTGCGTAAGATATCGTTTGGAATACGCGCCATAATCAAAACCTGCTCATATTTTCAGCCACACATTATCCATTCGCTTTATCATGCACACATTCACAGCCATTTATCTTACTGCATATCAGCCTGGGGAAACACATACCTGGCTCACCTCAGCCAACTTCAACGCCTGCAGAATCAGGCCATTCGCCTCATGACTTTCAGCCATTTCCTATCGAATGCAACGCCACTTTATTGCAGTTTAAACATTCATCCTCTTCATCAGCTCTTTCAGTTAAAGTTAACAATCGTGATCTATAAGTTATTTCGTAATATTGCATACATAGATGGCTTTGTTATTGAAACTTTTGTAAATACTAACACTACTAGGTTCTTTGAACTCGATAATCGTCTTTTACCTAAAGTACGCACGAAATATGGTAAGTTGACTACCACATTTGTGGGAATAAAACTATGTAATTATATTCCACATACCATTAAATCATTCCCCACAGAGCATATATTCAAGAATCAAGTTAAGAAATACTTTATGCAGCAACTCTCTTCATCCTAACCACTGACTTCTGTGATTGTAATGATAACTGACTTAGCTATTATACTACATGCTATATTACTCCTATTTTTATTGTATTGTAAGTTTGCATTGCTTGGTTCTCTACAGAAGTTTTCTTCGTAATTTTTTGTCTAACTAAGCAGTTTTATATTCTTGTCGTTTCGCGCTGTTTCTTATTTTATCAAATTGTCTGTAAAGCCACCGTCGCCAATGCTTTACCTGTATCTCGTTCTTTTTCATTTTGTTCATGTATGGGAGTCCCCCTGACAGTTTCTAACTTTGGGACTCCCTGTGTAGTGCTAATTTTGCATACAGTTCTTTGTAAAACTGACATCGTTGATGAATAAACTTGAACTCAAACGTCGTCGGTTAGACTCCCATCAAATGTGGATGGACGCCTTCCACCGAAAGTCGTTGGTTCGAGAGCCTTAATTAACTCTATCTTAGTTAACTGTGCCTAAATTAACTTCGCCCTAATTGACACCAAAGTAGTGGGTTCGACTCTAGACCTACACAATGTCAATTGGAATACAATTGGATATATGGCCGGTTCGCCCATATGTCCGAATGGGTTCGACTCCCACCAAAGGTCGAGAGTTCGACTGCCTTAATTAACTATATCTTAACTGACTATGCCTTAATTCACTTCGCCTTAATGAACACCGAATGTGGTGGGTTCGACTCTCGATATTCACGATGTGAATTGGAATCCGACTAGGAGATATGGCCGGTTCGCCCATATCTCCAAATGGATTAGACTCCCACCAAAGGTCGTTGGTTCGAGTGCCTTAATTAATTCTATCTTAATTAACTGTGCCTTAAACACTTTGCATTAATTAACACCACAGGTCGTGCTGATGCTTCTTCTCCTTCGCTCTCTGCTTCAGGCTTTCTTATAAAGAAACTGGTGGGCTAATTCGCCCTAATTAACACCAAAGGTCGTGGGTTCGACTCGCACCAAAGGTAGTGGGTCTTAATTAACTTAGCCTTAATTAACACTACACGTCATGGATTCGACTCCCACCAAAGGTCGAGTGCTCGACTTTGGTGCCATAACGCCGGACATGGATTTTTGGGCCCATGAGCCATCTAAGGCTTTCGCCTTAATCATGTTGACCAGTGTGTCAGCCTGCGACATGGGACTGCGTGTCCGAAGCACGGTGCATCGTTGCACGATGCTGAGGCGACGGAATAGCGACCACGCTTCCTTGTTGTTGACACGCGCGAATTTGAACGTGCCGTTTGAAAACGCTGGTGGCAATGACGTCACTGCATGAGTTGTTTACGTCGTTTACACGTGACCGGAGGACTGACCCGCTCAGACGCTAAGCAGCGCGTCGCACTTTCGGCGCGCACTGCACATAAGTAGTCGTAAATGCGACGAGAAGACGCCGGCCATATAATTATGCTCAGTCAATCAATCTATCGGTCTGTCTGTCCAACTGTCTTACAGTGCAGAGTATCCAAAAGGAGATGTCCTCTGGTTTATCTCCCCGTCTTTCCTCTGCTTTCATCTGTCTGTCTGTCCATCCGTCCGTCCGTCCGTCCTGTTTACTGCTGTTCTTGTGACAGAATGGCAACACCCATCTGGCCATTCTGCCTTTCCACCATTCCAATAACAACAGACGTATCGAGGGCCACTACCTTTCCGGCGCAGAGTTTGCGCGAGTGCCCAACCGACGTACTACGTGAGCCACGCACGCGCCCATAGCATGCAGATGCGTATGCACATAGCCCGCCGTCGGCGGGGAATCGAATCCATGAGAAAACGCGCCGGTGACGCTGTCTGACTCACGGAGTGCCTGCATGTACATCTCATTTCGAGCTTCTTCAAACCTGCTTAAGCAGGAAGGAAATGAAAGAAAACATGGGCTCCGCTTTTCAATGCGACTACACTCTTCCCACGAAAGCAAATTTTCTTGGGTGCTCGTTATGTGCCTGCAAACTCACTTGTACAGTTTTGCACCGAGTGCGGTACGAATGCCTCTAAACGCCCCCTATAAAGGACATCAGTCGGCTGAGGGATGCTGCAAAAGCTGCTTTTGGTAAAGTGCAGCGGGAGCTAAGGGGCGGCCCACAAGCGCGAGTGTACAAGTTAGGAGATGCCACGCCTAATTCTCTCTAGCATGCATCGGGTAACACGGCATGCTGCTTGGGGTTTCTTTCACGAGGCAAAAAAGACTGTTTGCATTGGGCTCATGTTATTATGCAAATCATAACAGCCTACCGAATATACAGAGTAATTTAGGTTAAAAAACGAGAACAGGCCGGGACGGAATGAGGAAGCGCTTCATAAACCTTATCACTACTGCATAAAATTGAGGCAACACGCCGTGGGATGAAATTGGGTTTACGCGCTCCTCACAACAGATATTCGCCGCCATTTTTCTCTGAATATTTCTCTGTTCGAGGCGGGAAGCATTTATTTTTCTTTAGTTTCCGCGTAACAGAATTATGTTTTATCGTATATTGGAATTACAATCTGAAGCTATCATATCTGCAGCTTGTGTGTAAGTCGTACTTTATGAGTTTTCTGATGCCACCTACTTTGAAAAATTCAATTAGTTAAATAAGGCACTTGCGCTTGGCGGATGGCCTAGAAGGATTTGGATGTATGCTGCACACCTGCTCACGTGCGAGCCCGCGTGACCTACGTCGCTTGTAGGGGCTGGGCCTGTCTAACGTCGCGTAACATCATTTGAGGTGGTAGCACTTGTCTAACGTTGGTTGTGCTTGTCTATAACGTCGGGAACGGCTTCGCTGTACATTCACTTTCGCAGGGTGGAATGGAGGCGGATGTTTTAAAGGGGTGTTTGGATCGGACTGCTGGTACGATCTGTTGGGAACTCGGCGCTGACGCCCGTGGTTGTACCTGGGTCGCAAGCCCCAAGGGTAGCGTTGGCCTGGCGGCCTGGGGTACAACTGCAAGCATCCGAAGGTCCCGGCAAAGCATGAGTCGACAGGTAACAACGAAACAACTTGTTTATTTTAACATTGCAAAGAGTTGGTGGTCAGGTTTGACCGAAGTAGAGAGACGGGAGAGCACTTCACTCAACGGAAGAAATCGGAGCCCTCCTCTGGCGTCCGGGGGCAGCTGTTTTTATACTCTCGCAGTTGAGGGCAAGAAGGAACCCCTCAAAAGACGAGCACGTGAATGTACAATGGGCTAATGGTGACGCACACTGTCGTAGCGATGCCGTAGCACCATGTCGTGGCGCTGCGCACGATCTCGTAGCACCTGGTCGTGGCGCTGCGCAGCACACTGTCGTGGCGCTGCGCAGCATACTGTCGTGGCGCTGCGCAGCACACTGTCGTGGCGCTGCCGGTCGGACACAATGACTGTAACGAGAAGATGGTCCCTGCTTTGGCATCGCCTGTTTCGGGCACAATGACTGGAACGAGATCCCTGCTTTGGCATCGCCTGTTTCGGGCCCAATAACTGGAAGGAGATCCCTGCTTTGGCCTCGCCTGTTTCGGGCACCATGACTGGAACGAAATCCCTAGGCGGTCGCATCGCCGCAGACGCGCCTGGAAACACCTGGCGATGAGTGTTGCGGTGACGACGATCGGGCCAAAATGTCCGCCGCCCCGCCGCCGTCGCGCCGGCAAAACCACGTGTCGCAGGCGAAACGCAACAGACCGCCCCGCCGGGGAAAGGAGATCCCGATGGACAGGGGACTGCATCCGCTGTCCGGAGGGATGTCGCTCGATGATGCTCATAACCGAAGTCGGGCGTCCCTTGACGTTTCTTGAGCGCAGCGCACAGAGAAGGCCTCGTTCTCTCGTTCAGGTTCGCACGGGACACTGCAAAGTGACTTCGGGAGAGTTCACATTTTTGTTCTCGTTCCCGGCAAGCGTTAGAACTACGCTGAAAACTCAACCGCTCAGTCAGCAAGCACGGCACAACCCTCACTAAGCCCTGCCAGGCTCTTTCCCCTTTTTATACCACTGCCTAGTTCCTTACAGTAGTCTAGCATCACTCAGAACGCGTCCACAAATTGAAAAATTGCACTAGAAAGCATATCATCACTTTGAAACACTAAACAAAAGCAATATGTTAAAAAAAATCCTGCCTCAGGAAGAAAAACATCAGTAACAAACAATTTTGAGGCTGATTCCTACGTTAGGGGCTTCGACTTAAGCCATCGGCGTTACCGTTGAGACTCCCCTTTTTGTAACGCACCTCAAAGGAATATTGTTGTAAAGCGAGGCTCCAGCGCAGGAGGCGGCCATTTTTGGGAGAGATGGTCTGCAGCCATTGGAGAGGGCAGTGATCTGTCTCAATGATAAACCTCGAGCCGGCTAGATAGCATGACAATTTCTGAACGGCCCACACGAGACATGCACACTCTTTCTCGGTGGCGCTATACGCCTGCTCACGACTGGTCAGCTTACGACTAGCATACAGGACGGGGTGTTCTACTTCTCCATTTTCCCGTTGGCACAGTACAACGCCCATGCCTCGCTCACTAGCATCGCACTGAACAATGAACCCTTTTGTATAGTCTGGCGATCGTAGCACAGGCTGGCTTGTTAGGGCACTCTTTAGGGCGCTAAAAGCTCTTTCCTTTGTCTCGTCCCAGACGACTGTTTGAGGCTCTGTCTTTCTTAGAGCATCCGTCAGGGGAGCCGCGATATCAGAGTACCTAGGGATGTACCTCTGATAGTAGCCGGCGACACCTAAGAACGACCGAATATCGGTCTTTGTGCGCGGTTGCGGAAAGTCTCGCACAGCGGCCACTTTTATTTCAGAGGGGCGGCGACGACCCTGACCAATCACGTGACCGAGGTAGACAACCTCGGCCTGTGCCAACTGGCACTTAGGAGCCTTTACTGTCAAGCCTGCTTCGCGCAGGCGGGTTAGCACTGCCCGCAAGTGTGTCATATGCTCAGACCAGGATGCGGAGAATATCGCTACGTCGTCTAGATACGGTAAAGCGAATTCTTGCTGTCCCCGCAACACTTTATCCATGAGACTTGAAAAACAGTATGGCGCGTTCTTCAAACCAAAACTCAACACTTTAGGACGGAATGTTCCCATTGGTGAAATGAACGCCGCATACCTACTAGCCTCTTCTGTAAGTGGAACCTGCCAATAACCCCTGACAAGATCTAGGGTGGAAATAAACTGAGCGCTACTAACTTTCTCAAGGCGCTCCTCGATGTTAGGGATCGGATAAATTTGATCCTTAGTGATGGAATTAAGCCTGCGGTAGTCGACGCAAGGACGAGGTTCCTTGCCCGGTACCTCAACTAAAATCAAAGGGGAGGTATAATCACTCTCACCTGCCTCAATAACACCGAGCTGTAGCATTTTCTTTACCTCAGCCTCCATAATATCGCTCTGGCGGGGTGACACCCGATACGCCTTGGATCGTACTGGCTCTGTGGAGGTAAGTTCTATATCATGAGTAAGTACAGAAGTCCTACCAGGCCTCTCAGAGAACAGACCTTGAAACTCTTGTAATAGCTGGTGTAGTTCGGTTTTCTGCTCGGGCGACAGCGGTGCTTTACTGATAAGGTCACTAATGACTTGACCGGTGTCTTCCCTGTTCGTCACTGAGCCTAGTCCTGGAAGCTCGACTGGAAGCTCTTCAGGAACGTTTACCATCATGCACACCACTGCTTCCCTTTGTCTATAAGGTTTGAGCAGATTACAGTGGTAAACTTGCTGTGCTTTCCGCTTTCCTGGCAGACTTACCACGTAGTTAACGTCCGACAGTTTCTGAACAATTCGCGCTGGGCCCTCCCACTGCACGTCTAGTTTGTTGTTTAGCGATGTGCGCAATATCATGACCTCATCGCCAACCTCAAAACGACGGGCCCTGGCTGTCCGATCATAATAAACCTTGGCCCTCTGCTGGGCCTTTGTCATTGCTTCACCTGACAACTCCTGTGCCCTTCTTAAGCGTTCGAGGAGCTTAAGCACGTACTCCACCACGACTGGGTCGTCGCCCCTACCTTCCCATGATTCTCGAAGCATGCGAAGCGGAGATCGAAGCGAGCGACCGTACACCAGTTCAGCTGGCGAAAACCCCGTAGCCGCATGCGGCGCGGTCCTTAAAGCAAACATCACCCCAGGCAGACACAGCTCCCAGTCAGTTTGATGTTCAAAACACAAGGCTCTCAACACGCGCTTCATGACGGAGTGGAGCTTCTCAACGGAATTCGACTGTGGGTGGTACACTGAGCTGTGTAGCAGCTTTACCCCACACCTTTCGAGAAAAGTTGTCGTCAAAGCGCTAGTAAACACTGTGCCCTGATCTGATTGAATTTCTGCAGGAAAACCAACTCGCGCAAATATGGACAGTAGTGCATTAACTATCTCAACTGAGCTGAGTTCTTTAAGCGGCACTGCTTCAGGGAACTTTGTCGCTGGGCAGATCACAGTCAAAATGTGTCTGTACCCCGTGGCTGTTACCGGCAGAGGTCCCACTGTATCAATAACGAGCCGTCTAAAAGGCTCCGTAATGATAGGTACCAATTTCAACGGCGCCCTCGATTTGTCCCCTGGTTTGCCCACCCGCTGACAAGTGTCACATGTCCTCACGAAATGGTCTGCGTCCCGAAAACACCCTGGCCAATAGTACTCTTGCAAGAGACGGTCCTTAGTTTTCTTAACTCCTAGGTGTCCGGACCACGAACCCCCATGTGACAAGCGCAACAGATCCTGACGATAGCATTGAGGCACGACCAGCTGGTCGAACTCCACTCCTCGGCGGTCAAGATACTTCCGGTACAGGACTCCACCTCTTTCCACAAAACGCGCAGTTTTCCTGGCGATACCTTCTTTGACATTGCAGCGCACGTTTTCCAGGCTGCCATCCTTTTTTTGCTCGGCTATCAAAGCCGTCCGGCTGACTTTTAGCAACCTATCAAGTCCGTCTGACGTAGGCGCGATGAGCAAATCAGTAGATAGCTCTTCTAACTTTCCCGCGTCGGGATTTTCCTCTCCAGTATCTGGCGCCTTCAACGCTACAGACTCAATTTTATTCTGTTCGGGCGTGCTCTGAATATCAGCTTGCTGCGCCTCTGACTCTTTTTCGTTGTTTGATAACGTCGGCCCCGCAACTACCGCCTTTGCAGCGAGCTCCCGAACCTTCGACCTGGTTAAGGCCTGAACACTAGCTTCACCAAACAAAAGCCCCTTCTCGCGCAGGAGGTGATCGGACCTGTTTGAAAATAGGTACGGGTACTGGGTTGGCAGCATAGATGACACTGCCGCCTCCGTCTCAAGCGCTCCGAAAGGTCCTTCAATAAGCACTTTTGCTACCGGCAGACACACGCTATGAGCTTCCACGGCTTGCTTGATCCATGCGCACTCGCCCGTGAACATATGGGGTTCTACGTAAGACGGGTGAACTACATCCATCGTAGCTGCGGAATCGCGAAGCACTCGGCACTCTTTCCCGTTTACGAGGAGGTCTCGCATGTAAGGCTCAAGAAGCTTCATGTTCTCGTCAGTGCTGCCTATTGAAAAAAACACAACTTTTGGTGTTGTTTCCGGACACTGCGCCGAAAAGTGACCCGGCTTCTGGCACGTATAACAAACGCCCGCTCGCCTCATCTCGAACCGCTTTCTGCGTTCGGCTTCGGCTGCCGTCTCTTTACGTTTGGTCGGATTGCTTTCACTCGCATCCTCACTACGCGTGTCCCCCTTAAATCTCATGGGCGTGAACCTTGGCCTCTCAGACTTGGAGCCAAATTCACCCTTTTGACCGTCCTTAGCTCCGCGAGCTCGACGCGTCACAAACTCCTCGGCTAGCTCAGCGGCTCTAGCCACCGTACTCACGTCTGGCCTATCCAAGACCCAGTATCGCACGTTCTCCGGTAACCGACTATAAAACTGTTCTAGCCCGAAACACTGCAGAACTTTATCGTGGTCACCAAACGCTTTCTCTTCTTTGAGCCACTCCTGCATGTTCGACATAAGCCTATACGCAAACTCTGTATATGACTCACTTTTGCCTTTCTCATTTTCCCGAAACTTCCGACGGAACGCTTCCGCAGACAGCCGGTACTTTTTTAGCAGACTCGATTTTACTTTGTCGAAATCCTCTGCTTCCTCTCTATCCAAGCGAGCGACTACGTCGGCCGCCTCGCCGGGTAACAAAGTGAGCAAGCGCTGTGGCCACGTTTCCCGAGAGAACCCCTGCTTCTCGCACGTTCGCTCAAAGTTAACCAGGAACAAACCAATGTCCTCTCCAAGCTTAAACGGCCGCATCAGGTCAGTCATTTTGAACAATACGCGTTCTCCTGCACCGTGTGCCTGACTTCCATTACGAGCGCGTTCCATCTCTACCTCGAGACGCTTCATTTCCAAAGCGTGTTCGCGCTCTTCTTTTTCTTTCTGCTCTTTAAGTTCGCGCTCCTGTCTTTTTGACCTCTCCTCAATAGTCTCAAGGCATTCCGACAGCTCGTCATCCTCAGCCTCTAACTCAAGAATAGCCGTTATCAGTTCCGGTTTTCTTAGTTTGTCTGAGACATCCAGACCCAACTCTCTTGCAAGCTCCAACAATTTCGGTTTGCGCAACGACTTCAAATCCATGGCTGCTCTGAATGCTGCTTTTTCTACTGCTTACTATTGTCTTGCCGCAAACTAACCCGGCAGCAACGACAACCACAATTACCAGCTCTGTTTCTGACACTAACAAAAAGCCTGGCAAAGCTCAGAAGAAGAAAGTCCCGCACTCACCAAACCTCGCAGGCAGGAATTCCGCGCAGTCGTTCCGCTGCAGGCAACCAGTCGTCACACAGGGCTCGTTGCACTGCTCCCGGATCGTCGTTGAGCTGCTCAGCATACAGTCAACTGCATCTCTTCGCTGCTGGCCTCCGTTGTCGCGATCTCGCCGCTGGCAGACAGTTGTTTGAAGTCGTAGGCGATCCCACCGCTGGCAACCAGATGTTTGGATCGGACTGCTGGTACGATCTGTTGGGAACTCGGCGCTGACGCCCGTGGTTGTACCTGGGTCGCAAGCCCCAAGGGTAGCGTTGGCCTGGCGGCCTGGGGTACAACTGCAAGCATCCGAAGGTCCCGGCAAAGCATGAGTCGACAGGTAACAACGAAACAACTTGTTTATTTTAACATTGCAAAGAGTTGGTGGTCAGGTTTGACCGAAGTAGAGAGACGGGAGAGCACTTCACTCAACGGAAGAAATCGGAGCCCTCCTCTGGCGTCCGGGGGCAGCTGTTTTTATACTCTCGCAGTTGAGGGCAAGAAGGAACCCCTCAAAAGACGAGCACGTGAATGTACAATGGGCTAATGGTGACGCACACTGTCGTAGCGATGCCGTAGCACCATGTCGTGGCGCTGCGCACGATCTCGTAGCACCTGGTCGTGGCGCTGCGCAGCACACTGTCGTGGCGCTGCGCAGCATACTGTCGTGGCGCTGCGCAGCACACTGTCGTGGCGCTGCCGGTCGGACACAATGACTGTAACGAGAAGATGGTCCCTGCTTTGGCATCGCCTGTTTCGGGCACAATGACTGGAACGAGATCCCTGCTTTGGCATCGCCTGTTTCGGGCCCAATAACTGGAAGGAGATCCCTGCTTTGGCCTCGCCTGTTTCGGGCACCATGACTGGAACGAAATCCCTAGGCGGTCGCATCGCCGCAGACGCGCCTGGAAACACCTGGCGATGAGTGTTGCGGTGACGACGATCGGGCCAAAATGTCCGCCGCCCCGCCGCCGTCGCGCCGGCAAAACCACGTGTCGCAGGCGAAACGCAACAGGGGATGAAATTTTAGATCTTCCTCGACATTTATTTTCTTCTGGCCGACTTCATTTTCTCCTGCTGTCCAAAATAATTCCGTTACCTTGTTACCCATGCAGTACACGGCTCTTCTCATTACGTGACCAAATGAACTGTGTGTGTTTTTTTTTTCGCACTTCACTCCTTTTTAAAGTTGTTTAGTGTTTGTGTTACCCACTGTCTCGAACTTCTATTAGTGACGTATAACGATTTCTCAAACACAAAGTTCGAGGAACGTGCCGCATCGCTCTGCAACACAGCGCTTGAGCACTAGAAGTGTGGATGACCGTAGACGGAGAGAGTGCCTAGCGTAAACGCGCGTAAAGCGAGATTTCGGCGCGCCTTAGAATAGGCTATGCATGCGGTCGAAATAATCGGGAGCGCTCGACTACGCCAAGACCCGCTTAGAGTCATTTGAGGCACTTTAAGTAGGGGTGTTCGAATAGTGAAATTTGTGAACCAGATCGAGTGGAAATATTCTAGAAAAGCTACCTCTGAATATAGAATATTTTTTTTTCATTTCTAAACAAGGCACAATATAATGTTTGTGTGGCGTTCGCTTGGTTAAAGTAAAAAAAAAACAAACAAACAAACAATCCCTCGAACAGGGTTACCTTACTATTTGATACACGCATGTAATGCCTCTCGCAGCTGAACGCCCAGTCAACCGAAAAACTCGTAAGAAAGAACTGTTTTCGGCTATCTGGAGGTCGAAGAAGACTATAATGAGGCATGGGATACGCTTACGTTATTGTGTTCGTTGAAGGAGAGAAGTGCGATATTAAGCACATCCCATTGGTTTAGAGGTTATGCAAACGTGATGAGTACCATCGGAATTCGAATACTGAATTGCCAAGTCAAATACAAATTGAGTACCAAGGACTAGTCAATTCGTGTTCGAAATTTGGAATTCAGACCCTTAATTCTAACCATAAATATCGAACCCTTAGTTTTAAGCTTTGCCAAATTATCTTTGGCGAAAAGCTCACGCTATAGGCGTTGATTCAACAAGCACAAACAAACAGTTGGTCACTAAGCGATTGAGATCTAATAGAAGTTCGTCATGTTATCGACAAGAAACAGCCTCGCCTCCCCCCTCCTCTCCCCCTCCAGAAAATAACGAAAAAAGAAAAAGACAGAAAAAAGAAACGAATAAAGAAAAAGTACGAGTACCGAAAGTGCAATTACTTTGTTTCTTTTGTTACTGATGACGTTTGCACAATAGAAGCCGAGGTCTGTCAGGCATCGACAGTGTCGCTAAACTTTCTCGCGTGGCAGCTTGCGAATGGGACGAACGCCGAGCGACACTAAAATTTTTGTGACGCATGAGAAACTGGCCGGCAAAGTGTGACGAGCTGTTGTGACTTCTCACGCCACACGGGACAACGTAGTCGCCAAGGCCTATTGCACTGTGGAACCGCACAACTGAACGTGACACTTGCATCAGTTATTGCTGGTTGCTACTCGGGCATACGTGGCAGTAATGAAACGATGATCCAGAGAGGCACAACACTACTTTGGTTCTGTCTGCTTCTCTGTCTTGTCCGAAGCCATCGACCGATCATAGTTTTATTGCGAGAGCAATCATATGGACACTCCAAGCACATATTTGCATCGGCGTCGCTGTCGCCGTGATGTTTCGTATAAAGTGCAAGCGCGATAACATCGTCGCCGCGCGTCGTGTGCTGTATGTGCGACTGGAAGCACGCGAGGGAAGCCGACGGTCGCGGCTAAATCTGGCGCGCACGAGCGAACGAAGCGGAGAGCAAACGCCTCGTTTTCCGAAGCGCGAAATGCCGTAGGTGGGACGATGGGAAGAAGGGAGGGGGGCGTTGTTGTGCTCCGGCAGCAACTGCGCATTTCGCGACCGGGCGCAACGGGAACTGATGATCGCGGCTCAATTTTGCGCGCCGTATATTTATTTATTTATTTATTTACAATACTGCCAGTCTCATATGGAGACCATAGCAGGTGGGCATATGATTATACATACAATTCATGTTTTATATACCGAATGCTAAGAACATGAAAACATGTACATGGAAATGCATCAAACAGGTTCAATGCACAATTTTACAACACTAATAATATTAATAACAAGAGCAACCCGCATAAATAGTGCACTTCAGGTTACATGTACGTAAGGATTATCACAATGTTATAAAAACAAAGAAAGAAACAAAGGGGTAAAGGTTTAGCTATAGTTCATAAAATGGGAGTTATGACGATTATATATTGGTGCAGGAAGAACTATTCTTTCCTAACTACTTATTTCATCTTCTAATAACTTAATAAAATCAGACTGCGATACTGTGTTAGTTACAGATGCATCTAGGTTATTCTACTCGCGAACAACACGGGGCAAAAAGGAAGACTGAAAAGTATCGTTATTACAAAGGAACTCGTTTAGTGTATATGCATGATTATGATGAAGTACGTGGGATTTAGAAAAGGTAACGTATGCAGAGGCATTTATTTTTAGTCGGCTGTGTAATATTTGATGCAGAAATTTTAGACGAGCTCGTTTTCCTCGTACAGCCAAAGTTGCAAGCCCTGACTGTGTCAGAAGAAGAGTAGGGGAATCACTGCGCCGGTATTTTCGGTGGATAAACCTAATTTCCTTTCTCTGGATCCTTTCCAGTTTAGGTATGTTTGTTTTAGTGTACGGGAACCATACGACATTAGCATACTCAAGGACAGGTCTCACAAATGTAATGTAAGTTAAATGTTTGACGTTATTTGGTGCCAAGCGCAGCCTCCTTTTGAGAAAGAAGAGTTTTCGTAATGCACAAGAAGTAATGTTGTTAATATGTGCTGTCCAGTTTAGGCCGGACGTTATTGTTAAACCAAGATACTTATGCTGTTGAACTCTAGTTACGAGGCTGCCGTTAAGTGTGCAGTGGAAAAGCGATGGGTGCTTTTTTTCTCGTTACTGTCATGCAAACCGTTTTGTTTGTATTAATGGTCATTTGCCAGTTATTACACCATTCGGTTATTTTTGCTAGTGCATTATTGAGCAGAACTTGATCCTGGTGATTACGTATTTCTCTGTATATTATGCAGTCGTCTGCAAACAGTTTGATTTTACAATCAATGTCATTTGTAATGTCCATTGATAAAAAGTAAAAAAATAACAGCGGACCTATTACTGAGCCCTGTGGGACCCCTGATGTGACAGACACCGGAGCAGATGGGATGTTTTCGATGACGACAAATTGGGATCGGTGAGATAAAAAGTTTTTTATCCATGCAGTAATTGGTCCATTGCCAATCGCAGCTGTAATTTTGGCAGTTAGTTAGTATGGCACACACAATCAAACGCTTTACTGAAATCTAGTAAAAGTAGGTCAGTTTGATTATGATTATTAATACTTAAAGCAAGACCGTGTACGACCTCTGTTAGCTGAGTGACTGTCGATAAGCCTCTTCTAAAACCGTGTTGAAGATCTACTAGAATATGCTCTTCGAAATCTGCAGTAAAGTGTTTGAGAATAATGTGTTCCAAAAATTTACTTGATGTGCTGGTAAGCGATATTGGTCTGTAGTTAGATGGCAGGTTAGTATCGGCTGACTAATGAATCGGTACAATTTTGGCAATTTTCCAATCTTCAGGTAGCTCTGACGTCGAAAGTGACTTGCGGTAAATAAGGCCACGATATTTAGTTACATTCAGCATATCTTTTCAAGAACTAGTTGGGAATGTTATGGGACCGTTTGATTTCTTCACGTGTAACTGAAGTAACTGCTTAAGTATTCCGGAGTCGTTTATTGTTAATGTGTCAATAGTGGGGAATGATGACGGTGGCAAATATGGAATTGTGTCGTTATCTTTAGTAAAGACTGATTGAAAGTGTTGGTTAAATTTATGCGCGAGTGCCAGTTTTTCCTCGCGTGGATGATCTGGTGTCGCTGCGAGGCGTGCGCGAAAACAGTTCCAAAAGCGATTACGGTTGTGATTGATAAGGTTAGGCAATGTTTCATTGAAATATATATGCTTTGCAAGCTTGGCCTTTAACTTGAGTTCGTCGGCAGCGCGGGAGAGTTGCGATTTTGTTTTTTTGGTTTTGTTTGATTTTTTACTTTTTTTCGTGATTTGATGACGCATGCAGTGCGATACTATACGCTTGAAATGAAGCCAGATATCATTGACGTGAACAGAACTTTCGCTGGCAGTTTCCTAAAATTCTTGGTATTCGTGCGCTAAATAGCTTAGTATAGTGGAATCATCTGCTTTTTCAAAATTAGGGACCATAATTTCAGTAGTTTTGGCTGTTGCAGTGCATCCGAGGGGCAGCTGGCATTTTGGTATGTTGTGGTCTGAGATACCGTTTATGATCTCCGAGTTCAGTAGATCAAGGGGGAAGTTGTCACTAATCAATATTAAGTCTAGGATGTTATCGCTTGTTCCTTATGTTCGCGTAGGAGAGCTTACAACTTGATGAAGCCCGAAAATTAGCATCAAATCAATGAGCGAATTTGATGAGAGTGAAGTGTGGTGCATGGTATTCCAGTCAATATCAGGTAAATTGAAGTCTCCCATAAGAATAACTCGGTTGCTAGCATGCTTCTGCATAAACTCCTGTACAGTAATAACACTTTCGTGACCAGAAAGAGGACTGCTGTAAAAGCAACCAGTAAGTATAGCAAAATCATCACACATAATCCTGCAGATCACAACCTCGACATCTGAAACGTCGGGCATCAATACAATAGGTAACGACTTCTTAATAAGCAGAGCTACGCCACCGCCTCGAGTTGGTCGATCTTTACGGATAACTGAGTGATTTGGGGGTGCTATTTCGTGGCTGTATATTTCTGGTGAAAGCCATGTTTCAGTAATAGCAACAATGTCAGGGCTGTGCTCGAGTAACAGGTTTTCTAATGCTTCAGTTTTATTTACAATACTTCTCGCGTTCACATTTAGCAGTGCTATTTCTGTGAATGTTTGTGGCTTCGAGTTACTGGTCGACTTCTTTCGGCGTTTTTTGAACTGCGACTCTCACATTTCTTTCGTCATCCCAGACAAACATGCTGTCGTTTACGTGCAGTTTATCAAATAGGGATACTTTTTCACCTCTCTCACGGTTTGATTTAGTGCTTTCCCAGAGTTTTCTTCTCTTTTCCCGCACTCTAATACGACTGAAGTCTTCACCTATAGAGTACTTAGTGTTGTTGAATTTATAGCCTTTCTTAAGTATCGCTGGTTTGTTACTTGAGTCAAGTAGCTTTAAGATGACTGGTCTGTCTTTGTCTTTATTCGGCCTGCCTAAGCGATATATTCGTTCGATGGCAACTGGCTCCAAGCCAAGGATTTCATTGACGATTGTTTGATTAACACTGTGTTCCAATGTAGAGCTGTTTTCGCCCTCATCCTCGGGAAGTCCGTAAACAATAAGATTTGATCTTCTGCTGTGGTTTTCTAAATCATCAACCCTGCTTTCTAATCTTTTAAAAGCTTTTTCCAACAGCAATATGCTCTCTTCGTATGAGATTACGTTTTCTTCAAGTTTGGAGAGGGCGTTTATCTTCTTTTCAGTTTCGGTTAGCCGATGTTCTTTGATATCTTTTATATTGGTTGCGATATCCTTTAGTTGTTTAGCAATCTGGCTTAACTCGGGGCCTGGATTCTCTTCTATATCCCCAGCTTCTAAAAGAAGTTTCCATAAAAACAATACAACATCGGCAACTGCAACAAAAAGCCGCAGGCACGGCAGCACCAACAAGAAGGGGTTACTATGAAGGCAAGCGGGGAGGCAGCGCGGGAGGGAGGGAGGGGGGCGGCTGCTTCGACTCCGCCAACAAGTGTGTATACTTTGTACTGCTGCTGGTGGTGGTGGTGGCAGTGATAAGCCCGCGGTCGCACGCGCTGAATCTTGAAAATGATCTGCAGGCGGCTCGTGCCTTTGTGCGCGCTGTTTGCTGTGTTCTCGTGGCTTTTGCATTGAAGTGGTAGGCCACACGAAGGTCACTTCGCTCGCTGCTGCTGCCGCGTTGCTCACACCAGCGTTCTAACAGCGAGTGTCCGCGCTCATCTAGTGTGCTGTGTTCATGTTTGTTCGTGCGTGCTTACACCATATGCTTGTTAATTCAGCTAGTAAGCGAATGTTTCCAACTTTATACGACCGATAAAACTACTATCCTTACTTCGTATAGCTGCGCACTAATTTGCTATCGCAATTGATGCTTCGCTTTGCGGGCGAAGCTGCGACTTTTTTCAGTCCTGGTTTATTGATCAAACAAGTCAACCAGAGAGAGGGAGAGAGAGCAAGTACAGGAAAGGAGGGAAGGTCAACCAGACGAGCACCCGGTTTGCTACCCTACACTGGGGGTGGGAGAAAGGGGAATAGACAGAGGAAGAGAGGGAGCGAGTGAGCACTGAGTGCATGTGGGAGGATGCAAAGGGACACTATAAACGGTCTGTTAAGCCGGTGCGCTTCAAGAAGTGTACTAGTGCACGAATCGCTCTTCGGTGCCAGTGACGAGTGTAGCCACGGTCCGATTATCTTTGACTCGGGGAACGGTCTTGTGTCTAATCTGTTTAAGGTTGTCCTCAGAGAGAGGCTTTGTACATCGTAGCGAGGCCAGGTACACAATAGGTGCTCGATGGTTTCCTCGCACCTACAGGAACCAAGAGCCAGAATTTTCAAGAGATGCGAGGAGATTCGAGAGGCTATATATTTTGTTAGTAACAACCATATCAATAAAATAAACAACAAAACCGGAGAAATCACAGTGGAAATTGATTATCACAGTACAATTGAAACGCAGAGATAAGGTAAATGGAAATAAAAGTGGGCGTCTCCCACCTTGCTGCTGGCGGGAGACGAACCGACTTATGGAGCTCACGAACAGCTAACGCACGAAATTGTCAAACTTCACCACGACGTCAAACAAAAAGGCCACGAACATTTTCGAGATGCTACTTGACCATTGCAGGATCGGTGGAAATGATCACGCAGACAAAGCTGCCCGAGCCTCACATCAAGAACACAGTGTTCCCATCTTTGTTTTCAGGACAGATGCTGCAAGGCAGCTTCGTCACCGGGCACGCAAGCTCTCTTTAACACAGTGGATACGGATACGAAGATCTTTATTAAAAACATCCTGAGAGCCACCCTTTAGGGCGACACCACGGGCCTCTCCCACGTGGGCACAGTTAGGCCGAACCTAACCGCCGCATCGCAGGCTCTCTGGACAGCCCAAAGCTGACGATGGTATTTCGAGCTTTTGATGGCCGAGTTCCACTTCTGTTCAGGGATGTCCTTATCCTCTCGTAACGCGGCACACCGCCAGAGCATATGGTTTAAATTGCATGTCCCTCCGCAGCTAGGACACTGTGAGATAAAACCTTCGGGAATAAACAGTGCATGAGGGCCAGACTAGGATAAGAGCTAGTCTGAAGCATCCTAAGTGGAACACCCCAAATATGAGGCACACCAGTTTACACGAATTGAACCATTCGCTCCCGCTCCGATCTTCACCGCATCTTCACAGACGAGAGGCATCGCTTAGATACCGGCTGTGGTTAGGAGTGGCTTTCACGAAAGCTTACGCTACATTTATTGGAATGACCGACAGTGCTGTGTGCGACGCCTGCGGCAGAGAAGAGGACATCGAATGTGTGCTGTGCCACTGTCGTCGACTTTGAATCGCATTGCGACGACTGGACGATCGCCCGTTGTACGTGCAGGCGATACTTGGAGACCGTCCCCGTTGCTCGTCGGCCCACATAGCTGCGAAGGCACTTTTGTCTTTCTTGAAGGCGAGTGGTCTGCGTGAACGCCTTTGACTTGGTGAGGCCCTTTGCGCGCGTGCGCGAACTCACCAGATCGTCATTTTGTCACATAAAACCGCAGAATTTAATAATAATTGAAACCGCCTTCAGAGCTAAGCCACTTTCAGGTGATGTTGTTCTCTAGTGTTGCACACACTGCATGCCTCTCTTCCTAGTCCGAGACGAAATGGGGTTAACCGAGGGGCCCGATTTTGTTAGTTATATCATAGGAAGCCAACAAACACTGACACCAAGCACAGCATAGGGAAAATTACTTATGCTTAATAAATGAAATAAAAAAAACGATAAATTAATGGAAATGAAAGTGGATGAAAAAACAACTTGCCATATGTGGGGAACGATCCCACAACTTTCGAATTACGCGTGCATTCTACCAATTAAGGCAACGCGGCGCCGTTTCCCCATCCACTTTCTGGGGTATTTATATGTTGCTGTTAGAACTAACTCTGGGAGTGTTAGGCAGCGCCACGACTCACAAACCTTGGCGGCTGATGTAGAACATCTTTTCTGCCGCAGGCGTCGCGAGTACGTGATCGTTTTAGGTGAAGGCAACTGGTCAATAAATCCACACATGCTACCTGAAAGCATCAATGTTGGCAGATTCGAGACCCTCGTTATGTAATAAATAAGAAGAAATGGGGTTAACCGAGGGGCCTGATTTTTCTTAGTCATATCACAAGAAACCAACAAACACTGACACCAAGGACAACATAGAGGTAATTATTTGTTCCTAATAAATGAAATAAAGAAGCGATAAATTAATGGAAATGAAAGTGGATGAAAAAACAACTTGCCGCAGGTGGGGAACGATCACGCAACCTTCGCAACTGCGGCAGGTCACGTTCTCGTGACGCCTGCGGCAGAAAGGATGCTCCACAACTGCCGCCAAGGTTTGTGAGTGGTGCCGCTGGCTAACACTCCAGAAATGGGATGATGAAACGGCGAGGGGGTAGCTCAATTGGTGGAGCATCGCACGCGTAATGCCAAGGTTGCGGGATCGTTCCTCACCTGCGGCAGGTTGTTTTTTCATCCACTTTCATTCCCATTAATTTATCGTTTGCTTATTTTATTAATAAGCACAAGTAATTTCCCCTATGTTGTCCTTGGTGTCAGTGTTTGTTGGCTTCTTACAACATAACTAATAAAAATCGGGCCTCTCGCTTAACCCCCTTTCTTCTCGTTCATTACGTTCTCGAATCCGGCAACATTGAGGCCTTCAGGTAGCACGTGTGGGTTTATTGACCGGTGGCATTCACACAAGAAGATCACGTTCTGTTGACGCCTGCGGCAGAAAGGATGCTTCACATCCGCCGCCAAGGTTTGTGAGTGGGGGCGCTGGCTAACTCGCCCAGGGTTCACTAGGAAACATAAATATCCAAGAAAGTGGATGTGGGAATGGCGCCGTGGTAGCTCAATTGGTAGAGCACCGCACGCGTAATGCGAAGGTTGAGGGATCGTTCCCTACCTGCGGCAAGTTGTCTCTTCCTAGTCCGTGGCTTAATCATTGCTGATCCCATTTCTATCTACGGTTCGGGACGTCGTCGTGAGTTTGAGTCTTTGCCTAACGCAACTCCCTAAGCGTAGTCATAACGTTGCGAACACATCTTCAAAACTCAGCCCCAGGTTATCGTTGCAACTGTAGCCTTTGCAATGCTGCACGGAATTGGTGATGCGCAGAGCTGCGGCGGCGTGGCCTTGCGTGCATCCTCCGTTGCGCATGGGCCACACGAAACAACGCCGCCAGGAAAACAGTCTGCTGCTATTCGCATTTGCGAACAATTCTTCCGCGTGCGCAAGCGCAGGTTTCATTCACTTTGCGCGCTCGACTGCTTCGATCTGCTGCGACGTATCCTTCAACCATTCTGCCGTCATTTTCTCTTTCCATTTCAGTGAATTTGTCGTCGTGCCAGGAAAGAGGGGACTGCCCGGTGGAGTGATACAAGCACACGTGTTCCATCAGAAGATTATTTTTGTTTGCTTTGTTTCTGTGTGTGTGTGTGTGTGTGTGTGTGTGTGTGTGTGTGTGTGTTCGCGCTTGTGTGAGTGTGACGCTCGTCAGCATTGTGCAGGTCACTACGCAATGTCGCGCTGATCCGTGCTCTATTCTATGAGCTGAAAGCGAAATTGGCGGCGTAATAGAGCCAAGTCATTCTCTCTGAAAGTATAGTACATAATAGACAGCAAACTTGGAACTGCTTTTTTACTTTAATGATGTGTCGTGTTCTTTATACAGCTTGATCACTGGTTCGTTGAGTGCGTTCTGGAGCACTTTGCGAACTTCAGTAGTTGTGCACACGCTTCAATAAAATTTTGATGGCTTCGTTGATGTTGGGCTCTTTAGTGCTATAGCAGCAAGACGCGATTTATGCTTGATGAAAGTAATCACGCAAAGCCCGGAGTTGATCATGGGAGCGCCTTCTGTGCTTAACAAAACTCAGATTAAAACGATATAGAGCTCATGTGCTGTCATTCGGCCTTCTTGTGTAAGTATTTTCTTGTGTAAATTTTTGCAGAAGATGACACTAGTGCACTTTCTTAGCGTAAAGTGGGCAAGTCACAAAGTTAATTTGCTATGGGAGTACAATTAAGGAACGACAAAGAAAAACACGTTTTTTGTGAGCGAAGGAGAGCGAAATGTGTCAGAGGTTTGAATAACTGCAAAACAGGAACAATTAAGCGAACAAAACAAACATGGTGCTAATTGAAAGAGCATTCCATATTAGGTAACATTGTACCCGTATAGACGAACTACGATCTGTGTATTAGAGCAAATTTAATTGTGACATTTTAGGCACATGTACAATTTGACGTTTCGTGAACCGTGCCACCCCTGTCATACTTCTGTGTCCATGCGCTCAATCTTGCGACCTTCCTCCTGTAATTTGTTGTTTTTGCTTTTGTTGTTGTCGTCGTCGTCATCATCGTATTTGCTGCTGTTGTTGTTGTTCTCGCGTTCTACGTTGGCGACTGTCCAAGGCAGATTGTGCTTCCTTCGCTCCGCGGGAAACAATTGACATTCCTCATTCATTACCACGAACAATTATGGGCTAATGTAACGGCCGCGAGGCTGCGAGAGACGTTCACTACATGAATACTTTCATTATAGTGTGACTTGTGGGGGATTGGACGTGCAACTTAGTTTCGGCGGCTGGCAACAGACTGGCAGCTGCAGAAAAACAGGCATCACTCAATTGCTGTAGGCTGACTTACCGTTGTGTCGTACATGCCCCGTTCCAGAAGTCTCGTGACTCGTTCTGCGAGTCTACGCTTCCGTACTTGTTACACGGACAGTCTCTGAAAGCAGCCATTCTGCCAGGTTGAATAATATCTCGAGTTTCTCAAAGTCAGCGAATCTCTCTCTTGAAGGGGAGAGCAGTGGCAGGTGAAGTGCTGCTCGAAAATTTCTTTGCGTCCCGAGCAAAAAGTATCAATATAACGTGGCCTCTAAGAAGAAAAAGTAGTTTAATGATTGGAAAGTGTAGAGAGGTCGGCTGAAAAATGAAGCATCTGGCCTGCTACTCTAGGTAAGGGAAGGGGAAAAGGGGAAGAAAAAGGGTCACAATGGGGAATGATAATGGGAGGAACAAGGTGAAGGACACATTGCATAAATGTTATCACAAGCGTGAGTCCACGCCCGTGTCGCCTAAGAAACGTGAAAGAGCACGCATTTTCTCCATCGTCTGCCAACTCTGTGGCCATGCGCCTAGCAAGAGGTCCTCCGACAGTGGTCTATTGTATATATGTCTCAAGGTAGCTGCCATTGTCAGTCTTTCGCGCGCATATTCAGGGCACACCACGAACAAATGGTTTATAGTCTATACAACGCCACACACTGAACAGTCAGGGGAGTCTGTCCGTCCAATGATGTGTATGTATTTGTGCGTTAAGGCGACGCCTGATCGCAGTCTGTGTATCAGGCATCTATGAGGGCGTGGAATTCCAGTCAGAACAGGAACTTGCATATCGGCATCCAACCTTTTAAGGCGTACGTGACGAGTATCTGGCTGGGCCCAGTATCTCCTCGTCGCACTCCTCATTAATTCCGACAGGAGGCATGTGATGTCCGGTCTGGAGAATGGCACTACAGTTCGCAGGCCATTGCTGTGGGCGCGCCTTGCTGCAGCATCGGTCATCTCATTACCATTGAGCCCACAGTGTACTGGGATCTATGGGAACACTATGCGGTGGTGGTTTTCTTGAGCTCATGAAAGTAGCTCAGTGATCTGCAATGCCAGAACCTGATATGCGGTGTGGCGTAGAAAGAATCCCAAAATTTGCAGCGCGGGTTTTGAGTCCATGAAAATGCACCACTCTTGAGGTCTTTCCCCGCAGATATGGTGAGTCGTTTTCCGAATAGCCACAAGCTCTGCAGCCGTTGATGTAGAATTATGATCTAGAATGAAACCTCGAATCATCTGTTGGGCTGGTATCACCACAGCTGCTGTCGATGCCTTTGGTGACGTGAAGCCGTCTGTGTAAACATGAACATTTGTCTGGTATTCTGACCAGATGTGTGCCAGAGCAAGTTGTTTTAGTCCGCTAACGGGAACCAATGATTTCTTAAGTATGCCGGGGACATGCACGCATACGGTAGGTTGAACCATCACCCACGGGGGTTTGACAGGGTGATAAGTAAGGGCATAGCCTGATGTTATGTGGGGTAGATGGCAGCGGAGTGCACTTGTGAAACTGCTGTCCGGCCGCTCATGTAGAACCGACGTCAATGGATGGCAATGATGACTCTAATGTTCGTAAGCAGGAAATGCTCAAGTTTGAGATTATCGAGAGGCTGCATCGATTGTAGCCTAGGATAGAAACTGATAAAGTCGTAGTAATGAGCCTTCCGTGGGGCCCCATTTCATGCCCGCTACAAAGCGAAGAACATGGCGCAACAGATTAAGCTGTTGCTTCAACATATTAACATGCCTCGACCATGACAAACCGCGGTCAATGATAATGCCCAAGAATCTGTGGTGATAGACATAAGGTATTATAACACCGTTAATGGAGATCGGGTAGCGGGAGACGGATTTGCGCGTGAATGCAACCGCAACACATTTTTCAGCAGCTAATAGCAAGCCCTGACGCCGTATGTATCGTGAAGTAGATGACACAGCACGTTGTAATTTCGCACGTAGTTGTGGGCTTGTTGTGCCAGAAGCCCAGATGCAGATGTCACCTGCGTATGCACTGATGTGGATGTGAGCTGGAAGTTTGCTCACCAGGCCAATCAGTGCCACATTAAATAATGTTAGGCAGAGAACTCCTCCCTGAGAAACTCCACGGCATACCTGATGACGATTAGTCTCTCCGTCAGGCGTGGACATGTAAACGAAACGGCCACTGAGCTAGCTCACAATCCACAGGTAGAGCCGGCCGCCAATACCGAAGTCATCTAGGGCATCGAGAATGGCTTCATGAAGGATGTTGTCATAGGCCCCTTTGATGTTTAAGAAAACAGCAGTGACGAGTCGGCGTCGACGTTTTTCATGTTCCACTGTCGTAACGAGGTTAATGACGCTGTCAATCGAAGAACGACCCCGCCGAAAACCGATCATCATGTTCGGATAAAGATATTTCTCTCCAGAAACCATTCGAGCCTCGCCAGGACCATTTGTTCCATACTTTTCCAACACAGCTGAGCTGGCTAATGCAACCGGCCGGTATGAGGTAAGCTCATAAGGAGTCTTTCCAGACTTCAAGAGAGCAACCAGGCGGCTGATCTTCCACTGCTCCAGAACAATACCAGAGACCCATGTGTGATTGTAATAATTGAGCAGCGCAGTGCGACCAGCCCTGCCAAGGTGAGATAGAGACGAGTACGACATCCCGTCAGGACCAGGGGCAGATGAATGCCGACACGACGCAAGGGCAGCCTCTAATTCAGGCATCGTAAATAGCAAGTCGTAGTGGTCACTTGGGGAAGGTGGTGAAAAAACTTCGAATTGGATTGAGGCTGGCTGAGTTGTGCCTACAATCATTTTGCAGAAGTCGTCCGCTACCTCTACATCAGTGCGGCGGTGGTAAAGGGACAGAGCACTGAAAGGGTACCTTTCTTGTGGGGGAAAACGTAGGCTCGTGACTACATGCCATATACGTGACAGCGGCTTGAGAGGATCCTTTGATGAGCAGAACTTTCTCCAGCGCTTCCTTCCTAATTTCTCGAGATGGTGCTTTATTTGTCGTTGAGCTCGGTGACAAAGGGCGATATCATACGTGGATTTTGTCCTTCTGTATTTCCTTTCAGCGCGCCGTTGGACTGCGCGTAACCTCTCGAACTTCACGTCGAAAGGAGACCCAGGTGTAGGTGCACCTCTGTTCCGCGTGGCCTCACCCCGAGGGCGATGTGATCAAGTCTTCTATTTGGGTTGGTGACTCGAGATCCGCACAGGAATTCTCCACGAATGTCTTAAAAGCGGGCCATTCTGTGCACCGCACATGAGACGAAGTGGTAGGTGCGAACCACTTCGCGCAGATATACGTTGGTATGTGATCACTGCCATGTGTTTCCACATCACTGAACCAGCTAATAGAGGACTGTAGTCGTGAGGAAATAAACGTGAGGTCCAAGTAGCTACTACAGGACGTGCCACGCAGAAACGTAGGAGAGCCGTCGTTAATACTGACAAAATCCTGTGAGTGCATAAAGTCGGACAGGGCTTTGCCTCGGTTATTCATTACCGCACTTCCCCATTGGGGGTGATGAGCATTGAAGTCGCCCACAATAAGATGAGGAGCTGTACAACTCTGGATTGCTGAAGACAGGTGCGAAAAATCAATGTGATCTCTGGGTGGAATGTAGCCGCCGAGTATCGAGAAGACCCGTCCTTTAAGCGTTAATGTCAAGCAAATGTAGCAGTTCGTGTTATGGGGCTGGAGGACATGGCGGTAGTGTGAAACATCTCGGCGTATACACACCAACACCTTGCTGGTTTCATCAGCTTCTCGAGACCACGGCAATGCATATCCAGAAAGGCGCAAAGCAGAAGGCAATTTGGGCTCACATATCACAATCACAGAGAAGCGGTATTTCTGAACGTGCTGTCGGAAGTCACTCAGGCGACCACGCAGGCCTCGGGCATTCCACTGCATCACTACACTGCGAGGTATGTGCATCAACACAGATGTGGGGCTGTGTGGTAGCGCCATAACGAATTACTGCAGTGCCGCCAAGAGCGGCTCAATTGCGTTCAAAAATTGAACAACAACCCTTGCTGTTGGCGTATCAAGGCCTGAAAGCAGCGTGCGCATGGAGTGTACAAGTTGTTTCAGAAGAACGTTCACCTGCTTGGCTTCCGGCTTGTCCATATTGTCCGCTGGAACGGCATGGAATGTTGGACGCGTTGGTTCGACGACCTTGGATGACAGAGCAGGCCATTCCACATCAGACAAGGTGGATAATATACCTGAATCTTTCTGCAACATGGGGAGCTGCAGCAGGCGGCGTCTTATCATTCTGTGGCTCAAGACGTTGAGGCAACGGAGCTGAGAGCTGCTGTGACGGTGGCTGAGCCAGACTAGTGGCGTGTGACTGTGGGCGTCGGCGTCGGGAACGACGTTTGCGGCGACGAATAGGCGCGGCCACTTCTTGGTGACTTGAGTTGTCTTTTACCATCTTCTTCAGGATGAGCCTCTCGTTCTTCATCATAGGATAGTCTTTAACCGTCGCCTCATGAGTGCTGGAGCAGTTGGTACACTTGATAGTCTCCGTCTTGCAAGTATCATGCTGGTGTGAGTCGCCGAATCAACGGCAGGATATTTCGTTTCTGCAAACAGCACTCACATGGCCAATCTTGTTGCATTTGTGGCATTGAACGGGCCTGGGAATATACAGACGGACAGGATGCCGCACATAGCCCACCTTGGCGTGGGATGGGATAGAGTCGGCTTCAAAAATTACTTTAACACACCGTGATCGGCCGAAACGATGAATGTCGACTACCCTGGCCGAAGAATTGATGAGGGTCCGCCGGTCGCTGTCAGTTATTTCAGGGTCTACATCTGTAATAACTCCAGCGGAAGTCCGTTTTTCATGAGAGAGATAGGGGCGGACCGGCATACCGCCTAACACTCCAATTTCTTTCAGCTTGCCCACTGACGCTTGAGATTTCACATCTACCGTAAAGACATTCTTCCATGCGTTGATTCTGACCTCTTAGACTTGTCCAAGAGGTCAGAACTACAAAAACTACGAAAAATTACAAACTACAAAACTACAAAAAATTTCAAGACAAAGTCTAACACAATAGATGGCGGTTGGTACAAATTCTAGTACGGTATATAAAAATAAACAGTATGCTATGATTAAGCATCACGAGCTTATTGCGAAATGGAACTGTTTGATTCATGCAAAAGGTCAGAGCTGAAACAGGACAAAAATTCTTGGCCCGGTTTAAAATCTTTGCAGCAGCCTCCGTTCCTGGCCCCGGCCAAACTTTACGTGGAGGAGCGTTACCCATGTCTCGTTCGACATTCTCTTCCGAAGGTCGGTTTTCATGAGCGACACCTAACTGAACACTCGTTCGACGGCGGCATTTGATACGGGTAGTGATAGCAAAGACAGGATGATGGTTTGGAGTTGTGTAGGGAACGGATGGCTGTGGTGCAACGGAAGAGGATATGTTCTACGTTGGCGCTGGAGCAGGGGCAATTTGGGCAGGAAGGGTCCGAGCGAATTGCCACCTATATAGGCGCCATGCTGCAGGCAGAAAATTCGGCAAATTTTGGTTAGGTTCAGCTCGGTGTTCTCCGTCCGTTCTGGCGCCGAGGTCATTCGCAGCGCACCGTCAACAAAAGCCAAAAGCATCTCATGCTTAAAACGTAGGACGCCGAGAGCTCACATGTGGAGACAGCAACAATCTATGTTCGCTGACGCGCGCGCGCGGGTATCGTTAGTTCGCGGATGGAGACGTGTTCCCTGGTACCAGCTTTCTTAATTAAAATTATCAAAAGGACACGCTCCTTGACCTTTCAACATGCATATGTGTTCTCTCACATAGAACTTGCAAATTTTGATTTTGTAGCAGACGCGCTCAATTTCTTCAACCTGCTGTCGTCTGCATTTTGATTCCATCGTTGTTCTCATTTCTGCTTAAATACCTTTACTTTTTTTTTACACAAAAAATGATGTAGCCGAAAAATAGCCACATAGCCAAAAGGAAAATTCTGACGCCAACTCGGACAAAAAGTAGCCCAGTTTGGCTATTAATAGCCCAATCTGGCCACCCTGGATGGAAGACCGCTGGAGCGCGGCGTTCGAGACCCCGAGACCGCGGTGCGAGCTCGACTCATGACATCGATGCAAGAACGAACGCGCCTGGCCACGGCCAGCAAGGTACGAAACCCAAGCATGTCAAAGGTAAGGTTCTCAAAGCGGGACGCATGCCCAGACTATCGAAGGAGGAAATCAAAATCATGGTTCGACCACAAGGCGGCCTCAACATAAGGTCGGCGCCCCGACGGAATCTTCGCGGCCGCCGGCATAATGGGAGAAGAAAGTGCGGAAGAACCAGTCTGTCCGAACTCACACCAGAAGATCGTCGTCGTCAGCAGTCCGAAGCGAACGAACGCGGACCGCTACGCCAAAATGCGGCAAATTTACATCCAAGGGAAACCGCACGCAGTTCGCGTACGAAACGGCACTCGGTAATAGAACCAAGTGATTCGTGGCATCCCCATTGAGGACGGACCACGAGCACTGGACGAGAACATCGTAAACCCGAGAAACCCACTGGCACTGCATGGCGGCCAAACGCATAGGCACTACGACCACGGTTGTCATTGCGCTCGACGGACTCAAAATGCCCAACCCAACCTAACCCCAACCCAACCCGTCAGGTACGGCGCAACACTCGTCCCAACCTCGTCCCCCACGGTTGTCGTCGACCACGGTTGTCATTGCGTTCGACGGACTCAAAGTGCCCAACCCAACCCAACCCCAACCCAACCTCGTCAGGTACGGCGCAACTCTCGTCGCAAGAAAATTGACGTCTGTTACCACTGCGGACGCCTCGGCCACCGCATGGATGTTTGCCCAAATCCCGCCAACCGCATTTGTAGGGGTTGCGGAGGTCGCAGCCCCTACCAGGGACACCAATGCTCGCCCGAGTGTAACCTGTGCTGCGGCGCTCACATGACTGCCGACAAGGCCTGCGATGCAAGGTACAAGACTCCGCACGGGATTCGCAGACGACGATGGGAGCGCCAAAACGCAGATGACCAATTGACGCAGCAAGACTTCCTGCCCATCCAGCCGCCCAGACCCAGATCCATGTCGCGATCACTTGGCCGGTCCCGGTCCCGCAGCCGGCAAAGGCACAGCCGCACCCCGACAAGATCCAGATCCAGGACACCAACTCCCGGAGACAAGGTGAGCTGGGCGGACACTGCCCGGGGTCGGAAAAGCACCTGAAATCCCAGAGCAAAATCAAAAAGCCGATAATGGCATTTTAGAGGCGCTAAGGAAAGAGAACACGGTAATGCGCGAACTAGTCCAAAAGCTCATGCAAGAGATGCGAGAACTCAGACGCGAGCGCGCCGTGGCGGAACAAAACAAACACAACGCACAACAGCCGGTGCCGGCGAGCGTTCCTGACGCGGACGCGCCCGGCCCGTAGAAACGGGCGATACAGCAACAACAGCACGAGGGCGTTTTCGCGAGCCAAGTGAGAGCGGAAATTACAGACATCAAGAAAATGCTATGCACCGTGCAAAGTTCCATTGAGACCCTACACGCAACAGTCCTCGGGCTCGCAAACAGGACCACTAACCTCGAAGGAAACTTGCAGATAATAATGAATCACTCCGTATTCACGCAACACGGACACGTACCGGCGAGCAATGATGCGGGACCGAGCCACCACCAAGGGCAGCCGGGTAACTCGCATCAGCATCAACATGGCCAACGATAATCAAGGGATAGTAATATGGCAGTGGAACTGCCGCGGCTTCGCCGGCAAAAACGCGATTCTACAGCAACACACCAGGCATGCTACACGTAAACCGGACGTAATATTATTCCAAGAAACACTCAGCAACCCGGCTACTTTAGCACGCTACAAAACGCATGGCAGCAAAATCGAAGGGAGGGGTGTATGCACGCTCATTAGGAAGAGTCTCACATTCGTTAACCACGAACTAAGCGGCGTCCAGATGGAACGTGCTTTCATCGAACTGATACCCACCAAGCAGCGCCGGGCGTTGTTTCAGAAGACGCTCTAGATTGCCGGGCCCCGGACGCTGATTGCAGGGGGCGATTTCAACGTGGCAGACAAGGCATGGCGTTACGGATACAGCACGGCCAAGGAAAGACAACTCGGGTAAGATGCGCAGAAACTCGACTTCACGTTATTTACGTATCCGGCGCACCCAACGAGAATCGGCAACTCCACTACCAGGGACACGACCCCGGACCTGACGTTCGTCCGAAATGCCGGAGTGACGGCCACCACGTGGAAAAACACGTCGACCGACCTGGGGAGCGACCACATGATCGTCGAAATACACGTCCAGACACCGGACAAGGCGCAGGACAGTAAGCAAAAATTCAAATGGACAGATTGGGAAGATTTTACATAGAAACGAGACCAACAACAGTCTTTAGGAGATACGATCGCGGGCATTGAAGCCTGGACCCGCTCGCTGGTCGCAGACGCCAAAGCGTCAGCCAAGACCGTCGAAACCGATGTCAAAACAGACAAGATGGACAGCCGCCTGGCGCATCTCATCGAGGCGAAGAACTCGGTCCTGGCCAGGTGGAAGGGACAGAGACTCAATCGGGGACTCAGAAAGAAATTAGCGGAGATCAACCGCAACATCGAGGAGCACTGCCGAAGCTCAACCGCCAGCAATAGGACGAGTTATGCAATGCAGTCGACGGCCAATTACACAACGGGAAATCGTGGAACCTGCTCAGGTATCTGTTGGACAAAACGAAGACCAAGTCCCACCAGAGGAACTGCCTCGCACGTCTGTTACACAGGGAGCTCGAGAAGCACATCCGATTACGAGCGAAGTACTTGCCGCACACTTCGACCGCACAACACGGCCCGTATGAGGGGGGTCCGAACGCAGAATTGGATAAGGACTTTAGCGCAGAAGAGATCAAGACGGCGCTGCATAACCTCCAAAGCAGATCGGCGCCGGGCCCCGACGGGGTGTCGAATCGCGCCCTGAAGAATCTCAACGACCGATCCATGGAACAGTTAACCGCAATCACCAATGACTGCTGGTAGCGCGGCAGCCTCCTGCAACCGTGGAAAACTGTGAGAATGATACTAATCCCGAAACCCGGAAAAGCGCAGAGCCTCGACAACCTTCGCCCCATATCGCTAACGTCGTGCGTCGGCAAGGCCATGGAGCACGCACTGCTCAACCGCTGGCAAGCCCACTTAGAGCAGAAAGGGGCATACCCACCATCCATCATAGGATTCCGCCCACATCTGTCCACGCAAGATGGGATGATACAACTAAAGCAACAAGCTCGACGGCAAGACGAGAGGCACCAGAGCAATTCTCGGCCTCGACCTCGAAAGCGCGTTGGATAGAATCGAGCACTCGGCGATCTTACACCAGATATCGCGGCAAAACCTAGGTGTACGCATGTACAACTGCGTAAAAGATTTTTTGACAGACAGGCGAGCTCTTTTAGTAGCAGGGGACCTCCAGTTAGAAGAGCAAACGCTGGGAAGCACCGGCACCCCGCAGGGCTCCGTCATCTCGCCCACGCTCTTCAACCTGGTTATGATCGGGCTAGCAGAAAAGCTACCAGAACTCAAAGACGTCCGGCACACCATATGCGCCGACGACATAACCCTCTGGGTGCCCGAAGGCAGCGACGGTCACACCGAAACGGCACTGCAACTAGCAATTCAGACACTAGAGGAATAACTTGTGGGTACGGGGTTACGATGTTTGCCGAAAAAGTCGGGACTCCTGCTCTACCACCCCACGCAGCGGGGCAGACCACCCGGGTGTGGCCGGAATGCGGCGACGACCAGGCGAGAATACGAAGAGATCAAACTACGCACGAGAAACGGAGAAACCATCCCGATAGTGCAGAGAATTAGGGCCCTAGGCATGATAATCGAAGCCAACGGAGTCAACGGCGAAACGATTATTAAATTAAAGCACAAGACGGCTAACGCCATGAGAATCCTCAATAGGGTCACTATCAGAAGAAACGGAATGAGGGAGGCGAGTCTCACACGACTCATACACTCTTTCGTCATGTGCCATATTGCGTACGTCGTGGCATTCCACAACTGATACAAGAGAGAAGAAGCCAAGATCAACGTCCTCATCCGCAGGGTGTACAAGATAGCACTGGGCCTACCCGAGTCCACCAGTACGCACCACCTGCTCCAGCTGGGGCTTCACAACACGCTTAGCGAAATCGCCGACGCGCAGCGCATTTCACAACTAGAAAGATTAGCGGGCACGAGAGCGGGACGCCAGATCATGGAAAGTCTCGGCATCCGTTACCACGCACAACAAGGCCAGAAAGTCGCCTTTCCAGATGCGATCAGACAAACGCTAAGAGTCGACCCGATTCTACGGAACGTCCACCCGGAACACAACAGGGGAAGAAGAGTGGCCAGAGCCAGAGCTCTCCTACACACCCGCAGAGACGAAACGGGGACACGGTTTGTTGACGCCGCGGAATACGCAGAACGCTGGCGATCCGCGGTTGCGGTCGTCGATTCGAGTGAAAAATGCGCATAACGGCAAGTGTAGCGCGCTAGCGCGCAGAAGAAGCGGAGGAAGCGGCGGTGGAACTCGCCCTCACGGATCCGACGTGCACCACGGTTCTCTGCGACTCGCGACAAGCGATCAGAAACTTCGCCAAAGGATGGATCTCACGGAGAGCGGCCCGAGTCCTGAGCAATCGACAAGTCCATCGGGACGTAGATTTTCAAACCAGAATCCAGTGGTTCCCGGCGCACATGGCAGAAGTATCGGATACACATCGCAACGAAACTGAGACGGCACACGCCAAGGCGTGCGAGCTCGCGAACCGCGCCGGCGACCGTCGTCCATGGGACAGCACCAAAGACTGCTTGACCAGCTACAACGAAATTATCAAGGCCCTCTGCCTGGTCCGCCGCACCTTCCCTCCACCCAGCGACAAGCTGTACAGGGCGCAGGCGGTGGCCTTCAAACAACTGCAGACGCTCACGTACCCTAACGTGGCACAATACCACAGACTCTACCCCGGCATATACCCGACAAATATATGCAAAGTCTGCCACACCGATACAGCCACTTTAACTCACATTAACTACTTTTGTTCTATTTTCACTACAGATGATGGAAATGCACCTCGCAATAGCCCCTGCACCGGCAAGCAACTAGGGCCCCTTACTGTGACCGAAGCTGGAGTCTTAAAGCTACTACTAAATTTAGACACTAAAAAAGGACTGGGGCCTGATAACATTTCTAACACATTTCTGCGCAGATATGCTGAGTGGATTGCGAAGTTTTTAGTAATACTCTTTAACAAATCCCTGTCATCCTGCAGCCTTCCTAAAGAATGGAAAACAGCTAAAATAACACCAATACATAAAACAGGAAGCAAATCAGACCCCTCAAACTTCAGACCAATCTCACTAACCAGCACAATATGCAAGCTACTTGAGCACACCATCTTAAAACACATAACAACCTATCTAGAAGATAACCAAATTCTAACGCCTTTCCAACATGGCTTTCGAAAGGGACTTTCTGCCGTTACTCAACTAATTGAACTCGTGCATGACGTAACCACCTTTATTGATCATCAGAAACAAATTGACCTTATTTTCTTAGACTTTTCGAAAGCCTTCGACCGTGTGTCCCACCCAAGACGTATTAGGAAACTTGAACTAACTTTAGGAACTGGCCCAATTTTAGACTGGATTATTGATTACCTCGCTAACCGTACTCAGTTTGTCAAAATTAACAATGAGAAATCCGTAACAGCTGATATCACATAAGGTGTACCACAAGGAAGCGTCTTAGCCCCAGTGTTGTTCCTAATTTTTATAAACGCCCTTCCTGCTAACAATTCTAACATTAAACTTTTTTGCCGATGACTGCGTACTATATCAGGAAATTAACGCTGTCATCGACCATATAGCTTTAAATAACGTCATAGCAGCAGTAGTGAAGTGGTGTGAAGATTAGCAGATGACAATTAACGTTGACAAATCTGTTCTATTATCTGTAACAAGGAAGAAACACAGGTAACTCTTTCAGTACACACTAAATAGTATTCCTCTTGCTTCGATCTGTGAATACAAATACTTAGGAATATTACTAACCTCTGACCTCAGATGTTATGCTCACGTTAACGAAGTCACGGCAACTGCACTAAAACAGTTATTTTTCATTAATAGACGCCTCAGACTAGCACCATCTGATATAAAGCTACTAGCATACAAAACATTTGTCAGACCGGTACTAGAGTATGCAAATGTCGTTTGGTTTCCTTTCACTAACAAGCTGATTAAAAAACTCGAAGGTGTTCAGAGAAAGGCGCTCAGATACATTTTTAACAAATATAGGCTAACAGCACAATGCGTTAGAGGGTTAGCTGCTGCGAATCCATGAATACTTTGTTTAGCGCAAAACGACAGACGCAAGTAGTTCTGTCGTCTTTCTTGTGTCTGTTGTTTTGCGCTAAATAAAGTATTCATAGGCTAACAGACTCACCGACATAACTACTGAAACAAGCCGGGATGCTAACTCTTCAAAACAGAGCAAAACTAGCATGCCTTAAAACCATTTACCAACTCATAAACAATCAAATAAATCTGGATACCTCACGATACATAACGAAACCTCAAACGAGGAAAACACATCATAACCCCTAGCTCCCACACACTAAACGAGTATTCATTCCATACCGACACTTTCAGGTATTCTTTCTTTCCACAGACTATACGCGATTGGAAAGCTTTGAACGTGAGCTCTGTTAATAGTTCGTCACTAACTGCCTTTATCACACTTGTTGAAAACGATCTGCTTACCTCTCAGTAATTATTTTTGCTTATTGTCAGTATCACTTTGTTACTACCTTTCTTTTGCATTTTGTGGCACAATTATTTCTGTACAACCCAAATGATGCAGCATGAACCTCATTATATATTTTTTACGCCTGCTGACGTATAAGTTTATCTTATGCATAATTGTGTATTTCTAAACCGTTTTACGTTGTCATGTTTGTATGTCAATGTACATTTTGGATGCCCTTTCTGTTGGATCCCTGACGGGATTACATTATTGCATAAATAAATAAAAATAAATACTCTGGGACTGTAACAAAAACCCGCACGGTGCTAACTCCGGAACCCTTCCGCCGAGGTGGGCCGCTGCCTTGCGCAGCCCCAGGCTCGGCGACCAACTATGGGCCTTCCAGCAGGCCCGCGAGGCTGCGGCGAGGCAACACCTCGACGTCCCCACGTGGGAGACTTAAGGCCGCGTCGGCGAAAGCTCTGCAGGACTATAAATACCCGCCGTGGTTGCTCAGTGGCTATGGTGTTGGGCTGCTGAGCACGAGGTCGCGGGATCGAATCCCGGCCACGGCGGCCGCATTTCGATGGGGGTGAAATGCGAAAACACCCATGTACTTAGATTTAAGTGCACGCTAAAGAACCCCAGGTGGTCAAAATTTCCGGAGTCCTCCACTACGGCGTGTCTCATAATCAGAAAGTGGTTTTGGCACGTAAAGCGCCATAATTTTTAGGAGTATAAATAATGTTGTTACCAATCAAAATCGGCTGTTTGGGATTGATGCCAAGTTACCTTAATTAATTCTCTTGAACTTGTTCAAAATAATTCGGTTCGTTTCATTCTTTCTATCTGTAATAAAATTGCAAGCATAAGCAATATGAAAAGTAACCTCAACTTACCGTCATTAGCTTTTCGCCGAAAGATATCCCGTCTAGCTCTGTTTCATAAGTTATGCTATCACCCTGTGCTACGAAATGATTTAATTACGCCGCCAATGTATGTTTCTCCTCGCATTGATCATTCTCTCAAAGTAGGGTTTGTATCGTGCCACACCAAAAGTCTTTATCAGTCATTTCTTCCGCGAACATCTCGGGAATGGAACCACTTTCCTCCAGACATCGTTACTATTACTGATAACAATGCCTATAAACTAGCACTAGCTAATATTTTATAAGTAGCAGCTATTTTGTACTCACCAAACATTATTACTGTCTAGTTTTCCTAACCTGACTTTATGTTCGTTACATTTGTACCTTAGCTAACATTGTAGAATATCAGCAATGATTATTTCTTCTTTTTATTGTAACATACTGCATTCTTGTAACATTTTGAAACTGTTCATACCACTCCCCTCTGCAATGCCCCCTGGCCTTGAGGGTAATATAAACAAACAAACAAACAAACAAACAAACAAACAAACAAACAAACAAACAAACAAACAAATAAATAAATAAATAAATAAATAAATAAATAAATAAATAAATAAATAAACAAATAAATAAACAAACAAATAAACAAATAAATAAATAAATAAATAAATAAATAAATAAATAAATAAATAAATAAATGTTGACCTCCAAGTGCTAGGTACACTGGCGTTTCTTTAAATTCCGCCACAACAGGAACGCGGCCACCACGGCGGGTTCCTTAGTTAACGACGCGTTCTTAACAACTCCTGGCCGTCCGCCACCACAGTTCCACGCGAATGTTCGTGTTGCCGCTCTTCCGTCCACACGGCTACCAAGGATTTATCTTGGCGCGCGCACGCATGCAAGGGGGCGCACCCGCCAGAAGCTCGTTACAGCGTGCATTGTGAGCCAACGTCGGCCTTGTAAGGCGCCTTTATTTACGGCCTCGGTCACTCGCTCGCTACCGCGGTGTCGTGTAATATTCAAAACTCTTCTCTCGCTGTTCGGTGAAAGAGCGAGAGCGGCTCGTGGACGGCCGCCGACGCGCACGCCACGTGCTGTCGGTTTTCGCACGCTCTCTGATGGCAGCCACTAAAGCTTTCGCAGGAAATGAATTTATGCAAGCGTTGAATTACGTCTTCCGCGGTGTTTTTCGCTCGAACGACACACTGCCTTGCCAGTGTGTCGCTCACCGGCCTAACGAGATTACGCAGATTCCGACGTATCGTTGAGAACAGCTTTTGCGGTCGCTGTGTTTTGTATAGGCTGCCTATACATAGACTGCACGCGTGATGTTGAATGCAGCGGCAGGAGCTTTGAGCGTCGGCGGCTTAGGCATGAAGCATGCTTCGCTCTTCGACTTTTCTTAAAGCAGTATGTGCGTAAGCAGTATAGCTAGAAGGCACGTGTCTGTGATGTAATAAATTGCGAAAACTTAGACGAGGACAAAAATAAAATAAAGGAAGAAGAAAAACGCGGTACATGGGCTGTTCACAACTATACTTTGTGTTAAGCAGGCAAAAAATGCTTACAGAAATTGAGAGTCGCGCCTGACCTAGCTGTATATTTGCCCCACTCCCTTCTCTTCTTTCTTTCTTTTTCTTTTCTGATCGAACCAAAATTGTAATGTAGCCCTGTTTAAGGCCTGCTATCTCAGTGTCTATAACACCGCCAAGGAAAGAAAAATTAAGGGTGAAAACAGGATTAAAATAACGACAAATGCGACACAAACTATAACAAAAAGAAAAGAAGTCACAAGCACGCGGTGCTTCCGAATGTGTTATGTCCGCAGGAAATTTGGAGGCAGTGATCCACCGAAAGAAAGCCAATGTACATGCAACACGTTGTGATCAATGATCAACTAGTTACTGGCGAAGAGTTGGTTGCTTCTTCCTTTAAGCGTTTCTTTTGTTCAACATCGTAATGATTGGGGTCGGGCATGAAATAGATGGTAGATGGCTCATGCCGTCGTCCAACTTATCCCCGCTGAGGACGTTGTTGAAGGGAGAGACTTGTTCTTATCGAGAACGAGGAATATCGGATTTATTTACATATCTACATGAGAACGTTACATTTCATCAGTCTAACATGACTGAAAGAGGAATGCACACTGAAGAGCCGACAACGGCTGCTTATAAACACTCTGTCCTCCCTAGATCCCTAGGAGAGGGAAAACGGCCGTTCGACCAAACGACCCAAAGTCATGGAGCGTCCAAAGACCCGCCTTTGAGGGGGAGGGTTCACGCACTCACTTCCGCACACGTTGCACTGACCACACCAAGGTGAGAGGGTTCTCACAGATAATGTGCTTGACCCGAGCAGGCGCCTCTTTATCGCAGAGTCGACGCCGCAGACAGTGGCTGCCGCGTCTATTCATTGACTGACCACTTCTAAGCTGCGTGAGACGGCACTGCCAAACACCTTCCCGGAGCTCCACTGCTCCAAACCGACCATGACGGTGTCGGCGTACACACTAACAATACTTGCTCTGCCGACCACGTCCAGACATCTCGGCGCCGTCCCCCGGTTGACGCGGCGCATTCTTGTCTTCAGAAACCAGGTTGTCGCCGCAGCAGACATCCCGGCGCCGAACGGCTGGGGACGATGGTCGCTTCCCCCAAGAACGCCACCCCCGCGGCTGCGGCTGGCTGGCTGGCTTTGCAGGTCGGCGCCTCTGCAGGCCGTTCGTAACAACATGTACAGACGATGATTGCAGGCAGCCTGACAACTTTCCTCCCATATCTAACATCACTCTATCAGAAGGCGTTATAGCACTCCTTCTGGAAGTTGATAAAAAATAACAATAATAACAAGGAATCGATAGCATACCAAATGCCTTCTTTGTCAGGTATATACGTCGAATGGTGTGCTGAGTACCTGTGTCTTAATTTCATGAAATTGCTCTCTAGCGCAAAACTCCCACGCTCAAAAATTATGCCGATACCCAAAGCGGAAAATCGGTCCAAATTACCTTCTTACGAACCTATAACATTATATTGAACTTGCTCAAGGTTGATATGGAATAAAATATTTAAGCATGTGTCCAGCTTCTTGCAATTTAACAGCGCGTTTGATCCGCGGCAGCATCGTTTCCGTAAGGCGTCGACAGTTATTCGGGTACTTGAGACGATTCACAAGTTTTCTGCCACCATAGACAAACAAAGCTCGTTGGGTACCATATTTTTCAGATTCTGAAAAGGCGTTTGATCGGGTTTCGCACCAAAAGCTTCTGTTCAAACTATGGCCCATATCGAAAAATAATTCACTACTTCCATGGGTAGAGGCTTATCTGGCGTCACGGTGCCATTGCAGTTCGGTCGGGAGCAGAAAATCGCGGCCAGCATCGGTTAGACCAGTTACTCCGCAAGCATCCGTCCTGGGGCCACTCCTACTCTTATTATTTATTAATAATATCGTTAACGAAATACCCGCGAAAATTATTGTTTGCTCACAACTGTTTTCTTTATCAAGCAATAAACATTTCCAATGATCAGATTTTATTAGGCTTGGCGTTAACTAAACTACACTAAGGGCATGCAATATGGAAAATGAGTATTAATAAGAAGAATACTGCTGCTATGACCATAACCGAAAAGATGAACCGCTGCAATTTCCTTACTCAATCGATGGTCAATACTTTTAAAAATTTCGCAGTTATAACTATCTAGGCTTTAGTATTACGTCCGATCCGCTGTGGAATGACCATATTACCTTCATAACAAAGGAAGGTTATGCGGAAACTAGGACAACTGGGAAGATCGCTGCACCAGTCGATACAAGGAATAAAACAGTCGGCATATAAATCCTTTATTCAGCCTGTTCTAAAATATGCCTCTGGAATGGGGTATCCACATACGCGATTAAATATCGAGAACCTTGAAGCAGTCCCGAAGTCATCGGTGAGTTTTATTTAAAGACCTTACGGCTGCAAAACGCCGGTAAGCGCTTTAATATTAGGAGAAAGAACCTGGATTCCTTACAGCTTAGGCCAAACCGTAAAAGAATGAAGCACACGTATATTTACTTTATCGTAATAAGTTCGTTTTAAACAGCCGTTCATGCATATAGATAACGTCAGCCATCGGCCCTCGCGCCCTTACCGTTCTAAAAAAGTGAGAGTGTGCATGTCGGACTAAGACTCAGCTGAGCTCTTTTTGCCGCGAAGGGTACGCGAGTGTAACAGACTTCCGGAAAAATTTGTTGAGCATCATTCGTGCCACTTCTTGAAAGTGCATAATATATGTTCATTGTAGCCGCCAGCTTCCTTCTTTCTTTTTCCTTGTAATTTGTAGCGAGCGTCCCATTTTTACATTTTGTTAACATTTACTTAGTTTCAACTCATTTCGTGGTTTTGTACATATTTATTTTTAGTCGTGTTTACTGCTTACATTTTGTTTATCTCTTGTGCAACGTATACTTGTTATCGGCGCTTGTTGTGCTATAGAGCTTTGAACTGTCTGAAACACAAACTGTGTGGTATGCGTTCCCTTGGTATTGCTTTTTTGTGTGTGTGGCTAGTGTTTCGTGTCTGTAGTTTGTTAATCTATATCTGTATAACATGCACTGGTGCGAGATCTTCGCGTATGTGTAGTTTGTACTCCCTCAGTGTTGCAATTTTATCACAGTGTGTATGACTGGTCGTCCACTGCTGCTGAAAGCTTTATGTTAAAGCCAACGATCGCACATGCGCGTAAAAGAAAGAAAGAAAGAAAGAAAGAAAGAAAGAAAGAAAGAAAGAAAGAAAGAAAGAGAGAAAGAAAGAAAGAAAGAAAGAAAGAAAGAAAGAAAGAAAGAAAGTGTCACTTCAGCCACCAGCACCGAAAACACAATTGAGTAATTTCGTAGAGCTAGCACATTACAATGGGAGAAACTCGCATAGCTCCTATCAAATATAAGGGACATCCAAATTTGCGCATGAACTCAATAAGTGGATTGCGTTTAATTGACGCTCTAACAACGCGGAACTGGTACTTTAAAGGCAGTCCGTGAGATCGCTATCCGCTAGTAAGCGGCGACGGGCACTGACAGCGAGCGTCTTCCGTACCACTTTTGTTTTCGTGAATGTGGGGGCTGTTTATTTTTCCGCCTATTATGTCCAATTTTCCGAGATTACAGGCATACAGGTGAACATGAAACGCAGATTGTATAAGGTACGTGTAAATAGGCACCTGAATAGCGAAGCCAGGCTGTAAAGTTCACTACGCTTCACAGTGCTGCGCACAATATCACCGAGTACTTTCGCAAACCGTATAGCACATTATGTAAAAACACGGCAGTGCTTCTCTTATATATAGTACATCTCGATCATGTCGGAGTGCTAAAAGAAGTTTTCAAGCACGTTTTGTGCTTTCTGCTGTGCGTCCGCAGCCCTCTGTGCCATAATTTTCGCAACGGCGTATGAATAAGGCGTCAGCATTATGCTACTTAAAGGCCAAGGATGGAAATTTTATATATAAAGAAAAGCGCAAAATTCATCCATATGCAAGACCATACTAGCCGCAGTTGCCTTGCGCACCGGGCGCTTGGGGCGCGTCTCTACATTTACGATGCGCCTTCTTCCTGGTGGGCCAACGTCGCGCCCAGCTCTTAACTGTAACATAATCATTAATGCCTATGTCCGGGATAACGTGAATACAAAGCGGAAGACCAGACCATCAGCCGGAAGCGACCTCGCAAGCAGCGCAGTGGACGCCTGATCGCTGCAGTTGGTTGCTGCGGTTGCTCACTGCGGATGTTCGCAATGGCGGTTGCGCATCGCGTTATAAAAATCTTTCGGAGCGTGGCCTCGCGGGCCACCCGTGTTTAATGTGGACTGTGCAATGGGACAGCTAGCGCTCAAACTTTACTGTCTACTCGTGGTTCAAGCAATAGGGACGCCCGCCCACTAACACAGGTGCTGGTAAAGTCCTAAGTTAATGATGCCAGCAAAGAGCCCGCATTCAACTTTCCCACTTGCCATCAGAATTTACGCCCGCTACACGATTATCATATCCATTGTGGTGTCTGCACCGGCTGCAAGTGCGATTGACGATTCCAGGAATCAGAAGGAAAGCTGAAGCGCCGTTGCAAGCTTTGAAACAAGCAACATTGGAACACATTCACAACGTGCACAGATTCCGCCAACATGTCTACACAGATGGTTCGGTAAAACTCAACAGCTTAGCTGCTGCAGTCATCATCCCGGCAAAATCTGAAGAAATCAAATTAAAAACTTCATGTTTGACCACATCAACGGATGCTGAACTTGCGGCACTCCGTGCTGCACTTGATTTGATTAATCATGAACCACCTCAACAATGAACAGTCTTTAGTGACTCCAAGGCAGCCCTCCAGTGTGTACGAAGCCCAATGCGCCACGGACCCAGTGAACAACTGGCGTCAGAATTTCGACACGTGTATCATCGCAGCCATGACAAGGGACACAACATAATCTTTTAATGGTTTCTAGGACATCGCAGCATCAGCGGGAATGACCACGCCGACGAAGCCGCCCGATCTCCACATGAAAGTGGCCAACGTGTCTTGATTCCGCTTTCGCGAACAGACGCTGCGGCTGGGCTGCGACTGATGTCCCGTTAATGTACTTTGCCTCTGTGGGACTTGAACGCTTTCACCATGTGTCGTTTGCGTTCGTTGCTCCGGACATACGGATGCACCTCCCACCTGGGTTACCACGACGGGAACAGACCATGCTGTGCCGTCCGTGACTAGGCGTTGCATTTACGGACTCGTACGCTTTCCTTATTGGAATGGCCAACAGCCACACGTGCGCTACATGCAACGTAGATGAGACGCTCGCACACATTATCTGTGTCTGCTCGCGACAGAGTGCTCAGAGACAAGTGCTGTGCGGAGTACTGAACCAGTTGGACAATCGTCCACTATAAGAACTGAAAGCTTTAACTCAATACTCCCACGGAACATCCACGCGAAAGGCCTTACTCGCGTTATTAAGGTTCCTGCGGTCCGCGGGTCTTCACGATAGACTGTAAGAACGCCGCCCCCTACCGCTCTGTAATGTGCGCGGTTTGGTCGTGCTCGTCTCTATTTCTTCCTATCTCCCCCTTCCGCTCTCTTTCTCTTTTTATCCCCCTTTCACCCATCCCCCCGTGCAGGGTAGCCAACCGGAACTGCCTCTGGTTGACCTCACTGCCTTTCTATGCATCCTTTTCTCTCTCTCTCTCTGACCTCCGTGGTCAGTGATCAGAGCCTGTGGACCGCAATGCAAAGCTCAAGCGAAGCTCCACCGGAGCTGCGTCTTAGCTGGCTAGTATATCCCTTTAGAGGTTGGCCCGGTGCAGATTTTGAGCCCTCTGACCCCTCTGTCACTACACGTTATAAATTTTCTTTACATAGTTTCTGTTTTAGAGAAAACAATTCATGTGTTAAGTATTAAGTCAACGTGCTCCAGCCTGTTTTGTGCGTCAAAACCAAACAACCTCAGAAGTCAGAGACGTAGGTGGCGCAGTGAGCGCTGCAATCTCCAGCATGCTTCGCGGGAAAATAAACCAGTCGTGCTCCGAGCGTGAACTACGCTGCTCAAGTGATGTGTACGTTGGCTGCAGTGCCAATGCAAGCTCAGCGGGATGATGTATCAGTCTTTGCGTAAATGCTCCCGGTAAGCACACGTACGCAATGGAGCCGCACGGTGCAAATACGCATTGTGACTAACCGAGACTGACAGCATGGCTGCCCCGATCTCGCTCCTTTTATGCAACACTAGTCCTAATGAGGATGACACGCGTGCGCCGCGCGGCCCTCCTTCTCTTCTGTTTTCAACATCTTGCCGACTGCGACAAAGAGCCAAAATGGGGAAAGAAGATGATGCACTCCAACACACGCCCCCGCGCCACCGCCCTGCTCTGGCGGTTCGTTCGAACATATGTGTCGCAACTATCATCTTGCTTAGCATCTGCTTCCGTTAACCAATCGCGAAATTGCGGGAACTTCCGCTAGCAAACACCACACCCTTGTAGTCCGTCAGAGTATATTTGCTCGCGGTTTAGAAGGTGCTTGACTTAGGAACAACTAAATGGCTGGTTCGCAGAAGCAGCTGGTGTGCAAGATGATGCCTGCGACTGATATGTTCGAACGAAACGCCAGGGCAGGGCGATGGCGCGGGGACGAGTGTTGGAGTGCATCATCTTCTTTCCCCATTTTGGTTCTTTGTCGAGGACGGCAAGATGTTGAAAATTTTCAGCACGCATCGTGAATTGCGCTGCGGCGTTTTTTCTTCTCAATGCCTGCTGCAATATTCAGTAAACACAGGTACAGTTGGTATGCATACGACTGAGTATGTGTGGTTACACAGACTTCTATTTCTGTTTCCACCTTAATATATCCTTCATTTTAGAGGTGCTATAGCGAAGCGTTTGCAAGATTAGATGCAAATATTCTAAGTTCTATACCATACAAAGCATAATAAAGTTCGTTTCATTCTTCTGGCTCATAATGCAGGCTGTGATATACACCGCAGTCATAATAACCTCTGCGAATGTTTGGTCTCAACTTCTCACGCAGCAGCGATATGGCAACTTGCGCACCAGCTGGCGCCATGTCGGTGCACGTCGACGTAAAAGGGCAGCTTCTCCAGGCAGAACAGATGAATACGCGGGCAATGATTCAAAAACAAGAACTCCTTTGGCGCAGGAACGTCTCTCTCTCTCTTTTTCCTTCTTTTCTACACTCTTTCGTTTTCCTAACACTTTGTGTGTCTGGCGGCCTCATATACGCATGTGTGCCGATCACGTCACCGTGCGCCTTCCTTGCCACGCACTGCACGCCTCGCGAACCTTCGAAATGAGATTCTTTTCACTGGCTACGGTTAAGCTTGCTGCCTCAGTGGCAAAAGTTTCATTTCTCGTCCCCCAAGAATGCGTTGCGCACGCCGTCTCTTTTATGCTCTGCCCTCCTTATGCTTTTGTTCTTACGGATGCTTCGACGTTGATACAGGCTTTCCTGTTCTTTAATTCATTTCTGTTTCTCGCCTTTTAGTTTTGTCTCACTGTGGACGTATTCCACGCGTGGTGCGACTTCAAATACGCCAAGCGCCGAATGAGAGCAAGCAAACAAAACAAATAGAAAGAAAGAAAGAAAAAAAGAAAGGACAGATGCGTGAAAAGGAATGTATGGAGCAAAATTATTCTGAGCTGCGCAACCACAAGAATGTACACGCGTACCCTGAGCTATTCTCAGGATTTTAATATCGGGGCGAACGGGTAACAAAATACGATGGCGGAGAGGCGGGGGGGGGGGGGTGAAGGAGGTTGCTAGCAGCTGTAACTTGATGATCGTATTCTGATTACCACAGTTGAGGATGCAGCTATTACAGAAATATGCGCATGATATCCGGAGGCACTGTACGCTGTAGTTGTGCGTATAGCAGTATGCATGCGTGTACTAAACGTATGTACGTACCTGTGCCTAAAGTATTACACAAGAAACGCATTGCCTTTAAAGGCGAAAGCTTCGTCACTTTGGCGTTGTGCTGAAGATTGGACAGCGTGGAGTGGGTTTCTTGATGTCTCTGTCTCACCTTCAAGTGGCATTCGATTTGAGTATTGATCTTATTGTTTGAAATTAATGAAGTGAGTTTTTGCAAAGAACGACATCCTGAACATAGGCTACATTGCTCAAATTCACTTTGGCTCTCGCACGCAACATTCTTAATAAGGCACGCACGCTAGTGTTTTATCCCCCTTACCCCCTTTCCCTAGCACAGGGTAGCCAGCCTGTCTGAGAACTGGCTAACCTCCTTGCCTTTCTGTCTGTTCCTGCTTCCTTCCCCTCCTCTCATCCCCTTGACGGATACATTGTCAGAAGAAAGAAAGACAGGAAGAAAAAGATAAAAAAAACGGTAGGGCCGCGCAGATCAGCCAGAAAAGAAATAAAGAAGCAAATTTTCAACCAGCTTTGATGTATGCACCCAAAATCACAACGTGCGTAGTGTACTGTGTTCTACTTTAGTCTTGGCGCAAACAAGCGTTGGCGCAAGCAAGCGTGTACAGCAATTACAAATTCCAATGGCATGTTCGTTTACCTTCGAGAAACTTATATTTCATTGCGGCTTCCAAGGTGCTTAGATCTCCGGCCCTGGTAGGGACTGCACGCACGTTTGAGCACCATATATACAGAGAAACGCGACGTCGAAACACTGGTTGCATTCGGTGCTTGATGGTGGCGTAAACCAGAATGATCTTCATCGCATTGTTGCGGTAAAGGTAAGCGATAAACGACTGAAATAAAAAAAGGATACGAACCGGTTTCGAACGTGCCCATCTCGATTGTGAATGTGGCGCAACAACCGTCTGCGCCGTCAGAGGGTGAAAGGGCATATGGAGAGAGATTGGTATAGGGACTATAGTAGGGAAGGCTTGTGGTTGGCTATCGTTTAAACAACGGTAGCGAGAGGATGACGAGAGCGACAAATAAAGGACATCAGCAAGAGAGCGAAAAAGGTTCTATGAACGGCGGGGAGGCTAACCAGGGGTGCAGCTCTGGTTGGCTTTCGTCCATGTGGGGAAGTGGCTACGTGGATAAAGAGGGAAAGAAAGCGCATGAGGAGAAAAAAGAAGAAAGACGAGCAAAAATAAAGTAAACAGCGTGTATTATATACAGCGGTACACTGCACAGCGGTAGCAGGCGGCGTTCTTAAATTATCATTAAGGGCATTTAAACCTCAGGAACCTGAGCAGTCAGAATTATAGCCGTCTGCGCGGAATTCCTTCAGGAGCGCTGGCCTGGAACAATCTTGTTCTGATAGTGAACGATTGTCCCGTCTGTCCAGCGCGGTGAACATCACTTGCCTCTCCGCACTAGAGCGCGGTGCGTGTGATAAGCCATCTAGTGACCGGCCCTACTGTGTGTGATCTGTACTGTGTCATAACGCTTCTTCCTTCGAAGATGGGAGGTGGCGGGTTCAAACACCTTGTAGGGTATATTGTGAACCGACTACCGGTGAAACGGTGATTCCGTGCAGCTATACTTGGCGTCTCATCGTGGAGCGCACAATTAGCCGCATAGCGAACTAGTCATGGATGTGATTGATAATTGTGGAGGCTGTTCGACGCGGCGTCACTTTAATTCCGGCTGCAGAGTCGAAACTCGGCAGAACAACGTGCGTAGTGTACTGTGTTCTACTTTAGTCTTTAGATTTGTGCTGTTGCTCTTCCTTTCCTCTTTCCTCCCTTCCTTTCTATCTTCCATTTCTGTGTTGCTGTCACCTCCCTTCAGAAGAGTAGGCAGGCGTTGTGCCCCTTCCGGTGGCAGTTGACAGCCTGCTCCTCGCTTTCCCTTTCCTGTTAACTGTGTATATGTGTTCAAAACAAATAATAATAATAATGCCCCGTGACGTAGCTGTACATGACTTACCCTTTGGGAATGTTTATCGTCGTTAATTCGATTAGTATTCAAGTGGTGGCGCGCGTGTAATTTAGCGTTCCGTTTAATGTTATGTAATTATGAAGCTCGTGTATTCTGTAAGAACGGTGAGATGTGTAAGGTTCATATGTTATATACGTACAAGTGATGAGGGCACGTAAAAGACGGGGAAAGAAGATCATATTTAAAGGTCTATCGAGAGAACTTAAAAGTGCCACCAGCCAAACACGTCATGTGTAAGCTGTGTACTGCAGTCGGGCTTCTCTCTCGCGCTTCCCTCTGGATACGCTGCGCCGTCTAGAGGCTCACTCGGTACTGGTCGGAATGAAACACTCAGGTGTTTGATTCTGACTAGTAGCGAAGTCTTTGGTTCTATTAGAAAAACCGCCAGCGTAAAGAGGCTAGTAAAGGGCGTTGGGGAGCGGGTCTCGGAGTATAGGCTGAGAAGGCTAATCGCCATTCGAGAACGCGTCACAAATAAGACTAAATTGCGCGAAAAGAAATTATTAGGTGAGCTACGAGTGCACGTAGTGCCAGGCGTTTCATTTCGACTCGCGCTGGCTTCCCGCGCGAGCGTTAAGCAAAACGCCATAAGGCCGTTGGGCGCACGGCGAACGAAGGAGCCCCGCGAAATGGGAAACAGAGTACGCATCCGCTGCTCGGGCGCGAAGCACTGAATGGCAAAGTGAGTCCACCGCTGCCGGCGTGGCGTCGCCGGCAATAATTCAGCGCAGGGGCGTTGGGGGCACGAGTCATCTAGAGTGGAAACGCGGAGGACGTGTACGTATACTCTGCGCGGCGCATCATTAGCATCATTAGGGCCGCGGCGCGCCCGAGGCAAGGGAAACGCTCGCAGTTACACCGGACGGCGCGATGACTCCGCCGTTCTGAAGGGATGAAACCGAGGCTAGAGCTTTGCATTCTTTCGCCTTGGAGCTTTCCATCTTGGGACTGAAATGTGTTGCACCGCGCTGGAAAATCTCCGCGAGCACGCCAGAAGCGTAATTTGACTCTTGGACGTCTTCGACGCGCGCTCGATTCCGCTTTTTATCCAGGGAGGTGAGAAGGCGGTAGGAGCCAGCGGAGCCCTGGACGAGGGGCCTCGACCATTAGCGATCATTCTGATTATTCTTTCAATAAACTTTATCTATCCTATCTGCTTTTCTTTACGTCGCCTTGTACCCCAGCTCCCCTTTAGTTTTTCTTTTAATTAAGCGCACGGCTTCGCCGGTTCTTCAGTTACGATGAGAGACGAGCGCAAGAGCGCTTCATTTTCTTAGATAGACAGACAGACAAAGAACTTTAATAATTTTGTTAGATAGACATTGAAGAATGAGAAACACGGAAGGCACTTCGGGCTAACGGCGAGTTTTTTTTAAGTGTATGCATTTTTGTTATTGTATGTATAAAATGTATGCCTTTTTAATGAAATATGTGTCTGAGTCATGACAACAGCTGCTGCACCAGATCACTTTACTTCATGACACCAGATTGCAGAGTAACTTGCGGTACATTGGGCCGATGCCATTACCACTGCTGCTCGTATATAGATGATTGATAGCGATGAGTACCATATTTATGATAAGCCGTTTAATAATTTTGTTTTATTCCCTAAGTTCACATCGAAAGCTAGAAAATCAAAGGGTGGAAATTAAAGGTTTGTTTCGCCATGACAATGTGCCCACTCCAAGTCGCGCTTAGAGAGCGAAAACACCTAGCGAGAAAAGTACGCAATAAAGTACGTTCGGACTTCTTTCAATACACAAAGTTGACCCAGCAACTGGTTCAATTTTACGCAGCCGACACGTTGGGCGAGTGGTACGTCCCTTAGAAGTTGTCCTGCTAAATGATGGAAACAGAAATTGTGACCATTTCACACAACTTTTCGAAAATTATTACACTGACCAGAATAAACCTCACGATGACAGCACACAAAAGAAAAGAATAAACATGATGCACCAAGGTTGTCTGAATAATTTTTTTTCGGATAATAAAGTGTTGGATGGCCTCGAACAAAATGAAAAAAAAAATAATTGCGTAAACATTTTGCCAGACAGCTGCGGACACAACGTTTCATAAAGCTGTACACTTAAACTAAATTTGTTTAGTATGCTTAGACAGGGGGAGTCTGAGAGTATTGAAGTCTATGCGTGTATTTGTAGTTCCAAAATGCGCCTTACTGTATGGTACAAAAAAGAAATTGCGTACATCAGCAGAAAAAATAAGACTGAGATTTATCTAGACAACATTTTTTTTATTCTGCAAGATAACATTAGGCTTATTATTTGAATATTGTTTAAACTGTTTGAATTTTTCAAGTTCTTGCTAATACATTATTATTCGGCCGCCCGCCTTAACAACCTTAAACCGCTAGGTTTACTTGTCCGTTGGCCTGTAGTAAGCAAGGGCAACTATTTAAATAAAATAAAAGGCAGGCAAGCAAATATAATATTTTGGTCATCACTGTGGGAGAATGCTGCAAATGCAGTAACTGAGATGAGAGCCTAAGGAATCGCTAAACTCTGCCCTCTACTCTCTGTTTTAAAGAAGATCAAGTATTGATCTTTAAAACAATGTAACTTAAACAATGAAATATATACGTCACATGCATATTGTTATCATTGGGGGTTCAATCGCATCGCTCGTGATCCGTTGTCAAGATTGGAGTCGGGCATGAATTAGAAGGTAGCTGGCCCCTGCCGTCGTCCAACTTATCCACGCTGAAGACGTTGATGAAGGGAAGAACTGCTTCTCATCGAGAACGAGGAATATGGGTGGTTTTACAGTATTTATACCAGTCTAACATGACTGTTTGAGAAAGTACACCAGTCTAACATGACTGCTTGAGAGAGAGTGTCCTGAGTAGCCGCACAACAGCGGTTTTTAAACACTCGGTCCTCCCCCGATACCCAGGTGACGGAAACGGCCGTCCAAGCACCGTAGGCGAGTTGACCAGGCACCGTAGGGGAGACGAAGCACCGTAGGTGAGACGACCCGGCACCGTAGGGGCATTTTTCTCCGAACTGCAGCGCGCCCGCCGGCCGCCCATTGTCTGGCGTCTTGGTCGGCGCGTGGGAAGGGGGGTCAGTAGACGTTCCCGCGGCTCAGTAACAATAGTTGGTCCGCCGAGCCCGTTTAATTAACATGGCAACTTCGTCAAACTCAGCTCCAGTGACAGAGAGTCGAGGACGCACGTATTGTTCACACACAGTCGACTTCGTCACGCCGTGGCTAGAGGTGTGCGGCGACGCTCCCGGAATGTTGCCTCCACAGTCGCAACTGGTTGGCAAAACTTGCACTGCAGCTGGCCGTTCTTAACAATATGCACACGCCGCCAAGGCGGCCGCCGTGCCTAGTAGCGATCTACAAAGCGCTCAGGGTGTGCGAAGTTCTCGTGATCGCATTCATGAGCTCTACAGAAACAGGAGCGTTTGCAGGAGCCCACAAGCTTTCGTACACTACCTACCAATAGTCATAAATTCCTTAGCAATTATCCGTTCTATTTGGACGGTAGCTTCGCATTCCTCTCGCTTTAACATACTTAAGGATAGCTTTCCATTTCGTCGTGAATGTTGTTCGAGTAGCGACTGTCTTGTTTGTTCAGCGCCGAGTCAACTCGCTCCGTGTTACGCAGGAGGCAGGCGCGCTCCCCTGCAGAGAACCGGTGGGAATGGCTTCCCGGTCGCAGCAATGCTTGCACGAGAGGAGCCAGCTGGGGCAACAAAAGGAGGAGAAGCCGGGTGAACCAGGCCTGACGGCAGTGATATGGCGCGGTAGAAAACTGCGGTCAACAAACTTTGCGTCGGCCCTTGGAGTCTCTCCGTGGACGCTATAGTTGCGCCTTCATTGGCCCGCCCCCGCTGAACTAAACGCCGCGGTATATGCAACTTCGCCCTACGATGCGTGACTGCTGCAAAGAAGTAGGGGCGCCTCGCACCCCAGGGCTATTGTCCTGCTTTGAAAACATTCTGCGACGCATGAATGGTTGCTAGAGTCAAATAAAGCGGAGACGTCTCTGGGACATTATTCTTCTCGTATATGACCTCCTATATGAATACAACAATAAAACCCCGGCCCTCAGTCTTCAGCGGCTGCGAAGCAACTGACCGCGGTGGTGGTCAGACCTGTGACGCAGAAGAGGGTGCTAAGAATACCTGAGTCCTGAGGATATAGCTGGTAACATACAGGAATTCTATAGCATTAACAAGAGGGTGGCAGGTCTTGTTGTGAAACTTAATAAGAGGTACGAATTGAAGGTCGTACAGCTCTACGCCCCTACATCCAGTCATGATGACCAGGAAGTCGAAAGCTTCTATGAAGACGTGGAATCGGCGAGGGGTAAAGCCAAAACAAAATACACTATACTGATGGGCGACTTCAATGCCACAGTAGGCAAGAAGTAGGCTGGAGACAAGTCAATGGGGGAATATGGCATAGGCACTAGGAATAGCAGGGGAGAGTTATTAGTAGACTTTGCAGAATAGAAAAATAATCGGATAATGAATACCTTCTTCCGTAAGCGGGATAGCCGAAAGTGGATGTGGAGGAGCCCGAATGGCGAGACTAGAATGAAATAGACTTTATACTCTGCGCTAACCCTGGCATCATACAAGATGCAGACGTGCTTGGCAAGGTGTGCTGCAGTGACCATAGGATGGTAAGAACTCGAATTAGCCTAGATTTGAGGAGGGAACGGAAGAAACTGGTACATAAGAAGCCGATTAATGAGTTAGCGGTAAGAGGGAAAATAGAGGAATTCCAGATCAAGCTACAGAACAGGTATTCGGCTTTAACTCAGGAAGAGGACCTCAGTGTTGAAGCAATGAACGACAATCTTGTGGGCATCATTAAGGAGTGTGCAAAAATACTGTAAAAATACTGAAAGATATCTATAGCGGCTCCACAGCCACCGTAGTCCTCCATAAAGAAAGCAACAAAATCCCAATAAAGAAAGGCGTCAGGCAGGGAGATACGATCTCTCCGATGCTATTCACAGCGTGTTTACAGGAGGTATTCAGAGACCTGGAGTGGGAAGAATTGGGGATAAAAGTTGATGGAGAATACCTTAGCAACTTGCGATTCGCTGATGATATTGCCTTGCTTAGTAACTCAGGAGACCAATTGCAATGCATGCTCACTGACCTGGAGAGGCAAAGCAGAAGGGTGGGTCTGAAAATGAATCTGCAGAAAACTAAAGTAATGTTTAACAGTCTCGGAATAGAACAGCAGTTTACGATAGGTAGCGAGGCACTGGAAGTCGTAAGGGAATACATCTACTTAGGGCAGGTAGTGACCGCGTATCAGGATCATGAGACTGAAATAATCAGAAGAGTAAGAATGGGCTGGGGTGCGTTTTGCAGGCATTCTCAGATCATGAACAACAGGTTGCCATTATCCCTCAAGAGAAAAGTGTATAACCGCTCTGTCTTACCAGTACTCACGTACGGGGCAGAAACCTGGAGGCTTACGAAGAGGGTTCTGCTTAAATTGAGGACGACGCAACGAGCTGTGGAAAGAAGAATGATGGGTGTAACGTTAAGGGATAAGAAAAGAGCAGATTGGTTAAGGGTACAAACGCGAGTTAATGACATCTTAGTTGAAATCAAGAAAAAGAAATGGGGGTATGGGCACGACATGTAATGAGGAGGGAAGATAACCGATGGTCATTAAGGGTTACGGACTGGATTGCAAGGGAAGGGAAGCGTAGCACGGGGCGGCAGGAAGTTAGGTGGGCGGACGAGATTAAGAACTTTGCAGGGACAACATGACAATTAGTACATGACCGGGTAGTTGGAGAAGTATGGGAGAGGCCTTTGCCCTGTAGTGGGCGTAACCAGGCTGCTGCTTATGATGATGATGATGACGATGATGATGATCCTGTTCAAGTGAACCTTCTTTTTTTACTTGTTATTATAAACGTTCATTTTTCTCCTAATCCTAAGTAAAAGCGACAGAGAGAGAAGTCATAAGGGAAATGCAGTGAGGTTAACCAGGTTGAGCCTGGTAGGCTACTCAGCACTGGGGAAGCGGGGAAGGGGACTGAAAGAGGAGAACGAAGAAAGAAAGTCACAGTCTCCACTGTTACGCACAGAAGCGTGCACCAGTGAATCACTCACAGGCGATCATACAGGCTCGTACATTTTAAGAAACGCACCAATGTTTTTATGATCTTGCACAAAGCAGACGCACGAGGCCACGGGCCCAGGATCTTCTCCTCTGTGAAAGGACGGTTGTCTAAGGGCGTCAAAGCTGTACGGAGGACACCTCTCTCGTCTTCGTATGTAGGGCAGTCACAAAGGACATGTTTGGTCGTTTCTTCGACACCACATCAGCTGCAATTCAGCCTGTCCGCCATTCCACTAAGGAATGACCAGGCGTTCGTGAAATAAGCACCTTCTCGGTAGAGCACAGTCGCCTTTCTTCCCGCCGGTTATAACCAGGTAAAAGTTGCAATGTCATATGCGGGTCCATGGCGTATAGGCACTGGTTGATAAACTCTAGGGTGTGTTCTAGTTTCTTACAGTAGTAATATGGGCAAGACCGCGTAGGTGCCGCGCTTCATTCATTCCCGACAATGGTATCGAGCTGCTTTCACATACATCATATGCCTCACGGGCAGTTTTGTCGGCATTTTCATTGCCAGCAATGTTACAGTGCCCAGGTAGCCACTGAAATACAATGTCATGCCTCCGTCCACCGCTTGATGGTAGCGTAATCGTATCTCTGCTACCAATCGTTCACTAGAGTTGCACGTTGGGCTTGTTGGCGCATATGATGGCGGAGACAAAAGGCGTAGAGCATCAGAAACAGGACCAAAGAAGAACGCAGACGACACACACGTTTGACACACACGTTTGGAGCTAAGCGCCAAACGTGTGTGTCCTCTGTGTTTTTCTTTGGTCTTGTTTCTGATGCGTTACGCCTTTTGCCTCCCCTGATTGTTCATATGAATTATGGCGCGGATATGATAAGAGTGATTGCAGGGCTGCCTTTGAATCACAGAATTTAGCCCAGTGATTTGGTGGTTGTTGCTGCACATATAGCACTGCGCTACGGAGAGCGGAAAGTTCGTATCCTGTCGATGTTGGGACGTGGCTGATCTTGAACTTCTTGCAGATTGACATCGACGGAATGGCTGCCGCACCAGTAGAGCTAGTTAGAGTCGAATAGCCACTTGTATAAACGCGAACTCGATTGGAGTATGAATCATGCAGTAGATGTAAAGCGGCTTGATTCAGGGCGCAAGTTGGCAAGTCGGACTTAGGCACTATTGGCTGCCGGAGGCACCACAAACGATGAGCTGTTCTTGCTGCAGGCGCGGAACCCGATGGAAGAGAGGATCGGTACGAGGCTACATTGCCCGAAAAAGTTGCTTCTGGTCTACTTTCAGAGAGAGAGGTAAAGCGTTCAGACTGGAGTCGGCACAGGTGACGAAGATGATATTAAAGGGCGTCCGGGGTGATATACATACTGATGGGATGTTCCCTCTAACAACCTCTACTGGTGCGGTAGTCGTTCGGTCGATGTCAAGCTGCAAGAAGTTCAAGGTCAGCCATGTCACAACATCGACAGGGTCCGAACTTTGCGCTCTCCATAGTGCAGTGCAATTTGTGCAGCAACAGTCACCAAATGACTGGGTTATATTTTGTCACAAAAAGTCAGCCCTGCAATCACTCTTTTCAGCTCTTCGACGCAGCCCACATGAAGAATTGGTAGCAGATCTGGCTAACCTCCCGACTATAGACATCCTACACCTAAGTTCTCTCTCTCTCTCTTTCACTCCCCATTCCCCTCCCCACGTGTAGGGTAGCAAACTGGACTCAGTCTGGTTAACTTCCCTGCCTTTCTTTCTTCCCTTCTCTCTCTCCCTCTTCCTGCTTCCTCCTCCTCCTGGTAGCAGAGATACGATTACGCTACCATCAAGAGGTGGACAGAGGTGACGGCATTGTATTTCAGTGGCTACATTGGCACTGCAACATTACTGGAAATGAAAGTGCCGGCGAAGCTGCCCGTTAGGTTCACCTTGTCTCGACACCTCGACACCATGTCGAGAACGGATGCAGCGCAGCACCTCAGCAATCTTGCCCATAGCATTACTCTAAGGAACTGGAACACACCGGAGTTTACAAACTGGCCGCTATATACCATGGACCCGCATTGGACATTACAACTTTTACCTGGTTATAACCAACGGGCAGAAACGTTACTTTGCCGCTTGCGAGTAGTACTTTATATCACAAACGCCTACTTTTTCCTAATTGTAATGGCGGACAGTGCCAATTGCAGCACATGGGATGTCGAAGAAACGAACAATCTCCTGTATGAGTGCCCCACATATGAAGACGAGAGGAGTGCCCTTCAGACAGCTTAGGGGCACAAAGACGACCGGCCTTTCACAGAGGAGGTCTTGGGCTCATGGCCTTGTGCGTCTATGTGAAGGCCACAAAGATGCTGGTGCATTTCTTGAAATGCACTGTAAGAGTTGGGGTCGGACATGTCAAAAGGGATAGCTGGCCCATGCCGTCGCCTGACTCATCCACGCTAAGGACGTTGTTGAAGGAACGAACATATTCTCATCGAGGACGAGGAGTACTGGATTTATTTACAATATCTACATGAAGAGTGAAGAACTTTACGTCTCATTAGTCTAGCATGACTCAATTGAAGCACCCCGATGAGCCGTAAAAGGTCCGCTTAAGTTCCCTCTGTCCTCCCTAGATCTCTTTAAGAAGGAAATCTGCCGCCCCACATTTTCCCAGTCGGAGCGTCTATAGTCGTCGAAGGACCCGCGTTGAGGGCGAGGGTTCCTACAATCACTCCCGCACCTTTGTTCACTGAACACAGAGAAAGAAGGGGAGCTTCGTAGACAGGGATCGTCACGCTTGGCTCAAACTGGCGTGTCTTGATTCCTGGAATGACCCAGCACTTAGTTGGAGCTTCTGTCAAAAGACCGTGGCGGTTACTGGAGTCCGAAAGGAAAAGCAGTAGAACACCCTTACCCAGGAGTTTCCTACTTCCATCGTCCATGACGGCGACAGTGAACCAACAAACAAACAGTACTCAATCCGGCAAACGTGTCTCGTCTTGCTGTCGCCGCGGTTCTGTCTGAGAGGGATGCATTGTTAGCTTCACGAAGCGATTCATCGCAGTGGTGCAGGAGCGACTAGAAGATTACTACCACTGTTGGCCGATCGTAACAGCACCAGCTTGTATGACCGCCTGTGACCGACTCAGCCGTGAACGCTTGTGTGCGTAACTGTGCAAGGCACTGAACTCTGAACTTCTTCCTTCTCTTTCAATCCCCTTTGCCCTTTCACCAGTGCAGAGTAGCCTGCCGGGCTCAGCTTGGTTAACCTCCCTGCCTATCCCTTATGACTTCTTACTCTCTCTCATCCTTCTATTTCTTTCCGATTCACTCCCCTTTTTCCATCTTCCATTTCTATATTTCTGTCTCCTCCTCTGTGAAGAGTAGGCAGGCGTTGTGCTGCTTCCGGTGGCAGTTGCCAGCTTGCGCCTCGCTTGCCCTTTCCTGCCAAGTGTATTTATGTTTACACAGAAGCTTTTTAATACTAGCCCCCCTATGCATCCCCCTCATGCGTTCCCAGGGGTGGAGGGGGAAAAGTGGCAACGTGGGCTCCTTACGTCCGTATTGGGAACACGCTCTAGAAAACTTAAGGCCTTCTGGCTGTACCCTCTCCACTTGAGCTAGGTCACGTAAAAGAGGCCCACATAGAAGTTCCGTGCAGCGTGCTGCGAAGCTACGAGTAGCGCACCTGTGTTGAAAATGAGACGCGGAAGACCGAGTGGGCGACGACGGCGATAACAATTCGATTAGTTCCGGGAACCCTGCCGCTCCTGGATAGCTTCGTGGTTAGAAAAGTCCTGACATGCTGCGATATGCTTCCGAGCGCACTTTTTAACGCGAGAGCGTTAAGGAGCTCGTGTCGCAGAAAAGCCGGTGCCGTCGGCGTCAACGGCGTTGGCCGTGAGCGAAAAATCAAGGAAGGCAATTCATAAATAAAAACAACTTGCAAAATGGGCTGGGTGGGAATCGCACCAGGGTCTTCTCTGGAGTGTGAGACGGAGACACTAACCCTCAGCCATGAGTTTGATGGTTCAAAGCGCGACAAAAGCGCCTTTAGTGAATGCGGTGTTGCCTTAGAAACGCGCCGTAGAAAGTTATACGGTGGTGTATATCGGTAATTATGAGCATGTAAATTACAGAAGTCGCAGTTAAACGAGTAGCGAAGTACGTGTCCGCTACATTTCTTCTGCGCTTGGCGCACACGCAGAGTCACCTTGCGGCAAACACAGAAGACCCCCTCCTCGCAATGCACGGCGCTGCCCCGACAGGTGGCGCGCCACTCGCCCGCTTCTACTCTTCATCTCGTCAAGAGCATGCCGAGCGAATGAGTGGGCGGCTCGAACGGGGTGCGATAACGCTATCGCGTTCCACTCATGAAGGCGAAGCTTAAGCGTCCTCCATTTTTTTTCTGGACGTGAACTGTGCATGCAGTCTCTGCGCTTGGTGCTGCGATTGCGATTGTGTGTCTGGCAAGCCTTCATTGCCGCGGAATGTGGATTAAGTTTATGCCAGGATATGCCTAGTAAGTGCTGCGTGACCTTTTGCTTGAGCAATTACAAATCGTGGCCGAAAGATGATGCGTTCATGTTTCCGCAAGATCAATGACAGAAAATTGGGTGTCAGTGCTAAGGCAAAGAAGAGAAAAGCTGAAATTCTGCGGAACAAGCTTAAGGCAGCTGTTTCTTTGTAAATAGTTCCACAAATGTTTTGTATCTCCATTGCTAAACTCATTTGAGGTGTTGTAAATATGTGGACTACGGTACTGTATGTAATAATGCCTCGAAAGCGAAATTATTCGTTTAGAGACTAATCTAGACTGGACTATATACATGTGTCCCGAATGGGAATGAGGGCACACCAGTGAAGTTGTCATCACATATGTGTTATGGTGCAGCGCTAACATTTTGTTGAAGAACCTTTGTGGTCGCATGAACGGCAAATTCATTGACGCCGACGATAAATCGAGGCAAAGAAACTACTCTGAAGAAGAGGGAAGCACTGTGACTTTTCAATATAAGCCATGCTCCCTGTCATCATTTACTCGAAATTCATTCTCAATCCTAAGGCTGAACCATTTCATTTTTTATGGACGTGTTTTTTAATAATACAGCGCGTAAATAGTTTTGCATAAATAAAATAATCTTGGAGCACCCTCTGTTCTCTGCGGGCCATCTGCTCAACTATGCCTAAAAAACAATAACTGCGCTCTGGTTAACGTTGCCCATAAGCGCACGATCCCCTCATTCAACCCATATCCCCGAGCACGCCACCGGCCTCTTCTCCGTGACGTCACGCGCCAAGCGCTCAGGCCTTCTTTTGTATAGGTGATGTTGGAACACGGCGTGTTGACAGGGATGGAGACGGGTAAGGGAGAGGGGGAAAGAGTGTGGCGACAGCGCCTGCGCACTGGCCTGCGCTTCTCAGGTTATGACGTCACGCGCGTCGGAGATGGCGGCGCGGCTGCAGCAGCGGTTGCGGCACATGCATGGGAGATACGGTGACCGCGGCGGCGCTTGTGTCGACGCAGTGTGATTTCGTATAAAAAAAATATGATTTCATAATGTATGCAGTCCATGTACGCAGCCTAACCAGCTTCACTGGTAATCCGTCGCCATATGAATGTTGCGACCCCACAAATTTTTTCAAATCATATAACGATAGTAATGATAATAATAATTATTATTATAACTGTTATTATTTTGGAGCTTCTGGCGTATTTACTACCATCTATACGACAACCTCCATAAACAGAATACGTGCATCAACATTACACGTTAACGATGATGAAGTAGGAAATGTGAAGCAACAACTTGGCGTTGGGCTTGGCAAGGACAGGTAAACAGCTGAAGCATCGACTGCTATGCTGTTTCTTGGGACACTAGCGGGATCGCATTTTACGAACACGAAATACGAATTAAATTCTGGATCGTTAGTAGTGCAGAAGTGGCACTGCGAGCGCGCATAACGGGGGGCGAGCTATCGATTCAGTCGTAGGTGGCTGAACGCAATCGGGTCCGTGCTGTAGTGCAGAAACAACGCCAGCAGCGCGAAAAGAGTTTTTGTCTTCGAGCACGGGCTTTGCGTGGTAATGAGGTAGCCTTCTTTGATCTCCATTCTGAGGCCCTATACAGACTGCTTATCTCTAGCTTACTGTTGGTTTCGAAAGGATCTATGTATATCTGAGCCGCGCACACAAACAGGTCGTCTACAATACATACAGCTAGATAAAAGGACCCCCATTTGCATTTCCTGACGAAAACAGCTTTGTATACACGGGATAGGAACGTAAATGAGTGGTTGTCGTCCCATGGAAAGCTCTTTAAGTAAATTGTGACGACAATGATTACATCGAGGGGTTATAGAATGAGCGATTTCCTATTACAGGGCCCCCACTGTTTATTTACCATCGCGCGGCCCTGAATTTCATTACCTGACCTATGCTCAATCGATCGTTCACCACTGCCTATATCTATACGTATACAGTGCAAATTTTGACAGAACAGAAACCGAACAGTTCATTAGCATACGTAAATGATAGATCAGTAATGCTTCAGTATTGTCGCAGACCAGGTCCGCAACGCACGAGGGTGCACGAGCGCACTCACTCACTCACTCACTCACTCACTCACTCACTCACTCACTCACTCACTCACTCACTCACTCACTCACTCACTCACTCACTCACTCACTCACTCACTCACTCACTCACTCACTCACTCACTCACTCACTCACTCACGCATGCACGCATGCACGCATGCACGCATGCACGCAGCTGGAAGAGTAACAAAACGTTGTTCTACATTTAAATTGGGCAAGGCGTAACATGCCATTGTGCCACCCCAGGCTCTGGTGAACGAGTGCGCTTTGTCTTGAAATAAGCTACTGTTAGCACCTCATGGGTTTCTTCAGTGCCCTAGCCAAAAAAGAAAAAGAAAGGAAAAGAAGGGAGCATTAATCTGGACACTGAGCCATTCATTTATCAACCGCGCACGTGTCATTGTTCCACCACCACGCTAGTATTGCGAAGACAGCAGCGAATGCACACCTGGCATGCGCATGTGAGAGGAAGAGTCCACTGTTTTCGATTAAAGCTTTCCGGCTGGCTCATTGGGTGTGATCGGCACCTTCTACATGTTACCGACTAACTCAATAGTAATTAAGAGCCAGTGCCCACCGTTGTCTTACATTGTACATATCGTCAGATAGCGTATACTCACGATGCTCACGGCTGCGAGAAAGCGAAGACAACAACAAACAGAACGAGATGATGAAATACACAATACAAAAAAAGAAAAAAAAACACAGAGGTCGCTGTCCGGCAGAATGGACGAGCAGAGAGGAGGCATGCGAGTGAAAGGAGCTCGGCAATAGTGGAAGTGCGGGCTGTGGCGACGGCTGTGGCCGTCGCTGCCATTACGCCTGCAGAGAACTCGTTTGGCGCCGTGAGTCACGGGGTCGCAAGCCGATAACCCTTCATCTGGCGAGAGCGAAGGCACCCTCTGGCGCAACCCGTTCCGCAGCGACGGCTCCTCCCGGAGCATCATCGCGGCCGGTGCCCCCGGCCATCGAGGCCCGGCTGTCTGGTGAGCGGCGCAGTAGCAAAGACCGCACGCTGAGCGCAGCCACGTCCGTGTCCTGCGGGAGTCAGGTGTTGTTAGACCTTTCACTACTGGAACCTGTTGCATTTGGTGCTGCTGTTGGTGTTCCTCGTTTTCTTTTCTACTTGGTTTTCTATACAGCGTCTGCGGATTTTGAGCTCTTCCACATCAAAACCCACAAGCGCAATATAGAAAACCAAGCAAAAAACAAAAAGATAACCTACAACGTAGCCCAAATGATACGTTGAGTGACGTATAGAAAGGTGGGCGTGCGAGAAGACGATACCCTGAGGCTTGTATATGCTTTAGTAATTAGTCGAATCACGTATGGCTTACCTTATCAAATCCTTGAAGGGACACTAAAGTGAAAAATTATTTGTTCTGCATTAATAAATCACCGTTCTACAACACCAAAATCACCACCCTTACAACGATAAGACGTTTGGTAAGCCAGAAAAGGCGCAAGAACGAAATACGGGTGGCGACGCCTACACTCTTAGGCAAAGTTACCCCCTTTGGCTTGCCCCTTCTGCCACACAACAATAATCGTTATCTGCCTTGATGCGTTTCCTTTCTTTACCGCTTCGAGCCCGGTACTTTCCAGTAACGAACGGCACGCGCGTTATCAGCATTCAACAGTTCACACCCTTTGGAGTGCCGCTTCTGATAACGCACGTGCCGTTCGTTACTGGAAAGTTCCGGGCTCGCAGCGTTTAAGAAAGGAAACGCATCAAGGCAGATTACGATTATCGTTGCGTGGCAGAAGGGGCAAAAGAAAGGGTGTAACTTTGCCTAAGAGTGTACATAAGTTCCCGTACCTGGGGGCGGTGACGTCTTGGATTTGGATGGCATCTTCTAGGGCCTACTAATTATTTATAGCGGTACAGATCGACTACATTGTGTTCTAAAGGAACCGAATATTAAACATGGCAAGTTTCGGGAACCTTTATTGAGGCAACGCGGCACAAATGCGAGACCATACTTTGGAATCCCTGACGTCACGTTGACGTACCGGCGCTGGGGTTTCGGCGCGAAATTCAAATACTGATACTTGGACCTTCATTTTCTCACCTAGTAATCAAACTATTTTTTAATGACTGCCTGCAGGGTTCTCAAACAATGCTCCATTAGTCTAAACTGATTTATTGTTTCGCTTTAGTGTCCCTTTAGCAGGTAAGAGGAAAGGCAGGCCAACACGATAATTCGAACCGCTTTCAAGGCGGCTCTGGGCCTGCCTAAATGTATCTCCACGCCGCGCATGTTAGCATTGGGAGTACATAATACTTTCGTTGAACTCAGGCAGGCCACTCTGGTGTGACAGAGGGAATGCCTCAGCTTCACAAAAACTTGTAGGGCAATACTGGCTCAACTCAATATCCCAGCATACCCCATTTATTTCACCGAACAGGCCGCACCTCTCCCTCCTTCGGTGAGATCAAAAATTACCGTAGCTCCAATCCCCAAGAACATGCATACCGAGTACAACAAGGAAAGGCGCAAAGCACGCGTACAACATATTCAATCGACGCACTCTAATAATCTTAGCTACACGTACTACGCGGACGAAGCTGCGTATGCAGAGGCAACCGGGCAGCGCTACCAAAGGACGTACACCCTGGAAGTCGTGAACGCGATATGCCAGCAGCAAATAACCGCGTCCGCCACGGCGGTATACACCACCTCTGCCGAAATGCTAGCAGTGACGATCGTCTTCGCTCGCTCTCAGCGTTTGCAAAGGGACTCGGTTATGGTCACTAACTCCCGGGAGACATGTCGCATGTTTCTCAAGCGCCACGTGACTGCGGCTCGCTTCGCGATAATTCCCAACTCTCTCAACGACCGTAATCACCTACTCTGGGGCCCGGGACACGCGGGGGCACAAGGGAACGAACAGGCTAACGCGGCAGCTCGAAGGTGTACCAACCGAGCAACGGCGCCTCTTCTAACTCCAACCACTCGCACTATCCCTCTCAAAATCCCATGAATTTAAATGCCAAAGACATCGTTGCTCATCAGCTTGGAGTCCGCTGTTACGAACTCAACCGGGTGAAGTGGGTTTTCACTGCAAGAATCAGGAAACGACGATGAAGGCGGGCATCGTGATGATGAAAAAAAAAGTCGAAAAGAATGTATTCACTTCGTTGGTACATGGTTGTGACTCTATCCGAGTCTCGAGCGGTTCTGATTAACGCGGGAGCCAGGATGGCCTTAAATAACCCCTTGCGATCTTGTGGTAGTCGATGTCTCTTTGGAAAACTAGAGGAACTTGTGGAAACGTCAGTGCCTCCTCTCACGGCGAGAAGTCGACGAGCTCCTGCCCTTCGTGTCTTCTCCTCTTCGTACTTCCCGTAAAGGGGTGACCGTTTTTCGGGGAAGGAGGCAATTGTCTCCTTATGGGAACGCACGCCCGAACGTTTCTAACACTTTACAGGTTGATCATAACACCGCAGAAAATGCTAGCCGCCTCACCCACAACTTTGCGCGGAAGAGGCCACCAATTGGTGCAAAATACAGACTGGGGTATTCCCCCTCTTAAATTGCTAAACGCCATGTGGCAACTGCGCTTGGTGCGGTGGCATACCCACCGTAATACATATAACATGGGAGTTATACTAAGCGCCCTCATAGGCCAAATAGTGGGCACGGCGAAGCGCATCGTCCAAGATCGCTAACCATGCGATGTGTTTGCATCGTACAGGCTCTGCTCCTGGCATTTGGTGGAACACTACCGACACCGGAAGTTCTGCCGAGGAAGACAAGATTTCACCGTCTACCGTACTGGCACCTTCATCACCGCCACGAGCATTCCAGTCACATGGACTAAACAGGGTTCTATGACGTCATCGGGCAGTAGCGGTATACAGGAAGTACCGAACGTGGGCCTCGTCAGTGGGGCAAGGCGTAGCGCATCGACCAAGATCGCTAACTATACGATTTGTTTGCATCGTACAGGAAGGAAGGAAGGAAGGAAGGAAGGAAGGAAGGAAGGAAGGAAGGAAGGAAAAAGTGGATAAGGAAAGGCAGGGAGCTTAACCAGTTTAGCTTATCCGGTTTGCTACCCTACACATGGGCCCGGCAGGATAACTAGAAATCTATCATCGCTACGTTCAGACTAGGGGTAGGTAACCTGTACGATGCATTCGTGTTTTGCAGGCAGCTGCCTTGGTTTGCCCAGATGCATTGTACCGGTTAGCTACCCCTACTCTGAACGTAGCGATGATAGATTTCTAGTTATTCTGCCGGGCCCACGTACCTGTATTACCATCATCTGTGTCTTTTTTTTTTCTTGCAAATTGCTACTCTGTGGGGATATTGAGTAAAATCCCGGACCTGCTATTGGCTATATGTTTAGAAAACTTATGGATGGTCAACAGGCCATAAGGGCTGACATTGCTGACTTGAAGAACTGTCTTGAGAGAATAGAAAATAGAATATCAAGCTTTGAAACCCGCCTGACCGAAGTAGAAAGAAAATCAGAACCAACGTATCAGGCGGCAAATATGACTGGTAATTTAGGGACAGTAGTTTCCAGAATTCGAGAGACGCAACAGTCAGCATATGTTAAGCTCGTTGACTTAGAAAATCGTAGCAGGAGAACAAACTTGATGGTATTTGGCGTACCAAGCATTCCAAATGAGACCGACTCGACCTTGCGTGAAAAAGTAATCAAAGAACTCTTTCAAGAAAAACTCGGAGTGAACTGCACTTCAATTGATCACACTCGTATGCTTGATAAACCTCGGGCAAATAGAGCCATTATTCTATATGTCCACGACTACAGAGAAAAGAAGGCAGTGCAGCGCAATGCGCAGAAACTACAAGGTACGAACATATATTTACAGAATGATTATTGTGCGGACACCTTTCGTAAATGCAAGTTGCTTTGGACCAGGGCAAAAACTGATAAAGACAAAGAGAAAAGTATCAGTTTGGTAAATGACAACTTACTTGCGCATCAACCATCAAAATTGAATTATGGGGTTTTACGCACCAAAATTACTTTCTGATTATGAGGCACGCCGTAGTGAAGGACTTCGGAAATTTCGACCACCAGGGGTTCTTTAACGTGCACCTAAATCTAGTACACGGGTGTTTTCGCCCCCATCGAAATGCGGCTGCCGTGGCCGGGACTCGATCCCGCGACCTCGTGCTCAGCAGTCCGACACCATATATCCACTGTACAACCACGGCGGGTCGCATCAATGATCAATTTTACGTATGGGACGACAATACTATGACACGCAAAGCACTACCAAACAAAAATGCCCCATCGGCCTATAGCTAGCAATCGCAGGTACAACATTTGCGCCTCCTTTTGCTAAACGCCAGAAGTGTGGTAAACAATATGGACCCATTGGAATCTATGTTCCTCTTATGTGATCCGCATGCCGGCGTGATTACTGAAACCTGGCTTCATGACGATATTCGCGATGATGAAATTGCTCCACCGCGATACTGCGTGTATCGGCGTGTCAACGGTTCCCGAGGAGGCGACGTGGCTGTTCTTGCTTAACACTCCGTCGATATTACTACTGGGGATCAAATTGTTGATGAGTAAAGTTTGCTGCTAAACGTGTGTTTTTTGTAGGATTTCAATTTTTCTTTGTGCAGTGTATCGCTCTCCCGATGCAGGCGATGGGTACTTATCAAAATCGTACGATCACTTACTCAGCCTGCGTGACAGGAATATCATTATGTCGGGTGATTTCGACTTTCCTGTCGTCAGTTGGGATCAGTCAAGATATGGATGTTCCAGAGCAATTGATGCCATCTTGGATTATGATGTTTTGTCTAAATTTAGAGCAAATGGTGCGTCAGTTCACGTCTGGTAGATCCATTCTCGATCTGCTGTCTATAACAGATATCTTTAACGATGCATCGGCATCAGTGCTGCCGGGAATCTCAGACCATGATTTGATCTATTTTTATTTAGAACAAACAAATTTAGGAAAAAACTCCTCAGTCGTTCGGGATTTTCCTAACGCCGATGACGTTTAAATAATTGATTATCTAGATATAAATGTCCGCTTCGCAGTAACTGACATTGAGACTTCATGAATGAGGTTCCGTGAAGCTGTTAATATTTGTGTTATGAATTTTACACCTACTAAAGTTATAAAGAAGCGACGTTTCAACCCTTGGATAACTGGGGATATTATTCATACAAAGCGTAAAATAAAGCCACTCCGCAAGCATAAGACGTCATCTTTTATTTTTGTTGATCTGAAAAATAACTTATTTAAAAAAGTAAGCGAGTCTCGCAGTGCTTACGTCAACAATAGTCTCTTTAAGTTAATAAATGTGACAGCCAGACGTTCTGGCGTTTTTAAAGGAAAGCAAGTAGGATATTTCTAAAATGAAAATTGGTGACAGTATAATTACTGACGCTCGGCAAATCACAGAGCATTTTAATAATGATTTTTATAGTGTCTTTACGAGGGACGATGGTTACGTACCTCAGAGCACAGGATCATGCATAGCTGATGATTTAACAGTGACTCATGAAGGCGTCGTGTCTATGCTTCTTAATGTTAACCTAAAAAAACCTCAGCACCGGACGGTATCACAAATGGTTTCCTGCATCGGTATGCGGAACATATAATTCACTTCATGACGCATATCTTCAATTGATCAATTCCAACAGATGAAATTTCGGACTACTGGCGCTTAGCAGGCGTTACTCCGATTCACAAAAAAGGCGACCGTTTATCTGTGGGTATACTACCGGCCCATATCTATTACATGCCCATGTAGTAAGTTGCTGGAACACGTGATCTCAAAGTACAATAACGATATTCTTGAAAGTCGCGATTCGTTATCACCCCATCAACATGGCTTTAGAAAGCACATGTCTACAGTTACACAGCTTGTGTCGACAGCACACAATTTTGCACATATCGTTGATATGGCTGGTGAGCTGGTCCCCTTGTTCCTAGATTTTTCAAAGGCGTTTGATGAAGTGCCACACGGGAAGTTGTTATACAAGTTGGTATGTTTGGGTTTTCCGTTAAATATTAATAATTGGATTGGTGCCTACCTTCGGGGAGAGGCAGCAATTTGTACACCTTTTAAATCGCTCTTCAGAACTCTTGCATGTTACTTCCGGCGTGCCCCAGGGAAGTGTTTTGGGACCGTTATTGTTCTTGATTTATACAAATGACTTGGCAGACTTGATTCATGGTGGTGTCTACATTCAACTGTTCGCGGGTGACTGCGTTGTTTTTAAGGGAATCAGTAATCCCAACGATTATGGAACATTACAAGAAAACTTACAGGCCATTGGAAACAGGTGTATTCGATGGGACATGGAATTAAATACCAAAAAGTGTAGTTTTGCGTGTTACAAGAAATAAAACACCTAGCACGTTTACGTACTCAATTAACCAGCGTAACCTACAGGAAGTAGATAAACGCAAGTATCTCGGTATCATTTTAAATAACACTTACCTGGTCATCACATATATCGACTATTTGTACTTCAGCGCTACGAAAATTATGGTTCCTCAAACGGAAACCTCAAAGTGCACTTCCTAAAGTTAAACTTATAGGATATAGTACATGCACTAGGGCTACGCTCGAATATTCCTCCGATGTATGGGACCACCCCTAACAAAAGTTATATTTGAGAGCTAGAGCGTGTGCAAACAAAAGCAGTGCACTTCATATTCAATAAGTACAAAATGACTGACTCCCTCTCCTTACTTATGCAGCAACATAATATCCCATCTTTACAATCCCGCAGAAAAGTAAATATGCTGGGTTTTCTTCATGGAAGCGAGGTGCATTCCCACATTATGTGTGCGAGTGTCCCTGTTTGTGAACAGAGCCTACATAGGTCGCTTTCCTTGCCTCTTGTGGTTTTGTTAATGTACTTTGGGTGTGGGTATGTGTATGTTTGGAGTCGCCTAAACGCGACCGCTTGCGTTTTATCGAGTTGATTGGCCGGTGGTGGGAGCGTGCGACACCTCAAGCGATGCCTATGGGCTATTTCGTGATAAGTCTCGCAGGGCTCCTCGTGTGTCTCCCCTTCGTTCACGCCGTCCTCATCCACGGCCGAGGCTCGGCGCGCGAGATCTCGATCCAAACTGCGAGCCGACACGTTGCCGGGCACAGTCGCGTGAGCGGAAACATACAAGTAGATACACCAAATTGCGAACGTCCCTACTCAACTAGGAAAATTTGACACATCCATAGCCGGGCACTTGCCCCAACTTTCGCAAGGACGAATTCATATAAATACAGCTTTTTTCCTAACAGTGTCGGACTGGAATGCTCTACCCCTTACTGTTTTTATTCACATGATTTAATACGCGAATTAGAGCGCCTGTATTACGATTGTAATTAGTATCCCATGTCTTGCATTATCTATATTTGTTGTTTTTCTTCCTGTCTCTCACTTGCTTGTTATGATTCTGTTTATTACATGTATACCACTCCTGCATGGACCACACGGTGGTCTGAAGTACTGATAAATAAATAAATAAATAGCCAGGTCAGGCAGGCGGCAGAGGCCAGTCGGTCCCTGAACTGGAGGGCTCCGACAACTCCTCAGCAAAATCTCTTCCTGTCAAACATTATTTTACAGGAATATATATATAGTCATATCACAAGAACCCAACAAACACTGACACCAAGGACAACATACGGGATATTACTTGTGCTTAATAAATGAAATAAAGAAACGATAAATTAATGGAAATTAAAGTGGATGAAGAAACAACTTGCCGCAGGTGGGAACCGAACCCACAACCTTCGCATTTCCCGTGCGATGCTCTACCAACTGAGCTACCGCGGCGCTGTTTCCCCGTCCACTTTCTTGGGTATTTATGTGTCCTAGTAGAAGCCTGGGAGCGTTAGCCAGCGCTACCACTCACAGACCTTGGCGGCGGACGTGGAACGTCCTTTTTGCCGCAGGCGTCGTGGGTTCGGTTCCCACCTGCGGCAAGTTGTTCTTTCATCCACTTTTTTCCATTAATTTACCGTTTCTTTATTTTATTTATTAAGCACAAGTAATTTCCCCTATGTTGTCCTTGGTGTCAGTGTGTGTTGGCTTCTTATGATATGACTAATAAAAATCGGGCCCCTCTGCTAACCCCCTTTCTTCTCGTTTATATATATATATATATATATATATATATATATATATATATATATATATATATATATATATATATATATATATATATATATATATATATATATATATATATATATATATATATAAGTTTGCCGCACTCATCGTACCAGTCTCATGGCTGCGAGATTTTCTCAAGGTTGCACTACAGTTCCACGCGATTTATGCGTGATTGCGGAAATATAAGTTCTCGAAAGCATCGTAAAGTTCGTGTACAACCTAAGAGAAATTATTCTGACAGTTCAACGCGTTGATACATAGCGCTTGGCGCTAAATTCCAGCAACGTAAGAGACTAAGAGAGAGAGAATGAAGAGGAAAGGCAGGGAGTTTAACCAGATATGAGTCTCCGGTTTGCTACCCTACACTGGGGATGGGGGATAGGGGTTAGAAAGATGACAGAGAGGAAAACGCTAAATAAAAAGAAACACGCACACATGGAGACACACACACAAAAGGCGTTCCAGTTAAAGACGTTCGCAAAGGCCGGTAGATCGCAAAAAGCGCAATAGCGCTTGCACGGCCTTCTGTGACGTTAGCTCCCTTCGATGTTGTGGAATTCTTTTTTCGGATAGCGGTTGGTCGTCCAGTTGGTCAAGTTCGTGGCGAAGACATTCCCTCTGTGGACCGTACTGCGGGCAGGCGCACAAAATATGGCCAATTGATTCTTCATGGCCGCAGTGGTCACAGGTTGAGGTGTCGGTCATCCCTATGCGGAACGCATAGGCTTTGATAAAGGCAACGCCCAACCACAGTCGATGCAAAAGCGTGGCGGCTCCACGGCGAAGCTGTGATGGCGCTCGAGGACTTAATGTGGGATCAAGGGAGTACAGTCAAGAATTTCTTAAAAGGGGGTCATTCCATTGCGTCGTGGTGCACTGCCGAGCAAGCAGGTGGAGCTTCCGTGCTGCGCCAGTTCTAGAAAGTGGAATTGGTACGTGTTACTCCTCAGTATGAACTGAACGGACAGCTTTATTGGCCCTTTCATTGCCGATAACAACGCAGTGACTTGGAAGCCATTGAAAAGTTATATTATGGCCTGCATCACTTATATGGTGTAACGTCTCTGTAATGTGAAATATTAGCTGTTCGTGCGGTCCACGTCGTAAAGGTGACAGTAGAGGCTGCCGTGGCGCCTTCGAATCGCAGAATATTGTCCACTTGTGTGGCGATTCATTACCAATGTAGTGAAGGACACTAAAGATCACTGCGAGCTCTGCTGCCGTAGACGTTGTCGCGTAAGTCGCCTCAAATCTGATTGTTGTGACTGTCGCTGGTATCACGATTGCCGTCGCGGAGCTGTTTGGCAAGACAGATCCATCAGTGTAGATATGTGTAGAATCACGGTAGTTCTCGTACATAAATAGTAGCGTGAGCTGTTTAAGGGCTGGTGATGATAGATCTGCTTTTTTCGTGATGCCAGGTATTGTGAGATTGATTTTTGGCTGAGCGAGGCACCATCGAGGAACCGAAGGTCTCGCAGCCGGAGTGAAACAAGTTGGCAATGATTCATCATGTGCTGTAATTGTTTGACTGAAAGATGTGCGAGGTCTGTCCGCTGGTAGAGAGGCTAAGTGGTGACGAGGAGTCCTGGTTAGATGCCTTATGTGGGTCCTGAGCACTTCAATTACAATGTGCGTCTTCACAAAGTGGTCTCTAGCCATTGCTATCGTAGCCGCTGCTGATGCACTCTGAGGCAGGCCTAGACAGATCCGGAGCGCTTAAGCTTGAACACTTTGTATTGTACGTAGATTCGTTTTAGCTGTGTTTGTTATTGCTGGCAAGCTGTATCGCAGAAAGCCTAGAAAAAGCACCATGTACAGTTGTAACATGGCACTTGTCGACATTCCCCAAGTCTCGCCAGTAAAAAAACTTGAACAGGTGGCAGACGCCTGTCCACCGTTTTTTCACGTATGATACGTGAGGGCTCCATGATAAGTCCCTGTCGATTATGACGCCTAGAAACTTGTGCGATCGGACATGTGGCATTATTTGGCCATTTATGATTACGCCGTAGTTTGTCATGGGTTTGCGCGTAAATGACACTAGTATGCATTTCTCGGAGCAAATTTCCAGGCCTCGATTACGAAGGTAGATAGCAGTTTGAGTGGCGGCTCTCTGAATTCTCGCTCGCAACTGTAGGCGTGTTACTGCAGACGTCCATATGCAGATGTCATCCGCGTACATTGATAACCTGACTGTACTTGGCATGTGCTCAAGGAGAGCAATTAGAGTTAGATTAAATAACACAGGGCTAAGGACACCGCCTTGGGGGACGCCGCGGCAGCTATAATGTAGAGAAGTATGACCTTCCTCAGGGCTTACAAAAAAGGATCGCATGGAGAGGTAGCTCCGTATCCATTGAAACATCCACCCACCCACCCACCCACTCCTACGTCTGTGAGAGCAGAGAGGATGGTTTCATGCGTAACGTTGTCATATGCCCCTTTGACGTCGATGAACAAAGAAGCGCAGAGACGCTTACGGCATTTCTCATGCTGAATGTAGGTGACCAGGTCGACGACGTTATCGATCGATGATGGACCACGTCGAAAGCCCACCATGACATCCGGGTAGGTGTTGAGGTACGCCAAGTACCACCCCAGGCGTCCTAGGACCATCCTCTCCATTACTTTGCCCACACAGCTTGCCAAAGCGATCGGGCGATATGACGAGAGTTCCAACGGCGACTTGCCAGGCTGGAACAAGACGACTTGTCTTCCAGCTTGTTGGTAGCGCACCATCTCTCCAAGATTCATTGTACAGCTCAAGGAGAGCACCTCTCGCTCGCTCGCCCAGATGACACAGAGCTCAGTAGGAAATTCCATCAGGTCCTGGCGCTGATGCACGGACACACAAAGCTAATGCTGCCTTGAGTTCATGGATTGAGAATGGTAGATTCATGCGGTGATCACCTGGTGGCGGACTCGAAGGCGTCGGAATGCTGGGAGGTGTGAGTTGGCCTGATAATCTGGCACAGAAATCATCTGCCACGTCAATCTCCGGTCTCTTTTGAGAGAGGGCAAGAGCCTTGAATGGGAACTGCTGTACGGGGAGTGTGCGGAGACCGCGCACCGTTCTCCATGGTTGGGATAAAGACTTGCGTGGATCTAGCGACTCACATAAGGCAGTCCAACGTTGCGATTCGAGCTTGTTTATGCGGCACTGGATCTTCTTTTGCGTGCGTCTGGCGGTCCGTAGATCGTCCATTGTCTTCGTACGTCGGTATCTTCGTTCAGCACGTCGTCGGATTGCTCGAAGTCGTTCTAGTTCCTCATGAAATTCCTTCAGTTTCGAAGAGTATGTGAGAGTGCGCATAGTGTCTTGTTCCACGCTCTTGATGGCCTCTTCCAAGTCGAAAGATGGATTGGCGTCGCATTGTTCTTCCATCACAGACTGACATTTATACCAGTCCACTCTTTGGATCTTATCTCGCATTTTGGAAGGGGCAATCCTCTGATCTTGACGCACGCGGGGATGTGGTCGCTCCTGTGCGTCTCTCTGTCCGCAAACCACCCAACACGTCTGACAAGGCTTCGTGAGACAAAAACCAAGTCAAGACAGCTGCTGTATGTGGAGCCACGTAGAAACGTAGTGCTTCCATCATTCAGCAGCCGAAGTTTGTTACTGGAGGCGAAAGACACCAGTGCTCTGCCTCGCGTTGACCTTCGAACTTCCCCAGAGTGTATGATGGGCATTGAAATCTCCAATAATGACCCAGGGACCGGGAGTTGAGAGTAGGATGTCTCGCAGTCTTTTCTGACCAAATCGACTTGACGGAGATAGGTAGGCGCCCATAAAAGTAAACGTAAACTTCTTTTTCCTTACTTTTAGGCATATATATTGATTATCGTCGTTAGGTGGCACAGGCTGATGAATGTAAGTGAGGTCACGGCGAATAAACACCAAAACCTTACCATTTTCACCAACAGTTGACGACATAAACGATCCATATCTAAAAAGCCTGATCGGGTTGGTTAAGTTCGGCTCGCAAATGACGATAATGGGAAACATATTGGCATACACGAAGCGACGGAAATCCGAAATGCGCGCTCTAAGTTTCTTTTATGTTTTTTTAATTAAGTTTTCTTTTATGCGTACCTTGGTTATGCGTACCTTGGTACATGGAAAAATTTGTCTTGCTCACTTAAGGAAGGCGCTTGGTTGCTTTCGTTCAATGTCATCTGCTTTATGACTCAGTGAAAGGGAAGTATAATACCTAAGGTCGATGACAGGTGCATGGATGCGGGCTCACGAAATGGTTTCCAGGAGCAACTGTGTTGCCGCTACCGTCTTGCAGCGCGTAGTACATCCATGGCTCGCCCGTAGCGATCCTCGTACTGCTAAGCAGCAGTACGCGGCAGGATAGCAAGTAAGCGGAACACAGAGGGTTACGAGGCATACACCACAAAGCGCTGTCCGCGTTTCATTGAATCATCGCAGTGTTTTTCTTTCTGAACAAGCATACAAAGCAGCTCAAGGCAATTCGCTATTCCATTAAGAAGTCGGCGTGCTTTAGATATGCCTATGATCCGACATTGTGTTCAGGTTTTACATATACGAATTTGTTTTTCTCTTACGCAGAACAGAGGTGCGCTTACGGTCACTATTTGGCGGTCAGCATATAGGGTTTATATAAGCTCATTTGTTAGTACTTGTATTCGTACATATATCGAGGAATGTACCCAGTGGAAGACGGAATGGAAGACGACGAAGTGTGCCACCACCGGACGTTAGCTCCTCAGGGACTCACTTTTTCGTCTTAATTTGTGAGTTTCTTCGCTTGACCTCAGCACTCAGTAGCTAAAATTCGGTCGACGGCTTTCCACCAATTCCACCAATGCTTTACGAAGTGGACCCTCAACTCAAATAACAGCTGGATGTAGAACTTTCGAAAATTACCGAGGCACTAATTCATTGTCAGCGCCTTGGGACAGCATACCCCAAACATTTCCTATATCACATAAAACGGGCTCCTTCCCCGGCTTGCTCCTGTGGCCACGACGATGAGGATGTTCGCCATCTACCTCAAATGCCTCATATACGCGATGCAAAGACGGCAGCTAGAGCAAGAGCTACACACCATTGATCCTCACCGGCCTTCCTCACTCGCAAAATTGCTGGGCCCGTGGCCATCGAACATAGCACAGCGAAAAGCATTGAACGCACTTGAACATTTTTACGAAGAGACAGGCATCTTTAACAAGTACTAGATATTGCACTTTTCTGTATTTTGTTCCTGCATTATTTTAACTCTCTGTAATTCCTCATCTGTTTAAATGCTCATCGCAGTCTACATCACGGCCATTTGTGTGTGTTTGGGACTTTGTTTACAAACTCATTGTGGTGCAGCTTGCATTTGACTTTTACATTCTTATGTTCATGGGTGTATAGGACTGTGTGCTGTGGATTTCTGACCCTATGACGTGGTTTCGTTTCATTTCCTTACAATTTTTTCACAATGTTTCCGCTATGAGAAAAGGAGTAACCTTAACCATTATAAGGTGACTACGTCTCTCTCTTTCATTTTCATTTCAATAAAATAAATATCCAGCGAGAACTCGACGACCAACGACAAACCGCGGGAAGACTGGCCAGGAAAGCTTCGAAAGTTGGCACACGTAAGGTGTGACGCAATTATCTTTATCCAACCATGTAAACGCTCGGAATAATGACAAGCGGATCATTGCTTTCAGATGATCCACATTAATCAGGCTCATGTTCTCGTAATGCCAAAGCTGCCGCATTCTATTTTTGAGAATACGAAGAGGGACAGAAATAACGCAGCCGAACAGCGCAGGCAGTCGTGGCCAAGACACTGTTATAACCAAGTACGGAAGGTACGTCAAAGTGCTGAAATGCGTATGTTATTAGAAGGAAGTATCCGCTCGACGTTGATAACTGAAATGTGTTGAAATTCGGTCCATCTACTGAAATACCATTTTTTAAATTCTGCCCAATGAGCTACGCTCCTGCATTGTCGTGATGTTCGACAGATGGCCGAAGGACCAACGTCCAAAATTCCTAGCCACAAGTGACACAAGTGCTACTTCTGACATCAAGGGCTATTTTTCTTTGAATAGATACATTTTCCTACATGTGTTTGTTGGCGTTGTGCTTACTGCTTGCACTTGGGAGGCATTGAATATGAGCGCTTTCGCAAAGTTCAATTTTCAGTTATGTGTATGCGTGTTGGATTATACAGCATACGTGGCGTACTCTCGTGCGAGTTGGAAGCCTCCTTTAGAACAATGTTTTGTTACTTCATTACCATTTCTTTTCTGTTTCCTTTTTGGCTATTTTTCTTTGTATTCAGTAAATAGCCTTTAAGTATCCCAACTTCTCGTATTTCGCAGCTAATAAAGAAAGCTCCGAACTGGTATACAGATTTATATATATATATATATATATATATATATATATATATATATATATATATATATATATATATATATATATTTACGCTAGCCCTACCATCAGGTAGGGCCTGCAAATAAACCGGAATTGAACTCACTTGTGCCAGCTTAGTGAAAATGAACGAAGGTAACACGTACGACTGTTGCAGATATGAACAGTTATTTGTGCATTCTATGCAGGCATTCTATGCAAGTCACGCGTCGCACTCCCTTGATATTTATCTTTCTCACACTCCTTCCGGCATGTGATAAGGAGCCTATAAAACGGCGTGTTGAAGGCTAGCCACTTTTCTTTCATTTTGTTGCATTTTTTTTAGTGCTCTGTCTCTAAAGAACAGTAAAATGAGTCCGTTGAGACGCTGCCAGCAGTGTCGTCCACTCGACTATACCATGGCAGGGTAGAGCATTGTTGTTTCGCGTGCTTGACAGGGAGTTTGTTATCCGAAGGGACTTTTGGCTAGCGCTTGCTTTCGGTCCAGAACACGTCCACGACACATTAAGTCATCAGGTCAAATAGAATACCTCAGATCCTCACAAGCAAAAACTGAAAATTATATTATGGGGTTTTACATTCCAAAACCGCTTTCTGATTATGAGGAACGCCGTAGGGGGGGGGGGGGGAGTACTCCGGAAATTTCGACCAACTGGGGTTCTTTAACGGGGACTTAAATCTAAGCACACGGGTGTTTTCGCCCCCATAGAAATGCGGCCGCCTAGGCCTGGATTCGATTCCGTGACCTCGTGCTGTGCAGCCCAACAACATAGCCAACGCAACCACGGAGAGTGAGCCTTACAAGCAACGTAGCGATTTCAAATAAAGGTTTTTGGGGTTTTGCCGCTGTTGCGATGGAATGCAATCGTTTGGTGTTCAAAGCACGCGCAAGGTCTTTGTGGTCCAGCCGAAAAATGAGGTGAGCAAGCAAATTTTAAACCCACGTTGCGACAAGGCATCTAGCAAAGTTCGCGAACGCACCTTTCAAAGGGAATGTAGTTCGAACATCAATTTTTCTCATTACTGAAGCGAAGTGCGCGTGCAGTCAGAAATGAGAAATCCGTTAGGGATCGGTATTTTTTGCTGAAGAAGCTTCTGAAGGAATCACTTATGTTGTAAATATCAAGTTGGCCATTTTTCTTGTTAAGGTCGCAATAAACAATAGGATACCCCGAAATGCTTGTATTCACGTCAAGCCAACCAAATCTATATGGTCTTATTAGGACGCACTTACGAGGACTCAATAGCTCTTACCCACTCCTGTCGACAGAGGACCTGATTACGTGACGCCTGGTACGATTTGACTTAGTCGACTTATGTAAGCTCGCGTACAGAGCTTTGAATTAGATCAAGCAGATAGGTTTTCAGCTAGGTAGAAATAACTCCGAGGATCTTACTACATGAGGCTTGGCGCGTTTTGATTATGTCGACTTACGTAATAAAGCTCGCACATAGATTAGATCGGCATAAGCAGATAAGTTTTCAGGTAAGTAGATTTCACTGCGGGAGATTTTAAATAAGAGGGCTGTAAGTTGCTTTCCTCGTATTCTTTTTCAGACGCGATACCGGCTCAACAACGAATGTTTAAAACCACGTAACCCAATACTTTTCTGCCCTGCTTCTTTTACGCAGCACGTACACATTCGAAGAGCAAAACTGCTGTTCTTTTTTTGGCTTTCTGATGGTTGAAGTTTTTCGTCTCCTTGTTTGCACTGGAGACTAAGTTGTTGTGGATGTGCGTTAACTCTCACTGAAGCTCAGGCTGCGCCTTCACTGAGGGGGTTTCCCGTTTCCAAGCTTATTTGCTCACTTTGTTTAGTCCTGCTTGAAGATAAAAAATATAAATAAAAAGTGAAGCGCCCAGTAGTGATCATCGCTTCAGGTAGGGCATCTTTCGACTCCTTGCCGTAGAGAGAGAGGACAGGCCTAAAGGACAGAAATAAGCGGAGCCGCCTGGTCGGTCGGCAGCGAGTGCCTATTTCCGTCACGACCACCGACTCGGCGTTCCTTTCTTTGTTGCTGTTCGTGCTTCGGAAAGCGGCCGACGCGCTCGGCATTGCTACTTCGCCGCCACGTCGAACGGACATTGAGGCAACGAGCGCGCAACCCGACCGCGGACGACGGCGGCTTGCACAGGGATCGCGTACGTCCTTGCCGGCGGCTAGCCGTGTTCCGTGCGGTTCCGTGAACACCGCCGCCACTCCGCGGTGGTCAGTATCCCGCTTGCACTGCCGCTCGCCACTGATATATTCCGCACGCGTACGGGCTATTTCTCTGCACACGGCCCGAGCGTGTGATGAAACTGGGTAGGCGCGCCGCAACATCGACTGAATACTGCATGGGCGGGCAGGTGATGTCGCGGCGGGCAGGGTACGAGTCGCCGGGCTGTCTCCTTATCAAGTTATTTTCCTTTGACTGCCGCCTCTCCCGCTTCTCTTATGCAGCTATCTCAATAAAACCGGGCAACCGTGAGTAAGCTAGAATTGGCGGCCGGCTGATCGGGCTCTTAACTCCTACATCTTTTCGCTATATAACTCGTAAGAACGCTTTGTCATTGGCCGGAGCCGCTGCGCTTATCAGTCACGATAGCCGGCTAAACGATATCGGCCAGTAAGAAGTCTTCCTTCCGTGCAGACTATCGCGAACTTGGCCTCTGATTGGGCGAAAGTAGCTTCAGCATGCACGGTGCAGCACCGTTTTAGAGGGAGAGAACAGAGGAGCGCTGCTACCGCCTTTGTGGCGAATGGGATACGTGCCTGGCTTTTCACAGAGGTTATACCGAACGAGAAACCTCGTGAGGTCACGGGGCACATTATGAGGTGTTCCGATGCTTACGCCACACAGACGGGCCAGTCGATTTGCGATCAACTTAGCTAAAATGAAACCATTGTGAGGAAAGCGTCCGCGGTTGTCTCAGCTGCGCATTTGTGTTGTGGCGGCAAGGTTTTCCCGAACGCGCACTTTTGGCAAGCAACTCGACGGCATACGGATATTGGGAAAGACGTCTGCCTTGTACAGTACACACCGCGGGGCAAGAAACAATATGGCTTTATAGAAAATGACAGAGTACTTAACTGTGTATATATGTGTTGATCCATTGAAAATGCATGGTCAACACTGACAGATCGAGTTACAATGACAGTACATTGATTCCTTCGAATCACACACACGCGCACACACACAAAAAAAGAAAAGATAGCAAAGAAAAACAAAAATTTGTTTACATCGTCGATTAGGCTTCATAGTCCGGTCTTATTTAACGCGCCGTGCTTCTTAGAACAGCTGCCACTTTATTCACGACAAGCCGCGTCGCACTAGGCAATTAAAATTCATTACTATATATAGTAAGCAGGACATTAATTCAAAGACTTCTGTGTAACGCACGAACAGGACGGACAGCATCGTTCGGCAGATGCTTTCCTGTTTAGAGTGCATGCATCTGTCATAGAAAGCTTTCTTTGGTGTAGACTGAATGAAGAAAACATAGCTCACGAGGCTTGATATAGAAAATCATCACTATTCACTTATTCGTTTTGTAAGTCGCAGCTTTTACTCGCTCCCAAGAAATGTATTAAAGGCAGACGGAAATAGTGTGCCATTACATATCCCAGCTCATCAAGATTTATGGACCACGTACGTTATAACGTGCGTGTTTGTGACGACGTCGAATGCGCAAGACCGGGGCGTGAAGGAACGGCGCCAGCGAACTTTATTTCGCGAGTAAAAGAGCTGAGCGCGTCTCCAGCGAGTTGCATTCTCATTTGCGTTTCTGACTAAGACTTTCGGAGCTCAGTGAGCGCAAAGTGTATTTCGCTTAGCAAACGCAGACATCGAGCGAATGTCCGAAATGCAAGGTGCGGACGAAAAATAAAAGATAAGAAGAAAGAAAACAGACGTAAGGTTAGCAGGTAGGGGGAAGGGGTGATTTGGGGGAGGGGGGTGGTGGTTGGGTGGCCGTACTTATACACAATGGCCCTGCACACACAGCTTATACATTGGGTGGTCCGGTATGCGCGCAGTGAGGACCTCGGCTTACGCATCGATCATTCATGCAAATCGAGCTCAACACGGGCTCCCAATAAACGCAACTGCCCTCCCCACTTCGACGGCGGTGATATTCAATATGGCTCACGCCCCTCTTGCGCCCTGAACGCGCACCGCTTGCGCGAACCTAACTCGACGCCGTGCGCCATTAAAGGCGCTAAAACGTGCGCCTGGGGAAGGATCCATGAAGAGGCGCCTTCGAGCGTGAACCCAGTGAATCTCGGCGGAGACAGACTGAAGCAGATTTTCGGTGACTCTCAGCGCGCGTCGCGTGCCAGCGATTGCCGGGCTACGTCGTCCCTGGCCCTTGACGGAGCATCACGAAAGTCTACACTCACGCGCGCGTGCACACGTGATTGAAGTGGTTGTGCCAGAGTCTGTTGCGACGAGGCAGCTTCTGTCGTCACTCTTTCTTTTGAAGCAAGTGGAGGGTTAGGCGCGCACAAACAAAACGCATGCTGCTGGCGACTGCGTTCGACTGCGCATTAATATACAGTAAACGATGCAGCGGTCGGCGCAGCTGGGATCGTTCGTTATGCAAAGCCGTGATTAATATTCCCTTTGCGCCCGACCCAATTAGCGTTTAGAGGTTCGATTACTTGACTTGCGCTGCGTCTTCCTGCGTATGTTATACGACCGAGGGCTTTCTCTGGCAATGGTCGGCGGTTGAAGCCGAGTATACAGTATATTATTGCGCTAGCTGTTAATTGTGGGCCCTTTCGGCACCCAGTGTGCATCCATTCATGGTGCAAGAAACTAGGCCGTGATGGCAACGGCCGTCACGCCAAAGATAAAAAGAAAGTCATATAATATATAAAGAAGAGAGAAGATACCACGTAGATTCATGTAATGGCGTCATGCGGCTTGAAAACATTGTTCTGGTGACATTGCATTAGGCCGCAAATCTTCAATAACTTAATGTTCGAAGAAATTGCTCCACTTATGAAGCCTGTAACGCGTGTGGAAGGCCGAGCTTACGGTTGGAAACATATTGCGTTTTGCGTGCCAGAATCAGAATATGAGGCATGCCGTAGCGGGGGGACTCTGCATTAACTTTGACCACGTCGGATTCCTTAACTTGCACCTAAATCTAAGTTCATGAGAGTGTTTGTAAAACGGGGTGTTTCACAAATTAGATTCATATGACGGGCGATGTATTGCACAGTACTAACTAGACTAGGTTGTCACAAGCGACGATGAAGAAGCATGTAGAGCAACGCAGAGACGAAGGAGGGAGGAGAAAGTGAGGCTCGAAAATGAGTCTTTTCCGGAACACGTTCTGTTTTTGTGCCAAAGCATCCGAAACAAGTGCGTGAGCATGGATGGTGCACGACGAATTCTGCACCGCGTATATCCTTTGCCTGAGATGTCCAGGTGCTGATTTCGACCGCGATGCTTTCTTCGTTGCACTACGGTCGCATGTTCTATTTCTGTCGTGTGCAACTGAAATGATGCATTACTTCTGGCGGGGTGTGGAAAAGAGCGCACCGATTGCACGAGGAAAAACTTATTTATTTTCATCATTTATTTCGTAATTTATCTTCGAGGCAGCAAGTTTTAGGCGTCCGCTCTTTCGTGACAAAGTTGGCGTCTCCATCAAACGCGTCCAGGCACGACGGTAGACAGCGCTTCTTTGTTGCCGTCCTGCAGCGTGCTTGGAAATTACCGCGGGCGCGAGAGAAAGACGGCGCGCGCCTCGTTTGCTGCCGGCGGCTCGGGTGCGCGTGCCGGGCTCGCGTTCCCCCATCTTTCCGTGACATTAAGCGCTCGCTTCCACGTTCTCGTCGCACCGCGAGTCGCTGCGTGCCACGCGGTGTTGGCCACGGGTCCGAGCAGCCGGTTTTATTTACGAGCACTTGCGTGCTAGAGGCAGTGGCCGTGCAGTAGGCATGCCTGCGCTGGCCTGAGCGTGCACCTCCTACCCCGGTGCACGTTGTACGCGCCTCTCGGCGGTCAGTCGTGAATGAGACATCGCGTACACGTTCGTCCTCCTGCGTTTGTTTTCTTTGCTGATGGCCAAAGTGGACTTTGCATATCGCGGAATAATGAGTGGTCTGGAAGCAGGCGACGCCGTTGGGGAATAAAGTGGTATGTCTGCTCCTTTGCATTCTGTTTGCCGATGCTCTCGTGATATCCGTAATCATACAGAGCGCATTCGAATCATGCACGCCTTTCGCTGCAACGCATGGCTAATGCATTCCGCTCTGCTCATGCTATCTTACAGAGCGGTCTACGAACTGCGGTCGATGCGCGGGCTCTCGTTCTCTAGCGCGGCGTGTGATGTGCGCAACCTATAGTGACGAGTGAAATTCAAACGTGACGTGCGCAATATATGGACAGATACGGTCAGTTTGAAACAGAGTCTTCCGCCAATAATTAATAGGAGGAACTCTGGCGCTGCAATAGCTCAACGACCTAGGGAAATTTCATTTCATTTATTTTACCCTCAAGGTACACAATACATTATAGAGGGGAGGGGCTAAGAGAATACAAAGTAAACATCGGTAAAAGTAACTCAAACAAAATAAATATCATCAGTAATGATTCCAAATTTCTAGTTTACATCCGATGATAACAAACAGAGGTACAAAAGATACAAATACGAATGTGATGTACACGATGGTAAAGAGGTTTGAAAAACATATTATGTACAGTACATTTTCAAAATGCATTGTTAACTTTTTTGATCATGATGCCGATGAAAACGCTGTAATAGCGAAAGGTACGTACACATAGGCAAGACAAATGGTAAGTATACTACTTTAGTTCGTTTTCAAGTGTGTTTCTAAATGTAAGTGGATTAATTATACCTGTTAATGAAGGGGATAAGCTGTTCCAATCATTGCTAGTCATTGGTAAGAATGAATTCGCGCCCATGATACTATTGAAATGCGATATGCTAACTTTATGATTTTGATCACGGCGAGAAGAAATGAAAGGTGCTGGCCTGATACAAAGAGTGTGTAAAAAGGTGTTACGATAATAGATTTTGTGAAAAAGAGAAATGCGTGAGTGTTTTCGGCGGTCGGATAAGAGAGGCAGGTTTAATAAACATTTCACGTGTGTTACGCTTGCTGTACGATTGAAGTTATTTAAAATGAAACGGGCTGAGCGATTTTGTATAGCTTCCAGCGTATGTATTAGTGTTGAATGCCAAGGATCCCATATTGATGAAGCATACTCAAGTTGCGAGCGAACGTAAGTTCTATACAGTAATTGTTTTAATGATGATGGTGCATGAGAAAAATTTCAGCGCAAGTACCGTAAAGTGCGGTTAGCTTTGGACACTATAATATCAATATGCGATTTCCAAGACAAATTGTTAGTTATGGTCACTCCTAAATAACGATACGAGGTCACATTCCAGTGAGATGCTAGTGAGAGAATAATTAGGAGAAAGAGAGTTAGTACGAGAAACCCTCATAGTTTTGCACTTCTTAATGTTAAGTTGCATTTTCCACGTGCTGCACCAATCAGTTATTTTATTTAAGTCAGTTTGCAGAGCTGTTACATCAGTCATTGGAAATTTTGCGGTATATCACACAATCGTCTGCAAATAAACATATCTTTGATGAAATTTTAGTAGGTAGGTAAGTCAGTAATGTATATTAGAAACAAAAGTGGGCCCAGGACCGATCCTTGAGGGACGCCTGAGTCGACAGGGCCTAAACAGGAATTAGATTCATTAGCGGAAACTACCTGAATGCGCGATGTAAGAAAGCTACAGATCCAATTAAGTAGTGTAGTATCCATGTTTAAAATGCTTAGTTTGTGTAAGAGCAGCGCATGACACACCTTGTCAAATGCCTTAGCGAAATCCAACAGTATACAGTCCGTCGTGAAGCCTGCGTCAATGTTAGAGTAAATCGTTAGAAGCTGTGTTTCGCAAGAGACGTTTTTCTAAACCCATGCTGGTGAGGAGTAAAGAAATTATTCTCCTCAAGGAAGTTAATGAGATGTGCGTAAATTACATGTTCCATAATTTTACAAGGTACTGAGGTAGGAGAAATTGGTCTACAATTAAAAGGATTATGAGTGTCACCTGATTTGTGTATGGGAATGATTTTTCATGTTTTTCAATCTAGCGGGAGCATGCCAGAGTTATATGATTGCGAGAATAGATATTGCAATATGATAGACGAGTATTGAACTGTGGTAATTAAGAATTTGGTGGTGATTTCACCTACATCGCAGGAAGATGTAATTTTCAAATTTTCGATTATTTTTTAAAATCCTGTTGCATCAAGTATAATAGGGTCCATAGGAGGAAAGTTACAGCGTAGGACAGGACGTTCGCTGTTAGGTGCGGGAGACGAAAATGATTCGAACGCGCTGTTCGAGAGGTTTGCGCAAAGATAGCTGGAAACCTGACTGCCAGACTGTGATAATGCAATCTTATTTTCGCGTTTGCATTTTACTACGCCCCAAAAGCGCTTCCGATTGGTTTTCAGTAGATATGGCAGGGTTTTGCTAAAAGATGTGTGCTTAGTATTTTTAGACGTAGTTGAGTAGTATGTGGCAGCGTTTTCATATGCAAGCCAATGTGCGGGCTTTTTCGTCCGTTTAGCGTTGCGAAAAAGGCGTCTCTTCCTCTTTGAAAGCGTATTAAGGAACCTGTTATACCAGGGGGCTAGATTATGAAAATAAACGCGCTGGAGTGGAACATGCTGACGGATTAATTCCAAAATGTTATTCTTGAACATACACCAATTTCTTTCAACTGATCGTTCAAGAAATTGAGCATTGAAGAGTTATGGAAGCTGTTTGATGACAAGCTGGTTGAATTGCGCGATACATTTGTTCCTACTCATGTTATCTCATTTAAACGGTCAAAGGATAAGCCTTGGTTTAATCACCAGCTGCGCACACTAATACAAAAAATTAGGAGAGCTTATCTCAAGTTTCGGAGAGCGAAGTCCCCGAATACTTGGTTAGAACTGAAATATTTGAAATAAAGCTTTCAGAATCTTGCGGAGCAGGCCAAGCATACTTATTTCTAAAACCTTCGTGTGAAGTTGCTCAAAGATTCCAGAGATTTCTGGAGATTTGTTAGGTGTAACGGTAAAGAAAACAATTCTATCCCCCCCTTTAAAGAGCTCTGAAACCATAATTGATGCTGATGAAGACAAAGTGAAACTTTTTAGTGATTTTTTCTTGTCAGTGTTTAGACCAAAGCGTTCTCGCACTCTTAATGTGATCTGCCAAATGGACATTAAACAAATGCCTGAGGTTATATTTGGTGTAGAAGGTTTGCGTAAATTACTGCAGGAGATGAAGCCGACGACCGCTTGTGGCCCTGATGATATTCCGGCAGCGATTCGTAAAAACTGTTCTGGAATATTGTGTTTTTACTTTTCTCGGTTATTTACAAAGTGTTTATCTGAGTCTTGTTTACCGCGTGATTGGAAGCTGGCACGGGTTGTACCCATTCACAAAGGCGGATCGAGAAGTGCCGCTGAGAACTACAGACCGGCATCTTTAACGAGTATCACATGCAAGTTAATGGAACACATAATTTATACTTCAATCATGTCGCATTTAGTTAAGCACAATATTCTAAGCTCTAGTCAACATGGTTTTCGACAAGGTTTTTCATGCTCTACACAGTTAGTAGAATTCTTTCATGATCTGGCCTCGGCAATTGACAAAACCAAAATAATTGACGGCATATTTCTAGAGAGAGAGAGAGATAGCAAAGAGAGGAAAGGCTGGGAGGTCAACCAGACGAGCGTCAGGTTTGCTACCCTACACTGGGGGAAGGGAAAGGGGGAACAGAAAGAGGAAAGCGGGATAGAGGGAACACTGTCTGTGCACGTAGTAAAGTGCTTGGAAATTAGTCAAGTCAAAGCAACTGCTCCGTCGATACGTTCATAGCTGGTGATGCACGTTGAAGGTACCAGTGAAGACCAAGGATCCGGTGGGCGTCAGCAGTACGTTGCAGTGCGTGGCAGTATATTTTTAAGCTAAACCCCAGCCGTTCTGACTTCAGTGCGAATATAATGATGCGGGTGAGCCATGATGCTTACTCAAGAGTTGCAAGTACTGAATTGAGAGCATCTAGCACTTGCATATTTCTAGATTTCAAAAAAGCCTTTGATGTCGTTGCACATCTTCTCATCTCAAAACTTAAGGCCTACAAATTGGACAATAGTGTCATAGCTTGGATTGCCGAATATCTTCGTGCAAGAGAGCAGTCTGTGGTGCTCAACGGTTTTTCTTCTGTATATGTTCCAGTTACCTCAGGTGTTCCTCAGGGATCAGTTTTAGGTCCCCTTTTATTTCTACTCTTTATTAATGATATTGAAAGTGATCTTACGTATTCATTTAGAATGTTTGCGGATGACTGTGTCATTTATAGAGTCAGAAATAACGTAAATGAAATTTGATTATTACAGACTGATTTAGACCTTATAGGAACGTGGTGAAATACGTGGGAAATGTCACTAAATGTTTAAAAATATGTTCACATCACCTTTTCAAGGAAGCGCGCATTTCAGTCATGCACTTATACCTTGAGTAATGTGGCATTAAAGAAGCTTGACGAATACAAATATTTAGGAATTTTAATGACGTCTGACTTAAGATGGAACAGGCACATTACGCATATTAAAAATAAGGCAATACGTTCATTGGGTTTCCTCCGCCGTAACTTCAGTCAAATACCGAATAAATTAAAAGAGCAATTGTATTTCACTTATGTTCGCAGTTTACTTGATTACGGTTGTATTTGTTAGGATTCGTACACGGCTGATCTCACAGAACAGCTTGAAAGAGTGCAGAATAGAGCAGCTAGGTTTGTTCTTAATGACTATAGTAGAAAATTAAGTATGACAGAAAGAAAAATTAAATTATCGTGGCAAGCATTAAAAGACCGGCGAAAAAAACCTGAGGTAGAATTTTTTTCACGCTGTTTATTATTCAAAAACAGGGATTGAGAGAGAAAGATATATTAAGTCGCCTACTTGTACGTCGTTGAGACGTGACCATGCGCTGAAAGTCCGCGAGTTTCCTTCAAGGGTGACGTCTTTAGGTATTCTTTTTTTGTTCAGTCTATCAGAGAATGGAATGCTCTTTCGCCTGACATTGTTAATATTGAAAACAATGATGCGTTTTATCGCGCTTTATGTATGTGATTACTTGTTCCTTCATTTAAAATGTAATCCCCCCTGCTGTAATGCCCGCATGGGCGATGCAGGTATCTAATAAATAAAATAAATAAAAAATAAATAAAACTGCAGTAAGAAGTGGTCAAGAAATGAACATAGGCTTGTGTTTATGGCAAAAAATGGCTCTTTTGAAGTTTCTGATTGTTTTTAGTTGTTTGCATTGATACTGCTGGGGGAATGTAAGCGTGAAGTGCAAAATGTCGTGATCACCGAGACCAGGTAAGTGAGTTATCGATGACACGTTGTCGGGTGAAGATGTGAGCCCCAGATCAAGAAGTGAGGTTGAGTGCCGAGTTATTCGGGTTGGTGAGGTGACCATTTGTGAGAAACCGAAGTCAGAACGAAGTGTGATCAACTCATCATATTCCATAGATGAGGGGTCAGAAAACGGACTGATGTGGGACCATATGATGTTCGGAAAATTAGTCACCCATTAGATATATTGGCACTCCAGGATAAAGTATTGTTAGCTGGTTCAAATTGTCATACAGGTCATTGCAAAAAGACGAAGGACTTGAGGGCGATCGGTAACAAACTCCTATTAGTAGTTTTTTAAATTTTGTTGTAAGACAGCACCAGATGATTTCTAAATTTGAAACAACCGGCACACAAAAGCCCTCAAATAGGTCACTGATGGCAAGAAGCACACCACCGCCTACTTTCCCGATGCGATCGCTCCGAAAGACAGCGTATTTATTTTCGAAAAAAAAAGAACTCAGAGTTGGCTATTTTAGATGTCAGGCAAGTTTCAGTTAACGCAATAATGTCAGTGTCACAGTCATCAATAATGGCCCACAGTTCGTCCTTTTTTGGCAGAAGACTACGCATGTTCGAGAAAATCACTGAGCAAGAACACAGCTGGGAACCGCCTACCCGTTCATTCCCCTATATTTCTTTCAATGGGACTTCGCGTACAGAGCGAAAAGTACGAGGGCTGAGGTCGTTCTGTGTGCTATCGAAAGCTTCTATTTCAGTTAGAGTATTATCAGCTTCATTGTAAACATAAGTTCTTCCACCGAGAATAAATTTTTTGTAATGCAACTTGAATGACTTTCTTGTGATTTTTCCAAATTCGATCAACTTTTTGCAGCAGTGTCTTGTTGCCGGGCAATAATCTTCGCTTACGGACATTTTTTTTTTTCATCCTTTAGCACTTGGCGCTTGGAAAGGACTAAGTCCTTACTTTTGTATGTCTCAAATTTTACTATTAGTGGCCGTGCTTTCCGTGTGGCAAATCGCCCGATTTTGTGCGCTCTGGATATGTTGTTACTTGAAATATCTACTTTTAGAGCATCGGCGAAAATTTCCAACATTCTTTCTTATGACTTGGAATACATTTCATCAGCGGAGTCAGGCACATCGTAGAAAAAGTTATTCCGGCGAGCGCGGTCTTCGGCGTCGTTTAGTATTGAGTGGAGTGAGCGCGTGTGCTTTTCGACGCGGACTACGGAATCCCGCTCGTCGTCGAGATCTGTCTGCTTTTGCTCAATTGCAGAAGTTTGCTGCTCAACTTTTTCTAATCTGGGTTTTATATCTGATATCATCTGACAAACTTACTCCTGTTTTTCTTTTAGGTCTGATATTGACGTAGCCATAGATCTCTGTACGGTTTCCATTCTTGTAGCTCGCTCGTTAGATCCATAACAGTTTTCAAATTTTCGTCCACAGCATTCGAAGATTGCGCTTCTTGCGAACCTGGACTGGGACCGGGATTGCTCTCAACGTTACCACATTACAACAAAAGCAAAGAATGGAAAGGGTCAACCAAGGCCTTCGGGCATGGAAGCACGACAAGGAACAGGTCATTAGATTTAAAAGAAGCGTGAGGTAATTCTGAGAACCTACTAACCTGCACAATGAAGAAAAGCGGGCGTAAGCCCATCGTTGTTTTCCCTGTCGTACCACCACGCCCACTGACAAGCGATGCAGCCGGGCCTGGTTTTATATGCTCCGCCACCAATGCTGTACACGTTGTTGCAGCTGCGCAGTCGTGAACATTGTGCACGAAGGTGCGCATGTGCTGCCTGGCTGTCGGTAGTATGACGGGCGAAAGATAGGCGAAGTCGCTCTCGCTTTCCAGTAAAGTGGATGCGTTGCCGACGGACGGGCCCTGGCGCTGGAAAACCGCAGCCGAGCCGCACTGCCGTGCAGGTACCCAAGAACTGACGAACTGCACAATGAAGAAAAGCGTGCGTAAGCCCATCGTTGTTTTCCCTTTCGTACCACCATGCACACTGACAAGGGATGCAGCCGGGCCTGGTTTTATATCCTCCGCCACCAATGTGTACACGATGTTGTTGGAAATGATGTGTAGTGCGAAGGTTTGTCTGATCTTCGTGATTGTGGATTCAGACGTTCTTGTGGCTTTATTCATTACGCTTTATTTGTCTTCATTTTTCTAAAGAATAATGTGTACTTTTCCAAGTGCAGAAGACTCACGAACACTCACAATTGGTACTGATCGCAGCGGTTCATCCTGTTGAAGTGGCCAAATCCAAACGCGTGAGGCGTCTGAGCACGCTGGCATTCCCATGACAAATTCACAGGCGTTCACGGTCGCTTGTCGATTCGTGCGTCCATGGCGTAATGGTTTCATTATCCAGCCTCTGCGCTATAGAGGTTGTGTTCGAATCCTGCAGTTGGACAATTTTAATAATGTTCATGTATTTGTTTATTACACAGTACTGTGTTGAACATGAAAAGTTTACAAAGTAGCAAAATCGTTTGCAGCCAGAAGGGCGAAGCTTAGGCAAATGCATGTCATGCTGGCTGAACAAACCCCACTTGCAGCTCCCGTAGACACTAGCTCCAGAGTTCCCTCTAGTAATTATTGCATGAAACTCTATGGTTTTAAAGATCTGTTCGGATAGGCTTAATTTTTTTTATCGATTCAGCGTCTTCTATACGTCGGGCTTCATGACACTTGAGAAAGGACGTAGTAACAGTGTTGGGGAGAGGATGTGCGGACCCTGATGCCATGGATATAGTCTCTTATTTCAGACAGCATGCGCCAGATTAAGCGAACGAAATAAGTAATTCGAGGGCACAACTGCGAAACTTCTCGAATGTCTACGTGGTACACTTGCGTAAATCTTTCAGGTTTTTACCACTCGAGGTGCCGAAAGTATGAGTACTTGTGAGCTTTGTTTCCATATATGGTATCGGTGTACGCGCTCGCCGTATGCCTTATCGATAGCGTCTTCGGTGAACAGACGAAGGTGCGCTACTCTGGCGCCATCTCGTAGCGATCGTCGCCGCAGAGCCCGTCTTGCGCGGCACTACACTTTCCTTCTCATGCTTTCGCCGTACCCTCCTGCTCACCATTCTGCCTCATGATTCCGCTGCGCCATCCTCCTCCGCTTTCCTGCTCGCGTAAAGCTCTTGCTTGGGCTAGTTGGTTCATGCTTGAGTGAAACGAGCAAGGTGCAATAAACAAGGACAGAAAAACACAAACGAACGCAAACACAGGCGCCGGTCCTGTCGTTTGTGTTCTTCTTCTGTCCTGGTTTATTGCGCCGTGCTCTTTTCATTCCTGCTCGCGTTGTTTTCGCTATCGCCGCCTTTCATCCTCCACTACGCTCCGCGTTCGCTCTTCAATCCTTCGCTGCGCTCGTTCACTCGGTTACGCCGAGGAATGCCGACAGTAAACGCAGGAACGGGCGCGCTCTAAAAAGCTCTTGTGCCGTGGATTAGGTACACCTTAAAGTGAAACTCCGGCGATATTTTGATGCGAATGGACGTCGATGAAATTCGCTGGGTACGCCCATTTGAACACTTCAGTCATGTCCTCAAAAAAGCAGGTTTGGGAGGGGCACAGGTTTTTTACAAATGAATTTAATTAATGGCCTCGAACTGCCCACCTTACCTCTTCCTCAGTTACTCGCCACATTGTGTATGACGACAGGAGTGTTCCAGGCAGAGCATGCCGGGATCAGGCAGACGACAGTGACGAGAGTGTCGAGGAGTCGACGATAGTGAGCTAGTGCTTGGCATAAGACGTTGCTGTCGCGAAATGTTGCGTTTCCTGTACACGGGCAAGCGATGGGAGGCAAGTGGTGTTGCGTTGTTGGCTGCACGAACTTCAGCCTTCGCCATCCGCACACACAGTCGAGCCAATGCCGATCGCGTTCAGCCGAGGTTAAGCCTATATGTCACAGTCGCGCAGTTCATGCGCCTATTGCTGGCGGACCTGAGCGACTGACCTGAAGCTAACTAAGCCATCAAGATGACGAAAACTCCTTCTGTAGAGTTTTGACCATGCACATTTGAAATAAACCATTCCTCATTTCGTGTTACAGCGCACACACAAAAAGCGAGAAGTGACTACACAGAGCGGTATCGATATCGGTACGTTGCCATTTTCGACGGAAAGCTGCCGACCGCACTCACCGGCACTTCCCTAAATCAAATATGACTACAAACGGGGTGTATTTTCACTTATTATTATGCAGACTCGTTATTTAGCTTCCGAGGTGCACTGCTTGCCTCGTATCCAGAAGGGGTAGCAAGCGTAGGCCCCTTCGATGCAGCAGCGTAAACAACCGCCTCGTTAAGCTGCCAACGGTGTCGATACTAGCATCGGTGTTTCCGAGGTAAAACTACGCGTTCTCTAAATGAACGGTCAGACGCGCGAAGTCCTCATCTGTGTCTAAATTACGGAACATATTGTGTGCACGAAGAGAATACGAAGAATCATAAGTAGGCAGCATAACGATGCTCCTGTACTACGGTCTCCCGCTCTTTGTTTTTGAAGGTGTGTACGTTCATATCAGTGCGATTCAGAGTGATGCAACAGTGCTTGCATGCACAAAATCTGCCTGTTTTGATATGTTCTGGCATTAACTGATGTCAACGATGAGCGGCTAGCGTTATGTATCTCAAACGAATGACGAGTTGTCGCTGTACCTGCCAACGTAAACAAATGCACCGGTTGGTGCTTTGGACTGTCAGTGGCGTTCTTGCTGGATACATATGCGGAAAGTCGCGCTCTACATCTTACAGTGAGCATGCAAAGCGCTTCCCTGAGAAGAGAAAAAACACCTAAAATAGCAAGCAGCACGTATAAAATCAGTGGTTAGGGCTACCGTTGGCCTTATGTTGCAGCGTGATAAGTAGAGCATGGGCGCTGGCTCTCATGGTGGCGGGTTGAATGCGAACGGTGATTCGTGGTTATTTCAACACTAAGCGTTGGAACCGACTCAAACAGCAAAACTGGCAGCACTCGTGCTTGTTTGTTCTTTATTTATGTCTGTTCCAGCGTATTGCGCTTATGCTATACACTAGTTAACATTCCTTCGACAGCTTTGCTTCTTTTTTAGCGCCAGTAGTTCTGGCCTTTCCGCTTTCTCCAGTGCACTGAACATTTGCCCTAGTTAATCTTTTTTCCCTCTCTCGTATTCTATCTCTTTGGCCGTGGTCAGGAAGCGGAGTATATGCTCTGTTGCCAATCTGAGATGCGAACCCAGAAGAGTTGCTTTTGTTACCTTCTAATATGTATATCTGTTCACGACAAGCGTCCGTCTGGCAATGAACTTCTTGAGCTCGTGTTGCCTTTCAAGTTGTGACCGAAAACATTGCTTGTAGTAGCATCAAACGAACGAGTGCTGTAAACCACACTTTGCTTCCCTAATTTCTCCACCACTTTGATAGCATTGTTCGGTCTGAGTGAGATTAATAATCTACGTGCACGAATGATGAGCGTTGCTGTGCATTGACAACAATGCTGGCTGTGCTGTTATGCAAGAACATTCAAGCAAGAGAGAGAGCGGAAAGGCAGGGAGGTTAACCAGAGGCGAGTTTCCGGCTTGCTACCCTGCACTGGGGTGGGGGATATAGGGGTTGGAAAGAGAGCAAAGAGAGAGAGAGAGAGAAATAACAAAGGAAAAAAAAACAGGGACAGGTAACCGAAAAGGCTTTCCAATCCCTGGCATTCACGCAGGCCGGTCAAGAAGCGCAATAGCGCTTGCACGGCCTTCTGATGTGATGGTAAGTCGCGTCGATGTTGCAAAATTTTTCCTACAGAGGCTGGTCGTCCAACTGGTTCAGTACGACGGAAAGCGAGTGTTTATGCACACTGTACAACGTGCACTGGCCAAGAAGATGCCGAATCGTTTCCGCGTCGCCGCAATCGCCACATGTCGTAGTGTCGGCCATCCCTATGCGGAACGCGTGTACGCATTAGTAAACGCGACGCACAACCATAGCCTGCACAAAAGGGTCGCGTCTCTTCGAGAAAGAGAGAGAAAGAGAATAAACATTATTCAAGAACCCCGGTCCGGGTTCGCCCGCTTTGTTCTAGTTGTCTGCCAAGCCGAGCGTCGTGATGAGCTCGATTATGGCACGTACGTAGTCGGAGGAGGAGTCCACCAGCCACTCCTCAAGTGTCGTAGGTCTACGGGTGGGTGAGAGTTTGGCAAGACTAGCCTGAATGGCGGGACGGCTCCCCGGACAATTCCACAGAATGTGAGCATTATCCGGGAAGCCGCCACATGCCATGCAAGCAGGTTTACCAGGCAAACCTTGTATGTAGTGTTGGAAGTGTGGGAACAAAAGATAGTGCGTCTGTGCACGCCTCCATAGTACCGCCTCTCTTCGCTTCATGTGTGTGTCTGCTTGTGGATACTTCATGGAGTTGTTTCGTAAATCGTCAAGTTTTTCGCGCATTTCCGACCACGTGAAGGCATATTGCTCATTCAGACTCAGTGGGTCAGACCACCACAGAGGAGGGCCCGGGAGATTTGCGCGGGATCTGGCATGGTGCCACTTCGTTCCCTCTGATCCCTGTGTGACTTGGAATCCGCTGAATTAATCCACACTTAATGTCAGGGTGTGCGTTGAAGTGCGTTGTTAATGCTTAGTGTAGTGCCGCGGAAACGTTTCTGGCTGTGAGTGTCCTGCATGCAGCCTGGCTATCTGTTCGAATTAGCAGATTTCGTTCCTATGGATTTGGCATGGTCGCGGCTCCACGACAGCTGTAAGTTCCGCTTGATGTTGTGATGTAATATTGCAGCGTAGGGCCCATGATAAAGGTGTAGAGTCGGTTGCCACCCCTGTGCAGCAGCCTTGGTTATTTGGAGAGGCGTCTGTGCATAGGATTCAGTCCTCGGTGTCGTCCTTGAGGTGTAGTGCTCGACTATGTCGTCTTTCTGCTTGTGTGTCTGCCCCCATATTTCGAGGTATCGGGTCGACGGTAATACGGTTTAGCGTGTCCCATGGGGGATATTGTTGTTCCCTGTCTGGGAATTGTGGGATATCGTAGCCTAGATCACGCATAAATGCCCGCCCCTGACCAGACAGCTTCAGGCGACTAAATTGTGCCTCTTGGTGGAGTTGTTTCAGTTCGTCCAGTTTAGGCAGCACTGCCGTCTCATCGACTCGGTTGGATCGCGAATATGCAGGGGTGCCTAGTATAACTATCGTTATCTGCCGGAGCATGGTTTCAAGTTTGCCTTTCTGTGTCTTGGTGACTTGTGGATATTGGTACATTATTCCAGGTATAGCCAGGGCCATGGTGAGTCTTCTGAGTTGGCGCTCTTTGATATTTCTCACCCTTTGTGTTGTTCTTGTAAGTAGCCTCTTGACTTCATGGAGCTGCTGAATTGTTTGCCGCACCCAAACGTCCGCCTTACTATTGTCCTGCAGCCAAAAGCCCAGGACCTTGATATGCGTTTTTTCTCGGGACAATATCTTGGTTGACTTGTACTGTTATCAGCTTTCGTTCCTCTTCTGCCTGCGCTTCTCTTTGGTTGGTTACCACTTTGTGCTCGCACTTGGCACTGGACAGGGCGAGGCCCCTTTATTGAAGGTATAGCGCCGTGACATTAATACCTGTTTTTAGTGTCTCTTGAATTTCAACTGGAGATCCTCTACTGGCCCAGAGCGTGATATCGCCCGCATAATTTGTAAAGTGAAGGTCTTCTACACGCCTCAAGGAAGCTGGCAGCTTGCTTAATGCTAGCGAGAATAGTGTGGGTGAAAGAATCAACCCTTGGGGTACACCTCTTGTCAGGTGCCTTTTTTCAGACACTTCTTCGTTTACCTTTACGGTAACTGTGCGGTTTGTAAGGAACCCTTTTACGTAGTTGTAAAGTTTTTGACCTGGTTGCATGGTCTGCAGTCCTTCGAGTACCGCTTGGTGGGTAACGTTATCAAATGCTGCTTGGATATCCAACCCCACTATGGCTCTGAGTTGGCTGCTGCTCTGTGCTCTGTATATTTCTTGTATGGCAAGCATCGCATCCGGTGTACACATGTGCTTCCGAAAACCAATGATTCGAGGATCGACAGAAGTGCAAGATTCCTGCTGCCATACGAGTCATGTAAGGGCCATTCGTTGCATAATCTTTCCCGGACATGATGTTAAAGAAATGGGTCGCAGGTGGCCAATAGCGCTTGAGGTCTTATTAGGCTTTTGTATTGGGATCCCAGTAGCCATTTTCCAGGTTTCCGGTACGTCACCGCTTTCCCCAGCTTGGTTTATGATAGCCAGGAGCTGTTCCAGTTGTGTGTCTGGCATATTGCGTAGCATCTTGTTTGTGATGCCGTCCGGTCCAGGTGCCGTGTGTCTTTTGCTTGCATTGATGACTGCTGTAAGCTCCCCAATTGTAAATGGCTTGTCTGCAGGTACCTCGCCGCAATCTTGTGTGGATGGTAGTTGTCGCTGATCTTTCTGTAAGGTTGCCGAGGCGAAAACATGGTTGGCGTCTTATCGAGGAAGTCTTGGTGGAAGTCGAAGGCTTAAGGTTGGATCCAGGGTGTACGAACGGGCGTGTATAAAATTTGGTTCATTCCACTCTGCTGTAGTGCATTGGCATGCATCTAGGCGGAGCATCCTTGCAGCATCTGTCCTAGACAGCGGGATTGGTAAGCGGTTATCTTATACATGAACTGAACGAGCAGACTGATCGGCACGTTCATTGCCGATGATACCACAATGACTTGGAAGCCATTGAAAAATTCTTTAATGTCCTTTCTCAATCAGGTGGTGAATAGCCTCTGTGATTTCGAATACCAACTGTTCATGCGGACCGCGCCGTAAGGTTGACAACAAACACTGTAGTGCGGTCTTAGAGTCGCCGAAAATCGACCACTTGTGTGTTGGTGCGTCATTAATAAAGTTTAGTGTGACTCGAAGCGCTGCGATTTCTGCTGCCGTCGACGTTGTCAAGTGAGACGTTTTCACCTTGACAGCGGTGGCTTTCGTTGGAATTTCGACAGCTGCCGTCGAGTGGTTCGGTAGGGCGGAGCCCTATGTCGGTGTATATGTGGGTGTAACTCCGGTATGCTTCTCATCTACTAGGAATAAGGTGAGCGGTCTAAGAGCTGGCCACATCTTTTTTCCGGACGCCAGGTATTGTCAGGTTAATTTTTGGCTGAATGAGGCGCCAAAAGGTAGTCGAGGGTCTTGCGGCAAGTGCAAAGCAAGATGGTATAGCCTCACGATGTGCGGATACAGTTCAGCAGAACGAAGCACGTGACCTCTTCGAAGGTAGAGAGGCTAAATAGTGATAATTAGTCCGGACGAATCGCCTTGCATCCACACTTGCAGTGCTTCAACTGCGGCGTGGGCTGGCGATTGCCGTAGTTGCCTCCGTTGACGTACTTCGAGGAAGACCTAGGCAAATCCGGAACGCCTGCGCCTGAACAGTTTGCATAGTTCTTAGACTTGTTTTACTTGCGTGAATTTTTCATTCCTTATTTGCTTGACAATACGTGATTGTCGTGATGCAGGAGACTGAAGGCGACGTTAAGGGTCACCTGACTAAGCCTCTAGCACGACATTTTGCATTCCACCACACAACGGCATTGGAAAAAAACGAAGAAAAAAACGAAAGCAAAATAACATTGTAAACAACTAGAAAGAAAAGAATGTACAGCAAAATAGTAGCAAGGCAAAAGAAAGAAATGGATCACATGAAAAACATATATTAATTGAAAACAGATATATCTTAAAGATAATGTATAAAAATAAAAATAATCAATACTGGCAAGCTGAATCACAAAAAGCCGAGAAAAGGTACCTTATATAGCTGCAGCATAGCACTTGTGGACATTCCCCAGGTCCTTCCAGCGAAGAACCTCAAAAGGTGACAGATGTCTGTCTCTGCAAGTGGAAATGGTTGAGCAGTAGCAATGCAGTCGACAGAAAATCCGTTTTTTCTTCTAATGCAGTTGCTGACGGTAATGGCTTCGCACGCTTACTGCCAAGAATCTTGAGCTGACGGCCGTCAGCTACCTTCAGTGGCCATGCCCTCCTGGAACAGTGCAACGATGTCCTGCTCTTGGCGCCCCTGTCCGCGGGAACAAGTGGTCGAATGGATTGCGCGCCCATCCTGCGTGCAGTCGCGCCTCTAATCTTCAGATTCTCATATGTATCTACGGCTTGCACCATGCCCAAGTGTTGTTCACTTATGTATTTGTGAGTGTTTTAATGTTGTCAAACTATTGCTCATGAGTGGGGACGTGGAATCTAATCCGGGTCCCAATATTCTTCGTGAAAAGCTCGCGAAAGTTTTTAAAACAATTAACGCGCACGTAGACGCACGCCATAACGAATTAAGACAAGTCATCGATGAAGTGAATTCAAGTCAGGCGATGTTGGAAAAAACTGCCTCAGATATTAATTCAAGATTGGTTGCTGAAGAAGCTTCCGTTAATTTTTTGGATAAAATGCCACCAAGTAATCTGCAACAAACTGTATGTGATGCTGTTCGGAGGGTGAATGCCTATGTTCACGCCTTAATTATTTTGAGGATAGATCTCGGATCTCGGATTTTGAGGATATTTTTTCGGAATAACTGACGCCGCAGCTAAAACGTGGCCGCAGTCTGAAGATAAGGTCCGCTCGATTATCTCAACTCTAGGTGTCCAGCTAGCGCGTGATGGCATTTCACGCGCACACAGAAATGGTTCGTACGCGAATAAAAAGTGCCGTCCCGTAATTGTAAAGCTTTCTACCTTTAAGATTAAGGAAATAATTATGGCATAGAAAGCCAAATTAAAAGGTACCGGGGTCAGTTTAAGCGAAGATTTTTGCACAGAAACTAGGAACATGCGCCAAATTCTGCACGAGTACGGAAAGTCGACTAGCCAACAATATGCGGCGCGTTGCAACAAGCTATTTATTAACAAAAAATGCTTCGTCTATTGCACTCAGACTGACAGCGTATATGAACTTAACCGTGGTTTCGTGCCTTCACCCTCTCCTTCAGTTTCCAATAATTTGAACAGTGTTCCACCCCCTTCCTAGCAATCCCAGCCTACTAAACGTGTCGCAAAATTAAAACCAGTTTCTGTCTCTTTATACAAATATTAGAGAGAGAGAGAGATGCAAATGAGAGGAAGGCAGGGAGGTTAACCAGACTTAAAACGTCCGGTTTGCTACCCTGCACTAGGGGAAGGGAAAGGGGAAGTAAAGACGGAAAGAAGAGCGTGACAAAAATAAAAGCGAAAAAATATGAAAAGGGACGAAATGGGGTCATTACAGTCTTTCTAATAGGCCACTGTCACGTAGAAAAGTCAACAGAGCCTTGACCGACTTTTGCTGCGACGACAGTTCACGTCGGCATTCCAAAACTGACTGTTCTGAAAGTGGCCTGTCGTCAAGGCGTGCCAACGCGGTCGCTAGTGACAGCCGGTGCGCGCTGTATCGAGGACAGTGGCAAAGCACGTGTTCGATAGTCTCTTCGCCACCGCAGTGTCTGCAAGCCGCGCTGTCGTCCATACCGACTCGGAAGGCGAAGGATCTTGTGTAGGCGACACCAAGCCACAGTCGGCAAAGTACTGCTGTTTCGAGTTGAGAGAGTCCAGGTGGGGGTCGAAGTCGAAGGGATGGGTCCAGTCGGTGTAGACGTGTATGTGTTAAGCTGGGTGTGTTCCGTAAAGTTTTGATGGCTTCATTTGCAAGCACACGAATTTTCGTTGCAGCGTCTGTTCTTGAGAATGGAATGGAGTCTTGCAAGCCATCCTCGTGTGCAGATCGTGCTGCTGCGTCGGCATGTTCATTGCCCATTATGCCACAGTGGCTTGGAATCCACGGCAACGTGATGTCGTGTCCTTGCTCGACGAGGTGGTGAAGCAGCAGTCTAATTTCTATAACTAGTTGTTCGTGGTGTCCTCGGCGTAAGGCAGAAACCAAACAATGAAGAGCAGCCTTGGAGCCAGTGAACACGCTCCATTTCTTGGGTAGTTCTTCAGAAATTACACGAAGTGCACAACAAATAGCAGCAAGCTCCGCGGCAGTCGATGTAGTCTGGTCAGATAGTCGAATTTTTATGGTGGAAGGTTTTGCAGGAAAGATCACCGATCCTGCAGACCCATTCACCGTGGTTGAAGCGTCAGTATAAAGATGATGATGTTCGTTGTACGTCTCGTACAGCAAGAGCAGTGAAAGCTGCTTGAGTGCTGGAGACGAGAGTTGGGCTTTTGTTCGTAATCCTGGTACCATTAGTCGAACATTTGCTTGAACCAAGCACCATGGTGGAAACGGAACTTTCGCTGGAGCTGTATAACCTGATGGAAGGTAGCACGATAAGGCAGGACTGTTTCACAAAAGGAAGCACGTGGTCGATCCTCTGGCAGTGAGGCTAGATGATGGGCAGAGGCTCGAGCAAGGTGTCTTACGTGTGCTCTGAGCGCTTCCATGACTATATGGGTCTTGGCTGGGAAATCCTGTGCAATGGTAATTGTTTCAGCCGTTGACGAACACCGCGGCAATCCAAGACACACTCTAAGTGTCTGGGCCTGGACGCTTTCGAGTGTACGGATATTACTTCTGCAGGTGTTGGTCAGTACAGGCAAGCTGTATCGCAAATACCCAAGAAAGAGCGTCCTGTACAGTTGCATCATTGCATGTACTGAAGTACCCCAGACATTTCCTCCAAGAAACTTAAACACATTAGAGATATCCGTCAGGCGCTTCTTTAGGTAGGCCACATGAGGACTCCAGCAGAGGTCACGATCAATTATTACGCCTAAGAATCGGTGCGTCCTGACATAAGGTATGCTTTGACCATCGATAGAGACATCGTATGATCTCATTGGCTTTCGGCTAAACGCGACCAATGCGCATTTTTCTGGCGAGATCTTGAGGCCTTGTTCATTTAAGTACGCCGATGTTGACGTGGCAGCTTTTTGAAGCCTGGCGCGTACTTGCGGCCGTGTCACACCAGATGCCCAGACGCAGATGTCATCGGCATACATTGATATTTTAACTGTGTTCGGAAGTCGTTCCACCAGACCAATGAGTACAAGGTTGGAAAGTGTGGGACTCAAGACACCGCCTTGTGGAACTCCATGGTGCAAATAGTATTGCGAGGTTGGGCCAGCTTCAGTGTTAAGAAAGAGAGACCGCCTATGTAAATAACTGCGAGTCCAACGATATAATGGACCGCCTAAGCCCACCGATTCCAATGCTTCAAGTATGGCGTCATGAAGAACGTTGTCGTAGGCTCCCTTTATGTCTAAGAACATTGCGACAGATAACCTCTTACACGTCTTTTGGGGTTGAACATAGGTTACCAGATCAATAACGTTGTCGATAGAACATCGATGACGTCGAAAACCAGCCATGGCGTCCGGGTAGATTTCGTAATGTTCAAGGTACCACTCAAGTCTGACGAGAATCATTCGCTCCATTACCTTCCCAACGCAACTTGCCAGTGCAATTGGTCGGTATGAGGTAATCTCTAAGGGAGACTTGCCAGGCTTAAGAAGCGGTAGCAGGCGGCTGATCTTCCAATCTTGGGGAACTTTGCCCTCCTGCCAGGACTCGTTATAGATATTAAGGAGTTCTCTTCGTGCCCGTTCACCAAGGTGACATAGCATGCGGTAAGATATGCCATCCGGACCAGGCGACGACGACCGATTACATAGGGCGAGCGCCGCGTCAAGCTCTTGCGTCGTGAAAAGCAGATCCATGCGTGAATCTCGTGAATCTGGAATACGGTTCAATGTAAGCGAATCTGTACGAGTTGGCTGGCCCGCAATCATAGCACAGAAGTCTTCCGCCACATCAATGTCTTGTCGGCGCTGGAATAGTGCTAGGGCCTTAAACGGAAAACGCTGTTCCGGAACAGAACGTAGACCTCGCACAGTTCTCCATATTTGAGATAGCGGTTTGCGGGGATCCAGCGACGCACAAAATTTCGACCACCGCTGAGCCTCTAGTTTGTCCATGCGGCGTTGTATCTTCTTTTGAATTCGCCTGGCTGTTCTTAGATCCTGAATTGACTTAGTGCGTCGATATCTTCTTTCGGTTCGCAGACTAGACGATCGGAGCCTGTAGACGTGGAGGAAAAGCCCGCAGAAAAGAGCGAGGAGAAACTTAACGGGGAAACCGCACAAAAGGAACAGAAAAGAAAATTCGAAACTTTTAGGCGGATCCGCTGTTATAAATGCCACAAACTGGGACATATAGCTGTAAACTGCGGGAAGCCTAGCGTAGTTTTTTCCTACGTAGAGGAAAAAGACGACAATATGGAACTTTTAAGCCCCTATCTTCACGACCTGCAAGTTAATGGCAAACCATGCCGAGTGCTAAGAGACAGTGCCGCCACGATGGACATTGTCCATCCGTCTCACGTGACGGTAGATGACTTCACCGGAGAAGTAGCATGGATCAAACACGTTGTAGAAGAACACAGCGTGTGTCTGCCCATGGCCAAAGTCAAAATCAGTGGACCATTCGGGGATCTAGAGACTGAGGCTGCAGTTTCCAAATTTTTGTCGCTGCAGTACCCTTACATCTTTTCGAATCGTTCGAATCAGTTACTGCGTGACAAAGGGCTTAAACTGGGAGAGGGCATAGTGCAGGCATTGACGCGAGGCCAAGCCCGTAAAATCGCGTCGCTTTCGGCTGAAAATGCACAAGCTGCTCCAGCGGAAGCAGAAAAGGGGATAACTTCCATACCCGAATCCGAGCTAGGTTTGAGGGATGAAAAATCAGTCGAGGAGAGCCTGCCAGCTGACCAGCTCATTGAGAGCGTATCACTTGAGTGTTGGACACTCAAGTGATACTCAAGCCTGCACACTCAAGCCTTCAGGACACTCAAGCCTGCAGGAAGAGCAAGCTGACGCAATCGCAAGCGAGACAGGGTCGTTATTATCACCGGCCTCAAAGAACTTTGATAAGCTCTTACGTGTGGATAGAGAGTCAGTGGCATCCGAGCAAAAGAATGATGAGAGCTTAGCTAAATTACATGAGTCAGCCAAAGAAGGCATTGACAGGCGCAACGTGACGATACGTGAGAGAGGAGGATTGTTGTATCGGCACTACAGAGATCGAAAGGGTAGGATTTTAGATCAGTTAGTCGTACCTACAAAGTATAGGGAGGACCTTTTGAGTCTCTGTCATGGAAATGGGTGGCCCGGCCACCTAGGCATAAACAAATATCAAAGGAAAGATTGCTTATGGAACGCTACTGGCCTGGCTGTTTCAAAGACGTAGAAAACGTTGTAAGATCATGCGACGCCTGCCAGCGCTCGGGTAAACAAGGTGAGACATGGAAAGCTCCCCTGAAGGTAGTGCCCTTAATAACAGAGCCTTTCAGGCGACTTGTAATAGACACGGTAGGGCCTCTTCCAAAAACAAAATCGAGCTACTGGTACTTGTTTACCATGCTGTGTCCGGCTACAAAGTTTCCAGAAGCAATCCCTCTGAAAGAGCTCAGCTCCACCGAAGTAGTAGACGCGCTTTTGACAGTGTTTGAACGAGTTTGGTTTCCAGCCGAAATTGTGCACTTCCAGTCGTAATTGTGTAATTGTGCGCAGTTGTGTACTAAGGTATGCTCGAAACTATCAGTCTTGCCTAAGACCTAGATGTGTATTCAATGCTGCTTTGAATCCTTTCATGTTAAAATACTGTCGAACAGAGAGAAACAACTTCACTGTGGTCAAAGGTTCGGTGGGTGGGTCCCTTAGTACATATTTCCAATGGACATGGCTTTGTCATAGTCCCGCCGGACCGGCGCCTGCTGAGCGTGCGGGTTTCCGTTTCGTAGCACGACCTCCCAGCAATTAAGAATTGGGACGCGGTTGCTATCGGCTGCAGGTGGCGGGCTTTGACACGCCAGCGTTACTCGAAATAACGTCGGGGTGCCTCCAAAACTCGGTCATCTGGAGTAATAGGATGTGGGGTGTAGGAAATGTGGGAAGTGGACAGTAAGGAAGGGGTTCGACTGATGTTGCCTTACAGCCACCGCGTCCTTAGGACGGATGTAGGGGTGGGCATTTGAGCCGGCCTTGGACAGCAGCAGTCCAGAGACTCTCGATACCCGAGGGTTGCGAATTTTGTGTCCGCTTCATCTGGGTTGAACAGCTCTTTCTCCGGTGCCTGTAGTGTGAATTCTCGAGCATTTGCATCAGCGAAGTCATTTCCGGGGAGAGAGGCGTGCCCAGACGTTCAGACCCGGCAGTTGGCTGGGCGTGAGTGTCTTTAGAATTTGGTGTATGCGACGTGATATGACGTTTCAAGAAAATGCGCAGAATGCGCCTTATGAGCTAGTGAGGATTTTGATTGAGTGGGCGTGGATAAGGTTTCGGCTGGCATAAGTAAAATGCAAGTACTATATGGTGCACCCTTTGGGTGGTGGGGATGGTGCCGTACGCACGGCATTCGTAAGTGTCATCAAGTGCCACTGCGCACGTTCCTCATGTGTATCAACACTGTGCAGCATCACAGTAAATGACGGCGTGCTCCGGGATATTTTTCTATCGCTCTATTGAGGGCTCTGACGCATACTCCTCTGCATGCTATGTGGCGCCCCGGGTGCATGTTTCGAGGTATCAACGCCCGAATGATTTTCTGCGATGTAACTCAAAACAGTCATCTTGCTCTCCCAATTCGTCATCACTACCAGCTTTGTTTATGTACACTGCAGGACGAATGCTACTCGCAGATCTCCATTTTTCTATGTAGGGCTTCAGACGACTCCATCGGATACCAGCAATATGCGCAATCTCACCACCTAATGGTCTTTCTTTGTGATATTTGTGCAGTGTTTCTGTTGATTAGAGAGAGCACATGCCAAGAAACCACAAAACATTTTCTGGACTGCACAAGTATTACGAACGGGGACAGCTTTGATGGAACTGTTACGGGCTTGAATGCACTATCTGTGCGAAGTCTCTGGACCCCCCACACACGCTGAGAGAAATCTCAGGGGGTACTCCCCGCATGCACGGTTGATGCTACTTGCTTTGCTATCTCGACTGCCGACGGGCAGCGTTATCGTCCCGGGTGCCGACTCGTGTTTCGCTGCGCGCACCATGGCGAGCAGCGCAGCGCAGCAAGAACGAACGAGAAGCAGCATCCTGCCGCGCGGCGGCGGGATCTACGCTCCCCTCCTCGGCGGTGCGCAATGGTCCCGCCCCGCGAAGCGTTTCCGCTTCCTCCCGCGCGGCCGCAGACGCGGAGCAGCTCCGAGCTCGCCCGGCCAGGCAGCGGCGGCCTGCGGAGTGATCCCCGCGTCTCTTTCTTCTTTCGACAGTGTGGGTGTGTGCGTGCTTTTCCCCTCCCATCGTTCTCCCGCCGCCGCACGCCGACTTCGTCCGAGGGCTGCAGCCAGCGGCATGCGGCCGGACACCTTGCTGCCACCGCTTTTGCCGCAAATACCGTGCCGTTGTTCGTCGTCGGTCTAGAGGATCGACCAGCAGAAGCTGTAACAGCGACCTGCCGACATTCCTTGCGCCCCTCCGGCACCGCCGCCAGTGGATTTGGGCATTCAGGTGGCCGCCAAGCCTCCCCATTTCTCCGGCCGTGCTCGCCGGCTCTCCCGAGAAGAAAGGCGGACGCGCCCCGGGCCGGTCAACGGGTGGCGGCGCGCTCGATGGTGAGTCACACGGGCGCTCTGCCTCCCTTGCGAATCCCATCCCTGCTGCTCTGCATCCGATGCGCGCACGCGACGCCGGCGGCTCTCCGTTCCGCGGCGGCTGTGCTTGTGGGACCCCCGCGCGCGCGCGCCTGCTAGTTCCTTCTCGCTAGAGGGTGAGAGGGGTCGTGAGAGATCAAAGAACCCCCGTTCCTCTTTGCTGAATATGACAGCGCACGCGCGAGGTGCCTGCGATACGCGTGGGAACAGTCGTAAACACGGTGGAAGAAAGAAACGCGTAAGTGCGAACTGGCGAGTGAACAAGCGCCGGCTTTGTATTCGTTAGCTCGGTTGTGGGCGCTGTTAGCGAGCGTGTTTCGCTGTTAGTCAGTCGACTTGGCTATTGAGGTAGTAGGGTCATCATGGCCGCAACTTGTGGCCAAAACTGCCGAAAGCGAAAGTCGGCGTGGCCCCATAGTGCAGTTATATCGGCCGCCAAAGAGCCCGACGCTCTCCGGCTACCTGAACGGCATCTTGCCACCCCTGGCCGCTTTGGGATCCTTATGCATAGTGTGGTTAACGCGCTGCCCCTCTTCGATGAGCAAAGCGAGAACAAGGTAAAAGCGGGAGCCAATGTTTCGACAAGTGAACTTGTCTTTTTCAAGCCCCTCTTCGAAGGTGCTTCGTGCACACTGCTTCCAACGTGTCCTGTCGAATCCATTTGATTAAAACAGCGCTGATGTCTGTAAAAAAATATGTTTGTGGCCCCGTTTATATCTAAAACGGCGAATTTCAGGCGGTCGTCATAGGCACAGCCGCAGAACTGTAGAATGCAGTGTCGTTCCCGGACGTAGGTTATCTGACTTTTCCGTATGTGGAAGTACTAATCAGGAAGTTCAATACATTTCTTCGATCTGTTCTTTTAGTACTGCCCTCGCATGGCTCACCGAACACGGCATTCAGTACTTGGGCTGCTTTATACAGAAATAAGCGAATTGGAAGCTATAAAGGTGCTGGCATGGTGTTTCGGCTCTGACAGAAACGACCCTGGCATGCTGGAAGACATGCTGGAAGTTACCAGCTTTCGGAGATTTCCTTTTTATGTTCTCGTTCCTGTGCAGACGTGCACTCTTCTGTCTAGAGCGTCGGTACTGTGAGCCGCCTAGTAAATAAAATGACATTTTGACGCTTCTGCTGGGTTTGGGAGAGAGAGAAACAATGTTCGGTCGCAGAGGCATCGCAGTGGCACAGTAGTCATCGTCCGAGTACCTTGAGCCTCGCAGATGCTATAGTGCTGCTGTGTATTTCTCTCAACGCGACGCTCGAGTGCTCTAGGCAGACATATGTAAGCACTTTAGTTTTCGGGATTCGGCACAATTTGTTGTGGCTGAATGAGATGGGAGCCGACTTTTATGCGGCCCAACTCGCGGTCATTGTGGCTTCCTTTCGCAATGACTGCTTTCATCGCTGCCTAAAGTGTGCCGGCGAAGGCGGAAAGACAGTTTCAATGTGGGATCTCAAGCGCTCCAAATTTAGCCCCTAGTAAATATCATTTCTTTGTGGCATCTCCAACTTTTTCCCTGTTAAGTTTTTCTAGTGTAATATGTTTCCTTGCGAAGTATAGTCGTATACAACTCAAGTCTGCTGTGAAGCCCCGCGCACGCCCTTACAACCGCCAGCCACTGTTTCTCCGTGAGGCTGCAAATAGTCCGTGCTACAAACTTTCCCTGTTACCTAAATAAGGCGGCAACAACAAAAATAAAATTATAAGCGCGTGATTTTGTGCCTTTTCATTCGTCTATTATAGGGGAACGGTGAAAGCCTAATTATTTGTTGAACTGAAATAACACGCTTGCTTCGCTACAACTATTTATTGTCAAGCTTCAGTTCAGTTTCCAGTGAAGTTTCATGAGTAAAACGGGGTAAGCAGTGAAATGAACTGTACTGCGGACTTTTGAAGAGTGAAATCCTCAGACTACATACACTTTGTCCATGTCTGTTGCACACCCCATCGCTTCCGCTAATGAAAAGACTCTCCAAGAACAGCAGACGCTCCGGAGGTATAAAGTACGACGCCATTTTTAGATGGTCGCATGACGGCGATTTTGTTTGCTTCTGCGATTGGCTGGCGGAATAACAACTCCGCGCGGTCCGTGAGCCTAGTTTGCCAACTGCTGTTTCTTCAAGTTGTATCCTACTATAGTCCCGCGCGCTCTACCTTACATGTATAAGGCAAACGTTAGATAACGTAAAAGCTCTCATGGGCTTTTCAACGCTTTCTCTGGGGCTTCCGTAGTGGAATCCAACGTTCGTTAGCAGTCCTTAAATCAGAATTTGGAAGGTGACAATGTAGTGGAGGCTATGCGACCTCTAATGCTGGCGAAATAAGTGCACTTGTCATGTGTTGAAGTGCGGCCGAAGAGAACGTTTTGTCTGTCGGTGGGAGGGGTATCGGATATCCTTGTGGCAATACGCGGTTACGATGCCGTTGTGATGAAGGCGCTTACACTCTCATAGCATGAGCTGTCAGATCAGCATTCTTCGAAGGTTGTGCCGAACAAGCAGCGAGAGAGAATATACAGATAACGGCTGAGAGGTGACCCAACAGAGTGTCCGGTTGGCTACCTTACACAGAAGGAGGGTGGCAGGGAGACAAAGGGGAACAAAAGGCCTCGCTTGCCGGCGCAATCCAGCGTGCCTGCGTGTACTTGCAACAGGATGGCCATTGTTATCGCTACGCTGTCATATTCGTTATAGAAGCGAAAGAACAAACTTCCGCGGCACTTACAGTGTGCTTACGCGAATCGCGGTGTGGCAGCGCAGATCATGATCGAATTCTTCAGCAGATGTTGCGCCGGCGGTAGGAAAAGGTGGAGCCGTTGGCCGCTGCACTAAGCTATCTTACCTTCAAATCATCGTTGGCTTACAGCAATGTAATAATGGCCTTTGCCCCGTGTTTTTCTTTGCTTGTTCTTTTCCACTGACTCTCCGGCCGCTGTTTCAGTGATCAGCACGTCCTTCTCATTCTTTGCCGCAGCTGATTGCGTGGCACACATTGTATTTGGTGAAGCCGTTGTGAAGAGTGAGACCTCGCTGGACAACTGGTAGAGTTAAACGAGCTACGAGTCCTGACGAGACCGTTTCCCGGCAGCTATCCACTTGTCACTTTGACATTCCTTGCGAGCGTACTCTCTCTTACTCAACCGTCATTGTTACTGCTGTTTTCTTTTATTTCTGCGCATTTATGTATATTCGTTGTAGCCGCGCTTTCCCCTGTCTTAATGAAGTCCTCGGGAGAAGTTGCCAGCGAAACAAGATCACGTTTGATGAAGGGTCACTGTTGCCTATTTTACATCTGACGTTGCGTAATGCTCTTACGCGTTTGAACTGACGTAAAGCGGCTAGTCTTCTGGCTTACAAATCGAATTACGATTTGTAAGCCAGAAGACAAAATTACCGAGCCTAACGTAGTCGACGCACCCGCCGTGGTTGCTCAGTGGCTATGGTGTTGGGCTGCTGAGCACGAGGTCGCGGGATCGAATCCCGGCCACGGCGGCCGCATTTCGATGGGGGCGAAATGCGAAAACACCCGTGTACTTAGATTTAGGTGCACGTTAAAGAACCCCGGGTGGTCGAAATTTCCGGAGTCCTCCACTACGGCGTGCCTCATAATCAGAAAGTGGCTTTGGCACGTAAAACCCCATAACTTAACGTAGTCGACGCTTTATAGTTGTTCTTTTTTTTCAGAACTTTAATGAGACTTAGAATATTGCCTTTTTTGCGCAGGTTTTTCTACATAACTTTTGTAGCAATTAAAATTCATAAGTTACTTTTTATTTATAATAATAATAATAATAATAATAATAATAATAATAATAATAATAATAATAATAATAATGTTTATTTAACGTACCCAAGAACAACCCTAAGGTATGAATGTTGGCGCACGCATACATTAAAATCCGAAAACAAACACTGCAGGGGAATCTAACTTAAAAGTAAGCAATGAATAAAATAACAAATGTGAAAGGAAGAGAGTACGTTCAACAAAGCGCAGTGTAAACACAGGAGGAGAAGCGCAGTTTAACAATGCATGAAACTATGACACAACAAGGCAAAGCTCAGAAAGGAACTATAACAGCGAGTTATGAGAAATATCAAGATAATCAAAATATTCGCTATAAAGACACTGTATTCTGTGGATGGTTGTGTATTGGTCATGGCAGGCAAGGACATGCAAAAGTCATTCTCTGGTGATCTTGCTCGGAGTACGAACCATGATACAACTGAGTAGTTCGGGACAGGCGAGGATATCATGAAGGAGCTTGAAGAGAAACAGAATGTCAGCGCGATAACGTCGGGAGCGAAGTAAGGGCAATGAAAATAATCACATTGTTAGAACAAGGTCCAGTGTCAGTGTTTGCAAAGCGGTGATGATATATTCTTCGAAACGTTTTCTGGACCCGATCTATAATGTAACTGTTGGCTCTGGAAAAGCCATTCCAGACGACCGACGCATATACAAGTTGAGGAAGACAGGTAGTTGTCTACAACTTGCGGAACGACGCGGGAGAATTGAATTCTCTCGCTAGTTTGCAAACAGATCCAAGGGAGCGCATACCTCGCATAGCAACGCGTTTAGTGTGAGCAGAAAAGTGTAAAAGGATGCATGAAAAGAAGTGCACCAAGATCATTTCATTGATCTCACAGACATTACACAACGGTACGGAATCTGCAGAATAAGAAAAAAAAATGCTTACCGTTTTGCGTGTGAAAGTCACGACCTTGGTCTTAGCTGCATTCAAGGAGAGGCATCATTGCATCATTTAGGAAAGGATAGCAGGTCCGACTGCAGGGTGTGACAGTCATCAGCACCGTGAATTTTCTTAAAAATCTTGATGTCATCAGCGCGTAGACGGAAAGTAGAGTTCCGAGTAGCGCAATGAACCTTATTAATACATATTTTTAAAAAGTGGCCCAAATAATAATATACTGATCCTACATATATATATATATATACATAATTAGTGATTTTAACAAATAATATACTGATACTTGAGGGACGCCGCTACTCGCCATGCAAAAGTACGTTTGGCCATTGACGTTAACATGATCAATCAACAAGATAACTGACGAGTCTCAACATCACAGTGCGTAAGATTGATCATAAGCAGTGAGCGGCAGACTATATCAATGGCTTTGCTCAGGTCGCAGTAGACGGTGCCAACTTGCCCCCTTTGAAGTACCGGCGCGGAGATCTATGTCATGAAACTTGCGACATTTGTGATAGTAGAATGGCTGGTGAGAAATCCATGCTTAATAGAAATGAGTGAGTTCTTTACAGTGAAAAACAATATTGCCACGAGCATAACAGTTGGCTGTTAGTGATAAAGTGTTGGCAACACTTTATCAGTGTTGCTGTGTATGTGCTTTGTTCCTTTTTTTCCCCTCTGTTTCGCATTTGAAGCATCGCGACGGCGTGTTCTGCAAGGGGGCAATGCCACAAGCATAACAGTTGGCTGTGTAGTGGGTTTGCCGCTTCTGCAAAAGACGACGACGACGAAGACGTACTCTCAGTGAAGGCGTCAGACGGGAACTGTCTGCTTCCATTAGATTAAACTTAATAGTTTTTGTCATATATATAGTAACATGACTATATGTTGTGAAGAGCAAGCTCGAAAATCTTAGACGAGGCACAGAGAAGACAAATCGGGCGATAATTCGAGACATCGGTTTTACAGCCAGACTTAAATACAGCTAAAACGCGAGGAGTTTTCCACATGTGAGGGAAAGTGGAAGTATTCAAAGAGTTGTTAAACACAAATGTCAACACTGGAGCAAATATACTGCCGTGAGCCTTGAGAATTGCGGAGCGGATGCCATCAGAGCCGCAGGATAGGGAAGGCTTCAAGCATTCAAGGCATTCGTGGATGAGCTTTTCATCAAACAACACAGCACTAGATGCAGGATCCGTCGTGTGCTTCTGACCGACTCCAGCGTTGAAACATGCGGCTTTGTATAATCATCAGAAGTGGGCAGCAAAACAATCCGCGATTGTTTGGACTTCTGCTCCTCTAGAGTCGAGCAGGGGAAAACACTCTCCACGTGTATTAGAGCGCTTACGGATGCATACTTCCGAAATTCCGCTGGCCGGTCGGAGGCGCTCTTTTCCAAGAATACAATATGTGTGTCTTGATGCCGCTTATAGAGGCGCTCACAGAGAGCCCGAAAAAAAGGGGAATTCTTCTCTCCGCTCACTAGGCACGGGAATTCCAAATTTTTGCACGCGATCTTTGTTTTAGGGTGATTATGAGTTCAGACGAGAACCAGTGGAATAATAATAATAATAATAATAATAATAATAATAATAATAATAATAATAATAATAATAATAATAATACGCGTGGGCACAGTAGAACTTAAATGCTACAGCCAAGATCTTTCAAAATAATAGACAGAACGCGCATGGCTGTTTGCGATGAGTCCTGGTTTCGCATGTTTGTGCTACTGCGCTGTTGCGTTTCGCCTGCGACACGTGGTTTTGCCGGCGCGACGGCGGCGGGGCGGCGGACATTTTGGCCCGATCGTCGTCACCGCAACACTCATCGCCAGGTGTTTCCAGGCGCGTCTGCGGCGATGCGACCGCCTAGGGATTTCGTTCCAGTCAGTGTGCCCGAAACAGGCGATGCCAAAGCAGGGATCTCCTTCCAGTTATTGGGCCCGAAACAGGCGATGCCAAAGCAGGGATCTCGTTCCAGTCATTGTGCCCGAAACAGGCGATGCCAAAGCAGGGACCATCTTCTCGTTACAGTCATTGTGTCCGACCGGCAGCGCCACGACAGTGTGCTGCGCAGCGCCACGACCAGGTGCTACGAGATCGTGCGCAGCGCCACGACATGGTGCTACGGCATCGCTACGACAGTGTGCGTCACCATTAGCCCATTGTACATTCACGTGCTCGTCTTTTGAGGGGTTCCTTCTTGCCCTCAACTGCGAGAGTATAAAAACAGCTGCCCCCGGACGCCAGAGGAGGGCTCCGATTTCTTCCGTTGAGTGAAGTGCTCTCCCGTCTCTCTACTTCGGTCAAACCTGACCGCCAACTCTTTGCGATGTTAAAATAAACAAGTTGTTTCGTTGTTACCTGTCGACTCATGCTTTGCCGGGACCTTCGGATGCTTCGAGTTGTACCCCAGGCCGCCAGGCCAACGCTACCCTTGGGGCTTGCGACCCAGGTACAACCACGGCCGTCAGCGCCGAGTTCCCAACAGATCGTACCAGCAGTCCGATCCAAACATCTGGTTGCCAGCGGTGAGATCGCCTACGACTTCAAACAACTGTCTGCCAGCGGCGAGATCACGACAACGGAGGCCAGCAGCAAAGAGATGCAGTTGACAGTATGCTGAGCAGCTCAACGACGATCCGGGAGCAGTGCAACGAGCCCTGTGTGACGACTGGTTGCCTGCAGCGGAACGACTGCGCGGAATTCCTGCCTGCGAGGTTTGGTGAGTGCGGGACTTTCTTCTTCTGAGCGTTGCCAGGCTTTTTGTTAGTGTCAGAAACAGAGCTGGTAATTGTGGTTGTCGTTGCTGCCGGGTTAGTTGCGGCAAGACAATAGTAAGCAGTAGAGAAAGCAGCATTCAGAGCAGCCATGGATTTGAAGTCGTTGCGCAAACCGAAATTGTTGGAGCTTGCAAGAGAGTTGGGTCTGGATGTCTCAGACAAACTAAGAAAACCGGAACTGCTAAAGGCTATTCTTGAGTTAGAGGCTGAGGATGACGAGCTGTCGGAATGCCTTGAGACTATTGAAGAGAGGGAGACTGCAAAAAGAGAAGAGCGCGAACGTAAAGAACAGAAAGAGCGAGAGCAACAAGAGAAAAAAGAAGAGCGTGACCGTCAACACGCTTTGGAAATGAAGCGTCTCGAGATAGAGATGGAACGCGCTCGTAATGGAAGTCAGGCACACGGTGCAGGAGAACGCGTATTGTTCAAAATGACTGACCTAATGCGGCCGTTTAAGCTTGGAGAGGACATTGGTTTGTTCCTGGTTAACTTTGAGCGAACGTGCGAGAAGCAGGGGTTCTCTCGGGAAACGTGGCCACAGCGCTTGCTCACTTTGTTACCCGGCGAGGCGGCCGACGTAGTCGCTCGCTTGGATAGAGAGGAAGCAGAGGATTTCGACAAAGTAAAATCGAGTCTGCTAAAAAAGTACCGGCTGTCTGCGGAAGCGTTCCGTCGGAAGTTTCGGGAAAATGAGAAAGGCAGAAGTGAGTCATATACAGAGTTTGCGTATAGGCTTATGTCGAACATGCAGGAGTGGCTCAAAGAAGAGAAAGCGTTTGGTGACCACGATAAAGTTCTGCAGTGTTTCGGGCTAGAACAGTTTTATAGTCGGTTACCGGAGAACGTGCGATACTGGGTCTTGGATAGGCCAGACGTGAGTACGGTGGCTAGAGCCGCTGAGCTAGCCGAGGAGTTTGTGACGCGTCGAGCTCGCGGAGCTAAGGACGGTCAAAAGGGTGAATTTGGCTCGAAGTTTGAGAGGCCGAAGTTCACGCCCATGAGATTAAAGGGGGACACGCGTAGTGCGGATGCGAGCGAAAGCAGTCCGACCAGACGTAAAGAGACGGCGGCAGCCAAACGCAGAAAGCGGTTCGAGATGAGGCGAGCGGGCGTTTGTTATACGTGCCAGAAGCCGGGTCACTTTTCGGCGCAGTGTCCGGAAACAACACCAAAAGTTGTGTTTTTTTCAATAGGCAGCACTGACGAGAACATGAAGCTTCTCGAGCCTTACATGCGAGACCTCCTCGTGAACGGGAAAGAGTGCCGAGTGCTTCGCGATTCTGCAGCTACGATGGATGTAGTTCACCCGTCTTATGTAGAACCCCATATGTTCACGGGCGAGTGCGCATGGATCAAGCAAGCCGTGGAAGCTCATAGCGTGTGTCTGCCGGTAGCAAAGGTGCTTATTGAAGGACCTTTCGGAGCGCTTGAGACAGAGGCGGCAGTGTCATCTATGCTGCCACCCCAGTACCCGTACCTATTTTCAAACAGGTCCGATCACCTCCTGCGCGAGAAGGGGCTTTTGTTTGGTGAAGCTAGTGTTCAGGCCTTAACCAGATCGAAGGTTCGGGAGCTCGCTGCAAAGGCGGTAGTTGCGGGGCCGACGTTATCAAACAACGAAAAAGGGTCAGAGGCGCAGCAAGCTGATATTCAGAGCACGCCCGAACAGAATAAAATTGAGTCTGTAGCGTTGAAGGCGCCAGATACTGGAGAGGAAAATCCCGACGCGGGAAAGTTAGAAGAGCTATCTACTGATTTGCTCATCGCGCCTACGTCAGACGGACTTGATAGGTTGCTAAAAGTCAGCCGGACGGCTTTGATAGCCGAGCAAAAAAAGGATGGCAGCCTGGAAAACGTGCGCTGCAATGTCAAAGAAGGTATCGCCAGGAAAACTGCGCGTTTTGTGGAAAGAGGTGGAGTCCTGTACCGGAAGTATCTAGACCGCCGAGGAGTGGAGTTCGATCAGCTGGTCGTGCCTCAATGCTATCGTCAGGATCTGTTGCGCTTGTCACATGGGGGTTCGTGGTCCGGACACCTAGGAGTTAAGAAAACTAAGGACCGTCTCTTGCAAGAGTACTATTGGCCAGGGTGTTTTCGGGACGCAGACCATTTCGTGAGGACATGTGACACTTGTCAGCGGGTGGGCAAACCAGGGGACAAATCGAGGGCGCCGTTGAAATTGGTACCTATCATTACGGAGCCTTTTAGACGGCTCGTTATTGATACAGTGGGACCTCTGCCGGTAACAGCCACGGGGTACAGACACATTTTGACTGTGATCTGCCCAGCGACAAAGTTCCCTGAAGCAGTGCCGCTTAAAGAACTCAGCTCAGTTGAGATAGTTAATGCACTACTGTCCATATTTGCGCGAGTTGGTTTTCCTGCAGAAATTCAATCAGATCAGGGCACAGTGTTTACTAGCGCTTTGACGACAACTTTTCTCGAAAGGTGTGGGGTAAAGCTGCTACACAGCTCAGTGTACCACCCACAGTCGAATTCCGTTGAGAAGCTCCACTCCGTCATGAAGCGCGTGTTGAGAGCCTTGTGTTTTGAACATCAAACTGACTGGGAGCTGTGTCTGCCTGGGGTGATGTTTGCTTTAAGGACCGCGCCGCATGCGGCTACGGGGTTTTCGCCAGCTGAACTGGTGTACGGTCGCTCGCTTCGATCTCCGCTTCGCATGCTTCGAGAATCATGGGAAGGTAGGGGCGACGACCCAGTCGTGGTGGAGTACGTGCTTAAGCTCCTCGAACGCTTAAGAAGGGCACAGGAGTTGTCAGGTGAAGCAATGACAAAGGCCCAGCAGAGGGCCAAGGTTTATTATGATCGGACAGCCAGGGCCCGTCGTTTTGAGGTTGGCGATGAGGTCATGATATTGCGCACATCGCTAAACAACAAACTAGACGTGCAGTGGGAGGGCCCAGCGCGAATTGTTCAGAAACTGTCGGACGTTAACTACGTGGTAAGTCTGCCAGGAAAGCGGAAAGCACAGCAAGTTTACCACTGTAATCTGCTCAAACCTTATAGACAAAGGGAAGCAGTGGTGTGCATGATGGTAAACGTTCCTGAAGAGCTTCCGGTCGAGCTTCCGGGACTAGGCTCAGTGACGAACAGGGAAGACACCGGTCAAGTCATTAGTGACCTTATCAGTAAAGCACCGCTGTCGCCTGAGCAGAAAACCGAACTACACCAGCTATTACAAGAGTTTCAAGGTCTGTTCTCTGAGAGGCCTGGTAGGACTTCTGTACTTACTCATGATATAGAACTTACCTCCACAGAGCCAGTACGATCCAAGGCGTATCGGGTGTCACCCCGCCAGAGCGATATTATGGAGGCTGAGGTAAAGAAAATGCTACAGCTCGGTGTTATTGAGGCAGGTGAGAGTGATTATACCTCCCCTTTGATTTTAGTTGAGGTACCGGGCAAGGAACCTCGTCCTTGCGTCGACTACCGCAGGCTTAATTCCATCACTAAGGATCAAATTTATCCGATCCCTAACATCGAGGAGCGCCTTGAGAAAGTTAGTAGCGCTCAGTTTATTTCCACCCTAGATCTTGTCAGGGGTTATTGGCAGGTTCCACTTACAGAAGAGGCTAGTAGGTATGCGGCGTTCATTTCACCAATGGGAACATTCCGTCCTAAAGTGTTGAGTTTTGGTTTGAAGAACGCGCCATACTGTTTTTCAAGTCTCATGGATAAAGTGTTGCGGGGACAGCAAGAATTCGCTTTACCGTATCTAGACGACGTAGCGATATTCTCCGCATCCTGGTCTGAGCATATGACACACTTGCGGGCAGTGCTAACCCGCCTGCGCGAAGCAGGCTTGACAGTAAAGGCTCCTAAGTGCCAGTTAGCACAGGCCGAGGTTGTCTACCTCGGTCACGTGATTGGTCAGGGTCGTCGCCGCCCCTCTGAAATAAAAGTGGCCGCTGTGCGAGACTTTCCGCAACCGCGCACAAAGACCGATATTCGGTCGTTCTTAGGTGTCGCCGGCTACTATCAGAGGTACATCCCTAGGTACTCTGATATCGCGGCTCCCCTGACGGATGCTCTAAGAAAGACAGAGCCTCAAACAGTCGTCTGGGACGAGACAAAGGAAAGAGCTTTTAGCGCCCTAAAGAGTGCCCTAACAAGCCAGCCTGTGCTACGATCGCCAGACTATACAAAAGGGTTCATTGTTCAGTGCGATGCTAGTGAGCGAGGCATGGGCGTTGTACTGTGCCAACGGGAAAATGGAGAAGTAGAACACCCCGTCCTGTATGCTAGTCGTAAGCTGACCAGTCGTGAGCAGGCGTATAGCGCCACCGAGAAAGAGTGTGCATGTCTCGTGTGGGCCGTTCAGAAATTGTCATGCTATCTAGCCGGCTCGAGGTTTATCATTGAGACAGATCACTGCCCTCTCCAATGGCTGCAGACCATCTCTCCCAAAAATGGCCGCCTCCTGCGCTGGAGCCTCGCTTTACAACAATATTCCTTTGAGGTGCGTTACAAAAAGGGGAGTCTCAACGGTAACGCCGATGGCTTAAGTCGAAGCCCCTAACGTAGGAATCAGCCTCAAAATTGTTTGTTACTGATGTTTTTCTTCCTGAGGCAGGATTTTTTTTAACATATTGCTTTTGTTTAGTGTTTCAAAGTGATGATATGCTTTCTAGTGCAATTTTTCAATTTGTGGACGCGTTCTGAGTGATGCTAGACTACTGTAAGGAACTAGGCAGTGGTATAAAAAGGGGAAAGAGCCTGGCAGGGCTTAGTGAGGGTTGTGCCGTGCTTGCTGACTGAGCGGTTGAGTTTTCAGCGTAGTTCTAACGCTTGCCGGGAACGAGAACAAAAATGTGAACTCTCCCGAAGTCACTTTGCAGTGTCCCGTGCGAACCTGAACGAGAGAACGAGGCCTTCTCTGTGCGCTGCGCTCAAGAAACGTCAAGGGACGCCCGACTTCGGTTATGAGCATCATCGAGCGACATCCCTCCGGACAGCGGATGCAGTCCCCTGTCCATCGGGATCTCCTTTCCCCGGCGGGGCGGTCTGTTGCGTTTCGCCTGCGACACGTGGTTTTGCCGGCGCGACGGCGGCGGGGCGGCGGACATTTTGGCCCGATCGTCGTCACCGCAACACTCATCGCCAGGTGTTTCCAGGCGCGTCTGCGGCGATGCGACCGCCTAGGGATTTCGTTCCAGTCAGTGTGCCCGAAACAGGCGATGCCAAAGCAGGGATCTCCTTCCAGTTATTGGGCCCGAAACAGGCGATGCCAAAGCAGGGATCTCGTTCCAGTCATTGTGCCCGAAACAGGCGATGCCAAAGCAGGGACCATCTTCTCGTTACAGTCATTGTGTCCGACCGGCAGCGCCACGACAGTGTGCTGCGCAGCGCCACGACCAGGTGCTACGAGATCGTGCGCAGCGCCACGACATGGTGCTACGGCATCGCTACGACAGTGTGCGTCACCATTAGCCCATTGTACATTCACGTGCTCGTCTTTTGAGGGGTTCCTTCTTGCCCTCAACTGCGAGAGTATAAAAACAGCTGCCCCCGGACGCCAGAGGAGGGCTCCGATTTCTTCCGTTGAGTGAAGTGCTCTCCCGTCTCTCTACTTCGGTCAAACCTGACCGCCAACTCTTTGCGATGTTAAAATAAACAAGTTGTTTCGTTGTTACCTGTCGACTCATGCTTTGCCGGGACCTTCGGATGCTTCGAGTTGTACCCCAGGCCGCCAGGCCAACGCTACCCTTGGGGCTTGCGACCCAGGTACAACCACGGCCGTCAGCGCCGAGTTCCCAACAGATCGTACCAGCAGTCCGATCCAAACAGCGCCCACTGCCCTTTTGTAGGTCTCCCATTTGCCTGTGAATAGATCAGTCGTAAGTCAGGCATCTTCCCTGTGCATTTGTGCCTCCGGCGATTTCCTAGCTTAGCCTGTTGACTGCTGCGCTCATTAAGGTGTCAACCGGTCCAACAAACAACCCTTAGGAACTTCCATTTGTGCGTAGTTGCAGACTTTCGAAGCTGTTTGATCGCTAGCTTTTCCACGAACTATATAAATTGTCAAATTATTTGTTTGATGATGCCACGACGCGAAACGAACGCATTAATGTAATAAAGCATTCTGGCAAAAATGCGCGCACATTCTATTGAATAATAAAGAAGAATAATGGCATTGTATTTGTCAAACTCATGTGGTGGTATCTTGAGGGCCTTATGCACTCAAGATAGCTGAAACTTCGGAACGCATTGTGTCTTTGTTGCACGTTGTTGTGCTCTACGAAAAACGCATATTTTCGGGGTTTGTCGTTAGAATACGAAATGACGAGACATTTAATGCATCTAATAGCAAACGGGTCGATTTACCTCTTACAATAAATTGCCGTTTTAGTTGTCGCTCAGAGTCAAATATGGCATGCTCTCAAACACCAACTTGTAGTTTTTCAAGCGACCAAATTATACTTTTGTTAGTAGAAGGCCTGTTTGGGCCAGTTGGTTTTCCATGTTAGACTGTGTGGTACAGAGCTGAGCGGGGCAGGGGACACAGGAAGAAACGAGGACAAGCACTTACTGTCAAATGAAATTTTATTGCCTGATATAAGGTGTTATGTAGGAAAAAGAGAGGGATAACGACACAAAGATATGTATGTAAAAACAAACAATAACGATCAAATAAAATCAAGAAGAAAGAAATTACAAAGATGCCGTCACCGCTCACTGTTCGCGCTGCCATTGTCTAAGAATGCCATCTCCCTTCGTTATGAGGCCAGGGATGGCTTACTTATGCACAGGCATTCTTCACGTGCCATGACAGCCGATTCAACTATGATGCGCGTTAGATCATCGCTGTGTGTGAAGATAACTTTTGTTTTTCCAAACAGAGGGGCGCAACCGCATGCGCTACAATGCAGGGCTGAGAAACCTTCCTTTCCATTCTTAACATTATTCGCATGTTCACGCAGACGATAGTTTCGACACCTGCATGTCTGACCTACGTAGCATGCGCCGCATTTCAAGGGGCTCTGTACACAACCACCTGCACAGAATGCACGTAACGGTTGCGGTGCCTGACTTCACACTGGGCTTTTTTGCTTCTTGATAGGAATTGTTTTTCCTTGATATCGAACAAAGCTTGTGCGCGGCGCTTTGCCTCGTTTTTTCATGTGTCCCCTATCCCGCTACGCACTATACCACAAAGTCTAAAATTTGTTTGTAGAGCTATCTCCTGTCTTAAACTTACGATATTGCTTTTATGTTCTTACATTTTAACTTAGGATGACATGTTCGATAATTTTTCAAGGCAGAAAGCGAGATTTTGTTCCTTTTTTAGAGATATGCGCTCTTTCAGTGCGCATCTTCGCGCAGTTTAAGTAGTCGATCTGTAGCCGCCCTGACGCACATTGAGAAGCTGAAAGGCTTGCGCTAATGCGAACGCGCTATCGACAGCGCAGCTCGCGCACGAAGCCTGCCATCGAGCATATTACTTAATAATATAGGCGCTGATGCGTGGTACCGACTTGCGTTAGCTGCATGCTGCTGGATGTTTCCGGTAAAGGGAGGAAAACTGATAGAAGTGTGGTGGATTGGTCATTCGTGTCCACGTCTCACGATACCTAAATGTCTCTCTTGCCCTCTCCCCTAGAAGAGCAAACTAAAGAGAACGAGGGGCCTTACTTAACGAGATAAAGTATATAATAACGAGGTTAACCGGGCTATATCTACAGTCGGCGACCCTGTACTGGTGAAGGGGGTAAGGGGCACGAAAGACGAATGAAAAGAAGGAAACAAGGAGAAATTTAAAGCACACCAGGTAGTTGCTTTTATGCAAAGCGACATTGAACTGCGTTCTTTGTGTATATGGCGCAGTCAAAGTTGTACGTAGAAGCTCAAGCTCATCGTCATTATCCCCGTCTTTACCGCTTGTGGGATGGCTACTTGTTGTGCGTTTGTTTCAGATGCATACGTGCAGTGAACACCGATTGAAAGGCGATACTTGAGAGCGCGTGGCTAGTACCGCCGTTTTCTGGCGCCCCCCGGTCGGCGCTGGGTGATACAGCTGTGTGACCGGATGCAGTCACAATGCGTCACAAAAGCTCTCGCTTTCCTCGTATGCCACGATCATCAGCTCGGTGTCTCCAGCGCTCAGAGTCGGTGCAAAAAGACGCCATCAGCTATGCGCTCCGAGTGTCGTGTTTCAACCTCTGAGCACCGTACCTATATATAAGCGCAAGTTTTATAGTTCTGTTGATGTATTTCATACCCAATTTCTCTGCACGGGTAATCATAATACCAGAGCCTGAGAACCGGCGCACGGATATGAGATACTATTGCGGGAATACGAGATCAAATGGGAAATGCAGGAAATCTAATCAGAATCGCTATATGTCTGCGTTGCGCTGAACGGCACTTTCCTACCGAAAAAAAAAAAAAGACTCAACGCGAACGCCATAACGCGCGAACTGTAGGAAGAACTGAAAGTTAGGCGTTATTCTATGAGTTATGCAACTAGCGCGCGGAAGTAAAAGGAAGGTACGGGTCACGCGTGCGCAAGTTGTAGGTGCCTCGCATTTGCTTAAAAGTGAAGAAGTCTTAAGCTTACGTATGTAAGATCACTGCAAGAAGAGACGAAAATCTTCCTCGAGACTTATTTATACGAATGTCAAAGCGTAAAAGATATATATGTTCAAAATTCGCGTTTGGTTTATCGCACATAGCGTTTTTGTTATGCGACACCAATTTTCGGCAAACCTTTTAACGTAATCGATATGGTTGCGTTTCAGTTTCCAACGGAAAAAGCGAATATGCGGCGGCCCCCGTATTCTCTCCCCTCGCCCTTTTCTCGCTGTCACACCTTCGCCACACACTCGAAAGTAAAATGCAGCGCATCGTTCGTTTTGCTTTCTTTCTATTACTCAGGGTAAGAGCGGATGCACGTGTAGCGTGACATATCGGAGCACACGTTTTCAAGTTTGAAGAGAATGAGCATTCTTTTTTAGCCGCAAATGAGAGAACTTTACCCAGAGTTGACAGTTCACTTCGTCTCCTATTAATGAGTTGCATTTTTCTTTACCTCCGGTACTCGACTTTTCGTGCTGCGTCGCCAGGAACTGCTGTTACGCTTTTTTCTTTCTAATTAAACGAGGTGAATATGATATCAGCCCACATCGTCCATATTTCTAGCTTTCATCGTCCATATTTGCATCGTCCATATTTCTAGCTTTCAAGAAGACCGGAGAAATAAACTACGCGAGTGAACTGCGTGCCTAATTAACAGTTCCGGAGACATTTTTCGAATGCTTCTCCCGGCGCGCCCACCTCTGCGCGTCCGTTCATTTTTCTTTTTGAAGCTCTCGTGTTCACGTCGTTTTGCAAGCTGCACGGCTGGCAGCTTGCCGCAAGGAACAAAGCAAACAATAAACGCCGCAGCCTTGCGAGACCCGAAAGACAGCAGCGCGCCGCATCCAATGGACTAGTTTATCTCGTGCTCACCGCAGCCAGTGCGCGTATGCTGCCTGTTTTCATACAAGCAAAAAAAAAAAAGTATAGGGGGACTTAAAAAGAAGGAAACTGCGATGGCAGAGTTTAAAGTACATTGCTGGCGTCGCCGGAAGTTTATTATCGCTTTTGAGAGTCGAAAAAGACTCATTTGTTCGAAGCTATAGCCCGAGGTTTTGTGCGCCAGGCGCAAATTACTGGGACGCGCCAGTTTCTCTTGCTGAAAAGAAAACGAACGAAGAGCGCCGCCCACCCCTAGGACCGTCCTCTGCACTGACGTTAATGAATGGCTTTCAGAGTCGCGACGAATTGCTAAAAACTTTGCGTGTTTCGTTCCCACAGTCAACCCGCTGCAAGTTGGTTCGAGCTCTCTCTCTCTTTCTCTCTCTCTCTCTCTCTCCCTCGCTCCCGTTACGCTCAATATTTCAGCACAGACATTTTCCCGTCAGACAGCGGTGCCTTTGCATCGCTTATTCCTTTTCCGATGGCATTCGCTCTCGTCTCTCGATGTTTTCGGAGCTGTCGCCAGGAGCATCAATAAAAATGCCTCTTCCATCCGATCTCTTCCTGTTCCTGCTTAGCGTGTCGCATTTACGAGTCGCGTTATCGGCTCCTTTCAACGAGGAGGCCGTCATTAGAGAGCAGCGTTGCAGCGTGTACGTTTTACTTCGCAGTTTGAAACCATCTGAAGGCAATTGCATTAGATCTAACCTAACTGAATTAAATTGTCGCAGCACAGCATATTTCAGCACGAGGAAGTGGTAAAGACGCGCAACGTTTTCACGGATAAGTGGGTTAGGAGGATATGCCTTGATCGATGTGGGACTGGGTTGTGAGAAATATGGGCAGGCTCAGGTCATTATCCTCGTCGCGACAGCGCAAGGACATCACATGTCTCAATAGCACTGTAGAGATATAGAGAAGTTCTCTCATGAAAGGTTTGCCTGGCAGCACGCTTAGCATGTTACTTCAAGTGAATGCGATAAGCGGTACACGCGAGGCATACGACGCTTCACGCGTAACACAACATGCATAATTAAAGCATCTCGTTGAAAACGTTGTCCAGCAGAAAGTTAAAAGCGACTGGAGTGCGTGGCCATCACTGGGCGGCATCGTCTTGTGATAACCATCGGTGTTAGATCTCCTAATTGCGATCGCATGATCTTGGAAATCGACCTCGCTGATCGGACAGTTGTGCTTTTTTATCATCAGATGTAAGTTCAAGTTCAAGTTTATTTATCAACGATGTCCGTTTTACAAAGAATGGTATACAAAATTAGTACTACGCAGGGAGCCCTAAAGTTAGAAACTGTCAGGGGGACTTCCATACATGAAGAAAAGGAAAAAAAAAAAGAGGTATAGATCAAGCATTGGTTATAGTGACCTTACAGTCTATTTGAAAAAAAAATAACGAACAGTGCGAAAAACAAGAAGATATAAAGCTGTTTAATAAGAGAAAAAATTGCAAACAAGACTTCTGTAATGAACAAGCAATGCAAGTTTACAATACAATGAAACTAGGAGTAATATAACATGTAGTATTATAGCTAAGTCAATTATTATTACAGTCACAAAAGTCACTAGTTAGGATGAAGAGAGTTGCTGCATAACATATTTCTTAACTTGGTTCTTGAATATATGCTCTGTCGGGGATGATTTAATGGTATGTGGAATAGAATTCCACAGTTTGATTCCCGCAAATGTGTTAGTGACGTTACCATAGTTTGTGCGCACTTTAGGTAAAAGACGATTATCAAGTTGAGAGAACCAAGTAACGTTAGTATTTTAAGAAGCTTCAATAACAAAGCCATCTAGTGTAGGAGTTGTTCGCATCATGGACGATGCTGCGTACATTATATATGTACGATCAGCGCCATTCCTAGCATCTACGAATGTAACTAAGAGCAACCAAAATGGGTATTCAAATGAAGTCATTTAGTTCAAAGATGTGCCAGATCATGTTATAGTAAGCAATAACTTTTACTCTAGGGTCAATCAAAGCATAATACTGGTAGGTCATGTTATTGGGTCTTTAGCACTGTAACTGCTTAGCGCAATAGAATATTAACTCGGAGCTACGGAGTCCGTCCTTCTCCTAACCGCACAAGAAATTGCACAATATGTTAATAAGCTTTGAAAATTAGGTCATGTAAGTTGCGCCGTTAACTTTAGTCACTTTAATCGTACCAGCTTTTCAGTTTTATCCAGTTTGTAACTTTACAGTTTCTGCTTACAGTTTCTGCTTCGCAGTTTCAAGCTGTCCGACTAATTCTGTGCAGGAGCATGGCTGTGAATCATGTCCATACTGCGATGATTGGCTCAGCTTTTTGAATGCCCCCTGTCATCACGACACTGTCTTGCTTCTTCCGCACACGACGTTATTCGCCTGGACCGCGAGACATTTGTGCTTGGAGACCACAAATGCTGTTATATTGTATACGTTTATCTCAATAACATGTAAATGTTTCAGAAAACGGAAGCCAGATGTCTCGATATTTGTTCTTGGTGTGTGAGGTCACTTAGCCGGTTCGTTCGTGCTTTCTGACGATGTTTTCATAAGGTAAACATCCGAAGTGGCTGGTCGGGTGTTTTCCAAGTATTACTATACTGAACTTGAAGTTATGTTCCATGTTCCTTTAATGAGCGCAAGAGTGATATTCACATTTGTGGAGAGGATAAAACTGCCTGGACAATTGAAAATTGGCAATCTGCTCTGCTGCGGCACGCTTTTATTTATGCTTAGGGTACCAGAAAGTTGGCGAAACTACATTTTTCGATGGGCGGATTCTGCGGTCAAAGCGTGCCAAGGTGCTGAAGTTTCATCACGGGGCTCTGGCACTTAAACCTTCTTCTCTTAGCCTCTCATTGGCGCGACGTTCTTAGCTTGCAACAGTGGCCTACAAAAAAATGAAGGTCGTTCGTACATCACGATTCAGTGCATGCAATATCTAGTTGGTTTAGTTTTTTTTTCGCACAGAATTAAAAGTGAAATGCTCTAAATTCCCTGCACACTGTCAGGCTTCGCCCCGCTACATATCCAGCCGCGTTTGGCACACGAAAGGAACTCGGCAGTCAAACAGGCAACTGAGAGAAAGTAGGTTCGTGGCTCGTGATGGCTGATGTTTCGTTTTAACAAACTGCTACAGTGCTCTTGTTTGTATTCAATAGCAGAAGGCCTACAATGGAGGCCACTTCACCTCGAAATTTAACGCCCGAAAGATAAAGGAAGGCACCCAGAACGTAATCATTGCCATTATTATTATTATTATTATTATTATTATTATTATTATTATTATTATTATTATTATTATTATTATTATTATTATTATTATTTGTAGTAGTAGAATGGGGGGTAGTTCGATTGGTCACATTCTGGACAGACGAAACGTAGAAAAATAGAGTAACTAAGATATTTTCTACGTCAGTGACTCAGAGCAACATATTTCTAACGCAACAGAGGGGAACAGTTTATGGCTCGAGCCCAGATTATTCTTTTATAGCGTATGTATCTTGAAAAATTAATGCGGTAGTAGCCTTTGTCATGGCATTCAGCGCTGCCGCCAAAGCTACGACAGGGTGCCCCCAGAGGCAATTAACACTTGCTAGGCAAAACGAAGAATGAGTAATACATAAAAAAAGGTAAGTACATACTGCGTTATGACACTCACGAGATATAGGGAGCAGGCTACATACGGAGCGTATATAGCTTGTATTTACATTCCCACCCGTCGCGGGGCCGCAGTAGCTCCGGCTTTTGGCTGCAGAGGTTACGGGTGCGATTCGCGGTCGCATTTCGATGGGGGCGAAATGCAAAAGAAGAAAAAAAGAAACCTTCGTGCACCTATATTTAGGCGCGCGCTGCAGAGCCCCAGGTGGTCAAAATGAATCCGAATCCCTCCACTGCGGCGTCGCTCATAGAGCGACTGTACAGTTTCGCGGGGCGTTAAACCCCACAATTCAATAGCAGCTCCAACTTGCATTTCCGTCACTTCCGTCAGCTGTCGAATGATCGCGATGCCACACTTCCTTTAAGCTAATGTCCGGAAGCCTGTTCTGTGCGTGCCCGCCTCGGTGATCCACCTCTCCCGACTCGAAGCGCCTGCACTTATAGAAGTGCGGGCACCGTGTAGGTGGCGTCGCGCGCGCACCAGTGCCGTCGCTGTTTGCGCGGCGTGTGCCTTTCGAGCGCTGCTGAACTGTGAGCGGAGAGGGGGAGCAGGTCGTTTGTTACCTGTCAAGGTTTTTAAAGCCGGCGGGACCCCCACTAATTGCGCGCTGCCGTCGCCGCATGTGCTCGCTGCGAGAGGAGACCACCCTGCCTAAGAGGGCCCCCCTCCCGGCTTCCCTTTCTTCCTCGCCCGTTCCTTTATTTCTTCCCCCCCCCCTTTTTTTTTGTTTGGCGACTAATTAAAGTGCGCAGCGCTCGCGCGTCGAGAACAATGCGGCGCTTGCTTGTCGCACCGATCCCCTGCAGCTCGGTGGTGTGTGTGCGGCAACCCTTTGGCCGCCGCCCCTTCCGAAGGCGCGTCGTCGGCCTCGGCTCTCCGCCATTGTTAGAACTCCGATGTTCTCTGTTTGTTCCGTTGGGTTCTGTTGGCTGCGCGTGTCCTTGTTGCTAGTCCCGTTTAGACGGCAGTGCGTGTGCGCGCATGCGAGAAACAAAGTTGGAAAGTAACACGTCCACTGTCCCATGTTGTTGGAGGCTATATCATGCTTGTACGGTACTTATATCAGACCGCAGGTTTTCTTTTTGTTGGTAAATATAAATGCACAATAATGACAATATATGCTTTCCCCAGAAACTCCCTGAAACATCTCAGACTAGAATAACGAAAGAAAGAGCGATAAAGAAAGAACTCCGTACGCACTAGACACACGAACACAACTGACCAGCACACACTTTGTGCTAGCAAATATTTTTCTTGAACTGGAGACGTATTATAGGCTAGTTGCATTGGTGTTACTGTGGAGATAGGAAGGAAGGAAAACAAGAGGTGAACGGCAGAGAGGTTAACCAGATTAAGTGTCCGGTTGTATACTCTGCACAGGGGGATGGGGTAAACTGTGGAGGTAAAAGCTCGCTGAAGAGGAGCGGATGGTGGTTGTAGAGCACCCCAGAAATTGTATTTCTGTGTGACGAGAACAAGATACGGACACGCAGCAAGCCTCTCTAAATCATCTGTAAATTACCACATAATGGCTTCTTGTTGTGGCGTAATTTGTACATTCCTAACTTTTGTCAACCTTTATGTCGCCTTTTTGTTCGTCTGACAGTTTTCTCCTATAGCATTTGTACATGTTTGTGCGTAATCGTATTTCTGAAGTAGTTCTCGTATTTTTCATTTGCTGTAAAAAATGAATCTTTCATATTATACTGAGATGGTGTCTTAGAGCAAAATTCTTCCCATACCCGGGCCAGTATAATCTATAGTGCTCTTTATTTCATATTTGCTTTTTTTTATTTCGTTCCTATATTTTACGTATCCTTGTCTATTGTTGGTGCTTGCACTCTATGGAATCTACTGTTTCTAATTAGGTAGTTAAATATTAATCAGTGACTGAATCTACCGTCAGCGCCTGAAGTTTAGTGGGGTGCACATTCTCCGAAAGAAACAAACAAGCTTACTTTTCCCGTAGTGTCACTCGCCCATACTATGGGACAGCCATGATGCGCTTTGAAATGCACAGCACACCTACAAGCTGCGTGTCAAACCCAGCGACATGCCTAGGATTTCTGGAAGGTAATCGCTTTCGTAGAACCCGCCTTCCGTAACGTTTGGACATTTGTAGTACGCATACGCAAATATAGCAGTATTGTACAATATAGGCCGAAGGTTGACGTATTTTTTTACAGCGAAAGCTGTATATGACTAACTTTCCGTAGCGTTTTCGGCGTCCGGCATCAGAAAGAAATCAACATGTGGGCCTATCCTGGTGATAGTGTAGAAATGGTCCAAGCTCAATGACACATGCCCCGGTGGGCTCGGGAACGTGCAATGGGCCCTTGAACTATACTTGTCACACGTGGGACCCAAAGAGGTCCCAGGCACACGGGTAAGAACAGATGTTTTCGAAAAAATGTTTCGTACAATTTTTTCAAACTAGGACTTAAAAATTATCGGCGCCAGCCGCGCAAACGCGCTAGTGCCACTGCTCGCGCGTTCGTCCTCGTCTTCCGCAGCTGGCTACGTTGCGCAAAAAAACTATCATCATCAGCAATGGCTCGAGCGTCGTCGTCTTCCACAGCTGGCTCCGTGGCCGCTCGTCATTCCAGCGTAGAATTCACTTCTTTATCGTCGCAATTGGGAGGCCGCGTCACACCGCGCGGTGTGAGCCATTCAACAGCTGCGTGTCGGAACTACATGAACGGCAGAATAGGACGCAGAGCGCTTCACAACCTCCGCTCTTGTAGGGTTAACAACAAAGTAAGGCATACAATTTTCTGGGTAACGGGACACCCTGGAGTAGAAGGGAACCTAAGGGCGGACAAGGCAGCTCAAGAGCACACAAACCGAGCGGCCACAAACACCGACCCCGAGAAACCCATACCAGTCAACCAAAGCTACTCAGACATTCTGAATTATTATAAGGGGGTCTGAATCAAATACCTTCCACCCCACAACAGCCTAAATCAGCATGAAGCAGCCTCTTGGAGGCTGCAAACAGGAACATACCCAAATCTAAACACACTAAGCAAGATGTTTCCCACCCAGTATAGAGACATTTGCCCCTGGTGCGGCGCCATGCCCACCTTATATCACATTACAATCAACAATTCCTTCAAATAAAAGACCCGAGTGCGGAGCAGTGGGAGAGGGTGCTCTCCAGCAGCGACCCGAAAGTGCAGCATGGACTAGTAAGGCACGCTCACCGAGTAGCCACCCTCAGTATAGTGCCCTGGAATAGGGGCGTCGGCCCTGCGCAGATGGGGAAGAAGACCGTGAAGACGGCCGACCACATCTGCTACCGCTAATTTCTAACCAATTAGAGCAAATAAAGTTTTTCCTCCTCCTCCTCCCGCGATGCTGACCGAAAACGACGATCACGAGCCCGGGCACCTCGGAAAGAGCAACGACGCCAGGCTCGCAACACAAAGATGACAACCATTCCACTCTGTGAAGACGGAATGGCTGCCAAAGCAATTTGCTTTTCGTTGGAGAGCTTTGACTGTCGTCATCTTTCGCTGCCATTCCATCTTCACAGAGTGGAATGGTTCTCATTCTTTTTATTCAGGTTCAAGCTTTTTTTTAAACGTGGTGACACAAATCACTTACGCTTTCAAAAAGGTTTTCTTTTTCTTAGACATGCATAGTGCAAAAACGTAATCACTAGATAATAAAAATGACAAAAAAAAAATGAAACGCTGACGAATCGCTTGAATTGCATGTGCAGTGAATGCCCATTCCGGATGCTTTTCATTCTTATCTTTGTAATTATTCGTTCTGCGCGACCCAAGTTCTACTCGGCCAAGCGGCTGATCAACGAGCGGCGAGCCGCAATGTCTACCCGGAGCGACAGCGAATTTTTCCCACGAATAATTGAACAGGGCCCGCGGGCACTTGCGAGCCTTGGACTTGTCCTTACAGCGCCTCTCGTGTCGTGTCCGCGAGGGTCTGTTATTTCCCCGGAATGAGCTCTTTGTATGCGAGCTTTCCGAGGACCGGCTTTCAGCACTGCGTAGCTCTTTTCGTGGATCAGTTTCGATGCATATGTTTAAGTCGCTTGCTTGCACGCAACGTATACGCACGCGTCGAAATTACAGCTTCTGCTGTTGTTTGCTAGGTGCAAAAAGATCGAAAAAGTTGGCTGCGACAGATCCGGGAGATTGCAGGTAGCACTTTAGGCCGACACTGGAAATTTATAAGCACCAAAGCCAAATCATAAACAGTTGTCAGTCACGCATGTAAACCGAGCGAGCAACACTATCTATAAACAGCGAACGCTGCTGGACGTGTGACAGCAGTGTGACACGCCGTACGGCAACGTTTCTCACACGTACAATTTAGCGTACAAAATAGCGTGACTTCAATTCTACGATGCCCAGCATATCCATTTCGCTGTGGGAAGTTTGACACCTCAGAATTCTAATTTAAGCTCGAGAAGCATACCGCAAAGTACAGAGTAGCGTATTTGATATGCTGGAGTGAGTTTTCGGCTGTGGATACTTCAGAAAATCAATTCTTGAATAATTACTATACTAATTAAATTTGACTCTATTGCATTTCTTCCGTACTTATTTTGCAAATGTACTCTCCATGGTGAGACATAGGGTGAGCAAGCTCTAATTTTCTTTTACGCTTGATGGTGTTTGTGTTTTGTGGCGTTAAACAGAATAGCTGATACACGCTTTTTCCGTTTTTCAGAACTCCAATACTTCTACAGGCGTGCAGCCGCGTCCTCTATTATTATATTAGACTTCTTATTCCAATCAAGCGGTCGCCGTTTGCTCTTAATGGTGCACTGTGATATCCAGTTAAGCACGGCGTCCTCAAAAGTGCACCGTTGTGATAACGAACATCGTGTTTACGCCTGCGTGCGTGCTAGATAAGGTTGCGAACGTTTTAAATGGCTTATGCTGTCGACGAGAAAAATTGATGGGTAACAAAATAGCGATAGCGCTGACTTCTGGCAGCGACTAAATGTCTGTTCGTATGGCTGCAGACTGTCCAGGCGGCGACCTTGGAATGTTTACTTATTCATTGTCCTCTGGAAAGCGTAACCGTCGCTGAAAGAAAGCTTGGGATGCCGTAGGCACGTCGCCAAAAAGCTCTTCCTGGTGAGGCAACCGCGTAACGGCGGCGGGGAAGCCCTTTCTCCTGCTTTCAAATTGTCGCGGTGATAGAGAGAGAGAGAGAGAGAGAGACAGCAAGGAGAGGAAAGGCATGGAAGTAAACCAGACGATCGAGTACCTGATTTGCTACCCTGCACTGGTGGTAAGGGACAAGGGGAAATAGAAAGAGGAAAAGACGTAACTGCGTGCACACGATAATATGCACATGATTACAAACGGTCAGTGAAGCCAGCGCATTTCAAACGTTCCAGCAGCGCATAAATAGCTTTCTGTCCCGGCGATGAATGTGGTCCTTAATGCAATCATTTTCGTCGTATGGCTGAGGATGGTGCACAGTAAGTGATCGGTGGTGCTTTATTCTTTTCGCAAATTGGAGAGGCGCACGTTGGTTTTTTGATCATTTGAATACGGTAAGAATAGGCGCACGTAAATGCAACTTGCCATACACGGTAGAGCAATATTGCTTCGCAGCGGAAGAGCCTTGTTGGCACTTGAGGAAAACGTGTGTTTATAAAGCTATGGGTACACAAGACCTCATTCACTGAGAAAATATTGAATGTATTTGATCCGAAACATTCATTTCTAAGAAAAATTAAACGGTAGCTTCGAATGCGAACATGGAGGAAATTCCAAAACCCAGGCTGATACGCAGCTGGTCGAGTAGGCTACGAAAAAAACTTTATGCGCTAATAGTAGGACGTCAGCCTTTTAATGCAGCTGACTCGTCAATTACAGTGAGAGCATTTGTTGTACAGTTCGCCGAGAGAATATAGCACATCTCGTTATGTTCGCGGTGTGGCTTCGAAAATTTCTGTTAAGACTGTAGACGTTTGTGTAGACAGTACAGCTTTGTTGTGTTGTGCAATAACAACTCGATCTTCTTCTTTTTCTTCTTTTTATTGTTTCGTGGTGAATTATCCAAACTGCTGTGCTACAGTGAGTTCACTATTTTGTGCTAGGCGTACCGCCAGGCAGCCGTCTCTATGTATCTGCTAAGGAATCTCTCTTTCTCTCTCTCATAGTTGCACAGCATATTCTTGCGATCATGGGCCGCATCGTTAATCGATCACTTTGGGGATGCCACTTTCAACTTGCGTTGATTGGCTAAGACAACGAAAATGGATGTGACGAAACGAAATGAAACACTTGCACTTCGTGGTATTGTCGTGTCGCATAGTTCTCACGCTCAATGATATGGCGCCGTTCGCTCTAGCGATGCGTCGCGCAGGGAATTACGCCAAGCAGAAGTGAAAGTACCGACATACGCCATCGATCAGGAATATCGCCCCGGTATTGTTGGAGAAAAGCCTCTTCGGTTGTCATCATTATACGCACAATCGATTTTTCGTCCTCAACTTTATGTGCGATTGACATTCGGCAAACATTTAACGAACAATTATTTTCTGCTCAAGTTTCTGGCGACCTCCTATCGAACATTTGCAAATAGCAATAGTACCAGCACTCGCGTGCATTTGAATTGTCGCGTTATCTCTTATTTGGCACATTCAAATATTCTCTATGTGCCCCCCCCCTCCGTCCCTCCCTTTTCCGAGAACTCGTAACGTTCAGGAAAAAGGAAGTACTTTTTAGCAAGAGAGTCAACATTCATCAAGATAATGGGTATCAAACTGTTTTGATATTGGCTTCTTACGTAAGTTAAAGGCGCCTTTCTATAGCGCCTGAAATCAGCAATCTTTCCGTCGCATTTCAAGTACGCTGCTCCAATTTACAATACTCGCCGCTCACTGCACCGCGCTCCGGCGCCTCTTCGGGCGACCATTGAGGCTCGCGAACTCCAAGCTAATTAAACGTTGAATAGGCTCTGCGGTGTAAACGCAGCTCGTGCGCGTTATAGAATCGAGGTCAATCAAATGAGGCGCGCATGTAAGGCCATTTCACCGAAATTCGAAGCCCTCGAGTTTGGGCTCTCATTTGTTCGATTCCACATCGGCAGCTTTTGTCGTCAGAATTGCTTGCGTCGAATCTAGGACTTTGAATGCCCTTTAGTCTTGTGCATCCGCTTCCCCGGCTACGCGTAACCGTTGCCCAATGCGGCTGAGCCACACGAGTTTCTATTAAGCGGCACGCGAAACGCGTTCGTATCTTTTGAATGCAGCGCATGCCGCACCACCACAACTCCTCCGGCCGGTTTTCCCAGCGCTATACAGTAGCAGAACGAACTCGCTGCTGCGAGCGAACGCAATCGGCGCGACTGCAAGCTTTCCGCGCAGTTCCAGTAGCCATGCGACCTCGGCCGACGTGATGACGACATGGACTTCAAGGCTGTGCTAATCGTTTCACGCCGTCGTTGTCGCATCATCTGCGGTTTACACCGCACTCAGTGCTGCTAGACTCTGGTGTCGAGTAACGCCTACAACGTTTTTAGTATATCGCTTATAAAAAAACGTGCGCAGCTTTCACTAGTGGTGCAAGGCTGCAGACAACAGCGGAGCTTGCGATCACCTAGCTTTTGCGTGGCTTGCTTAAGTTGTTTGTAGGTTTTGCGAGGATATGCTAGGTTTTTCTAAGTTGATGGCTTGGCTAAGTCGTTTCTAGGTTTTGCGAGGTTATGGTAGGCTTGACTAAGTTGTTTCTATGTTTTGCGAGGTTATGATAGGTTTTGCTAAGTTGTTGTCTCGGCGGGCTTGACGCTGGAACTTTTCGAGCAGTCGCAGGCCGGGGTCGCTTTCTCGGCGACGTCGAACGTTCAGGCGCCGACTCTCGCGTTCCCTGCACTGAAACTCGGTATCCTCGACTCGGCGTTGCCTCTTCTCAGCCGCAGCTTTGGCGCGGTGTTCCGGATCAGCTCGGCGGCGACGCATCGCTTCTCGCTTGGCAGTACGGCGTTCTTCCTGGTAAGCCGCTTCTTCGGGCCTCCGGACTTTCTTCGGTCTTCCCATGGCAGCAGACGTACGCACGGAGCGGAGGAGGCAAGAGGTGTGTCGCCGCGCCGGCTGTCCCAAACTTTTACTCGCATGTGACGTCACGACTCCTCCCTACGCGAGTGGAGCGGGGAGGTTACAGGGCTCGGTGCTCTCGCAGGTGGTTGCTAGGCAACGCGAGGCGGCGTGCAGCTCGGCTGAGTTTTCTGGTTACGCTCCAGGCCTGACCTAAACGTTTAAACAGCTCCGCTGTTAAAAGAAGATTGGTGTTGTAGGTGTAATTCTTAGATAACAGCACGTACTTCCATTGGTGACCACGTTGTCAATGTACATCTGTCTCCCATCGTGATTTGTAGTCGAATAACTCGGGCACACCGGTCTGCTGCCACTCTTTTCTTCAGCGCATGCGTCAGTACTCCACCGCTGACGCTCCTCCCGTCGTTGAACCAACGGCTGGCATGGATTCTTACGGCAATTGTTTCACCTAGCGTACCGTCTTCGCCTTAAAAAAAAAAGAAAATGTCGAAACTTACTTTCGGAACGTCCCTCGTATATGTAAACGCATGGCGTTGTATGCTATTACGATGAGCTACTGTGCAAAGCAAGTATAGCGATTCATGAAGATTGCAAGGAAGAGCTTTCATTGTGGTCTTCATGAATTGCTTTACTAAAAGTTGCTTAACGAACACAAAGGAGTTAGCTTCATATAGTTTTATAACGAAAGCGGGCGGCCCTGAAAGCAGCGTATGATGAGGCCCGTTAGACGCGGTTAAGAGACGTTTGAACGAAGGTCGCTACAAGACGCTGGCGCCCATGCGTTCCTCTAGATCTGGAAATGATATGAGCGGTATCCCGCTTATCACGTCGCGACTGCAGGGTGCGGCGTTTGATGACAGCGTGTGGCGCACGTCCTCGTTTTTTCTGCTGGCTTTTGGGCGTCGTTCTCGACATGCGATACGCTGTTCGAGCATGGGTTGTATCCGGTGGCACATTTTCCTTCAGAGACGAACCCGTTCGCAACGCACGTCTGGAAAACACACGAGCTTGATCGTGCAGTGAAATCGGTGTTGGCGGAGAGAATGTTACTTGAATGCTTTGCTTTCAATGTTATCCAGCTTCATTCGGAATATGCGAGGCTGTCGAAGATAAGCTTTCAGGAAGGTTGTAAATGAAGCCCTAGCACTTACGCAAGTTATGTCGTTTGATCTGTGTGTACATATAGGCGGGCATAATTTTGCGACGATTTTCGTCGGAGCAACATATCAACTGCACTTGCGCGTCGACGTGGGTTGTTGGTGCGCGGTAGTTCTCCGGCCGGTAATGGTCTTCACGATGGCATCGGGCCAACGATAAAATATTAACCGAAAATTCAGAAAATAGAAGGCACCTCATCGAATGTTGATCCTGAAAAATTGATTTCCCGGGCGCTCTTACATCCCCCCCCCCTTTTTTTTTTTGCTGGACATCGAGGGTGCACGAGCGTTATACAAGCAGCACTGCTTGACACGAGCCATCGCTTGCGGTGCGGTCCACGAGACAGTAATTCGCCAGCTGGAACAAGTTAAGCGAAGTTGGTGCCAAGAAGTCAAAGACGAGATGGGAAAATGCAAAATCTGTATACTTCTCTGTATGCGCGCTGTCGTTAGAAGTGCTTTTTGCGACTGATGCCGCACGCAGCAGTTGAGTTTTCCTTTATGTAACAATGCGGTAGCCATTGTTGCCGCCGCCTCGCACCTTGACCAAAAAGTACATTTTCAGGTATAAATAACACCAAAGTAGGATACGTTAAGGTTTGTTCTTTAACGGCCCTAGTATCTTAGTCGATATACGTATTTAGCCGCTATTGAGCTCGAGGTCGCATGTTCGAACCCCGGCGTGCGGAAAGTGCTTTCCGATGGAGGCGGGATGCATAAATCGAGCTTCAGCTGCTGACACCCAGATGGCGTTTCTTATAGTTTCTAAATTGCTTGAGAACCTTAAACTGAGTGATTCAATCAATTAATCAACCGATCGATTGATCGATTAATCTACTGTATACCTAGTCTTCAGTGAGTCACCTCGTCAACTGATTGACCTATTAATTGTGCACTTTCGTATTTGCGTCACAGCGTAATGGACGAAGAGATCGAAGGAAACCAGCTTCCCAGGAGCAGTATACGACCGAAATGCGAACCCCGAAGCATCCGCTTCTTTCCGCGAACAGCCGCACGCTGCCACCAACCGGCGGATGCGCGGCGGCCGGAGGGCGATCGGCGCTCCGTTGCGACACGCCACAGCTGACATTTGCTTATCGCCAAGCGGGCTGGAAGGAAACGCCGACTTTTGCGCGCGTCCGGTAAAAAGCTTGTTTACTGCCTCCTACGACGCGATCAGGCCCCCAATATAAGGGCAAAATATATGCCTGAAGCTTATAAGAAGTCATTGCGAGAATCCCGCATGATGCCATTTTCTCTGGCATAAGGATCGACTTCGACACCGCGATATAATCGAGGTTAGTAGTTAAATAATTGACGTGCCGCGCTAACCCGATGGTCCGCTGAGCACAAGGTCGCAGGTTCCATCACCAGCCGCGGCGACCGCATTCCTTGGGGTCCGCGCAACTGTTGCCAGGGTTGGCTTCCATATTTACAACACTACTGAATGCCTGGCCTTGAATGTTCGTGCGAAGTACGGGAGGCGTGCGTATTTCCGTACATATTGCAAGAGCGGATGCAGTCCCCCATAGTGCGAGTGCCTGCGCATGCTCGGGGCGTTCTCGTGCGATTCTTAGGTGGCGGGCCAGTTACAAGATCGCGTATCCCGACTTCTGCGCCATGCCCACCGGCCTGTCCGAGTCCCTGAGCGATGGTCAGGGGAACTGTGCGTGAAAAAAACTGCTAATGCGCTTGTAGGATGAAATCAGTTCTGTCTATTTCTTAGTGCACTACAAGGCAGCACTAGTGACTAATATAGGTCGGCTTATTGCGGTGAACGGCAACATTCGTATCAAATATAAAGCACTAAAGGTATTTAGAAATTATATGCTGTTTCTTGCAGTTTAGGAAATGGTGTTAGGACTAAGCAGAATTTAAAGGAGAAGCGAGTTATTTAGTGGGTAACCTATAGGAAAGCTTTCCCGGAAAATGCTCGCTCTCTTAGCCGGAACAATTGATAAGAAAACGGGGAAAGTAAGTGATTAATGCAATGCTGCACCTTGCGCAGCCTTGGAGCAAGGTCAAAGTTGTTATTTAGGTCAGCACTGTCATTACGTCCTATTTGTTCTTATTCATGGTCCCTGACTAATGCTTGGATTACCTCGGGAGGCGCAGTCTGTTGCAATACTTACTGAAACGCATCAGTTAATCCTGGGACTGCAGACAAGCGAGTGCTCTATCATGATGAGCGCCTGCACCGCGCATCGAGTGGTCAATTGCTTCTTAATTGTCTCATTCACCGCCCGTTTTCTCCCATGGGATCCCATCTGGTGCCAGCGCGCACCAACCTTTACTAAGGGCTCAGTATAAAAGTTGATTCTTTCTCTCTCTCTCTCGAATGGGAAAAATGGCGGCATTATTTATTAATATTGCTGGCATAACGTAACGTTAGCGTAACGCTGCTTCAGTTACACCTCCGCCTCCGAATTATATCACGAAACACGTATTCCACATTTATCTCACAATACCTGACAAACACAAGAAGTATGTTATGCCTGTTACGGCAATATTCCAATTGGCTCAGTCGCACATGTGCGAAAGATTACCAGGTTATCTTTAAGTATTCACAGACGCATCTGTAGACAGCGACGGTCAGGACGCTTCTACCGCTTTTTTTCTGATATTCGACTCGAGTACGACGTATATTTCATATATCCCATCCAGCGTCGTCAGCAAATCCGGAGCTAGCAGCCGTTAAGGTTGCACTGAAATACGTGCAAGAAGGGTTAGCCGCATCGAAGATTGCCATCTTTACGGACTCCCGCGCTGCGCTTAGAAGATAACAACGCAGTCAGGCTGATTGCCCAGTTGTGCGCCGCATTACTAACTCTGCCAAGAAAACCTCATCACATGGGGTGTCTCTCCTTGCCAAAAGGATACCTTCACACGTAGGGACGGCCTGAAATGAAGAAGCTGATCGGCTGGCTTGAACTTGCGCTCATAACGACTGTGTCTTCCCTGAAATTTTATGCAAGCTTGATGGCACTATAGTGTGCTGGTTCGTAAGCCATCTAGTCAAGCAGCATCCATACCAACGCGTCACAAGCTGAACGTTCCCGCCCTGTGTCCGCGGTCGAGGCTTGCCTCGTCGCGCTATAGAGCACAACTACTCATGCTGAGGGTTGACTGTATGAATGTTTATACCGGCAAGGACGTGGGGCCAGTCCATCGTGCACGTCTTGCAGTTGCTACGAGACACGTCAGCACCTGATAATGGAGTATCCCGCTTTCATTGCGCAGCGCACGTCGCTATAGTGAGGGACGTCGAGTGTCGTACACCCCCTTGGCGTGCGGTGTACGACACTCGACAAATGTTCGTTGTACGACACTCGACAAATGTTCGTACGCCATTGGTTATGCTTCTCGACGCGATCAGGCGCATCGCGCTCTGCTTACTTTTCTAAAAAGAAACTAACTTAGGTTCACGCTCGTAGCCCATTTCTGTTTTCGGGTGACGGGACCTCAGTCACTATTTCTTCTATTTCGACATTATTTAATGGCGTGACCTGCACTGGGGGGGGGGGGGGGGGGACCAGCCCTACTGTGTGTGACCTGTACTGTGTGGGTTGTGCTTAATTCTTTCAGATATGTCATCTTCCTCTTTGTTTGCTCTTCCCTCCCCTTCGATCTTCCATTTCTGTTTCTTTCTCCTCCTTTCTGAATAGTAGGCAGGCGTTGTGCCCCTTCCGGTGGCAGTTGTCAGCCTGCTCCTCGCTTTCCATTTCCTGTCTAATGTATATATGTTTTCAAAACGAGTAACAACAACACTACCTGAGGCGCACGTCAACCTTGGACAAACAACAAACGTTTGAATTTCAGGAAGGGAAGCTGTAAGACTCAGTTTACTTAGCTCTAACTACAGAGCACGGAGTTTACCGAAGTCTACAGAAGCAATTGCTGGATGTGGTGCATGAACTAATGTGCATACGCCGCCTGCACGTTTACTTTCTCGAACCCGAGAACACACATTATCTGTAAGACCCTGCCGACGTACTCTTCGACGACCGCTTTTGTTTAGCCGCGCTCTGCCCTCATCGCTGCTCGCTAGGGCTCCGTAACTTGCGTTGGGTCGCGCGCAAGCAACCGCGGAAAGAGACTTGCGTCGCCAGATTTCTGCCGAACCATTTGCGGAAGGGACGACCTCTATATCGCCTTTCATTAATAGCCGAGGCCACTGGACAACGTGGCCCGTTCTGTAGGCATTTGACACGCGCTGTTGTGCGCGCCGTACTTTCATGCGCACGCATACTGTGCTCCTTTTTTTCCCCGTCACGGTCCGCTCGTTCTCCGCGTGGCTGCGCACGACGCGTGCGTGCTTCGCCTGCCACGCGGAGTGGCGTTGTCGTGCCCCGACACAATTAGGGGATATTTCCAGCGTCAAGCGAGGCCTTCTCGAGACCAATTGGCGCCGTTATTATTGTTCTCCGGAGGGGGTACAACGCGGGCGCTGCCCCCCCCCCCCCACTTCGCGTGGTCCCCGTTGGGGGTCAAGGGGAGCGCGGCCGTCATGTGGCGACGTCGATCGCAGATAAGAGGAGGCGAGGCCTCTTTCGGCACCTACACTTGCAAATGTCTGCGTTGCAACTCGCCGCATGTCTCCTGTACACTCGCCTGCTGTGCATTAGTGGAACAGTGTTAGGCTGCTTCCGCATTGATGCAACTTTACTGTGCCGCCTCTGTTGAGGGATGGTTGAGAGAGAGAAAGCAATGAGAAGAACGGCAAGGAGGTCAACCATACGATTGTTCGGTTCGCTACCCTACACTGGAGGAAGGGAAATGGGGTATAGAAATGGGAAAAGGGGGTATAGAAAGAGGAAAGCGGGAGAGAATGAACATTGTGCGTGCACGCAGCAACGCGCCTTGAAATCAGTCAAGTCCAAACAAGTGCCCCGCCGATACATTGAGGAGGGATGGCTTTTACATATTTTTTACAATTGTATAAAGCACTATTCGTACGAGATATACGGTAGAGCATTCCGGCTCTCTCAAGCATGGGACTTAGCTGTGTGCGCGCGCTGGAGAGCATTCCAGCTCAAGCATTGCGCACATGTTTAGGCCTCCCACGATGCACGTCAGCCAATGGAACAATAGCGGAAGCTCGTGCTTTTCCTATTGGGGTATACTTGTTCTGCGAGCCTCTTCGAATGTACCTTCGCGTGTTGACCCGACACAGGCACCATCCTCTGTCATCGCTCCCTGCTACCTACCCAGGTTCCAGATTTCAAGCACTATATCGCGCCATCAAAGCGTTTTGCCTTCGCGATTTTCTCCCGCCTGTATTCCAAAAATACCCCCGTGGGTTCTGCCTAAACCTGCCGTTACATTGCAGATACCTGGAATTACTAAAAAGTCATCCGGTGCATCTATTGGCCTCAGGCAACTCACCCTGTAGCACATTTCTGCAAAGTACGAAGATACTGCACACGTGTATACCGATGGCTCTGTCACACCATATGCCTCCACTGCAGCCTTCGTCGTTCCACATATGATCATCGCTCGGCGGTTTAAACTAGACCATAGCTCAACATCAACTGCCGCAGAACTTGTTGCTATCCGGGAGGCACTTCGATTTCTCTCTGAGGAGCCTCCTCACGCATGGACGATATTGTGCGATTGCAAGCCAGCTCTTCAAACGATTGACTGTGTCCTCAGACGGGGCCCGTATTATTCCATGGCTATAGAAATTACAGAAAGCCTCGACCACGCAACTAGAAATGGCCACAGTGTCACCTTTCAGTGGATACCCTCACACTGTGGCCTGATCGGGAACGAACAGGCAGACGCTGAAGCGAAAACTGCTTTAGATGTTGCTTGTGAGGTACGCATTCCGTTCTCACGTACAGACACAAACACCCTCTACGTAAACCGCAACTCTACGTTAGAACACTGGACCCAACCAGATCGATGACACAAGCGATTACACAAATGGCACCAAGAAATGAAATTTCGTATGCCTCACAATCTCAAAAGAAGCCACACGAGCATGGTGCACCGGATTCGCCTTGGTGTCGCATTCACCAACCGTTATAGACATATGATAGGTGCCAGTGATACCACCCCAAACTGTGAATGCTGTGAGGTGCCAGAAACACTTGAACATATATTTTGTGTGTGTCCCGCCTACGCGCAAGAGCGACAGCAACGTGTCTCTTCCATTCCAGACCGCTATCGGACGAGTTTCTTTTAGGTCCTTGGCCTAATGCAAACAGCGCAGCCCTGGTAACAAGAGCCGCTATACCTTTCCTCCAAGCTACTGGGCTGGAGGCACGGTTTTAGAGAGGCCACAACTCTGTTAATTTGTATATAAGCATCTCTTCCTTATGCCATCATCATTCATCAGCCCTTTCCCTCCCCGTCCCTTTTCCCCAGTGTAGAGTAGCAGGCCAGAGCAAGTTATAGCTCAGGCCGACCTCTCTGCCTTTCTGTAAATAAATTTATCTCTCTCTATACTAGTTTATTTCTTATTAAAATTGTACACGCACGCGTATGTGACTTGTGCAATTCTGAATAGACAACCGAACTGGTCTTGTCGTCGTCGTTATATCGTCGAGCGCGACATTGTTCGGAGTTTGTTGAACGGGCTCCTCCTCCAATTGCGTCCTAAGGCTCTTGACAACCGTAGACGCAGCAGACCACATTACGAGAGGTGAAACATCGGTTTGATTTTCACCCCTCTGAACATTCCTGCTTAAGCGCTTTGATTCCTCAGACTACGGTTAACAGTTATTAATTATAAAGCTTCTCGTACGAAGCTCTATAATGAGTGGGGCGAGGAAGAATAGTAGGGAGGTCTACCAGATGCGCGTCCTATTTGCTACCTTACGCACGGTATTTGCTACCTTACGCAGTGCGAATACGTAGCGATGCCCGTCACGCCAACAATCGTTTAGTGAGGTCAGTAGGTTTCGTAAGCTGATGTAACGCGCTGTTGCATTTGGAGGCGATCCCACCGCTTGCAACCAGTTGTAAGAGTTGAGGAGGACTTCGGAATGAAAAACTTGGGAGGTTTATTTACAATATTTACATTACATTATTTACATTACAGAACGCTACTCTTACCCTGCTACATGGGTTGGAAACCTCATAGCGGACGTTTAAACGAATGACGGGACACGACGCCGTCTTGATGTTCCCGCGCTAGGTCCCCGTCCCATCATAGATTTTGACAGCGTTGGCTCGGAGCTATACCTTATCGATAATCGGTTTATTGATAACTATTGCATTGCATATTGAAGTATCCAAAGCGAGTTCTGAAAATTCTTCCGAAGCTATAATGACCCATGTACGAGAATGATGTCATATTGACTTACCGACGCAGAGGGTGCGCTAAATGAAAAGGGTTGTGCGAGGAATATTCTTATTTGTTTTGAGTACATATATACATTTGATAGGAAAGGGAAAGCTAGGAGCGGGCTGGCAACTGCCACCGGAAGGGGTACAACGCTTGCTATACTCTTCAGAAAAGAAGAGAAGGAAACATAGAAATGTTAGATAGGCAGGAGGGGAGGGAACAGGTTAAAAGAGCAATATGGCAAATCTAAAAGAATAAAGTAGAACGGACAGTACAGGTCACACACAGTAGCATACAGACAGGAGCGTACTATGTGAAATACAGACGCACTCGGAGGGGGGAGGGGGGGAAGCAGCGCTCAGCGCAGAGGCGTTACCGCGAAATTCAAGAACCGGCAACTTATCGCTTGTATTTCCTGTGGTAGCAATCAACGTTTTTTTCTCTGCCGAACGAACGAAAACAGTTTTGAAAGAGCAGTTAACCTGTTCGCTTAACTGATTTAGCTCTGCTTTTTTAGTGTCCCTGCATATTGACTTGGTCGCAGTGACCGCATCGCAGCCAGCGCCGCAGACGCGTCGCTGCAGAGGTTGGAACGCGCAGCCCGAAGCTGGCCGCGCGCGCGTGCTCGTGCGCAGCGGCCGCGCCTCTCTCTCTGTGGACGGCCACCAGGCGGATCGAGTCGCCATCGCCCGGGGCAGCCCCTCCGCTCCACCGCGTCGCACCTCGGGGCTTCCTGAGCTGCCAAGGTCGCGCACTTGTCTCTTGCATACAGAGGAGTTGCCGGCGGCCACGGTCGCTGTTGCGACTCGGCAAGCCTCGTCGCGGGGCATTTCGCTGTGGCCGCATGGCTTGGCCTTCGTGAAAGCGCAGAGCAGTATGGGACTGCTTCTTCGGCGTTCTCGGGTTCGATCTCAGCCGAATTTGTTAAAGCCGACAACAAGCACATAATTCACGTGACAAGCGAAGTACGCTGTGATCACAGCTGCTTGCGAGTGGACGCGACTGATTTTTATTTATTTCAATATACTGCAGGCCAATGTGGTGGCCCAAGCAGGTGTGGGTTACATCCAACATGAATGTTCAAAACAACAGACAACAAAAGGCAAGAAAGAAAAAAAGGAAAAAGAAAAAGAAAGTTTAAGAGAGAAGGTGACACTCCAACTCATCGAGAAAATTATTGGAACCAAAAATATCAGACGGCAATGAATTCCAATCTTCCACAGTTCTAGGAAAATAACTGAATTTGAAAGATTTTGATCGGGCAAAGATGGGGGTTAGTGCAAATTCATGGCCATGGCGTGTGCGTCGTGTTGTTAGGGGTTTTATACTGTCAGGAAGATCTATTTTTATGTTACCAAACATACAATTATAAAGAAATGAAAGGCGACTAAACTTTCTGCGGGCTTCTAGAGTAGAAATAGTTTAATTGCATTAGGTTGGATGGGGAATCAAGTCGACGATATTTGCCAAATATAAACCTAACAGCCTTTCTGTTAATACGTTGAAGTTGCATGATATCTTCCTTTAAATAAGGATCCCAAATGATAGAAGCATACTCAAGCTTAGAACGAACACAGGTATTGTAGGCTAAAAGCTTTGTTTGCGAAGGTGCGAATTTCAGCTTTCTTTTAAGGAACCATAACTTACGTAGTGCAGATGTGCAGATATCAGAAATGTGGGTTGACCAAGTTAAGTTGCTTGTGAGGGTGACACCTAAGTACTTATATTTGCCTACAATCGAGATACTATTGTTTCTAAGGCAATAACAGAACTGGCTAGGATTTAGTTTCCCGGTGATACGCAGTAGTACTGTTTCCTGAGTATTTAGTTGCATGCCCCATTTTTGACACCTGTCGTCAATAACATTCAGTGCATGTTGCAATTCAACGTGATCTCTGGGTGATACGATTTGTTTAAAAATGATACAGTCATCCGCAACACACGTACAGACACATTTTCGGGAATAACGTCAACCAAGTCATTAACAAAAATGAAAAACAAAAGTGGTCCCAACACTTCCTGTGGGACTCCAGACGAGACATGGCTGAATAAACGTACACTCGCCAATTGAAAAAATTCAACACACATATTGACGTTTCGGCGCCCAATACTGGTGCCGACGAGACATGGAGAATAGCAGATGATGAATCATTAATTACCACATACTGTTGTCTATTGTGAAGATAAGCCCAAATCCATTGAACTATTTTTCCTGGAAACCCCAAGCACTGTAATTTGTACAACAATTTCCCATGTGGCACCGGTCACTGATGTATCAATGAGTGCTGGTGATTAGTGCAAAACATAAATATTTAAGCTCCTCAAGTCAATTTCAGAGGTAATTTAACAGGAACGCCGTGTCTGTAACTACGGCACTAAAGGAACACGGTTAGTTTATTGTTCATGAGCTCGTGCAAAGGTAGACCGAGATGCGACGAACAAGTATCAACATGTTCAGCATTTTCGTATGTAATTTCGGGCGCTGCCATCCGCCGCGATGGCTTAGCGGCTCTGGCGCCGTGCTGCTAAGCACGAGGTTGCCGGTTCGATTCCCTGCCGCGCGGCCGCGCCTTTCTGGGGGCGGAGGGAGGAGGAGGAGGAGGAAATGAAGAGAGAAGGCAGGGATGTTGACCAGGAATGGGCCTGGTTGGCTACCCTACCCTGGGGGAGGGGAAAGAGGGAATAGAAAGATAAGATAAAGAGAGGGAGGGGAGCGGAGGGGCAGGAAAGCCGCGGTGAGCGCGCGCACGCACGCAGAGGGCCTGAGCGAGTCAAAAGCGTTCACATAGGCCAGTCAAATTGCCAAAGCGCCCGTGTGCTATGACTATGGCGTGCCGCATAAGCTTATTGTGATTTTGGCCTGTAACACTCCCGCATTAATTAAATTAATTACAGGCGCTACCGTCTTCTTATTGGTAGTGTGAAAAGTATAGATGATGCGTGTGCATACGGAGCTAGAATACAGAAAACAAAAAAGAATTTTCGGTGGTGACAGCGAAAGAACGAGAAAAACAATTCATGTGTTGCGTGTGAACATTTTGGTTTTGTGAGTATTTGTGCTATGTGAACTCTTTTGTTGGGCGCGAACATTTATTTATATTCCGGTACTGAGACTTAGTACGTGAATGTTCGTTCATGTGTTGATTAGTCCAGTCTGGTGATTGTTGACAACTTTCCGACAATAACTATCATGTAAGAGAAGAGGATTAGCTGGCGCCGCACATCGGCACCAACCTCTCCTGAAATACATTTAATAAAAAAAAAAAGCGACGCTCCGGAAACATAATGGCAAAAAAAAAATCTTGTTTCCTTTTCTTTTAGTTTGCTGTCTATTTCAGTGACCCAGTACTGCAGCGCTGTCCCCGAGCCGATAGATCACGTGATGAAGCCTCTATGGAGGGCGGTGGCGGCTGTGGAGAGGAGGGGGACGAGAGCGACGCAGCTGTGCGTTCAGGTGCGTGACGGCTTGGCGACACGCTCGTGACACACAATTCGCCGAGCTCGTTCGCGCTGTCATGACTGCGTCGCATTTATGCGCTTTACAATGTGCGACAGCCTTGTTAGCCTTCTGCCTGAGGACCTTTGCTTGATTTACGGGGTCGCATTTTCCCCGCAAGGCTGCATTTCCTTGGTGAGCGGCTCGCGTGGTTCGTTTGTACAGCAGACTCCTATGCTTTGCTGTTCGAGCGGATTCGCGAAATTTTTCCGTGCAGGAGGAGCGTCAACTTCCTGCTGGGAAATTTGTCTACTGAAATGTTCAATCGTTACGACAGCACGCTTAATGTGAAGTCTCCTTCTAGGTGGACCTTCCTGGACTTTTCTGGCCGTGACTGCTGTTGTTATCTTGCCCAGTGGCTTACACGTATAGGACAACGGTCATATAATGAATCGGCTTGCATGAAGCCCCGTCTCTTCTAAATCTACAGATGTGCCGGTTGCCGGCTCTGTTCTCTAGGGAAGGCCGCCGTGAAACGAGCGGTACCTAAATATTCTCACTGCAACAAATACACGTCTTCAAACACACAATTCCTTTATTAAAGCAAATCTTTGCCTTCTTTCCCGGGATTTGGCGCGTGTGATGTCGCCTTCTTGCCGAATAGTGCTGGAGATAGTGCTAAACTGGGCTGACCCCGTAGACGGCACGATGAAAAGTGAACCGGTCTCGGTGACTGTAATCCGCGGTAGCGTGGGTCACGTGTCTCTAGTTTCCGCGTCTTGTTGTGTGTGATGTTATTTGGTGCAGGATCACTCCAGAAAAAGGGAGAAGCAGCACGCGGAAACACACACACATCAGACTTGTATTGACGCACATAACATTTAGAAAACGGTACACACATGCGACAGTTCCCCAAAACACCTGAGACGACATGCAGCTGTATATATGTATGTGTCAATTATAATCGGCCTACAGTTCAGGCGGAAGCGCGTGTCGCCGTGTCGGAGACCTCGTATAGAACCGATGTCGGCCAGCAGGGTCGGCCAGCAGGGTCGGCCAGCAGTGTCGGCCAGCAGTGTCGGCCCGCCGGGTCGGACAGCCGGGTCGGACAGCCTCGCGGGGCTCAGGTGGCTCTGCGCAACAGTCGATATACGGGAGCCTCCGCGTGCCCGGTTTCCCTCCGGCGGGGTTCGCGCTCGGGAGCCCACGGCCGCAGTCACCGGGTCACGTGCACAGCTGGCGGGGTAGCCTTGTGGCCGCTCACCCGAACGCTCGATCGCCCCGGTTCAGGACCGCCAGCCCTCCTGGACCAGTTGCCCAGCGGAAGAGCGGCGCGAGGTAACCTCTCAGCGGGCGACAGCGTTGACTCGGGTGTGGCGTAGTGGCGCGTGCGGCGATAGCTCCTATGGGCCAGACGCCCAGCGAGGAAGCTTTATTCCGTCCAACACCGAACCTTGCGCACTGCTCACGCCACGCGGCCGCGGGCCACACTCTCTCGCGCCACGCTTTTTGAGGCGCCACTGTCGATGCTCACTAATCGGTGTCGATTATGATATTGGCTCTCTCGCGGGTGTTTGCAAAAAGTCGCTGTCCTCTTCGCCACCGTACGGTGCACTGTCTTCATATGTTTATGCTTCGCACTCCCGCGTAAAACATATTATCACATTGTGATTGGCCTCGCCGACACGTAATCGCTATGCTGCAAAACTCGTTAAAGATGAAACATTTTGTAGCGTCTAATCACCCGCTTCACCAAAGTTACGCTTCACATAGATTCCGAAATGTGCGTGGGATCTGTTTTCGTCTCTCTTTTGCGGCCTTAGACCTTGGGAGTTCAGCACACTTTCTCGCGTCCCTCATTTTCGGAGTGTAGTAATAAGACGATTTTGAAAGATTTTAAACGGACAGGCAAACATAGATAGCTGGCGCACGCTTTGTATATATCACGTAAAGCGTGTCGTAAATGAAGTGGAATCCGATGGAGTTTGTTTGGTAAAATACTTAAAACCACTGATCAACAAAGTTGCAACAGACTCGAGTGCGCGGGGGCACTCAGGCGGACTTTTGTGACGTAACACTCCAGGGCATATCACTTTTCTAGAGCATCGCGTCCAAGTAAACTGTCATAATGCTTTGAAAGCCTGTTTGGCAGCGCAGCGTCATACGAGAATATAGATCAAGAAAGAGATAGATTAGGTCACTTTAGCTAAGTAACGTCGGGCGTTCGCGCATTGCACCAAGCGGTGAGACGGCGGGCGAGGCGGCCTTCGTGCACACTGCCCGCGCTTTGCCGCCGATCCACGAGCAGCTCTTTCTGGCGCAGCATACACACATTGCCACAGCTCCTGTGTGCAGGAGTTAATGCGTTGCACGTATAAGTGCCCGGTGATCGCTCTTGTATGACTTGCTAGTAAACGTGACGCGATATTCTCGCATTAAAGTTAAGGTCGTGTTTCTACGCTTCTGGTAACATTACCGCCCGTCTGTACGGCTGTAACTCGGTCATCCCGTACAGCTAGCAGCGAGCCTGAGATTCCCATATTGCCTGTGCGAGTGTTGAACGCAGCCAGCTCCAAGCCAGCACAGGTGAGCAGAGCGTCCGATGGAAATATTTCGTATGCATCGCTTTCTTCGCCCCAAATCCTTTCGGGGAGCTGGGCTTCGCACACCGCGCCACTTTAAGCACCCTGTACTTTTTGGCTTCCGCGTCCCTGGCATGCTTTGATCAATTCTGTCGTGGCCCGGTTCTTTTGAGGCAGCCTGGCAGTCGAGTTTTCTTTCCTTATGAAGCAGCCGGCTTCTGGTCCTTTTGGTTTATGCCGTCAATGGAACTCAATTTGTCCCAAGGCCGCTGTTCTTCCTTGTTGTCTGCGCTGCCAAATCGGGGCTTCCGCCTCCTCAAAAGGCGCCTTTGCTTTATTTCTAAGTTGTTGTTGGCGCAAAGTGGACCAGTTTGGTTACGACTTGTAGACAGCGCGGAGTCAGCGCCGCTTGGTAACACGGCAGCAGCTGTTGCCAAATGACATCACCGTTCAGACTTTTAGTGGCTAACTTTCAGCAAGTTTCTAGCTGCGAATAACCGTAATTGAGGACTAGGTATAGCAGTAATTGTAGCTTAACCTCCCTGCCTTTCCTCTTTATATATATATATCTCTCTCTGTAGCTGTCGCCCGTACATGGGCATGACCCCTCCTCCCCGCCGCACGAGGTCTGATATTATCGGCATACACTCCTGCTGTTAGAACTTACCGTTCAAATTGAAAATGCTAAAAGGAAAAGAAGGGGGGGGGGGTTGCATTTCTCTTTTCTCTCGATGTTTTTATGCGTTAAGAATTGCGCGAATTCTTTCTGAATCTATATACTAGCGTAAACCCTGCGTTTCGCGTATTAAAGTCGTTTCCGTATGTAGTGCACGTGTCTCTTTGTGTCCGCGATCGCTCTGAGTGGTTAGCTCGAAATTGCGTGAAAAAACATGACAGTAAACAAAGGCTTAATAGTCGTAACCCATAGCGGATACTGAATGGCAACTATGGTTGAAAAAGCAACGTGTAAGTCTTCTTCTCGTTCTTCGCTACTGCAGCCAACGCGGGGAGTCAAGTTCGCACTCCTGACTTTAAGCCGCGGGGAGTGCACGAGCGCCGTGTATAAAACCTGGCTCCAGTATCGCTCACCATTGTCCTTCGTTTCTTAAACCATTTCGCTCTTGGTAGCTGCAGTCTGGTTATCGCAGTGGGATGAGCGGTCGCGTTCTCATATCGGCGATTGATGGCCGACGCCCGGGGAGTGCGTTATCTCACGCCCACCGCAGCCGCGTTAGCAGTACGTATGCATACGCGCTTCTCCAGGCCGCGCTGCTTCCAGAGCGCGAGGTCAATTTTATTAGGTTATCGCCCCGGAGACCAAGGAAATGAAGATCCGCCTGCTTGCCGTTCTCGCGTCTGGCAGCGAAAGCTTCCCGCGACGTTGTGGTATTCTTTCTTTCTTTCTTTCTTTCTTTCTTTCTTTCTTTCTTTCTTTCTTTCTTTCTTTCTTTCTTTCTTTCTTTCTTTCTTTCTTTCTTTCTTTCTTTCTTTCTTATCGCCCGAATGCCCGGAAATTTACGCTCTTAGTCGGCGCGGTATCGCTGGTGCGACTTTTGGCGGTCGTATCCCGTCATTCTCGATGATCGCGGCAGATGAAGAGTTCTCTTTTATTTATTTTTTCATGATCCTAATGTCCTTCTCAGTGCTTCCTAATTAACGCCGCGATGCTATAAGAGCCATAAAAACTGCTCAGCTTGCAGCGCGAAGAGCCGTCAGTGTTATTACTTGCGAAATGCAAGAGAGAGAGAGAGAGAGAGAGAGAGTCAGAGGAAAGGCATGGAGGTTAACCAGTTGAACATATAATTGAACACATAATTAGTTGAACACATAATTGTATCTAACGTTGCGGAACATCTAGAAAATGACCATTTCTTTTTTTCACCAACAACAACACGATTTTAGAAAAGGCTTGTAGAAACCCAACTACTAAAATGCACCCATATAACGTAACTTCTAATATGGACGGTAACATACAGACAGAGTGCGTATATCGAGGGTGCGATTTTTCTAAAGCTTTCGATCACGTAGCAAATTGCCGTTTAATTACTAAACTGTTGTCCTTTAATCTTGATTATTTAACCATATCTTGGCTCCGGAAATTTTTATCCTCACGCAAGCAGTTTACTTGGGTTAATAACACATCACCTAGATTATCTGGTGGTGTGCTACTGGTGTTACTCTGGTGTTACTGGTGGCCGCCAACTGGATTATTTATTATTTCTTACCTACACTAATGACCTTCCATCTCATATAACATTTAGCATCCGTTTATTTGCCGACGATTGCACAATATACCGTAAAATAATGACTCACGCAGATCATCTGGTACTACAACAGGATTTTGACAAAATCACATTCTGGTGCTCGCAGTGGCAAATGACAGTTAACACTGACAAATACAAAATAATGACTTTCAGTCGAAAGCAGTCACTCGACTTACACGTACTCTCTTAACAATAACTCTATATTGGTAACGCCCAACCGCAGGTACCTTAGTATTAACGTCACTCTAATCTCTCCTGGTCAACACCAATTGAAAAAATTACTGTCACGGCATCATGCACACTATGGATACCTGAAACGTAATCTTCATGCGGAACCTTCCATAACGCGAAAACTATCATACCAGACACTTGTTCGTCCGCAACTCGAATGTTCATCATCCATCTGGTCACCTCACCAAGTCCATTTAATCAACTCGCTCGCCACTATAACCGACGCTCCACTGTGACCAACATGAACACTTCATTATCATCATCATCCTTGGAATCACGTGGGGAGATAAACACTCTGTTTATTGCATAAAATAGTCTACACCGCTCACGCAAATACCTTGCCACTATCGAAACCACCTCGCATATCTCGCAGGCTTCATAATCAACATAGCTTTACTCGTATTTTCGGCCGCGACCGGGCCTTTAACGCATCTACGCTTCCACGTGCAAATGGTCAATGGAAGGACCTCTCTGATGATGTCTGTATTCATGACCATCTGGCATTTAGAAATAAAATACTAACCATCTATGACTGTTTTTGCTAACCATGCATATGATCACTTGATCATGTTTATAGATTTTAAAGGTATATCATGTAGGCCCACTCAATTTTGTACAATATCTGATTCTTGAATGTCTCTTTTTTATGTTTATGCTAAAGATTATTATCTAGACCTCTCATATAATACTACTACATGGAGCTTGTGAGGCATTCGTAAAAAATTATATATATATATATATATATATATATATATATATATATATATATATATATATATTGAACGAGAAGAAAGGAAACAGAGGGGCCCGATGTTCATTAGTAATAATCAGGCCACAAGCAAGGGCAGCGCGGGGGAAATTCCTTGTAGTTAACTGTGTTAAATAAATGATAAATAAATGAAAATGAAAGTCTGAAAAAAAATTGGAGGCTTATCAAGGTTAAGCCCAGTGGATGCCACTGGGCTTAACCTTAGCGTATCCTTTGCGTTTGGAGGCATCTTGACCGCATACACGCCCGGCGCAAAGACGCTGGCGCGGTTGCGGGCACAGAGACTGACGCGACGGCGGGCGCGCGCCGCTTCATCCCTGGCGTGACGTCACATATCACGTGATGCAGCGATGGTGGCGCCGCCGCCGCGTCGCGCGCGACGGCGCGAACCGAAGCGTGGAGGCCTCCGCCGGGCGACGTCCGACGGCGCGATATGAGGCCCCGTCTGCAGCCGGTGTGACGTCATCACGTGACGTCACATCATGTGATCTCACTTCAGGTTCAATGGTGGCCACCGCCGGGAGGCGACCGACGGCGCGATATGAGGCCCCATCTGCAGCCGCTGTGACGTCATCACGTGACGTCATTTCACGTGACCTACTTGAAGGTCACTTGAAGGTCAATGGTGGTAACATTGCTGCGCTTGAAGGAGCTAAACGATGTGAACAGAAATAGGGGAAAGTGCTCGTTTTCTTCAGTACTCAATTGTAATTTGGTGAATCCGGTAATTTCGCTCGCGTTATAGTAGGTTTTCCCGAAATAAGCGGTGTTAACGTATAGCCGCATATAGAATTTTTCGATTGATGTCTCTACAGGCGCATTTTAGGATGTTTAGGCGTTAACTACAATACTCCAGAGAAAAAAGAAAGCATGACGTCACGCTGCCAGCGTTCGAAAGCCGGTCTCTTCTTACGTCGTTTCTTCGCTTCAACTCTTCATACTGTATTCAATAAAAGTTTACGGGTTCCTTCGCTACTTTCACGTTGGTTATCTGGTTTTTAACCACAGTGCTCAAATATGGTGAAGTACGTGGACTGTTTCTTTTAACTTCGAGCGTGCTCAACTTGGCTGCGTTGGGCGCTCTCTTTTGGTTGGCCCGTGTCAGCCATCGCTTTCTCTACGAGGCATAGCCTTAGCCGGAGTACACGTGACACGCGTGCCTGTCCTTGCCTATTTTTCAATTTTCTTTGCCGCTGTCATTCTTTGGTCACGCAGTGTGCTCTGTGTCATTGATACCGCGCAAGCAGTCGGCGGTTGGCAATGCTTAAACTTGTCGTTGTTTGCCATCTTTGCATTCCGTCTTGTCTCTCCTTGTCCAGCTTCTTTCTGGCCGGTTGTCTTGCTGTAGACGAAGCACGTTCGGCAGATTGGCGGAAGAAGTAAAAGCGAATCGCGAAGCAATATAGAGAGAGAGTTGGAGAGAGAGATAATGCGCGCGTGCTGAGCTTTGCGAAAGTCAATCCACCCAATAAACGGATGCGCGGCGAATCGACTTTCAGCTATTCCGAACAGGCGAACTCTACACAGTCGCTCCGGCCGCGCGTGAGACATCGCGAATTCGAGAGATTCCCCAGTGTCTACAATTCCTTCTTGTTTGAGCTATTTCGTGGTGCGCCCTGGTCGCATGCCGCCCGCCCTCCCTCCCCGGAGAACCGATTGGCGCTTTCGGTGTTTACTTCATTCTGGTGTCGCAACAAAGAATAAGATGGTATTTGGATCGCGACACTGGAGCGATCGGATGGGAACTCGGCGCTGACGCCCGTGGTTGTACCTGGGTCGCAAGCCCCAAGGGTAGCGTTGGCCTGGCGGCCTGGGATACAACTCGAAGCATCCGAAGGTCCCGGCAAAGCATGAGTCGACTGGTAACAACGAAACAACTTGTTTATTTTAACATCGCAAAGAGTTGGCGGTCAGGTTTGACCGAAGTAGAGAGACGGGAGAGCACTTCACTCAACGGAAGAAATCGGAGCCCTCCTCTGGCGTCCGGGGGCAGCTGTTTTTATACTCTCGCAGTTGAGGGCAAGAAGGAACCCCTCAAAAGACGAGCACGTGAATGTACAATGGGCTAATGGTGACGCACACTGTCGTAGCGATGCCGTAGCACCATGTCGTGGCGCTGCGCACGATCTCGTAGCACCTGGTCGTGGCGCTGCGCAGCACACTGTCGTGGCGCTGCGCAGCATACTGTCGTGGCGCTGCGCAGCACACTGTCGTGGCGCTGCCGGTCGGACACAATGACTGTAACGAGAAGATGGTCCCTGCTTTGGCATCGCCTGTTTCGGGCACAATGACTGGAACGAGATCCCTGCTTTGGCATCGCCTGTTTCGGGCCCAATAACTGGAAGGAGATCCCTGCTTTGGCCTCGCCTGTTTCGGGCACAATGACTGGAACGAAATCCCTAGGCGGTCGCATCGCCGCAGACGCGCCTGGAAACACCTGGCGATGAGTGTTGCGGTGACGACGATCGGGCCAAAATGTCCGCCGCCCCGCCGCCGTCGCGCCGGCAAAACCACGTGTCGCAGGCGAAACGCAACAGACCGCCCCGCCGGGGAAAGGAGATCCCGATGGACAGGGGACTGCATCCGCTGTCCGGAGGGATGTCGCTCGATGATGCTCATAACCGAAGTCGGGCGTCCCTTGACGTTTCTTGAGCGCAGCGCACAGAGAAGGCCTCGTTCTCTCGTTCAGGTTCGCACGGGACACTGCAAAGTGACTTCGGGAGAGTTCACATTTTTGTTTTCGTTCCCGGCAAGCGTTAGAACTACGCTGAAAACTCAACCGCTCAGTCAGCAAGCACGGCACAACCCTCACTAAGCCCTGCCAGGCTCTTTCCCCTTTTTATACCACTGCCTAGTTCCTTACAGTAGTCTAGCATCACTCAGAACGCGTCCACAAATTGAAAAATTGCACTAGAAAGCATATCATCACTTTGAAACACTAAACAAAAGCAATATGTTAAAAAAAAATCCTGCCTCAGGAAGAAAAACATCAGTAACAAACAATTTTGAGGCTGATTCCTACGTTAGGGGCTTCGACTTAAGCCATCGGCGTTACCGTTGAGACTCCCCTTTTTGTAACGCACCTCAAAGGAATATTGTTGTAAAGCGAGGCTCCAGCGCAGGAGGCGGCCATTTTTGGGAGAGATGGTCTGCAGCCATTGGAGAGGGCAGTGATCTGTCTCAATGATAAACCTCGAGCCGGCTAGATAGCATGACAATTTCTGAACGGCCCACACGAGACATGCACACTCTTTCTCGGTGGCGCTATACGCCTGCTCACGACTGGTCAGCTTACGACTAGCATACAGGACGGGGTGTTCTACTTCTCCATTTTCCCGTTGGCACAGTACAACGCCCATGCCTCGCTCACTAGCATCGCACTGAACAATGAACCCTTTTGTATAGTCTGGCGATCGTAGCACAGGCTGGCTTGTTAGGGCACTCTTTAGGGCGCTAAAAGCTCTTTCCTTTGTCTCGTCCCAGACGACTGTTTGAGGCTCTGTCTTTCTTAGAGCATCCGTCAGGGGAGCCGCGATATCAGAGTACCTAGGGATGTACCTCTGATAGTAGCCGGCGACACCCAAGAACGACCGAATATCGGTCTTGGTGCGCGGTTGCGGAAAGTCTCGCACAGCGGCCACTTTTATTTCAGAGGGGCGGCGACGACCCTGACCAATCACGTGACCGAGGTAGACAACCTCGGCCTGTGCTATCTGGCACTTAGGAGCCTTGACTGTCAAGCCCGCTTCGCGCAGGCGGGTTAGCACTGCCCGCAAGTGTGCCATATGCTCAGACCAGGATGCGGAGAATATCGCTACGTCGTCTAGATACGGTAAAGCGAATTCTTGCTGTCCCCGCAACACTTTATCCATGAGACTTGAAAAACAGTATGGCGCGTTCTTCAAACCAAAACTCAACACCTTAGGACGGAATGTTCCCATTGGTGAAATGAACGCCGCATACCTACTAGCCTCTTCTGTAAGTGGAACCTGCCAATAACCCCTGACAAGATCTAGGGTGGAAATAAACTGAGCGCTACTAACTTTCTCAAGGCGCTCCTCGATGTTAGGGATCGGATAAATTTGATCCTTAGTGATGGAATTAAGCCTGCGGTAGTCGACGCAAGGACGAGGTTCCTTGCCCGGTACCTCAACTAAAATCAAAGGGGAGGTATAATCACTCTCACCTGCCTCAATAACACCGAGCTGTAGCATTTTCTTTACCTCAGCCTCCATAAAATCGCTCTGGCGGGGTGACACCCGATACGCCTTGGATCGTACTGGCTCTGTGGAGGTAAGTTCTATATCATGAGTAAGTACAGAAGTCCTACCAGGCCTCTCAGAGAACAGACCTTGAAACTCTTGTAATAGCTGGTGTAGTTCGGTTTTCTGCTCAGGCGACAGCGGTGCTTTACTGATAAGGTCACTAATGACTTGACCGGTGTCTTCCCTGTTCGTCACTGAGCCTAGTCCTGGAAGCTCGACCGGAAGCTCTTCAGGAACGTTTACCATCATGCACACCACTGCTTCCCTTTGTCTATAAGGTTTGAGCAGATTACAGTGGTAAACTTGCTGTGCTTTCCGCTTTCCTGGCAGACTTACCACGTAGTTAACGTCCGACAGTTTCTGAACAATTCGCGCTGGGCCCTCCCACTGCACGTCTAGTTTGTTGTTTAGCGATGTGCGCAATATCATGACCTCATCGCCAACCTCAAAACGACGGGCCCTGGCTGTCCGATCATAATAAACCTTGGCCCTCTGCTGGGCCTTTGTCATTGCTTCACCTGACAACTCCTGTGCCCTTCTTAAGCGTTCGAGGAGCTTAAGCACGTACTCCACCACGACTGGGTCGTCGCCCCTACCTTCCCATGATTCTCGAAGCATGCGAAGCGGAGATCGAAGCGAGCGACCGTACACCAGTTCAGCTGGCGAAAACCCCGTAGCCGCATGCGGCGCGGTCCTTAAAGCAAACATCACCCCAGGCAGACACAGCTCCCAGTCAGTTTGATGTTCAAAACACAAGGCTCTCAACACGCGCTTCATGACGGAGTGGAGCTTCTCAACGGAATTCGACTGTGGGTGGTACACTGAGCTGTGTAGCAGCTTTACCCCACACCTTTCGAGAAAAGTTGTCGTCAAAGCGCTAGTAAACACTGTGCCCTGATCTGATTGAATTTCTGCAGGAAAACCAACTCGCGCAAATATGGACAGTAGTGCATTAACTATCTCAACTGAGCTGAGTTCTTTAAGCGGCACTGCTTCAGGGAACTTTGTCGCTGGGCAGATCACAGTCAAAATGTGTCTGTACCCCGTGGCTGTTACCGGCAGAGGTCCTACTGTATCAATAACGAGCCGTCTAAAAGGCTCCGTAATGATAGGTACCAATTTCAACGGCGCCCTCGATTTGTCCCCTGGTTTGCCCACCCGCTGACAAGTGTCACATGTCCTCACGAAATGGTCTGCGTCCCGAAAACACCCTGGCCAATAGTACTCTTGCAAGAGACGGTCCTTAGTTTTCTTAACTCCTAGGTGTCCGGACCACGAACCCCCATGTGACAAGCGCAACAGATCCTGACGATAGCATTGAGGCACGACCAGCTGGTCGAACTCCACTCCTCGGCGGTCTAGATACTTCCGGTACAGGACTCCACCTCTTTCCACAAAACGCGCAGTTTTCCTGGCGATACCTTCTTTGACATTGCAGCGCACGTTTTCCAGGCTGCCATCCTTTTTTTGCTCGGCTATCAAAGCCGTCCGGCTGACTTTTAGCAACCTATCAAGTCCGTCTGACGTAGGCGCGATGAGCAAATCAGTAGATAGCTCTTCTAACTTTCCCGAATCGGGATTTTCCTCTCCAGTATCTGGCGCCTTTAACGTTACAGACTCAATTTTATTCAGTTCGGGCGTGCTCTGAATATCAGCTTGCTGCGCCTCTGACCCTTTTTCGTTGTTTGATAACGTCGGCCCCGCAACTACCGCCTTTGCAGCGAGCTCCCGAACCTTCGATCTGGTTAAGGCCTGAACACTAGCTTCACCAAACAAAAGCCCCTTCTCGCGCAGGAGGTGATCGGACCTGTTTGAAAATAGGTACGGGTACTGGGGTGGCAGCATAGATGACACTGCCGCCTCCGTCTCAAGCGCTCCGAAAGGTCCTTCAATAAGCACTTTTGCTACCGGCAGACACACGCTATGAGCTTCCACGGCTTGCTTGATCCACGCGCACTCGCCCGTGAACATATGGGGTTCTACGTAAGACGGGTGAACTACATCCATCGTAGCTGCGGAATCGCGAAGCACTCGGCACTCTTTCCCGTTCACGAGGAGGTCTCGCATGTAAGGCTCGAGAAGCTTCATGTTCTCGTCCGTGCTGCCTATTGAAAAAAACACAACTTTTGGTGTTGTTTCCGGACACTGCGCCGAAAAGTGACCCGGCTTCTGGCACGTATAACAAACGCCCGCTCGCCTCATCTCGAACCGCTTTCTGCGTTTGGCTGCCGCCGTCTCTTTACGTCTGGTCGGACTGCTTTCACTCGCATCCGCACTACGCGTGTCCCCCTTTAATCTCATGGGCGTGAACTTCGGCCTCTCAAACTTCGAGCCAAATTCACCCTTTTGACCGTCCTTAGCTCCGCGAGCTCGACGCGTCACAAACTCCTCGGCTAGCTCAGCGGCTCTAGCCACCGTACTCACGTCTGGCCTATCCAAGACCCAGTATCGCACGTTCTCCGGTAACCGACTATAAAACTGTTCTAGCCCGAAACACTGCAGAACTTTATCGTGGTCACCAAACGCTTTCTCTTCTTTGAGCCACTCCTGCATGTTCGACATAAGCCTATACGCAAACTCTGTATATGACTCACTTTTGCCTTTCTCATTTTCCCGAAACTTCCGACGGAACGCCTCCGCAGACAGCCGGTACTTTTTTAGCAGACTCGATTTTACTTTGTCGAAATCCTCTGCTTCCTCTCTATCCAAGCGAGCGACTACGTCGGCCGCCTCGCCGGGTAACAAAGTGAGCAAGCGCTGTGGCCACGTTTCCCGAGAGAACCCCTGCTTCTCGCACGTTCGCTCAAAGTTAACCAGGAACAAACCAATGTCCTCTCCAAGCTTAAACGGCCGCATCAGGTCAGTCATTTTGAACAATACGCGTTCTCCTGCACCGTGTGCCTGACTTCCATTACGAGCGCGTTCCATCTCTACCTCGAGACGCTTCATTTCCAAAGCGTGTTCGCGCTCTTCTTTTTCTTTCTGCTCTTTAAGTTCGCGCTCCTGTCTTTTTGACCTCTCCTCAATAGTCTCAAGGCATTCCGACAGCTCGTCATCCTCAGCCTCTAACTCAAGAATAGCCGTTATCAGTTCCGGTTTTCTTAGTTTGTCTGAGACATCCAGACCCAACTCTCTTGCAAGCTCCAACAATTTCGGTTTGCGCAACGACTTCAAATCCATGGCTGCTCTGAATGCTGCTTTCTCTACTGCTTACTATTGTCTTGCCGCAACTAACCCGGCAGCAACGACAACCACAATTACCAGCTCTGTTTCTGACACTAACAAAAGCCTGGCAAAGCTCAGAAGAAGAAAGTCCCGCACTCACCAAACCTCGCAGGCAGGAATTCCGCGCAGTCGTTCCGCTGCAGGCAACCAGTCGTCACACAGGGCTCGTTGCACTGCTCCCGGATCGACGTTGAGCTGCTCAGCATACAGTCAACTGCATCTCTTTGCTGCTGGCCTCCGTTGTCGCGATCTCGCCGCTGGCAGACCGTTGTTTGAAGTCGTAGGCGATCTCACCGCTGGCAACCAGATATTTCGATCCGACTTCTGGTACGATCTGTGGGGAACTCGGCGCTGACGCCCGTGGTTGTACCTGGGTCGCAAGCCCCAAGGGTAGCGTTGGCCTGGCGGCCTGGGATACAACTCGAAGCATCCGAAGGTCCCGGCAAAGCATGAGTCGACTGGTAACAACGAAACAACTTGTTTATTTTAACATCGCAAAGAGTTGGCGGTCAGGTTTGACCGAAGTAGAGAGACGGGAGAGCACTTCACTCAACGGAAGAAATCGGAGCCCTCCTCTGGCGTCCGGGGGCAGCTGTTTTTATACTCTCGCAGTTGAGGGCAAGAAGGAACCCCTCAAAAGACGAGCACGTGAATGTACAATGGGCTAATGGTGACGCACACTGTCGTAGCGATGCCGTAGCACCATGTCGTGGCGCTGCGCACGATCTCGTAGCACCTGGTCGTGGCGCTGCGCAGCACACTGTCGTGGCGCTGCGCAGCATACTGTCGTGGCGCTGCGCAGCACACTGTCGTGGCGCTGCCGGTCGGACACAATGACTGTAACGAGAAGATGGTCCCTGCTTTGGCATCGCCTGTTTCGGGCACAATGACTGGAACGAGATCCCTGCTTTGGCATCGCCTGTTTCGGGCCCAATAACTGGAAGGAGATCCCTGCTTTGGCCTCGCCTGTTTCGGGCACAATGACTGGAACGAAATCCCTAGGCGGTCGCATCGCCGCAGACGCGCCTGGAAACACCTGGCGATGAGTGTTGCGGTGACGACGATCGGGCCAAAATGTCCGCCGCCCCGCCGCCGTCGCGCCGGCAAAACCACGTGTCGCAGGCGAAACGCAACAATGGGTATCTAGAGTCTGCTGTGGCTATCATCCGCCAGCAGAGAGCCTTTGTGTTCGCCAACAGAGCGGAGAGAAATACACGTACGACAATTCCGACAGCAAAGGGCGTTGCGGGTAAGGCTTCATCTCTCTCTATCTTCTTCGCACTCTCTGACGATGTTTTATTTTCTATGCCAAGGTTGTGTGTGTGTGCGGGGGGGAGGGGAGTGAGGGTTGGCGCAGCGCTGTAAAGCGGTGCGGCTTCCGACGCGGGTACGTGGCCTTACGTGTCTGTATGGGCGGACGCTTTACAGGGTGATGCGCGTATCCTGTCTCTCGAGGGTAGGTACTGTGTTACCTCGATTTTGATTCACGGCTGCTACTTCATTCACGTTAATTTTTTGTCGACGGCTCCACATTTCAACGCCTTCCACTTCTTCGTGGTTTATGTTCGCCAAGGACAGTGCCAGCTGTCGTGTGGTCTGTAATGTGACTGAGCGACACCACGTCTTGACTTGTCGAAGCTGTGGGTCGGATATAGTGAACGCAAACATGTAGTGACTGCAGTGCCCGTACTAACAGATAGTAATGGGGACTCGCGGTAAAATTTACGAAGGGGGCCTCGCAGCAGACAAATAAAGAAAAGAGAAAAGGGAAAATTTCGTTTATGTTTGCTTGCTTGGAATCCAGGAAGTCGTTAGAGCCGACCAAATAGTCGCAGCATGATGCAGCCGGCATGATCGATGAAGAGCAGCTGCAGCCAGTGGTACGGCTGAAAAGACTCGGGAAAGAGAGAGGGAGGCATGGTCACTAAATATGAACAAAAGGACGGAGCACTCGATGCTAACAGCCGCTACCACGTTTTTAGCTTTGGTTCGCCAAGTGTTGTCGACTTGCTCTGGTCGCTGTCCACGTATATATTTAATGGTCGGCCAGCCGCATTGCTTCAAAAGGAAGATGTGGAAACGACTGTGTAGCGTACCTACCGCCTTGTCGGAATTGTACACGCCTTGGCGTCTCACAATAGGTGTGTGCCTCTGTACTGCCGCCCTCGCTGGCGGGCCGGACGCCGATTGCTTTCCCCTGTTCTGCCCGTATCTGAAGCGTGGCCCCTTTCGCGGAAACACGCGCATAAACACGGAGAGCCGTCCTGTTGATCGCGTCGTCGTATACCGAGCCGAGTGCAAAGTTATTTGGCCTGCCGGTATCTCGGAGCGCATCTCACGAGCGGCGCTTCTACGACGACGCTGAGACAACTGCCGAAAAGGAGTTTGGATAAGAACCGGGCTTTTTCTCCTTCCCCGAATGAGAGTGCCGTTCGCTTCACGGCGTAACATTACGGCCTTAATATGGCTGCTAGTCTGGCCATCGCTTCCACAATTTGCAGTAGCGTCGTGCGTCCTGCGTCCAGCAGGAACTAGTTTTCGGAGCGCGAAATCGTAATTCTGTTACAGATGCTTTTCATTTTTTTTTCCTCTGGCACTAGTTAGCGCTGGTGCAACAGCATATTGTCACAGAGAAAGCCACAAAAGACTTCGGTCGACGCTATAGATCTTTTATAAAGCTGTCCTGGCACCTTCGTCGTTGTCTTCTTCTGGGAGCCACCTAACATGCCTAGCATGTGGCACCGAATTGCACCGAGTGGCTGTCAGTTGTGTCAAGGTCGTGGCAATATCATTTTCGCTGTGGCGACTGATGACGCGGTTTGTTCGTTCACGATGTGAAGCGCGCAACGCTGAGCGCCCTGGCCTCACACTTTACTAGTGGGAGCACGTGAACGTATACTTTAGATTATAAGTTTAGCAAAGGTAATTGTTTGGATGTCGCTCGAAATATCACAGATCACTTTTGCGGTAATCCACGAGGTGGAGGTGGTTTTATGAAAGCGAAATTTGTCATCTCTCCGAAAGTATAAGTTCGCGTTCTGTCATAGCTTCGTGCCTTCACTCTCGCGTGGACGACAATTTTCCCGTCAGGGAAAATACGTGCCAATAGGGATATTTTTTATGCTCGTTACGTGAAGGAGGAGCAGATAGAGTAATCAATGTAAAATAGGGCAGCCTTTCTGAAACACGAGCAGCGAATATATGTGTGAGCCTCAAACGGAGTTAGATCGGTATTTTGTTTTTATTTGGCTGGCGATTATTTTCGAAGCAACACGGGACATCGGCGGAAGTAAGCGCTGGGCTGGAAGACTTTTGCGACGACATTCAATCGATGGTCATCGCATCGAAGAAGCGTCGCTCATGAACTGTCGGACATTTATAAACGTATACGTCTAACTGACAGCGTCGTAGGGCGCATTAACTTCACAGACGGAGGCGAGCGATACGCTGACGTATACGTAGGGTACTTTTCCGGATAGTTAATTTCAAGCTCGTAGCTTAGAGATGGGAAGCGATGACGAAAGGCACATTTCATGGTTGCAGGATGCTAACATGCCTGTCTCCTATGCTCCATACAGTGCCTACAGGCAACTGATTTGCGACGTCGAATAGAAGGACAAAGGGAGCTGAAGATGGGTGCAGTGGCCTTGCACAATAGGTCGATGGTCTGTATTCTTCAGTCGTCATGCACGGGCACACCTGAGTGAATGAAAGGCCGATGACGGCACCTGTTGCACTTTTGGCGTGTTCCGAGGGAACAGCGTCGCACCAGCCGTTGTCCTCCTGCCCTCGACAGTCGGGATGTGTCAGCTGTATCCATCCTACGTCGGCGGATGCTGTTTCGAGCTGACTGACTTTCCGGAATTCGCCCCCACTGCTGACGACCATCGCGCATTCACGCGCGGACGCTGAACGGCAATTTCCTCCCCTTCATCGTTGTCCTCCTCTCCTCTTCCTAATTTTTGTCCCGGCATCAGGCGCCCATTCATACCCGACTGTATGACGCGTTCGTCCCGGGCCGGACGTCGTGTTATGCGCCGTGAATGACAGCACTCTGCTTCGCGTTTGCTCGCCCTTCCGGACAGCCTGATGCTCATTTGTGGCGCGTTCCGCTCTGCCTGGGGTATGTTACACATTCTGGCTGTATATTTCCACGCAGCGCTTTGGAAGCCCTCGCCAGCAGCGAACGACGTGACCTTGGTCGTTTTGAACCACGTGCAGAACGTGCGTGGGACTGCATCTTTTGAATATGTTTTCAGTGGTCACGTCTGCCGATACTTCGCCTGACGTAATTGTTATTCTTTTTAGAGGAAACGGTGACAAAATACAAGCGTGCGATATATATCCATAGCGATGGGAATTCGTTTCTCACAGCATGTTCTGCCGCCTAATACGTTGATGATGGTGGCAACAACAAGTAATGTAGAATTTTCGCTGATGGGAAGCGCGTCCGTACAAAGGTACAAAAGCTCGCGTGAGGATTTACCGGCGCGAGATTTATACGCCACCGAACAATATATACGCAGGACAAACGCTAAACGTTTTCACAATAAAATAGTGGCAAAAGGGGCAAGAAAGAAAAGAAATGCGAAATCACTAGGGGGCGCGGTGAACTAGGTGAGCACACATCACAGCACACCACTGTCGTCATACAGGCATGACGCGAGGCGTGAATCCGTTCTGATAAACATTTTTATTTCCTTTGACAAGACTTTAGAATGAGTGTTGATGCTAATATTACCTCATTTTTTTACCCGATAACTTTCCGTCATTTTTGGGCTCGTGTCTTGAAGAGCCTACGAAGAAGTGTCAGAACTAGTCTGCATAGCGTCTTCATTTCTGCGTTTTGTTGCGTTGAAGTTGGAATTTAACATATGAGATGAAGAAGACAACGTGAGCGACTGTCCTGCGTGCGCTCAACTTGCTCCCTACAAGCGCAACACCGACTTGTGTAACTGTACGTCGTTTTCGTCAACGACCGTTTTCTTTATAATTTTAGTCAGTGCTCGGTGCAAACTGAAGGTGGCGTTGTAGGTCGTCAGTGATTGGGGAAAATGCAACCGCTGTGTGGCTTCGTTTACATGTGCTCGATTCGTGCGGGTTGAATTAGAAAAGTGCAGCCTGCCCTGACCCCGTTTACGTGCATTTTGCCAAACGGTTTGAGGAAGTCAACCTGCCCCTTGCAGACGGGTTGACTGAACTCTCCGTGGCGCTCGGCCCGACCTGCTAGCGTTTGCACGAAACCAACAAGCCGACTCGATCCAACTTTACTGGGTTCATGCAAACGTAGCTTGTATATGCCCTGAGCGCGCGGGGGGGGGGGGGAGGGGGGGGGGGGCTGACTTTCAACAATAAGCGCAACGATCGTCGATGCTGAGAGGAACGTTAATACTTTGTAGGACCCGTCAATGTCGAAAAACTGAACGTGTATCACAAGCCGACCGGGCAACTTATTTGCAGGAAGGCTCATCGCAGAAGGAATTCTGCAAGGACATCGTTCACACTGTTGCTTTGACGGAGTTCACTGCATTAAGTATTATTGATGGCACTGCGCGCAATAAGAAATAAACTATAAAGCATGCTTTCTTTTTTCTTCTTGGCGTGCGTGCATGTATGCTTTAGAGATGCGAGCTTCGGTCCTTTAATTTGTTTGCGGGTGCCGTCGCAGCCGCTTGTCCTTTCCCAACTCTCGTGAAAATGAAAGCACGTATCACTCCCGCATGACGTGCTTGACGTCGACCATTTCTCTAGTTATTTCTTCGAGCTCGTGTGCCCCACACCTTCTCTCTTGTCTCTAGCGAAAGAATTTTCGCTTTCGATTTTCGCTTTCACTCTCTTGTCTGAGTGTTCTCCGTGATTCTTTTGTTTGCTTGAAATACGTGCACCACAATGTGATTGATCGTCGCTTTTGACGCCGTAAGGCGTTGGGGTCGATGAATTCTCTCTCGCGCTTGCTTGATACGGAGCCCTGCGTTCGGTTTAAGACAATGGCGTTATTGATTTAGCAAAATCCGATGCAGACAGACGCGGCTCCTCCTCGTCGCCGGTTCGTGTATCGAGCTTACTTTTGGGAGCTGTGAGTGCTTTCCTGCTGCAAACTTTCTTTTGTGTTTTTCACCTTTGTACCGTGACGAGACGACCCTGACATGCACGACATTCATGCATAACCAAACTTGTTGCATCTCATTCTTTCAAAGGTTCTCGGTATGCTGTTAAGTAATTATCTTTTTTTCCTCGCATTTTCTTCTCGTCTTTATCAACTCCATTTTTCCTCCTCTTGGATTTTTACCGTTTCTCTTACTCGTCTTATATGTATATTTCATTGCCAACTCTCCCGCCTGCATTGCTGCAGCTTGCTGCGTAACTTGCGGACTTTTAGAACAACTGTGGTTGCGTAATGCTAGCTCTAAATGCAAAGATGGGTGCCCCAACAGTCGTGCTCCATATCGATCGCATTCGTGAGTAGCACGCCCTTATGCCACCAGTGAATGTCGGTGGAGAGCGTTATCATTATCTTGGTAAGACCATTGTAAAACCGGTGTGCTAACAGCTATATATGAATACTAGTCCTGGCTATATTGGTATTTACGTAACGTATAATGATTATCCCGTTATATACGTGGACGACCAAGAAAATGCCCTCGTGTGCCTACAATGCATATATACATATATGAAATCTAGTCTGTGGACAGGCGGTCAGTGTGCCATGGCTTGCGTGCCTGCCGCATAATAGCGCGGTCCGGTTTGTCCCGTTCTTTTCGTCGGCTGCTTCATTTTGAAATTGGCCTCCTGCTCACAAGCAGCGCTTTTGTATAGGAGTCGGCAGTTGATGCTTCCACTAAAGGACAAATTGTTGCCCACTAGGTAGGCGTCCTCCTCTACCTCTGTTTACAGACAGCCTTCATGCTTCCATGGTTGCTTCGTTTACTTGAAAATGTTGTGTCGTGGCTTTTCGGCAGCGTATCCGGTGCTAAGGCAGGCAAAAAAAGAATAAGAAGGCGCTGGCCATCGGAACACTGGCTAGCCAGCGCCGACCCTCCGTATGTGGTCACGCGATCGGTTTTCTCCCAGCACCGGTTCGCCTGTGGGCTCCCGAAATAAACGTCGATCGGTTGGCGGCAGGCGTCGGGCCCACCGCTTCGGCGCTATAAACTCGGTAAGGTTGAACGCGGCGCTTATGTGGTGGTTCGCAATGCGGTTCCGGGAAAAAAATATATATTTTTTAGTTGTGTTTTATTTTTTAAGGCGCTCGGAGGAAGGAAGTTGGAGAAGATCACTGCTGGCTGAACCATGGCTGCCGCTGCGAAAATAGCTCCTGCCTGTATATGGATTCGCGATCGACTATCGCTTCTCGGAAAACCAGCGTATGTAAGTTGGCACGCGGGCGTGAGAATACGACAGCTTGTTAAATTCGCCGCCGCCAACCATCAGTCTTCTCTGCAAGGTTACTACATTCCATCAAATTCAAGCCTGACGCTTCAGCTTTGCAGCCGTCGGTTGCGGCGCCCTTCACGAGAAATAAATTTGGGACGGTCAACGTTACGTTGATGCTTTTTTCGACAGACAAGGGAATACAAATTTTGGTCATGCCATCAATTCGGTCGGCAAATTTAACGTCTTCGACCAACGGTCATGATCCAAAAACGATGTGCAATGTTTAAAACGAAAATCAACAGTGGTCAAATGAGGGGAAAGTCTTGCGAACAACTGGAATGGTCGAAAAACACTGTATGCTGGCGATTTTTTTTTACATCAAGCTCGTGAACGAGCTGGTCTGATAGAGAAAAAAAATAATCTAGGAGAGCGGGATTATCTGCCATACTGTTGCACTGGTTCTGTTGAGCCCTCTCTCTCCCATCATCCGACATTCTGAGTAGACGCTCCATTTCTTTACAGCTGGTAGTGCCTTGTGCATTGATTTCGGCTGCCGAATGTCCACCGCTTTCTTTGGTGCACCCTTGATAAGCCTGTACTGCGACGTAATTTTAATCGATAGCCGTTTTAGGTTCCAAATCGCCACATACACGAGTCCCGAGATATGGCGCAGTAGAAAGCTTGGCATTGATTTTTATTCTGCAAGTTTGTTATTCTTCTCTAACGGGCCCCTATTCCTTTCATTATTTTTCTCGCATTCGGGTGTAGAGCGTCAACCGAAGACCCGCAATCGAAGCGTAAAACGTCATAGGTGCTGAGCGATGGCGGCTGGTAAACCGAGCTATATAGCTGCATTTCTTTTCCTTCTCCGACTTGATTCAGTGCTGAGCACGGCGATTTGAACTATTCGCCTAGAGTACGAAAAAAGGAAGCTAGGTCAGGAAAAAAAAAAAGAAACGTGTGTTAGGTAAGAGTCATGTAGCACTTTTGCTGGCTAGTTTAAATGCTAAATAACGCTGCTTAATTGCCTATTTATGCACTCTAGAGCACGGAGAATGCTGCAGCGCTTATCTTTGTTCGCCTGGTTTCCGTCCAGGCACTCAGTCCAGCTTGAGACAAACCGCGCCTTGTCCTTTCAGAAATTCGAGTAGCATGTCAAAGTTGATCTTCACTCATTGCTTATTATCGGAGGCTCCACGTTAGAAGCGAAAATACCAAGTTCTGCAGTGGCACCATGGTGGAGGACTTGGAATGAAGTGCCACCAGTTCGTGGTTCTTTAACGCGCGCAGGCGTACTGTACAGACTCATTTGAAGCCGTCATGTCAGTCACTCAATCTGAAGCATGCTGTACGCTTAAGCTGTATTCACAAGACGATTCGCGGCGCTGATTCTGTCCGCGAAGTAACAAATGTCCGCTTCGATGACAGCGAAATACGCCGCGCAATAAAGCTATGCAGCCTTTAGCCTCTTGCGGTGCGATTCGCTGCAGCTGATCGACGTCATGCTCGTGCGTGGACGTCGACATCATCCGCTCTGTGAATTCGTAGCGCTAGGAGATTCCGAGCGAGCGCGCTGCACCCGAGGCATAGAATGTTCATTGTTATCCGAAAGTTTAAACGAACAATACAGGCGCTCCCGTCGAGCGCATCTTACCATGGTTTTTCTCGAATCGCGCTCACCCTTATGTCATCGCAGGTTAAGCCTCATAAGAAATGTATTGCCGGGTTTCAGCGGAACATCTCTGACGTGTGTAACGTGGGGCTTTCAAGAAGCGAGCGCGCAAGCCAATCGGAAAGGATGCACATGCATTCCACGTTTGTGTGCTCGCGTCCTTTCTTGTTCCCAACGGGACGCGTGAATAATAAACATCTCTGCGAAAGAGAACGACGGGATGACTGCAGTGCCACGCTTTCATAGCTAAGCGGCTTGCAGGGCGCTTAGCAGGGTAAATAGGCGCATGCGCCGTCGTTTCGAGCGCTTTGCCAAAACTGCATTGTTCATCTCCTGCTGCATTTCGTTTGCAACGGAGCACACTTGCCGATGTTCATTCGATGTTCATGCCGATGTTCATCAAGCTTTTATATGGAGTGCATGACGATTCACTGGAAAGTGCATCATTTTGAGACGCTGTTGAGAAGATAAATTGAAAAGTAAAAAAAAAAATATCAGTCCATCTGTTACTTGTGTGACATTAACGTCTGTTATCGTTTAGTTTCAAAAGTGTTGTTCATTTGGTGGCTCATCTCACTTCCTCTCTCTTGCGTTTCCTCGTCGTTTCCTCTCATGCATCGGCATTTCGTGGCCATCACGCGTGGCTCAAACTTCGTTTCACCCCCACCACGGCTGTTCGCGGCGCCGTGTGCGTGTCAGCGAGCTCGGTTGTTCGTCACAGGCGCAGCGGCAGCGGTAAAGGAGGCACAACTTTCTGAGCAGAAAAACGTGACGTGTATTAATTAACCATAACTCCTGTACTTGCATGTCACTATAGGAAATTCTGCTGGTCGCTTCGTTATTAAACTGGGAAATGGTTCCACTTTGTCTCGGTTAGATAATGTTCTCCAGCGGACAGACACTAAAGGGTTGAGGCATTCAATTATGTTAACGTGATTTCTTTTTATTTTATTGACGTGCTCGCGCGCTACACCTAGCAAGACTTTCTTTTTATCGTTCACTAGAGCGTAGATTCGGGCTAGTTGTTTACTCGCGATCGTCAAATACCAGCACGCAAAAAAACGAGGAATGAACGTAGAAGAGCCGCGCCGTGTATGTCGGTTTTACATTCGCCGCTTGTATATTACGCACTGGTATTTGATCATCTTTTTAAGATACCGCACGTTTCGATTTTAACATTGCTCGATGACATTATGTTTGCGCGACCCTCACAAACAGGGGGCGTTTTTAATTTATCTTTTTTTTCATTATGTGACGTATTAGCAGCACGCTCCACTCCTGAATCACGCCAGCTGTTATTTATGTTTCTTTTTTACTGCGTTGCCGTGAGAATGTCGTCACCGTTTGTTAATTAGTGTTTTGTAGCCTATATTTTTCATTCGGAAATGACAAGGTGTTTTAATGACTGGAAAGAACACTAACAGTCCACATGCTGAAAATTTAAAAATACCAGAGCTTTCTTGTGCAAAATCTCCATCTCCCTTTCTGGAAGGAAGGGAAGTGGGGAATTGAAAGAACAGGGAACGTAAATGTTGTTCACTGTTCTCTATAAAGGGAGACATGACAGACGTGTGTCATAGTCTAGCTAAGAAAACGAACTCACGATATGAGCCTTGTGAACTACGCAATGCACGCGCGCGCACACACACACACACACACACACACACACACACACACACACACACACACACGCACACACACACACACGCACACACACACACACACACGCACACGCACGCACACGCACACGCACGCACGCACACACACGCACGCACACACGCACACACACACATACATACATACATACATACATACATACATACATACATACATACATACATGTATATATATATATATGTATATATATATATATATATTGTAAATTTTGTGTACACTTCCTTATGTTAATTGGCCACGAATGTTTTCAGCGCCGCAGGTGCCTCGAGAAATGTGAATTTTTATTGTATTTAGATATCTCGCTCCTAATTTAATGGATCACTGTGCTAGTCGCAACAACTTCAATAGATTGAAACTTTGAATTCGAAAATATTCGGCTTGGCATTGCCTGAATTCAGCGTTATCGCACATCCTGCATCCTGTAAATAAAATGGCCAGCTACACAATATTGTTATATACATATTTATTATTGTAGTAGATAAAATACACGTATGTGTTGTTGTTGTTTAGAATAGGGAATAGGAATAGAATGCTGTTAAGTGCTGTGCATCTCAGTTCGCTTAAAAGGGAGTAAAAGCCTTGTAGAACTAGCTTATGACCGATCATGTTCTCAGCGGCACGTTAAATAGAAAGACATGTTAGTAAGCTACAGCTCTTCGGAATTCTGGGGGACGTACAATGAAGGCTGCGTCGCAGTGCGCATTCTCGGTCCCTTCACGCGCGGTCCCCGACTGTCTTCACACGCCTTTTATGGCTCAAGTTCGTTCGCCGCGACATCGGCTTTCCTGCGTGCCGGTCGTTTCAAGAGTCTTCTTCACTTGACGTAGGTAGCGTACTTTCTCGCAGTGAGTCGAGGTTCCCTTGGGGCGTTCGTTCACCTCTCACGAACAATGAAGTCGCTAGAAGACGCTATTCTTTTTTTACCGTTTTTCAGCGTTTCTTCTTCCCCCTCCTTCCCTGGTTTGCGACCAACGCGATCGATCCCCCGACTTCGGCGCGGCGCTCGTCACGACTCGGCTGCAGGTGTCTGCGCGGCGCTGCATGTCACGCCTTTTGTTTTCCATGTCGGGCCATTTCGCGCCGAGGGCGGTGAGGGGTGTTCGTTCGGCGAGCGGCCGTACTTCGTCTCTGCCAGGTGTGCGAAGAAATAGAGCGCGCTTGAGCGTGCGTAGTCACTTAAGCAGCAAGGTGAGCAGTTCACTTTAGATGATTCGATAATTTCCGAACAAAAAGAATGTACGAAGGACCCCTAAAATAAACCTTGACTCGCCCATCTGACCGTCTTGCTTCAGGGTAGTTAAGCACGTGTGGTAAATTGGGTAGATGAAGTTAGCGACAAACCTGCTTCTGGCTACTACATTTCACGTAACGGGGTAAGCAGAAGTCGAGATCGTCGCTGCATTTAGCATGCGATAAAGCCAACAATCTCCGAACGGAAGTCGTTGGCAATCTGCCAAAGAAAAACTAAAAACTTTAAACAAAAGAGGTAGAAGGCGTATTGAAAATGTTAATTCTGTGTTAATTTCCGTAATGATATTTAGCGCGAACTGGGAGCCTAATGTACTCATTCGCGGTGAGTTGACCGTCCGTCCTTCTTTGCGCTCCGTCAGGCCACTTTAGGCTTCCCATATAATCTCAATGCTTCGTGTTCGCTCGCATTGCCGTTCATTAAACGTCTGGAAGGTGCGCACGTAGGTCATATTTTATCAGCCTGTGCACCGCTAGGTTTCAGCCGCTCTGCAGAAGGCGACACCGGGTATTTATTATTACTTATAACAGGCCCTTGTTACCGGCCTGTATCATGGCAGCAGAATAACGCTTGCTCGAAATAGTCTATAGGGGCGTGTGAAATGATGTCCTAAGAGGTGAGACTTGTTCTGATGAATTTAATCTTCTTGTAGGGCGCGCACACATTTCTTTGGCCGAAGTGGACAACGAGGGCACTAACAACGCTCTCCTCGAACCCCTCCCCCCCCCCCCCCTCAGGAAAAAGAAATGCACTCGGCCGCACGCACCCATGTCGTGACTCCGCGGTAAAAGTTTGTGCAACCGACTCCTTCCTTGGGCGCTTATTTACGACAGAGCGAGAATCGTGAATGCCGTGACGCGGCATTGTGTGCTGCGGGATTACGCAAGCTCAATACTCTTTCCTCTCTCGAAGATCGCGGTCGCCTTTAGTGCGTAACTCACTGGTTCGTGCCGTTGGTTGCGGAATGCTTTGTTTTGAAAAGCGCGGCTTTGTTCGCAAACGTACACGCTCGACTATTAAATGTGGAACGAACGATCGGTTCCAGCTGCGACGGAATCGACTAGCGCCACCGCATGCAACAGCCTTTCTAATAGTAATAGGAGAACTTCATTTGAATGCGTTGCGGTGGAGGTCGTGTATTATTTAAAGGAGATGGGTGCGAAATGACGCAGAGGATCCTTCATTTTAGTTCGCAAGTGGAGAACTTTCTTCCTTAAGTGCATTGATTTTTGCGCACTGACTCTTAAATTTGCGCATTAGACATCATCTTCCAAATGACTAAGCAACCATGGTGTAAGGTGTCCAGATTATTCTCTCTAAAATCGGCTGCCCCCCACACCCCCCCTTCCCTTCCTCCCGCCTGACCTCCCTCAGTTCTTTTCCAGATGTCTACATTTAACTGAACTAACTGGCTATCACTGCACTGTCTGTGCACTAACAAGTGTACATAACAAGTGTACAGCGATTGAAACGCGATACTCTGACAACATGGTGGCCGGTACTTTCTTGCGCCACCGGTGGGCGCTGGTGACATTGAGATTATGCATTTTTGTGTCACATGAAAGCGAGAAATTTTTTGATGCATCGTATATTTGATGCATTCGTCCTTCTCAGCGATAACCGGTGGCGCAAAAAGCACTGGCCGCCGTGCTTTCTGAGTATCGCGTGTCAATCGCTCGGCACTGTACATAAGCATGGCTGTACATTGTATGCGCATACGTTGAAATGAGACATGCTTTAAAGGAATACCGAACAAAAATATGAAAAAAAAATAGGGAAGCATCTCAATTCGATTCGGCAGACGTTACTGTTCCGATACGCAGTGTTTATTTCACATATTTTAACGTGTGGCTGTATTTCTGGACGACTTTGAGCGCGCGGCGGCTGCACGCCCACCGCTGTGACGTCATGTGCGCCGGCTTGCAGCAGCAGCAGCAGCAGAGGTGGGCAGCCGGCGCGCGCCCGACGTCCGCCTCATCGTTTCGTGAGCGCGCAAACCATGCGAGGTGCAAGTGAGAGCGACTGCACCGGTGGCGCAATTACATAAAAGTGCTTCGTCAACTCGTTCTTTAGTCTGTTTCTTACGCCGGAGTAGTCCAAGTGTACAATTATAATAATGTATTAGGCCGCTGTTTCGAACGCAGTTGAAGCTGGAAATGAAGCAAGGCGTTATAGTTGTTTCGAAATTGCGCGTGCTGAAGTTTCTGAACACTGTGCAGAAACAGGACGGCGATTTTCACGCTGTCGACAGTATTCACACGCCGATACAGGCAGTCGACCATTGTGCAATTGCGTGGGTATGCATAGAACGCCTGCGGCGTCCGTTCTTCGTCTGCTCCAGTCCACCTTCTACTTGCGCCAGCGCTGGGGGGGTGTCCACTGCGGGCTCTTTATGCAACTCTCCCATAGCGTAACGTGGAAGTTTAATGCAATTAAACACGTGTGTGAATAGCAAACTTGACATTAAACTATATCTCAACAAACACGGGTGCCTCCATTCTAAATATGCATCACGCACTTCTTCTCGAGGTTCTCACGTACCAGGCAGACCTGGGTGGCAGAAGAGGGGGTTCTTACTGTTTTTAGACAATGCAACCTGCAGAGCTTTGCAGTTGTAAAACGTAGTCAGACCTAACCTGGATGGCCGTGCTCCTTCAGCGGTTGCAGAATCAAGCATCTTTTCCTTCTTCAGATCACTATCTATCTGAACAGATGAAAAATATCCCTGCCACTACGATGCCACAGGGAACGCTGCTCGAGAGAGCAGCAGCACGAAGATGGCACAAGGCCTTTGCTCATCGCCCGCCACTCTTGTCTTCGTTTTGCCGTTGTGCATCAAATAACTAAAAAGCATAACTCTTTTCGTTTTCTATTCTCGAATGCACCTCCGCTGGCTCCGTTCCTTTCTTCTTTCCGCTTTCTGCAGAAAATTGAAGCAGCTCTGCAGCAATTCAGGGCTCGTCTGATAGTCACTGACCTCGAAGTGTTCGGAGCACAGGAAGTTACGCTTTGACGATGCCCATCATGGCTGCGATGAGCGCGCAGCGTGAACCGATATCCTTCGAAACTTCGGCTCTGCCACAAAGGTGTATGACAAGGCTTGTCTCGCTCGACGACTCTTTTCCCGCACCCTTGCGCGCAGAAGCGTAGAGGCATTCTCGTGCATTGTACCAGGTGCTTCACTGATAACATTACAAAGCAGCACACAACACAAACGGCGATGTTGAAGACTTGGGCGCAGGATCCGCTTGCGACGACAAGTATGCGCGGCCGAGAGCAGCTGCGCTGTTGAGACGTCGTTCGCTGCCGTCCATACAGGTGGAGAGATGCGGGCACGCCGGTATCCGGCACAGAAGAGGTCCCAGAAACGTCACTTCCTCAAGTTCACCGCCCGGTATCCGGCGCAGAAGACGTCACGGAATCGTCACTTCTATATATATAGTTCACCGCGCGGCCGCTTGACACGGGATCTTGCGAAAAATGCATGAAATTAATTATTTCCCGCTAGTTTCTGCCTGAAAATACGGTTGCGTCAACAAATTTCAGCACCCAAGCTCCAATTTAGTCGAAAAATCTCGGTGGCAGAATCCTTTTAATTACCGATACAAGAGAGTGGCTTGTTGGTCTAGTTGGTACATGGTTATTCTAGGAGAATGCCAGCAAACTTGAACGTAAAAAAAAACTTGCTGTTTGTTACAAGTTTGCTGGCATTCTTCTAGTATACCGATAAAGTGTTTTCCCAGAAACTTCTTAAGCTTGAGCTTTCTTTCTAGTTTTTTTTCTTTTCTTTTTACGCTGTGCATTGGCTCACTTCTTTAATCGTCTCTTATTTTAGCGTTCAGCAGTTATTTGTAAAATAAGCTGTCTTGCGTTCTGTAGGAGCTATTTGGAGACTGCCGGACGTTATCCACATGACTGTGTGTGCTGTTTGTACATTTTGGCGTTCGCATGATTGTTTAGTGCAGCATTTCTTCACTAAGCAAGTTCACTCGAAAACGTCAAGTGTGGGGCAGCCGCCTCGCAGACAAGCTGTTGTTTTTTGATTGGCTGCCGTTTATTCTTTTTTTCTCGTATTTAGGTAAAAAATAAACTGAACTTTCAGTGGGCTAAGAGGCGCAGAAATAACATTTTTTTTAAGCGGTGTCGAAATGCGCCGAATAAATAAACTTTGATGGTCAACATGGAAGATGTGACAGCGCTGTTTGCAACGTCTGACGAATTGAGTGTGTGTACAGCTTCGTGAATGGCAGGTTTGCTCTGGAACTCCGCGCTGGAGAATGCCTGCCGCCTGCTTACCTTCGTCTGGAGTGGGCGATCTCACTTTCAGCATTTGTATTCTAACGGCCATTGCGGTGAACGGTGTGGCTGAATGGCCGAGGCCGTGGGACTGAATCTCGGCTTATCTGGCCACACTATGAGATACTGCAAGGATGCAAAGGCGCTCGTGTACTTAGATTCAAGCGCATTAAACAAATATTTAAGGCCTTCCTTTCGAAACTGCGCTAGGAATGTACTACTGCTGATAGTTGATGAGGCCACAGGAGACGTTCGACCTTTTTTGCGGCCTGTGTTGATCGTCCACGAAAGTTACGTACGCCGTCTGTGTTCAACGTTCGTGTTCAAAAAAATTAGGTTGGGACACGCACCGCAGCGAACGTATTCCTGTAGCGATGCAATCATAATTAAAGGTACGGCATAAAGATTGATGTGATAAAACAAATACCCCATTCTGAATATGTTTGCAGAAACGATAGACACTTTCGCTTGTCGGAACCGCCTCTACGAAGGGTACAGCCCGAAAGCTGACGAGAAAAGGAAGAGAAAATATTAGTATAATTAATTTTCCTCGTCACTTCAAACGCAGACTTACACCTGGTTCGTTTGCATTAGCAGGAAACCCTTAGTTCGATAAATAATAACATTCTTTAAAATGCGAATTTCATTTCATTTTATTACCTTAATGACCCGCGAAGGCTGTTGCATAAGGGGTGGAAACAAACATCCAGATGACTTATTGGCGGCGAGGAGTTACGGAGTCGCCATCTAGCGGAAGCGCCTCGCTGTCGTAGTATGAGGGATCACGCGGCGCGCTCCTCATAGCTTTTGCTGTCAGCGCTCACTGAAAACACCACGCGCGATCCTCCGGACATTTCTGTAAGTACTTTCGAAACGAGAGAAGTTTTTACTGTATAAATAATAATATTGGGCAAACTGAAAGCACACAATCGTTTACAGACGCTACCTCTTTACCGAATAGGTTCAGTGAACGCCACTGCGCGCGGTCGCCGCGATGGAGTCTCCCGAACCGGCTTCTTGCGTGAAAGGTACGTAAACGCTGAGAGCAAGCCATGCGAAATATGTTCTTATAGTGTTTGTATAACTAAATGGAGCGTAATAGAACGAAGCCTCAATCCAGCGATCGCGTAGATTCGCAGCGACCGACTACGCGTCTGCTTGCTTGTCCGCGCACTGTTTCGCTTTCACCGCGCGCGCGTTTTCGCACCGTGCCATGAGCTTTAGGCCGCAGAATATGAGCATTTGACAGTATGCAAGCAACCATTTTTGCGTGGGTGCTATCAGAGCTGTTCAAAAATAACTTCACTGTAGAGACTTCGACGCCTACGGGGACTGTGATATGCCGTCGCGACGATTCAATCTTTTTTTTTTTCTTCTAAATTCTTTGACCTTTCAATATTATTTCTCCAGTTGCGTCGCACTGTATGTTTATCGGTGTTCTCAGCGTGCCATTTCCCGCTGCTCCTTTTTTTGTAATCCAGTGCATTAATTCATGACACAAACATGACCATATGCCATGGTTTTTTTTTAAATGTGCTTCTTACCGTTGCCTTTCCACTCCACTCAACTTGCCAGTATCTATAGCATCGACAAGTTCATAGACCAAACCGTCATGACATTAGTCGGGCAGCGGACTCGGGCGAGCGTCTCAGTGCGCGTTGTGAGAACATAGCAGACCGGGCGTCGTAGCAGAAATCTTCTTCGCGTCTGTGCTTGCTGCATACCCGAGTTGTAGCCGATGACTATTTGCCGGTTTTCTGTATTGCGAGCCAAGCTTCACGCAGCTTCTTGTCCTGCGGCTACGTGTGAATAAGGCTGACACCGGCCTCCGATACGTGCGTTCGGCCCTGCGGCACCGAGCAGTAGCCTACGATGTTGCGCGCCTTCAAAGGCAGCCACTACCTATTGTAGTGCTTTCAAGCGTTGTAAAGGAGACACTTGAAGGGGAAAAATTTCGCCACTAAATAGCACCGCAGCGTACGAGGGAATTTAAACTCGTTTTCAGCTCGCTTCGGCGCTCCCGAAGCAGCCGACGCGGCCGCTATGTCCACGTGATCCCTCCTAGCACGTCACGCCGACGGTGGCGACAGCTTTTCCAGTGGTGGAGCTCGAGGCCAATAGCGTTCAATACAATGAAAAGTGATTTGTAATAATTCCCGCGAAAGTGAACGAGGACGTAATGACAGCGATGTCGTTGGATAGGTCATTCCAGTCTGCTGCAACACGGGAAGAACATGAGGCAGCAGAAAGGACTCCCGATTCATTCTCGGTAGTCCTATATTACGAAACAGTTCCAAAAGACTAAGCATTCTATTCCATGTCAAGCTATATCTGGTCGGCTTCAGCTCTGAATCTTCCAGGACGGTAAGGCAAATGGTAGCTGCAGTGGCTCGCCCTTAGTGCACTTACAGTGCAAAATGGAGTGCGTACGAAAGCGAATGCCAATTTTGTTTTTGTTGTTTTCTTTGCACACTCCTAAAAAGACAATGCAAACACCGCACGCCGGCGTTTGTGTTGTCTATGTAAAGACTGTGCTGTGAAAACACATTCACGTTCCTACTCATGTCCGTGTTTGCATGCCTGCCTTTAGTTGCCAAGAGACCGTTCCACCTTTTCCAACTTTCAGTCAATCTGTTCGTATTGTTTCTCGTTTCCCTACGTGTTCCGTTTTACACTTTATATGTGGACGATCCATTCGCTTATCTACCATCTGCGGCCCAATAGTGCACACCATTGATGGATGTTTCCTGCTGGACTTCAGTGAAGAAAATAAGGTATAAATATACATACGGCGATGCTCCACCCGCTTTATGCCTCGAACCCGCCGTGGTTGCTCAGTGGCTATGGTGTTGGGCTGCTGAGCACGAGGTCGCGGGATCGAATCCCGGCCACGGCGGCCGCATTTCGATGGGGGCGAAATGCGAAAACACCCGTGTGCTTAGATTTAGGTGCACGTTAAAGAACCCCAGGTGGTCAAAATTTCCGGAGTCCTCCACTACGGCGTGCCTCATAATCAGAAAGTGGTTTTGGCACGTAAAACCCCAAATATTATTATTTATGCCTCGAGGCTAACTTTCCAAGGAAAAAAAAATATGGGGTGAGGGCGGCTTGGGGGGAAGCGTCATAAGTATTCCGGGTTTTCATTCTGCGAAAGGCAGGAGGCGTCGTGGCCCTGTCGCAGGCCATTTTCTCTGCACCACTAGGTCACTGCCGTGCTGGCGCCTCTGGGCCATGCAGCTCGAATGGCGAAGGAGCAGGAAACCGCTCCGCAGCAGAGCTCTCTCCCGCTGGCGCGTCCTTCCTTCCGCGCCACATACCTGCAGACCGGTGTGCGTGGCTTTCTCCTCCGAGCGGCCAGACGACGAAGGTAGAGGGGGCTGTCAGTGGCGAGCCCATTGGTGACGTCACGGCGGCGTTCTTCTGGGCCAGGCTCAACCTGTCTGGGCGGCCAGACCCGCCACTGACCGACGGGGCCGGCTCACGTGTGTACGCAGAAAATAACCGCGTCGTCGAGACAGGCGAGAGCGCCTACCTTGGCGCGTACGCGCACTATACGCTGTTCTTCTCGCGCGCAGACCGCGCCCTCCATTGGGACCCACGCGTGCACACCTATCTGCTTCGGTGGATGTTCGCGACCTCAAGTGGTCGGACTTTCCCCGGCGAAGGTTATCGTCTTCATTCATGTAACAGTCTCTTTTGCCCAAGGTTGCATGCTTCGCTCTAGTGTGTTGGAGGCCTTCCACCTGCGTTTCTCTGCGGCGGAGATGCGCTCGCAGGTTTTAATTTAAACAGTCATGGTGGAAAGTACGTTCTATAGTCATTGCAAATGACGGCGCATGTTGAAGTGTTTGACCGAGATTCCTCCTATCATGAGCACTTGGTGATTGTTTGGGGGAGAGAGAAAGCACTGATAATAGAATGGCGGAGAGAATAACGAGTCTGAGTCTAGTTAGCTACCCTGCACTGTGGAAGGAAAGTGAAAACTGAGAAAGCTAAACGTTATGTGTGCTACGGAGTGAGGTCACCTAGACTTCACACATTGCAGAATCACGAGGCCACGGCCCTAGGAACTTCTTTTGCGTAAAAGGCCTGTCATCTAAGTGCCCGAGATCTCTCCGAAGGGCAGGCTTGTGGTGTTGACAGGAGAGAGACGTTTGACTAGCGTGATCGCCGGCGTTATGCGTGTGTCGAAGGTCCTGATAGACAGAACGCCGAATCGTCAGTCAGGAGTGGTATATATGGACTAATGCACGTATATACTCAAGCTAGATTTAGTAACCTGTGAAAACATACGCAGTGCGTTCGAGACACTGTCTACATCCGAGAACAATAATAGACCAGAGTGAGGCATTGGGTCTTTCTGATTAGCCGCACTACTCACGCGCGCCTTGTTTAGGCAGGCAGGCGCACGGTATACTCAGCTGCCATTAGCAGAAGTCCGCGCTTGTACAGCTGTCGGCACTGACCGGCAACAACCGCTTCTTGCCTTTCGTTTTATTCCTCCGCTTGATTGCCCCTGGTCTTGTTCCTTGGTTTTCAGGCCCATCCTGTCCCTGTCGACGTAGGCAGAACTTTACTCTGTGACGGATGGCGTAGGGCTCCGCGAACTGGGCTGCTTGTATACTTCCGCCCGCACCTCCGACACCGCCCGAAGCGCATAAGCCACGCATATTAAGGGCGAAGTTTTTCTTTGAGAACATTGCCAGGTTTTCGTTACCGAAGGAGCTGCGTGGCTGTTCTGGTTGTCGCCGTGTCGCCGTGGTTGTCGCCGAATAGGCCAACCAGTCACAGCGGAGGAGGTGCGCGTCGCCGACTCTGGGTTCCTTCCACCACCACCAGATGGTTCTGTTCTCCGCGCATCCGCGCAGACGTTTATGTATACGACGAGGCATAAATGCTTCGGTGTATGGATAAACGAAAGAAAGACTTACTCAAGCACTCACCAAGATAGCCTGAAAATAAAGGGGAGGCGGAATGCAGCAATAATGAAACATTAGAGCACTTTAGGGCCACAATAAATATGAGGTGGTGCGTGGAATCTAGGAAGGAGTAATGGTGCTAACGCTAACGTTCGCAAGTGCCATTCTGTGTTTAAAATCGGATATTTTGTCGGTACTGGAAGTTAACCAAAGATCGGCAGCCGGTTGGCTTTGGGAGCCAACGGCAAATGAGGCAGTGCAGGGTGACATGCGTTGGGCTTCCTTCGAAGCCAGAGAAGCGCAGGGCGAAACTAGTTTTGAAGAAAAAGTCGGGAACATGTCTCGAAAAATCGCCGGCTAAAGTGCACAAGTGTCTGTACCTGAAAAATGTGGACACAGAATGTGAAAGAGGTAAAGAAAGTTGGCAACCAAGTACAGTGTAATTGACAGTGTAAATAGACAACCAGGTGCCATCAGAAAGCGTGAGAGAAACAGAGACAGTGAATTGGATGCAGAGAAGGAAACAAAAAAGACCACATACATTTACGAGACTATGGAGAAAGAAATTAGAAGGGACAATCTGTACGAGAACACGAAGGGGAGTGCCTTTACTATTTCGGGATCAAGCTTTTGGCTTAAGGACAAGAACTTACGGCAGCAAATATTTACGACTGGATGAGGCATGTATATGCTGCAGCAAAGATTCGAAGACCACTCAGCACATTCACCCAGTGAAACCCGTAAGTAGCGTACAGTTTCCAGAAGCGCTTGGATTTAAAGTAGAAGGAAGCATAAACCGGTCAACAGTCGAGATGAGCAATAGACGTTTAGAATATTGGGAGGGAAAAAGCAGAGAAGAGATTGATACGACCGGATCCGTTACAGGCATAAGCAGAGGTACTAGGCAGACAGAGAAATCTTGAGGAAGAGAAAAAAATGTATATTAGAGATGTATACTAGAATGCAAGAATGAAAAATATGTATATCATACCTATAACTCAAGAAGGCAAGGTCGCTATTTCTCACCGCCTCGTTTCAAAGGAGATGCAAATAAAATCATCATCGTCGTCGTCGTCGTCGTCGTCGTCGTCATCATCATGATCATCATCGCAGCAGTAGCGGCGCCGTCCGTGCGGGAGAAAAACAAAAGATTATCAGAAAACTCGCCTTCGTGCTTCCGAGGTTGCAAGGTATTGAGGAATTAAATGCTTCTTGCGGACAGCGCCCCTCGTACTCGCTAGTAGACAGCAACTCCGCTTAACAAAAGACTTGCTATAATTTGTGCGCGCGTGCGTGCACGTACACCCGTGTTTTGATTCTTCATGTGCTCACACAAAGCATCGCTGTATATGGCTTCGAACTCGTTGAATTTCCTGCATTTTACTTACGTGATAGCATTTCTGTTAAAAGCGATAACTGCATTTAGGATACCTCGTTCTTTGTGTGACTTTAGACGCCACTCGATCTTTCCCAAGCGTTCTGTATTGATGAATGTATGCAGAGATGCGGAGAGATGATTATGCGTGGTAGTTTCGGCGCGTCCTCTATTTGTACTATTTTTTGCCGCTTTATCATCACTCGAATATAATTGGTAATCATTAGGGTGTTGAGTAGCCTTTGCTGTTTCAGACCACTAGCATCCCTATGAAAAAAAAGGACTAAGAAAAACCAGCTTCGAGGGTGGTCGGGACCTTGGGTATGGCGTATGGTGGTTTCTCTTCACGTATACGTAGGCTGTCACGCGCAGCCACTCGAGTAAGTGATGCCGAACGCGTCTCTTCGACGTTGTTTATTAGCTGGCTCTTGCACGGAGATTGCGATAACGATATGAAGAAATCGTAACGGCAGAAAGAGGAAGATGTAATGGACTGGGACGCTACCAGCGCGCACACTTGCGAGGTCCTATCACGTACTACCTGCAGTCACTTCGTACTTAGTATTGCTGATATAAACTGGTCGTCCTCCAGCGGAGCGCCTCGTTTCCGTTCGCTAGTGGGTGACGTAGCCGCGTGCTTTGGATATCCATCATACTGCTATGCGGTATGATGGTATGAGAACATCGTGCAGGTCTCGCTTAATAGGCACGATGTTTGTTCCTCAGCTTCGTTCCCGTGACGCCCAAGTTGCAGCAATAACATATAAGCGGAGTCGTTCAGATTGATTGATTGATTGATTGATTGATTGATTGATTGATTGATTGATTGATTGATTGATTGATTGATTGATTGATTGAATAACGTTTATTGGAGTCGCTCAGATGTCTGCATTGAATTGACGTGCCGGAACTAGACAGTATTCTGAAGCGATTTTCGCCTATCGCATCGCGTGTAGCGTATATTCATATGCAAGCATTTCATTCCCTGTCATTACGTGCATTTTACACATTTATCGCTTAGAAGTCTCTCAGCTACCAGGGAGTCTAAGTTCATTTGGCGTTGCGCTGCTAAGTACGAGATCGTGTGATCAAATTCAGACGGACGCATATCGATGGGGAAAAAATTCAAGAACGCCCGTGTATCGTGCATTGGGTGCACGCTAAAGGAGCCTAGGTGGTCGAAATTAATCTGGAGTCACCCGCTACCGCGTTTCTCGTACTCATATCAGGTTTTGGTAAGAAAAACCCCGGGATATAATTATCTTTGCAGTCAGTTATGTTGGCGAACAGTTCACTTTTTTCAGGCTGAGCAAGCAAGCATTCGCAGATATTATATGAGCGATTGGGAGAGCTTTTCCATGGCGCGACGCTGTTGTACGTAGTATATCTTGAAAACATGTCTGCGGATGCCTTAGCTGTTTTGTAAACGAGGCTGCATATTTTTGTTGTATGAACTATTGCGGTGCTCCTCTTTGCGATGCTTCCAGTGGCGATGATTCTCTTGCAGTACATCAATGGGAATAGCTCGCGTGGAACAGCGCTGCTAAAAACGCCCTTCGCCATATCTTGCAGGTGCGTGACTTTGACGCTTTCTTTTTATTACCTACTCTAAGTCGCTCGCTGCTCTGGCTCTATGATGGGAGAAAAAGTACCTACCACCATCAAAGAATTGGCGAAAATTGTTCAGGACATGTCACTGAAGCTTGACCAAATTGATGCAATCAGGACTGACCTTGACGAAATCAAGGAAGCGACTCAGTATATTAGTAATTCCTTTGATGATTTTAAGGCCAAGCTTGAGAGTGCCTGCGCGGATCTCAAGACTCTGAAAGACGACAATGAGCAGCTTAAAAAAGAAAACTTGCACCTTAAGCAGGAACTTGCCGCCACAAAGAAGGACATGATTGATTTGAAGCAATACAGCAGAGCAACGAATTTGGAAATTAAGGGTCTTCCCTTCACTGTTGATAAGAACCTTGAAAATACCGTGCAGGTACTTGGAGCTAAACCTGGTACGGAAGTCTCCGCATCGGATATTGATGTAGTTCATCGCGTATCAACTAAAGATATAACAAAATCCAACATTGTTGTCCGATTTACATCTCGCAAAGTCAGAGACAACTTTCTCCAACTCGCAAAAAGGAAGAAACTTTCCACATTAAACTTGCAATTCGAAGATGACAATCCTATTTACAAAAAATGAACATTTATGTCCGGAATTGAAGATCTTGCTCGGCAAGACCACTCAGAAAAGGAAAGAAAACCAGTGAAAATTTTCCTGGGTTTCCAATGGAAAAATTCTTGTCCAGAAAACTGAAACCTCGTCAGTCATTCACATCACTTGTGAGGAAGACTTGAATTTAATTGCATGATTTTGTGGCCTCTGCAGTAGGTAAGCCATTTCCAGAAATGTATAATGTGTCGCATCTGAACGCGGCTTTTTCAGCTGCGCAAAACTTAAGATACTACACTGCAATATCAGAAGCTTAACTAAAAATATTGACCCTTTGATGGTTTTATTAAAGTCCCATTCCTTTGCGTATGATATAATCGCGTTGTCAGAAACGTGGTTGATGAAACCTGATGAATTCTTTAATATTCCAAATTTTAATTCAGTTTATCTCTCGCGACCAACAAAGACGCGTGGCGGAGGAGTTGCTTTGAATGTACACAAGAATATTCCTTTCAAGCATTGTCACAAACTGACATGTCAGGTTCCCGAAGCATATGATTTCTTATTCCTTGAACTGAGCTCCAAGTTAACTGTAGGTGTTTTATACCGTTCCCCAAGTTCGCACATTAGTCTTTTTCTAGATGCCTTTGAACCTGCTCTAGAACATCTCACTTCTATGAATAATCCTGTAATAATATGTGAATACATTAATATTGACACTCTTAATGACAATGCAGCACCATACGTGAACCTGATTGAGTCTTACGGGTTCCTTAATCAAATAACACAACCAACTCAAGTCACCCCCTCCACAGCGACGCTCATAGACCATATCCTATGTAATTTCGAAACCTCACCGTCTTTCTCTGGAGTTATTGATGCTGATATTTCTGACCATTTTCCAGTGTTTTTTCTAGAATCGTGTTCTCCTCTCAAAAAAGAAATTAAAAAACGCGTGAAAACAATTATTGATCACAGCCTGTTAAGCTCCCGTATACGCACTCTAGAGATCAATGTTGAGAATAGTAAGAATATTAACAAAGAATTCGACCACCTTATAAATGTTATCTCATTTTGCTTTAAAGAAACAATTATTAATGCAAAATCTTATTATTCTGACCCAATATGTCCTTGGGTAACGACTGAGGTCTTAGCTGCTATACAAACTAAAGATAAATGGTAGAGAAAGCACAAGCAGTTCAAAGCTAATGAATACTATCGTATAGAATATAAAATACATAGAAATAAAGCTCTGGCCTTACTTAGAAAATCCAAAAACAAGTATCATACAACTCTTATAGAAAGCAACCAACATGCTCCGCGTAAAATGTGGAAAATAGTTAACTCGGTCATTACACTTCGAGAGAAGGATCATATATTGCCATAAATTATCCCACCTACTAGAACCACAGAAAGCCTTGCGGAAGACTTCAATCAATACTTTTGTAATATAGGTCCAACTCTTGCGAAACAACTAAGTATGCACGAAGCCCCCGAGCTCCCAGCTCCTGTACTTAATTCTTTTGTTTTTGATGACATTACTCATGATGAAATCATTTCTACCGCTAAAACAATGACTGGAGGTAGAACACCAGATAAAGATAAGATCCCCTTACTCGTCATTAAACAGCACATCGAGGAACTGAGTGGGCATTTAGAAAAATTATTTAATGCATCCTTCTACATGACCACATATCCAGACGCATTTAAAATAGCGCAAGTCACACCAATATACAAGTCCGGTAGCAAGGATGACATCCAGAACTACCGACCAATATCAATACTTAGTGCACTTAACACAGTCTTTGAGAAGTTATTGATGAAACGTTTTACCCATTTTCTAGATAAATATAACGTACTAGTAGACAATCAGCACGGTTTTAGGAAAAACACATCTACTCCCACGGCTGTACAGTGTTTAAGTGAACTTATTAACAAAGTATTAAGTAACAAAGAGTATGTAATTGGCATTTTTGTTGATATTAAAGAAAGCGTTTGACACTGTGAACCATGATATACTACTATCAAAACTACATCGGTATGGATTCAGAGGTCAAGCGAAGCAGTTTTTCGAAAGCTATCTTTCTGGTCGCAAGCAATGTGTTAAAATCGACAAATCCGTATCCAGCGTTCATTCCATCCTTTGTGGCGTGCCTCAGGGCTCGGTATTGGGACCATTACTCTTTTCCTTGTACATAAATGATCTACCAGATGCTTTGAATTATGCCCAAACTATTATGTATGCTGATGACACAGCCCTTCTCTTCTCTAGTCATGACCCTAATATGCTCGAAAGGCACGCTAATAGTGATCTTTCTCAGATGTGCCAGGGGTTTTTACAAAATAAATTAACAATACACACCTCTAAGACTAAATACATTGTGTTCTCTAGTCCATATAAAAATTCATATAGCTTAAATGAGTTACGAATAGGCGCAAACCCCCTCGAACGAGTCGATCAACAGGTATATCTTGGTATAACTCTAGATTCAGCTGTCAATATTAATCCTCACATAATTCGAGTAAGCAGCAAATTGAGACGGGCTTGCTTTGTCCTAATAAAAGTTAGAAAGTTCTTCTCGCTTTGCACATTAAAAATTTTGTATTATTGCCTTTTTCAAAACAATATGACTTACTGTGTGGAGTCCTGGGGACTTACGTAAAACACTTACTTAAATCAAATAGTAATTTTACAAAAAAGAGCACTTCGAATAATAACACATAGTAAACACACAGATAGATCCGCTCCACTCTTTCGTCACTTAGACATTACACCTTTCTTTGCTATGCGGGATTTCAAACTAGCTTGTGTGGTTATACATATACTAAATCATAACATCCTACTATCGTCATCTGTTTTTGTATGTCCATCTCGTCCAACTAGAAATTTTTTCAGTTGTCGTTTTAACCTTCCAGCTGTTAATAATGTGTACGGTAAAAGAACTATCGCCTATGCCACTGCTAAAATTTGGAACCAACTGCCTGCTAACTTAAAAGTAGGTCAATTCTCAATCGCCGGTATAAAAAAATTTTTCCGGAGCCAGCAATATTCGACTCCACTATAAGTTTGTGTTCTTTCCTTCATGCATTCTTCCTTTTATTTTGTCCTCCGAACTATTGTATAATTTCTTGAGCATTTCGCCTTCCTTTGTGTATAACTGTAGCATAACTGCTGTTACATGAATCCTGTGTAAAATACTGAGTTGTCTCGCTACAATTATTTTTTCGCACTTCCTGCATGGGCCCAAGTCTAGCCGAGAGGGCTAAGGGCCCAGATGATTCACATGTACTTCTTATTAGTCGTTTGAATAAACTGATTTTGAATTTGAAATTTGAAATGTTCAATCTGTTCTTGTACAGTGAGCCCATTTATACCGACACTGTTTGCTATGGTTTCTGTTTATCGTATCTTCAATTGCAGTATCACACAGTTTGTGTACAACCACGTACAGTACACTACAGCTGCGGTGACATTCACTCCTACCACACCAATGCAAGGGGCAGCTCTTGCAGCAAGTGGTCATGTAGGCATCGTGGCCAAGTTGGGCGCTTGCTGTAGAGGCTGAAAAATCTGCATGATGCCCCTGTAACTTGTGTGCGCTTTACTTCCTTTCTGCTATTATTCCTAGTGCTACTGCAGCGCACTGTGCAGTGTGTTGCATACACATTGTGTGATACTGAAGTTGAAGATACGGTGAAGAGAAACATGTTGAACCGCCCTGTCCAGGGCAGCTCTACCGGAAAAATACCCAGTTATAACCGCCCCCGTCCTTTCTACTCTTCCTTTCTCGCGCTCTCTTCTGCCGTGCTATCTCGCACGGCAGAGTCAGTTCACACCCACGTCGCAGCGAGTCGGGGACTTGGCGACAGGAAGAGCGTCTCCACGATGCCGAGACGCGCAATTCGTCGCCCCGCCAGAAGCAAACACGTAGGTCGAGTATCGCAACCGGTGCGACTGGTTGCTTCGCTGGCGACCGAAGGCAAGCGGACCGCTCGAGCCTTTCGCTCGAGGCCGCCCGCGGAAACCAGCGTGAGCGAGCGGTGGAAGCCGTGCACGCGCCCTTCAGTGTCGCCACGGAAAGCTGGGTCGGCTAACGCTTGCGCCGGCATGTGCGCACTTGGGCGTGCATTGTGGACCGGTTGGTCTGAGAGGACTGCCCGCAGTGCCGGGTCGATTTTAAAGCACCGCGTTTGTAGTTGTTTACATCTGGGCGTCTCATGAGCGTGTAGTGCTCGCCCCATAAGCGATATAGGGAGCAGTGCCGTCATTAGCTGTAAACGCACCTACATTGATTGCAGAAACGATTGAACACATACTATATCTCTCTCACTAATACGACGTCGAACGTGAAGCTCTCTGGACAGCGTTGAATCGGCTGGACTCTAGATCATTTTCGGAAATGAAGATCCTTGGACCATGGCTATGCGCGTCGATGGCACAGAAAGCGACGAAAGCTTTGTTGCACTATCGACAGGTCTTGGCAACCGTGTGCAGACTCGGTGCGAACCTTTAAAAGTGCCCGAAAATGTGCTCTCTCTATGTTCTCTCTCTCTTCATCCTATATCCCTTCCCCCAGTGAAGGATAGCAAACTGGATGCGCGTCTGGTTAACCTCCCTGCCTTTCCTCTCTTCTATTGCTCTCGCTCTCCACGCAAGCAACATATTTGTGGATGTCGATACGCTTCTCACAAAACACGAATATATCACTCTTGCGGACGGACAGTTTGGCAATTAATCGCACAACGCAATAGAGGCGCATACTCACGCAGAGCGCTAACCTGCACATTAGGGATTTCTTTCCAAGCCGGCGGGACGTAAATATTGGGGGAACATATTTGCCGAGTCAGAGTAGCGCGCACTTACCAAGCGAATGTCGTTACGCCGCAATCACATTACGAACGTCTTTTACAGCGAAGCTGTTAGCCTCTAGTTGGTCGGAATGTTTCGCGGTGTCACGGGGCGGGGGGGGGGGGGGGGGGGGGGGGCGAGGAAGCCTTCAGCGATTGAAGCGCAAAGTACATAAATTCCTTGGTATCACGCATACAACATACAGCATTCGTTTTAATAACGGACAAGCACAAACCAAACATCCAGGCCACATAATTGATGCTAAAGCGCTCCTATTAATAATGTGCCGGAGGAGTAATTGAGCAGTGAAGCATTCCATACCCCCTCCCCCACCCCAAGCAGTTGTTGTGGTGGTTCCTAACAGCTTCTCCGGACATTCGCTTTCGCAGGGCCGGGATGGCGAGTCAATTCTTTTTTCATTGCGCGCATTCATATCAACACGCGGCCCGTCTCGCCGTTCGAGGGGTCGAGGCGGCGGCAGGTCACTGCTGAGCGTTCAGCATCCGCACTGCCGGCAAAAGGGAGCGCGGTTGCTCGCTTACTTATCGACCGATTCTCCCATCTGCCTCGGGTCCCTGTCGTGCGTCGCCGCGCCGATCACGCGCCCAGAGACGTCGTCAACGCCGCTGTGTTTTGCGTCGGCGAAGCTGTATCCGACGCGATCACCGCGTGTGAAGAGCTAGGCCGACCAAGGGGAGAAGGTGATGGGGCGGAGAAGAGGCGCTAGAGCAAGCCGTCGTAAAACGAGTCGTGGTGGGCGAGTTATGGCGGAGCTCTGGAGGGAAGAGTGAGACGTCCATGATGACCGGCTTTGTCTTTGTTTTCCTCTCCCTGTTGCCGCGCGTCTGGGCGCCCTTCCTCTGATCTTTTGTGTCTCGCTGTCAGAGCAGCGGCGAACGGGTCGTCTGACGTTGAGCCTTGCCCTATATTTTCTTGCGATTATGCCTGGCGGTAAAAGTGGCGTGTGCTAGGGAGTGCGCCACGGGAATGTGGGGAAGTGGGGGCTTTGCACTGGAAGGCTTGTCGGAGAGCGAGGACATTTTGAAGCCGTGTGCGACCACCCAATCGTAGTAATTGCTACAAAGGAAACCCATACGGGTTCCTCGAAAGAAAAGCCTCGCAGTTGAGTCCCGGACCAGGACGAATTTTTCTTCAACTGCGAGGCTTTTCTGTCGAGGAACCCGTTAGGATTTCCTTTGTAGCTATTGCTACGATTGGATGGATGTCTCATTTTCCTTTTAATTACTTCCCTCCACCTTGCGGGTTCCCGCAGAACTATTACGTCAAACACTTGCCTTTGCTTCGAGTTGTCGATAAATTCGACTTCGCCCTGCTATCTCAGTAAAACTTCATTTGGGCCTAGTTGGTACATAATTCTGAACGTAACGTTACAGCGCAAACACCTAAGACGAACCACAAAAAGAAAGGCACGACACACACTGGCGCACACCTGCTATCTGCTAGCCGCCTAGTTAGCCCAGATGCTAGAGCGGCTGCCCCGGAAAGGCGGTGGTCTCGGGTTCTAGTCCCGGACCAGGACGAATTTTTCTTCAACTGCGAGGCTTTTCTTTCGAGGAACCCGTCTGGGTTTCCTTCTTAGTGATTGCTACGAACGGGTGGATGCCTGATTTTACCTTTATTACTTACTTCTCTCCTCCTGGCGGCTTTCCGCTAAATTATTAGGACGTTCTATATATATATATATATATATATATATATATATATATATATATATATATATATATATATATATATATATATATATAATTGACGAGCCGAACACACTAGGCAAATAAATCGCAATACTTTGGTTTAGGTAGTCGTTTTGTTCGTGTATTTGATATACCGGGTGCTCTTTTTTTTTTTGAAGTTCAAAGGGAGACAGAGAGAGAGAGGGATATAAGGAAGGCAGGGATGCTAACCAGTCAAGAGTCTCGTTGGCTACCCTACGCTGGGGCAAAGGTGAAGGAGAACAGAGGGAAGGTAGATAAGGTCCAAAAATTTTTAAATTTGCATCTGGCAGATCGCACAATTCTAAACGTTGATCTAAATAACTCGATGAGGTGGCCATTACATCTACGAGAAATCAAAACGCTTAATTGAATAATTGACATAATTACGATAATTAAGTTTTAAATTAGTATCATTATGGCACACATTTAAAAGAGAGAAAGAGAAAGGCAAAGTAAAGACAAGGAGGTTAACCAGAGATTGTCTCCGGTTGGCTAGCCTGCGCACGCGATACGTGAGACAGAGAAAAATAGTTTAAGGAAAACCACATGCACGCTCACACGCACACACGATACAGAACTGTTTCTGTGGGCGATGTAGCGCAGTCTGCGAAGGCATTCCTAGAGTTACGCAATGTCACCGTCCAATGTCACCGTCCAACACAGTGTGCAGTCGCAATTTGTCAGAACGTCCCGTGTCTTTTAAGTACCGCAGCAGAGCCTTCATAGCGGATCGCGCTGATGCTCGCGTAGGCCAGTTTCCAAGGATCTTCGTTTCTGTCATTGGGCGCTTGTCCAGATCGTCTAGGGTGGCTGAAAGGGCTACTGTTCGCGGGTTGAAATGCGGGCACTCACAAAGAAGGTGTGCGATTGTTTCGTTGCACCCGTAGAAGTCACAAAGTGGGCTGTTCGCCATTCCGATAATAAAGGAGTACGCATTTGAAAGTGCTGCTCCAAGCCATAGACGGATTAGAAGGATGCAGTTACGTCGTGGAAGGTCGAAGCGGAATACGGAGCTGTAAATAAGGGTTCAGGGTATGAAGGCGTGCACTTGTGAATTCGAATAATTTCCATTGAGCCAATGTTAATTAGTATGCAGGTGCGGAAAGTTTTTTCGCTGCGTCGGCTCTCGAAAGAGGAATGGCAACGCAGTTGACGCCGTCATGGGCATATCGGTCAGTAGCGTCCGCTCAATCATTGCCATGTATGCCACAGTGACTAGGCAACCACTGATATATCGTGTCCTTCGTCAACTATGTGATCGTGGACGTTTCCTATCTCTGCGACCAGCTGCTCATGTGATCCAGGGCGCAGTGCTGAGAGTACACTCTGTAGGGCTGCCTTGGAATCACAGAAAACTGACCATGCATGGGGTGTTTCCTCCTGAATGAAATGAAGAGCCGCACGCAGGGCTACCAGTTCAGCAGCTGTCGTTTGTATTTCAACACCAAAATGTTGAGGACCGAGAACAAAAAGCCTTTCTATGGCTTGACGAGGTTCGCAGTCCTTTTTAACAGCCAGTGACAGAGCATAAGGTGAGGTTTTACATATTCAGCTAGTATTGAATTGTAACTCAGCTAACTTGAATTCATTATATATATATATATATATATACTAGTACATAAAGCACGCACGTATAATTAAAACCGAGAGAGAAAAGAAAATAAAGCATAGCAATTAAGGTTATACCGTGTAGATTTAGTTTAGACAAGACGGTAATGTGAAGCGCAACATTTGGTAGGTGTAATTAGTCTTTGCCTGTGGCATCTCCCAGGGTTCGCAACTGCTCGTATTCAGCTTCCCATCTATGCGTTTTAAGTTCGACATAGTATTTAACGTGTTTATTATTTAATATTTGTCTTATACCGGTGAATTAGTGTTTGCTCATAAATATCAGGCATAGGAAGTAAATTCAGTTTTCTGAAAAATAGGCACGTATGTGTGTCGTGGGGAACATCCAGAACACTACGGACGGCCTTTCTTTTGTGTTCTGTGTAATGTAGTGATATTATAAAGTGTCGTAGTACCGCAAACAAGATGGCAATAGTTAATTTGACTGAGAAGCCAGAGAAGCCAGGACTTGTATAGGGGAAGCTTGATGCTTTTAGGGAGGAAATATCTTAACCTGCACAAAATTACTCACACGGGATATTTTAGCAGCGACTAAATCCACATGCAAGTTCCACGGCATATGTAGTTCAAATACAACCCAAGACATTTAACAGTAGGCACAATCGGAATAATAGAATTATTAAGTTGTAATGTTAAGTCTGTAGCCACATTACGATTTCTCGGTCTGAAGAGAACAGCTGTTGTTTTCTTAGTATTTATACTAAGCGAATTTGCGTTCGAGCGTGCTTAGAATTTGCGGTGGATGTACACGTAAGATACGGTCCCTGCTCTCCGTTCATTCCAGCCCATGAGCGTCGACCCCTCGAGGAGACGAGGCTGCCCGCAAAGCGCTACAGCAGCAGCGCAAACACGTCTGTGAAGCGACAGTCGCGCGGCCTACGTGTTGTGGGTGCATTTTACGGCCGGGCTATCCTTAGCCAGCCTTGGCGCGTCTCCTTCAAAACCCGCGGCACTCAGTCGAAATATTCCCGCCCGTTAAAAAACCCACACATTATCAGTTCATTCGGAGACCCCCACGCACTGCGTCGCTCATAGCTTTGGTGTAGGTTCCGAGCGTTTTCTGTGAATCCGTCAAAAATCTACATCGCACGATAACTGTCATATGCGCAAGAGTTCAAAGAGTATATCGACCCAGGTTAGAAGCATCGTAGGAGCGCAAACCAGTAACATAGACGATGAAAACTTGAAAAAGGAAGGTGAAGGGAAGGCAAAAGTTCTGGAGCGTGTAGGTCGAGATAATTTTATTGGTCTTGTTCGGTCACTAAATGCATCTTACTGCATGCGTTCGTCGAACGGCTACGGCGCTGCTTGTGGCCCTACTTCTTTCCCGGGCATGGCTTTGATGAGACGCGGCCGGAAGCGTTCCACGTCGCGGTGAGCGCCGGAGACTGGAGAAGAGGACAGACGCCGAGTCGCAGGGAAGTCTAACACAGCCAGAAGCGGCACCGTGGGTTCAGATTCGTTCGGTATCGATGGGATCGACCGCTCTCAGAGGAAGCGGCGCCCCCTTCAATTCGAACGGGGGTTCCCGAACCGTCGTCGTGCTTTTCTTTTTTCTCTGCCCCACTTCTTTCTGCTTCGCGCATGCGCTCAGTTTATACTCTTCTGTTGCTTTGTGCGCCTGTATACGCCTCTGTTCTGGAAGCGGTGTCCGATAGCATCTGCACGGCCCTGTTTCGTGAAGTGCGAGGCTTGCATCGAGCCGGGCGGCCGAAGCCAACGCTTCGATCATCCGCGAGACCCGTCGATAGTTGTTAGAGAGAGGCAGCGAGAATACAACGTCCCGGCATCACGGACCCAACAGCTAATTTATTCTCGCCGAATCGTTGTTTCGGCGGACAAATTGAGTGAGCTGCACGACTGATGTCTGGCGCTTCGGCTGCCGGTACGCATTCGGTACTCGTAATGAATGCAATCCCGTTTCAGCTTACGTTCGTCCTTGGACTTCGTGCTTTATTTTCGTTCGATCGCGGGAGGTCAGGCAGTTTAGAAGCGTTCAGAATGGGTTAAGGCGATTAATGATTGCTATGTGGCGGCCGTTGCATTTTTCCGCCTTTGAATTTCCTTCTCATCATTTTTTTTTTTTTTGTAGTATAGCCAATCGGATGCTCTTCAGGCTAGCCTTCTTACCGTCCTCTTTCAATATTCGCTTTCTTTTTGGTGTGGTGTGTTGACAGCGCATGTATCAATATCAATAGTGAAACTAAATACAGAGCTTTCTTGCACGCCACGCAACAACATAAAAAAGGTAGCTCAAAGCTTATTGATATTCCGTGAGCTTTCGGCTGGTTTGATTGCTTGCTTACTACGAGTTTGTTACTGGAAAACCCATGACAAACCCACTGCGAGTTTTTTTTTTTAATAAATGTATTTAAGGAGAGGCTGGTGCCTATGTGTGGTGCCGGCTACTCTTCTCTTACGTGATAGTTATCGTCGAAAAGTTGTCAACAATCACCAAGCTGGACAAATAAACACATGAACGAACATTCACGTTCTAAGTCTCAGTACTGCAATATAAATAAATGTTCGCGCAACAGGAGAGCTCACATGGCATAAATACTCACAAAACCGAAGTGTTCACATGCAACACACGAGTTCACACAGCATAAATGTTCACAAAACCAAGATGTTCACACAGAAGATGTTGGGCACTTGAATGCCGCACTCTACATACATCAAATGCTACATGAACACGAAGGCGCAATGAACATGTAATTAAGTGTGCCTGTTAATAAACACAATAACCGCGAGAATAAACAATATAAGAACAATAAAAGATAAACACGACAAACCACTGCGGCTTTGTCGTGGCAATTCTCATTTTTTGTTCGCCGCCTTTTCAATATAAGTTATCGACCATGTGTCCCAACTTGACCGACATCAATGACGTAGGCATAAATACGATGCCGAAACCACTATCCAAGACTTCATTTTGAATGCTTGATCTCACGCAAACTCTATATAAGTAGTTGCCCCCCCCCCCCCCCCAGCTCGTTTCTCTCCCTATCTCTCTACTAATGTGATTAGGGGATTAGGGGTAGTTCTGGGCATTCACTCTGCCAGCAGTTAGCTCTGAATTGGGTCTGCTTTGCGCAACGGTCCGTCCTCCACTGTGCACAATGTCCACAAGCCCGCCCCGAGCTTCACGCTTCACCATAAGGCGATTAAAAGCGAGACGTCGCCGACCACCGTTGCCGGTATTGATGTGCTACGCATACTCCGAAAGTGGTAGCATCAGTGCATGTCTTTCGGAGGCCACATCAGGCAGTTGTGTAGCGGACGAACAGCACATTGTGCGCATCGAAAAAAAATGCAAGTTCTAAGATAATGGCGGTGTACGTCATGAGTCTGCTGCGGTCGCAGTAAGTGAATTCACATAGGCGGAGGAATCGCCGAAGTCTGCTGATTATTATTATATTGCTATACACTGGATTGGGCGCTCGGCCTCATAAGTATACCTCAAGGTGCTGTATACGTGTATGTGCCCTGCCACCTTATCCTCACTCACCGCTTTCATCCGTCCCTCATTGCTAGTGCAGAATATCAGGCTAGAACAAACCAGCTTCCCGCGAACCTCTCGTGCCTTTCAGCTGCCCTTTGACGGATGCTCCTTCAAGCCGTGGTGCAGCGCTGTATTTTATGCCTTTGTGGCCTATCTTTCCGCTCTCGGTATTCAGTGCAAACACTTTCGACAATGTCGTTTTACGGAAATGCGGTCTCCGTTGCACGAGTCGTCCCAGACGGGTTTTTCGAGGCAGACTCTGCGGGCGCAACGCAAGACCGAGCTCGTATTGCTAGCGCAGTGACCTGATTGCGTACGTTAACGGTGTTTCGACATGTTACAGGCCTGAGCCATCGCACGACGAATCTGGTGACGAGGCTGGAAGCTTTGAACAAAGAAAAAAAAAAAAAGATGCGGCTTCGAGCGCTTACCTGCACCACACGTGCATTGATGGGTGCTGCACTGCACTCGTCCCGATATCGGGCTCCCTTATCGTCGGTGCCTTCCCGTCAATCTCGCCGATTCTCGCAGGTCGTTGTGCAAACACAAATCGCGATGGGAAGGGAGTCTGCCTGCGACCAAGTGAAAAAGCAACGAAAAACACGAGCACCAAATGCCCAGCGCCGCTATGTATACGCAGTAGTTGGAAGCAAGGTATACGGGGGGAATGAGAATGCAGCGAGCCAGGGCGGATAGAACGATATGGACGCATGATTGATATGCCATTGGGACCATTAGCAGCGTTTCTCGCGTTCCATGTGCCGTGTAGCCTCGACAGGCTGGCTCGAAACGCCGCAGTTTTTCTCGTCTTTTTTTTTTCTTTTTTTTTTTGGGGGGGGGGGGGGTTGCGTATACTTTCAGTTCGATGATGGCTTATCGCGTTCACTTAATGCGCTCATTCACCTGTGTTTGCACGTTGTGTTTCTTCTGCCGGTCGTTTGGTGGCACGATCGATGGGGCTTTCGAGGTTTTATTTTCACTGTGCGCAGCATGCGCTGTTTTTTGGTCGCACGCTTTACACTGCACAAATATTTTACCTAGTAGTAGCCCAGAAGAACCGTGTTGCTCTTATAGTTTCGTCCTCCCGTTTCTCCTTCCTGACCAGGAAACAAAGAAAAAAAGAAGTGCTCATAGTCTCCGGTGGTGACCTAGTTTGACGATCGTCTTATCGACACGGCCAATCGCCCCTGCGCTTTGCACAGCGTTGTGAGTACGCCACAGTACGCTGAAAGCGAGTCACCGCCGCCCAACTTTCACTTGTCCCCATAGCGGTTACGGCTCAATGCGAAAATTGCTTTCCGGACATCATTGATGCATTTGGATTTTTTGCGCGTCGCGCCGGGGATGTTAGCGTCTTTACAGAGGATTGTTTTTAGGTAGAGTTCTTAGTTTACTTTAAAAACTTCGTTCGAAGTAATTTCACGTAGTCATTCTGAATAAAATAAATCTTCCTTGGTAAGGTGAACCGAGAACGGTCAATTTTTCTAGGCCAGACGTCTCGCAATACGAGCCGAATTGACGCAAGCCTCGCTTCACCGAGCATGATTGCTTCAGAAATGAACCAGTAAGTTTTCATATACACCAGCAGCAACGGTATCTTCATCGATGTTTCTGCATCAACTTGATTTCGCAGCGTCTGCCAGTAATACGTTTCCGACAGGGATATTATAGCGGAATCGAGGAAACCAAAAGAAGTAAGGGACGGCGCAATGCGTGATGCAATGCACTCTTTCCGTTACCAGGTACTGTTCGGTTTCCCTGATTACAGTTCTAACGAATTATCAGGGGTGTGGAATCCAGTCTTGTATACTGCTAATCGACGCTGTCCTTCGTGGCTAAGTACAGGTGGTGATTTTGCCGTTCCTTTCTTTGTTACTTATTCTAGAGAAAAAGGAAAGCTTCGCAGATGGTCTATGCTTTGAAATTTGACGTCATGCACTGCCTAGAGCCACAATTCATAAATTACCCTATAGAAAACCGCAGCAGGTGTGTGAAGACCTAACATTTGCAACAAAGACGTGCTTTTCCAGTACAGGCACGTAGGTAGCGAAGGGAATGTTACGCTTTTCATCATCATCGTAGTCACCATCATTTATTAACCCTTGAAAGGCCCCCGTTGGCATATTTCATAAAAAAAGAACATTCATGAGAAAACGGAAACGCAGAAACGGTCATGTTATGTTCTGTAATCCGGAAGAGTACAAGAATCACCTGGATAAAATTTTTATGCAACAACGCAAATGCAACTACAACCATTACAAACAACGCTATTAAGAGGCACAACAAAGTTAATAAACTAACATTCGTAACACAGTAACGTCTTACAGTAAGTATTACACTGCAATGTGGCGAGACTGTTTAATGTATATAATCTGAGTAATAATTATCCAACTATTTTTCGTTTCGGCGTCGTCGCTCTTATGTTCATATTCGATACGATGTTGAAAGACGTAATATATTAGCATACCGATAGAAAGTGGCACTCCTTTTAGAGGAAATCTGCGTGGCCGTAATTAATTCACTGCTTCACCGCCAGGTCTCTATGCTGATAAGCTTTATAGACTCTAGCGAATCTAAAAGGCTTCCGTCATACGCATGGAATTGGAGAGATATTCTCACTGGGGTGGCATCAAATTCATCGCCAGACTCAAATGCTAAACCTGACTTGCCGACCTAGGTTATTTTCTTCAGGTGTGGAGTAACTGGGGGAATCAACCGTCATGTAAATCAACCGTCATTGCTAATATTATTTAATTGACCTTGCCTAAAACTTTTACCCCTGTTTTCTTCTACTCTGAAATTGACTGTTTTGTCGTTGCATGTCTGCGCATGTCTGTACGTAGTCAAAATTAGACATAATTTTATATATAATATAAATATATATAACTATATGAGTATACTAGTGCACATTTGATACTTGTTCCGCTTGTTATGTTTCAGTTCTCGCTGCCTTTCATTTATCATTCTTTCTGTCTCACTGTTCGCGCTATCGTATGGATTGTCAGGAGGGCGAAGTACTTTTTCTGTCCAGTATATATACTGCGGCTAGGCATGCCTAACGGGATATTTCTTAAGCTGGTGCATTTACAAACGCAAGCGTATGTGCGATAGCATAACGTACGTTCGCGCCGTAGTATATATATAATGTGTGCAGACAGAGCCAAAAACATTTTGTTGGTGGCTCCTCATATGCATTACCGACAGTGTTCTTCGGATAAAAGGCTGTGTTTTGATTTTATTGCCTTTGCAGGTATTCTGTTCATGCGGGGCTGAAGCGGCGCATCAACATGTGAGCATCGCTTTCTCCCTTCCGCCAAGAACTTCCGGCAACCCTTGTAAGTTGGCAAGGGTGGAGCATGTATACTAGGATTTGCTAGCAGCGGGAGTCTTCTAGTGGGGAATCGGGGAAGGGCAAGACACGCGTGTACTGCATGGGCTTAAGGCTTTCGCGTCGTTCAGACTGCGTGCTTGCAGAAGCAGATGTGGCGTCGCACGCGCCGTTGTTTGAATCCGCGGTTCGTTTGCTCTGTGCAAACAGCTCGGCCAGGCGCGCGCCACATAGCGTGACCCAAAAGTGTGCCAGCCGCGAACGGGCCGCGTGCCGCTCTCGCTGTGCGTATGGATACGCGCACGCGCGTCGGCAGCGAGCGCGAAGTCCCAGACCGTTTTTGGGGTTGAGTCGCGCGCACATGCGAGAACAGGCACACACGCACTCGCTGCATATGATATAAATGTACGTTCTTTTATTATTATTATTTACTTTCGCTATAAAGCAATGCTCCCCACCCCCACTTCCCTCCGTCTCCGGCCTTTCGCATGGCTTCTGCTTCGTCGGTCGGTATCTCGGCGGATGCTCCGGCTTACTATAGCACGGAATTTCGACCGACAAAGCCGTGCCACTGTGTGCATCTCTGCTCTGAGTAATACGGCCATCAATCACGACATAAAGCTTGTACATAAAATGGCTGCTCATAGGTACCTTAAATGTGCACATAGCTCTAGTGGAATAGTGCGGTATAATCAACGGCGTCTTTGATTTTTTATGTTTGGGTTACCGCATTCTTGGGCCTCTGGGCACGTGCTCATTCTTGGCCGATCGCCCAAAATGTGCCATTGTAACGCGAAGGGTACAGCTAGAAGCCCTAACCGTACCTGTCGTACTTTTCTTTGCACACTCCTATCATTTTTGCCTCGACCGGCATCGAACACTGCCTCCTGACATCTCGCAGCGCGCATCCACGGCAGTCGGAGCACGCATTTCGATGTATCCTGTGAATGGCGGAGTGCGGAAACATAAGCATTGAATGACATTACGCGCAGCGTACGATGACAATAAGGAGAATATTGCGCATCGCATTTAATTTCGTGGCATTTAATTAGCCGCTTCACGAACGCTCCTCGGGATGAGCTGTAAGAATTAGATTGAGAAATCTGTTGCCCGCAAAGGGTCATAATCGCTGCTCTCTGGGTAGTATGTTGCCCGATTGATGGCTTTACTTGAGTATGCGAGAAAAGCTGCCAACGTTCCCGCCGGCTTTTCCGACATGAAATAAAATCGCACTCGCACATACAATGACTAGCACTTATCGTTGACGTGCTTGGATCGACGAGCAGTGTAGTGGGCGGGACGAAGCCCTTGGCACATAAAATGCACACGTAAGTGTGCAGCAACGAAAGTAGAGCAGCGACTGAAGAAAACAGGAGAATATACAAGGAAAGTGTCCATCACATATGAATGGAAGCGTACAGAAACATGCACAATGAATACGGAAATAATGAACAAATGGAGAACATACACAGTACAAAATACATATAAATTAATAAATAAACACGTAACAAGAGAACATGGGTATATAAATGCAGCCGGTCCCTGCGCTGTGTATATTGCATCGGTAAGCACTTATCATGGGCCACGTGACCGAAAAATATTTGAAAAGCATTCACTGCTGCAACATTTGACAAACAGTTTATCGTTTTTTCTGGACGCAAGCTTCAGTCCATACGCTCCACAAACTCCAGTCAAGTTTTCACCTCGGCTCTTGCAACGCGCCCAGTTAAATTTTGCAACCGACCTAAGACGCGACGCACTGTTTCGCAGATCTCCGATATCGAGTAGCCTGCGGAGACGGGATTCTGTGTGCCAGCCTTTCTGTTTTGCTGGGAGCACCCTGCAGGATCCGACGATACCCACTAAACCTGCCCGCGCACCGGCTTATGCGGTTTGGAGCGCAACACGCTTCGGTGGCGGCGTTAATTGCTCCCAGCGCGTACTTCGACCCTAAGCTGCTTACGGTGTCGAGACCGGTGTTGCGTGTCCGGTGCGAGCGGGGAAGTGCGCCGACTTGCACGACCAGCCGACCGCGGTTGATTTGTGGTGCTGTTGGAGGCGGCGACTGTGCGTACAGCTAGACTCGAAAGCCGCAAATCTAGATGTACTCGCGTTTTCCCGCTTGCCTGTCCAGTTTCTTATTCTCTTTTTTATTGTCATTTTGCTACTATATCTTCTCGGCTATGAATGGCCCAAGTGTGTCCGTCATGTTCCTATGGGTGGGCAGCGTATCCCGGACGGATGACAAGAGGAAGCACACCATACGCAAACTGAGAGGTATGCTGTCCGCCATGCTGATATGCGTAGGTGGTGCGAGCACAGCGCCTACGCAAAGTGTAATATAGAAGTGGTTTCCTTCAGTGTTTCACGAACACGTTGACGTACTAAGCAACTGCCACCGACTAGCAGGACGCAGATATTGATGCTCCATAGACAGTTCTGGTTTGCGTTGACGACCACGCTCTCGTTGATCACAATATTGTAGTGCGAACGCGTTGATTCGGTACGTGTCGTACTACTGCATTAATGCGCTGGTGCATCTCCAAGTGCGTCTGTTACTAAAATTTCTAGCTTATCTGCCGGGCGAACATTGTATGACTTAGCGTGCAGGGAGAGACGCCTCCTTATCGACGAGGGGAGCTGATGGCACCCATGAATTCCCCGATTAAAGTCAGTCCGTAGGATGAGGTGGTCAGATGACGCTCAACTCGCGTTCACCAACATGGCTACGTGATTGCTGTCTGGACTCGCTGGCCACAAAACGGAATTACAAGGAACTACGACCGCAGCAGTGGTCGCAGTGGAGGAATTACATGTGTGGTTTCCCTTCATCCACACTGTTTATGACCCAAAGGCAATAAATGACACAACGCAGACGGCACTCTCTGATAAGACTCAACTACTGCGTGTTTCTGCAAGGCCTTGGCGAGCCTCGCTGGGTGAAACCGATCGAGATAACACTTCTGCATTTAGAGTATCGTGAACAATGTTTTACTGAAAAATGTAGGTAATGTTTGTCTCCTTGGAGCGTTGTCAACGACATACATAAATGGCCTTAATAAGAGCACCCCTTTTCTGGCAATTTTACACGCAGAGCCTCGAGAAACCAGCGGAGTGCACAACGTCGAAAGCGTATACACTGTCGATATTGCTTCATAATATCTGAGGCTGCGTGTAGGCGAAGAAAAAAAGAAAGAAAACGTTCCTGCAGGTTCTTAAGCCTCAGAAGGAACCCTGGGTCCATGACCAACATACGCATTATAAAGGCAAGAGGTGTGGTGGCCTTCTAAGCAGATTTGTGGACGCCAATGCTAATTTCGGCAAATTCTGAGCACAGTTTCTACCATCTATTGTAAGCTCTCCATGTGTTTTCTTTCATCTGGCTTTATGTCCCATTCTGTTCCTAACTACACGTTCGTTTCTGTGACTTATTCTGTGTTTTAGTTCGTGGCCTGTCTGTTTAGTGTCATTCTGTGACTCCACTTTAAACTTGAGTATGTGACTTACTTATGTCAATCAACTTTAAGTGTTAGTGTACCTTATGCGATTTTTTTTATTCCTGTAGTCTTTATTGTATGTAATTCTATGTTTAAAGGAGTAGCCGGGGGCACTTGAAGGCGTCAACATCTCCTGAACATCATATATTTTAAAAAATACGAAAAGCAAAGAAGCATTCAGTTCTTCACGGCGCCCGTGGAGTTCAGTCGTACTGTGCGCAGGGCGCCATGCTGTATCGAGGCTTCACAGGAACAGATGGTTGGACGCCGAGGCCACGGAGGCGCACGTGCCAAGCCGTTAGGGGCGCCCGCACGGTGCACAAGCGGCGTACGTATAACGACCCTCGGAACCGCACTGCGGCAGCAGTGTGTTTGGGACTCCAGACAACTTCCGGTCGCGCATTCTCGGCACCGATGTTTGCCAAGGAAAAAATAAGAACTTTTCCCCCCATACTTACCTATGTACATGCTATTTGATCATGTTTCATTAGTAGACTGTTATTATTATTAACGATTTAACTTTGTCTCCACGGTGTGGTCAAATATAAGAAACGTGCCTCATGCGTCGAGCGCATGTATGTAGCTATCCTGTGCATTCAGGAGCAAAATTAATTTTAATTGCCTGACAATACTTGTGCCAGCTGGAAGGCCCAATGTCATTTGCAGGTTATTGCAACTTTGTCGTCTTCGTTACCCGCCGAATTTAGCGGGCTGTTCCAAAAGGCGAAATTGGAGGTCTTTTCGGAACCTGTGTGCGTGTGTGTGTGTGCAAGCATTAAAAAGAAAAAAATTGCAAACAAACAGGGACCTATACCGTATGCACGGCGAGGCCCTCCCGCTGCAGTCGCCGGGGCGCAGTTTCCGAACGCGAGGTGTAACAGCCGGAAGATTACGCTCCTCCTTCCTCGGCCCGAAGAGTAGCGCCGCTTTCTCTTGGCAGCCACGGGCCCGTGCTCCTCGAGAACGCGAGCGAGTTCGAGTTTGCAACCGCTCTGCCTCGCGCGTCCTATATTTCGAGTGCAGCGTCGAAACGCCCCGGAATCTCTCTGCGCGCTATAGGCAAGCACTGTGTGCAAATTGCCGACGCAGTTCACGTCTGTGTATTTCAGTGCGCGCGAAAAGGCTTAATCATTTTTGTCTGTAACATTCTTGCGGCGCATTTGAGAATTTCTACATTTGCGCGTGCTACTCTGTGCACGCCACGGTTGCCTGCATTCGCGCTGCCGCGAAGCTTGGAAGCCGCGCTTTCAGAGGAAAAAAGCAAACACAAATGAATAACGATAGAAAGCGTGGCGCTGGCGCTGGGAAGACGAAAGACAACCGACCTCACGTTAATTTTTTTTTTTTCGGCATAGCAGCGAAGATGAGATCGTTTCGCTCGGGAGAGGCTCCGTTCTCGCTTCTTTTGGTCACCAGTCACGCTGCGGCAGTCACAACAGCAGGAAGTTCGTGCGGGCTCCCTGCTGGACGTCTCTGCTCCAGCCCGGCTAATTCGTTCAAAGAAAAAATTGAATTCAAAAACTTTGTGACATGGCACCTGCGTATTTTTGGTTACATTAATGAGAGTGGGAGCTTTCTAAACATCGTGAGCGGTGTCGACCTTTCTTTAAAACGGCCTATATCGTGCGCGCTTTCTGCACAAGGTGCGGCCACTGTCATATAAGTGCATCAGATCTGTCTCGATGAAATAAAAATAATGGAAGCTAGAGTCCCATAAATGTAATGCAGTGTTTGCATATTTGTGAATTCACTTAGTTCATTGCTTGATTGATTCTTTGGTGGTTAGTCGGCTTGCTACTCTGTAAAAAGTTTTTAAACTGGTAGTTCAGTGCGAGCATGAATATGTTACGTCCCATGGGGGGTGGGGTGATAAAGGCGAATGCGTGTATATATATATATATATATATATATATATATATATATATATATATATGGACCGCGTCAAGCCTTTCTGGCTTTCTGTCCACGGTCATCAACATCAGTTGTATGTTAAAATAAACTTGATTTGATTTGATTGACTGACATACAGCTCGGTCGCCGACTGGAACTTCGAAATAAATTTGTTGTTTTTTTTACTGTAACTTACTCAAATATATATATACCCATACGCAGCGTGTGTGAACTAATCGTTTTGTCAAAGCAAGCCTTCACGCCAATATTAATGTAATGGTGCGCGAAATTCCTGTCATGTGTCCTGTTGCTGGGTTCAGCAAATGACTTTTCAGCAACAACCTTAGTTGGTTTACTTGTCATCTAATATTGGAGCATCCTAGAGCGCTCTCTGCTAGACCGCCGCGGGCAGCACGAAGTCTATGATGTTCGGGATAAGACCTCTTGGAGCAAACAAGCGCTGTCAAGCAGCACCAGACGCTGTCAATCATTCCCGCTCTAGAAATTTTATTTTATGCTCGGTGGCAGCGACAGCCGAGCCAATGCAACCGAAGATTTCGGTGCCTCATATCCCCGGCCACGCGGCGGCCCCATTTCGATGGAGGCTGAATGCGAAAACACCCGTGTACTTAGATTTAGGTGCATTTTGAAGAACCCCAGGTGGTTAAAATTTCCGGAGTTCTCCACTACGGCGTGCTTCATAATCAGAAAGTCGTTTTCGCACGTGAAACCCCTATAAAATAAAAAAACAACAACATCGGTGCCTCAGACGTCCTGGTGCCGTTACGACGTCTGCAAGAAATGCGACTAGAGACTATGCCCTTGTACGGGATGTCACGTAGGATGTGACTGGGCATTGCCTTCCGTATGAATGATGTCTAACTTTCCTCGATGCGTCAATCAATTCACGCTAACGACTGCGTCGAGCTCGTCACCGACTTGCACGTGATTATCACGCGCTGTGCCGCTCGGACGTATGAGCAGCGGAAGTAGTAATCGCGTTACCATGGCGAAGCAAAATGCCTCGGGAACGGCACCTACAACGCCAGCGGCGCTCGGCCCAGAAACACATCCACCACTCCCCGAACCACTTCGCCCCCTTCAGCTCGCTGCTACCGCCGTTCTTTTTATTTATTTCTTTTTTTCTCGAGCACCCTTTCCGGCTGAACGGTGTTTTCATGCTTGACCAGAAGGAGACGCCGGGACGCTGTCAAAGGAACTGGGCGGTCCGTGCTAGAATCGATAAGCCGGGAGGCCCTTCCCCCTGCTTCGCAGAGCGCTTCTGTCGGGAGAATTCGTCGTTTTGCTCGTCGCCTTTTACTGCGCTTCAAGCTGCTGCTTTTTCTTTTTGCCCGCGTTGTTTTTTCGCCATGATTGGCGCACCGTCTTCTTGCCCGGTGTTGTGCGCAATGACCTCTAGATTGCTTCTCCCGGAAGATGGCCTTGCCATGCGAAGCCCGCGTGCACACTGGGGGCGGAACCAGCGCGTAGCCGCCATGTGCTTCTCGCTCCGCTTCGGTTTTTTTTTATCCTTCTCTTTTTTTTGTTTTGTTTACAGTGGTGACCATACAGGATGGCGTCAGTTGCTGCGGGAACAACGGAAACATGAAGGAACCAGGAGAAATAAATGCCTCTTCTTTCCTTTCCTTTCTTTCTTTTTAAGTGTAACGCATGTCCGGATTCATGTTATCGAGTTAACCAGCAATTTTAAATCGATCGTCAAAGCCCCACTTAAGAGAGAGAAAAGAGAATACACACTTGAGCTTGTCCTAAACTGTGCTATTGCGGATGGATCGTTACGAACTTTCCCAATTTGCAATCCTTCTAAGCTTTATATCGATCAGTTGGAGTCCCGTGCAGTGTAATAATATATTTTGTTTTTTACCTGCTTTGTCCGCAAAGTTCTTTTTTTTCGACGAGCCAGAAACGACACATCTTTTTCGATAGCGCTTGCCCAAAGGCTATCGATAGCGATAGCCTTTGGGACGTTCGCCTATAAACGATTTTCAGAATTAACCGCGGGAAAGTTGGGTGTTAGAAGAAACTCCACTACGCTATGCGCAATATGGATGGCAGATGTCAGTCTGTGCATGCCTTGTGCGTGTTAATCGTGTTCCTGGCTTAAGATGTTATCTTACTCTATCAGCGCGTGACACCACCATTAGCACGTAAGACATTTAATCATTGCAATTATACATGGCAACACCCAACATTCGCAGCGTCCTTCACTTTCGAAAGCTGATATGAGGCAGGCACATGATACGGCGTATGCTGTTAGATACGGGACCTTTTCCTGAGCCTACTTCGAGTTCACCAGACCACATCGAATCGCGTCACACCTAACTAAGGAGCGCAGAAGCATATCTACCACGTTCCCGAGGCGCGGCATGTCCAAACAAGTTGGCGTCCCCCACCTCGTGCGCCGCATGTGGAGCTATTGCCCCACTGCTTGACTCTTCCCGAAAGTGTAGCGGCAGCCTGGCATGGTTCCAGGTAATGTGGGTCCTGAGCCAAGCTGCTTTGCAGCTCTGAAAGGTCGCTCGAAGACAACCCGTCACCCCCTATCCGCCTATTGTGACGGTGCTTGCAAGCCGCGAGGCAGCGACGGCCGTAATGCACCGTGAAGCCCTGGGAGCAATTCCCCCTCCACGTCCGCCTTTTGTGACGGCAGTTGCAGACCAGGAAGGCAATACCGCAGACAAGTAATCCCTCGGACAATTAGAGCCCAAGGAGCGACCCTCTGCGCCGGGTGTGAATTACATTCGCACGGGCGCCTACCATTGGCCGAAAATGACGCCACCTGAGCGGGCTCGCCGATTGGCCGAACGTGACGTGACTTCGAGACACCGAAGGGGTTAAATGCCAGAGACCGGGAGCAGCAAGAGAGCATTCCTTCATTCATCTCTTTCGAGCTTCTTGCCACGGGCCCCAGCGTCCGAGTTGCTGCCAGCCCGTAATCACTTTATGACTGTTAATTTCTTTGTACTCACACTGTAAATAATGTAAATAAACCTGCAGTTTTCATCTCAAACTCCTCGTCAACCTCGGCCAACTCCCGCACCCAACGGCAAGGTCCAAAATCTGGGGGACAGCAATTGGGATTTTCCTCCAGATCTAACAATGCCTAGCTTTGACATCACGCATGTCTGACGTGGTATCTCGTTCCAGCTAGTACCCGTGGCTAATTGGCTGCCTCGCGGCATCCCGACGTTCTGCTCGTCGCATTCAGCTGCCACATGGTGAAGGACGCTGTTAATAAGCCCCTTTTGCGTAGTTAAGCCTGTTTTCTCCCGAGACAGATATCCTGTCGTCTCAGCAAAACTGTCTTGTTAGGTCAGCAATCTAAGAACTCAGTTATACTTTATAGACCCATGTATAAACCTATCGATTCCGGAAAACCTAAGACAAAACAGAAAATTAGAAACATTGGTGCACCACCTCCGGCTTGGTACTGCATTTACGAGACACTTCTTATACAGGATAAAACGGGCCTCTAGACGGAATTGTTCTTGTGGCCGTCCAGACGAAGATGTGCATCATCTCCACCTCGAGTGCACTAAATACGATCCACAACGAAGGGTACTGCAAGCAAATTTGTTGCTTTTAGGCAGAAGACCGTTTACTCTAAAAAAGATACTTGGTCCATGGCGAACTGCTGGCCTTCAGTAAAAATCACTTCTTGCTTTGAAGAAGTTTTTCGAGGACACCTACATTTTGGGCAAATGTTAAGTGTCAGTTGATCCTAAAAAGCTAAATAAGTGATATGAATGTTGTTCTGGGTTCAGAATTTATTAATGTGGTGATCGTAATTTTTACGCAGTGTGTAATTGTGTTCCGTGCTTGCAATGTAATTATATGTGTTGTGCGTTGTGGCTATTCAAAATATCTGACTTTATATATGCGAATGTGAACTAAGCTCACGCACAAAACAAACGCGATTTATGTGCCGTCAGACTGTATAGTTTTTCTTCATCTGGTGTTCTACTGAGCGCCATATTTTGTGACATTCTCTTTTTGCGCACATTTGCTTCCTTTGCCAAGTGACAAGGAGTAGCCGGTGCCGCCATAAACGCACCAGCCTCTCCTATTATTCATTTCAATAATAATTTTAAAAAAGCCGGTCGATGCAGTGAACACGCCAGTGGGTTCGTTAAAGCGGAATGCGACCGCTACGGGAGACTTCCTTTTTCTTACCTTTCTCTTCCTCCTTTATCTGAGTTCGCTGGCGAGCTCGTCGACGTAAGGGGAAAGTACGCTATAGCTGTCTTGGCAGCAGTTACGATTGAAGTTAAAAGGAAGAAGAAACGAGGCTGGCCTAAGAAAACTCGTGACTCTCAGGGAACCGTTCAGGATGGTCTTGAAACTAAGGTAGTCGATAAGGGATTACCAGATCAGAGTCAAGCGGGATAAAATATATCGTAGAAAAAGTAATAAACATAGTGCCCAAGCAAGAAAGCCGCATGATTGTTGGAGGTTAACTGATGGCATCGACTGATCGTCGCCTGCTTGTCAGAGCTCGGTGAGGGGCATGTGAGTGGTTCTATGTGTTTAGTTCTGGATGGTCTTTGTTTTGTGGATACATATGTCTGTGTCTGTATACGTTGTTAAAAGTAAAAAAAAATTATCCTGGATGTCCGGTAGAAAGTCTTCGTGACGCATTTGACCAACACCTACGAAGCCAATAAGAGAAAAGCACCAAAGGAGGCGAAGCCACGATTGTTGCGGAGCAGTAATATAGCGTTACATCGTGCCAAATTCTGGTTACTGTATATCTGCGCTGAGTGTTCTTATTATTCCTATCAGGTTGAAGACGCACCGTGTGTTCCATTCTGTACATACAAAGCAACCTGTACGTGCATCTCACCGAACTCGCAGACCGCACGAGCAGAGTGAAACGATTGCTTGAGTGCCGATATTTAGAGCGACAAAAGGGGCTTTACTCCAGACGGATATCGGCAGCTCGAAGCAACTACAGATACGGTGCGTATATTTCTTTCCTGTCTTCTGTTCTCTTAGTGTGGGTAGCTGAAGTCGCGTAAGAGCCGTTTTGTTGGCCGCTGTTTCCTGTTATCGTTTCTGCGTGGAATGAAAAGAAACCAGTGGCCTCCCGTATGACTCTCCCACCGATGGCGAGCGATGGTACTCGCTCTGGCAGAGCAGGCGCGTGCGATGCCCATGCGTCTTACAGGGAGGCGTCCTTTGTCAACGAGCAGGCCGGGCTCTCCGTAATAAATACGCGTGTGGCAGGCGCCCCAGCGGCGCCCCTTCCTTCTTTCTGCTCGCTCTCTGCCCTTACCGGCGGCGCGCAGTTGGCCATCCTGCCCATGACAGGAAGGAGGAAGGTGGCCTTCTCCGCTGAGCGTCATTCTTTGTTCCCTCTAAAAACGCGATCAACGCTTCGGCTCCTGCAAAGCTCGCTTTTCTGCTAGGTCGTACTGTTTCGTGGAGAAGCTTTCTTTCTTTTTAGTTGCTGCTTTTATTGTCACCAGTAGGACACTCCTGCCTGTCGCGTGTTGCGGGGGGCTAATTATTACAGTTGCTTTTCTTTCTTCTTTTCTTTCTTTACATTAATTGTATGTTCAACGTGTAACGCTTCGTTTTCTCCTTGGTCTTGTTTTCTCGCATCGGATCTATTTATTTTAGCCTACTGACTTATCCTTTCTTGTTCTTGGTTGCGTATATTTTTCGTTGGCGTCGATCGCGTTTCCATCTCCTTCCTTCCGCCTTTTGCCCCTTCTCGTATCTGATCGTCTTCTGTGACGGCGTCGCTTGCGAGCTTCTGCTGGTCCAGCCCAGAATGGACTCGAGTGGCTGGCGAGGGCAGGGGGGAAATCTGTCAGTGTCAAAAGACCGTCTTCCTGCGACTGCTTTCTTTCTTATCAGTCTGGTGTAGTCCTCTAAGCTCCTCTTTTCTCTGAGTGCTGGAGTTAGTGCTCAGTGTTACGCTGCTCTTTCCTAGCGATCATTGTCTCTCTCTCTCTGTGTCTTCCGCCTTCACTTTTGTTTTTAAATTTCGTGACGATGGGTGGACGCGGACGGCCCATCTAGTATACCCTCGCCCTTTTCTTTCTGAACGCTTTGTTTGTTCTTTTCTTGTTTGCACGTATGTTAATAAAAACGTTATGAACTGTCGCTTTGGCTTATCGCTCGGCTTTTGTAACCGAGTTATGTTCCAGAAATTATTTTGCCCTCCTCGTATTGTTTGTCTTGCATTCTAAGGTGTTGTACTTGACATTGCTGACTGATTGAATCGTTTTTGTTTCCTGACGTTGTAGCAGGGGCTCTTATTCTGGACATTCCGCCATTATCTTCGAGGCGTGACGTAGGCGCGACGCGTGCAAAATGGCGCTGGTGGCCCGTTTTTCTTTCGTAACGTGACGCGAATTTGACATTTTGCCTTAGGCTCAGTACCTTCATGCCAGTTTCTAACGTTCTTAATAAAGCAAAACAATTTTCCTCCTCAGTAAAATTAAAGGAGCTAGCTCAAAGCGCATGATCATTCCGTCGAAAACGTTTCTCGCTTCCGTCGTGTGCTGCGTACAAGCCGTCGTCTGCTTGGTTAGCTAGGATGCGTGTCCCCAGGAAACGGAATGAGCCATCGTATGCTGGCGCCAACGCGCTTGTTTTCTACCTTGGGACAACATACACGACCTACCAGTGGGGATGAGCGCATGTTCCAGGCCACGTTATCGCCATCTCGCGAAACGCAAGTGATTCACCCGACTCGGCTCACTGAGAAATGGCCGAATCCCATCGATAGCGTTGCGCGCGCCAGAGGCATCCGATTGCGCTACGCAAGCGCCAGCGCCAGCGTTCACTTCGCTGGTTACTCGCACCGCCTAAGGAAACTTCAAGGCGCCGCCTTACTAGCATTCCTTTTTATAAATTAAAAGGACGCCGTTGTCATAATTTCTGATTGTGCGAGAAGGCATTAATCTTGATTACAACACAAACTTAGCAGTGAAAAGTGGACAACGTTGCAGAAAGTTTGCTATGTTCAACCAATCTTATTTCATATAAACGCGTTCTTTCAAAGAATGATGCCCCAAAACACAAATGCCAACACCATCCAAGGGCGATGCAAATACTATGAGCACACGTCATGAACAAAACATTTTCATGGCGCCAAACGACGGGGAAAATGTGGTGATACGCATTCCTCTCGGCCGCCATTGCATATGTCTGCTCATCAGCATAATTTGCGCGGCTCGTAGCACCGCAAATTATAACGGAAAATCTCTGCAATGGCGGCACAGCGCAACGTGACGCAACGCCAAATTGACGTTTACTAAACGGCCCTTCCTGTAACGCTCCCCATGGCATATTCCTTCAGCCAATCAGCAAGCTGACATGGAGGCTATCTTGGATCGCCACCATATATTCGCGAAATTGCGGATGCATTGCGCTGGCTTCTCTACGCTAGCGCTCCTTTTCTTTTTGAAGCGCTAACGTCGCAATATACCTGCCAATGACCAGAAAAATGTATTAGCCTATAAAATTTGCAGCTACACGTCATGTGTCATCTTGATAAAAACGCAAAATTGCATTTTGCAAAACTTCCGTTTACCGGCACAAATTTCAAGACACGTGAGCTCTCGACAGCTAATCAGAGTCAATATGGCGGATAATGGCGGCCGTGCAGCCGCCATGCGTGTCGAGAATAGAGCCTCATATCGCGGCTTCATGGCCTGTGTCCTCTTATTTGCGCGCAGTTCCTTGCAAAAGCCAACAGGCTTACCTTCGGGAACCGGACAGCGTGACGTCTGTTTACCTCTTGTCGGATGAAAAAGACCGGCTCATCCAAAGTCCTCTGTTCTTTTTGCTTATACATCGAAAAGAGAAACGCGACTTGCCTGTTTTTTCCTGCTGTCCTGACGTGGTCTCTGCCGTTCTATTGGGCTTTTGTTGTACCGTGAACACACGAATCGGACACCGAACGGAATTGGTGGACTTCCTCGCTTTGCGTTCCCTTGTTTCTTCCGTACGCTTCTTTGACCCCAAATGGGTATTTCCGGTCGTATTTGCAGTTTTTTGCTGATGCTATTCTGATTGGGTCAACTCGTCAGTGAGCTACTGTCCGGGCGTGGTGACGTTTGTCATAAACGTGAGGAAGTCAGGAGCTTCACATAAAATGCGCAGTCAACGCAATCCCTATGCGATGCGTGGCGGTGACGTGCACGATCTTCGTTCGAAGGGTATTCTAACGGAACCATAATGTGTTTGTTGGCATTGCTTGTTATTGCGCTCTATATTTTTGCCAGTATTGTCATTAGTATTAATCGAAAGGACTCTGCCTTTGCAGCACTAACTGTAAGTTGCTTCATTTTGTAACAGCGCAAACGGACAACACACAAAGATTGAAGCCACGGCTGTTTGAGCTGTTGTTGAAATAGCTCCATGAGATGCTTTCTAATTTTCTGTTTTTTTTTATCACGCGTGATTGTACGTTCAATACAGCACGAATTCCACGTAATAGGAAACAATTCCTTACGTATTCGTCCTGCGTGAAGCCTCATATATTCATATTCAGTGCGTTTGTGTGCTTTGAGAGAAAGAGAGAGAGAGAGAGAGAGAGTAAGAGGAACGCTAACTTCGTTCTCTTCTCTCCGGAATAAACTGTTCGCACTTTCTGTTGTCAACTTGCATGTAGCGTTAACGCCGCGTTTATTTCTTACTTTAGTGCGGCAGTGCACCCGCATTTGTTGTATTCCTTGGTTTGCGTGGCTCGTGGCGATTTTCTTCGACAGTTGGAGAAACGGAGGAGGGTTATCGCGGCCGGCGTGGCGGAAGGCCCTGGCTAATTCGATTGGACGCTCGGCTATTTGCGCGTAGGGCTCTCAACAGGCGCCAAATGAATATAGCGCGAACTGATTGTGCCTCGCTGAACGCGAGCGGCGCACGCCGGGCACGCGGTCCGGTCCTCGCGCGTCTCTATTCGGCCAATTTGGGGTGAAGAGGGTCGAGGAACGGCGACCGGCATCTGCGCCCGGTGGGAAATAAAGCGGCACCGTGCAGAGGGAAAGCGTGCGAGTCCCATTCCATTGCCGTCCTGAGTAGCCCGGAGGAAAACTTCCCGCGAGGGACTTTCCTCTTGCTCGCGGAGCGGCAGTGTATAGCTGCAAACCCAAACTGAGCTATTGAGTGGGAGACGTGGATTAGTTTTGTCAAGTACTGAGCATTAATTATACTTAGAGTTGCTTGATTATTACGCGCTGTAATGTAATCAGAGTTGGGAGGTCAAGATACGGTGAGAATATATCAACTACATTCTGTATGGATGTGCGCCTTAGTTGGCATTTACTAAACAAGCATTGATTCGTGTTATCAGCGCATTATAAACGGGGCACGAAGCGAAGATGTAGATACCGCAAACAATCTTGTCGTCAGCATAATTCTCATCAAAGAGTCCAGCAACCAACTAGTTCAGTTGGTGTCGTCATTTAGTCATGGGCTCGCTGGCGACGCGAGAAACGAGCGGGAGGCAAACCGACAGAGAGAGAGAGAGGAACGATTGTGGTTGTTCTTGTTCGCATGCGTTTACGTTGATAGCTTCTGCGTTGGGGTAAATGCATAAGAAAAGAAGAAAGCAAGACGGCACTGACGTCTCAACTGCATTCGTTGCTGAAACATGTGTACTTATCTTCACGTAGGGTGGTCATTTGAATGAAATTATACGAATACAACTATATGTGGTACACATATTCAAAACTGAAAGGGAACGATGGCGCACCCTTCGCGGGCTTGTTCTGTTTAGTTTTCTGTCCTGTGCGTGCATGCGTACGCGTGTTCGTGTATGTGTTAACGAACTTCAGTACACATTGATGCGCCCCGTCCAAGTGAAATGTTCTGCCGCTCCAGGTGCGGTCGGCTGCGGTTGTACCTCGGGTCCGCCACGGTGCAGTGCGTTTCTTGAAGTCGCGTAGCGAAGCCGGCTGTTCAGCAAGCAGGATCTGTATCTCGTCGCGTGAATCAATTCGATGAACGCCCGCGGCTGTCCTCTGCGTCGCGACCGTTCTTACGCCTCGCGTGCTGCGTGCCCACTCTGAACGCTGTACTATTGCATGTATGCGGTTGCGCACGTTTAGTCTGAAGTGGCCTTGTCATTTCCTGTTCAGTCTGTTTACACTACTAGCTTATACTAGTAAAGCACTTACCTAGTCAAGCGACTTCGAGGAGGTTTAAAATCTTAGAACACATAACGAGCGCCTTTTTTGTTTCTGGAATAACTACACTTTCTGATTCGACATCGCAATTAGACGCGTGATGTTTGTCATCTTGCTATCTGCTTGCTCTTGTATTGGTTAAAACGGGAGCTCTTGAAATTCAGGAAGCAATATAAAATTTTTTCGGCATCGGATTACCTTTTTTCTTTATTTTAGGGTTTTCAACTCACCATCCTTCCCGCTCAGTTTTTCAGCAAGTTCAATCATAGGTTTCTTTTGTTCTCTTTTTCTTTTTTCATTTTACACCCAGTGGCTGATGTGTTCTGTAGTCTTCTTTTTTTAATTTACAATGCTTTAGCAGTCGCTGTAAAACTATCTTAAGCAGAACGCGTTATCTGAACGTCGCTTCATTCTAATGAAAAGGATGTGCTGCACACCTGTTCGCTTTTACCTGCATTTCTTTTATTCGTCTGTAATCCTGGGGAGACCCGCGTGAGCGTTTGCACAAGTTCATTACCGAAAATGATAGGCGCTTGTGCATTAGTGTGTGGCAACTGTAGATGCAGATACGTTGGTGCATCGGTGATAAAGAACGAGAAACACGGGGCAGCATGGTTGTGCATTGATTACCGAGTGTCGTAGACGTTGCAAAAGCCGCAAGGAGGTCGATACCACGTGTTTGTGACGTTCACATGGCGCCCAATATTGCCGGAAATATGGCGAAAGTTTAACGGGACGTCACTTCGTCTGTGACGGGCCCGCGTTGCAATTGCGGGCTGATCCGTCCTGCGTGATAGTAACATGCGATAGTAACGCCGTGATTATGGCATCAGCATTGTGATGCGCCAAAGCAACTCCACCACGCCAAGCTCGAGCATGTCGCGAGCGGCTCCCTCGACGAATGTTGTTGCATGGCGAGCTTAATGGGCGGAAGTATGTTCACAGATAGATGAAATTCAAACGTGAAGCACGAAAACACAGAAAAGAACTACCGTCGATATGGTGCCTAATAAAGGTTGGCGGTTGTTGCCCCTGCCAAGGCGTGGTGTATTGTACGACAAGCGAGACGAACATTAAATCGTGGTAAGGCCGGAAAAGACGGTCAAAGAAACTTGGTTCCACTCTGCTACGCCGTGATGCGTAAAGGGAAAAGGATAGAGACAGCGAAATGTATTGATGAGAGTGAGAGACGACGGTGTAACGGCGCGATGAGTAAAATGTGAAGTGCAGTACGTAATATCCGTTGTTTTCACATGGATGACATTCAGACGGATGACGCACGCACGAGCGCACTGTATGGCGGTAAACGTTAACATGCACAGTGTCTTGACAAAGATTAACCGCATTAATATGTCAGGAACCCCAGCCCGAGTTGTTTTAAAAATATTTTTTTAAATAAAGCATCCGGTCTGTATGAGAGACTGTAATCATTGCGAAGCGCTTTCATCGTGTTTGTGTGGACAGCTTCTTTTCATATATTCTTTTCTCCCGATTTTCTTTCTACCTTTTCCTCTCACTCCTGTACAAAGTAGCCAACTGCGCAGTTGAGCTCTCCGCCTTTCAGCTTACTTTCTCTCTCGAGCATATTGTTTTAATTTTGCTGTTTTGGCAAGGATTCTCCCGTTCAGTCTTTATTCGTCCATGACTGCATGCGTCTGTCTTAGGCTAGGCACACCCCGCGGAATTGCCTCGTCACTGTCGCTGCACGGAGAAACGGCTGCTCCGCGAACGCCTTCCCGTGCGTGTGCGTCCGCGAGGGCGTCAGCGGCTGGGTGCGCTCCGTTCGCACCGTTGGTTCCGCTGGGGTTGCACCGCACGCGAGCTCGCCATGGCACCCGGGAGTGCGTGCCTCCTTCTTGTGCCTCAACCGATTACGGCAACGCTCTGATGCGCTCGCGCAGCACACGCTGTCTTTTTTTTCCCCCTCACTGTTTCTCGCTCTGGCACTGTTTCGAGAACTATGTAGTGCTGACTCTCGTGGTCAGTACGCCGGAAGTACTGCTGACTTAGTTTTTGCCATCGAAGCGCAGCAGCAGACTTCGCGGGAAATTAGGAAGGAAGGGCGCTTACACAATGACCGAGGCGCGTTCGCGCTGCTTCGGCCATGGCCGCGCTGCATGTTATGGATTAATGTAACTCGCTCGCTTATTCGTAGCGAGCAGCCACCAATCATGCTAGGTTGAATAATCAGAATTTGCCATCACATTGGCTCCAACGTCGACAATTTACGTTCGAATACCGAGAGGATGCTTGCAATCGTGTGCAACGTCCTTTTCGGGCTCTCCCATTCTGAGAAATTAAAATGGCGTGTTCTTAGATTTGAGGAGTACTTTTTGATTTAATATATGGTGGTATGTGGCCAACGCTTAACACAAAACCGTTTTTTCTTCGTGTCACAATGGTTTTTCGTTCGCGCTGCCACCGTTCACTAAAGAGAGAGAGAGAAGGAAGGAAAGGCAAGGAGGTTAACCAGACGGAGTCCACTTTGCTACCTTACACGTGGGGAGGGGGATGGGGAAGTGAAATCGTATATTTCTTTGGGGCAGACAATATAACAACTATATTGTCAACCATATAACTTTGGTTTCAGCAATGAACAGTTAGGTAGCCTTGGCCAGTCGCTGACACGAACTGTATGAACTTACAAGGATCTATTTCTCTGTTGGGATATCGCAATCACTCTGTACTGCGTTCTTGGCTGGCCGCAACTCAACACGACAAATCCGCACGATCAATGCACGATTTATTCATTCGCAGTGCTCTCGGTTCAATCCGTGATTGTATTTTTTTTTTTTTTTTTTGCAAGGAGTTGATTAGAAGTCTGTGTCTTGAAGTGGCGCCAGCTGCTCCCCGTCGCATCGTGTCGCGAATAAGAAAGGACCGCATTTCATCAGCAGTTCGCTTTTCTGCGACGGCTCCGACTCGCGTATAGCAGCATCTGCCCGTCCGCCTGGCAGGCATAAAAATTAGGTTTCGCGAAAGGTCGGCAGCTCTTGCGGCGTCGTTGCATAAGTGGCTATCCGTGTTCACAGACGTCTCTTGCAAGTGCGCAACATCTTGGCTTTAGAGAAGGGATGCCGACTTCCGCCCTACTTGGCGTTCATCTTCCTCACGCACGTATGGGGATACTGCATGCTTATTTGCGTCGTTCGCATCATACGTCCGGCTCTCCTTGCTGCAATCGTATATTTCCAGACTGCCGGCCCGTCTGGAGAGTCGTCTGTCTCGATGAGACACAATGGCATCGCTGGAAAGCACTGCCGACAGGGTTTCTCACGACGGCCGCTCGACGAACAGGCGTTAGGGTGATCGCAGCGCTGCATACGTCGGTATGTTTATCCAGACAGGCGGAGCCGTGAATACGGCGAGGCAGGCAGAATTCAGCGACCCGGAAGCAAACTTCCGCCTTGTCCAGAAGACACCAATAGTGACGTCGCTGTCGGCTTCAGGTCGGTCACGACTTTTGTCGAAGAGCCCGGCAGGCGGTACTACCAGTGAATGTGTGCGCTGACACGTTGTGGAGAAGCACGCGTGCTTGAAGTACCGCGACTAAAATAGTTTTTTAGCTGCATCAATTATCTTAAAAATGCCTGTGGTAGATCGCACGATTCTAACCATTGATCTAAATTACTCGATGAGGCGGCCATAACATTTACGAGAAATGCAAATACCTAATTCAATAAATAACATACTTACACTAATGAACGTTTTAATTAATCATTTCACGGCACATATTTTAATCTAATAATTATAGCTAGTGAGTTGCCAAGGCGTATCCAGTTGGAATGAATTCTCAGGACTACTCCAGTTTCGAGATATTAATCTTCAAAGTCCGACGAAATGCATTGGCGCTCCAGTTCTGAGCTTCAGTGCATGAAACGGCGCTTTCCTAAAGAAGGTAACTGGAGCGCCAATGCGTCTCGTCGGACACGTCGAAAACTAATATCTACCCGGTGTGGTTGCTCAGTGGCTATGGTGTTGGGCTGCTAAGCAGGAGGTCGCGGGATCGAATCCCGGCCATGGCGGCCGCATTCTGATGGGGGCGAAATGCGAGAACACCCGTATACTTAGATTTAGGTGCACGTTAAAGAACCCCAGGTGGTCGAAATTTCCGGAGTCCCTCACTACGGCGTGCCTCATAATAAGAAAGTGGTTTTGGCACGTAAAACCCCATAATTTCTTTTCGAAATTTAATCTCAAAACTGGGGCAGTCCTGAGAATTCGTTCAAAATGTATAGACTTTTCGAACTCACTAGCTACTATTCCTAGATTAAAATATGTGCATTAGGATTATTAGTTATAAAGCTAATTAGCGTAATTATTTACTTATTGAATTAAACATTTCAATTTCTAGCTAAAGTTATGGCCGCCGTATTGAGTAATCTAGATCAAGGGTTAGAATTGTGCTGTCTGCCAGAGGCATATTTTAAATATTTCGTACAGCTAAAGAAAAAGAACACCCTGTATACTAAACAATATGGGGGACCGCGGCAAATCGGGCAAGGCAATGTAATTGCTTCCTAACCAAGGGCACTTTTGCATGAGTCTCGCAGGCGTCTTTTATTATGAATTCCACCGCAGGTCCGTTTAGGTTTCCCCTACTATCCGTAAAATTCGTGCCTTCAGGCAGGCCAACCACGTGCATATTTATCGCTGGAGGGACACTGATTCTGTTAAAAGACATAATGGTTTATGCCCAATTTCCACACGCTATGCACATATTCTCTCCAATATAATCATGAAACCTAGCTAACCTTTTCTAATGGCCTGCGCCCTGTGCTATTAATTTATGGCCTCCGTCTCCCAAGCGTATTGGTAGCTAACGCTCTGCAGGTGCTCTGCTGGCGCCTTTTCTCTCCTGTCTTTCTTTGTTTTTGTCATTAATATTATGTACAGTTTGCACTCGTTCTGTATAATCTGCTTCCGTACGAACTCGTGAATGTGGGGCTCGTACAGTCTCACTCTCCACCGAATGGTGCGAGCTGGTTAGTGTCTTCCGGGGAGCCATTGTGTACAGAGCTAGCTCCTGGTTGTTTGCACCCTGTCCCAGCGCCCCGATTCGTGGAAGACAAGCCGCCTGAGTCTAGCACTCTGCACACTGAAGCTGTAGCGATTTTCACGCCTTTGTTCGCTCAACGCTCGAGGTCCTGCTACACACCTGAGCGAGTATAGAGGTCTGTCGTATAGGAAAGAAGGGGAAAGCAAGCACGATTCAGACCGGTGCTATTATTCTGTGTACGCAGACTGGCCCTGAATACGGAGCCATTGTCATCGCTCAATCTGTCTTGCGTGATTATTTAAGGTCAAGACTTCGCGCTATATGCTAGTATTCCTCTTCTTTTTTTTTTCTTTTTTCTTTTTAGTGCAAGTCGTTGTGTACTATTTGTCGCTCTTCAAGGGGGCATTTTGAAGCAGTTGTTCATTGTGCGTGTATGCGAAGAAGAGAAACTACACGAATGCTAGGTGCATACCACAACAAGGCGCATGGCTTCATCCCTGCTTATCCTTACTGTGCCGCGGCATGAACTTCGCGAAAGTTTGGTGAATCGGCACATAATCAGAGTAAAAATATTTTGTTTTCTAAAACATAATAACTATGTGACGAAATATCTACAGTTTGATGCTCCTTTTTTTTTTTTTTTTTTGAGCTGTCAGCAGTCTTCCCTGATATCAGTAATATGCCCGGTGGCGTATTATATTGCGGCCTCTGACGGCATCCACCTCTACACCATGCTCCCAATTCAGCTCCTAGGCATTCAGTCTATCGCGTCTTATGTAACCGCAGGCAGGTACCACAGGTAGTATGGGGGTGGTTTATAAAGTTCCCTTTAGCTGTGGCCAGTGCTACGTAGGGCAAATAGGGCGGTGTATCAATCAGACGCTAATGGAACATGAAAGGTTATTAACCGATGGATCGCCTTCTAATCTTTCCTTACATTGCCAAGATTGTAACTGCACGCCTAAGCTAGATGAATGCGCGATATTGTACAGGCACAACAATGAAGATACGCGTCTTATGGTAAAGGCATGGCATATCTATAATGGTGGAAGTGCCTGCGTGAGTCAGCCTTCGATTACTTTACATAAGGAAGAGATTAAGTGCCTTAACAGTTATCTCTCACGTAGACCGGCACACATACGCGATTGACACGTGGTGATACCCTTCCAGAGCTTGCGCAAATGAGTTGTGTCTTCTTTCTTTTTTCGCCTCAGTGCTCCCTTCAGTTGATAGTCGGCGTTCGTGTTGTCCACTTCTCTTCTCTTGTGTCCTCTCTGCACGCCTCACCTTTTCTTGCAGAATGAATCCTTACCAACTAGCTCAGCTTTCTGTCGTTCTAACAGCAGGCACCTTCATGTAGCACTCGTACGACCGGTGCCCGCAACGCCTTTCTACAGGGGGTGGCGGCCTTCAGATACGATGCAAAGGCGCATTTTATCCACGGTGATTGGTTAGCATAATCTCCATAACTCCGTTTTCCGCCACCGTTTGTAGCGCTTTGAGATGTTGAAGCTTTCGTAAAGTGAAGAGGGGTGATGAGAAGCGGTACTCTAAATGCTGGTCAGAATTGCGGGTTGGATCTGAATGCACACAACAGGCCTGCAACTGCGCCGCAAAGCTATCCGAAGCGTGAACCGCTTCAGGATTTGGACACTAGAGCTAGCTTTAGCTCGGGGGTTCCTGTATAAATACCTGGGAAGGGAGAAACCGCTTTTATCATCAAACAATGTACACCAAACTTGATTAGGCTTGTATCATTTAAAAGAACACGTTAAAATCAAGTGACTATTAGTAGCTAATTTGTTAATTAATCCGTAATTTTTTTCATAAGCACTGTTGAAAATCGTTAATTTTTAGAAAACGAAACTCAACTTTACGACTCCAACTCGGTAATGAAAAACGATATCGAAAATTCTTAAATTGCATCTAGCAGCACATCTAAAGTGAACAAATCATATGTTATACATAAATCTCAAATACACCACTAATGTGCGAGCAGCACTTTTGCACAATCTTCGTGAACATTTTACCAAATTCATTTAAGATATAAGTATCAAGTTCGTCCGCTTTGGACGTTCTAACGAATACAAATAGTAGAATTCAATATCTGTTCTTGGTGCAGAGTTGCGGATTTGTAAAAGTCGGGCTTCTATTTTTTTTTTGTCAATCTTACGAATTCTCGACAATTCTTGTAAAAAAAATTCAGGCGTACAATCGGAGTTCCGTTTTAACAGTCAATAGAACATTTAAATTTTCCACTTCAATGCCGCAAGTTCCGGTAAATTTCATATTCCATGGTTTTTTTTCAGAAAAGCCTTTCTGCGTTTTACATGTGTTTGAATAGGTGGCGTCAGCGTTGGGGCCGAGTTTGCTCTTGAGTTCATTTACCGTTCATTCAGAGTGTCTGTTATTTTTCGTCGATGTTTCTCTGAAAACCTACCTAGCCTGAGGAATCATCTGCACCTGATTCAGCTAGTGAGTGGCCGTCTTGGTTACTTCGAGACATTTTTCATGTATGTACGTTTAAACTGTAGCTCGTGTGTTCAACTTTGGATTGTCCATAACATACGAATATTCATTTCCGCTTCGAGGTTAGAAATCTTTTCAAACTCCTCTGGCCTTTTCGTAAAGTATTTTGTTAAAATGAAACTGAGTACACTTTGAAATGTCTTAGCGATGGCTATCATTTTTGCTAATGTTTCTGAAGAAAACGCAAGCACACGCAACGGAATAGAAATTAGGCATTAAGAAATTAAGCCAGTGTCCTAATCCTCGCTCAGTTCTGATAAAAAGGATTACCTGTCGGATTTTATTAACGCCCTGGAATGGCATCTCATCCCATGATCTCACGCAGGATGAGCTGAATGCAGACGTACGCCTTGTCCTCGACGCACGGTGACTTGGTTAATCATTGGAGCGTTTGGGGATTGGGTCCAGAGTCCCCCTGGTACTTATGAAACACGTGAGGACGGCTTTGTTTCTCTCGCGATCTCCTGCTTTTGGCCGGCACGCGCAATCTCACGCGCTTGCTGCGCAGCGTCGGACGTGGTCCCGGCGAGTTCCATCTACAGTCTGATTGATCGCAATGCGCGCCGGGTTGACACTGTCGTGAGCGGCGTTGCCTGAATACCGCGAGTGTCTTGTTGGCGTACCGTGTCTTGAAAGTGTCCTCCGTCGCGTACGCTGCCTTTGGTCTGCGTATCAACGTGACGAACAGCGAAACGATGCTCTACGTGAGAGAGAGAGAGAGAGAAAGCACACCTGCGTCTCATGTTGTAGTTTGCACTTCTTGCCACACCCATCTTCGATGATCGAACTTGGGCACTAGATTGACAGGTGCGTGTCGATAATGTAATTCATCACCGCCACCTGTTTATTCTTTCTTAAATTTACACTAAAGAGAAACACTAGGTCAGTTTGTAATGATAAAGTATGATTTGCAAACATGCTGTCGGTAATCCCGCACTAAAATGCTGACTATTAGACGAGAAAATGAAGGTGCAGATCCAATTTGTTTTTATATTTCGCGCCACGCCCTAGCGTTGGTACGTCAGTGTGATGTCACGAATTTCAAAGTATTTTTCCGTATTTGGGCCGCATTCACTCATTCACTCAGTAAACGCTTTAGAAACTTGCCATGTCAAGTCTTTGGTTTCTTTAAAGCACAATGTAGCCCATTTTTTAGCAGTAAATAGTTACTAGGCCGAAATAGACGCCGTCAAACTCTGCGTTGTCACGGCTAGCTAATGCGGCAACTTAAAGTTGATGTCGCCACCTTGCACTTTTTCTGACTTACCAAGCCTCTTCTTGTGGCAAGAGTGGCGTTCTTTAGGTATTGCGTACAAGAGTCATTCACCAATACACGTGACATCGCCTTTTTCTTTAGTTTCCCTTTAGGTCTTTGTTTCCTGGTTGTGCTAATTTGCATCCTTTGATCTTCAACCAACTCGTCCAGCAGCAAACTTTACTAATGTTTGACTGTCGTCGATTTACGTTAGAGTAGGCGCTAAACTTTACGTCAGGGAGGTGCAACGCGTTGTTGTTAAGCTATGTTGCTTGCAAAGGGGATAACCGCGTGCGCTAATAAGTTGCTTAGTTTGGTTAGCGCAGTTGCGACCAACTCGTTTGGCATAAGTTTTCTTTTTTTCGTTTTCTATGAGCACTTCGAGACAAGTCTCATTTGAACGTTCTGTGCCGCAGTCACCTAAAGTGACGAACCATGTTCGCTGCACGCATCAGCGTCTTTTACCTTCTTCTTAAGCATACGCCTTGTGTTCCAAAACTTGCGGCTTGCGTAAACAGACCACTCCCACTTTGAGTTGCTAATCTTTAAAATAGCGTGCCCTCATCGCGTCAGTTTTCTCAACTGTACACACCGTTGTGCTAAGCATTCGCGATATCCAAGCATAGCAGAAGAAGTACTTCGTATGGAAAATGGGGCACCCTCTTAGGCTAAATTTCATTGGTGAATCAGTCAAGGCGGGAGAGACTATTTAGACGAACCTCTGTGTTTAAGCGTCGCCGTTTGTTGCCTCCTAAATCTTTCTCTGAATGGAAGAAGCGGGAAACGTTATAGTTAATATGTCTATGTGAAGCATCCTTGTTGTATCGGTTGTTGTTAGTCCATGAATTTCCTTATTTTACTGATTAACGTTTCAATCGTTGTTCGTTTTCTTCGCATCGTTCAATTGCCGTGCAGGCATGCACAATTTTGCGGGAGCTGCACCTCAGATTTTGTTGGTGTAGCTGCTGCCATGCAAATGAACACATCGATAAGCCAGCTAACGTTCACGCTTTTGCCCACTCATCGCGCCGAATCCTGTGGCATGTGACCTATGAAAAGTTTCGCAACTTGTACGTATGATTAGCAGCTGCGCTCCGACATCGGCGGAATAGAGAAACGCTCATGTACCTAGATTTGTGTGCAAGTTAAAGAGGCCCGAGTGGTCAAAATTAATTCGTAGCAATCTACTTTACAGCACCTGTGCTGCTTTAATTGGGACGTTAAGTATTATAAATAATTTGATTAGCGAATGTTTTCTTTCTTACCCACAAATTCAACTCCTTGGCCCCCACACTTGTCAGATTCTCCTGCTCACTTTTTTTCACCGAACACCCTACCTCGTTTTTCTGTCCACTTATTCTGTCTACAATGTACGCTATCGAGCCTCACAGCGGGATCTGTCGTCGAGCTGCAAGCACTGGAGTGTTGCGCCGTCAGCCGCCCCTTGTTACCTAGGTGCGTCGAACGCCCCCGAAGCAAGATGAAGTGCTCTGCGGCGACGTGGGCGGGCTCGTTCGGCGTTCGAGTAATTAGAGCCGCCTACTCGGTGCAAGGGAGAGACGGCGGCCTTACGTCTCAGTTAGCGCGGTTGTTCGGCAGCCGTGGTGAATCGCCTTTCAAGTCACGTTGTCCTGCGCGTGCTGTCATAAGAGCCAGTCTCTTCTTCACTCACTCTTCCCCTTCGGCCCTGTCTCCGTGCTGACGGCTTGAGGGCCGCTTACGGGCGAGGCTCGCTCTGATTACACGTTTACCGTTGCATCGCCGTCCTGTTAGCGCCGTTCGCATTGGGGACAGGCGAGCACTGCGCGTGTGTCGCAGGCTCTCGGCGCCACGTGTTTTGACAGTTGCGGCGCGCCTGCCTTGCACGGGAAAATGACACTGTGCGCTTACTCGTAAACCATGATGCTGCGTCGAAAGCGCAGTGCTTGTCAAACAAAAACAAGAGGGGGGAGGGGGGAGGAGGACGTGGTTGATGTTGATTAGTTCCCTTTCCGGTTCCTGCGCAGGCGCGTGAAAGTATTTTTACTTGCATTTAAATTTCGGTGTCTGTGTTTGTACCTTCGCCATCGCTTGTTCACATTGCAGAAGCGCGTGAGATTCTCTGCGACGCTGAACTTGTCCTGTCGCTTGCCCGACCTTGATGCAATAGTAGAGCATGTAGGGCCTTGTCGAAGTTCAATCACATCCTGTTGGCAATATCAAGAGCTGACAACGGTAGGCAGTGTTAACTTGTGCGCCACATGAGCAGGGGCTCGCGCGCTCCAGTGTTACGACTTGCGCCTATTCACAACAGATTTGCCACAATGCTGGATTCACAAAACTTCTTACACAAAAGGGCTTCGTTGTCGTTGGTCATAAAAAAAGCGGCAGAGTTTCGAGCCTCCAAATTTTTTAGCCAAGATGTGCTATTAAGAGGAGTTTTGTGAGCCTGGTCCCTGGTTACGTGAATATAGCGCGCGTGCTCTCTTTCCTCAGTGACAGCAGCGTTCAGCTCAGCTTTACGCAAGGCGTTTGCAAACAGAAAGAAAGAAAAAATAAAAGAAACAGCATCGACATGACAGAAAACGAATAAACTTCGCATTGTTCTTAGGCAACGAAAGCATTTCGGGGAGAGTGCGCACTTTGACGTTCTTGTCATCGCTGCGGTACTTTCTTTTCTGCTTCTTGCGCTGCTTCACACCGGCGGATCACTCATGGCGATGTGTTTTCGACACCGTTCGCGGAACTTGTTTTCTGTGGAGAAACGAACTCCTCTGTGCCGGACAGCCCGTCGGCTTCGTACCGCGAAAGTGCCAACCAAGAGAAGCGTGCCGACACGTGCGTGTTCCGGCCGAGAACATGGCGTGTGTGCTCTCCTTATATCGAGACCTTCCAGCGGAGAAAGAAATGCGGCCAAGTACAAACACGATCCGCCGCGGTGCCGCTTTCTCAAAACTGGGCTCGAGCGACGTTGCAGCAGCGTTTCCGTTCTCGCTTCTCCACTTGAGCCGCGCCGCTTTCAGTTTCCTCCCTATTTCCCGCGAGATGCGTGCGAGGCAGTTCATACGCACGCGCACCGTAGTGAGACCCTCGAGAGGGAAGCGGGCCACGCTTCCTAAGGCGCGCCCCTGCGTCTTGGGCTTTCGAGATGGATTTATTTGAACGCGCCATGGCGGTCTGAAAAACTGGCAAGTTGACGCAAGCGGGCGCATCGCATTAAGGACCCCTCACGGAGACGTCGGCGAGGCTTGCACCCGGTCGCAATAAATGTGTGCAGCTTCGTGGCAGCTGCAGGGCGGACGAGGTGCAATCGGAGGCCGAGTGCGCGTGTGCGCGTAATCGGAACAGACGAGGGCCACGCGTGGGCGAGGAGGTGGTGGCAATTTATTCAGAATGCCTATGAACTGGGAAACTAGGAGGGCCCGAGAGTGCGAGGTTGGATGTTACTGTTCGAAGGGGATATTAATTCGGCCTGGTGAGAAGGTCGTGTTGTCTGATTTGAACGAAGTGGAGGCAGCTCACCAGAAATCGCGGCGCTAATTTTATTGCATAGGTATTTTATACCTTGATAAATTAATATTTATAGGTGCTAAGGATTGGGCCCTGGCCTAAGTGAGGACAGGCCCGTCCCTGTTAGCAAACCTTACGCAAAATAGGCTTGTCACCTATTGCTTGAGCGGAGTATTGCTACGATGAGAAAATTTGTATGAACTAATTTGTGACTCGTAATTAGTCGACGCCTGCCCTTTGGGTAATTATAGACCGTTCTTGCGCGGCCTGATAACGTGTGAATTTGACTCTTCCGTTAGTTGACCCTTATACTTTTTCTATTATTTTTATAAAAACAAAGCCCATTGTATGTGCGCACCACATTTGCATTCAAAACAAAATGCGTGGATATTACTTAGACTGTGAGAGGAGAAGGGTTGAACAAGATAAGTGGCTGAGCACTGCGTACAAAAGGAAAGGGATGGGAGAGAAGGTTGTCACTCGTGAGGTCGTCCAGGAATAAAACAGTATAGAAACAAATCAATGCATGCTACCGGTGCTAACATATGGGGCAGAAACTCGAAAACAAGTCAAGGACCGCGCAAAGAGCGATGAAACGAAGTATGTTAGGCGTAATGTTAGGCGTAATGCTAGGCTTGATGTTAGGCGTATGTTAAGAGACAGGAAGAGAGCGGTGTCGATCAGGGATAGCCGATATTCTACTTGACATTAAGAGAAAGAAATCGAGCGGGGCAATTCATGTGATGCGTGTAGTTTAGATAACTGGTGAACATTATGGTTGCAGAATGGATACCAAGAGAAGGGCAGCGCTGTCGAGGACGGCAGAAGACTAGATGGGGTGATGAAATTGAGAAATTCGCGGGCGGTAGTTGTTCTCCGTTGGCGCAGGACAGGAGCAATTGGACATCGCAGGAAGAGGCCTTCGTCCTGCAGTAGGCATAAAGTAGGCTGATGATGATGATGGTGGTGGTGAGGAGGAACAAATATGTGCCAATGTCCACTTCTTGGGCACTTGACACTGCGGTGCAGTTGTTGAAGTGGCACAATTGCGAATTGTGTTTGACGAGTAAAACAACATACACGCCATGTAGTGTAGATGTAAATCAATTTCACGTCAAAAAGCGTGCCTTCAGTGTATAATTATACCCTAGTTCTGTCTGTTTTTATCTGTATGTTGCTCGGCGCTCCCCGTCCTCATCGGAAAAGCTGTTCGAGCATCGGCACGCCGCGCGCAGGCGCCGCACGGGCGTTCTGCACCGCCACGTCGATCGCCTGCAGCTCTGTCGCGGCTGCCACAAAATGGCTCTGCGCAGTAAAAGGCACCGAACACCGAACTCGCGCGCTGGTGCTGCTGTTGTCTTCCTCTCGTTTTTTTTTTTTTCAAGTTGGTGCCTAGATATAGTGGGAGGGGGGTCAGGAAGCGTTGTTTGTGGTGACCCAATTTCCGCCCTTCAGCGTCGCTTTGAAGTTAAAGTGGGTGGAAAGGAATAAAAGAACGGTGGGAAATAATGGGTTCATCAGAGCATCTCGACTTTATTTTCCAAATATTCTTCGTTTTATTTTTTAATGTTTTGGAGAATGAATGAATTCTTTTTATTAAGAAAAAGGAGGACCGAAAGTCGCTGGTGGGGGAGGAGGGGCATACGAAGGAGAGGTAGACACACACTAAATTGCGCAAGCCAGGCCGCTGGCAACGCCAAACTGGACTAACTTTACTAGGTGATCGGGGTTTTCGAGAATGTCGTTCTGTAAAGCTTCAATACAGCAATGTAGAAAAATATTGCTGTCGTCTCGATAATTATTGAGTGTAGGACAGTGTAAAATGAGACGCTGCAAGTTGGCTTCGCATACGGAGTGGCAGAAGGTGCATATACGGGGGGCAGAGGCGTCAATGCCCTTCTTTAGGACAGCCAACGTCTACCACTTGTGAATTATGTCAGGGGTACTGGCTGTGTTGGCAAGTACTTCATTTATGAATATTTCCTGGGGTCGACTGAGGGCGAGGTCCTTAAACATGTGAGGAGGAGTGAGATACTTGAGTCTTTCCCTATTCGTGTACTTGAGGAAGCGGCGTATTCGTGCCATTTGGAAGTGAGAGTTCGGCGGTAAATCCGCATAGGAGTGGTCAACAAGATCGGGAAACCCGCGTAGGAGAGGTTGGCAGAACTACAGATTGTGAGGTGGCAAGACCATGCGCTACCTCGTAACCGCACCCCCCCCCCCCCCCCCCCACTCACCACCACCACCCCTTCGGGCCCCCAAGTGACCCTATTGGTATTTACCTTAGTGTCCAGGTGACCCTAAGGTAAATACCAATATTCTGCTTGTGTTGTAAGATCTGGCGGATGTGTAGCGCAGTGACATCTTTCACACTGGGGTCCTCAATGTCTTTTAATGCTTCGAATGAGTCGGTGTAGACGGTGCGGTATTTTCTTGTAAGGCGATCCAAATGAGCAAAAGTTCCGCCTGTGAAGGTGTCGCGTAGTTTAGTGCACAAATGTAGCGCCTGGCCTCACCGGTCGAGGGCTTGTACCAGGCCAGAGCCATGCGGTCACCATTGAGTGCGGCGTCAGTATATATCGCGTTGGCGTTGTACTTACTGTGTCGGTGAGAGAGGCGTTGTCTGGCCGTAGCGCCCCCGGTTGCGAGGGGCGTAGACATCTTGGTGGGTGAAGGGTAGGAAAAGCGAGGGTGGTGTCTTCGCCTGCAGTGTTCCGGGGTTCTATGCAGATGCGTCGGGTGTACTACAGCAGGGTGTCCTGGCCCTGTGTGGTGAGATGCAGTCGATTAGTCAACGATGTCTGAGCATGTTTGATGATGTCGATTTCGCACTGTTTCTTGAAACCAGACCCATTCGACTGTGCCGGAACAGCAATGCCGTTCCAGTCACTTATTATCTCGACGGAGGAGTCCCTCAGGGCTCAATTTTGTGACCACTGCTTTTTAATGTGGTCATGCTCACTGTGGCCCGCGAACTAGAGACACGCACTGGCGCCCGCTATACCATTTATGCAGACGACATAACCATTTGGACAGAAGCACAAGACTATGGCGGGAACATAGAGCACATGGCCACCGAACTTCGAGCGGCCTTATTTCACTCGAAGACACCCTTCCTGAATTGGGACTCACCTTAGCACCTGAGAAAACGCAAGTTCTATGTGTCAATGGCACACGAAGCGTCCTCCTGCCACATCGGGCCTTAATGTTGACATTGGGTCAACATGAACTCAGGCCCACGCATGGTCACGTTAAAATTCTGGGGATTCCCATCCACAGTTGCAGTACGGGACAATTTTGGACCACTGAGCTTAAAAAGCAATGGCCCAGGTTCTTGCACACTCCAAAACGCGTCTCCAATAACTTCGGCGGGGCACAGCAGACAGCCTGCACCACCCACATCAGATCCATCGCAGTTGGTAAAGTCAACTATGGCAGCACAGTTGTAACACCATCAAAAGCAGCCGAAACAAGTTCTCTACCGACAAATCCTTCGGACTGTTACAGGTCTCCTTAAGTTCACGAATATACGCAAACTGCAAGACTTAACGCCTTTGCCACCCATGTTTTGAAGAAAATGAGACAATTTTCGAAGCGCGTGTATGCGGCGTCCGCGTTCTTCTTTTAGGAGGTGAAAGCCTCTCTTCCTTGTTGTATGCACGATTTGTTTCGGCCACCTGGAGCACTCGTCCTTTACGTACCTGTCTTTCTCTCGATTCCGCGCGTGTGAATTTGCATCGTGGTTTGCCAACTGGCCCGGCAGGGGTGGCATAGCGGTTTTGGCGCTGCACTACTAAGCCCGAGGGCGCGGGATCTATAATCCCGGCCGCTGCGGCGGCAGTTCTATAGGAATGCAGTGCAGAAACGCCCGTGTACCGTGCATTGGGTGCACGTTAAAGAACCCCAGGTGAACAAAATGAATCCGGAGGCCCCCCACTACGGCGTGCCTCGTAATCGTATCGGGGTTCTGGCTCATAAAACTCTCGAATTTAATTTTGTTTTTTAACCAACTAGCCCGGTGACATACTTTTCCACGTTGCAAAAGGCATTTTTACCTGTATTAGAACAAGAAGCGCGGCAATGAACAAGCATTTAACATTACAGAGGTTCGGGTACGGAGACGTCGCGTGAGCACTCCCTTGTGTGAGGGAGACCGTCGCGCTGTTCTCGTCCCTTAAAGGCGAGGTCGACGGCACCGTCGGAACGTGACCGCTGCTCCTAGAGTGCGCTGCCGTCTCCTTCGGCGCAAACTTCGTGCCCTCGACGCTCGCTCCTGATTTGACCGAACCAGATCGATGACGGCGTTTGCAAATTTAGACCTTTAATCTCGGAAGCGATGCCGCGCGCGACACTGAACGTCGAGGGAGGACGCGTCCTGCGTGCGAGATGCGCCCTGCGTTGTGCAATCACCCTCGGGTATAAGAATGACGAGAACGGTGACACAATTTCCACGCTCGCTGCTTCTCGCGGCCTGCCCCACGTTCTGGTCACCACTCACACTTCGGCCTTGACACTGAGTATATGTTTTCGCCTGAGAGCGATCGGAGGACACTTGCCTGTGCCGATGTCCTGTTAACGACGTGATAATATTTTTGCGCTACCGTTTCGTGCTTCGCACTACTGGCAGCGCCGCGATTTAAACATTTTCTTTCGTGTTTTTTTTTTTCGGTAAATCACTTGTGCCCAGTTTCTCAGGAGAGAGACATTTTTCTTTCTCACGATTACATGTGCAGAACGCTAACTAAAAAAACCGGTTCGAGATTCTACTAAACACTTTTTTTTTTACTTCCAGATTATAATCTTTCAATAAAGCACCTGCTTTACCTAAGCGGGAGTATTCGGGCTAATTGTGAGGGCTTGAGTAGGAAAAACAGCGCAATTACGAACATGACAAGATCTGAGGAAGGGACATTACCTGTTTCTTCCTCACGTCCTGGTTGTCCATTGCGCCGTTTTTGTCGACTTCTCCGGCCTTCTTGTAAGTTCGCAGTCTGCCCGATCACGCATAATACGCGCTCGCACTTTTATTTATTTATTTATTTATTTATTTATTTATTTATTTATTTATTTATTTATTTATTTACTTATTTATTTATTTATTTCAAGATACTGTCAATCCCTCATTGGATTGTAACAGGGGTGGGTTTCTTTGTAACATGGGTCTGTTTGTGCTCGTCTCTCTTTCTCTCTTTCTCCCCCTTCCGCTCGCTTTCTCTTCTTATCCACCTACTCCTTCCCCCCGTGCATGGTAGCCAACCGGAACTACTTCTGGTTAACATCCCTGCCTTTCTATACATCCTTTCTCTCTCTCTCTCTCTCTCTCTCTCTCTCTTGACGAAGCTATGATCACCGTCGTAGATTCCTATGCTCATGCTATATGTCACCGCACGTATATATATCCCGGCTTTTCGCCGATCTTAATATTCGACGAGCGGTAAGTCGTCACCGAAGAGGTGAATGAAGAAAGACAGCCGCTGTGTCTTCGAGTCAAAGCTCGATGGCCCCTGGCCAAGGCATGCATGGAATTTCGCGTCTCACTTTTCCTCTCCGACAGTCGTCTGCCTTCCTATAGGCAGCCCCGATCCCACCACCGCGTTTCTTGTTCTTTGGCGTGGCCCGTTAGCTCCATCGCTCACAGTTTGTTCGCCAGTGGCGGGCCTCCTTCTAACGGTACACCTCATACCGAGCGCCTCGTTTTACGTGCCTCAGAACGCGACCATCTTCTCTTCCTTTCTTTTTCGTCTTCAAAGGCTGTTCACATTTCAGGCAGCCTTCAGAACCGATCTTTTCTTTTTCCTCAGTTTTCGTTCTCTTACCGAGGCGCCTCCGGGTTTACGTGGCTCGTATTTTACGAGCCGGCTTAAAACATGGCAGGCGGCGAGGAGGAGGCGACGGCGAAACATGAAGGGTTTTGCGTAGCCCGACCCGCACGGCTGCCGGCCTCTCCGGTGGTGCCTGTGCGCGGCCACGCTGCGCCGTCCGCCGTGGAAGGCTTTGCTGCGAACGGCGCGGCCGCATTATTTTCTTTTTCTTTCTTCCTTTCATTCATTCATTCTGTTTTTTTTTTATTATTACTATTTATTTTCTCTCGGCACTTTCTCACACGGAGTGTTTACTCTATACGCGGCAGTGTATTGACTGTGGGGGAGAAAAAGATCGCAGTTCGCCCCTACAGGCACGGCCGCTCGAGGCCGTGGTGCGGGACATGCACGGAGATTCCACCCACGTGACGCGTGACAGTTCACGGTGCACACGCTTATATTATTTTCCTCGTTTAGATGGAGAGCCGACGACACACGCCTCATCCACTGTTTTTAACGCGAGGTGGGGAACTGCGGCTCTGCCACTCACTGCAACGTTGCGCAAATGCGCTTGTATTTCGCAATCCAGCACTCCAGGTGGCACTAGCAATCCAGGTGGCACTGTATACGGGCTAGTCGGGTACGTGAGAAAAAGAAGGCCGCACCTAGAATATTTTGGAATCACATAAAATTATTAGGCGGGAAGTCAACAACAATACAACAACATATCCTAGACGAAGATGAAAACAGACTGGAAGGAGAAGCAGCAATAAATTACATCCAAAAAGTAACAGCCGAATCTTTCCAAGGCAAGGACGAGGTTGCATTTGAAGAAAAAAAGAGCATGAAAGAGACCCAAGGGGGAAAGGAGCTAGTGCTTACAAATTTAAACTGGAAGAAAGCGGTAGACAAAATTCCTAAGCGCACAGCCACAGGGCTAGACGAGGTTCCCGTTAGGCTGATAAATGAACTGGGACCAAAAAGTAAGGGAGCTCTCGTGAAAGCAGTTGAAAAAACTTTAAAAGATAGACGAATACCAGACAGTTGGCGACAAAGTAGAATGAATTTAATTTATAAAGGTAAGGGGGAGAAAGACAGAATTCACTCGTATAGACCGTTGACCACATCGGTAATATACAGGCTAGCAATGCAGGCAATCAAATTAAAGCTTCAAGCATGGGCAGAAAATAATGGCATTTTGGGAGAGCTTCAGAATGGCTTTAGAATAGGTAGGCGTTTGGATGATAACTTGTTTGTTCTTACTCAGTGTATTGAAATATCAAAAGCAGAAAGCAGACCGTTGTATGTGGCCTTTTTGGACATTACAGGAGCATACGACAACGTAGACCGCAGCATTTTGTGGGATATTCTGGAAGGGGAAGGCTTAGGTAACGATTGTATACAGCTTTTGAGAGAGATTTACCTAGAAAATACTGTTTGCGTTGAATGGGAAGGGATGAGGAGCGTGGAGAAAGTTCATATCAACAAGGGACTGAGGCAGGGGTGCCCTTTATCCCCGCTGCTGTTTATGATGTACATGGTGAGGATGGAGAGGGCGCTAGAAGGAAGTAATATCGGGTTTAATCTCTCATACAAACAGGCAGGTACAGTAATAGAGCAGCAACTCCCAGGTTTATTTTATGCGGACGACATTGTGTTGCTCGCAAACAAGCAATGTGATTTGCAACGTCTGGCTAATATCTGTGGACAGGAAGGCAACAATTTAGGTTTGAAATTTAGTGTTAGAAAATCAGGTGTTGTGGTGTTCAATGAAAACAGTGAACAGACAGTGGAGATACAGGGCCAAGAAATACCTCGGGTAACAGAATATAAATACCTTGGTATATGGATAAACGAAGGCAACGGATATATGGAAACACAGGAAAAGAACATAACAGTCAAGGGGAGGAGAAATGCAGCCATAATGAACCACAGAGCGCTATAGGGATACAATAGGTACGAGGTCCTCCGAGGTATGTGGAAAGGGGTAATGGTTCCAGGACTTACTTTTGGAAATGCGGTTGTTTGCTTGAAATCAGGGGTACAATCAGGACTCGACGGGAACCAAAGGTCAGTGGGTCGCCTCGCATTGGGCGCTCACGGGAAGACTACAAATGAAGCTGTGCAAGGGGATATGGGCTGGACTAGTTTTGAAGTGAGGGAAGCTCGCAGTAAAATTGAGTATGAAGAACGGCTGAGGAATATGGAGGAAAGTAAATGGCTGGGAGAGTGTTCAGGTATCTGTACAGGCAAAACATTGATTCACAGTGGAGGAAAAGAACTAGGAAGCTTACCAGCAAGTATGCGGCCTGTGGGGTGGGCAACAAAGCAACAAAGAAGGTCAAGCGGAAAGTCAGAGAGGCTGAATTAATCTCATGGGTGGCGGCAATGGAAAAGAAACCTGCCATGAGTAACTACTTAAGGGGAAAAAACGAAATTAGGAAAGAAACCATTTATGATAACTCAAAGGGAAGCTCATTACTTTTCGAAGCGAGATCGGGATGCCTTAGAACACGCACCTATAAAGCGAGATATAAGAAAGAAGAAGAAGCATGTGCTTGCTGCGGTAAAGCTAGGGAAACGACGGAGCATATTTTATTAGAATGTGAAGACGTCTATCCAGCGGTCGATTTAGGCACCACTGGCCTCCTTGAAGCCCTTGGGTTCAGCGGGAGCAGTGGTAAAGCAAACAGGTCCGCAATAGACATCAGTAAGAGGCGATTGGAGGATTGGTGGAAGAAAAGTAGGGAAACGACAAAAGACGGAGACGTACAAAAGCACAGTTCGCAATAGGGTATCAGAAAATTTGGACGTGGTAGTTCATAGTGTTTTTTTTTTCATTGGTTAACCTAGGTAGGATATTAGGCAGCATAGTAGCAAGAGCTTGGTGGCGCGGGCCACCGCCCCGTTCCAAAGGGGACGCTCATAACATCCATCCATCCATCGGGAGATATTTATACCCCGGTTAAGTAATTAAGCACGACGGTGTGAGTTCGCCACAGCGCCGGCGTCAGCAAATGAGTGGCCAATTTTACTCAGGTTTTTGAAGGTAACTTATACATGCCTAAAAGAACAACTTCGTTAGCGGCGCGTACCATAAAGGATTTTTGAAAGTATCTTTATGCCTGACCGAACAGTATTGTTGCTAATGCGTAGCATAAATGATATACGGACGGTACCGTTGTTTGTATTGTTCCAAGGACCTAACGGTCGTCTTTCTTTCGCAGGCGTCTTGTGTTAAGTGGCTGAGATGCCCCAGCAGTATGCGTGAAAATGGCGGCCCACGGCCCCCTGATTAAGATCGCGTGTGCGAGGGATGCAAATGTTGTTCCCTAATTCACTGAAGTTGGGGTTGGCGAGATAGATGCAGGAAGGCACCGATCGTGTGTCGACGAAGCAAGGAGCACAGCGGAAGGACGCGAGTGCGCGCGTTGGAGGCACCGCGAGAGGCGCAGACTGCGCTAAACAGCGAGTAGACGTAGCGCGCGGCTCGCGCCATTTCGGCGCGGGAGAAAGGAAGGCGGCTCTAAATATTCCGGGCACGGGGCTCGATTCCCGCGTCGGGATTGCGTCGCGCTTCTGGCGGCCGCCAGCCAATTTGGGCAGAAGCGATGCGGACGGCGTCGTATACGCGCCTGTATACGCTGTCCCTGTGCTTTTATAACGCTCCGGTGTATACCTGCTAAAAGTATGCAGCGTCGCGGAAGCTGTGGCTAGCGCGAGCCAGTTATATGAGCGAATGCATATTTGTCGCGCGCGTCTCTCCTGTGCCGGTGCACATTCGTCGCGGCGGCGTCTTCGATGCTAGAAAACATGCGACGCGGGAGCTATGTAATTGAGCGTCTATCAGCTTGCTTCCTTCTTTAGGAGGTCCTTCATTTTCACTATTGGTGGTACTAATTCGGAACTTCTGCACGTTTCTTTGTACATCGCGGTATACACCTGCGCTGCTCTATTCAATTCAATTCAGTTCAGCTTTATTCAATACGTGCCAGATGTTTGGAGCACAGATAGTAGTAGTAGTCGTAGTAGTAGTAGTATAAAACTTTTATTAAAAAAAACCACATTCAGGTCCATTGGACGGGTCCCTCAGTCCAGGGCCCCACTGGCGATCGCGGCACGCCGGGCTTGGTCGAGAAGGGCCAATTGGTCCTCCCGCACCGTGCTGGCTAGCCACACCTCCCACGGCCTACTGTTGGAGTTTTGCCCCATAAGGGGTGATTGGATTTCTTGCGGCCGACTCTGGCACGACCATGTGATATGGTCAAAAGATGGCCGCCCTCCGCACCAAGGGCAAGTGTTGGGATACCGGGTGGGGTGTATGTGGCGAAGTAGGAGTAGGTGTGGGTATGTACGGGTTTGTAGTCGGCGCCAGTCCCGCATTTGCGCTGAGTCCAAGGATGTGTCTGGAAAGCTACACCGTTGCCTTCCTCGTCTCTGGAGCACAGATAAAAAGCCTGAAAAGGCTTGACTGGGTCCGTGCACCGATGCATGGCATACAAAGGCATCAATTCCACACATGTACAGGAGAAATTCAATATGCAGGAAATGCAAAAATTCCAGAAATATACAGAAACAATGCAAACAACAGGCAAATATGTGCATAAAGAAAATTCATAAATATACAAAAATATTGTGGGAAATTCATCGGGTCAGAAAGGAGAAAAGAAAGAGAAAATACGTCGTGTTTCAACAAAAGATAAAACAATGGAGAGTTATACATATATGTTTCGTAGCTGATTCAAAGAGATCAATTCTATAGCCCTGCCATTCTTGCCAAATTATTTAACAAGGTTGGTAATGTGTACCTTAGTATCTGCTTACCGTAGGTCGTGCGGCATTTATAAGCTTTTCATGCTGCGGAATAGCGTGTGTTGTCTGTAGGGGAATTTTTTTCCGAACTCACCAGGGATTTCAGAAGTTAATTTTTCTTATTTGTTTCCAGCCTATGTTGTTGAAGTAGTCTGAAATTGTACATACATTGTACGTTAACAATCTTAAGCTAATTGAACATGTCCTCTGTGTGACTGTAGGTAAGGAATTTTAAAAACAAGGCGTATTGCACGCTTCTAAAATGAAAGAAGTTTCTTGATATTTTCTTTGGTTGTTGTTCCCTAAACTTGTGCACAGTTTAGAGCAGGATATAGGAAGAATATAGGATATAGAATATAAGAAGCAGGATATAGGGAGGTCAACCAGACGAAAACGATGGTGTCCGTCACTTCATTCCACATTTCTTACAGGATCAGAGATCTGTTTGTGCGAGAAGCGGCAAGCATACATGAAACGTGTTCCCGGAGTGTGTATTTTCGGCGCGCCGTCTCCCGGCGTCAGTATTCGTTGATGACGATGGCAGCGGTGCAATCCCGACTGAACTGTGTTTCAACCTAATCGTCAATTAAAAATCCATACTTCGCGCCAACCATTTCTTCCGTGGTAATGGCGTCACTAGGGTTCAGCGTAAAAAAAAAAAGAAGAAAAAGTCGCAGTTCCGCTCGAAAGGCGAAGCATCGACTGCGGTAGCAAATTAGTGGACTGCTAGCCGTACGAAGTAAGGATAGTAGTTTTATCGGGTGTATAAACTTGCAAACGTAGGTATACTAAATTAACAAGCACGATGCCACGCGCGCGCAGGCAAACATGACACATGTCACTCGATGATCGCGGAAACTCGCTGTCAAAACAATAGAGTGAAGAAGCGCGGCAGCAGCAACGAGCGAATTGACATTCTTGCTGCGCGAACTAAGCAGCGACAACAAAGCGCGTGGCGGACTCTGTCACCGTCGCAGATGGCGTTCAAGACGCACCCGCCCGGGCCACCCGTAGTATAACGCCTAAGGGATCGCCTAAGCGCATTCACACCGACGATTGACCACGACTGGCAACAAACGAGCGAATCACGGCGACTCACGGCGTTGCCTCACCGAAATTGGGGCCAATCACATCTTTCAGCGCTGTTGCCCCGTAAAATGGTGGTCAGTGTATGCCGACGTCCTCCTCCTGTGCCGCTGATTGATCCAACAGCTACGCGACTGGAAAAATCGTCCGACGAGTGACTTCACGAAATCGGTCGCTTTCCGAACTAGAACGTCAAATTTGCGACCGTCGTCTTGCACCCGACCAACTGGGTCGCGCGTCTTCTGCGACTCGCCGTTGTAAATGCCACCTTATCCGGACTGCACTGCGCGCCCGCTGTCCATACACGCGTCTACGCAGAATGACCGTACGTCAACTACGCCTTCCAGCAGACAGGCGGCGTGCGCGGTCAAAACGGCGATGGCGATCAATGACGCGTGTCCTGCACAAGCGTTTTCGTCCCGCGGACTCTGTCTGCTCCGCTTTGTGCATAGCACGCACGCCAGCGAAGAGGAGGCGCGACGGAGCTCTCGTGAATCTCCAAACTCTATTTGACCGCGTGGCTCCGCAGCGTCAGCCTTGCTCACAACGGGGCGCGTGGTGTCTCGGCTGTTCCCTAATGAGCTGCGTTTTCCTTCCGAGTGGCGAAACTGCCTTATGCGCCCCCATTCCCCTCCGGCTCCCCGGCAGTTTCTTTTATTCCTTTTTCCACTTAAATATACGCAGATTTTGACGTAATGAATGATATCGAATACTTTCACATTTTTTTAGTTGTACGTTAACAGTGTTCACTAAAATCATTCACTCTTCGAACGCGCTCGTATCAACGTATCCGAGAAGCATCTGTGCAGAAATAGAGCCATTCGGGACGCGCAGAGATTACCTAATAGCTTTTCGTGATTTACTTTTGTTTATTTTAAGCACGACAAACATTATCAAAATCTGCTTACTCGATGCCGAGCAAGACGCTTCCTACGTGCCAATGTACTTCGATAGCTATTGAAGCTTCCAGCGCTTCTGGCTCTTCCTATTCGCTTTCTAAACACAGTGTGCTTTAGAACTTATACAGAGCCGAAGGTTTTCTGCGAAGGTTCCTTCTAATTCCAAGAACACGCGCAGCTGCTCCACGGAATTGGATATGCTCTGATGTATTCTCTGAGCTAGTCAGCCGTATTCGACGCCTCTATAGTGATAAAAGTAAAACGGACACTGCCCTAAGGTTCAACAAAACAAACATATAACGAGACGTTATCTTGCTCCCGTTGAAGAACAATGCGAGACGGTCCGACTATTTGTGTTAGATGGCGCAGATGAGGTGTCCTTCCGCCCACTTATAGTCACGTATAGTAGAGTCCGTGGTTAATCTCTGATAGATCAGCGTCAACAGTGGGTGCAAAGGTCTGGTATTTCATGCACCAACGCTTTTTATCGGTTATTCCGGTGCAATGCAAATAAAAATATCAACATCGAGTAGCGCTATTGTGCACGGTTCTTGCGAGACAATGTAACAGCTGCGTTTGCGTTCATGGCGACTGAATTTAATCTAAGCTCAAACCCTCACAAAAACAAGCTTCGCGAGAAACAATGGGTGCAATGTTAGGGCTTCGTTGACCGCTTGGCAAACACTGCGATCGAATTGGTGCACCGAAATCACGTTCCCGGGCGAAATTCGCGCGCCTTTGCGATTCGCTCGCTGAAATTCGCAACCGCCGCAATTATGTTCGCTGCTTGCGCACACCCCACCAGTTCGGTTCGCTGCCGTGCGTGCGTAGGAAGGAGTTCGTTGTTTTGCGACGAAGCCGTTTGTCGGTGCGGCCGACTGGAGGCCAAATGGACCATGAGCGAGCCTCACAAGAACGCCCTCTCCATGCGGGAATTTCCAACGCGAGACCACGAGGTGAACCCTTCCTCTCCAACGCGATTTGAGCATCGGGAGAAACGCAAAGTTCGAGCGTTTGTTCCAGATTTCTGCTTGCTGGAATGGCCATTCCGACGCTCGAGCTCGTAATGATGGCATATCTCGAAGGGAACGCTAGCGAACGAGTAGAGGTGGGAATACCCAACAAGCTTCTGGCCGCGGGTTTTTCTTTCTTTAGACTTTACAGTTATGGCTGGAAGGACGTCGGTGATAAATTCCACTATCTCGCTCAGAGGTGTGTTGCTATCATCGAACGGGTACACGTAGTGTTAAAGTAGTTGCACATTTCTCAGAGAACCCGCTGCAATATGAAATCGGAAGTGCTAGAATATTCAAATGAGAGATGGAATTTTACAAGTATTCATCTCACACTATATGTTGGGACGCTAATTCCAGGAATGAGATATTTTTTTAATATGTGGTGCTTACGACATTGATACTATATTGAGACACTGTTACCATGCAATGTTAAATACATGCACGAGCAGACAGGTAACGTCATGTCCTGTGTCCCGATGCACTCTTCAGTTATGAGTTGCACTTGTCTATATACTCCCCTGTGTTTAAGTAAATAAAACTGAAACAGAATTGTCAGAAATAACATTGCACCAGGTGCGTAAGTACTTTGTTATGATCACGCGTTTCGTGCCATCTTTGTGTTTCTGCTAAAAGGTGTAAAAATATATCCTAAAAAATGTTAAATGCTATTTCGGGTTAAATGCCTTGAAAAGCTTTGTAAAAGCGCGAACAATGCAAGAGCCGAGCATTCAAGCCGAGCCGAGCAGTCAGTTTCGGCTTCCGCGTGCAGCAAACGAGACCGATCCTAGAAATTCGATTCCTCCGTCTGTAGCCGCTTCAATGCCAAAGTTTATTTCTCCGGACACGCGTGTGCTCAGTACAGTGCACCTACCTATGAATTCCATTTGAGAATTTATCGGTGCAGGGGCTGTCCATCGTTCCGGAAAAACCGTGCAATATTTGAGAAACAAGAAATGACGTCAAATAATCATTCGCGGAGGGGTCCACAAGGATGTTAAAGCGTTAGAATGTTTGGCAGTTGGCTGAAGTTTCGCTGCGGCATTAGCTGCGTTTTCGTGACTGCGTTGATAGCCCAACCGTTTGCAAACGGTACAGCACCTCTCGCCGACGGCTTCGAACTCGCCCGCCACTTCGTTGCAAGTGAGTGCGAGCTGTTAGCGGAGAATTTCCTCTCATTTGTTGCGCCATTGCTAGGGCCGAAAATAATCTTCTACACTCACGTGCAGATCACGTGTTGTTTATGGGTAGTCTCCTCCGAAGCAGTGGTACCGTCCGTCTTCTTCAGTCAAATTCGGTGGACTTAGGCAACAAGAGGGAAATGTGTTTTGTGATTGCTGTCTAGTATAGGTGTATCCGATTTTTGCGCCTGTTTCGTTCAGTATCTCGCGACATTGTTGAAATGCGCGGTTAGTGACGAAGATGACGTCACCCCTCCCATTTTTCTCTCTGCTCGGACATGATGCTTCAGCGCTAACATTCACTGCGCGAAAATAATATTTATTCGCGACATGTCCCTGACGGAAGCATGAATACGATGCATCTTCGCTGCGCGTAACCGCCATTCACATGTATTCATGCGGGGCGATCGCAATCGGCCGCCGCACCGACGCCATCTGTTCGCTCGTACCTGACAAGCCCGTGATGCTGCGCACGGTTTAACTGACGCCTGCCCTATAGCTCTAACAGCGCTGCACAGTTTTAGCTTGTCTATTTGGTCGGCCGGCGTTCGCACCGGGTCCGTCGCGCTCCCCTGTAATATTACGGCCCGATATCTCTTCGAATTCTCGCTAGTAATTTTGTCCGTGCGGCGCAACCGTGTTTTCACATGCAAGACGGACTGCAGCGAAGCGCGATGAATTATTTCTTTCCGCTGTCGACTTATCTCCGCTTCTCTATTTTCCGAGAGGCCTGAAATTTCTCTTGCCTGGAATTTGCAGTTTTGATATTTTTAATCCCAGACTTTCGCTCGTACACGGATTGGAACTTAATGCTGCTTTCGTTATTTCTAGTTATTTGCATGAGCCGAATGAAGAGAGAGAGAGAGAAACAGAAAAGAGAGGGGGGGAGAAACTGGGCTGAATTTAGGACGTTTCTTCCAGGTAAAGGGTCTGGTCCTAACTTTCCGAGGCCCGCCGCAGCGGAATCGGTTCTTTAGTTCATATATCCCTGGCTTCGACTCCGTGGCGCTCGATGCTGGTGGGAAGGAGCGCATAAACAGCGGCTGTTTCCTGCAACCAACTCATCAAATGGCTTTGATAGAAGACGAGACGTACAAGCTTGTCACACTGTGTACTGCATATAGACATACTATTCAACTTGACAGTCGTCGGCCATGTTGCAAGCTTTGTCACCGAAGCGCCCGCCCATGTTGCCTGTATACACTCTGCAGCGCCACATTTCGTAACGAGCATGTCTCATGTCAAATGTCTTATGTAAATAATTAGGCCCATTTTGTTATATATTTAGAGCTACCGTGTTTTGATTGGTTTTCCTTTTTTACCGTCAGTTTCACCAGACGTGTGGTGAAGCCTTTCGTGACAAGTTGCGATTATTCAATGTGTACTTTCTTGCGATACTCCCTCCAGGTACAGATTTTACTTTTGCCCTACGCTTTCATTATTCATTCTTCCTTAAGAGCGGGTAGATCGTAAACTCCGTTTTCTTTATATCTGCTCGCTTCCATCGGTGAAGCTAGCGGACTCGCCATGTGGACGAAACTAACGAGCACCCACCCGCCGCCCAACGCAGAGCTTGTAATAAACGTGCACGTATCGGACTACGAACGTATTATGAATAGGCTGGTCAGGAAAGAACAAAAGAAAAGAAAAAATATGATAAGGAAAACGGGAAACTGGGGAGGACTCGGCCGAGAATGAGAGACGAGGAGAGCCGCTGCACTCACGGGCAGAAGCTCTCCGTAATGAACGCGGACGGGCTGCTAAAAGTGTAATTGGCGCTGGTGAAGTCTTTAACGTAATTAACAGCGCAGAGGCAGCAAAATCGCGCGCTGCGTCGCAGGCCCCTCGTCAGCAGTCTGTGGCGCCCAAGTCACGTCTCTTGACTTTGGCTGCTACGAGTTCATTTCCTGTGCGCGTTACGCGGGCGATAAGAAAGGAAGCAGCTTTTTAATAAATGCCGTCTGTCCGACGCCTTCTAAGGACTGAACGCGTAGTATTTTTTTTTTTTTTTTTTTATGGCGCCTGCTTGCTAGCGAGTATATTCTACGCAGGCTGTGTGTATGTACGCGAACACTGTTAGGTGCATTTGAGGACGTGAGGCCACTGTAAAGACCCTTCTATTCGACTTTACGGGGGAACAACTTTCGTTTCGTTTTGTTGTTTTTGCAAAGACCTCAGTCTGTACTTTTTTGTTCGGTATTAGCCATCGTGGTCTTTTATAGTTGCGCGGTAATTTTCATACTGCAGAAGGAGAGCGGAAGAAGAGACAGTGACGAGCACCAAGTAACCGTCTGCACTGTACTCTTTTTATCCACCTTTCTCAGATGAAGGGTAGCAAATCTGAACCACCGCACGTTAACATCCCTGCTGCATTTGTATGCATCCTTTCTCTCTTGATACTGCTGACCCATCTTATGTGCATTTTCAGTGTTTGCATATGTTAAATCTATTTACATTCCAACTTTCTACTCTGCGTTAGGGATGACTAGCTCTGGGAAATGTAATAATAATAATAATAATAATAATAATAATAATAATAATAATAATAATAATAATAATAATAATAATATTGATGCCATTTTCGATTCTGGGTGAACACGTAGCAGGTAGCCTTAACGCCCTATGATCAACTCCCAAATTATATGTCTGTATACGATTATACCACGGATATGTACGGGAAGCATGACCCCATACAAAGCGCTCTGAGCCAGCTCCACTCTTTTGGGACTCCTTGCCAGTGAGCAAGAGAGAGAGAGAGATAGAGAAAGGAAAGGCAGGGAGGTTAACCAGAGGCGAGTTTCCGGTTTGCTACCCTGTACTGAGGTGCGGGATATAGGAAATGCAGCTTTTTGCGCATAAGACGAGGGCGAAGAAGAGGCTGAGGCACATTGAGACAGATTCTCAGGCATACTGAGACAGATCCCGCTGTATGTGCGGTCGCTTTCTTCAAAATAAAACTGTTGTAAGTCTGCGCTTGTGTGTCTCAACCTCATCTTCGTCCTCGTCTTGTGCGCAAAAAGCTGCATTCATGTCCTACCAACATGCCCAAACAGTCACCTCAGGAATATAAGGGTTCTAAAGACGACAAAGAGCGAGAGAAAGAAAGGGACAAGAAAAAAAGAAGAAGAGAAAAGAATGAAAAAGAAGACAGGCAACAGAAAAGGCGTTCCTATCACAGGCGTTCAGACAATGCAATGATTAATATGTGATAAAAGGAGTCAGTACGGGGAAACGTTCTTCCAATTTGGCTCTTGTATCTTTTCTCCCCTCTTATTTTCCTCTTCTATGTTTCCGTCTCTTCTTTTCTGCAGAGTAGGCAGGCGTTGTGCCCCTCCCGGTGGCAGTTGCCACCCTGCTCCTCGCTTTCCCTTTCCTGTAAAGTGTATTTATGTTTTCAAAACAAATAATAATAGTCATAATAATGCTATTTGGAACAGTCTTTTTGTTGCGTCTAGTCTCTCAGATGCCCCAGAAAGAAAAACTAGCCTCGGCAATAGCGGCATGCGGACGGACGCGTTGAAAATCCTCCAAGCGAGAGACTCTGTGCTTGCTCGCGTCATGAACGTCGCGAGAACTGCGCTGAATTTTCTTACACCGAGCGCATGAAATTCCCCGCTATACAGGGCCGCACGACAAACGCCTTGCATGCGGCCCTATCGAATCTCGGCACCTTCATAATCCCCGCGTTGTGTTCCCCGAAGTCGTCGCTCTTTCTGCGAATCCGTGATTCCTCGCAAGTATATATACCGCCGGAACTTCTCCGGCGCATCGCTTTTTTTCTCTTTTTTTTTTCGGAGAATTTCGACACCGTATACGAATTCCCGGGGGTAATATCTGTTTGCGAGAAGTGTTTGTTTTCCTTCTGCGCATTCCCACACGGAACAGAAAGAAAAATAGTGAACTGTGTAAATGTCCGTTAACAGGCTCCGCCGTTTTGTGGGAAGGCCACGTATGCAGCACGCCAGCTCAAGCCCGAGTACCGTAGCGCAATCCGCTTACATTTGTGGACTCGCGTTGTCTCAAGAACAAATTAAAAATACAGGACACACAGTGTTTGCTCATTGTTCCTATCAGGAACAATGAGTTTGCGCGCGCTGGCAGACTTTTCTTCAGCCGTGTAAGTTTAAGTTGTGACGGCATGAAGAAAGAAGGAAGGAAACGAACGAACAGAGGCTCCTTTGCTTTTGTTTGAATGCTCGATACTGCGCTTGACGCTTATTAACTGCACTTAATAGAACGGTTGCCTTATACATACATGCTTTGTGCCCACGCGATGGAAGAACCCAACGAATCGCGAATTTAGAACATGTTAACAGAAGTGGCACTTGGGCGTGCTGTTTACAGACTTGTTGTGAGCTGTGCAACTGCAGTAAACAGCTGTTATTTCTTGCTTGTTTGCTCATCGTTGCCGTGTTGTTAAGTGTTTCTTTTTGTTTTCTTTTTCCGACACAAAATGCAATTGAATCTGATTATTCTTGACGAATGCGTTGACCAAATATATAGTATACCGTCATACAGCTAGCTTCCGAACTTCGCCAAACGCGCAAGGCCGTTTTTCTTATATAGATAGAAATATTTTATTGCTCCTTCATATTGGATGTCCCGGCCACCGGTAAAAATCGCTACTTGCATGTGTGCTGCCATCTAAGTGAATCTTTCAAACCCGGGATGCAAACACAGGCCGCGAGATAATTGTCCCTTCGGTATCCTTGCTCATTTAGGTTTTTAAAAATAGCGACTGCTGCTGTATCGATTTTTACTTCCTTTGTGGGATTATATCAACTATTCAAGCTTCCGCGTACTGTGAAACTAATCTTAATCGCCGATCGCTGCTTTCCGCGGCAGTTCTTTGCTTTCATCTTTTCTTTCTTGCACACGTGTTGTTTTGATTGCCGCCGGGCCATGGCTTTGAAACGCACCTCTATATGACGGTATGCTATTCTGAAATCGCTTTGTCTTCTACTAAAAAGATCACCTATTTTGCTCACATTTCGTGAATTGATGTGTCTCGCAGTGCTATCCGTCAACGTTTGTCCTATAGTAGTTATTTATCGTGAATTTCGACTTGAGTCTTTCTTCTGCAGGGATTTAAGCATTCCCGCTTCGTACTTCGCATTCCCGCTACAACATTCTTCACGTCGTACTCCTTATCATTATTGCTTGTGTTCTAGCTCTTATGGCTGGCTTCCAGGGTTAATAACGTAGAGGGGAAAAATTATGCCTTATATCAGGAGTGGGATATGAGGCATAATCAGCTTGCAAGAGCAGACGCTGAAAATAATCCCGAGCATTTCCCGTTGTCGTACAGATTACAGTGGAGTTTATCATACTGAGGCGTGACAGTAAATTGAGTATGCAGTGATCGTGTTCACATTATCGCTAGTCAAAATTTATCGCTGTGTGCAATTTACTGGCGCCTGTTGCCATATCTTGACGCAAGTGGCGTTACGAAGAGACCAAATGAAGTTAATTGAAAGTGCCTTGGTCATGGTACGTTGTCAGATGTTTGTGCTCACAGCGAACACAAGAGTTCTTAGTTCTTCATGGTACGACGCATCGGACTTATAGAAAGGGCTGAGTAGAAGAATGGTAGCATGTAATGCACGCCGACTGCGCACTGCGTAGAGAGAGAGAGAGAGAGAGAGTAAAACATCTTTATTAATGATATTTGAATGGCGAGAGCAGTGTGGGAGGAACCCTCAGTCCAGGGTCCCTAAGATGATTCCGGCGATGTTTCGAGCCCGTTGTATCACAGCTCGGAGGACCTCGGGAGGTCCGTCGCGGAGGGCATCGTCCCACAGCTCTTTGTTGCGTAAGGGGTAAAGGAGAGTTGGCAAGGGAGGAACGAGGTTCGCAGTGCACTCAATCGTGACGTGGAAGATTGTGGGCGAGCTGCCACAGCCAGGGCAACGATCTGCATAACAGTGTGGGTAGAATTTATTGAGAGAGACAAGATTTGGAAAAGTGTCGGTTTGTAACTGGCGTAATGCCGCTGCTTCCTCTCGCGAGATGGACGGTGGTGGGAAACTCTGAAAACGCTTCTAGTACGAAGGCCGCTGTTATTTGAAGCGCTCGCGGAACCGTCGGCCATGCTAATTTTCTGTCGCCGAGAGCTCGCACAACGACACACAGCGCCCGTTATCAAAGTCATACGCTCTGTATGCTTGGGCAATTTATAAGAAACTCGTAAGCATGAAAGATAGCGAAGAAAGGAAGATACGCAGACTTGAGCGGCAGCCCCGTAGGATCGTGAAGCTCGAGAGCACTGGTGCGCATTTACGGATGCGAAAGAGAGCGCGGAACTAACTGAAGTCCTTTCGCTTCGGTGCATCAAGATATTGGGCATGTAGCCATGGTAATATTGGGCATGCAGCCAGCTGTGAACACCGAAGTCTAGCATCACCATTTGCTGTACCATGCAGTGGACTTGGGCACTTGCGGGGCATCACGTGTGGTGCCTTCGTTGAACAGCCTTAACTTCAGCCACCTGCACTTAAAAAGTTTATTCTAATGGCTGTCAATGTTCCCTCATTCTGCTTTTTCGCTCGCCGTATTTTTCCATCCTTATTTTTCGTGCCTGATTAAGAGAATTAATCTCTGCATTGCTTCCTTTGTCTCGCAGGTATCGTCTGCCTACGCAGTCGGACTGATGCGTTCAGCGGTCGGTTGGCGAGTTGACTAGTCAGTGGCCGCCATGACATGCAGAGCGCACGACTACAAGGCTCTGCTCAAGGTGAGCTTCTGTCGCCAATCTGTGGTACTGAGTACTTCGCGCACCTCCTTGCTCAAAGTTCTCGATCTGGCCAGCGAGGGTTGTGTTGATCTCGTGGAGAAAGCGAAAAACTTGAGCACTTATTTCCAATTCTAAGTGTCGTTACATAAGAGATTCCGCTAGGCCGGCACCTCTATCCCTTGCAAAAGTCGTTATACAAGTTCTGTTGGGTTTCTATTTACTATTTGTAGCTTTTCATGGAGTTTCAATTAAAATGCAGTTTCATTTCACCAGCGATCTTTATGAATGATAGACTGAGTGGAAGAAACGATCAACATACGAGCGAAAAAGAAGCAAAATATAGAGCACACTCTAACCTAAGAGAACAGAAACTGCGCACCAGGTCACGTTCGCCGGACCTCAATAAAGTTTTACCATACCATACCACACCATACCATACCAAGTACCCGTATGTATGCGCGTGTGCACATTGAGCAATGTGCAGGACTTCTAAGCTATCATGGTTAGCAAAGTGCCATAAATATTGGTGTACGCTATACAGGGGGATCATTTTTAAGTTTTATAGTAATTTTAGAAATCACCTGTTGCCGATAACATAGTTCTAGTCCTTGAGCTAGATTGTTCAGAGAGGCGGGCATTACTATAGCACGCGAAATCGAAACACATATATAACTAATTAACAAAAAATCACAAATTCACTTCTTAACTAATTACCTTACGACGCACATTGAAATTTAATAACTTTTTTTAGCTGGTGAGCTTGCAAGGTGTATCCACTTAAAATGAATTTTCAGGATGACACCAGGTTTGAGATATCATTTCCCAAAGTATGGAACAAAATACATAGGCGTTCCGGTTACTTTTGTGCTTCAATGCATAGCGAAGTGTTTTGTTAAAAAAAATAGTTGGAACAACAGTGAATTTTTACGGCAAGTTTGATGGCGCATATCTGCAGTTCAGTCTTTCGATTTCTCGAGGAAGTAATGCCCGCCACTGTGAATAATCCAGCTCAAGTACTAGAATTATGTTAGCTGCGACAGGCTAATTTTGAAAATTCCATGAAGCTTAAAAATGATCACCCTGTATAATGTGACACTCCGATTCCACAAATGTATTCACGCGTTTCCCCTACGATACCGAACCTTTTTTAAATACGAGACCCAACCAACTGCGTTTTGACAGAGCTGGTATTTTCAACCCTAGCAACATCACTGAATAAAATAATAATAGTAAAGGTAAGATAAATAATGTTGATTTCCAATCCGCTGTTTCAATATATATATATATATATATATATATATATATATATATATATATATATATATATATATATATATATATATATATATATATATGTGTGTGTGTGTGTGTGTGTGTACTCACGACTATGGTAGTGTATGTGGAACATCCTATTTACTGCAGGTGTGTCACGTCGTACGAGAACTTTTTTTAATGCTAAAGCATTATACGCCCCTTTACGCGATAATCCGTCGGCGTGACAGAAAGATGGTGCCAAAAATGGCCGACGGCGTAAAGAGTAAAAACACGGAAAAAAAAGAAAGTAAATTGACGCCTTTGAAAAGAAAATTTGGTGCATTTCGGTCTGGGTGGAAATCGAGCCCGGGCCTCCGGGGTGCGAGACGAGCGCTCTTCTCCGATGCCACGACGGCTCCACGGTTCTCGCTGAACAAAGCTCTGGCCTAGTGCGTGCGTCGTTGGGCGCCTAACGGCGCAGGTACTGGGGAGGAGGTGGCGCCACTTCGTGAGTGTGCATAATGAGCGCGTTCATGACGTGCTACCTGAAGGCATCGAAGCTGCCGGATTCGAGGCCCTCGCTATGTATTGAACGAGAAGAAAGGAAATCCATGGGCCCGATTATTATTAGTAAAATCATAGGAAGCCAACAATGACACCAAGAAGAGCACAGAAGTTATTTGCAGTTCTTAATTGAATTGTTAGACACAGCTGGCAGCTCCGTTCTACCTAACCAATGTGCTGATATTCTAAATTACATCTTTTCGAGAAATTTCTCCGTGGTTAAAAATACTAGTCTTCCAAACATTTTTTTCATTACAGTTGCCAATTCATGCCTTCATTATTGTTGTCACGGCTGCAATTACGAAACTCATCAACAACTTAAAGCACCATCCCTACCCTGGTTATGATTCGATTGATTGCAAATTTTTGAAAAATACTTGTTTACAGTTCAATCACACTAACAAAAATATTTCAGCGATCACTTGACGCATCAAGTCTTACAACTCAATGGAACATGGGGAAGGTGATTCCAATTTTCAAATCGGGTAATAAAGGTTCACCATGTAATGTACATGCTGCAAGCCTGTAGAACACATATTCTCGAACCTTGTCACCTTTCTTGAATCTGACTCCCTTATCTCACTAGCTCAACATGGCGTTCGGAAATCATTTTCGTGCGAAACACAGCTCATATCATAACTACACCGCATTCTTGATCGTTCTTCGTTAGCTGACTGTGTGGAGGTAAGCTTGTTAGCAGGCACATGCGGCAGTATTAAGTTGTCTTAATCCAGTTACAGAGACAGACTCATGTCGTCTTGCCTCAGGGCAGAACGCCTCAAGCTGTCGCGTTCTCAGCGAGTTCGCGACAGTACGCTTCCAATTTTCAAATCGGGTAATAAATGTTCACCATGTAATGTACATGCTGCAAGCCTGTAGAACACATATTCTCGAACCTTGTCACCTTTCTTTGAATCTGACTCCCTTATCTCACTAGCTCAACATGGCGTTCGGAAATCATTTTCGTGCGAAACACAGCTCATATCATAACTACACCGCATTCTTGATCGTTCTTCGTTAGCTGACTGTGTTTAGTTAACTTTTCTGAGGCGCTCCAAAAGGTCTCCCACATACTTCTATTTCATAAACTTTGTCAACTTAATGTTGATCGTAGTCTTTATTTGTGGATCAAATATTTCTTTTCAAATCATTCCAATTTGTTGTAGCCAATGAACATTCGTCTAACCAATGTCCTGTTCAATCTCGAGTCCCACAAGGCCCCTTCTTTTCCTCATCTACATTAACGACCTCCCTTCTCTAGTTTCTCCTTTTGTAGACGTTGCTTCTCTAGACGACTGCGTAATTTTCCTTGAAATATTTACTGATAACAATGCTAACATTCTTCAGTCAGCATTAAATTTTATGTATAAGTAGCGTAATACTTAGCTAATGTAATTGAATATTTACAAGTCTTAAGTGATGCGTGCCTGTGCATCTTGTAGTCATTTTACATATTACCTAAACAACTCTCCCTTAGTCGCGGTTTCTTCCTATAAATATTTAGGTGTTCATATCACATCTAATGTAAGTTGGTCTTTGCATCTTGAGAAGATAATTAACAACGCTAATCACATGTTAGGTTACTCGCGCCGTAACTTTTCAGCAGCTCCTTTATATTGAAAGCTCTTGTTATATAAAACACTCATTCGATCTGAATTAGAGTACGCCACTCCAATCTGCGATCCAAGCACTAACAATTTGGTTGTTTCACTAAAAATGGTACCGAATCGTTCTACTCGCTTCTGTTCCTCTTATAAACGCACTGCCAGTATAACTTCCATGAAATCGGTTATCTCTTTTTCGTCATTGGCATCCTGCTGAAAGAAATTTCGCTTGAACTTTTTTCATACGCTTTACTATAACCCTAATATCACCCGACCCTCCGTGACGAATTTATTCTTCAGCCACATTATATATCTGCCTGTGCTGACCGTCGCTTTAAGGTTAATGTCGAGCCATGTCCCCCCCCCCCCCATACTAAAACCTTTTTTTACTCTTTTTTGAATTTGAATCGCCTTCCTTCCGACATTGTTTACATTTATGACAACAACTGATTTAAATCTGCTTTAGCGAACATTGTGTAATTAGGAGTTACCATCCTTTATCATGCTTATGTTATTGTCCACTATGTTTATTGTCTACCCACTCCCCTCTGTATGGCTTCGGCCCTGAAGGTAAATAAATAAATAAATAGAAAGGAAAGTGAACGAAGAAAACTAGATAAGTAGATAGAATGTTCCACTTCCATGGCCGTCAGTGGTGGCGCTGGCTAACACTCCGAGGGTTAGTTCTAGCAGACAGACATAAATACACCCGAAAGTGGATGGAAAAACGACGCCGCGGGAGCTCGGTTGGGAAGGTCATCGCACGCGTATGCGAAGACGTGGGTTCGCATCCCACCTCCGGCCATTTGTTTTTCGTCCACTTTCTTTTCCATTTATTTATGATTAATTCTGTTCAGAACTGCAAATAACTTCTTCTATGCTCTCCTTGGTTTCATTGTTCGTTGGCTTCTTATGATTTGAATACATATACATACATATACAGGGTGTCCCAATCATCATGCACCAAGATTTAAAAATATACAAATGCCACGTAGCTGGATATAACCAAGGTAATGTTGTTTGCCCTCGCTTGGAGATACTCAGGTTATTCTTTTGCATTCTACCTAATTACATAATTAGTATTGATTAATTAACTAACTTTTCAAATATTATAATTAGATGAAAAGGGTCAATGAGAAAATTGTAGAGCAACATGTAAAACTTCCGATACAGCTTTCTGTTGCTCAATATGTTCTACGTGACTGTCTTTCCGAGCGGGAAAGAAGCCCGCGAGTGCACGCAAATTGCCTCGAGCGGCCAGCTGCGCACAACCCTGCTGGAGAGGAATAATTCAGTAGTAGCGCTGGTGCCGTGCCCTTCCAAGCGTGTGAATCGCATGTTAATAAATAAAATGCCAATTTTCTTATTCTTTTAAAGGGGTTGTGCGTTTATGGTTTATTTTCTATCGGGTTGCCCCTGTGCCCAAGACAGCGCGTGTGGAGCTAAGCTTGTTAGCAGGCGCACGCGGCAGTATTAAGTTGTCTTAATCCAGTTACGGAGACAGAGACTCATGTCGTCTTGCCTCAGGACAGAACGCCTCAAGCTGTCGCGTTCTCAGCGAACGCAATTACTTGCGAGGCATCGATCACCAGCTGCTCGACAGGCACCGCTCGCCCTAAAGAAAGCCGTTCTTTGCAACTTGACGACCGAATACACTTACTAAGGAAGCGATCGGTGGGACGTCTCTTCCGCTCTGACGTCTCTTCTATTGTGCTTCGCACACAGCATGATGCGCAGCGTATAAAAATCACGAGCGCGCGAAACGACACGAGATAATGCAAAATAAAAAAGAAACGCGAAGCAACCCTGTTAAGGGTCGGGGAAACCGAAGGGCGTCTTCAGCTGCTGAGCCTCTCAATCATTAGTTCGTACGGGAAGCAGCAACGGACGCAGTTACCTGCCTTCAATTTTATTTTTCTCCCTATCGCTTCGAGGAGTTGTTTTTTGGAAGCCGTGTTGTTATGGACGCCTGTCACCGACGGCCTGTCCGATGGTCGGGCAGCCCTACTTTGGCCGCGGCGCCCACTTAGGAGCAAATCGGTTAATCGAAAACCGATGTCAGCCAGCCGGACCGCCATCGGCGCCAGTCGTTAGCCCCGTGGCTCCGTAAGCATAGTGGAGCCACGCCATCTCGATGCGCAATCAATAGCGGCTCCACTTCGGAGGTCGTGCTGCCTGCGTTTGTGGCGCTTGCGACGGGAGCGCGTCCTGTGCGTGAGCGCTGGTGACGTTCGCAGCCTCGTGAATGAGACTTCCGTACGGCACTCTGCTACCATGGCTGCGATTTAAGAAAAGAGAGAGATAGAGAGAGCAAGTCGAATGGCTTGACTTTCACCTTACATGAAAGATAGGAGAAAACGCATCTTGTATATACATGGAAGTATGACATGCTCCTTCTCCCCTCATTAGCATACAAAACTCCCTTTCTCCCTTCTGTATAAAGCACTGCTTCCGGTATACAGCGTCAATTTCACGTAACATTCTTCTTATTTTTTTTGTTAGTTGCAATGCTCTCTATATCGAACATATAGAGCTAGCTCTTTCCAGCAGTGTCATGTCCGTTGCTATCAACGTCTCCTTTTCCACTGGGACGAAATAGCGAACAGCCGTCGTCTACTCCTACGCCCAGCACGTCATGGCCCTTGGCCGAAATCATCGCTGTCTCTCACATTCATTGTTGCTTAGTTTACAAATCATAGTCGCCCCACCTATTGTAAAAGCATTTGCTCCTTCCTCTCACGATCACAACCGCTAGCACAAGTGACTGGTTCGAAGATGTGCTTGCTCTGTTGAGCTATTTTCCTGTGTTTTGTTTCACATTTGCATGGTGCTGAAGTGGAATCGGTGCAGTACGTAAATCTACAGTGAACTAGAATATGTACACTAAACAGCCGAGGCTGCCGAGAGAAACCACGTGTCGCTACGCGTCAGAGCTTACGCTCCGGCTTCCGAATACTATGAAACGGAGTAGAACATTTGGAGCTCTGGCCTTGAAAGCGCTGTGCTCCAGAGCTCGATTCCTCAGCATTAACCGCTTTAACCTCCTCACCAGCGAAGCTTAGCATTTGCCGACACTCCTTTAGGCTACATTAAGGGGTACGATTTAAAGTGCCGAAATTAAACAGCGCGTGCGCCGTAGTATAAGGCTACATATTAATTCTGATGAGGTCGTCTGGAATAACTATAACTTCGTGCTTGACGTTTAGATGAGCGATTATGTTGCAAATGTCGCATACGCGAGCAATAATCGTGCCTTCGAAATAGATGTAAAGCGCTCCCCTGTCTATGCGAAAGACTGATGGGGATCATTCAGAGGAAGTCGGCGTTGTGGGTTGTTGAAAACAGGTGCGGGAGATAACAGACGCGTCGAGAAAAAAGAAAGGCTCAAGGCATGAGAAGAAACGCGGTGCTGGAGAGTGGTGGGGGGGGGGGGGGGGCGGCGCAGACAATTACGCCAGCGTCATGTGCCAGTGCGGCGTCGTTCATGTCCGAATATAGGAGACAGCCGCTACTGTAATCACGGAGATTCAGCCCCCCTTGGTGGAAGCAGCGCGGAAATGGGATTCTGAAGAGCCAGAGCAATGTGCCGCTCGCTTGGAAGTCGCTCGGCGTCAAAGATGCTTCGTTTAGAAAAAGCGAGGACTGAAGGTCGCGGAGCTTTTCGTCACATGTTGAGGCAGAATTTTCATTCACTGGGAATGTATGGTGGGAGATAAGGCAATTATAGAATCATCCAGGGGATAACATGATGATTTCATGATTCTTTTGACTCGTCATTGACCTTCCCAGAAACACTGGTGTGTGAGTGTGCACATACATGCAGGCTCCGAGCTCGCGCGAACTTAATTCTTTCAGTTACCCGTAAACGTCGTGTTGTTTCTTTTGTTCTTGCGGTACGTTATGCCTATGAATAGCTAAGATATACAGCCTGCAAACTAAACCTTTCTAAAATAACGCGTACAGTGCATTCTTTGTTTTAAGATAAGTACGTTGTCGTACTGACCAGTAATCAACAAATGCCGGAACATCGATCCATAAGAACCGTCTCGTGCAAGGGGCGTGCGATACGGAGCTCAATGCGGCCTGAATAGATCGTTGTATCCTCAAATCATCGATGTTATGGTGTTCATTATATTTTTGTGCCTGTGGTGCCTTCTCTTTCCCGAGCAAGCGCGCTCTCGGCGCCCATTACCTTGACGGCCTATGGGCGCACACGCCATGCGGCGGAGAAGAACGACGGGCGCAACGAGTGCGATAATGGCCTGTCAACATGACGGCCTCGCTTCGAATCCTACACGCCGCTTTTTCCCTGGCTCCAGTGAGCACGTCGGTGATGACAGACATTCCTGCAGTATAATATCGAACGGGCGCCGGCTCTCGCTGGCGCCAGCATACGTCGTTTGTTCGTCTCTCGTATACACAGAGTCGTTTATCTGGGGCTCTTGCTTTGTTTCTGCACGAAACCATATCGAACGCAGGACCTGTACCACTGTTCTGTCGGTTCTCGTTCTCCCAACCTATGCATTTCCTGTTTATTGTTCGTTATTTACTTACTGCGGGCTAAGTTAGACACGCAGCGCAAGAGAAGGTTGATGTGATCGCGAGTGGCGGACAGTAGGTGTTCGTGCGTGTGTGCGTGCACCGACGCCACCAGCTGCCGGCGTGCACAGTGTGGCGTGAGAAGGGTAATCTATACCGGAGCGTTCCGTCGTCGGCGTTTTCACGAGGGACGCGTCCGCGAAAGACCAGCCATAAAACTCTGCCCAGGCAAACGAAGAAGCGAAGCGCGTAAAAAGCGGCCCACGAAGGCGGCGGAAGCGGCGACGATCGTCGTACAAAAAAAGGGCGCGCGTGGCATCGCAGAAATAAAAAGGTGCTCAGCGTCGTCATCAAGGAAACAACCGTTCGCGGCGCCTCCTGGAGTGAGATATGACCGCGGGCTGGCACTGGCTGCAGGCTGCGCCGTTTCGAGACGGCACCGACGGCGACGACGACGGCTCTGGCGCTTTCGCAACTTTGTTCCTTCGGGCAGTGCACTTTTGTAGGTCTTCCTCCTCCGTATTCTATCATCGCTTTCGCCGTGCTCTACCTAGTGGCTTCTTGTTGCTGTACGTATCGCCTCTCAGTTGTCTGCCTATCGTCTCTCTCTCACTTTGTTTCTAAGGTGCACATTTGTTCGCCCTCTGTACTTTCGCTGTGTTATTGATGCACATTGCGTATAGTTTCGATGCATCTTTCGACGCGATATAGGCGACCCTTTTTGTTTCCTTACAATGCCACTTTTTATTTCGCTGTCCATTCGTCGGTAGGCGGCGTCACCATCGCAAGCAAGCGCAAACACCCGCGCCTGAGAAGCAGTTCTTCTGCGCTTGGAAAACTGTTCAGTATTTTAAGTTCCAGTGTTAAAGTAGGGAGAGCCATACGAACGCGTCAGGCAAGCGCGTCTTTACCAAAGCTCTTGGTCGCTTGCCCACTTCACACTGTCTTTTACAAATTCGTTCCTATTTTCTCCCCGTCTCTCTACCCTGGTTCCTTCCGGAAGCTGCACTAGTGTTACTACTGGAACCTTTCGGTATCTTTTGGCTTCCTGCTGCTACTTTTTTTTATTTACTCTCAATTTTCTCGCTCGCCTCGTCGTGTGCTTTGTCGTGCGCAGAGCACCACTTGGAAATTGCGCGGGTGCCTTGGCCCTCCAACTTATTTTTCACTCGAGTTTGCGATGCATTTTGCTCCAAAAAAAAAAAAGGCAGGGATGGGGGGTGGGGCAAGCAAGAAAGGAGCGAAGCGACAGCGATGAAGGTAAATATCGACAGATCTAGAAAGGAGGGCGCAAGGATCGAGATGCAGTGACTGCACCATTAAAACGGCTGATATTCTTTTCCCACTTGTTTCATCCGTGCTCCGGCAGTGTTGTGCGCTGGAGCGGTAAATATCGAGAGTGGCGGCGCGCGTTCGCGGCAGTTGCGCGGGCTCCTTCGGTCTCCGCGGAGCGATAGCTCGCGCTCCGGCAAACGTCGGCGCATCCGAGGGGATAGGCCTTTCATTGCCCGTGCCGGTCTGCGAGGCTGGCGCTGACTCAAAGGATCGGAAAAGCTCAGAGAGGAGCAAGCAGGAAACTCTTCAGGTGCAGCCAGTTTTTAAAGGTTTTGCGCACCACTGTGCTCACTTTATCTTCATAACTGCATGACAGCTGAAATGGTACGCGATAGAAGCCGTACCGATAGCGGTATGTGGCACGTCTGTTCGTATTGCTTGCGCGGTGCTTCAGCTGACGCTTATTACGAATGTGCACTGTCTACGTCGCTTACACATCTGGAACATGGAAAGCGACAGCGAAGCGAGCTCAAGGAAAGACGTACAAGTGATTTTAACTAAATCATTCAGCAACAGAAATACTGAGTGCACTAGTTCTCAAAACATTCGGTCGTAGTTCATGCATTGCTCCGTGTTCATTTTTCGTTCGCATTGCTTGTCCACAAACTTGCAGCTCTTTACACACATCAAACCTGCCGCGGCGTGTTAGTGGCTACAGGCTGTTGCACTGCTAAGCACGAGGTAGCGGGATCAAACCCCGGCTGCGGCGGCCGCATTTCGACGGAGGAAGAATGCATAGACGCGTGTGTCCTGTGCATTGCATCTTTCATCGCCCCCATCCCTCTCCCATGTGTAGGGTAGCGAACCGGTTAAGCTAAACTGGTTAACCTCCCTGCCTTTCCTTCTCCACTTTTTCCTTCCTTCCTCCTTCCTGAAGGCTCCGTGGTGGTCAAAATTAATCCGGAGTCCGCCACTACGGCGTGAATCACGATCAAATCGTGGTTTTTGCACGTAAAACCCCATAACTTAATCAATTATTTTTTTAGCGCTCCACCTTACGCTTTATGTGTACAAGTAACCTTGCAGGCAGTTGCGCTAGCACAGACACGGTTGGTTCTAGTTAAACCGATATGTGACACACACGCTGCACCATGTCGCCGGTACGGTGTGCCGTATGTCTGACTTTGTTCTGCAACCGAAAGAGTGGCGCTCGCGTTTGATTTATCTCTGCACATTGCGACAGAGGTTACAACGCTGTAATGACCCCCTTCGAAGGGGAAATGAACGGGTTAAACATGCTCACGCGTAAACATGTAAGTGATGCCGTTCCTCACTGGCGCAAGAGAAGTGCCTGAGCAGAGTTCTCTGACCCCCTTTTTTTCGCAGTAACAATGCATGGTCTACGGTGGAAATAAAATTTTGTTCATTCATTTATTCATCGAAGTCAGTTGCTGCGCTTGTTTTCCGGAGTCAGCCAAGTTTGAGAGCGGCCGTATGTTACCTTTTTCTTTCTATGTGTGTTAGCGATGATGAAATGCCCTCAATGTATGCTTAATGTGTCACTGAACAGCTCCCGAAAGTGTCCTCGCAAAATGTTACGTGCACATATGTTTCATAGCTAGCGTGCTCAGAGAATGAACCTGATTGGTTCGGTTGTTAGCTGCAACGCGGTAGCGTTATGGTAAAGCGCCTTTAAATGTCGAGCGACGATCTTTCGCACGCCCTCCACCCTCCCCGCTTTTTAATTTCTCTTTCGCCCCGCTACAGGAAACGCCCGCCTTTCTTTGGGACATTTTTAAAACAGACATTTTGCCTGCGACCTCGCGTATCAGGCCAAAACGTTCGACTCGATAGCCATGCTCTTGTCGAACAGCGAAGGAACAACCGGGCCCCCAGGCAAGAGCTTAATAAGGGCCGTTAGGGCCCGCTGGAAACTCCGGAATCGCCAAATGATCGTTTATCTTCTTTGTTATTTTCCTGTGCTTTTTGCTCTTCGGGCTTGTTTTCGTGAGTAGCGATGATGGTCTTCTGGTGGAAACGACTGTCTAGTCGCGTTTTGATGAGACAATTTACGAGCTTCTTACTCAGCGTGTTTACTAAAAGACGGGTCCTTATCATTTGGCAGGCGAACTGCGTGCCTGCGTAACACTGTAAGCTCCAGACGTTCCATATTGTAATGGGCTTAGGAAAGTAACATATAGAGGCTAGGCTAGTTGCATGGATGCAATGAGGAAACACTTGCATATGTGACACACCCCTCCTCCCCATTTACATAAAGCTTTCAGTTAGTGGCTTCTTTTCTGGTGCATCGCAAAGTTGGGTGCTTCGCGCGCCACAGAAGACGGCGTGCTTCCTCTCAGCTTCCTTCCCTTTCGTACGGGCGAGGGTGAACCGCGATCGTCGTCACCTCTCGCACGCTTTCTCTCGCATATACAGCGTAGGGCGCGCGGAGACGGTGTTATCGCCCTTGACTTTATACGGAACTTCACGGCGACGCCGACGGAAGAAATGCGCTTGGAGTGTCCATATAGTTGCTATCGCAATGAAGATGTCGCAGTACACGGTGAAAATGAAAACAAAGGAATGAGAACATCACACTATAACCCATGCTATAGTGCTAGGCTCTTTCAGAAAAGATAAATACGGCCACTAGCAAGCCCTTGGGCCAATGCCATTGACACAGAGGTGTCGAAGAAAGCGAACGGTCGCTTTTACACCATTGACCAAGTCTCGGATGACTTCCACAGCGCGAACGGCAACGTAACGTATTTTCGGGTTTGCCGCCTCATATTTTATCTTTATTTGCACACATCCCGAAATTATTTCGTTTGCCCACAGTTGTGGAAACTAGAGTTCTTGTCACCTGATCAGAGGCTGGACTCCTAAAATTGATGTTTACTACAGCAACCACCGATCTGCATTTCAGCAGTATCTTCCGTATCACAGAACTGTGCTTCGTGGGTTTGTAGTAAAGGACAGCAACCAAAAAGTCACCATCGGAGTGCCGAATATCGGCAATGTATTCTATGTTGCTGCATTGATGATGTTTTGCGATTAACCGACAGGTTGGCTATTGCATTGTTTTCTTTCGTCAGTGGATGAGCGCCCGGATGGTCGGCAAATCACGAACATATTGAGCAGCTTCACCGAATTGCTTGTAAATATTTATTTAAGCAGATTGTAGAAGTGTGAGAGAGAGAAAGCAAGGAGATGAAACGCAGTGAGGTCAACCAGACGATCGTCTGGCTTGCTACCCTAAATTGGAGGCAATAAAAAAACAGACAGAGAGACAGACAGACAGACAGATAGACAGACAGATAGACAGACAGACAGACAGATAGACAGACAGATAGATAGACAGATAGATAGATAGATAGATAGATAGATATAGATATAGATATAGATATAGATAGATAGATAGATAGATAGATAGATAGATAGATAGATAGATAGATAGATAGATAGATAGATAGATAGATAGATAGATAGATAGATAGATAGATAGATAGATAGTAGCGAGCACTGTGTGCAGCGAAGCGCTTTGACACCAAAGTCAAGTCCCATAGCTGGTGATGTTCGTTCATTTGGAAAGACGCAGGGGCCAGTGGCCGTTATGCTAATGGTAGGCTGCGGGTGAGCCGTTGGGGTTATTGGAGACTTGCCAGCACTGATATAACAGTTTGCTTCACGCGATTGGCCTAGGCCGCGCCGAGTCGTCAGCCGCCGGGTTAGGAGTATCCAGCACTTGCACTGCACTTTGCGCTGACATATAGTATGCGGCTTGCGCCAGGGTAAACGAATGGTATTTATGAAGCCCCGAAGCATCGCAACCGCTTGCCGGTCTTCGAGCAATTTATACGGAGCCGGCGCTGTACACCCTACCTCGGCGCGCTGTATCCTTTGATGTCGCTCCTGCTGCGGCTGTGACATCAGCTGTGGCATCAGCTGTGGCATCGGCTGTTGCATTGGCTGTGGCATTGGCTGTGGCATCGACTGTGACGTCGACCGTTGCAACGACCGTGACTTCATCTGTGGCTTCATCTGTGACTTCATCTGTGACTTCACCTGTGACTTCATCTGTAGCATCGGCTGTGGCTACGGCTGCGGCTATAGCTTTGGTAGCGTGGGCCAAGATTCAGTATTGATTTTCTCCAGCACGACCTTATCAGTGTTGTCTGGAGCGACAAGGTCGACCGTGTGACCTTGTGAACTTGTGACTCCACACAAGGTCGACAAGGTCGACCTTGTGTGGAGTCAAGTCACCGACAAGGTCGGTGACTTGACTCCGCCAGGTCTAGGGGGCGGAGGAGGAGGAGGAGGAGTCTTCTTTTTTCGTGTTTTTCATGTTTGACTCTGGCGTCCGGGACTTGATTTGGCGTCACCGCTCCAAGGAGTATCGAGACGGATTGTCTGTTGAGTAGCCTCATATTGTCGGCAGTGAGTTCTGGTACAAACAGAATCGTACTGACAGCGGTACTCCGAGTTGGTCGTACAAACGGCGTGCCTGAAGACAGGTAAGCCCTGGTGTTTCTTCGTTTCGCCTTGCGGCTTTTTAATATTTGAAAGTCGCCATCGAAGAAGTCATCACTGCTGAGCATGAAGACGCTGATATCTTCGCCGTCAGGGTCATTCTGGAGACCGGTCCGCTTCCTAGACGCAGCCACCACTGAAGTCGCCATCCCAGGCACAGGCGCGGGGATGTCAACGTGCATCCGTGCCAGAAACCATGGCGGCTCTCCGGTGATGTACACAGGAATCGGGAGAAAACAGCGGAGTTAGAGAAATAGCGTTCTGCCTCGCAGACACTTCCTTGGCTGTAGAAGTTTTGTAGAAGACACTTCCCTTATCGTAAATGTTTTGTAGAGTACCCGATGGGCTTACGGTTAGGCGCGGTTTCTTGTTTTTTATGTATAGGCTGTCCATAAACAACCCGTTTGTAAATCCGTGGACAAATATATAAAGGATATATATAAAGGCAGGGATGTAAACCAAAAGTTTGTCTGGTTGCCCACCCTGCCGGCAGGGGGTGAGGGGTGGGAGGATGAAGAAAGAATGGAAGGGGGAGAGAGAGAAAGAGCGAGAGACGAACACGAATTAACCGTGTACACTATACAACGGTAGCAAGCGGTGCTCTGTCCTAGAACGTTTTGTTCTGATAGTGGGCGATTGTCCAAGTGGTCCAGCACTGTGCACATCACTTGCCTCTAGTCACTGTAGCGCGGGAAGATAGATAATCCGTGTATCTCGTCACAGATGCAGGTGTTGCACGTGGGGATGTTGGCCATTTCAATGAAGGAGGGATAGAGCCACAAACGGTGCGGCATAATCTGTTGGCGTCGTGGCAACCCAGGCAGTAGATGTAGGTGTAGATTCGGGAACAACAAACGTTCGAGTCCTACTGGGCCAATGTACATTCAAGGGACGTCGACCGCAGCCCTGCCACAGCGTCTGTTTATGAAAGCACAATCAAAACGCATCGATCGCTTTCATCTACAGATCGTAATGCTTCATCGGTGTGATGATTCCCGCTGATATAGCAGCGTCCTGGAAGCCACGGACCCAGTGAGCAACTGTTCTCGGACATTCGACAGACTTGTTATCGCAGCCACGACAATAGACTGTCGCATAATTTTTTAGTGGCTTCCGTCGACCTAAAAGAAAAATTTTTAAGAAGCGCGCGCGTGTGAGAGAGAGAGAGAGAGAGAGAGAGAGAGAGAGAGAGAGAGAGAGAGAGAGAGAGGGGGGGGGGGTGCAAAGGAACGACAGGAAGGCTAACCAGGGAGCCTCCGCTTGGCTCCCCTGTACAGTGGGAGGGGCAAATTGGTGCGATTAAAAATATACCAAAAGGTATATACGTGGTCAACATACCGTCTATGGATGCTAGGTATGGGTTAAGATGACGAGCATGTAAAAAAATGCAGATCTGTAAACGCAGCCTTTCTATTTGTTGACTATCTTCATTTCAGTGTGACTATACGTGGCGCTGCTGCAGCTTCGACAGTATTGCACAGCTTTATTGGTAACCTAATAAATCCATTGGCCATAGCCTTCTGTGCACGCACTTATCAATGACATCATGCGTCAAAGCGTCATAAAAATCTTAATATCGCCAAATTAGAACAAGCGCACCCATTCTCCGCAGGTTGCCTTTCATTTCAGATGTCCTTGAAATAAGAGTCGTTTTGAGTCGAATAAAAACTGCGAAGAAATTGCTCGCCACATCGTCAATGAGAGGCAGACACCTGCCCAGATAAATGAGAGACGCGCAGAAAATCGCCGAACAACATTCAACTGAATTGTAAACTGAGAAAAAGAAATAAGGAAGGGCGTGGGGTGAGGCTTGGCATTGAGACTAGCGGTTGCGAAGCGAACGTTCGTGTCTCTCGGACAGCCACCGGAGTGGAAACGGCCAGCCTTTACGTTAGCACCCAGTTTGGCCGTTGCTTTTGCGAGTGCATCTTCAAAGGCAAAAGCTGCGCACAGTACAAACCCGAAAGGCCAAATTTACGTCCGAAGCGCATTCCCTTCGTCGTATAACCCATTTGATTCCTCTCAACGCGTTTACGTTCAGCAGCGCTTCCTGCGGCCTCAGAACTTGCACACTTTGATCTTGTCAGCTCGAGATAGAAGATCAAAGGCGCATGCAGCGAAACTAATGCAAGTCATGCAATCGAAAGGCGAAAACTGTTTCTTCGTTGCGAAAAACAGCGGAGTACTTGTATATAGCTCATTTGGTCCCCCTCTAGCTTTAACCGAGTCTTTCGAACCCGATGTACCTCCGTGGTAACTACGTTTCTGATTGGCCACTTCGAGAAAGGCATTCAGCAACGATGAGGACACAACTACAAAGTAGCACGTTTCTTCTTTTTTCGGTCAGGCTCTGCTGAAACCGTAAGGCACAAACGACAAACTTACCGCGAAAAAGACAAACATAAAAGCTAGCAACACACCCATCGTTGTTGCTCAGTGGTTATGTTGTTGGGCAGCTGAGCACGAGGTCGCGGGATCGAATCCCGGCCACGGCGGGCGCATTTCGATGGGGGCGAAATGCGAAAACACCCGTGGTATTTAGATTTAGGCGCACGTTAAGGAACCCTAGGTGGTCGGAAAATCCGGAGTCCTCCACTACGGCGTGACTCATAATCAGAAAGTGGTTCGTAAAACCCCATAATTTAAAAACTAGCAACATGAATGATGTCACGGGCACTGACTTCCAACATTTTTTCATGTTACTTCATTCAGACTGTTAAAAACAATGTACGAAAATGCTGTTTGTACCGATGGCTTAAGAGTTAGTAGCCGATCCAATACCGGATATGCGCATAGGCCATCCTTAACGGGGAAAATACAAAGCTACATTCAGATAGGCCGTATATTCACCCCACAACATAGTATAACCGCTTAGAAAACAGACTACAACAGGTTGCAGCGACAGCCGCGAGTTCATACGCATCACATTGAAACGTACAGCACAACGTGCAGCTCCGGCAGCACGAAACCGTCCACCATACCAAATTCACAAAAATATACAGCGCCATTTAGCAGCAACAAGTGATTTCGGCACTCTGTTTATTTAAATAATATAGTTTGCAACTCAAATTAACGTTATCTAGCTATATTTACTTCTGTTGATATCATTCCATGCTTTCGCGCCTGTAAATTGAATTAAACGTTCACCATCTATATTTTATTTAGTTGAAATTGCAGCTAGGTGCTTGCCTAGTGTTGCAGTTTGAGGAACGACATGCATAAAGGTAGGGGAAAATCAGTTGGATAATGTTTATTCAAGACATATCAGCAAAAGCGCGAAATATGCAAGGACGGAACGAAAGGACTGTCTTCGTGCTATGCGAGATGCACGTGGCAATATTAACCACATTTGCGCGCGCTTACTCACCGCAGAAGTCGCTTGAGTTTCTTACCTTTGCGATATTGTTCTATTCACTACGTCCAGATCGGTACACAGCCATACCATTGTCAAAACGGTTCTGCGGAAGCGTGAAGAACCGATAGTCTTGAACTGATAGTTTCGGGCACCGTAGGCAGTTTCTTTATTTCGAAAGTCCAAGACTTTCAGCATCTCGTCTCACTTTCGCCCATAACCTCGCGAAAGGCGCCTGAGTTGCCATCGATATGTCGGCTATCCTGATGTCCTGCTCTGAGGCACGGAGGTCAAGACACTTCTCTAGAACGCTCTCCAAAGCAGATTACAAACCAACCAGCTGGACGATAGAAGATATCTCGCAAAAGTAGCCGTGCATGCTCTCGTCAATCCGGTTCCTCCCAATGTATCGCAGCTATAGATGTCGCCAGCGCAGTCCAATAAGTGCGGCTTACGCGTTCTAGACAAACGCCGGCAACTCTGTCGCTTCCTGCGTCGTCGCAGCTGCCGCGATGAAAGCGGCCCGCGATGAAGACGACGAGCTCCTCTCCTGAAGTTCCAGAAAGTACCGACAGCGCTCTCGGCATTCTTTTGCCTTCACACGCGGTCAGCTTCGGCTACACATCGTCTAAGATAGGGCAGGCTCCACTGCCGAAACCAGGTCCGCGCGTGTCATCGGGCGCAGCAGGGATCTTCTGCTCGCATCGCAGATCGATGCGGCGTTTGATTTTTGTTTTTTTTTGTTTTTGCTCCGGTGCCTACGCGACTTCAAACGGCCGAGTTGGCTCGCCGTGATGAAATGCACGAGGCTACGGTAAAGTAAACGCGGCACAAATCCGTCAAAGAAAAGCCACAGCTGGATGCGCGCGGCACTCTCGTGTCGTGCTTTCGCGGTGCTTTTCGTACTTCGTCACTTCGGCCGCCTGTTTCCCATCATTATTTTCGTCGTGTTCGCTTCATCTCTTCCTTCTGCCAGCACGCACGCTTTCTTTATCCACACATTCGAGCCAGGTATCCTGTTGCACGGGCGCATTTCGAATGCCCTGCGCTTGCACTTTAGGGCCGAGGAAGCAAAAAAGAGCATAATACGCGGTGAAGTTTATATTACTCTCATTTAATGGCGAGGCCATAAACTACACATCTGCGATAAGGACTACGTGGTAAAACAAAATACGCATGCGTATGTTAGTGCAGCTATACGGTTAGCACAGGTGGCGTCCTACGGACGAGATGTCCCCCGCCACTCTTCTGCACGAGTTTGCACCGCGAGTTGCAGCACACAATTCGCTATGTGCAATATCATGACTGCAAGACAATTTTCTTATATTATTTTACATTCGAGAAAGCTCACCCGCGGGCGCGTACTTTACACTCGTGTTCGCACCAGGTGACAAGTAAATCTATAATCAAGTTTGTGATTGTAGCCTTTTCTACGCATCGCATGGCCATTCTGCCAGATTACATCCATGAAAACATCGGTAATGCGTTAAGGTGCACCGCATTATCGCGCCAATCGGCGGCAGGCCGCGGAAGATCCGATTTTACGCGATGCGCGTGAACGATGCCATTTGCACGGGATGCCTGACGCGTGAAACGTTAGAAATTGTCATTTTCTGCTGTTGCATACAGGTATAGTGTTCTAAGTTAAAGTTCTCGCTTATCGGCAGCTGTCGTTAAAAGTTATTTTCAAGTTCGACATTTTTACGGAAGCATTTTCGTATTTCAATATATATATATATATATATATATATATATATATATATATATATATATATATATATATATATATATATATATATATATATATATTGTTTCCCCTTAGTTCACTAGATCACCTACAGTTCGCCTTCGCATTGTGATCATAGTACAAAAAAAAGAAGTTGAGGACACCTAAGCACCTCTGATGAGTTGTGAATGCGAAAGCATTAATGTCCAATTGAACACAGCTGAGCGGCCCTTCGAGTTTTGCCCTGCGAGTAATGTACCAAAGCGGTACGGGCTGCACGAGCCAGCAAGCAGCAGCTTGTGGTGCCACCGAGGTCCTGCGCGACTCGAGACTGAGGAAACAGCAGCGACGAGCAAGACCGGCGTGCGCGTGCAGTAGCTAAGCCCAGTGCGACTTCCGAGAGCGAGAGCAATGTGACGCTGCGGCGATGCCCTCTCCCCTCACGCTACACCTGGCGCGCTGATGCGACAGCACCTTCTAGGTGGTGTTGGCTAATGCGGCCGCTGATGCGCCCGCTCTGGTTGGCCGAGGCGCGCTCGTGACGTGGCGTTGCAGCCAATGGGCATGTACCTGCCGTTTCGCGGTTACAGACGACAGACGCCGACTTTTTCGCTCAATGTACCATCAGGCGCTTTCGCATGGAAAAGTGATAATCGCTGTTGCTAGGACGAGGTCCTCTTCGCACTCCGTAGACGCGTCGCGTGGCACGCAGCTTATTTTCCGTTGATTTGTTTCCGTTCTACAGCTTATTTATTTATTTATTTATTTATTTATTTATTTATTTATTATCATACCTTCAGGGCCCAATGGGCGTTACAGAGGGGGTGGGTACATGGTTTACAAACAAAAAGAATTCAAGCCTATAAGGACACGGATAAGATAAAGACAGTGAGAGCAGCAAAATAAAAGGAAAGAAACAGCAAAATTCGAGTCATTTTAAAAGATCATCTGTCACAGCGGTCTTGAATGATGACGCATCGGCTAAGGTGGCGATAAAAGAGGGAAGGCGGTTCCACTCAGGACAGGTTTTCGGCACAAAAGAACGCAGGAACATGTCAGTGCGACAAAGAGGAACAGCTACCTTATTTAAAATTATATTATAGGGTTTAACGTGCCAAAACCACTTTCTGATTATGAGGCATGCCGTAGTGGAGGACTCCGGAAATTTTGACCGCCTGGGGTTCTTTAACGCACACAGTCAGGATTGGGGGCTCAATCCCATTGCTCGTGATCCGTTGTCAAGATTGGAGTCCGGCATGAATTCGAAGGTAGCTGGCCTATGCCGTCGTCCAACTTATCCACGCTGAGGACGTTGATGAAGGGAAGGACTCCTCCTCATCGAGAACGAGGAATATGGGTTTGTTTACAGTATTTATATCAGTCTAACATGACTGTTTGAGAAAGTACATCAGCCTAACATGACTGTTTGAGAAAGTACATCAGCCTAACATGACTGCTTGAGAGAGAGTCTCAGTCCAACATGACTGCTTAAGAAAAAGTGTCTCGAGCATCCGCACAACAGCAGTTTTTAAACACTCGGTCTTCCCGCGATACAAGTCGACGCGAACGTTCGTTTAGTCATCGCAAACTAGCAGCCTCTCCGCAGGACGGTTTACACACACACATGCACACACACACGTGTTCATGGTCCGAAACCGACACCACACCAATTTCATAGAACTCGGAGCCGTTCCAGGTAGCGCGTTGTCTTGCGTCTTCGTCGGTGCGCGGGAAGGAGTGTCCGTCGGCGTTCCCGCGGCAGCTCCCCCGCCCGTAGGAGATCAGGTCCGCTTTGTCGTGTTGCGCACAAAGCCTGCTTCGTCGAACTCCTTCAGTCACAACGCATCCTAGCTGAAGCGACGGAGAGTGGAGGATGCGCGTATTGATATCGACACAAATTCGACTTAGTCACGCCGTGGCTAGAGGTTGGCGGCGATGCTGCCGGGACGTTGCCTCCACAGTCGCAACTGGTTGGCAAAACTTTTCACTGCAGCTGGCCGTTCTTAACAACACCTAAATATAAGTACACGGGTGTTTTCGCATTTCACCCCCATCGAAATGCGGCCGCCATGGCCGGGATTCGATCCCGCGACCTCGTGCTCAGCAGCCCAACACCCTAGCCACTGAGCAACCACGGCGGGTTGCTACCTTATTGCTGTGATCGATACGGGATGATAAGTACACTGGCTGCGAAATGAGTTGCTCATTCAATCAACGGTGATGGAACACTTTGTGGAATAAACAAAGGCGCGAGATGTTGCGCCGAGTTTGAAGGTTAGGAAGGGTAAGTGACGATTTCATCTGCGAGACACTAGCGGTACGTGAATAGTTCGACATGATAAACATAATCACGCTGCACAGCGCTCATCTCGAACGTGAGCTATCGTTCGCTGGTCCTGACAGAGTCTTACTTTCTTCTCTCTCTCTTTCTTTGTCTTTCAGACACTTCTCTCGTTTTTCTGTTCTTCGCGCCGCGATGGCGCTGCCAGTTTAATCATTCGATCCGGGCGTGGTTCGGCGTCCGAAGAGCTGCTGCTTTCCGAGCTGCTCTCTTGTGTGAGCGTCGTCGCCGTCTAGAATGCTGGCGTTGCCTGGGTCGCCTTCATTTTCTTGCTCGCGCGCTCTGCGCCTCAGAACACTGCATTCTATCCCGCTCTTCTGCCTCGTCTTAGCCCGCTTTGCCGGTTTTGGCGCGTCTGCCGTCCTTGCGCCGGCATCGATCCCGGAACAGGCCGGGCCAATAACCGTTATCATATAGCAGGTCCCAATTTTGCCCAAAAGATGAAAAGGTCCTATTGTGTATTACGTTTACTTAGATCTATTTCTAGCGGTTGAATAAGGACTGATTCTTTCACTACATCCATACGATGCCGAGTGATTGGGAGACAACGAAAAAGGGGCGTGGGAGTAAAGCTTCTTGCAGTAATAAGAAAAACGATATCGAGTCTATGTTTGCTGAAAAAAATTTAGCCCGAATGCCTCGCATTTTCTCCTTCTTTTTTTTTAACGCTTTCATTTATTCTCTCATTCTTCGCGCATTCTATTTTTTTTTTCATTTTCCGTTGTTCGGTAGCGTGGTGTCCTGCTTTGAAAAATGCGTGCGAGCTTTTGCTTCCTCAGCTGCCCATTGAGGATGATTGGTTCCGTATGTCAAAGCGTCTCTTGGTCGCCCTCTCCAACCCCCCCCCCCCCCTCTGCAAATCCACCAAGGACAAAGCCTTTTCAGGGACTGCCAGAATATTGCTTTTCTTTTTTTATCACTCCCGCTGTTGTCGCTTCGTTATTACTATTTCTTTTACTCATTCGTTCGCTTCATTCTATTTAAACGTGGATCCTTTTCCGTACGTTTGCGTTTACAAAGTCGATTCTGCAGGGCAAACGATTCGCTAATCGATTGAATAGAAAATTGAAATTTCTTCATTTTAAGGCGATTCGCGCGCGGCAATGTTTTATATCTTCTCTGTTTATTTTCTTTCTCCTTTCTACACTGTACTGAAGGCTTTATTCCAGATATGTATAGAGCTTAATAATTCTAGTGTGCCTAAGTACACCTGCGTAAGGCATTTGGATTTGAAAAGATGCTTAAGCAAGAAAAACAGAAACGGGAGCTGAACAGTTTTCTTTTTTTTTTAGATTGTAAGCGGTACGTCGGTGCTTTTCTCCCTGTTAGTTTCCTTTCTCGTGCACTTTGATGAGTGCCAAGTTTTGACAACAGCTTCAACGTCTGTGCGCCCAGCCCCGGAACAGTATTCAGTTTTTAACTTCAGAATGCCGAAGACGCGCTCACTAATGATTCCTTTCAGGGGCCCTTAGACACTTTTTATCGAAGCCGAGAAATGCATTTGAAGTTAGATTAACTATTTCAGAAATAATTTGCCGCGAAAAATATTTCCATGCGTTCAACAGAAGCGGAGTTATTGGCAGTCAAACATCGCATTAGCGGGCTTCCACTCCTTCAATGCCTTCCACTGCGAAGGCTGCAGCGCAGCGGGGCGCGCCCACAACGCTCCGCCTACTGAACGTCACCGTGGCGCGCAGTTAGCATTTGATTTTGGATGCCCACGTAGACGCCACTATTTCGTACGCGCCAAACGTAAGCCAAACGCGGTTGTCCTCAGCGAGCCGCAGCGCGCTCAGCCAGCGGAATTGTCGCGGCACCCTGTGACGGCCGCGGTATGTATGCTAGTAGCAGACCGCAGACTGCATGCAACTGCAGTGCGTGTGCGCAGCGCTCGCTTTGTGCACGACAGGGCTTGAATACGCTGATGCGCTCCAGTCTGGTCGTGCTGCGTACCGGCTTTGTCCTGCACCGACGAATAGTAGCCACGTCCAACTTGCGAATGTTGAAGAGCTGTCGATAGCCCAATAAGAAGCGAAGTCTGCCAAGGCAGGAGCGCCCAGGAGTGATCCCGCGCTGGTAAGTGTGCGTCTGGTCTCCCTTAAGTTCCCTGTGGTTCGAGGCTAATTGAGCGTGCAAAACGAGTTGAAATTAGCGAGACCCGACGGCTACAACACCAGTGAGCAAGGTGGCTAAAGTTCCTGCATGGGTGGCAACGGCCGACCGCGAGCAGACGATAGTCGGCTTCTTCTTGAAGTACGTAATCATTATCGAAATTCGAAAACATATTTTTTACTTCAGCCTGTTTATTAAACGTTGTCACTAAATGTACGCAGTAACAGCAGGAAGAAGCACACTGATGCAAACACCCTTCTTGATTGCTGCCGCGTGTGGAAATCTGGTGTGCTACGAAATATAGCGTCCAGAAAAGAGTGAGGAGCAGGCTTCTGTTGAATAGAGAGCGTTTGAGGAAAAGGTGAATTCACGCTCTGCTTGCGAGCTCCGCGCGCCGCGCACGACTGCAACACTTCACTGAGATGTTCACAGTAACGTATGCTGTCCGCGGACTATGTTTTTTTCACCAAGCACGAGTGGTAGTTCAGGATCCTCTTAAAAGTGGTCATATAACCCAAAATTTAAAGCACCACCACAGAACTATTCCGTTAGGTTATTGTATTCGACGAAGGGATGGGATAAAAGAGAGAGAGCCTGGTTCCTCGGCGCGTCGTTTGTAGTACATGCAGGACATTTTATGTGCGGCTTTGCATGCTTGTGTTTTTTGTACCGTTAACATGAGCCATCAGCCGTACCACCATGTGCCTCTTTTCTCTCCTCTCATGTTTAGCATACATTTTAAAAACTCTTTGGTACCAAGCAAAATGACGTTGTGAAATGCAGGTTCCATAAATATGTTATTGCTTGTACAACAAAACTGTATTATCTTTAATTTTAACTTATTCTGGGGCTTTACACGCCAAAACCGCGTTCTGATGATCAGGCACACTGTAGTGGGGTTCTTTGACGTGCACCGAATGCACGGTACGTGGGTGTTTTTGCATTTCGTCCCTATCGAAATGCAGCCACCGCGGCCGGGATTTGATCCCGCGCCCTCGGGCTTGACAGAATACCACCAAAGCCAATAAGCAACCATAGTGGATAATATATTTTTAGGGGTTTTTTTCGTTGTTGATATCTTCAAAATGACCTTTCGTGTCTGTCAAGCTGCATTATAAGTACGTCAAATCGTTGGCTGCCCAGAACGACGAGTCGTCCTTTCGGTCCTTTAGTAGGCTTCTCCACTATAAGAGCCGTTTTGCGGAAAAGTACGCTTTCAGTTTCGCGCGTGCGCTTTTTTTTCCATTTTCTTTCGTTTTGTTTTCATTTCTTATTTTTTCTGCAGTTAATTTTAGCTTTTACAGTGAAGGTGTTAAGGGCTACCTTTCCGAATATCGTGTCCGCGTGTAGAAAAAGAATTATCGCCATCAGCAATGCTCCAGCGTCGTCTTCTTCCACAGCTGGCTCGTTGGCGCACCTCGGCGCTACCGCGCGAACGCGCTCGTGCCACGTCTCCCGCGTTCGTCGTCGTTATTAATTAAAAATAATTAATTAATTAATTGTGTAATTAATACTTAATCAATTACTTATTAATTCATTAATACACCATTAGTTGATTAGCACAAAGACGTACCCAGTGATCGAGAAATACTTTAATGAACCGTCGGAATTTACCCAGTGATAAACACAGGGGCCGCACGTTTCAGCTTCTCCTGGTTACCCATCTGTACGGAGTGCTTGGACTGACAGTTCTTTTTGTGTGTGTAATCATGCGTGCATGAATGCGTTGTGCGCTCGAGCGCTCGTGTAACAGGTGGCGCATGTCTTTACACTTGTGCATTCGTGCGTGCTTGTGAAGCATTTTCATAGGTCGTTATAGCAAGGTTATTTGGCTTTCCTGTTCTCCTTGCACGCGCAAGTAGTATCACCGCCTTCGGAATCGGCCTATTAATTGCCTGCCAGGGGTAACTGATCATTCACTACTTGCGATCGCGTTCAACTTATCATCTTCTAAATTGCCAAGTAAAAAGAAAATTATATACAATTACGGCAAGGTTAGCTTTCCCGCTAAAATAAGGTCCTTTAGCATTTGACTATCCTCACCGGCTTTGACCAACGCTCAGTCTACATTAATTGGTGTTCATTTAGGGGCACACTGAATGAACTTGTAAATTTATTTATCCTATAAATAAAGATTACAACTAACCTTCATTCTCCGTGTTATAGCAGGCAATTAAAACGTATCGACGATAAGAAGAGACGAATTTTTCGGAAATTTTTCGGAAGGAGTCCTGAAATTCTGAAAAGCTACAAAAAAGCACTAAAAGAAAGGAAAGGGAAGTTTTTATAATGTGACGTTGCGTTCATTTTTAACAAGCAATCTTAAAAATGTTTGGAGAATCATAAACAAGCAAGAGCAATCAGAAATATTACTTCGCGATTCCCGATCAAATTCAATTCCAGCTACTAACTGCGCTAATATTCTAAATAAAACTTTTGACAAAGCTATTTCACACAGTTCCAATCAAATTTGACTTGATTATGACTATCACCTTGGCATTCCAAAGGATCCGATAAGGTTTGATCATTCTGGAATCAAGATTATTGACAACTTAAACCGAGTTCATCTTGCGGCCATGACAGCATTAACTGTAATATATTGAAGAACACTAAACACCCGCTATCATATTATGTAAAATATTCCGACAATTCCTTGAGCTTCGCTTGTTACCAGAGGACTGGAAAATAGCTAAGGTGATTCCGCTCCGTGGCGACAAGCACTCATCAGCAAATTATCGTCCGATCTCGCTAGCCAGTATATGCTACAAAGTCCTCGAGCATGTCTTATATTCTCACTTGGTAAAGTTTCTTGAAACCAATTCATTTTTCACGTCTATGCAACAAGGCTTTCGAATTTTTTTCTTGCGAAACACAGCTTGTCACTTTGACTAACGATATTCAATCTTTTCTTGATCATGGTTCCGAAGTCAATTGTATCTTAGATTTTTGTAAAGCACTTAATAAGGTGCCCATAACTTGCTCCTTTATAAAATTGAAAAGCTGAATATTGATCCTAACGCATTGGCGGGGATTGAATCCTTCCTAACCATCCGTTCACAAGTCGTGCATGCTAACAGCTGTAAGACCTCGTTAATTGTGGTAACATCTGGTGTCCCGCAAGGATCGGTGCTCGGTTTCTTACTTTTTTCTTGTCTATATTAACGGTCTACCTGCCAACCTTTCGTATTGAATTAAAATTTTTGCTGATTGTGCTATTTATCGTGTGATTAAGAAAACTAACGACGATGAATCGTTACAAATTGACCTGGGCGCAGTCTCTATCTGGTATCATAAATGGCAAATGAACCTTAATGCAACTAAAGGCAAAGTGGTGCGCTTCTCGTGTCATAAAACCACAAATGTTGCAGTCTATTTTATTAACAACACATCTTACTACCCTGCTACATTGTAAAAATATCTTGGTGTTTTTTTTACCTCGAACATCGCTTGGAATAATCATGTGAGCCACATTGTCGCCAACGCTAATATAATGCTGGGATATCTAAGAAGAAATTTATCTATGCCAAACTTTCAAACTAACAATCTATAAATCTTTAGCGCGCACTAAGTTAGAATATGCTTCGTCAATATGGGACCCCCAAACTAAGTCACTAATAGCACCTATTGAAGCTGTACAATATCGCGCAGCCCTTTTTATTTGGTCTTAGTATAAACGTTCAGGAAGTGTAACAGACATGAAGAATGCGTTATTATTACAGCTCCTTGAGTTGCGCCGAAAGGTGTCATGACTGAGCCTTTTCTTTACAATTTATCATACTAACGAAGACCTAAAAAAAAGCACTGTTCATACCACCTACCTACATTTTATCAAGCATTGATCATCTGCATAATGTTGACTTTGCCGCACCACTGCTTTGGCCTAGAAATACTATAATGATCCCATCCCGTCCTCACCCCCTTGTTTTTCTTTTTTCACGCCTTCCTTTTTGCCGCCGTTCTTGTTTCCGTCTTTACTTCCCCTTTCCCTTCCCCTAGTGCAGGGTAGTAAACCGGAGGCTTTAACTCTGGTTAACATCACTGCCTTTCTCACCTTTTCATCTTTCTCTCTCTGCTCGGCATCTTTCATCCCCAGGACGTCATAGGAGTGAAGCCACTTACCAGCAGCTTTACTTAGAACTAACAACGTCGAAGAATTTAAAAAAAAAAAACGCTTGCTGGTCCATTTTGCAATAGGTCAGCATATATGGGTTTTTGTATTTCCTTCACGGTGTAAACTTGCTTGGCGATGATGCTGATTTTGCACGTGTATGCGTTATTCTTGTTCTCGATAACCTTTATATATTGTTCTTCCTAACTGCATTGACGTTTGTTTGCACTATAGCTGTTGTGAGTGTTTCTAATATATTTGTAATGCCGCGTTAGATATTATTTCAAATCTTGCGTATTGTTCTTATGCTCCTTTTTGTAATGGTCCACTCCCCTCTCTAATGCCCTGACATGAGCCATGAGGGGTCTGTAAGTAAATAAATAAATAAATAAATAAATAAATAAATAAATAAATAAATATTGTCCCACTATTTTGAAATGAACAAAAATATCAGATTTTGTTACACTGGGAAAACCCTGTTGTAATAAAGTGTCTTCATGCAAGTATAAGGTAGCTGTGGCATAAACCAAGTCTGCCGTGATGAAGTAAGCTTCTGCTGCACCTCTGAAGAAGTTTCATTCTCTTGAAGGAACGTCCGTTTACAGCAACTTTTTTTTTACTTCAAGTGTGCAGCGCTTTGTTGGAAAACATGTTAGAAAAAAATTACGTGGCAGCGCAGTGACAGCCATATGTGCATCATTCCTGCTGCGTTTCGTATTTAAAAAAAAAAAAAAAAACGTCGTAGTTTCGCCCGAAGGGCGAAGCATCAATTGCGATAACAAATTATTCGGCAGCTATGCGAAGTAAGGATACTAATTTTATCGGTCCTATAGACTTGTAGACGCTCGCTTACTAACTAAATTAACAAGCATGGTGTCACGCGCGCAGGCAAACAGGAACACATCTCACTCGATGTCCGCTAACGCTCGCTGTAGAAACGCTGACGTGAGGAAGAAAGGCAGCAGCAGCGAGGGAACTGCCTTTCATTACGCATCTCGCTTCAACGCGAACTAAGTGGCGAAAACACAGCTCACATGAAGCTATCAGCCTTCGGCGTGCCCACACTCTGTACACACCGCAAATTGCTGTCAAGATAGAGCCCGTGCCATACGCAGCCCCCGCCGAAGTAGAACGCCCCCCCCCCCCTTCCCTCTGATACCTTGTGCGCGATGGAGACCGGTACGCTTCCTCCCCGCCTTCCGCCCTTGCGTGCGCGAGATCGAGCCACCGTTCTTCTCGGCTCACCCTCGCACGCTTTCACTCGCACCCACAGCAGACGGCACGCGGCCGTGATGTTATCGCACTGCTTGGACTTCATACGGAACATCACGGCGACGCGAACGAGGACGCCGACGACGACGGCGGCAATTCAACTTGGATGTCCATATTTTGCTATCGCAATAAAACGCTGTCAGCACATCATTTACACTCCGTGCTAATGTTTGCATTGCAATGGACACATACTGTAGATCAATGACAGCTATAGTCGGGTACAACTTTAGAAAAAGGGGAGGCCCCGCCTAGATGACCAAAGCGCAACAGCCGATTGCCTACGCGACTAAAATAGTCCCGCTCGAGAAACCATGCTTCTAAAACGCGTAATTGTCGGTATAAATACAGACCTTTGTATTTTGATGGCTCGTTTGGTAGAGCTCTCGTGATTGGTGTGCACTTGCCGGGTCGCGAAAGAAAATAACCCCGTGCCTTCTACAATGCTGCGCGTCGTCTGCTTTTTAGCTTCATTGCAAGGGAGGAAAGTAGGGAGGGCAGCTCTGCATGGCTTTTGCGCTGGCTTACGTGTACACGGCACATTTACTACTCGTTTTCCGAGCCTAAAATGACTCATTTGCTATTTAAGAAGTACTTAAAGAGAGCAATGCATTTATCCAAACCCTTTACAAACTGTCAGTCTAGAGTGCGCGCCCATTAGTGGAAGCTCGTGTGCATCCGCCTTGGAGGCGTAAACGCCCGTTTTTTCTAAAGTTGTACCCGACTATAAAGTGGACGGAACAGTGACCCAACTTCGAAAAATGTTTTCCTTGCGTAAAATATACCTTTGGTAAACTCCCTTAATCAAGTTATGACGTGTCCCGTTGTCAAATGAACTGTCATTGATAGTATTCGACGGCCCAATGTGCCGTTTACAGCAGAACACACGGTAAAAGCGTCACTTTCTTAATTTCGGAACCATTTAAATGGTTCCGAAATAGGAAAATAGGTATAGGAAAATTTTCCTATTCCTATTGTTTGCTGCATGACAAAGCACTTTTATCGAATTACGTTTAAGACTGTCAATATCGATAATAAAGTGACAGTAAACAGAGCTAAATATTCTATAAACTTCGAACCTGTCCTAAGTTGTGCTTTTTGGTTCGGCAATGAACAGACCATAAATAATATATAGCCAATAATGGGAGCGGGCACATCAATGGGTAATGCCTCTAAATTATCCGCAAAATGTTCCTGTACTCATGAAATTAGGTGAAATTAAAAAATATATATTTTTGTTTCTCCGCCATCTGTCGCCTTGAATTGCGAATTTTTAACGGCACTGAAGTAGACTTCTTTTTTCTGCCAGAAATATTTCGGGAATGCACTTAACTAGGTGTAGTAGTTAGCCACAACTTTTTTAAATATAACTTGAAGGGGGCTAAGTTCATCGCTCTTATATTTCGATCGAGGTGTAAGAGGAATAAACTTTTGCTCCGATATTTAAAAAAAATAACCAATATTCCATCTGAGATTGACAAGGGGTTCCTTAACTGTTAGAGCTATGATCACTGGTCGATGATATTTTTTATTGATATTATTGCTTCATGAGTGTTCTTTATTTACAGTTGTGCTATTGTTCGAATTTTATAATGGTATGATCACGCGCCCCGGAGAGCCTGACCATAACGGTGGTCCAATTTTTTTGACACCCTGCACGATTTCGCTAGATCTCGTAGGACACCAGCTGCATGTATGGCGTTGCGAGTAATAATCTAGCGGCATAACTTTAGGTGCATTTTCCGACAGAAATTTCAGAACTTAGAAACAAAATGCTCATCTTTTGTGGCCTTCATTGCAGGCACAGGTGCACAGGCCGAAAACGGGCGTTTTCGACCGGATTTGACTTGTGTTTGACGGATTCGCTGTACTCTAAGTACCGCCAGAACAGGTGCCACCCCATTGCAATCACTACTGTGGTCACAGCGGGAGTTAGGCGCATGCGGGCTGGCTAGCGAAGTTGGAGTTATCCGTCTGATACCAGTTTCGGCATATAAATAACGAAAGTTTGGGCCCATAACCAACGAAAGTGTGTGCGCCTGTCAGGACCGCCGCTCTGGATCAAAGTAACAAAAAAATTGAATTAACCCAACTCGAAATAACGGAAGACTACTGCACCTGGATTTTTACTGCTGCCAGTGTAAGCTGAAGATTTTCACCAAAGTTTGTTCCATCTGGACTGGCCAATTTTTTGGACGCTGGGGGAAAAATTGTTGAAAAAAAGGGTTGCTGTCTTCTGGTGACTTTTTTTTTTGTTTAGTCATGGAATATTTGCTTTAAAAATCGCTGAAAACCTGCAAAAGTCAGATAATTTTAAAGAAGGGAACTATTTGCTAGATACATTGAAGGCCAGGCGTCCGGACTGAAATTTATTACTTACGTGTATAAGAACAACCGCGCACGACGTCATTTGCCTTTTGTCACATTCTGTCTATCCCAATTATCCAAGTTAGATGCTCAAGCTTCTTGCTACCATTTGCCGCTGTGGTCGTTTTGTTGTTTCTTCGGAAAGGGTAATGGTATCGATGCCTTTCAAAAGTGTATTTTCCTTTCCTTTTTTTTTTCTTTAAGTGGCGCTCACTTTTTTTCTCGCTGTTAGTGTGCTTGACTGGCCTCAAGACACGGTGTCATTACGTTCCTTTCCGAGACGCCTACTCTTGTTTTCTTCTGCAGCGAGGACCAAAGCCTACTTCAGAGTTATTCGCTCCGGCAGCTACAAATTGAGGCTTTAGGCGACCTTGTATCTCCGCTCTATGTCTTAAGTGTAGCGCTTAAGAAGAAAAAAGGAAACGAGTTCAAATGCATGAAATGCAGACACAGAATGGGAACAAACGTCGGACGTTACTTTTTTTCTTGTCCGGTCTAGAGATATTTCGTGCGCTTGAAATATGCGTGATGGGATGAGCCCAGGTCACGCCAACGGTGGACGACTGGGGCGCCGTTATCCGGTCGGGCCTTCAAAAGGAGATGAGTGCAAAAGAGCGCACCGGGGAAAATGAGACACAGGCGAGCGCAGGCGCTGGCGATTAGGAGCTTTGCGTCATTTGCACTTGATCTCCAGCTGGACCTGAGAGTGCTGCCACGAAATTCGTGCCGCAGAAGACGAACTGATGAGGTCCGTAAAGTGATGGCCTGCGCCTACGCGTTGGCGAAATATCAAGATGAAAGCCCCAAGGCGCACTCGCAGCCTCCTATTCGCGCAATGACCACTGGCCCTGGGTCATCCCAGATGTATTCGACCCCCGTCACCTGCTACGGGACTTTAGTGTCACGGCGTTTCACTGCACACACGGTGATTACTTCCTTCCTATTTCCCTCTTTCTCCTCCCTGGTTCCCTTACCTGCAGTGTAAGGTAGCAAACCGGACGCTCGTATGGCTCAGCTCCCTGCCTTTCCTCTAGTTGCCATCTATATTTCTCTCTTTCAAGATGAAACAAAGTGTAACGTAGTGGTTCCTGAACGTGAGTTCAGAGTAGCTGAAACGCGACTCTCATTTTCTGGCTGGAATTCAGCGTCAAGTCCGTGTTACTTTCGTCATAATTTCCTTCTCTCTCTTCCCCTTCTCTATTCCACCAGCGTAGGGTAGCCAACCAGACTCTTGACTTGTTAACATCCCTGCCTTCCTTATATCCCTCCCTCTCTCCTCGAACATTTATGACACCAGCTATTACTAGGTCATTCAAAGTACTGCGTGTTTTTGTGTCGACTGTAACAAAAAAAAACGATTTAAAAAATCGAGGAGTTCCAGTGCTTAAACAGCCGTTGCAAAAGAACCAAACTAGGTATCGAGGTGAGATATTCTTGCAGTTTGGCAAAACTATGCATAGACACTTGTTGAAGTCATACATGTTTTGTGGTTAACATTCTACCACTTATTATTTGTAACTTTTTTAACCGTCTACAAAAGTTCAAAAGCGCCGTTCGCTGCGGCAAGAAAAAAATACAAGATGTGTAAATTGTTGGAATCGCACCGCTGGCACGAGTTGTTGGGAACTCGGCGCTGACGCCCGTTGTTGCACCTGGGTCGCAAGCCCCAAGGGTAGCGTTGGCCTGGCGGCCTGGGGTACAACTGGAAGCATCCGAAGGTCCCGGCAAAGCATGAGTCGACTGGTAACAACAAAACAACTTGTTTATTCTAACATCGCAAAGAGTTGGCGGTCAGGTCGACCGAAGTAGAGAGACGGGAGTGCACGTTACTCAACAGAAGAAATCGGAGCCTCTTCTTGGCGTCCGGGGGCAGCTGCTTTTATACTCTCGCAGTTGAGGGCAAGAAGGAACCCCTCTATAGACGAGCACGTGACTGTGCCACTCGGGCACAATGGGATAAGGTGGAGCAGCCGTCGTGCCGGCGCCGTTCGGGCACAATGGGAAGAGAAGGTGGCGCATACGTCGTGTCGGCGCCTGTCAGACCCCCTCGCTTCACAGTTGGGGGAGCTCCTCTCCCCGGCTGCCGCGCTTCGACAAGCGTGGGCACCAATATGCACATACACTCACACACGCACATGAAGACACGTGGCATTGGAACATGCCTGGACGCGCTTGGCAGGGAGGCGTAGCGGCGGCGCCGAACGGGCCAAAATGTCTGCCGCTTTGAACGAAGCCCCGGCGTCCGTTGCATCCGCGCCGGCTATACCGCGCGTCGTAGGCGAAACGTAACAGACCGCCCCGCCGGGGGAAGGAGATCCCGATGGTCAGGGGACTGCATCCGCTGTCCGGAGGGATGTCGCTCGATGATGCTCATAACCGAAGTCGGGCGTCCCTCGACGTTTCTTGAGCGCAGCGCACAGAGAAGGCCTCGTTCTCTCGTTCAGGTTCGCACAGGACACTGCAAAGTGACTTCGGGAGAGTTCACATTTTTGTTCTCGTTCCCGGCAAGCGTTAGAACTACGCTGAAACTCAACCGCTCAGTCAGCAAGCACGGCACAACCCTCACTAAGCCCTGCCAGGCTCTTTCCCCTTTTATACCACTGCCTAGTTCCTTACAGTAGTCTAGCAGCACTCAGAACGCGTCCACAAATTGGAAAATTGCACTAGAAAGCATGTCATCACTTTGAAACACTACACAAAAGCAATATGTTAAAAATCCTGCCTCAGGAAGAAAAACATCAGTAACAAACAATTTTGAGGCTGATTCCTACGTTAGGGGCTTCGACTTAAGCCATCGGCGTTACCGTTGAGACTCCCCTTTTTGTAACGCACCTCAAAGGAATATTGTTGCAAAGCGAGGCTCCAGCGCAGGAGGCGGCCATTTTTGGGAGAGATGGTCTGCAGCCATTGGAGAGGGCAGTGATCCGTCTCAATGATAAACCTCGAGCCGGCTAGATAGCATGACAATTTCTGAACGGCCCACACGAGACACGCACACTCTTTCTCGGTGGCGCTATACGCCTGCTCACGACTGGTCAGCTTACGACTAGCATACAGGACGGGGTGTTCTACTTCTCCATTTTCCCGTTGGCACAGTACAACGCCCATGCCTCGCTCACTAGCATCGCACTGAACAACGAACCCTTTTGTATAGTCTGGCGATCGTAGCACAGGCTGGCTTGTTAGGGCACTCTTTAGGGCGCTAAAAGCTCTTTCCTTTGTCTCGTCCCATACGACTGTTTGGGGCTCTGTTTTTCTTAGAGCATCCGTCAGGGGAGCCGCGATATCAGAGTACCTGGGGATGTACCTCTGATAGTAGCCGGCGACACCTAAGAATGACCGAATATCGGTCTTCGTGCGCGGTTGCGGGAAGTCTCGCACAGCGGCCACCTTTATTTCAGAGGGGCGGCGACGACCCTGACCATTCACGTGACCGAGGTAGACAACCTCGGCCTGTGCTAACTGGCACTTAGGAGCCTTGACTGTCAAGCCCGCTTCGCGCAGGCGGGTTAGCACTGCCCGCAAGTGTGCCATATGCTCAGACCAGGATGCGGAGAATATCGCTACGTCGTCTAAATACGGTAAAGCGAATTCTTGCTGTCCCCGCAACACTTTATCCATGAGGCTTGAAAAGCAGTATGGCGCGTTCTTCAAACCAAAACTCAACACTTTAGGACGGAATGTTCCCATTGGGGAAATGAACGCCGCATACCTACTAGCCTCTTCTGTAAGTGGAACCTGCCAATAACCCCTGACAAGATCTAGGGTGGAAATAAACTGAGCGCTACTAACTTTCTCAAGGCGCTCCTCGATGTTAGGGATCGGATAAATTTGATCCTTAGTGATGGAATTAAGCCTGCGGTAGTCGACGCAAGGACGAGGTTCCTTGCCCGGTACCTCAACTAAAATCAAAGGGGAGGTATAATCACTCTCACCTGCCTCAATAACACCGAGCTGTAGCATTTTCTTTACCTCAGCCTCCATAATATCGCTCTGGCGGGGTGACACCCGGTACGCCTTGGATCGTACTGGCTCTGGGGAGGTAAGTTCTATGTCATGAGTAAGGACAGAAGTCCTACCAGGCCTCTCAGAGAACAGACCTTGAAACTCTTGTAAGAGCTGGTGTAGTTCGGTTTTCTGCTCAGGCGACAGCGGTGCTTTACTGATAAGGTCACTAATGACTTGACCGGTGTCTTCCCTGTTCGTCACTGAGCCTAGTCCCGGAAGCTCGACCGGAAGCTCTTCAGGAACGTTTACCATCATGCACACCACTGCTTCCCTTTGTCTATAAGGTTTGAGCAGATTACAGTGGTAAACTTGCTGTGCTTTCCGCTTTCCTGGCAGACTCACCACGTAGTTAACGTCCGACAGTTTCTGAACAATTCGTGCTGGGCCCTCCCACTGCACGTCTAGTTTGTTGTTTAGCGATGTGCGCAATATCATGACCTCATCGCCCACCTCAAAACGACGGGCCCTGGCTGTCCAATCATAATAAACCTTGGCCCTCTGCTGGGCCTTTGCCATTGCTTCACCTGACAACTCCTGTGCCCTTCTTAAGCGTTCGAGGAGCTTAAGCACGTACTCCACCACGACTGGGTCGTCGCCCCTGCCTTCCCACGATTCTCGAAGCATGCGAAGCGGAGATCGCAGCGAGCGACCGTACACCAGCTCAGCTGGCGAAAACCCCGTAGCCGCATGCGGCGCGGTCCGTAATGCAAACATCACCCCAGGCAGACACAGCTCCCAGTCAGTTTGATGTTCAAAACACAAGGCTCTCAACACGCGCTTCATGACGGAGTGGAGCTTCTCAACGGAATTCGACTGTGGGTGGTACACTGAGCTGTGTAACAGCTTTACCCCACACCTTTCGAGAAAAGTTGTCGTCAAAGCGCTAGTAAACACTGTGCCCTGATCTGATTGGATTTCCGCAGGAAAACCAACTCGCGCAAATATGGACAGTAGTGCATTGACTATCTCAACTGAGCTGAGTTCTTTAAGCGGCACTGCTTCAGGGAACTTTGTCGCTGGGCAGATCACAGTCAAAATGTGTCTGTACCCCGTGGCTGTTACCGGCAGAGGTCCCACTGTATCAATAACGAGCCGTCTAAAAGGCTCCGTAATGATAGGTACCAATCTCAACGGCGCCCTCGATTTGTCCCCTGGTTTGCCCACCCGCTGACAGGTGTCACATGTCCTCACGAAATGGTCTGCGTCCCGAAAACACCCTGGCCAATAGTACTCTTGCAAGAGACGGTCCTTAGTTTTCTTAACTCCTAGGTGTCCGGACCACGAACCCCCGTGCGACAAGCGCAACAGATCCTGACGATAGCATTGAGGCACGATCAGCTGATCGAACTCCACTCCTCGGCGGTCTAGATACTTCCGGTACAGGACTCCACCTCTTTCCACAAAACGCGCATTTTTCCTGGCGATACCTTCCTTGACAATGCAGCGTATGTTTTCTAGGCTGCCATCCTTTTTTTTGCTCGGCTATCAAAGCCGACCGGCTGACTTTTAGCAACCTATCAAGTCCGTCTGACGTAGGCGCGATGAGCAAATCTGCAGATAGCTCTTCTAATTTTCCCTTATCGGGCATTTCCTCTCCAGTATCTGGCGCCTTCAACGCTACAGGCTCAATTTTATTCAGTTCGGGCGTGCTCTGAATATCGGCTTGCTGCGCCTCTGACCCTTTTTCATTGTTGGACAACGTCGGCCCCGCAACTACCGCCTTTGCAGCGAGCTCCCGAACCTTCGATCTGGTTAAGGCCTGAACGCTAGCCTCACCAAACAAAAGCCCCTTCTCGCGCAGGAGGTGATCGGACCTGTTCGAAAATAGGTACGGGTACTGGGGGGGCAGCATAGATGACACTGCCGCCTCCGTCTCAAGCGCTCCGAAAGGTCCTTCAATAAGCACTTTTGCTACGGGCAGACACACGCTATGAGCTTCCACGGCTTGCTTGATCCATGCGCACTCGCCCGTGAACATATCGGGTTCTACGTAGGACGGGTGAACTACATCCATCGTAGCTGCGGAATCGCGAAGCACTCGGCACTCTTTCCCGTTCACGAGGTGGTCTCGCATGTAAGGCTCGAGAAGCTTCATGTTCTCGTCAGTGCTGCATAATGACAAAAACACAACTTTTGTTTTTGTTTCCGGACACTGCGCCGAAAAGTGACCCGGCTTCTGGCACGTATAACACACGCGCGCTTGCCTCATCTCGAACCGCTTTCTGCGTTCGGCTTCGGCTGCCGCCGTCTCTTTACGTTTCGTCGGACTGCTTTCACTCGCATCCTCACTACGCGTGTCCCCCTTTAATCTCATGGGCGTGAACCTCGGCCTGTCAAACTTCGAGCCAAATTCACCCTTTTGACCGTCCTTAGCTCCGCGAGCCCGACGCGTCACAAACTCCTCGGCTAGCTCAGCGGCTCTAGCCACCGTACTAACGTCTGGCCTATCCAAGACCCAGTACCGCACGTTCTCAGGTAACCGACTATAAAACTGTTCCAGCTCGAAGCACTGCAGAACTTTATCGTGGTCACCAAACGCTTTCTCTTCTTTGAGCCACTCCTGCATGTTTGACATAAGCCTGTACGCAAACTCTGTATATGACTCACTTCTGCCTTTCTCATCTTCCCGAAACTTCCGACGGAACGCCTCTGCTGACAGCCTGTACTTTTTTAGCAGACTCGATTTCACTTTGTCGAAATCCTCTGCCTCCTCTCTATTCAAGCGAGTGACTACGTCGGCCGCCTCGCCGGGTAACAAAGTGAGCAAGCGCTGTGGCCACGTTTCCCGAGAGAACCCCTGCTTCTCGCACGTTCGCTCAAAGTTAACCAGGAACAAACCAATGTCCTCTCCAAGCTTAAACGGCCGCATCAGGTCAGTCATTTTGAACATACGCGTTCTCCTGCACCGTGTGCCTGACTTCCATTACGAGCGCGTTCCATCTCTACCTCGAGACGCTTCATTTCCAAAGCGTGTTCGCGCTCTTCTTTTTCTTTCTGCTCTTTAAGTTCGCGCTCCTGTCTCTCTTTTTGCTCTCTAAGTTCGCGCTCCTGTCTCTCTTTTTGCTCTTTAAGTTCGCGCTCATGTCTTTTTGCCCTCTCCTCAATGGTCTCAAGGCATTCCGACAGCTCGTCATCCTCAGCCTCTAACTCAAGAATAGCCTTTAGCAGTTCTGGTTTTCTGAGTTTGTCCGAGACATCCAGACCCAACTCTCTTGCAAGCTCCAGCAATTTCGGTTTGCGCAACGACTTCAAATCCATGGCTGCTCTGAATGCTGCTTTCTCTACTGCCTAATATTGTCTTGCCGCAAACTAACCCGGCAGCAACGACAACCACAATTACCAGCTCTGTTTCTGACACTAACAAAAGCCTGGCCAAGCTCAGAAGAAGAAAGTCCCGCACTCACCAAACCTCGCAGCCAAGAATTCAGCGCAGTCGTTCCGCTGCAGGCAACCAGTCATCACACAGGGCTCGTTGCACTGCTCCCGGATGGTCGTTGAGCTGCTCAGCATACAGTCAACTGCATATCTTCGCTGCTGGCCTCCGTTGTCGCGATCTCACCGCTGGCAGACAGTTGTTGGAATCGCACCGCTGGCACGAGTTGTTGGGAACTCGGCGCTGACGCCCGTTGTTGCACCTGGGTCGCAAGCCCCAAGGGTAGCGTTGGCCTGGCGGCCTGGGGTACAACTGGAAGCATCCGAAGGTCCCGGCAAAGCATGAGTCGACTGGTAACAACAAAACAACTTGTTTATTCTAACATCGCAAAGAGTTGGCGGTCAGGTCGACCGAAGTAGAGAGACGGGAGTGCACGTTACTCAACAGAAGAAATCGGAGCCTCTTCTTGGCGTCCGGGGGCAGCTGCTTTTATACTCTCGCAGTTGAGGGCAAGAAGGAACCCCTCTATAGACGAGCACGTGACTGTGCCACTCGGGCACAATGGGATAAGGTGGAGCAGCCGTCGTGCCGGCGCCGTTCGGGCACAATGGGAAGAGAAGGTGGCGCATACGTCGTGTCGGCGCCTGTCAGACCCCCTCGCTTCACAGTTGGGGGAGCTCCTCTCCCCGGCTGCCGCGCTTCGACAAGCGTGGGCACCAATATGCACATACACTCACACACGCACATGAAGACACGTGGCATTGGAACATGCCTGGACGCGCTTGGCAGGGAGGCGTAGCGGCGGCGCCGAACGGGCCAAAATGTCTGCCGCTTTGAACGAAGCCCCGGCGTCCGTTGCATCCGCCCCGGCTATACCGCGCGTCGTAGGCGAAACGTAACAAAATGATTGCTGTGGGAAAACGGTGAGCGCTAGGAACATGAAACTAGGAGCAGGTGGGTGCCTATATGGAATTTTCAGAATCTCGTTCAGTTGGGACCAGTGGGGAAAAAAAGTTGCTACCTAATTAGTGGCCTAAATAAAGGCCACTGTTATATTTACGCCATCTTCGTATCTGCTCCTCACGAAGCCATTTTAACGCGATAGCGTTAAGGGCCCCGTGTTGCCGAAGATCCGGCGTCCGGAGCCGACCGTCTTGTGAGCGAAAAATCATTCCGAACCATGCACACCCAACTACGCAGCCCCTCTGTAGAGCGCAGAGGCGTTACCTCCCTAATTGAATTTCTCGAAGTAAAATGCGTCAGAAAAATTGTAAAGTACGACTTCCAGACAACTTACAAACATGATAGTGTCGGACTGTAATCTGAATATACGAGAAAACATTTAGTTTACGCGGAAACTTAAACGCAAATCCCCTTTCCAGCGTTTCTACTATTCATAGAGCGGCGCGCCCGGTTCCTTGCAACACCATCCTGGTAGCGCTGGCCTCTGCGCGTCCGCGACCCATGGGACAGGCTGTCTCTACTAGAAAGCTCGCCTTCGTGCATAGCGTTAGCCGACAGCGCTTACCAGTAAACATTACTGTTACATGAGCTGCAGTTGCCGGGAAGCGTGAGAAGCAGTCAGTGATCTTTGAATGATATCGCGTTCCACCCTTAAAGGCGAATCTTAAGCGTCCTCCATTTTTTTCCACCCACTCTCCCACATCGCTGCAGCCGACAGAAACACACTGTTGCTCGCCCGCAACCCAACCCGGCACCTGGTCACTTTAATTTCGCAATGCATTGCAATGTTGTGTTCAGTTATAGAAAGTGCAGTAGGGAGCCTGAATGAATCGCTGTCGCTTATATACGCGGGTGTACGGACGAAAACATCGCATGCGGCATACAAAACTGAGAAGAAACAAAATTGAGGAGCCATTCTACTCTGTGAACGTAGACGGCCAGCGAAGCTGTAGGACTTCAGACAGGGTTAGACAAAAGTACATGTATTTATTTTTATCATTTGGTAACTGTAGTGATGATAGCTTTGGGATTACTGTGGCATACACTGATTAGGTCGGTTGCAGTCTTAAGCCAGCTGTTTCACATGCAAGCGATTGAGCGAACGGAGCGAACAGCGGCGCGGCGCTGCGAAGCTTTTCGCGAGGTTTCATTTCACATGCATTGCTGCCGCGTGTTTTCCGCCGCTGTGAATATCAATGTTGCTGGAAAAAAAAAGAAAAAAAAAACACGGGGCTTTCAGCTAGCTTCCGTAGTTTGCGACTACCAACACAAGCATTGCTTTGTCCCTACTTCTCACATCTTTATTTTATAGATACATATCCTGCGTTTTAAGCATCTACATCATGCTTACTTGTTGTCTTTTGTGTTGCTTTTTTTTTAAAATATGCGCATATGGAGCGCACTAACTCGCGAGCGGCTCGGTACTGTGCCATAATGGACGCTAGTGTGTCGACGGAGATGGATTTATGTGCGCCACATTATGATTCTTACACGCATCTTTTACATGTATTTAGATAGGAGCACCCGAGCTAGAGCTTCCGCTTAATTAACTAAAGGAATGACACCTTTCTTTTTCTCACGGCTGCATAATTAAAACAATACTTGGACAACTCGACTGCGCAGAACAACCGCACGCCATAAAGAAAAAAAATCCAAGGAGCGTGTGATGTGTGCGTAAACCGGGACAATAAATACATAAAAACGTGCTCTCGCAGGAGCACCACGAAAGGCGCTTCTGTGCGAATCACGGCAAGCGCACGAAGTCTGCGCGGCGACAAAGATCGAGTTTCTGACAAGCTTCAGCGTTTCGCTAGAGAGGCGAGAAAAATTACTTTTAACGCAAGCATCGTCATGCCGTTCAAGAGTCTGCAACATAAAAAAAAATTAACAGTGACAACCTCGCAGTTCAATACAACTGGCGTTTTTGTTTACCGGTGTCAGTGTTTTAGCAAGGCGTCCCTGACTTCTTCCCAAAAGGACTCCCCTATTGCGAAAGTCGTCTTTCACATTCCACAGCCGTGGCCGTTTTGAAACCTCACTGATTAGCAATTCGCCGAAAAGCTATCTTGGCATGCTGCCCGTAACACGTGTAGCAAGTAAATAAGCATCGTCCTATGCGCAGGCTTTCCCGCGCTAATGCTCCACTGGTCACGTGGCGAGACGGGCCGTCATTGGTTCGGAAGCGGTGCTGCCGCGCTGCCGCCGCGATGAAATTCCACCTTGCCCGAAGCTCGCCGCTGCCGCCGCTCGAAACAGGTTTCTGCGTCGCGGCAGCAGGAATCGCGAGCATTTTCGCTTGCATGTGAAACAGGCTTTAGACAGATTCTTGGCCAAAGTTAAATCTATACACGACCGTTGTTGAGTGACAATTGGATTGATGTCGCGCTTCAAACCAAACTCTTCTAGCACAAACGGAGTGAACCATTTCTTGAATGGTTTTGAAATGTTCACATTTTAGTCTCCAACGATGATCACAGGGGTAGGGCTATGCATGGTTATGTGCGCGCTCATGAACTTCGCGATATCACACTTGGGTGTGCCTGGAGATGCATACATAGTGGATATCACAATTCTGTCTTTCATTTGCACGGCAGACATCCCCACAGTCGATGGCATTTTTCTCTTGCGAGTCAAGGGCGTATGGTCGTACACATTAATTTTGTCCTTTGCGTATAAGGCAACGCCTCCTGCCATGTGCTGTTCACAAACGATTCCAGTACACCCGTCGACTTGAAATAATGCATCTTGATCTATTTATTTTTATTGTTATTAGGGGGATTGCTTCACCACCGCCCCGGAGCAGTCTGGAATTGCACTACCCCTGGGATGGCCCCAGATTTTTGCCCACGGACACAACAGATGCATTTGGGTTATAAGTGTACAGCTTCGCTCTAGAAACTACAAACGCCGTATTAAGAATTGCGTTGTAATGATCGATAAGCATCACAGGTCGACGAATGCTTTCCACTGCATCGGGAAGACGTTCACATAGTATTTAATGCCAATTGTTTTTGAAATAATGTGACTGGCTACTTGTTCACAATTTATTATTCGCAAGTAATTATTTGCGCATTTGTTCTTTACCGCGCTCTATGCCTTTCACCGTCTTCTCGACAGTCTAGCCGAGACGAGCGAATACACGCCGAAGAAATCGTCCGGGTGGCACCGTCTTGGCTGAGAAGTGCGTCGTACTGCACCCGTCGCGACAGCTGCGGTGTCTTTTGCGTGATATGAGCTGACAGCGCGACGGGGCATGTCGGTTTGAGGGAACGGCACTTCCTATTTGCGCAGCGACGAACGGGAGCCTAGCCGTACGTAGCGAGCCGCCAGCGTCTGTCGTCGTTATCGACGCTGTCGCATGTTGTGCGCGGCACCGTCAAAAGAGGTGGAGGTGACGTGCGCCTTTTTTCGTAGCCACGGGAGAGACCGGCGCCGAGTACGTCGCTTGTGTTTATTTGCGGCCCTCACTGGGGGGGGGGGGGGGGGGGGGGGACTGTCCCTCGGGCCTGATTCAAGCCAGCCGTCTCAGGCATCACTTCAGGTGCGACCTGAACACGGCGTACACTTTTCTAAAGGGCAGCGTCTGCAAGAATTCCATTGTAGAACCGCCCCGCTGTGTCCCGGCTCCATTGGCGGTCGTTTTAGAGGAAGTAGCAGGACGGGAGGCTGTGGGCGTTGGCATTTCATGTTGAGGAAATGCAGTGCGTCACGTAATCAACAAAGAAGAGGCCGCTGTACACGCGCTAATGTTATCACCTCTGTAGCCCTTATCCGTCGCGCTGTCTTTTTAGCAAGAAAGTGTTAGTAGAGTTGCAGCAAGCTTTACCTTTATTTGGCCTCCAAATGGGGAGACGTACGCTACTAATCAGAAGTTACAAGTAAATATCGCATGCAGTACCAGCGATCTGTCAAGCACGCGGAAAGTTGGAAAGAAATGCGAGGTGCGGTGCCTTATGGTATCGTGTCTGTGTCGAGCTTCTTTGAAAAGCTGTTCAGCACAGCAAGTGTTTCGGAACGCGCACTTCGGCGAGATCGTGGTAGGCGCCCTACGTCTGGCGCCGGCCACGCCTTCGCACAAAAAGTGATCGCGGAGGCCAGAGCGCTGAGCCGCTAAGACAAAGAAGCCGCCGTTGGCAATGGACGCTACCAACTCGTATACTTGATCGTTTCACCACCCTTGCGGTTTCTTCACGTGGCAGCTCTGACGGAGTAGTGAGGCACGAGCAGCGCATGCGAACCACGCATGCCACACCGATGTCTGTATATGCCGAGCATATAGAGCGTAACATGCCGCGCCCATACCGCACTGATCAGTCACTCCGCGCTACGCCCGTTGTTGTGACGCAGTGGCTGTGGCGTCCCGTGGCTGAGCACGAGTTCGCTGGTTCGATTGTTTTCTTGCACGGCGACCGCACTGCGATGGAGTGTGCATTGTGCCTCAGTTGCGCGTTCCAAGTGGTCCGAGCTACACCGCTCATATATAGGGAGTCTCTCGTGGCCGTTCCTGGTTTGGAGTGTTAAGTTCCGCAATGTTCATCTTAAACGTTACGCACCACAAGCGGCAACTTACTACTAGGGGTCTATTAAAGCTTAACAGCGGCCACCACGCTGTGAAGTTGTAAGCAAAAGTAATAAAAAGGTAAGTAATGGCATTACGAGCGCTACTTTTTCGACGGACACTAACTATTTAATCTGGATTCAGTCTAGGCCAAATTCAGACTCGCACTTCTCATACGGTTCGAGCACGGTAGTGGCTCGTATGAGCTTTTCGTTATCGAGGTTAAACTGAGGCTGTCGATGCCGGCTAATAGGAAGGCACCCGAGTGCACCTTCCGTGTAGCGTTTGTCTGCTCTCAGCCTTATCTCCGGTCCAAATAGTATAGCACAGTGTTCGTCACACCGGCAGTGCTCGCTACGCGCACAGCCGGTCTATGCACACATGTCGCACTCTGCGTATAACAAGCAGCCCCTGGGGCCCTCGGGTACTCTAGGGGCGTCCACGCCCCTGGCGCCAACGCTCGCCCAACAGGTGGCGGGCCGCTGTGTGAACCGACGCTGGGCGGGGCTCGTGTGTGTCCCCCGGGGCACTTCTTACACTCGTTGTGCGCGCGTTGTCCAAGCGTGCAACCCTGTCCGCGACGTTATCCAAGCCTGTCTATTTCGCGCTTTTGTTTCCCACGTACAGCGCTCACGGCTTTTGTCTCCACAGGTGCTTTTATAGGTGCATAACTGCTGTGAGGATGAACTGGCTCCGAGAACTAAAGAACGCGAGAAGGTGGGACGAGAGGATACTGTTGCCTAAACAAAGATTTCACTATCATTCACAGCGCAGACTAAGCACACACATGGCATGCGCACGGAATACAACGACGCTGACATTTTTTCGTGGGCCATCTCTGTGTGGCTGTCCGGTTCGCGCTATAATTGAGAATGACGGAGAAAAATACTGTGGTATACTACAAATTCGAAAGGTTGCCCACTTCTTTAAGAACTAAATAAACTGTGGTTAATAATGATTAAGGAGCTAGAACTAACTGTTGGGCTCGTTAGTCTTGCATAACTATTGAAGGTAATTAGCGCTGAACAGACGCACACATGAAAATTAATGACTAATATGTGTTCGTCCCCCTTTCCCTACCGATTGATTTATAACGCCTCAAAGCAGCACAGGGGCTGTACGATACCCAGTATGATGGCGGGTTCCGGGCGCGTGCTAGATAGAAGGTATTTAGTGCGATTATTAAAACTCATTGCATTGGTTGAATATTTGCCAGTGTTGCGTTGTACTTGTGATCTTTTTCTGTATTCTTATTTGTTGTTGTTGCTTTTTTGCCATGTATGTCAGACATTCAGTGTATATTAGACATGCAATATAAAAACTGCCCCCTTCCCTCTTTAGTCATGCTTCCTCTGAGGCCTGTAACGTTTCTTGAAATAAATAAATAAATAAATAAATAAATAAATACATAAATAAATAAATAAATAAATAAATAAGGCTCGAACGATACACGTGTGATGAGGGGAAATCTCTTTTTCAGAGCAGATGACATTTCACGATACGTCGTGTGAATAGAAGAGTTAAACAGCACATGTAATATATTTTGCAATCCGGAATTGACACGCAATATTATATGCTGAAATAAGAATGGTGCATTTTCTATTTTTTCCGACAGGACTTGGAAACTAAGGGGCACCCAAAGCTTTTTTCGCGTTTGGTCATTGTAGGCGCCGCAGCCGAGAAACGAACCGGCTGTACCTGAGTATAGGACCGCAGAAGTAGAGCCCCTGCACCACCGTAACGACCGCACTTAGCACAGGTACGCTCTGCGACTTTGATCGCATTGCTGTTGGACCTTCCATCGCACATATCCGCAGCGGAATGTAATGAGCGCAATGAAAATATTTATTGAAATTGCAAAAGCAGAAGCTTGACCATTTCAGTAGAATGATAAGTAAAACAAACGCATATCTTTCGCTGTCATCAACCGCCTAGGAGTGCCCACTAGAGGAATATCCACTTGTAGCCTTCTCTTCCTCTAAACTGGAAAGTCTGTGTCGAACTCTTCGAAACTACTGTTGCTGAACGCAACTTCCAGCTATAGATTCATATCACATATTCTTAACGTGATTATGACTCCTATTTTATCTTTATTTTTACAAAGTGAAAAAGAAACCCGCCGTGGTTGCTTAGTGGCTATGGTGTTGGGCTGCTGAGCGCGAGGTCGCGGGATCGAATCCCGGCCACGGCGGCCGCATTTCGATGGGGGCGAAATGCGAAAACACCCGTGTACTTAGATTTAGGTGCACGTTAAAGAACCCCAGGTGGTCGAAATTTCCGGAGTCCTTCACTACGGCGTGCCTCATGATCAGAAAGTGGTTTTGGCACGTAAAATCCCATAATTAATTAAAGTGAAAAAGAAATTAATTCTCTAGCTTCACGCTGAGTTTAAAACAGACACGACCAGGACCGATTATGGAATGAAGTTATTAAATTGACAAATCCCAAATTTTCTAAATCGTGACCCTCTATTACTCACCCTCACTGAAGACACCTTACCTTCACTTACTCTCTTTAGGAAGCAGCCGAAATTCTTCTTCCTGGACGGTTCTTAATCTTGTTATTGTTTGTTCGTTAAACCACGATCTTTCAATACTTCGAATGGCTCTGGTTAAACCTTGCTTTGCTCTATCTACAGTAATAGATTGCGTTCCTACGTTAAGTTTTCACGGGTGTGTGGGCTCTTCTGCTTTATGGTATATGTGGTGTCGAAAACTGAAATGTGGGTTGGTTGGTTGTTTAGGCGTAGTGTGTTTGGATAATTAAATGTGTCTTAGGTAACCGTGTCCAGCTGGTCAATTGCACTGTCCGGTGAGAACACAGATACGCTTCTTGAAAGGCACGCGATTTGTGTTGCTGTCTGCCTTATTCCTTGTCTCTCACTTTTTTTTTTTTTTTTGCACACGCGAGATTTATGTGAGGGTTGTTTAGAACTATTTATTTGCACGATTTTGCTAGTCTCTCAGTTGGGGAGTCAGCACCGTTATCCGTTCTCTATCGTCTAGGCGCCTAAGACAACACGGTCGTGTATTGCCCATAAACTGCAATAAAGAAAACGCAGTTCGTGGTCGCACAGTCTCGCTCGGCTGCTGCCGCACTGGCCATGACGCCACTCGTCGACAACAGTCTGCGCTACCGCATCGCCCGGCGAATCACGCTGACTCCATTCCCTCAGTTTTTCCACGTATGTTTTTTTTTTTTTTTTCGCTTGCGCCATTGACAGGAAAAAGTGAAAATGAAGCGCGGCCACAAGTTCGATCGAACGCGCACAACGCCCACGGGTTCCCCGTCCCAGCTTCGGCGGAGCATTCGTTCGGGCATTTTGAAAACGTCGCTTACGCGTTTCGAAATGGGGCTTCGTGACATGGTTTGGGTGCACCGCGCGCAGGCCTCCGAGCGGCAGGACGAGGGTTCTCGGCCCAGAGTTGCTGGTGGTCCGGACTTGTCGCTTGGGACTGCCGCACATGTGCGACGAAGCGCGACAGCTGGTGCCGTTTGCCGTTTCAGTCCGTCCGCAGAAATGTGGCTTTGACTCTCGCCACGCTCTGACGGCGCGACTGCGTTCCTGGCCATGTGGCGCGTGCGTGCGTGCGTGCTCGCGCCCATACATTTTTGACGACTTTAGTCTACATTAGGCATGGCCGGGAATCTGGACGTGAATACAATCATTGACAGAAAGAAAAAAAAAGAACTCAACACGTGTGAATTCGGAGAAGTGGGACGTACGTGTGTATGGGTCTCACTTGGCAGGAGTTATGGTAGTTATCACAGAATGACTAAATGGGTTAATCCGTTCAAACATATACACAATTTAATTGAGCATATTTCTGAGTCCTTACCGTGACTGCTATGAATACATGAACAAATTCTTGTTAATGCAGTTTCAGTTCACCGCGAGAAAAAGCCTCACTCGTTGCTCTCCAGCAACGCCAACACTTATGCCAACCGTTCCCTCCCTATGATTACGAATTAGCTTCGCCATTACATATGATTATCTGCCATCCGTGAATTCGTTTTCACTTTTGTTTTCCTTCTCTCTTTGTTTAAATAGCTCGCGTGCGCACCGGTAAAATCGCAGCTTCCCTTCCTAAAAGCGAGTACATTACGTACTGTAATGTCACCCAGACACCCTACGCCATGCGGTACGGGAATGTTTCGGAACAAATGGCACCGTAGACACCCAAACACTAACTGAAGAGCAGTGGGAGGCCGAGCTATCAGATCCGGACCTCATCGAATGGGCACGGGAGATGGCCATGGCCCCCGGCTACCTGGAATAAGGAAGCCGCCCACCTAGGGTGCAGACTGCGCTTGCTCAGAATAAAAGTCTGTTCTCTCTCTTTGTTTTGACAAACGTCTTATTATTACTATATCGCGCAATCAACAGAATCAATACAACATTGGTATAATAATACTAACAGCACACGGAAACCTTTGAGCAGACGTCGGTCTGTTCGCTGCCGTGCGTGAAGCAGGAAATTGTACCTTCGCGTGCGTCGCGCCGACGTTTGGAACGGTTCTTTGGCGTTTGGGTGTCGTGTTCATTGAATCAAAGCTTTTTTTTTTTTTTCAACCGGAGGTGTCGTACTTTATTGTACATTTTGGTGACTTAGTTAAGACCAGGCAACCCTTCTTTCTTTTTCTCTAATTCGCGTAGGTTATCTACACCTATCCATCTGTTGTCACAGATGAGGATTCCTGTTATAGCATGTCGAGCGCTGGACCCTCGATTCAAGAAAAAAAAAATTTTTAGTCGAACTTTTTTTCTTATATTCTTGTTGTATTTATTCTCCGTCTATGGTCGCTACTACAACAACACTGTGTCCGCAATGTTTAATCTGTCGAAGTCACTCCGCGTGCGTCAACCAGTCGATATGACAGATGACTCGCTGACGTGGGCTCAAGGCGAAGGCTATTATCTCATCCTTTATTTTGTGAAGCTGTCGCCTTCATATTTTTTTTAAAACAGATGAACGCTACCTTTGTTAGGGCGGATCCCTCGAAGCGTCGTTATGTCGTGCGCAGGTGAGCATGCGCGACATGATGAGTGAAGAGTGGACGTCGTGGCATATTAGGCGTTCCGACTATTAAGTCCCCCCCCCCCCCCCTTCCCAACGCCTTATCTTATTCATAGCTCAATTTCACTTTCTTCGCTACTTTAATGCTGTGACAAAATGCAAAATAAACTTTGGGCTGCCGTTTTGTTTTTCTCCGTTTTTCCAATTAAAGGCAAGTCAGTCTATAGGTTTGTATTTAGCATTGAACGAAAAACTGCTAAAAATGATCTTCCTGGACATTTTGCGTTATTTACATCCCACCCATCACTCGCTTACTATGCAACACAAACAGAGAATCGCTTGCAACAGAGTCCATTTGCTTAGTTTCCGTTCTCTTGGTCGTCCTCGTACTCAGGCTGACCCTCGAGCACGAGCCCTTTCATGCGGCCTCCATTGGTTTCCGCGGAAGTCGCCTTGCGAGCGCGGAGAACAGGCGCAGGAAGGAGTTTTCGTCGTGTCCGCGCTGCTCGGCCTCTCGCTAATTCAATTTGCACACGCCTCGCGTCTCCGCCATCGCGTCTGCGTCCCCGGCCGGTGGTCATGTTCCGATCGGATCTGTCGCCTCTTGTTCAGGCACCTTCCTGGAAGGTGCCTGAACAAGAAAATGAACAAGAAACAAGTCGGTATAAAAAAAAAATTGTCCGGTGTTGCCACGCAGAAACTTTGCGGTCTCGCCTTAGGCAGTGAAGCTCGGAAGAGGTCGTATGTGGATTTGGAGTCTGGTTTTTTCAGGCTTTTCCCTCGTGGGCTTTTTCACTTGTAACGGTTTTTTTTTTGTCATTGGCCGGAGCCTTCGCTGTCATCTTGATCAATACGGCGATGAGCTAGCGACTATCCTTACGAATCTCTCTGGTGCATGAATGGCTTCTGTATTTGACTCAGGTTTACGTTGCATGTTCGCAATGCGGACAAGTGGGCTGGCGAGAGAGAGCAGTAATGTCCGTACTGGAGTTGGGAGCATTGGGAGAGGCCTTCTTATGTTTACTCCAAAGACATTCAGTTTATTCACATACCGTATTTTATGGTTTATAAGCTGCAAAAATAATTTAAGAACGAAGTATGGGAGCACATTGTACGCTAGGGCAGTTACTCGCGTGGTGGCTTGCGCAAGAATGCCTACGGAGTAAAGTACACGCTTTCGAGCATGCGCTCGGGGAGTACGATGGTTTGAAGCACTCTACACAGCGCTTAACTGTCTGTTCAACTTATAAACTCGAAATCTGAGAATTGTTGCGTCACACGTAGTAAATAATATATTAAACGATGTCTGCTTTTGGCACGATGCCGAGAGCTGCCTATTTCCTGCTCATAATGAAAGAACATATGTACTTTTTTCCGAACTGCTAGCTGGCATGTCTGGTGGCCGGGCTAGGTTTTGCGGAGGATGGCTGCGCTGTTAACATGCAAGGCGTGAAAACGACAAAGCCCAGATTCAAATGCTGGAGGGTAGTGGCACTTCAGAGGTAGTATTTTTGTTTCCTTTCATAGATGTGACACCTTAGCTCACGACATAGTGGGGTTGCGTCGTTTATTTCTTCTTTTCTTTTTATGGCTAGGGTACACAAGCCATGGTGTGCGCCCACTACAACATGCTTCGTCCCTTCTTACAGTGACGGCTATTGTGGCAGAAAATGCTTGGTGTAAATGACCGTATATCTGCAGTTTCTCGATGCATGCGCAGGATTATGATCCAGCCCGTTAAAGCAGCCGCGTGATGAACTGACGTAACAAGCCCGTCGTCTGCCTCAACAGCAGTGCCTTGCGCGACTGTCGAGACAGCATGCGTCCTCTGGCCTTGCGGGCACCCTCACACGCGAGATTTGCGAATTTTAACGCGTACCTTGCAGCTTGTAGCTTATTTTGTTTTACAGCATCGGTATATGCAAAAATTATGACAGGCCATGTAACGCGCAGGGTAGATAACCGGTGGACCATTCCAGTTACAGAATGGGTGCCGACGGAAGGGAAGCAAAGTCGAGGATGGTGGAAAACTAGGTGGGGTGATAAAATTAGAAAATTTGCAGGCGCAAGTTGGAATCAGCTAGCGCAAGACAGGGGTAAAAATGAGATCGCAGGGAAAAGCCTTTGTCGTGCAGTGGATGGAAAATTAAGCTGATGAAGACATGCAAAACAAGGGTAACGGTCCGGCGCGAGAGAGGCTGATGCGGCCAGCAGATTTATAGGCATGCTCAAACCGAGAGTCACGTGGGCGCTTTCTTTCGTCGCCTAGTGCAGGAGCTTAAGAAGGGTGCGCTGTGCGCGTGCGCCGATTCTCGTGAGCCAGTTTCCAGAAAGGAGAATGCGCCGGAATCCCGTCGGCCTTCACTGTAAGTCAAGTTCAGCATCTCGTCTCAACTATAAAATTGCACCAGCACCTCAGCATGCACCTTCGTTGCCTTATTATTATTTTTTTTCTTTAGCAGAAACGGTACTGTCTCGGGTTGTCACATAGGGTAGTCACGAGGCCCCTTGTAATGAGAAAATGGGGCTGACCGAAGTACCGGAAGAGTCACGTGAGCTTTCGGAAATGCAATGCGTACTGACCGACGAAAATAAGCGAGAGTTATCAAGACGGCGCCAGAGCTAGACACGGAATAAACAGAGTACAAATATGCAGGTGCCTAATAGTCCTGTGAATGCAGTGTGCGGAAAATCAAACATCAACTGCCCTATATTCTGGGCGATATTTACCTTTTTCTCGTCGTTTTTCGGCGGCAGGCTTATTAACGTTTAGTATACAGTCGCGTGCGCCATTAGATGCAAAAAATAATCCTCTGAATTTAGCTGCCGATTCATTGTCTTGCAGAGCAAATGTCCCGGTGCAATCTTATTTGACATACATTTGGCTAGTGCAACAACAAATTTGGCAGAATTGTTTTTTTTTTTTCTGTATCTGATCAGCCATGCGCTTGCCTAAGGTACCCGCCGCACTAAAGCTCTTGCTCAGTGGTTTACCGCGGTGTAGACTCGTTTCCGGCACTGTCTTCATTTCCGCTAGACAACGGACGCGAGGCGGAGAAAATTACCTCGCGGTGGGGGGGGGGGGGGGGGGGGTTATGGCGCAGTACGGGCGCGCCTGCCAGCTTTATCGTGCAGCAGCGCTTCGCACGCATAGGGCCCGACCGCAGAACTGCCATTTCGGGTTGCTCTATCGTGGCTACGGCGATATTGGGAGCAGGTGGCGCATATCGCTTTTCTGTTGCAACATTTGTCTCCCTCCGTGCGACCGACGGGGCTAATGCTGACCCGCACATCGCGCGTCTCTGGGCATGCAACGCGTGCGTCGATCCGTCGCATACAGTTGTGGCACGCGCCTTCTTGTGTTGAGGATAGTTGCGACTTGCGTTGGTTGCTACCGTAGAATTTCCGACAAAACGTGCTAGAGGGAACCCTGGCGCTGGTGTCTATGGGATTTGTAAGCAAGGCGATGCAGCCAGCGTGATGAGAATGATGGTTAGTACGTGAAATTTCCTAAATGTTGCCTTTCTAGATTCGAACGTCTTTATCACTTTGCAAAATGATCATTTTCAACAAAATGCTGCGTTATAATTACATCAATTAGCAATAATTATGCGTGTGCTCACTTTTATTGCCCTCTGTGTTTAGAAAAATAGGTTTCCCTCAATATCTAAGCCAATAAAGGCAGATGAAGCGTATAGCAATGAATGCCGCGACAACATCTCAAGTCACAATCACGAAGCTCTTACAAATCCATGTGCTAGCAATCGTCCCTGTGGTAGCTGCACTATCGCAGCACTAGATTTACTTTAGTAATTATAGTTGTAGAAACCTTATAATTGTTACGGCATTCTTGGAAACGGAACTATAACAGTCATGTGAAATCCATGGATCATTGGTGCATGTATAACATGCCTGTCGTGTTCAAACCGCCATGTCTGCCTGTGTTTGTTTGATTACTGGTTATCTTCGAGTTGTCGTCCCGGACTGTCCAGGACGACCAGAGACGACGCATGCGCAGCGCTCATTTACTGAAAGCACCTCCTCGGGCAGTTCAGAGACGGACCATCGAAGAGGCCCGCTGTGTCCTGTGCTTTCGCTCTGTTTACTTCCGTGTTCGCGTCGGCAGCGGCCGCTGGCTGAACAGTGCGCGGCCATGCGGGGCGTGCCGCGATCGGACTACCTGGCTATCAGGATTAGCGTGGCGGCAAGTAATCGATGATCACTGTTAGCTGAGGCCCAAGTGCATGGTGTCCACCAACCGGGAAAACCGGGAATTCTCAGGGATATTAAGTAGTCTGGAAATACTCAGGGAAAACTAGGCGAATTCGTGCTTCTGTCAGGGAAAATTACCTGTCATTTTATTGAAAGACAACGAAAGTCGCCCTAATGCTAGTTCGAGTAAAAGAAGAGAAATCGTAACGAATTGTCTTCGACGCCGTGTCGTCGGTTGGAGGAGCTGCCAGTGTACACTGTCAGGATTGGGGGCTCAATCCCATCGCTCGTGATCCGTTGTCAAGATTGGAGTCGGGCATGAATTAGAAGGTAGCTGGCCCATGCCGTCGTCCAACTTATCCACGTTGAGGACGTTGATGGACGCAAGGACTGCTTCTCATCGAGAACGAGGAATATGGGTTTATTTACAGTATTTATATCAGTCTAACATGACTGTTTGAGAAAGTACATCAGTCTAACATGACTGCTTGAGAGAGAGTGTCCTGAGCAGCCGCACAACAGCGGTTTTTAAACACTCGATCCTCTCCCGATACAAGGTGATGCGAACGTTCGTTTAGTCATCGCAAACTAGCCGCCTCTCTGCGGCACGGTTTACACACACACGCACACACGCATACACACAGGTGCGAAGGTCCGGAGCCGACGTCAGAGGGGCCCCGTAGAACTCAGAGCCGTTCCGGGTAGCGCGTTGTCTTGCGTCTTGGCCGGTACGTGGCAAGCAGCGCCAAACGGCGTTCCCGCGGCAACTCGCGCACCCGTAGCAGATCAGGTCCGCGTTGGGGAGTTTGGGAACAATAGTTCGCCCGCCGAACTCATTCCGTCACAACGGCGATGAGGCTAGAGGTTGGCGGTGGTTTCAGCACAAAGCCTGCTTCATCAAACGCATCCTAGCTGAAGCAACGGAGAGTGGGGGATGCACGTCTTGTTCCCCGACACAAAGTCGATTTAGTCACGCTGTGGCTAGAGGTTGGCGGCGATGCTCCCGATATGTTGCTTCCACAGTTGCAACTGGGTGGCAAACTTGCACTGCGGCTGGCCGTTCTTAACAACAGTCAGCGACCGATTTTCCGGACGCCCGATTTTTTGGACATGCCCGATACTGCGGACGACTTCGCGGCACCACCACGTACACCATAGAGTTAATGTACAAGAACGTCTGAAATTTCGTACGCAAGAACCCTTCGCCGTCCGGCTTTCCGGACTTTTTGCCGCTACCGCAGGTCCGAAACGGCATTAATCAAAGCCAACACCGCCGTTTTGATTATCTCGCTGCCACGAACCTGCGCTCTCGCACGCAGATCCGCTGGCAGCCGTAGCCACCACCGCGGCAACGCGAGGCCTAGCTGCTTCGACGTTCGCTATTAAGGTTCTTGTCGTTCGGTGCCGCGTTTTTCCTTGAAAGAATTCACCGCTGTCAGCAATGGCAATGACTCCGCCTCTGCAATCCTCGCGATTGGCTTCTAAGCTTAGCACGGCGCGTTGCACAATGCCGGTTTCTGAAAGGCAGCTGTGTCTCAGCACAGAAATATTACGCGGAGAAGCATATATTGTGGTGAAGCTTAACATGCGTGGGAAGGGGCAATTGTAACGGGGCACAGTATGTATTCCCTAATTATACAGGCTTGCACCCACCGTCTCCTGTCACAGTACGAGCACCGATATGCCTAATAAGTGTACTGGCAGGCCTTAGAGCTTTTTCGGACATGTCTGGGGAGATTTGAGCCCATAAGTGCAGTAAATGAAATGCATTCATTTTTTCGAACTGCTCGATTTTCCGACGTTTTCGCGGCCCCTAGAACTGACCAAGAAGATGATTCAAATGGTCCGTGGGTCGAACGCGCGGCGGAACGAGGACGAGAACAGAAAGGACTGTCGCATTAAGAAATGATCAAGAAAGGAACCGTGCCGCCTCTTCCTTGAAGGAGCATGATCTTAAATAAGCAAAGTGTTGGCTGACGCCTGGATGCAGGTGACTCTCATTCAAACCAAAATAAACTCTTTAAAGCAGTGAAACGCAACACTGAGGTATTGGGCGCGGGCTGAGAGTATGTCAGGACAGTTGCGGCTGACTTTCCAGCTGCTGAGAGAATCTCACTTGTGACAAAATTCGGGCTTAAAGCCAATGAGCTTGCTATGAGTTGATAGAAATAGCTCATTTTCGAAAATATTTGTTTCTGTATGCATCTCTTTTTATTCGTATTTGAAGATGTTTCACTCGATTTGCAATTTGCTTTACCATTTTTTTTTCGAAGATATCTGCTGTGCATTTTACTAACCCCTCCCTTCCGTTTGCTATTTAGAATAAAATAAATACTCCCCCTTACTGTTCAAACTGCATTAAGTCGTTTTCTTATTTTTAACGTGCTTACTAGAGGGTGACAGCATCAGTCGACATGGTGTCAGACCGTCTTGACATAAAACAATGTTCTGTGTCACTCGGGAAATATTGCAACAGCACTTAGGGAAAACTTGGAAAACTCGGGTAATTTGAAAATGTCAACTTGGTAGACACCCTGAAATGATGACCAGCCATGATAGGTTGTTTAATTTTTCGAGGCGCGAAATAGCTTGTTATGCTGGCGCTTTGCATAGCGGCAGCCTCCGATGGTGCGCCGCACTTCGACTGTTACCCTCCTCTTGACAAACAAACACTAAGCAACTACATGGAGACTTCTACAAACAAGCACCTTGCCTACACTACTACTCATGCACCGAACGCACCCAGAAGTATGCTCATCACACTGTAAGAGATGCAATGCACCACGTGCAGACCTCCATCGCATTACATGGGCATGCCCATCAGCTCCAATTAATATAAGACACGTACAGCATAAACCACAATGGTGAAATAAAAAACTCTAAGCAGTGAGAAGCTCTTCTGCTTGGCGAATGCCCAGAAGACCAGCCCTGGGCTTTCCGGCTGGCGGAGGACGCCGCGACACTTCAAGGCCTGGCCTGCGTCTGACGGATAGGGGAGCTTTACAGGACTAGCCTGCCGGCCTTTCCATTCCCCTTTTGAACTCATCAGGAACTCTTCATATTCTATATATATATATATCGACTGTTACCGCTCAGTCGTCCACGCAGCCTGCATTGAGAGCAAGAGATGCTCTGCACGAGGCAGACCCCGCGCGGCTCCAAGCTAAACGTTGGCTTGAAATGCCTGCGTATAGTTTCATAACGTTTCATAACGTCTCTACTTAATCCAACACAATGTTTCTCTGTGTTAACTGTATCAATGTTACTTGAGGCCCCCCCCATTCCCTCTCCCCTTTGGCTACACCCCAGTAGCCTTGCTGTATCGCTCGTCCTGTCTGTTTTTCCTTCTTGTCTCATCGTTTATTGCGCTTTGAGTCAAGTATAATTTCTTACAAACTCGCATAAATTTCAGTTCTTGTGGCCTTGCTGTAAATTGTCTTTTTTTGGTGTACTGTGCGTGCGTTCGTGCATGTACATGCATGTGCGCCTGTGTGTGCGTGTGTGAGGTGTGCATTTATGTGTGCGCGCGTGCGGGTGTATGTATTTGTGTGTGTGTGTGTCCTGTACGTGCGTTCGTGTATGTGCACGCATGTGTGCCTGTGTATGTATTCGTGCGTGCGTGTGTGTGTGAGAGAGAGAGGTGTGTATGTGTATGTCTGCGCGTGTTTTGTGCGTGTGAGTGTGTGTGTGTGTGTGAGAGAGAGAGAGAGAGAGAGGTGTGTGTGTGTGAGGTGTGTGCGCGTGTGGGTATTTGTGGGTGTATGCGTGCGCCTGTGTGTATTTTGTGAGTGCGCGCATGTGTGTATATGTGTGTGTGTGTGTGTGTGTGTGTGTGTGTGTGTGTGTGTGTGTGTGTGTGTGTGTGTGTGTGTGTGTGTGTGTGTGTGTGTGTGTGTGTGTGTGTGTGTGTGTGTGTGTGTGTGTGCGCGCGCGCGCGTGCGAACGCGCGCGCGCGCGTTTGTATTTTTCTGTGCGCGCGTGCGCGTGTGTGTATTTATGTGCGGTGTGTGTGAGGTGCTTATTTGTGTGTGCGTACGTGCGCCTGTGTGTATTTGTGTGCGTATGGGCGCGCGTTTATTTGTGTGTTCATGTGTGAGAGAGATGCTTATTTGTGTTTGTGTGTGCGTGAGGTGTGTATGTGTGTGCGTGAGGTGTGTATGTGTGTGCGTGTGTGTATTATTTTGTGAGAGAGGCGCGTATTTGTCTTTGTGTGTGTGTGCGTGTGTGAGGTGTGTATTTGTGTGTGTACGCGTGTGTGAGGTATGTATTTATGTGTGCGTGTGAGATGCGTGTGTGTGTTTGTGTGTTTGTGCGTGTGCGTCTGTGCGTGCGTATTTGTATGTTCGTGTATGAGAGAGGTGCTTATGTGTGTGTGTGTGTGTGTGTGTGTGTTGAGAGAGAGAGAGAGGTGTGGTGTGTGTGCACGCGTATTTGTGTGTTCGTGTGAGAGAGGTGTGTGTGTTTGTGTGTGCGTGTGAGGTGTGTGTGCGTGTGTGTGTGAGAGAGAGAGAAGGGTAATTGTGTGTGTGTGTGCGTGCGCGTCTGTGTATTCGTGTGTGTGTGTGTGCGTGTGTGTGTATGTGCTAATACTGTATGTTTATATCGTTCTTTTCCTTCTCTTAGTTGCCGTCTGTCTCCTTCGATCCAATCGCGTAATACTGTGAGCATTTTGATCTTTACGTTTTCTTGGGAAAGAGGGAGAGTGGGGGTTTCATGCTTGCGCCGTTTGACACCATCATTGTAGTTTTCAGTGCTTAAATTACTTGTGGCAGTGCATTGAACAGGTGTCTTTATTTTTTTATTTATTTCTAGACGCCTTTCGAACTGAAATAAAAATTGTACTAGCATAAATTCTTTAGAATGGTGTCTTGCTGTGGCCGTCAATGTACAATACGTGACAAGCAAATGCACTGTTAAGACGAATTTATATTGATTTCGCAAGCAAATGTTCTTTCCCGCAAAGTAAGTATGCCTGTTGATAAGTCGCCAACGTGCCTGTCTCCAAGTTGAGAGGAAACGGATTCGAATATCTGGTGTGGCACAAGATATCTTATCGAACTTTTTTTTGCTTTGCGATTATGCACCAAGAAATATTATCCTTGATTTTTCGCTTCGGCTTTCTGCATACATGCTGGCTGCTGAAATATTAGCGCACAAATTGGTACACGGAGACGTCATATAAAAATATGAAAGTGACCTTAAGCCTCACATCAAATTGTCCTTTTTATGTCGGCGAGGTACGGTTCTCAAGAAAAAAAAATACATCATCCTGGGCATGTTCTGCACTTTCAACTGTGACTTGGGATGCGTGCGACTCGGTCACTACGCAGCCACATAATGCGTTTGTGACTGTGCACAAGCGCGTTGTGGTATACACAAGGATTCGGAGGTGCAAGTGTAGCGTTTTCTCTGCACCCACCCAGCCCCGCAGGCGAGTGCACGCAGTTACGTCGGACAAATTAATTGCGCTGCAGAGGATGGAAGGAGAGGGGGGGGGGGGGCGACGGTGGTAGAACGACACCAATTTCCGCTGCCCAACAACAGCATGCACAGGGGATGTGCGGCTCGCCTGGCTGTGTCAGCACTGCTCCCCGTTTGCTGTTGCCTCCGTGCTCTAATGAGAACGGGCGCGCTGCTTTTCTCTGCGGTATGGTTTCACTTTTCTCGCCTTTTCCTTGTGGCATTTTTGGCTGAAACTTTATGTCCTGGTAACAACTATTATTTCGCAGCACCGTAAAAGGATCCAGCAAACCTTTTGGAGCCTAGCGGTTAATGAAAGGTTGTAAATTTGCCCGCTTCATTCCTGCCTCTTTGGCGCAAAAGATTCTGGGGTGGGCGTGCGTACTCTTGCGAACCCGTGCTGCGCAATGTGAAGTCTTACATTGCCGCGTATTCCTTGATTTCTTCCTATATATAGCATATAAATTTTAAACGTATACCGCTCGCTTCGTGGCCAGCCCCCTTTATTGGGTATGATCCATACTACGGAAATAATCATCATTAGAAACATGTGGCGATAATCTCAAAAACGTAGCTGGCGTTGGCATGATAGAAGTATACGTGCGATTTTGGCCTAATGGTTAGGAATGTAGGCTCATAAAGGTCAGAAAGGTTTGCCTAATTAAAAGAATAGCGCTCTTGATTACATGTATTTGTTGCAATGAAGATATTTAGGTATCACTAGCTTTATCACCTACTAATTCCGTCGAACACAAGGCCAACAGCCTGTACACCTGTAAGGGTAGTAAGAATGATAGCGCTGTGCTGCGTGCGAGCTATTCGGCAAGAGAGCAGGAGCACCCAGCCAGCAGCCATGGTCCGGAACGTTCGGGAAGCTTCGCTGTGAGACAGACCACGAGACGAATGAGAATCGTTTCTTCTTTGCCATTCGTGTCGGGCTGAAATTCCTCGGCCGATAATTTGTCGTAGTTCCGCGGACAGGCATCGCATGAGGCTTTGAGAGAGGGTTTGCATTTTAGATTGCACTAAAATTAAACAAATCGGTTTTTTGGAAGTATGTCATTTATGGCTTTGAGTTGGAGTGGGCCTTACACGATCCTTTACATGGGCTTGGTGATCCACAGAACAAGGCAAACAAGCGCGTCTGAAGTGATCGCCTCCTGTGGCAACGTCAGACGCTCGACAACTGCTTTGGCTGGGCTCTGTAAGCTTGGATTGAAGCCAGACGTACCTGAAAGCTACACCCGTTTGGCGACGTACGATGAGTTTGCAGAGACATTGCTGCAGTTCCTGAATGATGTAGAGCTGCGAGCTTCTATTTGATGTTCCTTCTTCTCCGTATGTCCTTCGGCAAATCCACCCAAAAAATTAAATTAAATAAATAAGACCTTTGGTTATAGAGTAACTGTTCGTGACAAGAGCTGGAAAAGATAATGAAAACATTCATGGCCCTAATAAAGCATACCGAAACAAAATATTAGCGCATGCTCGCGCTCTGCGGTAACTGCACGTTGCGTTGCATCCTAGGAAATGGCAGCCCTTTTAACGAGCTGCTATTGTCGATCCGTCTCCGTCATTAAGCTCTGAGAAAAAAAAGTAAACTGGCGTGTAACCCGCTGAGTTGTAGCATAAGCTGGAAGTCCCTCTTTTTTACGCTGGTTCCGGCTGTTTTTTTTTTAGTATTGTTATTTTGATTGCGTTATGGGGAACACACCGGTGAGGGGCATAAGCATCGACGCCCCGGGATCTCGATCTAAGCGGCCAGGCATGCGCCTCGTCCGCCCCGATGCGCGACGACCTATTGATTGTCAACGGACGGCTTGCTACTCACAGCAGCGTGACACACTCCGCGGGAGAGCGACGCGTCCACCTCGCGTCCGGTCTAGCGGGCTGTGCTGGATTGGCGATGCGGAGCGTCAGGACGGCTGGCATGTTGGGCGGACGAGCGCTAGAGATGGCATCGGTCAGAAGCATCCCACAGGACAGGCTGAACTCGCTTAGAGACATGTAAACGTGAAGTTCGGCACGGTTGGGCTTTTCGTACATAGAGCAGTTTTAAGACCATTTTCCCTTATAATCTTATCTTAAAGATTCGTTTTTGTTATTTTATCACTTGATGAAATAAATTTGTTACAGGTCGTCGACACGCGCTTATATATAGGAAAAGGGCACAGCTGGGAGCACAAACCGGGCTTATTCGACCGTGCCATAAAGATGCCTGTAAACAAGGTTAAGGCAGCCCTGTAATTATTATCAACGGCTACGCGCAATTACACAACAGTTGCAGTTACCGTCCTAACTATGGTTACGGAAAATTTAGGGTAGATGCCTAAGTTTGCTACCTGGCAGATTGTCTGCGGCTTGCTCATATTTTTCTAATCTTGACAAAAAGCTAGAAACAAGCAGTGGCTCGATGGAAATGGGGAAAATCTAGCTAAGGAAGTTTGTGTCTCTCAAGACGTTTGAATCGTTCCAGGATGCGTATGGCAGGACTGACGTATGTCTGAAAGGAGCACTGTTTTTTTGTTTGGCATACCAGTTCATTGATAATGCTACCAGAATAACTAGCTTTTATTTATTCCGCGTCGCTATTTCGCTCTTTAGCTGTCAAAAAATAATGTCTGCAATTTGTCCACGACAAGATTACTTCAAATGTCAGTCCACAACACAGTAGCCGAGCTCGTAGAAGCCCACCTATCCAATCAAAGGGTACGCCTTAGCTAGACCTAGGCGGGCAGAAGCGTCCTACGCAAGATCGGATGGCAAGAATCGCCCTACACCCGCCACGGTCAATAACATGAAAAGTTGACTGAGAAGCTGGAATGCAAACCGCTACCGCGCAACATGAACCCCACAAGGCACGCCGGACGACGCGACGCCCGGGCAAGAGCCATCTCCAGGACCCTGGAAGAAGACGACAGTGTCCTATACAAAAACGCCTCTCTGCCCAAACGCTCCACTAGGGCAACAGTCGTGGTCACCGGGCTGGACAAGCTCGTCACCTGCGCCTCAATCAACACTCCGTCTTCAGAGGAAGCAGAAGAAGCGGTGATAGCCCTCGCACTCCTGCAGCCTAACGTCACCAAAATCGTCACGGACTCACAAGCTGCATACAAGAACTACATATCTGGCTGAGTGTCCCTTGCGGTACTATAAATCCTCGGAGAAGCTAGGCCTCCTAAACAAATAATCGAACTAGTTTGGGTCGCGGCCCACTCCTCAGTTGAGGGCAACGAATATGCTCATCAACAGGCCCGAGTGCTCAACTCCCGGGCTACCGAGGAGGATGCAAGGGGATGGCAACCCATCAACAGTTAATAGATATAGTCAATTATTACAGGGACGGCAGGAAGACATTCCCACACCCCCACCACTCCTTGACAAGAGCCGAACAAACAATATACAGGCAAATCCAAGCAGGATCCTTTCCCCACCTCTGCCTCCGGAACAGTATATACCCAGAAAGATACAAGAACGCATGACCTCACTGCGATGCACTAGGCACCCTCTGGCACGTCATGGGAGAGTGCGATTTCTCCAAGGACCACCCTCCCACCTATACCCATATCTAACCCCCCTACTACCCCACCCTTTACGAGCGATGGGAGATCATGATATCCAGCGCCGCCCTGCATGACCAGCTCCGACTCATCCACAGGGGCCAGGCGGCACTGGAAGCATATGGAACCCTTGAAGCGGGAGCCACCTCATCAGGCGCTTAACGCGCTCCATTTAATTATGGGTCAATAAAGTTGTTTCTCTCTCGCGCGCGCGTTAGACTATGTTATTTTCCTCGTTGAGGTGTAAAAAATATTAACGGCCCTCTCTCACTTGCTTGCTGGTATATAAGCGGCTCAATATGTCTGAGATTGTTGCTAAGGGCATTGCTAAGCACATTCTTCAAATACGTCCGCGTCACCGCGTTCTTTTTTTAAACGTAAATTTCAGAGGTAGGCAAGTATCAATTTTATCAAATCGATTACGAATAGTAGGTATCACCCGCCGTGGTTGCTCAGTGGCTATGGTGTTGGGCTGCTGAGCACGAGGTCGCGGGATCGAATCCCGGCCACGGCGGCCGCATTTCGATGGGGGCGAAATGCGAAAACACCCGTGTGCTTAGATTTAGGTGCACGTTAAAGAACCCCAGGTGGTCAAAATTTCCGGAGTCCTCCACTACGGCGTGCCTCATAATCAGAAAGTGGTTTTGGCACGTAAAACCCCAAATATTATTATTATTATTAATAGTAGGTATCGAATATTGAATAGTCAAACGCAGACGCATATATTTAGAATCATGTAATTATAGAACTATATTCCCTTCTGTGCACTATTTATGCAGCTGAACAACGTATTGTATTATGCTGGGTGCCTGGACACGGAGGCATTGAGACTAATATGCTTGCCGATGAACGCGCTATGCCCATAGCAACGAAGGCTCGCAACCCTCCCATGGCTGTCGCAGTCATAGATTTGAAACCTTTCCTGCGGAAAAAACTAAAAAGCGTTTGAGGACACCTTTCGGATGCTGAAACTTCTAATAAGCTCCACTTTATTGAACCATCTTAAGGAATTTGCCCATCAACAACGAATTAACGGGAAGCCGATGTCATGTTAAGCCAGTTAAGAATAGAACGCACGTATGGCACCCACAACTACTTGTTGTTGGGTGCCATACGTGGTAATATATGGTAAATGTAGTGAGAGGTTGGCCATCCTCCTCGTCTTACTGAAGTGCAAGGAAGCAGACGTTGAAAGGAAAAAAAACTCAGTACCTTTCCACTCTGTGAAGGATGACTAGCGCAGCTGTGTATGTGGACCCCTTAATGGCGAACTGCACCTCCGCCGCGGGTCGGCCCGGCATTGCACTAACTTCGGGAAAGGCCCACGTATGGGGACTGCTTAACGCCTGCTTCACCTCCGCCGCGGCTCGGCCCGGCACTGCACTATCTTCGGAATCGGCCCACGTAGGGGGAGTTTTTTGCTTACCATGCCAATAACGAAACGAAAATTTACTTGGATGGTAGAGATATACAAATTTGCTGTAAAAACACTTTCATCTAGCTTACTGACATATCCAGCAATGTTTCTCGGTAAGGAACTGTTCTTTAACGCAAAATAAGTTATAGATGTCATCCAGGAAATCCGCTTACCACATGTTATCAGCCCTAAGAATTTGTAACACGGCCTCTCTTGACAGGCCGCAGTTACGGTGGTGCATTTTGCACAGCGCACGCCTTCAGGCCCTTACTTTGGAAGGGCCCTGATGAGGTAGCTAGTAGTGCTACTGACAGTGACACATTTTGGTATGTCAAACCCTTCGTGGCCTATCTTTCATTTTCGTTGAACATATTATTTTACATGCTATGTATCATTGGCATATCTATATTACATACATATTTTAAACACTCTACAGCGAATTTTATAGGCCACTATACAGCCGTGTCACATATAAACCTTTGATATTGACCATAGCACCGACCACAACATAACATTTCTTGGCGCTCTTTGGCGATCTCATGCCCTTGCGCCATAAATCCAGGACAACATTCATTTGGACTAGATGGTGCATACTTGAATTAGAAAGGAACAGCGCCAACTAAGACAATCACGAGAGGAAGAACGACATAGAGCAAGCACTTATCTTGTGTCGTTCTTCCTCTCGTGATCGTCTTAGTTGGCGCCGTTCCTTTCTTATTGCGCCGTAAACCCTATTAATCATCACGCTTATTTCGGCATAGTTATAGGTGCCACATCTTTTGTGACTAATGCAAAAAAGACAGCTACCTCTCAAGGAGAAATACTCAGTTTTAAATGAAAGATCATGAAAAACTGTCATGAAAAAAAAAAACTAGAAGAAAACGCACAAGTGGTTTATCAACAATTTTAGAGCATGGTTGCAAACAAGCTTTCCACGTATGAATTTTTGCTGTATGAATGGTGCTTTCAAAAAATGCTAAATAAGTGATTGTCGAAAAATTATTAGAATAGATGTAAAAAGGAGAAAAAAAACTTCTGAAGGACTTGTGTGCCGTAAACACGTATAAAAGGGCTCGTTGCTAGGAAAGCATCACTGGTCGTAGCGTGAAAGCTAAAAATGCTTCATGACTAGACTGCCGGAAACACAAAATGACAGCGCAGACTCAAAGCAAAACGCGCAGGCTGTCATCTAGGATTTAACCCCGAAACCTAAAGCAAAGCTTTTATTATACGTTGTTTGTGCATTGCTTTGAAAACTTTTGTTGTTGTTTCAGAACACTAACACGACTTCAACAGTTTGTGGTTGGTAGATGTTTAATTAGTTTCGAATATTCGAAAATACCGAATGGTTCATGTGTAATATTCGATTCATATTCGAAACTTCGAATGTTCGATCACCTCTAGTAAAGTTATTTTCAAACGTTGTGATGGTTTTTCCTCATAGACGGTATTATTGCGGTGAAGCACGCTTGCGGTGCTCAGTAGAACTGTACTGCCGACAGTTCATAAAACATCGGGTTCTGGCGTATATACCCCTCGATGGCACATTGCAAAGAGCATGTATTTGTGCAAAGTGTTGTACTGAAAAAAATGAAAGAATAAAAGCGAAATGAACGTTCAGCCTTACCGTCGAAGCTCTTTCTAAATTGTCAGTGAATATTGTAGTATGGGCTTAGTTGCGTGCAACTGTGACTGTTGCATGTAACCAAGCTATTCACGCACCCATGTCTTAAAATACTCACATGACAACGCATTTCTGGCGAATTATTGGACGCTGCAGCGTTCATGTTTCATTTTCTTCAAATTGTCACCGTACGCATGCCAAACAGCACGTCATATCATCTCACTTCCAACATCGTGCGAAGCCTCGAAGCTCGAAGAAATTGAATATCATTCGAGCGCAACTTTAGTAAATTAAGACAACTTAATGCATGTACCGCGGCGCTTGTAACACTAATAAAAGGTCATGCTAAAATACATGCGGAGACAATGCTAAGCCTGGCCGAGATATCCTAGATTCGTGCTCACACGCGAATAAAGACACGCAAAGAAACATCGCTGCCGATGCTACACCTGTTTGTGTCTACCAGCATTTGTAACTCACGCCATCTATGCGAGATATGTCTCCATGCTATCTCGTGTCTCATGCTCGTAACAACCCTGGCACGCGGCGTTCTCTTCTGCATGCGGGTAGCGCGTACACAGTTCCTTAACGGCGCGCGCACTCAAGGCTAGCGTGTCTTAGGCCATCTCAGGCCGTTGCCTGAGAGCGCAGCGAGCGAAGCGAAATCGCATTTTCCTCGGGCCTCCCTCTACATGCACTTGATCCCAGGCGTTGGAGACGGATAGAGAGGTCTGCGCTTCGGCATACGAGCCACGGTGCCTCCATTTCTGTGCAGTGGTGCCGAAGCTATAGACCGCGTCATACACTGAGACACGCGCACGTGCACACACTTCGTACTCAGTGCGGGGATTCATGCTCGTTTTGTTAGAGGGTGATCGAAGGAAGCATCTGTGACTACTGCATGCGCGTCGCACGGGGAGCCCGCGCGATGCCCCGGTAGAGCACAGCGGTCTTGGGCCGCGTGCTCACGCTTCGCTTGCTCGATGACGATGAGAGTAACTGTAAGTACCCGAATACCTATGCATGATTTTACATGTTCATCGTTGATAATAATTTGACTTTTGACTTCCAGAATATTTCCCGAGAGACGCAGCAGCGAAGGGTCTGAAATAATGTTGATCAAGCGGTATTTTTTAGCTTTGTGCCAAAGTCTAAAGACGCGAGGGTTTTACCATTCACCCATTCACCCAACTTTCTATCCTTTTACCATTCACTCATCTCACATCCAATCTCTCCGACCCCTCCCCCGCCCCCAAAGAAAAAAGAAACAATTGCTATAGCCGCGAATCGAGCTCACAACGTCGTGATGGATTGTTTATAATTTAATGTTGTGTTCGAAGACGCAAATGCGACCTTACTGCTCTGCGTAATCGTGACCGCACTCTAACACGAATCTGAGCCATGAATCGAATTTTCGTTCGCAATTAACTGTCTCCTAGCATTGACTGCGCTGCATGGGCTCGGCGAGACGGAGTATGGCGTTGGTCCCTCCTGCTTTCTGGCTGATTTGATTAAGGCTGCTGGAGGCCTAGGTCACACACACACAACGGGTCGTTGGGCTCTTGGCCCCGTGCGCTGCCATATAGGGATACACGCTGCGTCTTGTATACCCCCTGTTCTCCCGTTTATTTGTCCTGCCTACGTTGGTGCGGAAAGTCTTATAGAAGAAGCCGGCCTCCTTTCAGCGCATACCTCGTGAAAGCCGATTGGAGATGAGGATTGTCGTTAATATGGACATTAACGCATTATATTTGCGCGTTGATAAAAGACACGATCGCAAATCTATATTTCTTTAGTACTGTGCAGTCTGGAGAAACTTCAAGTTGAACACTGTAGGATTAATCTAGTACAAAAGCCTCTTGCGCAACTTCTTTTTGTAAGAACGTATAAAACAAGCGCCAGTTTTGGTAACCGTTTATTTCTTCTATTCTGCGCCGTCAAACTGACGGCGCAGAATCGTACATCAATTGCACATCATCGTAGCTACAAAGAGACAGAGCACTACGAGAAGCTGATCACATCAAAATTGCTTGATATTATGCAACGTGGTTACGAATAAACTTTTCCATAGCCTGGCGGACGTTTTGTAACGGAGTGTAGTTATCGACGTTCCCAGCCCTAAATGTTAATTACATTCAAGCAATGCACAATGACGAATATTTTGCTTCTTTTGCATCGTCTGCCTTCATAATTGATTTCGCCGTCGAAATTGTACAACTCTGTACGTGTTGTAAAAACAAACATTACGTAAAATTTAATTTACCGGTTTTTTCTGCCGGGCGCCTGCATCCATCGGCTGCGCTAAGTGAAAGCAGAGTGATCATAGGCAACAGATTTGGCAGAACTTGGTAGGAATGTGTAGAAACTCTACTATTGCTTATACTACTATTGCGTTTTAGTTGATTTCGAACGTGCAGGATTTTGTTATAGTTTGGTGATTCACAACTGTTGCAGGCAGATGCCAGCATGTCTTCAATATTTGTTTAAATTGCAACTTCTTTGCCTACCTCTATAGGGTTGCCACTGGATATATGCTCAGCGGGAGTTTTTCGCTCAATAAAGGCTTTTGCTCAATGAAAAAAGAAAAAGGGAATACGTGTTGGATGGTGCGATTTGAACCATGGACGTCCAGCGCAGCGACCCGACGCTCCGTCCATTAGGCTGCAGGCTCATTCATGGCAAGAAATATTAACAGCCTTACCTCTCTTTTCCTCGCTAAAGGTGGCTCTTTGAAGCGTGAAACGCGTGGCGTTTGCGGCGCACATCAACAATTTGCTTATAAAAGAGAGAGCGCACCAGTTTCTTCCATCTTATACCCTTCTGTCGTAGCAGCTACAGCTTCCGGACGGTATGAGACTGAGACATGGCACCGCCTTCGGGATGGGCCCAGGACGGCGGCGGTCGTGCCTGTGCGGCACTGCAGAGTACAGTCGTGCAGCAGTCGCACAATATGACGAAGCGTCCACAACACAATAAAACAGCAAGCACTGATTGGGTAAAACACACACAAACACACACACATTACAGGATTGCTTCCTTTGACAGTTTCTGAACAATTCTTTTGTTTGTTCAGACGATAACAACGACGGTGACGATAATGACTATGATGAGGATGTGGCGAACAAGCTGTTGTCAGTCGAGGTTATTGAAGCACTAACTGCAGTGTGGTTTTATTTTTCTCTCTACGTTTTACAGAACAGCCTGCGGAAATGGGACCTGCGGAAGTGGGCGGTCTTCGTGGTCCTGCTGTTGATGCTCGTCTCCCTGCACATGTACGGCGTTCAACAGTACAGCCTCGCCACCAGGGCGGTCTGGTACAAGAGGTCGGTGCCATGCAGAGACCCGCCCCGCGTGTGTCCCCTGTTCAGTAGCAGCATGCGTTCACTGTTGTGTGGCACGTTCCCCCCTTAATTGGATTCGACCGCGTCTGCGATCCGCCAGCGTCGCCAACTGAAGTGCGCGAAGACGGGGTCGGTTGGCGCTGCAGGGCCAATGAGAGGACCGCAGCAATTCGGCCTGTAATGACATAGGGTGCGCTTTAACTGAAAGAAAACTACTCAAGTACGTAGACGTGAAGATGCGCAGTAAATGCTTTCCTGGGCGACCGCTTAACTTATTTGAATACTTGGGATTGTTGGCTGAAAATGATTGGTTCTTTTTTAAAATTTAAACTCACATTTGCATAAATTTACCAATACTGAAAGCAATTTAACGTAGAAAAAGTTGTTTCCAGCTCTAGCCAAGCAACGAAAACACACATCGCAACTCCTTAAACGGAAAATGGGTTATCTTGTAAAATGTACAAATATACCATTTTAATTATCAATTTACGTGAAGCAGTTTGAATGTGTATTCTACAAATACCATTAACAATATATCTACATCACAAAGAACGGTATGCCCTATATTTTTTTTTCCGCTGTAGGCGCTCTGTCAGATGTTTGCAATATTGCGATCTAAAATTTTTCTTCTTCTTTTTCTTTATAAGCTACAGTTTCAAATATTCTGAAATTTCGTGTTCCAGAAATTTGTCCATCTTTATAAATTCCTATGAAAGCTTTGATGGCCTGAACAAGAAGTAATCTACTGGAAGCTGCCTCTAGAATTTTTAATTTTTAATTTGATTTGCAACAAACTGCGCCAAAATTGGTTCAGCGGTTGCCCATTAATAAAGAGCATTCCTATATTATGCTTGTACTTGAGCAGAGAGGATACGAGCAAAGGCTTCCACCGTAGCTCCCTTTTGCTGTGAGCGAATTTTGTGTAGGCCGGATAACAACGAAAAGGTGAAATACAAGCGATGACTACGGTGTAGGATTATTAAACGTGCTTCCTTGGCGAAATCATATATTGTGCTAGCTATACCTGCCAGAAGCTTTTGCTTGGTTAATCTCTATAAGAATGGCTGTGAAGTACGCGTAAAAGCTTGAGGCATGTGCGGGAGCAATAACGTCAGTACCGCGATTGTTCAAGCGTGAGAGCGGCTGAGAAGAGAGATGTTAGCGATGACTCGATCTCGCCTTGCTAATATTTTGTTCTTTTAATAACAACTACTTCGAGTACTTCAGCCAAGTAACGTGCCCATTTAGCCAGATTTATTGTTTACGTTCACTGCTCCTACGAGTGTCGATTATGTTCTAACTATCCTTTGAACTAAACATTCTGGAAGCATTGTGTTCCCGGGGAAATTGAGAAACCGCGTAGTTTGTCGCTACTAGGCAAGAATCATCCGAATGCCTCGCTTATTCGTTTATAGACAAAAATCTGGCAACGTCCATGAATCAGCTGCCTCGAAAGCGGGCTACGTCGCGAGAACCACGTCGAACTGAATACTGCATATTGTCACGTGGTTCGTATATTCATCAGCATTCTCAACATCAGCATCAGCAGTTTCTCAGCATCAGTATTTCCTGTTTACAGGAAATACTGATGTTGAGAAACGGGCGCTTTTGCTTCTAGTGACAGGTGGATCTTTTTTTAAATATTCTTTACCGAAAATAAATCCCGCACCTGAGAATGGTCTCACTTGGCTGACGGTGAGCCACGGGTCCTGGTCTCTGTGTCGCATGCTGTTTGGGACAATGCATGGCAAAGACTGCATGTGCAAGACTGCCTTCGGAAATGAATCGAATGATATTAAGTCCTCGCACAATCTACGTTTTTTGCATTAGTGCGAAGCTTGGGAAATATGTAACGTATGAGCAATCTACAGAAAAAAAATGAAAATGCTTGCCCACACGATGTTATTATGGATATGTGCTAAATGAAAATGAATTGTTACGCTCCCTTGGGCACAGCGTGGATTGTGCGAGGTGGTATACAGTCTGTTCGTTTGTGCCTGCATGTAAAGACCGTGTATACAGAATCATCAATCAAGACAGTTCTTTCAGATGCACTACGAAAGAACGCGTAAAGCTGTCAGCGTTTTCAAGCAGCCACACCATCCTTCAACTCCAGCTGTTGCCCCATTCTGACCCGCGTAAGCAACTTCAAGGCTCCAGGGCCTGCCTTCAGTCAGAGGTTCGCACTCAGATGGCGTCACACTGCCGCCGCAAATACTAAGATTCAAGCGCCGGTATGGCGGCGCAATCAGGCGGATGCATCAGTGAGTCGTACAGAAAAATGTGATAAAAGGCTGCTTGCATCTTATTTCATGTCGAAATGCAGCATAAATATTTTTTTTTGTCATTGTGGCTGCTGCGCATTAACAGCAGCACACTGTAGCCTACCAGTTCACGGCACGGGAAAGACGGCACAGTATACTTCCTGCCTTACATACCAGAAGCAAATGCAGTGAAGGCGAGAATTTTCCAAACATGCGATTCGTGGGAACAATACTGGCTAGGACCGTGCAGGGGCGCCTTTGTATGAAGTTTCGTCCTCCTTTTCCTGAGCTAGCGCAAACAGCGTTGACATTGAACAGAACTCCCACTGGAACGAAACCTCGGCCCTTGTTTCCTGTTTTTTAAAGCGCACCCCATTAATATAATTGAGCTGAATGAATGTCGAATTTGATTATGAATGTCTCGGAACAAGAGCACTCCGGGAGTACAAAAAGAGGTGAGGTTGATACGATCGTCTTGACGTTTCAAATATAAGCACATATAATCATAACAGCAAGGAAACTTTTAGTGCACAACCGCCTGTACAAGCGGATTTGACGTATCTAGCATAAAGATTTTATTAAAATATTGCTTTTAGTTTAACTTTGAAGACTTATATAGCAACAGCAGTGGAGCCGTAAGAAATGAAAGCGTGTACAACACATTTCTGGGCATGCATGTCTGCTTCGCTGTGGCGCTTTTCGGAACCGTGCGCCCGTCTCGGCCGGCTCGCAGATTCCTGACCAACCGGACGCGCTTCTCGAACGAGTGCCGTGGTTGCTGCCGTCCTGCGCTGAACGTGTTCCTGCTGAAGACTCACAAGTGTGCCGGCTCCACGGTGCAGAACGTGCTCATGCGCTTCGGCGACCGGCGCAACCTCTCGTTCGCCCTGCCCAGAGAAGGCAACTACTTCGGACATCCCAAGCCCTTCTCTCTGTGAGTGCTGGAAATGGCTTCAGCGCGCACGCGAAGCTCTGGAGACGTCTGTAAGACTTTGTCGTTGCACAGTGCTGTTTAAAACCTTACCTGTGGTTTTCTCATTGCTGTGGCAGGCCAATTCAATTGCCGCTTTCGCTTACTTTCACATTTCTTCTTTTTTCCCTCTAAGGACATGTCACAAGGACACTGATTTTGATCTGAAACATAACGGTATTGAAGAGGAAATGGAGAATACCTTAAGAGCTTGCGTCAGTATAAAGGATCGCTGGCTTGGTCTGCCACGCAGGTCCAGATAAACTCTACCCTTTGTAGGTATGTCAAGGTGACGGCTGCCTTGAGCCACCGGGAAGGAGTGGGGCGGGGTAAGGTTGGCGAAGGTGATAAGGAGGTGTAGGATGGCATTCTTAAACTATGTTCGTGTTGTGGACACAGAAGTGTAGTAATCACAGGCTGTGGTTGGTGTAAGTGTGTTGTAAAATTCATTAAAGAAGTGTTTTTTTTTTGAAACAGCGTCGCGAGCGTAGAAAATGCCAGTAGTAGCTATTCGTGGATACCATCTCGTCATTTTCTTTTATATTTGACCTTATAAAGTATGCGTTATGAATGTCAGAGGTTATTTTCGTAGTCCTGAAAAAGTTTGTCTTCACTATCACTGCTCAGACCTAGGCTTTGCATGCCTTCAGCTTGCGTACTCGCACACACGCGGTAGTCTGCCACGATAGCGATGTAAGTGCTCAAAGCTTGTTGAGGCATCTAACCCCACCACTTTGCGCATAAATCATCACCACGTTGCGTGCAAGGACAAGCGGCCAGCCAATTAGCGATAACAATTTACATTGGTGGCAATATTAAAATGGCTGATCAGCACGTGGTCATGGGAAAAGTCAGCGTTCAAAGAGAAAAGAGACGAAACACGTCCATCACGTCCAAGAAAGATTAACAGGAGCGCCGATATCTTAATTGCAATGCTTCTGGCGCGTCCAACTAATGTCTCGTCGCGGCGCCTAACTTTCCACGGTGCTCTCCTTCCTGCGCTTGTCTCCTCATTTGCTGTCGCCTTTGTACAGTGTTCTTCTTTCACGAGCTGTCAGCCCATACAGTCACTCTAGTTAGCGCTTCATGTTACAGCGCTGTGAGAACAGGGCAGGAAGTAAAAAATGATCCGCGCGCGAGAACGTACCGTGCTCTTCTGCACGATCACGCGGATGCCTCCGCGGACGCCTTCACGCGTTCACGTTCTCTGAAGCCGTAAGGAAAAACGCTATATGCCCATTGTCGCGCCTGAGTGCCCCTGGTGTTAGTGACGGTCCGAGCGGGCGCAGGCGACACGCTGCGTGGTTGTTACTAAACAGAGTGCTAAATTTCAGCGCCACCCATTACGAAACCAGAATCCACAGAACCGCCCCAACGGGCCAGTCGGCACTCATCTCTGTCTTGCTCGGTGGTCACTACCTTCGGTTGTCCCCTTCCTCGCGTCAGTGGCAGTTCACACACGTAGTTCTGTAAGATGATAGAGGTCTGGACCTCGTCATAGCACGGGCTGTACAATTCGGTCGCAGGTCCATGATCCCAGCAGACATGATCCCTCCGTGGGGCTTCAACATCTTTTGCCACCACGTGCGCTTCGGCAGCGACGACCTGCGGCGCCTGATGCCCCCGGACACGGTGTTCATCACCATCCTGCGCGACCCAGCGCGCCTCTTTGAGTCCCTGTACTTGTACTACCACCTGGAGAACCACACTGGCGTCTCGCTGGAGGCCTTCCTCAAAAGCGACACCAAACAGCACTGGCTGGACACGCACCGCTACGCTGCTCGCTTCGGCCGCAACCAGATGCTCTTCGACCTCGGCATGGACACCTCGGGCCGCACCAACGACTCCGAGGTGGATGCCTTCATCCAGCACATCGAGGAGAGCTTCCACCTGGTCCTCATCGCAGAACTTTTCGACGAGTCGCTCATCCTGCTCCGAGATTTGCTCTGCTGGGACACCCAGGTACGAGTGCACGTGGTTTTGTTGGTGCATGCGTGAAATCTGTTATCCTGTAACCTATATTATATGTAGCTCTATCCGCTGATGTTTACGCGTACTTGCGCAAACAAACGTAAATTGCATACGCAAGCATTTGTTAACTTTCGTTTTATTTTTTTTTCTTGAGTTCCCACATGAACTGACGAAGAGTAGCACGATAAACAAGGGACAAGAAAGGGACATTACACCAGCGCCCTTGTCCTATTTCTTTCTCGTCCCTCATTTATCGCGCTATTCTTCGTCAGTATAAAAATACCAACTCGCCCATCATTGAGTACTTCCAAGTACAATAGAAAGGTTGTTTTAGCATATAAAACACTTAAAGCACACCCGAACTGCGGCTACCATGCCGCTGTACTCGCACACGGTGTGTGCGAGTACATCGATTTGTGTTTGTGCATATCTTGCTCATAACTTATTAGGGGAATATAATGTGAAAAGCTCTTCTGATATTTATTTTTTCATGACAGCTTTAAAACGAGGACTTTCAACAGACGCAAAACTTAGCCTTCCCGTAGGCACTGCAGTACTTGCTTTGTTTCTGCATTCAGCTTCACAGTTGAAATTTAATCACTATTATGGATTATTGGGTCTTCCTTCTTTCTCGCTCGCCATGCTGCGTAATATCTTAAGTGGGAAGAAGAATAGTCGCGTACACTGCAATATTGTTTCCTGTTCACCTCGCCCAGGACGTGGTGTACTTCGAGCACAACCAGCGCATGCAAAAAGCGGCTGCCGGCAGCGGCAGCAACAATGGCGTCGACAAGGGTGACAGCGCTCTTCGTCGCGAGATGGAGCGATACAACGCGGGCGACGGTCGCCTGTACCGTCACTTCCGACAGAAAATGGAACGCCTCATTGACGAATACGGCCGCAAGCGCATGCGTCAGGAGGTGGACGGCCTGAAGTTGTGGAAGAGCCTGCTCTACGAGCACTGCGTCGAGAAGCTCGATTCCGGCCGCACGGTTGCGTACGAGACGCGCGAGTACAGCGATGACGTCTACAGCATTGTTCTACGTTCGGGAGTCAACAACCGACTCTGCCTGGACATGGCGCGCGCCGAGCTCCCGTACACCGAGAGACTCCGGCGCAAGCAGAGGCTCCTGGCGCGCAGCAGCCACTGGTGGACACTGCCGTGGTCATCCGGGGACGGAGCGCCAGATGAACCGGCAGTCGCCAGCACCCGGGGTCAACTGCTCAGACGGGCGGTCAGTGCCAGGCAAAGAGCGCGTCGGCGCGTGGCCAAAGGTTGACCGGCGCGGGGTCGGAGCTACCGGCGAACGACTCTCAGCTACGAAGGTCAGCGCGGCCACCGCTGTCGGGAAATGGGCTTCCAGTCTCCTCAACAAAACTTGGCTCCAGCACAAGTCACCAAATTAGTCGAAGTACGAAGAGGGCTGGCCCCGGCGCTAGCCATTTCAGTATCGGGTCTTCCTCGGCCCGTGATTCGCCGGGAAGAGCAGTCTCAAGTGGCTAAGAGGCTTGCAGCCTGCTGGCCAGGAGGTGGCTGGGGCACGAGCTTGCGGATGATTCGAGCTTCGAAGATAGCCCCAGCTCCAATGCCAAGTGTTCTGGCATGCACTTCGTATGGCCAAGTATTTGTCCGCAAAAGCAGTTGCGATTGACCAAAAAGCTCAATGTGTGACGCTGATTTCACACAATGGTTCTGGAGTCTCGCTTCCGAAGGGTAGTTGTAGCACTGGTCTCCAAGTCAGTGAATTTAAGCAGAAAAGGATCAAATATATACATCCGTGCAGCATTCCATGAAACAGGCTCTTCAAGACTTCAAGTGCTTCGAAATGAAGTCCGGCAAGTTCTTTGTGAGCCTGAAGGTGTCTTCTGCTCTGCATTTCATGCATGTGCTGTGCCTGTGATAATCAAGGGTTTGTGATATGCCCTTTGCCAGCAGTTTGCTGTGGTTTGGCTCACTGCTGAAAATGTTATCAGTGCCGAGGAGGGACATACGGGACATGATCTGCTCATTGAAGACATTGAACATGCGTGTGTAGGATATGTCTGTATACTTGCAATTTATAAGGACTACATTGTTTAGGACATGTGTATTAGCTTGTGCATGTGTGTGTCTATAGACGTGAAATTCAGTGGTGTGGTGCTTAGGCATGGTGCAGCTTCTCGCTGCCACTTAATTTGTTCTGTGCTGTACATTGTCAGTCAGTCAATCAGTCAATTCTAGCGTATCTGTGTTGTGAATGTGGTCTTCGCTAAATGCAGGAGTGTAAATGTGAACATTACAAGAACAACTAGTTGTTTTATTCCAATGGGCTGCTGAGACATCGACAGTGCATGACAGCAATCAAAGCTTCGAGATTGTTTTTTGAAAGATGTGACCATACCATCAGTCTGTACCAAAATACCGTTCAGTGTTGATATCTCACTATGTGTCAACACATGTTGTGAGTAGTTTCTTGTCACAGTATATCACAATTGAAATTAACAAGGCAGTGGCTAGTATTAGATCACAATGTAATTTTGAACTGAACTATATATATAAAGCTCTTGCGAGCAAAGCTGTGTTAGAGCATGTGCTCCTAATATGAAAATGTTTTCATTCTTGTTTGTTAGTTTCAAACAGTGGTCTTCCTTGGTTATTCTCTGTTTATAGCTCAGATTTTTTACTGACACCAGGTATATTACTTATGTATTTTATGTTTCAAGTTGTATGCTGTCATGGTATTCAATATTCAGTGCACTACACATAGAAAAAGTGTTCTACGCTTCTCTTAAGTAACTTGGATGACATAAGTTGATACATTGTGACCTTAAGGTAAGGAATAGTTGAAATTTTGGCATGGGCAACCAGCACGACACACTGTGTAGTCTTCGAATGGGAGGTTGTCTTTTCTTAAGTCATTCTGGGTTGTTGAAAATACCTTTCTCATTCATTCTATGTTTGGAGAACACAACAAACTTTTCTTTGTTTTCATTATGTGGCTATCGCCAAAATCGTGCGTGTGAAGTTTTCTTATTGCAAGAGCGCACTATTGTACTGGTAATTGATTTTCTTCCTTTTTTACATTTTGTCCTAGATTGGTTCATTTTTGTAACATCATGTGAGAGCTTCAACAAGTTTTAATGTTCTTTTGTCGTGCAGCTTCTCGTTGTAATACACAGCATCCAAAAGTAACAGTTGCACGTTATGCTTTATGGCATTACAATCTCAATTCGAAACCCCACACTGTTCCACAAATATGTGCACTCTCAAGTTGACATGATCTCGTTGAAGGACCAGCTACTGACATCAAACCCTTCATCAGCTCATTCCTATAGCAGAAAGCCTAACCAGCATTTTCTGAAACAAGTTTGTCTAGGTGTAATCACAATAACCTCTCTAGGCCACAGAAAACAAGGTCACAAATGTTGTAGCACATGCTGCATTAGTAAATGTAGTCAATTTAAGACCAATGCTTTCAGATACAGTTGGGCTTATGTACAACAAATTCTTGTGCTTTGTGTTTTCTTCTAAGTTTTGGTGACGAACAAAATTTTAAAACAGTTTTTTACAGCAGCACGATCATTTTGCTCACGTCTTGGGAGTCAGTATTGTGCGTGGTGAAAATAGACTGGTCTCGGTAAAACTTCCTCTCATCGTGGTATGGCTCCGCCTGATGCCCTGTGAAGAATAATGGAAGTAGTGTCTCCTTAGAATTTAGGTATTTTCCTTTCGCCTCTGTCAGTTGTCACCGCAGTATTTGCAGTCGTGTTTAAATGGCCATTCACAATAGCCACAGAAGAATTCTTGCAGCTGCATGTCGAAGAAGTTAGGGTTGCAATGCACGATATATGTCATTAGAACTCAATTGCACTGCAGGCGTATTTAGCTGCATATTCGAACTCGACACGAAGTGATCAGCAAGAAAATAATAAAGCTTACGATGAAACGCAAGCGGTTCTGATGAACTTTGTTGTTTCGAGCCAGTATACTCACAAATCTTCACAATATGAAGTGCCCATTACGGTACACATTCGCTGAAGCGAGAGGACTTCCACTAGCGTAAAATAATAGATGACGTGTACATACTACCTCTCCTCGGCTCCTTTCTTAAAGATATTGCCAGACTTGTTAGCACTGCTTTCTTTTTCTTCCTCTCACTGCCAGTCATCCTGCAGTAATGTGTGTGCCGTGTTGATGTGAGCCTACTGTAGCAAAAATAATTGCATGATGTATTCTTCGTATTTCAAGCACCCCACACTTTATTCGTATGAGTCAGCATCGTAGCCTTGAATCCCTTGTGCTGCTTGTCGGTCGTATTCACGATAGGTGAATGCGAGGACAGATGTCTGCACTTCAGATGGCATCACTAATGTGCTGCTCCAGTCGCAATTCTTGTTAACCTACTTACTGGCGCTTGTTACTGAGTGGTCAACGGCTCACTTAACTGTGCTGAGAACTTTAGGTTTTTCTCTACCTTTCCATAAAGAAGGCATGTTTTCACATTTTTCTAAAGTTAAACATCTACAAAATAATTGTTTCCGATTTTTGGCACAAGCATTAAACATCCATAACGATTTTTTTACATGTTTGGGAGCATGCGTGAATTGGTGTCTACAATTGTCGAATATGGTAACACCACCTGTGTAGAAGAGCTTGCTGAAATATGGCATCGGCCTGTGTGATCAGATTGAACAACGGACTATGGCGCAACGGGGTAAAGAAAACACCGATCGAGATTTCTGCGGTTTCGCATCTGCGTGGTACTTGATGCTGACGTCATATATAACGTTAAATGGAGCCAAATGACACAATGAACGACGTTAGCCTTATGGACTGCTGTTATATATGGTTCCGGAGCTATATATATATATATATATAGCTCCGGAACCATATATATATATATATACTCTCTCTGCCAGGGCCTGTTTGGCGCTAAAAAAAATATGCATTACTAGATCCTCTCAAATCTGAAGTACACGAAATTAAAGCACCTCTTTTCCCCCTAGAATAAAGTGACACCCGTCCCCACTTTCTTCGTAATATGGTTGAGAGTGGAAAAGGGAGTTATGGTACGTGTAAGTACGTTATTAGACTCGAAAATCGTAAGGGAAGACTGCATTTAATTTCCAAAGTTTTGTCGGGCCTAAACTACACTTCCTATGATGACACTGCGTTCCGTCGTAGATGTCATGGTGTTTTGCCAGTTTTTATGCATTTCTCTGCCCAAGAGAGGTGACCAAAGGTATTTATTTTTATTTTACTTTTGAAATGTTCCGTAACAGCTCAAGCAAGTTGGTTGGGTGTAATTATGGAGAATTGAGTGCGAACAAAGACGCCCACAATAACAATACAAGGAGTGTTTCGCGTGAATTGGGTTTTACGTTCGTCAGTTTTGTGCACCTCGTCACATTTTCGTTGTTTAAAAAGTAGAAATATTTAGCAAACAGTTAACTACTATTGTTTGTTGAGTCGGCGTAATGCATGACACGACGACGAGCACTCCAATGGGCACTCTAGTATTTCTTTGGCGTCCTTTTGTGCCCACAACTTCGTGCCGCAAGTAGCATATTTGAGGCTCTAGAATTGCATCTGTCAATCTAGCTTGGCCCCTGATCTTCTTAAATCCTTTCTGGTTCGAATTTTCTTCATGGTGAATCGAATTCGTATTCGCTGCACGTGAACAAGATAATAATATAGATATTTAGCGAAGATATTCTGAATTAAGTTTTTCGCAAAGATATAGAAAACATCTGTCAGGAATTCAAGAGGCGGCAAAAATTTATGTAACTTCAGACATCTGAATTGCTACAAATTATTTGGACTACATGGTGAGCCTATATATACACAAGGTGTCCCAGCTAAATTTAGCCAGAGTTTAAAGATACGCAAATGCCACGTAGCTGGACCGAACCAAGGTAATGTTGCTTGCCTGTACTTGGAGATACTCAGCATTTTTGCATTCAGCATAATTAGATAATTAGTCTTAATGTATTAACCAGCTTCTCAATTATTATAATTAGACGAAAAGTGTCAATGAGAAAATTGTAGAGCAACATGAGAAACTCCCCATATAGCTTTATGTTGCCCAATATGTGGAGTGTTTTTCCGAGCGTGAAAGAAGCCCGCGAATACACGCAGAATTGCTACACGACTGGCTGCTTGAGGCACTTAACGTGTATTCGCGGGCTTCTTTCACGCTCGGAAAAGCACTTTTCTGTAGCCCCTACTAAGCAACAGGAAGCTGTATCGGGAGTTTTTCATGTTACTCTACAATTTTCTCATTGACACTTTTCATATAACTATAATAATTGAGAAGTCGGTTAATAAATTAAAACTAAATATATAACTAGGCTCAATGCGAAAAAATAATCTGAGCATCTCCAAGCGACGGCAAACATTACCTTGGTTCTGTCCAGCTACGTGGCATTTGCATATTATTAAACTTTGGCTCAAGTAAAATACGCTTTAAATAAAAGCAGGTTTCAAGGTTGCGGCACTGAGGCATATTCTCACGTGTAGATATTTGAGAAATTTCAAAACGAACCGATGACCTGGAAAAATGTGCATAATTGCGGTGGCTCGCATTCTATGTCTCTCATTAGTTCTTGCTCAATGTCGGATTATTTCTTGTAAAGTATCACGACAACGTGAATAGTCGGATCAGAACCCGCCGTCGTTGCTTAGTGGCAATAGTGTTGGGCTGCTAAGCACGATGTCGTGGAATCGAATCCTGGCCACGGCGGCCGCATTTCGATGGGGGCGAAATGCCAAAACACCCGTGTACATAGATTTAGGTCCACGTTAAAGAACCCCATGTGGTGCAAATTTCCGGAGTCCCTCACTACTGCGTGCCTCATAATGAGATCGTGGTTTTGGCACTTAAAACCTCATGATTTAATTTTTTAATAGTCGGACCGGAAAGGCTTGAGAACGATGACCAAGTGGGAAATCTAAAATAATTTGGTTGGAGTTTTTTTTTTCAGTTTCTATTCAATCGGGAATCCTCCCAAGCCACCCAGATATTTGCCGACCGTTAATCTTTGAAAGCCACCCAATTAATGCTGATTTAACTTGGCATGGCATTGCAGTCCGTTCCACAGTATTTTTCCTCACTGCAGACGTGTGCGGAAAGTGGCTGAGTAGATCGATAGGGAGAGGGGAGAGAGAGAGTTAGAGCCGCTGTACTCTTGTACTGGAATAGTTAGAAGTCACGAAGCACGTTGAATTGTCCATTCGAGACGACCGAGAAGAGGATGCTCTGACCGGGAGCGACGCGCGGTACATGGTTGCATTACCTCATTCCTAAATAAAAATCAAATCAATTTAGCCGTTTTCTTTCGCATGATTACGCTCCTCATTGGCTAGCCGGAACGTTAGCTTAAGTGAAACATTGTTTTACAACGAAGTAAACATGCATTTAGAGAATTCGCTGCTCGCAAGTTATATAGAACCATACGAAACGTGGCTCGTAACTAAACGTATGGTGCGAGGTACACTGAATGTCGTTCGGTTTCGCCCTCAAGAATATGGAGCATGGACACCGTTGGAAGATATATCTGACAACGATGAAGCGCAATATGTGTGCCCAAGGAGGACGAAACAGGCAGAACAAGTGCTGCCAACAATGGAAATGTCGTGATCGTGGGTTCGATCCCGGTCGCCGCGGCCGCATTCCGGTGGGGACGAATGCAAAAACGCTCACATGCAGTGCATTCATTGCACTTTACAGAACCTCAGATGGTCCAAACTAACCTGGAGTACCCCGATACGACGTGCCTCATAATTGGAGATCGGAGTTCTGGCACGTGATACCCCAGAATTTAATTTTAATTGAACAAATGCGAATGTGCATTGAAATTCTTGCACCAGCAGGATAAAGCGTGCATGCGCTCAAGGCTTTCTGAAGCCAGCTACAAAAAAAAATGCACGCAAAGAAACTTGCAAAAAACGGGGGCACAATCTCGTTTTGTAACCTGATACCAAGGCAGCATGCTTCCACTGTCAACAGTCTACAGTTGATTTAAATCTTGGAAGTGGCCACGACAGCAAGTAGTCTACCCGACATGTGCGTTAGCGATATTTAGGTGGCACTTTAAAACAAACAAACGCGTTTCGTGGGTTGATGTTGCTACAGCTAAGCTGGTCCTTCATTCACGCCTGTTTGATTCAATGTCATCTGTACCAGGTGCGCGCTGTTGACGTTGGACATATGCTGCCCTATTATCCGGTCACAGAACGAGATTGTTCACGCGTTGTTTTCAATTTTGTTCTCTGCAATTTCTTTGCTGCCGCTTCCAGAGCCTTGGCCGCATGCGCGCTTTGTACTGCTATGGCAAAATGTTCGAATAAACATTCGCACTCCTTAGTAGCGTGTCAAATAGACCTCACCGTTATAAGAGCTCTTCGCCGGTGTTTTAATCGTGGTTGCGGAAAATTCCTGAGGTTATATGTACGTTTAGGCCAGTAAGTGATACCGGTGCAAGGCCAGATAACCTGTGATGTTTACGGCGCTTAATAAAATATAATTCTCCTGGTCCCTTTCATTTCTTGTCTCAGGTACACTGACGAGCAGTGAGTCACAAACTGTAACATGACGGCGCCGCAACGCAGACGATCGAAAGCAAGTACTTTAGTGCTTTAGTTTGACGCGTGAATAGAATTCCAATGTTTCGCGTGCCAAAACCAAGATTCGATTGCGAGGCACGCCGGAGTGGGGGAGAGAATTTTGACCATGACAGGATCCTTTAACATGCCCACGATGCATAGGACATGGTCGCTTTTGCATTTTGCCCCAATCGAAGTGCGGCCGCCGCGTGCGGGATTTGATACCCCGACCTCGTGCTTAGCAGCGCAACACCATATAACCGCTAAGCCCCCGAGATGGGTTTGGTGTATGTAAAGAGCTGCAAGTTTGTGGACACGCAACAAAAAAAGGGACACAGAGAAATGGATGAACTACGATCGAAATTTAATAGTGTCGTTTGCTGGGCCAGTTGGTGCATGGCGACAGTATAGGGTGTTCCAGCAAGTACAGATGCAAGCACAAGAAGAAGAAACGCACAGGACAACGTTGGACTTACAATTGCAGTTTGCTGAGAACACATTTCAGAAATCTTCGCCACGCATGCATAAATAACCAACAACAATAACAAGGTTTATAGTCAAATATTAACAACAAAAACAAACCTAGCCACAAGACCTTCCCGATAAGGGCCACAACACTTGGATTAGAGTGGTAACCTTAAAAAATTGAAGTTCCTTCTCAGTGAGATGGACCGAAGGTTTACTCGCACATATATGCGCGCCCAACTTTCTGATGTGGAACGATTCGCTTATTTCTCTTTCCAGTCTACTGCGCTCTCTCCCCACAATCTAAACACTATAAAAAAGTGGTCGGCATTCGCAAGTTTTGCAATGCAAGGGCAAGTTCCTTCCTGTGCCGGTAGGAAGCAAATTGCGATGCTCACGCATGCGATAATTGATGCAACGGCCTGTCTGGGCAACGTAGGACAGTCCGCATGAGAGAGGTACACGACCTATAATGCACACTTTCTTGTGAAAAAAAAAAAATAAGTGGTGTGCTTTTTTCCGCAGCTACTACTAACACCTTTCTTCTTTCCTGTGATACTTTTGCACAACCTAGTCAGTTTGCTCGGCGCCAAAAACACCAGCGTGATGACGCTCATAGTGGCCACGCGCTTAGGATTATGAAACAGGCCATGCAAATACGTCGATGCTACCAATTTTGAGTCTTCTCATCATTCCATTGTTCCTGCCCCTCCCACCGTCCACTAAACACGCGCGGCATTTTAAAACTCCACAGAGGTTCGTCAACAAAGCGCGTCACAGTGGTGTGAGCGGTCGCCCAGAGTAACCCTTCTTTTTAACATAAAGCGTGTTGGAAGGTGTCATCACGGCTAAATGTGATCAGTTACGGTAGAGCCAAGCAGATGTGTGGACAGGATGAAATGCAGGGACATAAGAGACTATCCGTGCCAGCTTTAGGAACCATCTGTGCACATGCAGCTGTTGCCCTTCCACATTCAGAAGTTCCCCGGCGCGCTTCAAGAGGACATTTGCCGGACCAGTGCGACCAAAGTCAGTCCAACAGCATACGTCTCCTGCGGGACAGTCTCTTGGGCGGTAGTCTGGATGTTGTCAAATTGGCCATCTTGTCAGATGTGATCGACCCAGAGAGCTGCAACCGCCTCTCTGGTTGGTTAAAAACGCTGTCATTGCATAACTAGACAATGTGGTGTAATACTTATGTATTACACCACATTGTCTGGCGTGCCCACAATGACACACCAGCTAGATAAGCGCTTCGTTCTTGTGAGAACTGGTCTGCCTTTCGCTGCCTATATACGGGTTGTCCCACGTAACTTGAGCCAAGGCTTCAAAAATGAAATGCACTTCGGATGCGAAACGAACCGAATGTATAGAGTTGGCAACAGCCTAGATTATATCAGGCTACGTTTTTTTTTTATTTTCGCCATAACTGATTATTAAATTACGTTTAATTACCCAACTATTTGATAAATGGCTTAAGACCGCAAGCGTGATACGCAATGTTGCAGAGCACATTCAGAAACCACTTCATAAATTGTTTTCTACGTGATATTTCTCACGTATAAATTTTTTCGCATGTCAAAAAAAAAAAGAAGCACACGAACTACGAAAAAAAAAATAACGTGATGGGGCGCTAGCGCACTGCTATTGTGCTGAGCTCAAGCGTGCGATGGATGAACAAGCACGGCAGCAGCCCGACTGTGGCTTTATTGCCGCTTTATCGTTTCGGCCGCGCTCGCCATTAGCATGCATTTTCGCCGTTAGGCTGGCGTCAAGAGCTAGTGGCCCAGATGCCTACAGCCAGCATAGCGCCCTGTGACTTCCCGTAACCACTTGCTCGTTCACCAATTGCACACCTAATGAAATAATTAGTTACTGTGAAAATAAAAATAGCCTGAATTACTCTAGGCTATTGCCAACACTACACAATCGGTTCGATTCGCGTCCGAAGTGCATTTCATTCTTGAAGTCCTGGCTGAAGTTCCGTGGGACAACCGGCATATTTCTGTCGGGTTTCGCAATTGCAGGTTCATAAAGCATGAAAAATGTGCGAAATTCTATTTTCGACAGCCTAAGCGATAAAAATAACCTCTGTAAATCGCACGATTCGGAGTGTCGCCTAACCTTATTTTCCAGAAAGAGTTTGCGGATAGGTTCATACGGATAGTTCGGATAGTTCCATACGATTTTCTCATTTTTGGTCATTCGTTCGTTTCTCGAAGGCGGAACAATTATGCGTTGCGGTGCGCAGACAGAATTTTAGACTGTAACGTTGCCACAGCAAGATATGTTAGGTTGGCGATTGACTGGCACGGCGACTGCCGCATGGTTTGAACAACTTTATAATGAAACCGCATGAAGGATAGGTCATGGCCGATGTTGCTGGCTCAAGCGAACGCTAATTGATGTCGTATACGTTCTGCGTCCGTTAGTATCCCCCCTTACACTTTGTATTATGAAGTCTATTTAATTTTCTTTTTGTCGTTTGTCGTTCCCTAGCCACGTTTGAATGTAGTGAGTGAATTTAGTCACACTCAGTAGCTTTAAAGTGTCAAGTGAGATGTAAGTGACCTGACAAGGGCTGTCATTGGCGTCGGAAACGAAGGCCCGTGTTAGTGTAGCTTTGTCGCACACTCTCGTTCACAAGAAGTGAGCGAGTTTCTTGTCAACTGATGTATACATTAAGCTTGACACTCCGACCCTTAAATTGACTCGTTTATCCGTGCTGTATGCGTGCGGATGTCTTGTCGTTCCACAGATGATAATAATGCACCAGTGTGTGTGTGTGTGTGGCAGAGATTCCGGAACTCGGTTCTCGCATCATGGCGATTCATTTGTCCCTTCTACGGGGAGTTGTTTATTGGCTGTTGTTTAAATAAATTGTTTGAAGACGGATCGAACTGTGCCTGTCGCTGCACTGTCTTCAGGTAAAGTGATATGTAACTCTTTGGTGCCTTGATCCCCTGCAACAACAGTGCGTCACTCGTACTTGCATTCGCTTTGTAGGCTTTTAGGACAAAACGATGACATGGACAAAGTCTGGACGTGGATCGAGGTATGTTTTTTCTCTTTATTTTTAAACTTCGAGATCAAATCTCACCTCCTTCAGGAAGCGCAGTAACAGGAAGTGGACCTGGAAAAGCACTACTGTAGAAAGAAGAAATAAAATAGATTTCGTACTATCTGCCGGTGCCAGCGTAGTTCAGGGTAAAGGGCAACGACCACAGGTTAGTCAGATCGATGATTGCTCTCAGTTCGAAGACGAAAGAGCTAAATTAGCCAAGAACCGGCCAACCTAGACGCAGTAAGGGTAAAAGCAGACGAATTCAGGCTGGCTCTCGCAAACAAATCTGCAGCTTTAGAACTGGAAGATGAAAATAACATCCAGGTATTGAATGAAGCCGTAATTAGGCTAATTTCAGAAGCAGCAATTCAAGTGGGAGGTAAGAGAGACAAAATTTCATGAAATGTCCTTGCTGGGGTCAAGGCGGGCGCCGGGAGACTAACTAACTAACGTTCATGTATTGTATAACAAATTCACCAAGGTGACTTCCAATAGGATCAGAGCGCGACACTTCAAGCAACCAAGAGAGTAGGCCGGGTACAATGGATCACATCCATGTCATCAATCAGGTAATTGAGAAATCTGCGGCGTACAATAAACCTCTCTATATGGTTTTCATAGATTATGAAAAATTCGGCAGCATGTTACACTCCTGTAACACGTGAAGGCGAAGGCATGCTGCACATATGGTAACGCATTAAATTATACGATCGGAGTGGTTACACTTCTTGTAAGACATAACGAGCCGCAGTGCGAATTCAACGTATGGCGGTGTAGGTCGACCACCTCAACGACACATGCAAGCACCTAATGCACTACCTAAAGGTTCTTTCGTTCTCTCTTTCGTTCTCTCTTTCTTTCCGTCTTTCTCTCTTTGTTCGTTTATTCATTCATATTTAGCCACTGCATCTTTGGTTGCTTACGGCGGTATAAGCCAATCCTGATGATGATATTGTTTGCATCACTGGCCTAGACGCCGCTTAAGGCTTAAGTCACTCAAGGCTTTCGCCTTAAAAAGACATTTCATTTAGTAGAGATACCAGCAGTAATAGAGGCATTGCGTAATCAAGCGGCACAGGAGGCATACGTGAATATCTTGGGAAATATTTACAAAGATTCCACAGCTACTTTGGTTCTCCGCAAGAAGAGTAGAAAGTTACCTATCAAGAAAGGGGTCTGGCAAGAAGACAATCTTTCAAATGCACTGCATGCTTGGAAGTATTCAAGCTGAGAAGGTTTAGGAATGAGGATCAACGGCGAATGTCTAAACAACCTTCGGTTGGCAGATGACATTGTCCTGTTCAGAAACATTGGGGATGAATTGCAACAAATTATTGAGGACCTTAACCGAGAAACTGTAACAGTAGGGTTGAAGATTAATATGCAGAAGACAAAGGCAATGTTCATTTCATTTCAGTTTTATTCTTCAGAAAAAATATACATTTCCCGTAGGGATATCTGGGTAAAAGGCTGTTTTTTGACAGTCTGACTGGGCCCAGGCAACCTGGAAACTTTTAGCAGTGGTTACATTTAGGAGATGAAACAGATTAAGGATAAAACATAGCCATAAATAACACACACAGGTGACATGCACATATTCTTTCACATATACCCACATATATACTAACACACGCACATATTGTAAATACACAAATAAACCGATTTGACTTCAACAGCTCACAGATATATACCAACAGTAAAAATTGATAACATATCCATTTCCAACAAAAATATAGGTTCGAAGTTTAGTCGAGATCGAAAATAAAACCCCTGGTGCAGTCTGCATTGCATCCTGGTAGTTAACAGTATTATGAGGCTTCATGTTTCGAAAATATTCTTTAAGCTGTTTCAAAGTAAAGCCCATGGTATGTCTGTACCTGTTTAGGATACTAGGTAAATTATGTTCAAGGGTTTGTAACTTGTAGTTCGTGCGTAAACGCGGTGTAAACCACAAGTCCGTGTTTCGCGTGCGTGTGTTACTTAGTGCGGGTTTTAATGATACTCTGGGTGTAAGTAAATCGTGAAAGGAGCTGGCTGAAAAATAGAACGGGCGAAGAATATGAAAGTTGTACATGTGATGAGAGGCCATAATCTTATATATCTGAAATGCAACGCCAGTGTGTGATAAGTACGGAATGTTTGCAATGTATTGAACTATGTTTTTTTTGTAACATGTGCATTTTCATCCTGTTTGTCTTAGTAGTTGTTAACCATACTAGGCTGCAGTAGTTTATATGTGCCTGGAAGAGTGCGTGATATATTAGAATTTTGACAGATGTCGGAAAAAGCTTGGCAAGGGAACGCCTGGCAAGGGAACGCCTGGCAAGGGAACGCCTGGCAAGGGAACGCCTGGCAAGGGAACGAGAATTCATGATCGCCTGTCAGCCTCTAGAGTATGTGCAGGAGTACGTTTACCTAGGTAAATTACTCACAGGGAGCGCTGATCATGAGAAGGAAATGTGCAGAAGGATAAAAATGGGTTGCAGTGCCCACAGCAGGCATTACCAAATCCCGACTGGGATATTACCTCTCGTTTAAAAGAAAAGTGCACAATTATTGCATTCTACCGGTGCTAACATACGGGGCAGAGGAGAAGGAGAAAAAACTTTATTTAAGGCAAACACTGAAGCCCAGTAAAGAAGAGCGCTTGCTCCGCTAAGGCTCGCTGGTGATCGGCCGAGTCCGAGCGAAGCCAAACCCTCCAGGAAGGAGGCAAAGGCGAAGGAAAATAAGGAGAAGTAATGGCAGCGTTACACGAGTACAGAATGTGTTCTATATCTGCCCTTATCTCCGGACAGTTGGGGCAGTGAGCTGTGGTACGCCAACCGAAGTTGTAGAGCATTAGGGGGGTGAGAAGAGTGTTCGTTTAAACTTTGCAAAGGACATGTGCTTGTTCAGTGTTGAGTGAAGGATGAGGTTGGGGTAAAATAGTGCGGTTTTCCCTGACGTTCTTGTAGTGTTCAGCTATTTGCTCTTTGTACGTGGCGGCGTGTTCCACTGTTGTTGGATTTGCCCAGGGAATCGAGGGCGCCCGGTATCTAACGCAGGGTGATTGTAATGTTCGGTTTGCGGTTACAGGATTCTATTAGAATGTCATGTAGGTGGGTTTCTAATAGTCGGTGTTGTATATTGAGAATGGCTTTGCTGGAGTCGGTATAAGGTTGATTTTACTGGACTGGTGCTTAGTGAGTAGAGAGGCTTCTTGTATGGCATATATTATCGCGTCAGTTTGCAGAGTGACTATGTTAAGAGGTTTAGAAAATGACCAAGCTGTTTGGGTGATCGCTTAACGTTACGCCTAACATTATTCGTTCCATCGCTCTTGGAGCGTTCCTTAACTTCTCGAGCATCTTTGACAACCTCCAAGTTTCTATGGGGCGGAAACTTTAAGGTTCACAAAGAAGCTCGAGAAGTTAAGGAACGCTCAAAGAGCGATGGAACGAATAATGTTAGGCGTAACGTTAACAGAAAGGAAGAGAGCGGTATGAATCAGAGAGAAAACGGGGATAGCCGATATTCTAGTTGACATTAGGAGAAAAAAAAGATGGAGGACACTTAAGCTTCGCCTTTAAGAGTGGAACGTGATAACATTCAAAGATCCCTGACTGCTTCTCACGCTTCCTGCCAAGTGGAGTGTATGTAACAGCAATTTTTACCAGGAAACGCTGGCCACGAATGTTATGCACGAACGCGGGCTTTCTGGTAGAGACACGGCCTCTTGCCTGGGCCGCGATGCGGCAGAGGCAAACGCCATCTGGATATTGCAAGGAACCCGGCACACCGCTACGTGGCCCCCGAGACACTCACGCGCCAGCGTGCAAATAGCGGACGCCGTGGCCGGGCTAAGAATGGTAGAAACGTTGTAAAAGGAGTTTCTTTGAGTTTTCGCGCAACAAAATTATGTTTTCTCGTGTAGTAAAATTGTAATCCGATGCTATCATGTCTGTAGGTTGTGTGTAAGTTGTGCTTTACGATTTTCTCACGTATTGTAGCTTGATAAATTCTATTAGTTCGGTATCTCCCTTCCGCCACATGGAGGGCCTAGGTACTGGTGGTTCGAATATCTTTTTGCCGAAACAACGTCCGACGACGGATTTTCTGTGACACGGGGTCCTTAACACTGTCCCGTTAAAGATGGAGCTGGGCAGGCCATGTAATGCGTAGGATGGATAACCGATCGACTATTAGAGTTACAGAATGGGTGCCAAAGGGAGGGAATTGCCGTGACGGCAGATAATTAGGGGGAGGGATGATGAAATTAGGAAATCAGCTGGCGCAAGACAGGGATAATTGGAGATCTCTGGGAGAGGCCTTCGTCCTGCAGTGTTCATAAAGACAGGCTGACGATGATGATGACGAATGAAGTACCAAGATGACCAGACAAACTAACTGTGTCGTCATCTAACTAACAAACTAACTTGTCTATTTATTAAGTAGAGAAAATATCACACAAACTTTAGAACTACATCAGTTCGAAACCAGCAAAGCAGTGTATGCCGCTGATATGAGAAATGTAAAGGCCGTCTAATGAGCAAGTTGAGGACAACTATTTTAATGAAACTTTGTCATTCAAGAACCTTGTTTACATTTTTGTACATATGCAACGGCCAGGGAAAAAATCTCAATGACGCTATCCTTCATTCCAATGTATTGCGCAGGAGCCGAAATTATAGTCTCAACAGAGATCACATATAAAAAGCAGGAGTCCTGCAAAATATACATTAGAAATGCGAAGATATAATTGAATACACAAACGCGAAGATAAAGCTTGATAACGAAAAAAAAGTACTGCATGTATCCACAACACCTCGCAACAAGATATTTAAATACACGTATGTCTCCAATAAATTTACGTATCTAAGCAAAAGTCGCTATATACAGGGTGTTTCAGCTAACTTCAGTCAGAGTTTGAAAATATGCCAATGCACTCTAAGACGACGCGACAAAATGCATATTGCTCACTTTTGTATGTAGTCTGCCACGTTATTTTTTGTGTTTTGCTTAATTAGATATTTAGTCAAGATTAGTGAACCAACTTTTGAAGTAACGAAGCTAGGAAAAAAATTCCATTCAGACAGTAGCAGAGCGATTTTCAAGACGTCCGAATAAACAGTTTCTGTCTTTCTATCTATTAAGTATGAGTGTATTTTAGCTTAGTGATGATGCCCGCGAAATACAAAACGCCACGTGACATGTCCGCTTGGCGTCTTGATTGCACTCCTCGCAAACGTTCCGCGCACACGCAGCCATAGGCGCGCTGGCGCTTAAAAGGCGACAGGGCAGTGACGTAGGCGTTGTCTGTGCCATTTACATCAGCTATGTTCTCCACCCGCGCAAGTTCACTATAGCGATAAGCAAACGGGCAGCGGTTATCGCTTGTGACGCCGGAAGCAGCAGGTCCGTCATCTTGCGATAGATGTAAGCAAATTGAACATCCCTAAATAAAAAAACTCAATTTTCAGGAGGCTGAAAGTGTTTAGAATAAGAGTATTCCTAAATGGCCAGACGCAATTTTTCACTTAATTTACGTTTATTTTTCATGCGCTTTCACAGCAAGTGCTCGAAGAGATCACCTTCTGCAGCGATATAACACTATGATCTTCTGAGAAGGCTTGCTGTCGCTGCCTTGAGCACGCATTGGTGAAATGCTGTGGCAGACTTTAGTTATCTTATCCTGTAAGGCTTCTGGAGTCGTCATTTCCGTCGTGTATACGTGATCCTTAATATAGCCCCACAAGAAAAAGTCAAGAGGGTTGAAGTCAGGTGACCTTGCTGGCCACAGGTCAGGACCGTTTCTCCCTATCCATTGCCCTGGGAAGATAACATTAAGCCATGCTTGTGCTTGACTGCAGCCGTGGGCTGGGGCCCTATTGTGTTCACGCCAAATTGCGTCAAGCCGGGCTAGTGGCATGTTGCAGAAGTCTTCAACCAGTCCTCTGAGGAACTGACATACCTCTTGCCGGTCAGAGTGTTGTTAAAAACACTGGGCCAATGACTGTGCCATCATATATTCCGCACCAAACGTTAAAAGACCACTGATACTGGTGGCGGAATCTACTTGGCCAGTCGGGATTTTGCTTTCTCCAATAGTGTGCTTTGTGGATATTTACTTGGTAATTTCGGGAAAAGTTCGCCTCAGTAACTTGGTGAGAAAGTCAGAATCTTCCTCCTCCTGAATTAAAATCCAATTCACAAAGTCGAGTCTCTTTTGGAGATCCCTTTACTCTAGCCATTGATGCTACTGCAGATGATAGGGGTGCATTCCAGCTGGGTTGAAAATCCTCCAGGAACTTGAGCTGGGCACGCAGACCTGTGCGCTCATGCTGCGAGTGCCAGCGTGTGGATTAGCCGCCATAAAAGACAAAACGTTGGAGCGAACCTCATAATTTATGACTGAAGCTCTCTGCCTCTTTCTTCTGATGCTGCGGGTTTGCTTCAGCGACTCGTAGGTGTTGAATATTGTCATCGGCCTTGGTCGCGTGCCCGGGTGCCAGCTTCGAAATATTCTTGCAGCCTGCCGTCTCTGTCCGCCTGCAGCTCCTAGGGTAAGGATCACGTCTGCTTCTTCCTCGGTGGAAAAAGGCAGCACGAAGTTGCTTGCGCTTTGGCAGCCGATGCACGATAGTCTGTTTATCGCTCTCTGGAACTACCACCACGTCCGTCAGTCACTTTACGCAGCGCGAGCGATAACGGTTGCTAGCTTAAATCACACAGCCAACGCTTGCGTCGCTACCTTGTCGCTTATTAAGCGGCAGTGCGACTGTTAGTGCGCGGAACGCTTGGAAGCAGTGCACTCACGACGCGCAAGCGGGCATGTCAGGTTGTGTTTTTTTTTTTATTTCGCGGGCATCCGCAGTAAGCTGAAAAGCACTAGTACTTAATAGATATAAAGACAAAAACTGTTTATTAATTAATTATGGGGTTTTACGTGCCAAAACCACTTTCTGATTATGAGGCACGCCGTAGTGCAGGACTTCGGAAATTTCGACCAACTGGGGATCTTTAACGTGCACCTAAATCTAAGTACACGGGTGTTTTCGCATTTCGCCCTCATCGAAATGCGGCCGCCGTGGCCGGGATTCGATCCCGCGACCTCGTGCTCAGCAGCCCAACACCATAGCCACTGAGCAACCACGGCGGGTAGAAACTGTTTATTCAGACGTTTTGCAAACCGCTCTGCAACTTTCTCATTGGATATTTTTCCTAGCTTCGTTGCTTCAGAAATTGGTCAATTACTTTTGACTACGTATCGAATTAAACAAAATACGCAAAAAAATTGCGTGACACACTGCATACAAAAGTGAGCAACATGCATTTGGTCGCGTCGTCTTAAAGTGCATCGGCATATTTTTAAACTCTGGCTAAAGTTAGCTGAAATGAAATACTCTGTATAATGCGTCAAACAAGGCAAATAAACATGTCGCGCAATCACAGGTTGGCAGATCACAGAATACGAAGCCCCCCTCTCCACCTCCCTCTACTCCCCCCGATGCATCGCGCGCGATGGAAGGCGGCGCGGTTCCTTCTCGCTATTCTCCGTTGCGCACACAAGACTGACCCACCATCGTCGGCTCACCCCATCTCCCCCCCCCCCTCATCTCTACGCTTTCACTCGCACATACAGCATGCGGTGAGCTGTGACGATCATTTTCCGTGTGAAGCCCTTGGACTTCACACGGAACATGACGGCGACGACAGGAATGCGCCTTGAGTGTCCATATAATTGATATCGCAACAATATAGTAAGAGTATCCGGCAACTGGAGTCCCGTGACCAATTACTTTCCGCAATTAAAGAAGTAACACAATCGAACTTTCACCATGCGACAGTTGGCTACGCCGCAACAATGTATTTCTTATTTTTGTTTTGTGGGGCGGGGCAGCGCAAATGAGAAAACGCAAAGGAAAGCATGTTGGCCAGGCCACAATCGAATGCCTACTTTGCGCACCTAATGTGGCTACCGAAGGAATACCGATGAATACCGAGACGCTTGGTATGCATATGAATGTTGCTTGTTATCCTACACTGGCGAGACAAAAGACTTTTCGAGAGCTTGCGATAACATCAAAATGAAAGTGATGCCTTCAACCGATCACATTGCAATCCGTCGAGCCCCCACAGTGGTGGCGGTGAGCAACCATTGATTATTGTTTTCTCGTCTGCTAACCAGAAGGCGTCCAAACCTCTGTGAGGCCCAGCTCCACTCGGCCAGACAAAAACGAGCGCGCACCGAAGTACGCTGCGCGGTGGTCAGGGCAACACGTGAAAAACGTATCACCTCTGGCTGCCTCTGGCAGCCCGCGGGTAGCGAGAACAAGAAAATTGAAGAGGCTCAACGTGGTCCTCGCGACTAAAATTCAAATTAGAAAAAATAAGAACGTAGTTACCTTTGCTGGCTTTAGTGTCTTGACATGAATGCTTTGGCGCTGGTGAAAAAAAAATGTTATTCTTTTTTGTGACATGACGGCACAAATGAACCGTCACAACGTTTTGTCTCATAAGTCCTTGCTGCGTGCTTTGTCAACTTATCTGATAGTGTGTTGATTTGGCTTGCATCGTTGTATGGTCCGATGTACGACTTTAGAAAAGTCAATGCACCTTTGGCGTCAAATGTTTATAAGAACATTAAACCCACAAAGATCCGGAATTTAAAATCTAAAGCAACACTTTGGAGATGTCAATGCATCTTTCGCATCGAAAGGTTATGTGATCTTTAAACCCATAAAGTTTCGGAATTTAAATCCATGTGCTTCGTAGATTCCGCGGCCTCCGCGAGATGCCGCTACGAGCCCGCTCGCCATCAAAACGCCCTTAAAACTTTGTGCTCGGATGGGGCTCCTTGAGTCATATGACTCCCGGTGCATGGGCGTTGCCACGAAATCCAGCCCGAGTTCACAATCTTCGCGACGAAATGTCTTTTCGAGCATGAAAAATACATTCTAGACAAAATCCAGAATGATTTCCGGCGCCAGGGGTTGTTGTGGTCGGCGGTGCATGATAGCACGAAAAAATTTCGGGAGGGGGGGGCTGAAGCCCCATATGCCCCCTCCCCATGGCTACGCCCCTGCTGTATATATATCAGAAAAGGAGTGCCTGGCTATAATTTGGGCCATAACCAAATTCCGTCCGTATCTTTATGGCCGCCCGTTTGATGTCATAACTGATCACCATTCGCTGTGCTGGCTGTCATCCTTAAAAGAACCGTCCGGTCGTCTTGCTCGATGGGCCCTTCGACTGCAGGAGTATGACATTCGCGTACTGTATCGTTCTGGCCGAAAACATTCGGATGCAGATGCCTTGTCTCGTTCGCCACTAACAGACGAGGCTAGCTTCCCGAACGCCTCATTGTCCGAGTCTTCCCTTGCTGCCACGGACATTCTTCTCCCATCGACACCCACTAACAAACGCGCATTACGTCGTCAAGCACATCACTTCTCCATTCGCGACGGGCTCCTGTACCGTCGCAACTACCTCCCGGACGGCCGCAAATGGTTGCTTGTCATCCCGCGACACCTGCGTTCGGATATTTGCGCAGCGTTCCACGACGATCCCCAATGCGCGCATGCAGGGGTCCTGAAGACATACGCGCGTCTACGCCTTCGTTACTACTGGCGGGGGATGTATCGATTCATCCATCATTATGTCCGCTCCTGTTTGGTTTGCCAACGCCGTAAAGATCCCCCTCGTCGTTCAACCACCCCATTGCAGCCTTTGCCTTGCCCAGCACGTGCTTTTGATCGAGTCGGCATCGACATTTATGGACCTCTCCCAACCACATCAGATGGCAATCGCTGGGTAATCGTGGCCATCGACCATCTTACGCGCTATGCGGAAACTTCCCCTTTGTCCAGCGCTTCTGCACGTGACGTCGCCTGGTTTCTCCTGCGCCACATCATCCTTCGCCACGGAGCTCCCAGGGAATTACTCAGTGACAGAGGCCGCGTCTTCCTCTCCGACGTCATCGAGGCTCTCCTCAAAGAATGCCGCATCATTCATCGCACCACTACTGCGTATCATCCGCAGACTAATGGCATGTCCGAGCGCTTTAATCGCACTCTTGGTGACATGCTGGCCATGTACGTTGCATCCGACCAAACCAAATGGGACCATGTTCTACCTTTTCTGACCTACGCTTACAACACCGCCACGCAGACTACCACGGGATTTTCGCCCTTCTTTCTCCTGTACGGACGCGATCCTTTTTCCACAATGGACACTATCTTTCCGTACCGCCCTGACTCCACGGAAACAACTACCCTATCCGAAGCGGCTGCACACGCAGAAGAGTGTCGCAAGCTTTCCCGTATATTTACGTCAGAAGACCAGCAACGCCAGAAGCACCATCGAGAAAGTTCCAATGCTCCTGTATCCTATGCTCCTGACTCGCTAGTGTGGCTTTGGGTTCCAGCCTCTACCACTGGACTGTCACCGAAACTCGCGTCGAAGTACCAAGGCCCATACCACGTGATCAAACAAACGTCTCCAGTCAACTATATTGTGGAACCCCTCGAGCTACCTTTGGATCATCGCCGTCGTGGCCGCGAAATTGTGCATGCCCAGCGTCTCAAGCCCTACTATGATCCGCCTGTGCTGTCCTACCCGTAGGTCACCGGGACGGCTTCCTTTTCCGCGGGGGAGATAACTGTACTGTAAAATAGGGAGCAGTGGGGCTGTGGCTAGGAGAGAGACAACGACGACGAGAAAGAACAACCTTGTTTCGGTGCTCGGTCGGCTACACTACCTCTCGCTGCTCCAACGTTCTAGTCGCGAACGCTTACTGCTCAAAGTGCTTCGTAACAATATATATATATATATATATATATATATATATATATATATATATATATATATATATATATATATATATATATATATCCCACAGTGCGCGGGAATCGTCAGACTCCAAGTTTCTTTTATTTAGATACCACATTTCCTAAGTCACGTTGCGGAAGTTGCCATGTTTACGTCACGCTATGTTGATGTCATGCATGTGATTAGGTTTCTTGCGTTGAAGTAATACACTAGAACGAATGCGAATTAAGTTTACTTCATTCAAGGAATAAAGAGGTCAATGATCGTCACTGCTTCGCATTCGAGACCATACCCGCGACGGATTCCATCACACTTGACTCAAAACCAAGGCGCTGTTGGTGCCGCGGTGCAGGTAGAATTGCAAGTAGGGCTGTATGTACTGACACGCGCGAAACGTAACGCTTGACGTTTATTGTGCCTTCACCTCTTGCAATGACGTGACACACTTACTTCCAAATTAGCCTCTCCACACCGCGACGCAATTGTCTCTCTCCACGGCACTCCGACGCCAGTGCGACAGCTAGATGTGTGAGAGCCCACTTCGTCAGCTCGTAGAGACACCGACGCCAAACCCGGAGGAAGAGGCAAACAATCTAGATCCACATGTTGAAGGGAACCGAACAGCGCAAAAGCACTTGTAGACGGCCGACGCAGCGCTATCTGTCCTCTACACCTTTGCGCAGTCCTTGAACATGCAGCAATCAACCGACACTTCGGCACACACTTTCTAAATGCTACACTACCAGGATCGGCACGCACGGGCCGTTCATAGCACTGCCTCCACGATCGGCGCGCGTTGCAAACCACGTTACCCCCCTTGTGCACTGGTATCAGGATTGACCAACAGAGTCGCCACCTTCGATAATCTCTTACCGAGTTCAGCCCATGTAGTTGAGTGGGCGAAAGACTGAATTGAAGCCTGAGGTTTTACGTGACCAAACCACGATTTGATTATGAGTTAACACAGCATGCTGGGCGAGTTGGTCACTGAACATATTCCTAGGGGTGTGCAGCGCAACCCGGACGAAGCACAAGATGAAGTGCATGATACGAGCGCAGACTAACAGCTGTTTTATTTCTTCAAACAAGTGATTAAATACACATAAAATGGGATCATGTGATGAAGGGACGCTTACAAGTGGTGATAGGGTGTCAGCCTATATAGCCGTTCAAAAACTCCGTTTCTTAATCATGCATATAGATCGAAGTCTGGCTGACGCATGCGCCTGCGTTGACATGAGGCAGTTGATTATGAGGCATGTCGTATAGTAGGAGACTCCGGATTCCAACGGGGACTCCAACGAGCGAGACAGCCTGATGGATCCCTCAGATTGGCAAGCCAACAAAGCGAATGGTGGTCCCTGGCCGCTCGAAATACCCGGCCATACAGGTTGAGTCGAAGCCTACTGATGGCCCACACAACTGCTAAGCACTCTTTTTCAGTGGTCGAGTCTCTGCCTTTGGGAAGCTACTGCTCGCGTAAGCGATTGCACGTTCGTCTTGCCATCGAACAAGAATGGCTCCAAGTCCAACGTTACTGGCGTCCGTGTGAATTTCAGTTTCAGCAGCATCGTCAAAATGCACGAGCGCCGGGGCTACTTGAAATAGTTTGTATCCTGGGAACTCCTGTTCTTTAACAAAAATTATGGGGTTTTACGTGCCAAAACCACTTTCTGATTATGAGGCACGCCGTAGTGGAGGAGTCCAGAAATTTCGGCCACCTGGGGTTCTTTAACGTGCACCTAAATCTAAGTACACAGGTGTTTTTGCATTTCGCCCCCATCGAAATGCGGCCGCCGTGGCCGGGATTCGATCCCGCGACCTCGTGCTCAGCAGCGCAACACCATATTCACTGAGCAACCACGGCGGCTGTTCTTGCTCTTTCGTCCACACACGAAGGGCACATCGTGGCGTGTTAATCTCGTCATAAGCTCCGCGATTTTTGAAAAAAGCTTCAGCGAAATGACGGCAGTAGGTGCAGAGCCCCCTGTTACGGTTCACTTTGTGCGGCAATGAATGGAACGAATGCCAAATGCCTGAGACACGGCGTGCCTTATCGTCACGCTCGTCAACATGAAAAGACTTGTCCGTCCAGTGTGTGCGACGGAATTATGTGCGGCTGTGCAAATCTTACTACTCTCTGTCCTACGTTCAACCCGGCCCTCTACGCCAAGGAGTGGATTCCCTCCAATGACCCTAAGTGTGGGTTGACCCGACGTGTCCTGACAAGGCCCTTTACCAGTGAGCCGCAAAAAATGAGGTTACTCAGGTAGTGGAGGGTATAAGAAAGCCAGCGAGCCGCCACGTGGAGTCGCATCTCTGTGCTTGCGCGCATGTTTACGCACGCTGAATGTTTCTGTATCTCTTGTCTTGGAGTGTACCGTTTATCCGCAATGAAGTATTAAACTTCTGTTGTTTGTTTTTACATCGCCTCGTCTTCCCTGCCGAACACTCTCCGATGGTCAACCTGGTTCGAACTCCAAAGCAGACGCTGTTGAAGGTTACAGAACGCCGCCCCCTTAACGCCCTAAAACCGCTGAACAGCCTCCTTGTCTTTAGGACGAGGGAAATCGGCGACTGCAGCCAGCTTCTCGGGGTCTGGCCGAACGCCCTGATGGCTGACCTCGTGTCCGAGAAACTTGAGCTCCTGAAAACCAAAGTAACATTTTTCAGGCTTGATGGTGAGATTTGCCTTGAGCATAGCATTGAGAACTCTCTTCAGTCGTGCTAGATGTTCATTGAAAGTGCTTGAAAACACAATGACGCCATCCAGGTAGACTACGCACGTCTGCCACTTCACTTCAGCGAGTACACTTTCCATCATTTGCTGGAATGCGGCAGGAGCGGAACAAAGGTCGAACAGGAGGACTTTGTATTCGTATAGCCCGTCATGGACTCACGAATGCAGTTTTCTCGCGGTTGCGCTCTCGACTTCGATCTATCAGTACCCTGACTTGAGATCTAACGAGGTAAAGAACTGGGCATGGCGTAGACGGTCCAAGGTGTCGTCAATTCTTGGCAAGGGGTAAACATCGCGTTCTGTGACTTTGTTAATTCGTCTGTAATCGACACAGAAGCGTAGTGGTTGTCCTTATTTTTTACCAGAACGACGGGAGACGCCCCCTTACTTGTCGAAGGCTGAATCACGCCATCATTCAGCATTTTTTTAACCTGGCCTCTATTTCCATTGGCAGCTAGAGAATTCGCTCACGAGGCATAATGTTCGCTGGTTCTGTAGTTCCGGCAAGCAAGCATGTGAAGGTGCCTGCTCAGGCTGGTTGCATCTGTCACGTCCGGTGAAGTCACCTCTAACGTTCTGACGTCGGAGAAGTGAATAATTTCGTTGAGAAAGGCGACAGCCGTGCGTTCAAGGACGTGCTGAAACTCGTTACTGAAGTTTGTTGGCAGAACTAGGGAACGTTAGCTCTGCAACAGAACAGGGCGTCGAGCTATGCAGATATACCGTTCGAGCAGCAGCGGAATATCTTCCTCGGCCATGCCCTCATACACTCGAATGCGTCGCAGGTTACAAGGGCTATTCCTACTCCTTGGCGCTACTCCTTGGCGGCAACGTGACGTTGTCGTCGACGATACGCAAGACGTTTCATGATCGACTGTCGTAATTGCTGCTTGCTATGGCGTGCGCCGTCAAAAACGCTATCCGTGACTCTTGCAAATTTATGTTGGCTCCATTAGCCTGCAGGAAGTCCATTCCAAGAATCAAGTCCCTCGAACAACTCGGCGGGATAATGAAATCTTCGACGTACGTAAAGCTGCGAATATTCACTCGTGATACACACCTGCCCACGGGATTTAAGAGGGTGGCCCCTGCGGTACGGATCTGTGAACCAGTCCCCTGGGTAGAAAATATTTTAACTTGCAGGCAAAGTCTATGCTCATAACCGAGATGCCCGCTCCAGTGTCGATTAAAGCTGTTATTTCTTCGTCGTGTGTGGTTACAGGAATGCGAGGCGTTACCACTTTTCTTACGGTACTTGACTGTGCCTGCACGCCGCTTAGCTGTCGTCGACGTAATGGAGAATCTTCAGTACACTTAATGGCAGTGGCCTCGCCGGTCGCTGGACTCAGTTTTCCCTACATCCACAGGACTGGGCAAGCGGCGCCTAGGAGCGCCACTAGAGAAGGCTGGGCTTTACCGCTAACAAGCAGGTGAAAGACGAACGGAGTTTATGCGGTCGTTCCTAGAATCAATTACGACGGTTGGCGAGGAAGCTCTCGATCTCCACGTCTCGCTCACCAGGTCACGGACGAGGCGCATTTGGAGAGAAACCACGGAGACCCACTTGGCGGTAGTACACGTTCTGTAGATGTGTCCGGCTTCGCCACGGTGATAACAAAGATGCCTGTGATCTGGGTTCGCCAGACGTCATTCTTCCTCGGTCGTGTTTCAGCGAAGTACGTCGTGTTGCGAGGCCTGAAGCCTACTTCCATTTGTTAAGCGGAGTGTGCGAAGCTAGAGGTATGGCACAGTGGAGGACGCTGCACAGCTTCCGCATAAGTAACAAGCTGCCGCTGCTGTGGCACCTCGTACCGTTCAGGTACTTGGACAGCCTGCCTAATTTCGGTGCGTACCATTTCAACCACGGAAAGATCCCTTACGGTCGGCTCGGCTGCCTGCATCCTCTGGAGTTCCTCCCTGATGATAGCCTTGATCAGCTCTGGTAAGACGCGATGTCGTTACCTAGAGTGACAGTGGCAGCGAGTTTACTTGGAACCATGACGTCGCGGTTTTACTGTCTGGCACGCTGTTGAAGGGCTTTTTCCTTAGTCGTGGCTTCGGCGAGAAAGTCCGTAAGTGTCGTCGGCAGGTTGCGAATGAGGCCGGCAAAGCTTCCTTTGACACCTCGCATTATGTGACGTACTTTTTACCTTAAGCCATAGAGGCGTCCGCACGTCTGAATAGCCGAGCCATGTCTTCCACACAAGTGGTAACGCTCTCATTCGGGCTTTTAACCCTTGCCTGGATCGCCGGTACTGTTTTCTCCTCTCTGTCCGCACTGGCATAGCGTTGAGAAACTGTCGACGAAATTCGTCCCACGACGCGAGGACGTGGTTACAAAACCACGTCCTAGCGGAATTCTAGAGAGCGAAATATACTTTGCACAGCTTGCGCTCCTGGGTCCATCGTTAAAGTTGGCGACCCGCGTGAAGTGGTCAAGCCAGTCATCGGCGTCTTCAAAACGCCACCATGAAACGAATCTGGCGTCCGGGGTTAATTCATGATGCCCTGCGCTGGCGTGCTAACCGTGGAAGGGGCGCGGTGGATTCATCGTCCTCGCATGCTCATGTAGCAGACCATGCTGTGGCTGGAGTCCCTGAAGGCGATGACTGGTACGTACGTGTACTGGGGCAAGCTACGTCGATCTACTCGCTGGGCTTCCGTCTGGGGTACGCTCCGGCGATCGCATCCTCTACGTATCCCGCACCTCCACCACAAAAATGTCACGAAGCTAAGAGAGAGAGAAAGAGACTTTATAGAAAAGAGCACACAAGCGTAGGCAGCTCTTCCGCAGGGCAGTGGGTGGTCATGTCACGAAGTTAACGAGCGAGGCCTTGGCAAAACGGGGTTGTTGTTGTTGTTGTTGTTGTTGTTGTTGTTGTTGTTGTTGTTGTTGTTGTTGTTGTTGTTGTTGTTGTTGTTGTTGTTGTTGTTGTTGTTGTTGTTGTTGTTGTTGTTGTTGTTGTTGTTGTTGTTGTATCCACAGAGCGGATTGGCCACACTGGGTTGATTGAAAAGTTCTTAAAAAGCGAGATATAAGAAGGAGGAAGAAACATGTGCTTGCTATGGCAAAGCTAGGGAAACAATGGAGCAAGTTTTATTAGAATGTGAAGATAGCCCAGCGGTCGATTTAGGCCCTTCTGGCCTCCTTGAAGCCCTTGAGTTCAGCGCGAGCAAAAGGAAAGTAAACATGTCCGCAATAGAGATTAGTAAGAGGCAATTGGAAGATTGGTGGAAGAAAAGTAGGGAAACGACAAACGGAGGCGTACAATGGTCCCAGTAGGGGTTCAGAAAGTTTGGTTAGGGGAATTCTTCATGCTTCTTTTCCTTTTCTTTTTTAGCATAGGTAGGATCAGGCTTGGACACTAGGCTAAATAATAACAAGAGCTTGGTGGCTCAACCGACGACCCCGTTCCAAAGGGGGCGCCCATAGGATCCATCCATCCATCCCACTCATCATCATCATCATCATCATCATCATCATCGTCGTCGTCGTCGTCGTCGTCGTCGTCGTCGTCGTCGTCGTAGTCATCTTCTTCTTCTTTCACGTCCACTGCAGATTAAGGCCTCTCCCTGCGATCTCCAATGACCCTTGTCCTGCGCCAACCTATTCCAACTAGCGCCCGCGAATTTCCTAATTTCATCGTCCCACCTAGTCTTCAACCGTCCTCGACTGCATTTTCCTTCTCTTGGCACCCATTCTGCAATTCCAATGGTCCACCGGTTATCCGTCCTACGCATTACATGGCCTGTCCAGCTCCATTTTTTCTCTCAATGTCGATTAGAATATCGGCTATCCCCGTTTTCTCTGTGATCCACACCGTTCTGTTCCTATCTCTTAACGTTACGCCTAATATTCTTCGTTCCATCGCTCTTTGCGCGGTCCTTAACTTGTTCTCTAGTTTCATTGTCAGTCTCCAAGTTTCTTCCCCATATGCTAGCACTGGTAGAATGCACTGATTGAACACCTTTCTTTTCAGTGATAACGCTAAGCGTCCAGTCAGAAGCTGGCAATGTCTGCCGTATGCGCTGCACCCATTTTTATTCTTCTGTGAATTTCCTTCTCATGACCAGGGTTCCCTGTGAGTAATTGACCTAGTTACACGCACTCCTTCACAAGCTCTAGAGGCTGTTAGGGTTGGCGTCTGGCACCACGTGTTGAAAAGGATTTCAACCGACCATCTCACCCTGCCTCGTCGAAATGAGGCGTGACTTCGCCTGCTATTGTTGGCGCCCCGCTCCACGTGCAGAAAGAACTTTCTCCCACCCGACCTTCTTCCACCAGGCCCCGTCGAAATGAAGCGTGACTTTCTAATTCGCCATGACCGTTTCGAGTGTATGCCGGAAGCCCCGCAGTGTACAGGCCTCTTTTGTCTGTGTATGTGTGTGTGTGGGTGTGCGAGTTTAGAGAGACCCTTTTCTCGAATTGGACCTAGATGAGAACTTCCACGAACCCGCAACGCGCAGAAGAGGCGGACAGGCGTCTACAATTCCAGGAGGCGGGACGACCTCTTCCTTTTAGGCTCAGTATAAACAGAGGAGGAGGGGCCCTCTTTCTGTGTCGGCCACGTGACGTCAACGGAAGCAAGATCCCGCCCACGATTGTAGAGAGCCTATTTAAGGGGCTCCGAAATGTACTTTTAATCACTTCATGCTCTTCTCATTTTCTTTCATCTACCTTTGAATAAACTGTGCAAGTTTCGCACTAAAAATCGTCTCGCCCTTGCTTGGTCGCCATGGTCTACCGGATGCCTGCAGCCCACCGACAACGACACGCTACCCAATAAGTAACGTCGGTCGAGCTTCGATAGGCAGGCGCCGCTACTACTCGGCAGCAGTACGATACGCTACCCTGGAGTACGCAACAAGGCTGACTGGTGATCCTGAACTCTTGTTCCCTTGCCTGGATCATTATCTTTGTCTTCTGCATATTAATCTTCCAGCCCCACTCTTACACTATCTCTGTTAAGGTGCTCGATAAATTGTTGTAACTTATCTCCAGTGTTGCTGAACAGGACAATGTCATCTGTAAACTGAAGGTTGCCGAGAGATATTCACCGTTGATCCTTACCCCTAAGCCTTCCCAATAACTTGACCAGAGGCGTCGACTACGGGGGCGGGGGGGAGGGGGGGGGGTCCGGGGCCCGAGCCCCCTCTGGAGTTTTCCGGGGGGGATCGGCCCCTCCCCCCCCTACACACACTTAAAGTGCCATTACCAGAGCTTTGTCACCCAGATCATTTGAGGTTTCTTTTGACTTTCCTCGACCTTTTCACTTGAAATTTTACTGGGGTGAATAGCTTACGTACTGCATCATTGTTGGTGCGGACGTGCACGGCTTTTAATTCACACTTTCGCTTTCTTTCTGCAAATCCTGACATAGGAGGACACGCGCATTAGGAGCACTAATGGCGGCTGCCTCATGTGTATTTTCTCACTTCAGCGTTGTTTTAAATTTCCACTTTAAGCACCATGCGCATATACCATATATTTAATGATACACACAGAACAACGTTTATTATATTTTTGAAAGATATGGAGGTAGCCAATTAAAAATTATTGCCAAAGATATGAATAGCGTATGCGTAGAGAATGAATGTGTTGCTGTATGTTCGCTACGCTTCAAATTGCTTTGCCTACTCCTTTTACAATGAAAAAAAAAACCTATAGACTTCAGTGACCCCTTCAGGAGAGTCTTTTATCAATAGCGTGTGAAATGCGCGTAAATGTTGTGTGTCAAGGTATTGCTTCTCTTTCCACTAAGCAATGCTAACGACTCAAGATAAAAAGGAGATTACTAATAATTTACAACATTTATTAATTACAACATTTACAACTAGTGCAGCGGTGGCGTAGAGGTAGAACACCCGCCTCGCGTGCAAGAGGTCCGTGGTTCGAATCCCGGCGCCGGCAATTTTCCACCGGATTAAAAAAAAAAAAATCCGCGTGTTGATAAAATTGCACAAACAGGCCTGGAGTGTGGCCTGATCCCGGTGACCAGAACCTGTAACGCACTCCCTCACCAGAGCAGGATTGGCCACCCTGGTGCAGTACTTGGCCACAACCTCCTATGAACACAACAATCAAACCCCGGCCCTCAGTCCCCAGCAGCTGCGAAGCAACTGACCACGGCGGCGGTCAGACCTGCGACGCAGCAGAGGGTGCTAAGAATCACTGGCTCCGGACAGGCCGCCATTGGAATATGAACCTGGCAACGTTTAACGCTAGAACGTTATCTAGTGAGGCGAGTCTAGCAGTGCTATTGGAGGAATTAGAGGGCAGTAAATGGGATATAATAGGGCTCAGTGAAGTTAGGAGGCCAAAAGAAGCATATACAGTGCTAAATAGCGGGCACGTCCTGTGCTACCGGGGCTTAGCGGAGAGAAGAGAACTAGGAGTCGGATTCCTGGTTAATAAGAATATAGCTGGTAACATACAGGAATTCTATAGCATTAACGAGAGGGTGGCAGGTCTTGTTGTGAAACTTAATAAGAGGTACAAAATGAAGATTGTACAGGTCTACGCCCCTACATCCAGTCATGATGACCAGGAAGTCGAAAGCTTCTATGAAGACGTGGAATCTGCGATGGGCAGAGTGAAAACTACATACACTATACTAATGGGCGACTTTAATGCCAAGGTAGGCAAAAAGCAGGCTGGAGACAAGGCAGTGGGTGAATATGGCATAGGCACTAGGAATAGCAGGGGAGAGTTATTAGTAGAGTTTGCGGAACAGAATAATATGAGGATAATGAATACCTTCTTCCGCAAGCGGGATAGTCGAAAGTGGACGTGGAGGAGCCCGAACGGCGAAACTAGAAATGAAATAGACTTCATACTCTGCGCTAACCCTGGCATCATACAAGATTTGGACGTGCTCGGCAAGGTGCGCTGCAGTGACCACAGGATGGTAAGAACTCGAATTAGCCTAGACCTGAGGAGGGAACGGATGAAACTGGTACATAAGAAGCCGATCAATGAGTTAGCGGTAAGAGGGAAAATAGAGGAATTCCAGATCAAGCTACAGAACAAGTATTCAGCTTTAACTCAGGAAGAGAACCTTAGTGTTGAAGCAATAAACGACAATCTTGTGGGCATCATTAAGGAGTGTGCAATGGAAGTCGGTGGTAACTCCGTTAGGCAGGATACCAGCAAACTATCGCAGGAAACGAAAGATCTGATCAAGAAACGCCAATGTATGAAAGCATCTAACCCTACAGCTAGAATAGAACTTGCAGAACTTTCGAAGTTAATCAACAAGCGTAAGACAGCTGACATAAGGAAGTATAATATGGATAGAATTGAACATGCTCTCAGGAACGGAGGAAGCCTAAAAACAGTGAAGAAGAAACTAGGAATTGGCAAGAATCAGATGTATGCGTTAAGAGACAAAGCCGGCAATATCATTACTAATATGGATGAGATAGTTCAAGTGGCTGAGGAGTTCTATAGAGATTTATACAGTACCAGTGGCATCCACGACGATAATGGAAGAGAAAATAGTCTAGAGGAATTCGAAATCCCGAAGGTAACGCCGGAAGAAGTAAAGAAAGCCTTAGGAGATATGCAAAGGGGGAAGGCAGCTGGGGAGGATCAGGTAACAGCAGATTTGTTGAAGGATGGTGGACAGATTGTTCTAGAGAAACTGGCCACCCTGTATACGCAATGCCTCATGACCTCGAGCGTACCGGAATCTTGGAAGAACGCTAACATAATCCTAATCCATAAGAAAGGGGACGCCAAAGACTTGAAAATTATAGACCGATCAGCTTACTGTCCGTTGCCTACAAAGTATTTACTAAGGTAATTGCAAATAGAATCAGGAACACCTTAGACTTCTGTCAACCAAAGGACCAGGCAGGATTCCGTAAAGGCTACTCAACAATAGACCATATTCACACTATCAATCAAGTGATAGAGAAATGTGCAGAATATAACCAACCCTTATATATAGCTTTCATTGATTACGAGAAAGCGTTTGATTCAGTCGAAACCTCAGCAGTCATGGAGGCATTACGGAATCAGGGTGTAGATGAGCCATATGTAAAAATACTGGAAGATATCTATAGCGGCTCCACAGCCACCGTAGTCCTCCATAAAGCAAGCAACAAAATCCCAATAAAGAAAGGCGTCAGGCAGGGAGATACGATATCTCCAATGCTATTCACAGCGTGTTTACAGGAGGTATTCAGAGACCTGGATTGGGAAGAATTGGGGATAAAAGTTAATGGAGAATACCTTAGTAACTTGCGATTCGCTGATGATATTGCCTTGCTTAGTAACTCAGGGGACCAATTGCAATACATGCTCACTGACCTGGAGAGGCAAAGCAGAAGAGTGGGTCTAAAAATTAATCTGCAGAAAACTAAAGTAATGCTTAACAGTCTCGGGAGAGAACAGCAATTTACAATAGGCAGCGAGGCACTGGAAGTCGTAAGGGAATACATCTACTTAGGGCAGGTAGTGACGGCGGATCCGGATCATGAGACGGAAATAATCCGAAGAATAAGAATGGGCTGGGGTGCGTTTGGCAGGCATTCCCAAATCATGAACAGCAGGTTGCCATTATCCCTCAAGAGAAAAGTATATAATAGCTGTGTCTTACCAGTACTCACCTACGGGGCAGAAACCTGGAGGCTTACTAAAAGGGTTCTACTCAAATTGAGGACGACACAACGAGCTATGGAAAGAAGAATGATAGGTGTAACGTTAAGGGATAAGAAAAGAGCAGATTGGGTGAGGGAACAAACGCGAGTTAATGACATCTTAGTTGAAATCAAGAAAAAGAAATGGGCATGGGCAGGACATGTAATGAGGAGGGAAGATAACCGATGGTCATTAAGGGTTACGGACTGGATCCCAAGGGAAGGGAAGCGTAGCAGGGGGCGGCAGAAAGTTAGGTGGGCGGATGAGATTAAGAAGTTTGCAGGGACGACATGGCCAGAATTAGTACATGACCGGGGTTGTTGGAGAAGTATGGGAGAGGCCTTTGCCCTGCAGTGGGCGTAACCAGGCTGATGATGATGATGATGACAACATTTATTGGAGATGAAAACATTGTCAGTTGCAGGCAAAGGTCATAAATATACCTGTATACAGGATGTTCCAATTGCACCAAGACTTGCACCAACATGCACCAAGACTTAAAGAAGAGTAATGCGTTACTCGAAGGAAACCTAGTGCATATTGTTTACAGCAGACTGGAGTAGCTGCCAGTAATTTTTTAGTTACTGAGATTTCATTAAGTAAGTGTAATTAATTATCTAACTTGAGACGTACTAGTTATAAAAGCGCCAATGAGGCATTTGAAGACACAGCCAAGGAACATCTAACTGCGGTATTTTCAGCGGCGTACTAATTGCGTACTAATTTTTTTCCGACTGATATATTAACCCCGCAAAATACGTGGAATACCACGTGACTGCGCTCCCACCCGGATCATAAAGCAGCGTCCTCGAACAAGCTCCCTTTGAGTTATCCAGAACGAAATAAAGTAAATAAAGGAAAAAAAACAACCTGATCGAGCCTTAGCTGCCGCACCCCGGCAGAAGTAACACGTCGCCTTTGGTGTTAGTTGGAGACAAGCTGTGATAGCTGTTTGTTGTCTTAGCGTAGATAAAGTGCAGGGCTGTTTTTTTTCCCGCAAAGCATATCGCCACAAAAGAGAATGGTCAACGTCACTGCAAAGGTTCAAATGTGCGCTTTGTTTCGCCCCAGTCACCATGTCTTCCTCTAATGAGCAGAAGGTAAACGTGATCCTTGCCTTGGGATCTCCAAATAGCAACAAGAGGAAGGCCGCAAATATGTCTATCAGTTGTGGAAATGTGGCGGTAGACCGAACGCATCGAGTATCATCAGAAATTATGAAAACCTGAGACAAACCGGCAGCTTCAAGAAACAACGGCGGAGGAGTCATCTTTGAGTCCTAGCCTACGCACGGGTGTTCTAGCATTTATGGCCTCAAGCCCTCGTGCTAGCGTGCGGGACGTGGCCGCCCAGGTACCAATTTCCAAGTAATCAATTTGGAGGATTCTAATTGATGGCCTTTCACCCGTGCCACCTTAACCAGCAACAATGCTTTGAAGATAGGGACATGTTGAATTGTCTAGATTTCTCGAATTGGGTCCTCACGAAAGCCGATAAGTGCACCGGACATTTTGATTAACATTATGTGCACATTTCAAACGGTCTTGCACAGCCTTGTTTATGTTTTGCGACTGTTGCTTTAGAGTGGAGATGTTGACGAAAACCCCGGACCTATGACAAAGGCTCAAAAAGAGAAGTTAGATGGTGTGGCCGAGGCTGTAAAGCATCTTGAAGCCAGCAACGCAAGTCTTTTCGAATCAACAATGAAAGTTCTAAATATGCACACAGAACTCAAAGCAGGCCTAGAAACCCTAACCAAACGTGTACAGGAACTGGAAAATAAATTAGAATCTGCTTCATCTGTCCATGCCCCAACAGCTCACGATAGTGGCTTTTCTAGCATCATTAATGAAATTGATAACCTAGAAAACCAGTCACGTAGATCAAATCTTTTGTTTTATGGTGTTACCGATAGAATCCGAAAGCTGGGAAAGTTCAGAGCGACTTGCGCATGAGTTCTGCCGTGATAAGCTTGGTGTCACTGTAACTTCCATTGCTAGGGCACACCGTGTGGTCCGTTTTTCGACTGTGAAAAAACGTCCCATTATAGCTAAGTCCTTCAACGATAAAGAACTTGAGGCTATTTTAAGTAAAGGCAGCAAGCGGAGGGACACAGGTTTCAGCATAGGACGCGACTATTCCCAAGCCGTTCGTGATAAACGCCGGAAACTTCTGCAGTTCTCTCGATCAATTAAAAAACAAGGTGACCGTGTGCGCCTAACGTTCGACAAGCTGCATATCAATAATGATACCTATGTGTGGGATGTCGCGGGTAGCCGTGCTGTGCCAGTTCGTCATCCTACCACAGTATGACATGTGCCGACTGATACGTCATCTTCAGAGACTAGGTCATTTTTGCCTAATGTTTGTCCTAATTTAAAGGATAATGCCAATTTCCTAGTCACAAAGTGTTCTTTCCAAAACTGCCACCCTTTATATGATAGGATAGGGATAACTTTAATAAAGTGCCGGCAAACGACGGTTTAACGCGTCGTGACGCTGGCCAAGCGTCGACCCGGGGTTATACCCTACTCTTCACTAGCCCAGTTGGGCCCGTCTGTAGTGGGTCATGAGGCTTGTGCTTTTCGAGCGCACCCCGGGCCTGCTGGACGGCCCATAGTTGTGAGTCCTTGTCTGCAGACTGCAGTGCACTTTGAAGTTCGGGCGGGTAAGTCCTGGAGGTAGCTGCCGTCGGTAACCTGGCACAGTCCCACATGATGTGCCATTGGTCCGCCGGACCCGCTGCACAAACACTGCACAGCCCACTCGGATAGAGCTCTGGGTGAAGCACGTGCAGAATTGCGGGGGCGAGGAGTGACGCGGTCTGTATTTGTCTTAGGATTACGGCATCCTCCCGACTGAGTGCCGGGTGGGGAGGCGGCATTGTCCGTCGAGCTAAGCGGTAACACTTGGTTACTTCGGCATAACTAGCCAATCTGTCCTTGGTTTCGAACCACCACACGGAACGGTCACTCTCGGGGGCGCGGAAAGTAAGCGCTCGCCGAATGGGCCGTCTCGTTGTGGTTCGGTGGGGATGCACACTCGCCGGCGTGCGCCGGGAACCACTTGATACGGACGGTGCTGCCGCGGTCTTGAAGTTGGAGCTTGCCGATGATGGCGGCCACCGGCACGCATATTCGCCCCTTGGCAAAGTTGCGCACGGCATTCCTCGAGTCGCTGAGCACGGTGCGACACTCGGCCTCGGTGATCGCCAGAACGATGGCAACCTCCTCAGCGTCTGTGGCGTTCGTGCACCGCACGCTGGTGCCGGTAGGCGCCGCAACGACCACTGCCGCGAAGCCTTCCCGCTTGTATTCCGCGGCGTCCACGTACTGGGCGTGCGGGTCTTGGGCGTGTTGTTCGGTGAGGGCCTTGGCCCGCGCTTGCCGCCGTTCTTGGTTGTACTCTGGATGCATGTTTTTCGGGATGGGGTCCACGTAAATGTGGGCCCGCGCCTCATCTGGAATCTCACACGGTTGCCGGCTGGGAGCTTGGGGGTTGTAACCCAGGGACGACAGTATACTGCGGCCCGTCTTGGTGGTAGAGAGGCGCTCGAATTGCGCGGTGAGCTGCGCCTCGGCTGTTTCTTCTAGGGTGTTATGGACGCCGAGCTGCAAGAGCCGAGCCGTACTCGTGGTCTCCATTAAACACAGCGCCGTCTTGTATAAGCCCGTCTGATCAGCGTGTCGATCTTGGTCCTGTCAGTGACGTGCCAGTTGAGGTAGGCCGCAACGTAGGCGATGTGACTGATCACGAACGACTGGACAAGGCGCACGAGACTGTCTTCACGCATGCCCGCCCGTCGTGTAGAGACTCGGTGTATGAGCCGGATGGCGTCCATTGCCTTGGTGGTAAGCTTGTTGATGGTCTCGTAGTTGCGGCCGCTCTTGTTGAGCAGCAGGCCCAGGTCCCTGATCTTGGGAACTTCGGGGATGCGTTGCCCTGATGCAGTCACAATCTTGATGTGATCACACTCCCTAAGGGGAACGCGCTTCCATTCCGGTCGAAGAGCAGCGAGGACGAACAGCTCGGATTTGGCGCGCGAGTACATTACGCCTGTGCCGTCAAGGTGCTGCTCGATGGCGGTAACCGCTGCTTGCAGCTGTTGCTCGATGCTGGCGTCGGTGCCGCCGGCCGCCCACAGGGTAATGTCGTCGGCATAGATCGTATGCCGGACGCCGGTCCCTGCTACTGCCCTCGCTACCCCGATCATGACGAGGTTAAAGAGCAACGGCGCGATGACTGAACGCTGTGGAGTACCTGTGCTGCCGAGCTTGTGTTCGTGGAGCTTGAGGTCTCCGGCGTGCAGTTCCACCGTGCGGTTGGTCAAGAAGTCGAATATAATTGTAGCTCGTTACCTCCATGTTGAGTCTTGATACTTGTGCTAATATGGCTGAGTGTTTGACTTTGTCGAATGCACTTTGTAAATCGAGACCCAGAATACCTTTCGTGTCTTGTGTCTTGTTGTCGATGATTTGTTATTTGAGTTGTAACATGGCATCTTGTGTGCTGAGTCTGCGCCGGAAGCCGATCATCGTGTCAGGATAGAGGCCTTCCTTCTTTAGGTATTCCTGCCACCGGTTGGCAACCACATGCTCCAGCACCTTGCCCACGCAGGACGTCAGCGAGATGGAACGCAGGTTGCCGATGTCCAGTGGTTTGCCCGGTTTCGGAATCAGGATCGTTCTTGCCGTTTTCCACTGTCGGGGGAGCTTACCCGAATGCCAGCATTCATTGAAGTAATGGGTTAGGGCTTCTATCGAAGCATCGCCCTTTCTTCGCTCGTAGATTCTATGTGCGCTTCACTTCTAGTATTGACTGAAACTTGGCTGGACGATACCGTTCCGGATGATTACATTCTTCTGAGTGAATCTGAATTTTACTTTTTCTGGTGTGACAGAAAAAATAGAAAAGGAGGAGGTGTCCTCATATCCACAAAGAAACAATTATATGCTGTTCCCCTAGCTGTTGATACTTTCCTCGAATGTGTATTGGTATGGTGTAAATTCGGAGTTACTGATGTTATTATTGGTGCTTTCTACCGGCCGCCCGATATATCTGATGGATTCTCGGATGAATTCCATAGAATACTCAGCGACTTACATGTGCGTTTTCCTGACTCTATTTCCCTCGTATTTGGCGATTTTAATTTTCCAAGCATTGAATGGCCCACTCTCTGCGTTAATTCGAGTGATAAAGAAGCCCACACCTTTCTTCATTCCTGCTGAGATTTTTCTATTGCTCAACTTATTATTAGTCCTACCCGTCGCTCCGCTACTACGGCAAATATCCTTGATCTTGTCCTAACAAATAACCCGGACGTTCCTTCTGATATACTGCATTTAAATGGTTTATCCGATCACGACATTATCACCGGGTGCATCACGCATCCATTTACTGAAAAGAAAACTACCATTAAGCGAATTCATTGCTACAATCGCGCGAATTTTGAGATGATTAACTCGGAACTACACACCTTCTCTGAGAACTTCCTGGCTCAGTATTCACCACGCACAATTGAACTAAACTGGCTGTCGTTCAAAACCACCTTGTCTCACCTTGTTGATAAGTATGCGTCAATCCCATCACCATCCGACATCGTAAAAATTCACCTTGGTTCACACATCGCCTTTGTCGTCTTAATAATAAGAAAAAACGTTTGTACCGCCAAGCAACGACCACACGTCTCCTGTCATCATGGAACAAGTACAAGAATTGCCATATAGAGTATCAGTCCCTGCTTAGAACAACCCGTCGTAATTTCTTCAGTCACGACCTGTCTGCTATATTAACCAATAATTCTCATAGATTATCAATCCGAGTTCCTATCCTGATATAGTACTAGTTAATGCTGACGGACAACCAGTCACTGAAACTGAGTGTTCGCAGCTTCTGAACGATGCATTTTCATCAGTGTTCACTAATGAAGATATAACTTCTTCGCCAATATTAGAACCATTGCCTAACATTTCCATGCCAGAAAATGTCATCAGTGAATCCGGTATTCTTGCCCTGTTGAACAACCTCAAAACTACTACTAGCTCTGATCCTCTGGGTTTCAATAATAAGGTACTTAAAAACGCTTCTTTAAACATTTTTCAAGTATTATCAGCCCTATTTTCACAATCATTATCATCTGGCATTATTCCTAATGACTGGCGAATAGCCAAAGTAATACCAACATTTAAATCGGGCGATCGCTCTGTCCCACTTAACTATCGCCCTATCACATTAACTAGCAACATATGTAAACTTCTCGAGCACGTCATACATACGCAAGTCATCAACTACCTAGAAGAAAATGATATCATTTTCCAGTACTAGCACGGTTTTCGCAGGGATTATTCATGCGACACTCAGCTCGCCGGATTTACAAACGATATATTTTCCGCATTTAACGAAGAATTCCAAGCTGACGCAGTGCTTCTTGAATTCTCTAAAGCTTTTGATCGCGTTCCTCATCACAGGCTGCTAATCAAATTAACACACTTAAATATGCACCCAAATGTTCTTGCATGGATTAAAGATTTCCTCTCCAACAGACAACAATTCACCTGTGCTAATGGCTGTAACTCTTCTGTTCCTTTAACATCTGGAGTCCCCCAGGGCAGCGTACTCGGTCCCCTATTTTTCTTAATTTTTATTAATGATCTACCCAAATGTGTCTCATTTCGAATTCGATTATTGGCAGATGATTGTGTTATATAACGTAATATTAGTAATGACGCTGACCGACTTTCCTTACAAACTGATCTTTATGCGGTGACCGCTTGGTGCTCCTCGTGGTTTAAATACGTCTAAAACCAAGCTAATGTCATTTACCAACCATTCCACTCGACTTCCTACCACCTACTTTCTCAATAATGCTAGAGTAGAACTTGCGCCAACTTACAAGTGTCTTGGCCTTCATCTTAAGTCTGACTTAATTTGGCATTACCATATTAACACCGTCTTAACATCAACTAACCCCCCCCCCCCTTTGTAGTACCTTCGCGTGAGGGCCATTAGGGGTAATGTGAATAAATAAATAAATAAATAAATAAAGCCAATTTTCGCAGAAAGGCCCGGGTAAATTTGCATAATGCACACTATTGGAGTAACTACATTCCACACTGGGTAAAGCGTGCAATCGGCACCAGTGGTCGCTCACTGTGTGGTTCGGAATTTACGCTAGTGCCATAATCGGTACCATCTTCTTCGATCACACACTGACTGGACAGCGTTAGGTGAACGAAATCCTTGAAGGAGTGGTGGATGAGTTTCTCAGCAAAGTCCCGCTGCCACGTCTTCCACTTCTGTGGTATCAGCGAGATGGGGTACCCGCACCCAGCAGCAGCCGAGCACGAAAGTGTCTAGATGCGACTTTTCTTGCGCAATAGATTGGAAGGCACGGGCCTGTAGTTTGGCCGGCTAGGTCACCTGACCTCTCTCCACTCGATTTAATTCTCTCTTTGTGGTTATGTGGAAGGTCGCGCTTACATGATCGAGATGGACGTCAGATTAGCTCAAGACAAGGATAACAGATGTCTGCCGTAGAATTCGAGGGTCCGTCAAGAAAGTCACTGAAGATGTGATAAAGCGGACTCAGTACTTGCGTAGCTGCCAAAGGAATCCTATCCGGACACGTCCTCTAGGAAGCAGTTGGTGTTCAACGACGCTTACGAATTCATAGATAATAAGGGCACACTAAAATCTGTTTTTTTTTTTTGTGTGTGTGTGTGTGTGCAGACATGCTGATTGCCAATTCGGCTCATTTAGAAGCGGTATATTTGCTTTCTTGAACGCATCGATTTTGCCTTTTCTCTACTCGTTGGTCGCTTCTGTTTATTTCGCTTTTATTTTTTGACATGAACCTGTTTTTGCAGCACGTATACATTTTCGTAAAAATAAAACGATCACTTTAATTTGGCTTTGGTCCGAATCTAGTTTATAGCGCGAAATATAGCTACGTGCGCATTCTTTCGATGCAGTGCGAGCAGAGCCGGGATTTTAAAACATTCTATGCCTATTCAATTGCTTTTCACATTTCGTGCGCGGTCAGAGCGGTGCTTCGACCGCGTTATCAATGGGCTTTTCTTATCAATGTGATCAGTCGGCCTTGAGACACGGATAATGAATGTGACGTAGAAATGAGAGGAGGGAATAGCTGCGAAGCCGCGAAACTTGTTGTTGGTGCTCCTTTCGTACCATTATCAAGGTGATGCGCTGTCTCTTCGGGTTTGCGACATGCAAGGCAGTTGCTTTCAATCAGCTTGTTTGAGGGCGCTGCCTTATGATGTGGGTGGGAGCGCACTCATGCGGTATTTCTCACACTTCGTGAGGTTTCTTTGCCAGTCGGAAAAAAACTGTAAGCAATTAGTACATTACTGAAAACACCGCAGTTAGAGATCATTTTGGGGTGCCTACAAATGCCTCATTGACACTTTGAAAATTAGTACAGTACTTCTCGAATTGCAATTACCGAATTAAATCTCAGTAACGAAAGAACTACTGGCGGCTACTCCACTGTACAGGAAACAATATGTACTAGGTTTTCTTCGAGTAACGCAACTGCCCTTTCTTTAAGTCTTGGTGCATGATAGTTGGGGAACACTGTATGATTCACTCGGTAACCGAAATTAGGCCAAGCCGGATTCACTTGAAATCAGAATCAACAACAGTCCTGCGCAGCAGCGTGCACTTATACTCGGACTCAGAAAAAAAAAGAAAAAAAAAAAGAGAGAGAGAGAGAGAGAGACTGCAGTTTCGCCGGAAAGGCGAAGCAGTATTAGTGATAGACAATCAGGTTGTGAAATTGAACAGAATTGAAAGTTAATGGGCGTATAATTTTTCAATTTTTTAACGTCTCCCTTTTTGTGGATTAGTATAATATTTTTATTCTTCCAGTTTTCTGAGACTTTTGCAGTCGATACACACTTCCTATATAGAGAGCTAGCAGTTTTTCAAACATTATGTCTCCTCCATCTTTGATTAAATTGACTGTTATTCCATCTTCCCCTGCCGCTCTTCCCCGTTTCACGTCTTGCAAGGCCCTTCTGACCTCATCGCTAGTTATAGGAGGAGTCTCTGCAACCTTTTCATTACTGTTTTTAATTGTGTATCCTGACTCCTCTGGGTACTGTACAGGTCAGTGTAGAATTGTTCAGCTGTTTTTACTATACCTTCGAGAGTGCTGATGATATTACCCTGCTTACCTTTCAGCGCATACCTCTTGGTTTGTCCTATGCCAAGTTTCCTACTCACTGATTTCATGCTGCGTCCATCTTTCACGGCTTGCTCAGCCTTGCTCACGTTATAATTTCGAATATCCCTTAGTTTCGCCTTGTTGATCAGTTTTGACAGTTCCGTGAATTCTATCTTATCTCTTGAGTTGGACACTTTCATTTTTTGTCGTTTATTTATTAGGTCCTTTGCTACTTGGGAGAGCTTACCTACTGGTTGACTTGGTGCCTTACCTCCCACATCAATTGCTGCCTCTGAAGCCAGCCTATAGTTACGCTTTCATTCATTACATCTATGTCATATTCATCTCTCTGTTCTAAGGCTGCATATTTGTTTGCAAGTACCAGCCTGAATTAGTCTGCTTTTACCCCTACTACATCTATGTTTGCCTGTTTCTTCTTGACCAATTTTACACTTTCTCTCTTCAAATTGAGTTGTATCCTAGCCCTCACTAACCTATGATCACTGCACTTTACCCTACCTAACACTTCTCCATCCTGCACTATGCTAGAAAGTATAAAATCAATTCCATTTCTTGTTTCACCATTAGAGCATTTCCAGGTCCACTTTATGATGCTACGCTTCCTGAAGAAAGTGTTCATTTTTCGAAGCTTATTTCTTTCTGCGAATTCTACCAGCATCTCTCCTGTAGCGTTCCTAGAATCGAAGCCGTAGTTGCCAACTGCTTGTTCAGCAGCCTGCCTTTTCCCCACTTTTGCGTTGAAGTCACATTTGCACTTTTCTCATCGCTAATTCAACATCTTCATAAAACTGATCTACTTCATCATCATCATTAGTAGATGTTGGAGCGTAGGCTTGCACTACCTTTAATCTATACCTCTTATTAAGTTTGATTACGACTACTGCTACCCTCTCATTAACACTGTAGAATTCGTCAATATTGCGCGCTATGTCCTTATGGATTAGGAATTCTACCCCGTATTGCTTCTTATCTTGGAGAATCTTCTATAGCAGAGGACATGGCCGTTAGTCAGTACTGTATAAGCCTCACCAGTTCTTCTAATCTCACTAAGGCCAATAATAACCCAAACAATTTCTGATAGTTCCTCAAAGAGTCCTGCTAAGCTAGCTTCATTCGACAGGGTTTGGTTCTTAAAGGTTACCTGGGTCAGTTTCCAATGGCGGCCTGTGCGGGTCCAGAGATTCTTAGCACCCTCTGCTGCGTTACAGGTCTGACCCCTTTGGTCAGGTGCTCCGCAGTAGCTGGGGACTGAGGGCCATTGGTTGATCCTCAGTCCCCAGCAGCTGCGGAGCACCTGACCAAGGAAGACACAACCTTGCAGATATGCGTTGCATATTAGTGCCGTACGTGACAACGACTGCTGATGACAAATTGCCTTGCTCCAAAATTATGTAACGTTACAGAGCACGTGGTTGAAGCAGTCGCTCATGGTTCAGACATGCTGTGGTGCACTCCCAATCCTTGCCTCTGCGTGCCTGCATTCTTGTTGTGTCGTCAGCACCGGGGCTTTTTATTCCGGGACTTCGAAGAACTGGAGAATGAACACGACGCTCACATTAGTAGAGCCTGAGTTTGTAGGAATTAACACGTACGAGCGTACCCAGCAATACATTCAGTCATATTTTCGCAGCATTGGCTTTGCGAACATACTTCGTTCGTCAAAGCTTGTTTTCCATGTTATTTATATTAAAGAAAATATATAAGTGTCAATCGGGTGCCACACGGCGCACTTTGGATCGCGATCAAGCCCTATCCGGATCAAATTTCTCGATCACGATTGGTTCCTTTGCGCAAGCTGCGCGAGGAAGCAAATCACGCTCTATAATTTTGATCCGGATCGCGCATGATCGCGACCGAAAGTAGCCGTGGGACACCGGTATAAAAATCTTTCGAAAAACGCGCCCAGCTATGGCTTTCGGTTTCGAGTCTATTGACTCGAAACCGAAAGTTCAAAGCTTGGTATTCGATTTGTGTGAACCTGATTGAAAGAGACTTTATAAGCATAGTTTGAGAGCTTTATGTTTAGCGTAAGTGTTCTTTTGTGGCCGTACTTATTTTCATTTTGGTTACTATTGACAAAAAGACGAATTTTGCAGTGATTTGCAGCTCGCGAAAGCAGACAGCCGCGTCAGCTGTATCGCCATACCCGCCTTGCGTCTGTCGGTCGGTCCGCCAGACGGCGCAGAAATGTAAACAGGCGGAATGACTGCTTGTCAGCTTATCACAAAATTCGGAGCCGCTATGGTACTGAAAATAAGCGTGAGTTTGCCTTAAGTGCTGGAACGGACGACGCCTGTGCGAAATTTACTATTGAAGAACGTAAGTTTGTCATGCCAACGTCTGTGTGCTCCGCGCGAAGTGCAGCACATTCGAATGGCTCAGCATGCAACTTTAAGCTTGCTTTTATTTGTCTCTGCCCTATGTTTAAAAGTAGACTCAGCAGAATGCATGTTTGTCATTCTCAAAATGCCTGGAAAAGCTAGAATAGACTTATGACATTCCATTAAGCGCTTGTGACTTGTTTTCTTTTTAACCATGCCTTGTCAGAAACCGGCACCTTCAGCAACATGCTTTGTCAGAGCCACAAGCATGTGATTATACTACTTTCACAAGCTGCCGCTTTGTCTTCTTATTCAGTATCATTTGATAATCTTGTACGGTGTTTTCAGAGTGCATGAGGGAATACGTATCTGTGGGCGGTGTCAGGTTAAATGTGCCTGGTGTTTACAGCGCAAAACGTAGACAGGACATGAGACGAAAAGACGACACTACAAGCGCTGACAGCGCTTGTGGTGTTTTCTCGTCTCGTGTCCCGTCTACGTTTTGCGCTGTTAACACCAGGATGGAAAACCAACAAGCCCAAGCTGCTATTCCAGGTTAAATGTGGTGTCCGTTTATCGTGGATCAAGATTGCCAAAACCTCATGTAGTCTTTCATCGTATAGATTCGCTCACATGGATGACATGCTGACGCTGTCGGTCGTATTTTATGGTGATGTCACAGGAACGAAGAAAATGCAAGTCATGTCTAGAACTACTTTCTTGTCTTTCTTCCTACCTTTCTCCACTCATCCACGTTTAGAGTTGTTCAACCATGAGCAACTGGCATGTCAAGTTGTCATTAAATATACCCAAATATCCAGTAATGGTAAAACAATGATGGAGATTTTTGCAAAAGACAGAAAAGGAAGGAACAGCCGCATAGTCATAGCCTAAAATTTCCCAAATTATTGGAAAAGTTATCAACATTTTATATTCAATAATATAGTTATCCGCCTTCCTGTTCACCCCTACTTTCATTACCTGTAGGATGTGCCGCTGTAGTAATCTTCATCGCGAATGATAATGTACGTGTGATTGCATCCTTTAAATGAAAGCACATTGATACAGAAAAGGTTGTGTGCATTCAAAAGCACCTTATCAGTCTTATTTTTGGCGTATGTAGCTTGCTCTTACTGATAACTTTTGTTATCCACAGGTGAGAGAATGCAGGGACCAAGATTCTAGTTTCACAATGCAAAGGTATGACTTCCTTTTCCTGTAATGACCTTATCAGCAGGCGGAGTAAATGGATGGAGCTTTGATGTTAATCTATCACAACGAAATTGTAGCTTTTATTCCATGAGCGGATGCACATTAAGCTGCAGAACTGAACAAGATCTTATGCACGATACTGCCCTCTGCCATTCAACAACCCTGAGCTGCCGTCAATAAATCTCGTGCTTATTGTTTTTTTGCATGTCTGTCATTTTTAGTGAAAAGAAAGTTTCCCAGTTTGTTTCGCCGGCTGTATTGTTTAATGGGTTGTATTTCGGTAAGCTGTAATATTAAAGCAAAGTAAGATGCAATATTCAAGACAGGGCCTTGCATGTTGAATCAACCTTTCTTATTTTATTTGATTATTTGAATACCTGATCCCACAGTGTGAACACTTTCAGTGTCAGGCTTTTCCTGGTAAGCCTCTTGCTAGGCAATGTGCAGAATTAATGACTTGGAAGTTCAAGGTTTGATGTAAGCCTATTTGGTTGCAATAAAGCACAGTGGCCGATAGAAGTGACAATGTTGACCACAGACAGATTAACCAAACATTTTGTCTCTCACATAGAAACCTTGTTGATAGGAGCCAAAATGTTGCTTTTATATTTTACCATGTAATCACTTGGTGATTACATGGTAAATATAAATATAATTATAATAATAATAATAATGATAATAATAATAATAATAATAATAATAATATATGGTATATAAATATAATTGGCTGTTGCATGTATATACCATACAAGAAAAATAATGAACAAAAATGCTATGTGTGCAGCAGTGAGCATTCATATCATTTAGCCACCCTTATACATCGCTTACTGCAAGTCTGGTATCATGACTTTACCTGATTTTTCAGACGTCTCTCACAGTCTGCTAAAAGTGCCAACAGATTGCACTGACACTGTGCATAACGTAATATCCTAGGTCATTGACCTCTTCCAAGGCATCACCTGCTTCCCTTTTTCGCAAAATTTCATTTCGACAGACTACCCGGAGAAATGAGCTATTGGAAGCCTCATGCGCCTCATGGATGCACTGGCACAGTTACATCTGCACATTATAAGCAATGGTCCTAGTGGTGGCACTTTGTATTTTCTTTTTGCCTGTGTTTACAAAAACATCTAAACATGTAGGGTGCATATTTATTTGCAGGTTCACACATGCATGTGAGATAGGGCGCTGTCAGCTACATGTGGCAGATTAGATAGGGATAGCTAAATCCTAAGGACTCATTGTATGCCATTGGCAGACATTTACAAAGTGTGCCTTTTATCACTCACATTTGGTAATTCTTCATGCTCCACTTTATATACCTATCCTGCTTGTACACCAATACAATGCCCATAATCTTTTTTTCACAGTTATACCTCTTAATGATGGGGAATGGGCAATGACATGGGATATTACTGTAAAGTTATTTCCACATGGCTGCTTCCATTGACTTCAAATATTGTGGAGCTCACTTCGTAAATAATATGTTGTGTGATTGTCCCCATGTTAATTTTTCTTCCGCTTGACTCTGATGCCTTTGTGCCTGCTGAACATAGCTTGTTCTTTACTTGCGGGTTTGCCTCGGTACACTATAATGCCAGCGGATGCGCGGGATAAGTTAGCCTAGCCACTAGCATTATGGAAAGTTATATGAGCTAAGGGGTGTTTAATTTTTAAAAAGTGGCATGAAAAACAAGACACACACACACACACACACACACACACACACACACACACACACACACACTCACACTCACACTCACACTCACACTCACACTCTCTCTCTCTCTCTCTCTCTCTCTCTCTCTCTCTCTCTCTCTCTCTCTCTCTCTCTCTCTCTCTCTCTCTCTCACACACACACACACACACACACACACACACACACACTTATTTCTATTCGTTCCTATCACAATGCATGTGTACTAGAAAACCATAAGCACACAGGAATTACCATCCCTGTTTCGAAGGCAAAGACATCAGCATGCTTGTGTGAAAGCTTAGTATGCAAAAATTTTATGTAGACACAAGAGCGCACTTTGAGTTGTGCAAATCAGGATGTTGTGTGCTTTACTTATTTATTTACAAATGCCACCTCACAGGCTCTGTGTAGGAGTATTATGTGAGGGGGACTATACGATAATTTTTAACAAGAACACGAAAACAAACAAAAGAAATTCAAGAACCAGGTATTATACAATGGTAAAATGTAGTAGATATGGTGTAACATTGTAATAATAAAACACTTAGTAGGTTTTATGGAAAATTGAGTGGGCCTACATGATATCCCTGTAAAATCTATGAACATGATTTAAAGTGATCATATGGTTAGCAAAAACAGTCATAGATGGTTAGTACATTATTTCTAAATGCCACATGGTCATGAATACAGACGACATCAGGGAGGTCATTCCATTGCACGTGGAAGCGTTGATATGTTAAAGGCTTCGGTTCAGCCGAAAAGACGAATAAAACTGTGTTGATTATGAAGCCTGCGAGATATGTAACATGGTTTTGATAGTGGCAAGGTATTTGATTGCATGCTGTAGACTATTTTATGCCATAAATAGAGAGTGGTTATCTTCCTACGTGATTCCAAGGATGATGGTGATAATGAAGTGTTAATGTTAGTCACACTGGAGTGTCGGTTGTAGTCTCGAGCAATGAAATGTGCAGTCCAGTTTTGCAGATTCCAGTAAGTTGATTAGATACCGTGTTTACACAATTGTAAGTTGACTCAAATGTAAGTAGACCCCCCCATATCGCGTAACAGGAAAAAAAAAAGAACAAGAGCATACCCAATGGTGCATTCGATAACGAAAATTTATTACATGGTCCCTGACATGGTCACTGATTTATGACATGGTCACTGGACTACTCGTCGTCACTCGTGCTGCCATTGTCATCGTTGCTACGGTCCCACAGCGCGTCGTCGTCCCAAGAAATTTCACATTTGGCAAACGACCACACCACGACATCTTGTGGAACAGCAGCCCACGCCGAATGCACCCAACCACACGCAGCCGTCAGGGAGGCTCTCTTGACAGGTCCGGTTGGCTTAATTTCGCGGTCTTCTTCCGCCAGCCACTTGTACTCACAACGGAGCAGGTCCTTAAAAGGCGAAGATCTGGGCTTGTATCATGACTATGTCGCACTTCACTGGCAGGGACCGATCGCACATTTCAGCGATGTACGCCGCAAGCTTAGCCTACAGCTCCGGAAAAGCGTCCAGACTTCGGCACGTGGAAAATTCCTCACTTGCCGTCACAGGTGAAAATTTCGCTTCGCTGTAGTTGCCACTTACGCACCACCCATTCAAAAACATCGAACTTGCGGCCTGCTGCGCAGTGATTTGTTTCTTCGGCGAAAGGATGGCAGCCCTCTTAAACGTTGCTGTGAACGAGTGCCGAATGATTAGTGAGGCTGGAGCACTCATGACGACTGAGGAAGAATAGAAGTAGCATGTAGCCGGTAGTCAAGTGGAACGCGTCAAACCAATGGTTTTCGTCAGAAAGCTAAGCGCAACAGGCTAAGAGAAACCCGCGAGCAGTTAAAGCCCCTTAAACTTCGTAAAGTAGTGACACTCTCCTCCTCCGCCTTCACCCTCCTTGTTTCTCCTCTCTTTTATGCTCCCTCCTCGACCTTGGTGCCGCCTACACTGCTCGAGCGTAGCAACGGCGCCAACATGTGCTCCTCGCCATAGAGTTTCCTACAAAAATTACTAGAGGGAACTCTGGCGCTAGTGTCTGCGGGAGCTGCAATGGGAGTGGTTGGGAATTATGGGAAGTACATGGATTTGCCTAAACCTCATCCTTTTGGCTTCAAACGTCTTTGTGACTTTGTAAACTTGTCATTTTCACCAGTGTATTGCGTAATAAATAATTAAATAAACATCATTAAAATTGCCCGACAGCAGGATTCGAACACAGGGACGCTAGCACAGAAGCCTGGTATTGAAACTATTAAGCCACGGACGCATGTATCGACAAGCGAATGAAACGCCCTTATGAATTTATCGCGGGCATGCCAGTGCCTTGAGACGCTTGGTGCGTTTCGATTTGGCCACCTGGACAAGCTTAATCGTTGCAATTAATAGCAATTTTACGCGTTCTCGACGTCTTCTGCACTTCGAAGAATGTAGATTGCGCTGAAATATATGACAATAAGATTTATATAGCGTAATATACAAAACTACAAGAACGTCTGAATCCACAAGCACGAAGATCAGACAAATCCATGTACTTCCCATCATTCCCATGGTAGAACGACTGCAGCGCCATAGTTCCCTCTAGTAATTTTTGTAGGAAACTCTATGCTTCTCGCCACTCCGTAGACGCTTCTTGAGCAAAAACGGCGCTGATGCACGATGCGAGGGCCCACGTGATGCTATTAGGCCAATAGCGACGCAGCGTCGACCTCGGCCAGAGCGCGCTAGGAGGAGGCGGAATTCTTCAAAGCGTGGCACTACTTTACGAAGTTTAAGGGCTTTACGAGTGGTGTCTGCTTTTCCATGAACTACCGATACTCCCCGCAAGCGCCGCCGTTCTGAGGGTATCGCCGCGAATGGAACAGCAGCGCTTCCATCAACTATTGACACCCCCTCATGAGTGTTGTGTGCACTGTAGAACTCTAAAAAATGTTGAAAAACCCTCCTGAAAAGCAAACAAACACGCGGGATAGCGCAAACATAAAATTGTAACTACGTTGTAGCTCCAGTTGGTCTCGCTTTTTTGGCAGTGCCATGTTTTGGTTTCGATTGTAAGTCGACCCCCCACTTCAGATTTTCAAATTGAAAAAAAGTGGTCGACTTACAATCGTGTATATACGGTAACTTGGTGAGGTGATCAGATGGATGATGCATATTTGAGTTGTGGACGAACAAATCTGGTAGGCTAGTTTCCGTTTTATGGAAGGTGCTGCATGAAGATTACGTTTCAGGTACCCTATCGTGTGCATGGTGCCGTGGCAGTAGTTTTTTCAATGTGTGTTGACCAGGAAAGATTAGAAGTGAAGTTAATACCAAGGTACCTGTAGTTGGGCGTTACCAATATAGAGTTATTGTTAAGAGTGTATGTGTAAGTCGAGTTTGACTGCTTTTGGCTGAATGTCATTAGTTTGTATTTGTCAGTGTTAACTGTCATTTGAAGCCGAGGGTTCGACGGAAGCCCGTCTAGTCGGGAGGAAGCAGGAAGCTATAAAACGACAGACACCGACAAAAAGAAGTACTAAAAAAGGAATAAATCTAAAAGACGTTTCGGCTTCCCTACGGAAGCCTTGTTCACTGCGTCCACCAGAAAGGGATTTTGTCAAGATCCTGTTGTAGGACCAGGTGCCTGATACCACATACCAGTGTACTCAAGCATAATGGAATCACAGTATCGACATACATTTAAAAGTAGTGCATTTACTGCCAGCCAGTCAAGCAAGAGCTGTCATACAGCAATGATCTCGCTATCTTCCAGTGACTCTGGTGCCAGGTGATAAGCACCGGCTGTGGACCAAGAAGTCTGAATGGGGGCAGGGAATTCGTCCCATGATGCTGGCTGCCCAAGGCCGGAGCCTCACTGGATTCACTATGGCTCCATTAACCTTGAGGATGAAGTGCCAGCCGAGGCGCTCAAAGTGGGGGCTTCTGTGGGGAAAAAGATCTCTCCCGTGCGGAGGTTCTTTGCCTTGCTGGCAACGTTTGATGTCTGCTTCTGTTCCTTCCTCTGGATTCTCTGTGCAATGGTGAGTGGCACTCTCTCCATGTCTTGTAAAATTTGTTCTCTCAAGGGAGTGGGCATCGCCCTGCTAGCTCAGTGGCAGTGCAAATGCTGATGAAATTCTAGAGCAAGGCATGGTAGGAGATGGCAGCCACAGCCAGTTACAAATGAACAAAACACAGTAAGAAGAGAACACAGATTCTGTACTATGTTCCATATTGGGGTGAAGTTCGTGCTGCGGGAATAAATATCCAAGCAATATGCACATCTCCGAGTTGAAACACTGCTAAAGAATGGGTCAAGGCAAGAAGATTGACACAGGTCTGCTTTGACCAATTCTGACATGTACGGGGTATCTGGGGCCAATGGCCTCGTGTGGTATGCACCTCACAACTTTTGCCTTGAGCTATCTAAGTGAAAAGATTCCTATGCATAATCAAGAATACATACAAGGTCGGGCAGTCAAAGCATGTTTCACTTTTTGTTGATTGTATACATTGATGTACTAGCAGTGCATATAGCATGTTGTTTTGCACTGTCCTTTGTTAATTCACAAGCTACCAGTGGCCTTGTAATGTATTAACCAGTTAGGTTTCGACATTCATGGAACAAGCCAAATTACTGAAAGTTTGATAATCTTGTGGTGCCTGTGAAAGAAAAAAAAACACAATTATAAAACAGCACCAGGGACGCAGACGGAGAACAGAAACACCAGGACAGTACGCTGGCCCTCATCAGCAGTTTAAGAAAATCTAATATAAACCTTCAAAAACACCACGTGCCGGGCAGATAACAAATGGCATATCTGACAAACTTGTCAGTTGTATTTAATGGATGAAAGCATGATCCATTTAAAACCTCACAAATTTTGGTATAACTAGAGGACTCATTGCAGAATGGCATTTTGTGTTTAGAAATACAACAGAACTCCATTGATCGATCTTTTTGGGGGGGCCATGTTAGACGTATTGTCCAGGAAAACAAAGCACCAGAGGACACTTGCAGTAGCATTACTGATGAGCCAAAAACCTACTCTCCGACAACATCTTATTTGAAGTTGAATAGGAAGCCAATAAACTGTTGAAAACATTCTCAGTAAAGGTTGTTATTAACTGGCAGATAGGTTGAGCATTAAACACTATTTAGTACGGTCGTAGAATCGTAGTAAATGAACTTTGTAATTTTCATCTAGTGGTTGGATTGAATCTTTAATAACAGCCTCTTTTTGAATACTTTTTCTTTAGTTCCCTCGCTGTGTTGTAGATTGAAATAACTGGGTGAGGCATGGAAGTTTATAAGACATTGTGCACCAACGTGGATGTGGGGCTAACCCTTCGGCCTTTGTCCATCTCCTCTTGACGTGTGGGCTCTGTTGAGATCAGTGACTGGTTACGATATGCACACGGCAGTTGCGATCCTTCTGTGCCACATGGCAGGTGCTGGAAATGACAATTTTTTGTGGTGAGACGTGGAGATCAACATAGGTGCCACTGATGGACGATGGTGCACTGCAGTAGCTTTTGGTGGCAGCAACTGGGAATAGAAATCTAACCAATGAGAAGCTAATGCGCATGCTCCTATCGAAGCTAAAAGGTACTGGTGCTTCGGAGCATAAAAGCAGGGGAAATACAACAGGAACGTATCAACAAGGTTTTATTGTACCTTCATGCTGGTAAACTGTGTCCCATTTCTACATAGGGTTGCTTGCTTCTAATGAGTTTGCCTGTGTTATTCTTAGGCTCGTTAAACTAACTTGGTTTGTTGTAACATATCCTAAATGTATATTTTAATCATATTACTCCGGCTGAATGACAACCTTGCTTGGCAGTGAAGTTGTGGGCCCAGTTCCTGGCTGTGCCATTGTGAACTATTGTTTGTGTGCTTATATTTCAGCTGCAGTACAAGTCAGTCAGACTAGTCTATGAGAAAGAAATCCTTGGATATGGAATTTCAACTTCCTTGTTTGATATGTCTGTAAGTACATATTTTGATGTCTACAAAAGTAGCGCTTATGTTTATAGAAACTGTTTCTGCATATAGGATTGCATGTTTTGCAGCTAAGTTCAGACGCAGCTATACATAGTTTAGTTCGCATGCATTTTGAACTTTCACTAAATCTTGATTCTTATTATTCCATGTAGCTTATGGGAGAGATTCTTTAGTGATACTAAATTCCAAAAAATAATGGAATTACAAAAGCTCAATGCTCAATCATGGTCATGCTCAATCGAGCATGACCAGCTCGAGAAAATCTCCGGGAAAACATTGCCTGTGTTGACCCACTATGTTGACGGCCTGCTGCTGGCGACGCTCGGATTTTTTGTGTTTTTGGCTAGTTATCGGTCGATTTTCACCGTCAGAAGTGCAACAAAGCTAGGGGCGGTGCTTTATTGCAATGCAGGCCGATTATGGCGAGCTCAAAGCAAATTTCTAGACCAGCTTCCCCAAAGTCGTCTCCCCAATTTGTTAACGTAGCTCCTCGCGTTGAACATGGTAGTTATAATCGGAGGGACACTTCTTTTGTGCTTTTCGCCATGTTTCAGCGCCAGAAGTGCTCTTTAGAGTGGTAAAACTTTGCTCATCGAGTGCATCCCATGGAATGCTATGGTGCAGGTCTGCCCACGGTCTTTTAGCCACTATTTGGCATCCAAGAGACCACAGTTTTCCGGCATCGCAAAGCACCAGGAAAACTTTATTTTCGTGTAGATTCTATCACGGGGGACACCGGCAACACGATTGCAACCTAATAATTTGGACACACTGCACCATGGAATTTGACAACTTCCGTTCGCTCTGCGGTAAACAGCTGGGAGCACTCGGCACTCGCTTGGTACCCGTTACTAGGTGGTCATTGGTCGTGGGTTCAGTACTTCCGTGGCCTGTTCTGCTCCATCAAGCCTGTTCAGCTTGATGGAGGCAATGAGTAGCAAATAAAACAAGAAAAGGGCATGGAAAGGAAACTCCACTTGAAATGTTGGATAATAAGTGCTTTCAACAACTGCCTCAATATCTACAAGAAGATTGGTATAGCATAATGGTAATGCTATGTGCATGGCACCTCTCATCTCTTTTATAGATGTGTTGCCTATGGGCAACATACCACAAACAAATTTTTTTCTTGCTGAGTTTCGGTTATCAGTGAACACTGAGTGACAGGCAGGAAGCGCTATATGTTGGTTTAGAAAAAGAACAAAGGATGAGGCAGAAGTTTGGCACACGCCTCACATTCTTTTGAAAACATGGTCAGGGGAGACAGATGGATCCAACATCTTTGGCTGCAGTGTTATGCATGTGATGTAAACCAAATGAAATGTAGACCTATGGTTCATATGTGATGACAGCTATCTGTACAAATTTTAAACCAAGACATATGTGGCTTGTGGTGAAATGCACTTCCAGTTTTCTCAAGATGCCACTTCATGGATGTCAAGGCGACTACACCCTACTTGCAGTTTCAAGCATATCTTCAAGCCTTTACTTCATCTGAATTACCTCGTGCCATATCGCATTGGAATGATCTTCCTGAGCACATTGTTTCCATATCTGATCACCATTCCTTCCATGACAATTTGTATTGGCATTTATTTTGTTCTGAACATTGTGCCTGTTTTGTACTTATGATTAATGCTTGCCTTTAGTGCGTTATCATTATGTTCTCCCTGGTGTTTCCTACCGATTGCCGGAAAAGTTTTCGCAAAATATATCTTTTTTTGAATCCTTATTCTCAATGTGTTTTGCACATTTAAATAGAAAATGAAAACAAATTTCTGGTATTTATACAGTTCATTCGTGTTAAAAAGTAATAAAAATTTTCATTCTGTCTATGCATGCTACTGAAAATTGACATGGACAGTTTTTGACTTTTATCGGTGACTGTCACAGGTTTTTAACTTCTGTGTGTTAATACAGACATTCACTTACAGTGCATTGATAGATTCCAGCTTGTGTGCAATAGCCATGAGCAGTGGTGCCTGAAGGTGCAGGGCAGTAGGGAGGCAACCACTTCTGCACCTCAGTCTATAAAATAGACTGAGGAGCCTGGGTAGGCACACAGGCCCTCGGGCATCGCAGTGACAGAGTACCCATTACACAAACACATGCACCCCCCACCAAATTGGCACCTTTGACCTTGACAGTTTTCTTTTCTGAATTGGTAGTTGGCTGAACATGTGCTCCTACATGTTACCTAGTCTGAGGAATGTTAATAAAAGCCACTCCACACCATAGGGTAATATTGGAACATTCAGTAATGACATAAATATAGTTCTCCTTTGTTGTGTAATTTATAGGCCCTTTTGATACCTGAGCATGCACAGTTTATGAAGTTTCCAGGTGGTGTGTGCTACAAGACACGCATTGCATATTGTTCACAAAAAAGAAAAATTTAATTCTTGTGACAGTGGCAAGAAGCTATAAATTAAATGCAGTGAAAGTTTCTGAGAAAGGAAGCATCTCTAAATTTGTCTTGGTCCCAGGTTTGATTCTTGGACCAAGCCAGATTTTTCTTCAAATACGAAACTTTCTCAGTAAACTGTATTGCACTTCCGTTTTAGATTGGTGCTACTATCAGGTGTATAACAATTTTTCTCTTTTGTAAAGCGTCTTGCACATTGTGGATTTCTGCAGGGCTGATTTGTCATATTGTTTCTTGCATTGCTCATTTTCCAGGTGCTATCTGCCCTTCGTTTTGTGGTGCTGCTTTTGGCATACATTGTGTTTCGGTCGAAACACTGGCTTCTTGTCGCACTCATGACCACACTGAGTGGTGCCATTGTCATCTGCAAGACCTTTCTGTATGACTGGCAGGGCCAGTTGGCAGTGAACTCTGGTGTCCTTGCCGGAGTACTGCTCCTCGTGACATCATTCGTGCTGCCCTGGGGGCAGGCCTGGTTTTTGGATTTTCGTGTGGTGCCTAGCGAGAACCGGGCCTCGCAGCTGCTTGCACGTATAGTCAACGATGCCTTCCCACCTGTTCCGTCGTCCGTTGGCCGAGGGAATGTGCGCAGCGAAGATGGCGGCACCACTTTTTATTCGCCCGAAAGCGGTGAGACAAGCCATTGTTTCCTCTCGCTTGTGGTGTTGTTGCCAGGCAAGCAGTTTTGGGATCAGCCAAATGAGCTGCATAAAAAAGCTTGCGTAACCTTTTGCTGCGACTACATGAATTTTCTGCCTGCTTGCTTACCTCGTGGATTTTTGTTAAACTTATTTGGCTGATATTTTTCTACTTGAAGCATCAAGACTTCTGGAAATGTAGCTTAGTCTTGTGCTGTGAGTAAAGTAGTCACTCCACTTGAATAGCACTCCCCGGTGATTTGGCCATTTGCTTGAGAAGCATGCCATTATGCCTGCACCTTCAAGTAGATGCTGAACGTGTCATATTATAAAAATATAGCTACAGAACACCATAATGATCCTCAACTGCTTAGAGGGGGCATGTCACCCAATTTTCGATCATAATCTGTGTTGTGTGAGACAGTCCTTGTACGTTCAAGAACACGTTGGCAATATTTTAGCGCATTTGAGCGAGCACTTAATTTGTAATTGAATTTTTAATACAGTCGAGTCCACTTATAACAATGTTCAAGTGCCATGAAAATTTCATTGTTATAACCGATAATTGTTACAAACGGGTTGCACGAAAAAAAGCATAGCTGCAAAGAGGGGTCACAGACGGCAAGTGACATGCAGCTCCGCCGAGGCATCGTTTTGGTGGTCCCGAAAGGAACCTTGTAAAAAATACGAGAAGGTTGCCGCGGCTGCCTCTCAGCTTGAATATCCCTTAGCGCCCCCCCCCCAAAAAAAAACAAACAAACAAAGAAAACATGAATACCTAAGAGCATTTAATGAGGGCAAAATAGCTTGCACTTCTCACTTCTTTGCTGAAACAAACTCGTAATCGGCGAGTTTCGACTGCTTCGCGGCAATCTTGCCGATGTCTTTCTGGAGGGCATCCAAATGTTAAACATGCCCGAGCGAAAGGTTTTTTGCAAAAATGAAGTCCCGTAGGGAATCGATCATTCTTGAGGCCTCCTGTTGAGACACAACTTGTACAGGTTCCGGTTCATCTTCGTCGTCGCTGCTGTCATCGTCTTCCGCGCCGGTGACTGCTGCAACGATCGCCTCGTCAGTGAATTCTTCGTTTGTCGTGACTGCATCGTTGGCGTGCAAGAATTCTTGAAGCCCCTCCGCGTCGCCGTCATCACCACGCACCGTAGACCAAAGTTCTGTAATGGCTCCATCGGCAGTAGCTTCGCGATACTCTGCATCACTGATATCCCCGGCAAAGTCCGCTTTTCGGAAGCAATTCATGACTGTGGAGGAGCTGACTTCTGCCCATGCCCCAAAAATGAATTGGACAGCCATCAGAAGTGAAATCTTAAAGTCTGGAGCGGGTCGGCATTCACGCACAGCAATGTCCAGGTTAAGAGCAAGCCTGCTCAACACACGTTGGCGATATAATGCCTTGAAGCATGCAATCACGCCTGTGTCCATGGGCTGCAAGCCTGCAGTCGTGTTCGGCGGCAGGAAAAAAATTTTCACATGCGACAGCTTCTGGGCAGTCTGGTGTGCAGTACAGTTATCAAGGACCAACGCCACCTTCCTGCCTTTGTGCTGCATCTCTTCTGCGGCAGTTGATCCAGTTGAGCCACGCTGGCCGCGCTTCCTGAAGGAGAATCCTCCATCGTTGAACTCTGGGGGGGATCCGATGGGCTTGCAGAACCAGTAGGACCAAGGCTGGTGATGGCAGATGACGAAAACCTCGCTGGCAACGCACGTGCTTTGACACTGTACGCTGCCTTCGGAACACGTGCAACTGTTAAGCAGGAACCAAGGAGAATGGGAATGATGGGGTAGCCCACACTCAACTGCCGTGACGCGTTTTCAACGAGCGGCACACCCTCAGAATGGACTGCTCCCCGCGCGCCGATACAAAAGCAACAAAAGAAATGCCTTCCTTCTCTCTCCTACTCTGCTCAGAGGAAAGTGTCCGTCTTTTCTCCTGCTTCTCCTGCTCACCCCATTCTCCTCGCATGCTTCGTCATGTGAGCTTTTCGCCGCCCCTGTGCGGGCGGCTCCGCATACACGCGCGCGCTTTTGGCGGAGTAGTTCGGCTGGCGTGGTCGCTGCGATTGCACGTTTTTTTTCTGTGAGGGTTGGCTCCAAATGACTACATTTAATTGTTATAACCGACAATCTAGTATGATAGCATTGTTATAAGCGGTTTATTTTACCATAGAACACACTGCAAAGGTGACGGTGCCGCGGCTGTCCATTGATATATCCGATATATTGTTAAAAGCGGTATTGTTATAAGTGGGTTTGACTGTATTACACTCGAACGGCATAACAGTGGGGCAACACTGGCACGCTCCCGAGCCATGACGTCACAGGCTGCATGCCTGCCGAGCCAGCGGCTGTATATTGTATATTCCGGCGAAGAATCGGTGTGTCAGCTGTACGCGCATGCAGGAAACTCCTGCTTTGTTCAGCTTGACATCGGAATCGTTCAAGTTGCAGCAGCTGAAACAATGCCTCAGTGGGGCCTATGTGGTGCTGTGGGCTGCCAGAGCAAACAGAGCAAGGAGTGTTCCATGTCGTTCTTCAGGTTCCCCAAGGAGCCCGTCAAGCGTAATTACGGCTTGTGAAGATGAATGTGGACAGGAAGGACTGGCGTTCATCTGACGCTTTTGTTTTGTTCTCGGAACACTTTATGCCAGACAGCTACAACTACGATTTGCGCCTGCTCATTGAGTTTGGGATACCCGTGAAAAAGCTGAAGCTACGGCCAACGTGATGCCGACCATGTTCACGCACTGGCCCATCCGGTAGGCAGCGTCCTGGCCAAATGTTAGCCTTGCTATTTGTTTTATCGATATCGAGGGCAATAAAGCAAGTTCAAGGGAAGGTTCAGCTAAAGCGTACATTGCGCCAAATCCTTGCGCTGTGAACACATGTGTGCAGGCATTTGTTTACATATGGTGCACGCAACTACAGTGGGAAAAAAAAGTACTGGTGGGAATGTGCGGCAGCTTAACAACATCATAGTTTTGTTGAGTATGGATCCTTGAGAAATGCATGCCAGCAAACAATCTACCTGCCTAACAATTTGCATTGTACGGAGCAGCATCAGCAGACTTCGCCTACTGTGAACGAATGGCTAAGCAGTGCTGAACACATGAAATATCAAGAGTGCGGAAAGTCATCAGCAGCATATAACGCAACGCCATTGTCGCCATCTATGTTGACCATGTTTACCACGCGGTCTTCGTCCATGGCCATCGAGATTTGCACAAGCCAGCCTGCACGTGCAAATCTCGGAGGCCGTGTTTCGTCACTCGAGCTGGTGGGGATGAGGTCGAAGTGAAAATGCGCAGCGTATACTACACCATCGCTGCATATGCTGCTCAAAGATTCCTCGCTTGCTTTGTCATGCAAAGTTGGCAGTGTCGAAGACATGGCACGCGACATCTGGAGCAAATACGGCAAGAAACGGCAGCTGTGCCCCGACCTAACATGGCGCGGTGGCTGACTTTGTAGCAGAAGATGGCTTGGTTCCACGCAGTGCATGACGTCACACATGGCTTAGCAATATGGCGTTGGGCGTTGGAGGGCAGAGCTTTGAGCCAGCGAGTTCCAGCTCATATTTTTGACAGGAATGTGCTTTTACTGCCCAGTTTTTATGCATGTACAGCCATAATAATCCCTCTGCTACAATGTCTCATGGGAAACCACAGATTGCTTGGTTACCGTGTCATGCCCCCTTTAAAGGACAACTTTGGCAATTTTTGAAGGTGTGCAGTTGTTAGTGAACTTTCAATATGGTGTTGTTCTTGCATAATGGCCGCTTGAGCCCTTGAGTGGCTGATTACATGATACATATGTTTATTATGCTGTGGTTATCAGCATCGATGACCATAGTACATGTTGATGACCACAGAATTGTGGACACACAAAAAAATTGTAAGACCTTTCTTCATTTAGCATATGCTGCAGTTATTGTAGCAGCTGAAACTATGAAAGCTGCTGTTAGCTTACGAAACATAAGTTAGCCTACAAAACAGTAATCTACATGAAACAGCAACATGCAACGACTAGTTGGTCTCTGCATAAAAGGTATCTAACTCTTCAGAAAAAATCTAAATTGTGTTGATCTGTTTATCTCATCAGAATACGATTCCTGGCTTAGCATCACAGCCATAAAATCGTATGTGACCTTTCCCCCATTGGCGCTGCATCCCAAATAGCTTGAATATGTCTTTTTCGTAAGCTGTATTATTTCCTTCCCTACCTTATGTAACACTGTTCTTCAAACCCCAGCCCATACATTGTGTCGTCTTTTCAACACTTAAGTATTCATTGCTTAAGTGGCTGAAGTATTACTTTTAACGAGCCTTTATTACCTGTTGCCTTCAGAGAATGAAATGAACTGCCTGAATTCATGGTCAATGAACACAACCTGTCAGTTTTTAAGCAGTTAGCACCCTTTTGATCTGTTAATTTTTCATCACCTATGTTACCTTTATTTAAGTGTACAGGAATATGTATATTGGTGTTTGTCTGCTTTTAATATTTCATGTTTTTACGTAATTGTTTTTGTTGCTTTCACACTACCTTCTGCAAGATAGTATTGTGAAAAAGTGACCTGCCCTTCCTGCACATGCTCTCACTTCTATATATATCCTATGGAAAGGGGCCAAAAGGGTCAATAAATGAGGATTACGACCCAATCAAAAACATTCCTAAAGTTGCACAAAACTGCCTTTCACTCCCCAAGTCATGGCAGCACTTGCAATGAAGGAATACGCAGTGCAAGCCATCTTTTGATCCTTACATGATACCCGTCTAATTTCACTTCACCTAGATGACCTTAGCATGTCCAAGGGCAGTTGGTGGGGAGGCAGGCAGTTTTTAAAAGAAGCGAGTTAGCCTAGCATATTCACGATAGGAAAAGGGTCTCTCTGCAATATGAACTTGCAGTGGCCACAACCATAGCTCTGCTTGGAAAAAAAATTGTAATATTTGTACAATATCCACACACTTACTATATTTACTCCAAATCTATATGGGGGGGGGGAGGGGAATTCGCCGACTATTACAATACTTCCCAATGCGAAATTTGACCGTAGCTCTGTCCGTACATGTTTTCATGTTGTGATATATTGGCTGGCACAGACAATCTGTCTCGTGCAGCACGTTCCAAACGGAGCGAAGCGTGGCGAGCCTGCCTCACTAGTTGGAATATCATGAGAGGCAGTGCATGGGTGACGCGTGGGTGTGATTCAAAGCAGCCGCCACAGACAGACCTGCGCTCATGTAGCTCTTTGTTTCCAGACAGACGACGCACGCTACTCCGGTGCCATATCGTAGCCATCGTCACCTCACAACCCGTCTTGTGCAGCACTATGCTTTTCTTCTCACGCTTTCATTCCACGAATGACAAGAGCGGCCCTTCATTGCGGGGAAGTTGTGCCACCAGTGTCAGCGGCGACAACGCCCAAGGGAGCGTCGCATTGAGCCTTGCTCATAGCCGCTCGCCATCGCCCCTTGCAAGAGCAGTGATCCCCGTCACACACGCTGGCATCGTGGACTGACCTGAGCAGCAGACGCCGTGGACGAGTGTAGCCTTCCCCACCTCTGGCACCCTGGTCCCCCTTCGAAAGTGCAGATGTTTCGACTGAATCAAATGCTTTTTCTTAATCAATGAAGGCTATATATAAGGGTTGGTTATATTCCGCACGTTTCTCTATCACCTGATTGATAGTGTGAATATGGTCTATTGTTGAGTAGCCTTTACGGAATCCTGCCTGGTCCTTTGGTTGACAGAAGTCTAAGGTATTCCTGATTCTATTTGCGATTACCTTAGTAAATACTTTGTAGGCAGCGGACAGTAAGCTGATCGGTCTATAATTTTTCAAGTCTTTGGCGTCCCCTTTCTTATGGATTAGGATTATGTTAGCGTTCTTCCAAGATTCCGGTACGTTCGAGGTCATGAGGCATTGTGTATATAGTGCGGCCAATCTTTCTAGGACAGTGTTCGCACCATCCTTCAACAAGTCTGCTGTTACCTGATCCTCCCCAGCTGCCTTCCCCCTTTGCATAGCTCCCAAGGCGTTCTTTACCTCTTCCGGCGTTACTTGTGGGATTTCAAGTTCCTCTAGACTATTCTCTCTCACCTTATCGTCGTGGGTGTTACTGGTACTGTATAAATCTCTATAAAACTCTTCAGCCACTTGAACTATCTCATTCATATTAGTAACGATATTGCCGGCTTTGTCTCTTAATGCACACATCTGATTCTTGCCTATTCCTAGTTTCTTCTTCACTGCTTTTAGGCTTCCTCCGTTCCTGAGAGCGTGTTCAATTCTATCCATATTATAGTTCCTTATGTCCGCATTCTTACGCTTGTTGATTAACTTGGAAAGTTCTGCCAGTTATATTCTAGCTGTAGGGTTAGAGGCTTTCATACATTGGCGTTTCTTGATCAGATCTTTCATCTCCTGCGATAGCTTACTGGTATCCTGTCTAACGAAGTTACCACCGACTTCTATTGCACACTGCCTAATGATGCCCATAATATTGTCGTTCGTTGCTTCAACACTAAGGTCCTCTTACTGAGTTAAAGCCGAATACCTGTTCTGTAGCTTGATCCGGAATTCCTCTATTTTCCCTCTTACCGCTAACTCACTGATCGGCTTCTTATGCACCAGTTTCTTCTGTTCCCTTCTCAAGTCTAGGCTAATTCGTGTTCTTACCATTTTATGGTCATTGCAGCGCACCTTGTCGAGCACGTCCACATCTTGCATGATGCTAGGGTTAGCGCAGAGTATGAGGTCTATTTCATTTCTAGTCTCGCCATTCGGGCTCTTCCACGTCCACTTTCGGCTAACCCACTTGCAGAAAAAGGTATTCATTATCCGCATATTATTCTCTTCTGCAAACTCTACTAATAACTCTCCTCTGCTATTCCTAGAGCCTATGGCATATTCCCCCACTGACTTGTCTCCATCCTGTTTCTTGCCTACCCTGGCATTGAAGTCGCCCATCAGTAAAGTGTATTTTGTTTTGACTTTACCCATCGCCGATTCCACATCTTCATAAAAGCTTTCCACTTCCTGGTCATCATGACTGGATGTAGGGGCGTAGACTTTTACTACCTTCAATTTGTACCTCTTAAGTTTCACAACAAGACCTGCCAGCCTCTCGTTAATGCTATAGAATTCCTGTATGTTACCAGCTATTTCCTTATTAATCAGGAATCCGACTCCTAGTTCTCGTCTCTCCGCTAAGCCCCGGTAGCACAGTACATGCCCGCTTTTTAGCAATGTATATGCTTCTTTTGTCCTCCTAACCTCACTGAGCCCTATTATATCCCATTTACTACCCTCTAATTCCTCCAATAACACTGCTAGACTCGCCTCACTAGATAACATTCTAGCGTTAAACGTTGCCAGGTTCAGATTCCAATGGCGGCCTGTCCGGAGCCAGGTATTCTTAGCACCCTCTGCTGCGTCACAGATCTGACCGCCGCCGTGGTCAGTTGCTTCGCGGCTGCTGGAGACTGAGGGCCGGGGTTTGATTGTTGTATTCATATAGGAGATTGTGGCCAAGTACTGCACCAGGGTGGCCAATCCTGCTCTGGTGAGAGAGTGCATTACCGGTTCTGGTCACCGGGATCAGGCTGCACTCCAGGCCTGTTTGTGCAATTTTCTCAACACAAGGTTTCTTTCTTTTTGTATTTTCCGGTGGAGAATTGTGCGGCACCGGGATTTGAATCGCGGTCCTCTTGCACGGGAGGCGGATACTCTACCGTCCCGCGTATACCACAGTACCGGCCGCGTATACCACAGTAAAAACAAACAGGACGAGGTGGACGCCACTGAGGGTAGGATGGCGCAGCAAGTGCTCTGGTTCCATCGAAGCCAAATGGTCATAGGCACGGACGTCAGTAGGCACGGAGGTCACGGTAGGTGTGGGTAGCGAAGCAACATCGGCGTAGGTAGATAAGAGCACGTAGATAAGAGCACGTAGATCTGGAGAATGGGGAACCTGAGAATCGCTGCTGTCATGTGGAAGACGAATAGACTACAGCTCATCTAGACATTACACGTGGAAGTGATGTCTTGGACAGAAGCCGGATTTTGCACGATTAAGGCATTGAATGCGACAGACCCAATGCCTTTTAAGATGTGGCGAATGCGTTCGGCTTCTGTCATGCTAGGATTCGCACGGCGGCACAGAGCCAGGACATCCTCTATGTATGAGGTGTAAGACTCTTGTGGAAGTTGGAGGCGTGTTCCCAGCTTCTGTTTGGCAACTTCTGCACGGCCAGACGAGGAAGCGAAGATTTACCGCAGCTTGGATGTAAACGTGGACCAATCCGCGATGTCGGATTTGTGGTTGAAATACCATGTCTTGGCAACACTGGTCAAGTAGAATGGGACGTGCCTCAATTTCTGGGTGTCGTTCCACTTGTTGCAAGAACTCACGTGGTCGTAGTGGTCGATCCAATTGTCGACGTCATCACCGTGGAGTCCCGCAAAGACAGGGATCGCGCTGAGGGCTCGTCACAGTCCAAGAGGGCGCCGTAGGCGGGGTCGTCTGTGTGGTAGGGTTAGAGGCGCCGGAAGGGCCGGGAGTGGAAGTGCACATCGTTGTAGGGGTAGCGACCGGAACGGAGCTCCAGGGAGGACGGGAACATGAGAGGATGTCAGGGCCTTGACGTACCTCCACCACTTTATAATACTGAGACCGATCAAGTTGTCCAGCGCTCTTTATTCCGAAAAAGGCAACGCCCTAGCTCATGCGCGAAGAAGTCAAAGAACAGGGAAGTTGATGATGGCTATGTACAAATGAAAACGATGAAGTACATTAATAGCGCTTACAGTATATATATACAGGCAAATTCACTAGCATACACCATAAGATCACACACAAGTAGAAAGAGGCACCCCTTGTGTTAGTGCTAAAATAATAGTACCAAAAGTGGTAATACTGCAATCGCAAAAGTGGTAACAGGGAGATGGCTTGAGGCGGAGTTCTTTGCATAATCTATCTTCCCTTACGTGGAAACAATGTTCTTTATTCTTGACAAGAAAAAAAAAAGAGAGAACTTCGTTGTTACTCCCTTTCTTGTTTTTTTTTTCTTTTTCTTTCCCCCCCCTTTTTTTTTTCTGAGGTATACTAAGAGCCAGCTCTTTGCATTTGTAACTTCAGCTTGGCACAGAATGCCTTGGACCGTACAATGCATAACATTAGCGGGTGCTTGAAGGCCCAAATTAGGCCCTTTAATGGGTCTGGCTCAGCCTCATGCCCGAGCCCGACCTGGGCCTGCCAAAATATGTTTCGGACGGCCTGGGCTTTCGAGTCAGCCCATGCAGTGCTCTAGTTCCACTGCACCCTCCTCCTGCGCTTTCTTCCTCCTCTTTTTGCTATGGTCTTTCTTTTATCTGCCACTGCACTCCACGTTTGCAATCATTCTTCGTGGCGCTTGTTCACTCAGTTACATCGCCGCTCATTGCAGGAACGGGCTATTAAGAGCTGCGCTCTAAAAGGTGTCGATATTAGAGGGATGTGTTTGCTGTAAAACCAAAGAGAACATTTTTCAAACATGCACACTCATACCCTGCGTATACATCTTGTTGCAGGATCAGAAAATGAGTCTTTAGCAGGAGATGATGTCCATGTTAGAAGTGATATTCAGCTACCTCATGACCTGCGTGTCAGGTTTGAGCAGCCAGAGTGTGCACCAAAATTGCTGGGTCCTGAGGTGAGTTCTACTTATATTTGGTGCAATCACTTTGGGATTCTGTCTCACCTCAGCCAAGTTTTAAGTAAAAATGGGAGCACGCAATGAATTGTTACCATATTTACCCTATTCTAAAACACACTTTATTTTTTTTGAAAATAGGTCAGTAATTGCTTGTGTGTTACAATTAGATATGAAACTGAAACTACTTTGTGGTGTTGGCGTCATCGTGATTGTCATCATGAGCTGGTAACAGCACAATTTTTTGTGTAGGTTGGTGATGACAACGTGCTGCTTTTGTGACAAAAGTGCATTCAAAAGAGAACTAAGCTAGCAACAATGGAGCTTTGTCGCATATTTTGGCATGTCGCAGTCTTGCGTCCTGTGACACTAACGAAATGGTTAGTCTAGGCGTGGGCCACTACCCTGTTCACAGAGGTTTACGAGTCATTAAAAGAAATGCAGAATATAAAACTGGATATAAAACAGGTTGGACCACATAAAGGACTGCTTGTTGTTATACATGGCAATAAAGAGCTGTCTGAGAGTGATGATCGACATTAAGTGTAAATTTTTGTTCTGTCATGGTAAACACTGCAAATTTTGCCTTCTCCTGATTGCCAGAATTGGAGGTATGCTACATTTCCCTTGTTGTTAAATTGGTTGTGTGTTAGATTTTGGGTGTGCCTACAGGGATACGTTTGAATTTGGTAATACAGTTAAACCTCGATATAATGAACTTTAACATAATGAAATTCTCGATTTATCAGTTTTCATAACCTCTTGTCCAAAGAACACCATCTGAGCACGAGGTCGCGGGATCGAATCCCGGCCACGGCGGCCGCATTTCGATGGGGGCGAAATGCGAAAACACCCGTGTGCTTAGATTTAGGTGCACGTTAAAGAACCCCAGGTGGTCAAAATTTCCGGAGTCCTCCACTACGGCGTGCCTCATAATCAGAAAGTGGTTTTGGCACGTAAAACCCCAAATATTATTATTATTAAAGAACACCATGTAATTAGGACCCCAATGTAACAAAGTGTGTTTGTATGAGATTTCACTATAACGAAATTTCGCTTCCATAGCTAAGGAATGCCGAGACAATAAATGGACACTTCCGCAGATGCAGAACTGATTGAATTACAAGTAGCTGCTTACAAATGCACCTCTCAGATCACGCGCGGCATGACAAGAGTGACCGCTGAAGTGAAGCCGCATCAAGCTCTGTATAAATTCCAAGTGCGATAAGATCCTATCGCGCCCCACGCACTTTGTGCATTAGGTGCAAATGAAAGGGTACGATGGTGTGTAAGAAAGACGGTGGCTTACGCACATGTGCCGCCTCCCCGCACGAGCAACGGGAAGGAGGGGGAGGTGAGTGAGCTCAGGGTAACACGATCAAGCGCGCACAAAGGGTGGAGTGGGGGGAGGGTAAGTTGGCGAGCGTCGCGATTACTGGTGCGCATCTCAGCTGTGGCTGCGCATGGCTGTAAATGCGGCTGAGCACGTACACAGACGCGCACCATGCTTTAGAGGTAATCTGCCGCGTGTGCGAAGAGTGGTGTGCTGAGACAGCGTGGCATCATGTAAACTGTCTTCCCGTGCATTTAGTATTGAAGGTTGCGTAATCTGGAGTTCCAGTGACCCGTTGGAGCGAGAGGCAGACGAAGTATTTGCTCCCCGCTGCTGGCGCTTTTTCATGATAGCGTCGTCCCAGTGCAGGCGATGCTATCAGCCACAAGGTCAGAGTGCAGCCGAAAGCGTTGCTGGCTTCACTTAATTTGTACTGCGTATGAGGAAATATTCAGCGTGGCTTGAAACTGCATCATTCGTTGCTGGCTTCCAAATTCATCAAAATTAATTGCTTTCTCATCGAAATTTGTTTTTTTTTCTATTTCCATATAATTCGGAAGATTCCATGGCCCCTTTCCGTTTAAGAAAAATCTGACAGCAACTAGCCGCTAAGGTTCAGCTGTGTGCGAGTCTGTGTGTCTTTGTATGTTCCATAAAGTTGTTGCAATATGTTACGTGTGGACTCAAGCTTCGTTACTTTATGTGCATGGTAGAATCGTTACCAAATTCTTGTTTGGATGCTTGGGTGGTAATGTAACTGTGCGTTGCAATCAGGGGCGCGGTAGAATCGTGCAAGTACGGTACCACTTTCTCAAGAGTGCATGCGACGTTAGACCGAACACATCAGCACATATGGCCAGCAGCGTTTCTGACACTCTGCCAAGCTTGCTATCGGTGCATAGTGTCAGGAACACTGTCATCTGTATACTTTGGCATGTCCAATGCCGGCATCTACGGCTGACAACGTTCCTGGCTCTGATAGCAAGCTTTGCACAGTGCCAAAAATGCTGTTGGTCACAAATGCTGATGCATTTGGTGCTGAGTCATGCAAAAGCTCACAAAAGTGATGCATAGTAACATCAGAAATGACCACTTGAGAATTCCGCCTTTGAATCCATGCATTTTTGAATGGCTAGCGCGTGTGGGAGTGGTAAATTTATGCTTGTTACGCACATGGGGATCAACAGGAGCGTTCATACAAGCGCAAAGCTGAGGAGGCCTTGGATACAGCCTTGAAGATCTTCCATGAGAGCAATTGGAAAACTGAAAAGATGGACCACAACAGTGCCATTCAGACCTGCCACCATTCCAAGTTTGGCAAAGTCTACAAATATGCGGTATGTTTCTTGGATTGCTTCCTTTTGGCTTCCTGTTTAGGGGAGGCACTGCTTACTCTATATTTGGAGCAGTATGTGTTTCTAACATCGTGAAGTCTGTGCAATCATGCATTCTCATCCTCTCTTCTTGTTCTGCTCAAGTGCTACCTAAAGTAAAACGAGTGTGTCTGTGGCATTCTGTGTTGCCCAGTGATAGACAGGGCTTCCCAACTTGCTTCTCCTGGAAAGGTGCACTTGTAGACAGTATTGCGGGTAATGCAGTATGAGCTGATTCAAAACTTAGGATTTTGGGTGCGGTTCATGCTGGATGTGAACACAAAAATCAAGCTTGAAAACCCAGTCCACATACATTAACGACAATGTTGAGCACGTTAATTCTACAAATGAAGCACCATACTTCAACATTTCAAGTATAACTCTTATTGCATAGGCCAAAATATCTACCCAAACATGTGCCAACAGAATTTTCTGTTCATTAGCTAACACATATACACTTTCATTTAAAAAAGAAAGGACTTTATTTCAACTCTTAATGATTTCACTGAAACTGCCGCTAACCATAAGTTGGCACAGTCATGAGTGAGTCCAGCTAAGTAGAATTTTGGTGAGTCTGAGTGAGCTTGGCTGAGTGGAATATTGATGAGTCTGAGTCGGAGCGGGCCAAGCTGAGTAGAATTTTGCGAGTCCGAGTCTGAGTGATATCTAAGCAAAAAAAAAAAAAAAAAAAACTTATTTTGTGAACGAGTCCGAGTGAGTTTTGTTTATTTTGCCAACTTATGCCAATAACCATGTGGCAATATTGAAACTAATCTCCCCAGTGTTTGCACATAATAAGTCATGGTATTGTGTATATACACACACACATTTTGTTAGTGGAAGCAGCAAATCTTACAGTTACTCCGCTATCTGTTAGACTATTAGGCTGTCAAATGGAAGACATTGTCCAAATCTACAAATACTAATCTAACAGCATTGAATTTTGCACTTCACAGGCTTTTACTGTCTTACACAGTCACCATGCATATTCACGACTGTTCCATATCCATTACATGAACCATCAGACACACTAAGCCCAAGAATTGGGCATTTAGTAGCTTCTATGTTCTGCTTTTTTGGACTTCTCAGTTGGCAGCAGTAGCAGCAGTGCAAAATGATAGATTGTTGTGAATATCTATGTAAAGTGGTTTCAATGTTTCCATTCAAACGCAATAATTAAATTAGTTTTTTATTCACTCAAAACAAGAGAACAACACAACTTCCCTGTGACTAATGAGGAATGTCATAAATTATTCGTTAGCAAATGGGTTTCTTAATTTTGAATGTTGAACTCAACAATATTCAAGGTCCTGCTGAAACTCGGCAGTTTTAGGTGCCTTGATAAGATTACCTTTATATTCAAGACCTTGTTTGCACTTCTAGTGTACAAGGTGTTTTCAATATCAGAGTTAAAGGGAATATTTGTAAAAAGGTGCCTAATTGTGTGCTCTTTCCGTACGAGTTTGTAGCTTCAAATGTTTGCTGTGTGTAATGCACATACTCAACGAAATGCTTCATCTACACTTCAGGGTACACTGCCAGCACCTCCAGAAACTATTTTGGACATTTTATTCAACCGATTGGAGGAGCAAGTTCTGTGGAACCCTTCAGTGAAAGAAGCCAGGGTATGCTGTTTGTGTTCTACGGTAGAAACAGTGCCATGTGTGATGAGTACTGTTTGACAGGTTTTCATGCCACAAATCCACAGATGAGCTGAGAGACTGTACTGTGGAATGGGGACTTTGATTAATTTTGACTACACAGGATGTAGAGTAAGGGCTGCTGTTAAAGGGAACAGCTAATTATTATTCAAACCAACATAACTTGAAGATATAAACTCGGAAGAAAAAGATTGCTATGTCACGTGTTGCCTAGACCTCTAATGGAAACAAGTTACTGCTGAGGCCTCTGTATCAAAACTGAGCTGTAATCAGTCCCGAAGCATGAATTTAGTGTTCTCTTTAACAGCGGATCGTACTGTACATCTGTTGCTTATAGCTAGTGCCTTCTGCTAGTAAATTATTGCAGCAGCTAGCATTAGGTAGAAGTGTACGCTAAAATGATGTTATAAGATGGGCGCATGGCATCGTGCTTCTGGATTCATGCATGTTCATGTGCATCACTATGTGTCAATGTAGTGCTACTAATTACTGCAAACTTGCTGCGATGGCTTAGTGGCTATGGTGTTGCACTGCTAAGCATGAGGTTGCAGGATCAAATCCTGGCCGCAGCAGCTGCATTTCGATGAGGGTAAAATGCAAAAACGCTCGTGTCCCATGCATTGGGGGCATGTTAAAGATACCCTGGCGGTCAAAATTAATCCAGAGGTCTCCCACTACAGCATGCCTCCTAATCAAATCGTGGTTTTGCCACGTAAAACCCCAGAATTCATTCATTTATTCTGCTTGCTGTGCCTTCATGCATTCAAATGGCTGAAGTAATTCAGTGAAAACTATACTTTCTGGGGGAAAATACCTCCTTTCCCTTTCTGTACTAGTTAAGCGCTGTCAAGAATACAATATCAATATCTAATTACAGTGCTTTACTGTGAAGACATGACTGAAATCGCATGTGCCCTGGAGAGGACTACCTACCCATTTTTCATCACTTAGTTATAAATGAATAATAAAATTGCATGTTCTTGCTCAGTTTGTGCAATAATTGAACATGTTCACTTGTGTTGCTGTGGAGGTTGCTAGCATCTCTAGAAACATTATTGGATGATTTCTGTAAATACTGTACAAAATTGCATAATGTACAAATGTACATACTTTACAGCATTTTGTTGCATTTTGTTTTCACACACATATCTAAAGCTAGGAAGTTTCTGCTAATACTAGGTCATATTTTATCACTGCAGTGGCCATATGCACCACTCCTCATGGCAGCATCCTGTGGGTATTGCTGCAAAGTGCACTATGTTTAGCAGAAACAATCTCTCGTGTGCCAGAAAATTACAGAAGAACAAACAAGTGTTAACACCACGCTTTAAATATTTGTAGATATGTGTGCATGAGTATATTTCTGTACACATATGTTGCATGAGGCTAAGCTCTATAGCCAATTATTTAAAATATACATATTATACAACAACTTCTACATTTAGTTTTTGTCTGGCCCCATAAATGTTGTACTATCAGAACACTAGGTTATTACATTGACATAATTCTTTTAATACAGTTCTATTAACCCTTTTAGTGTTGTTCTTTTGGAGGTGATACACCCCTGGCGTCGAAGTTTTTTCTCAGATGTTTTAAAATGAAAACAAGAGTATATTTTTGGTTATGTAGAAGGGAAAAAATGATGCGAATAATGGCCAATGCACTCTTGGCATGGTCGACACATTCTTATCTTCATTTTGTATCTCCTGCCTAGCTTCGTTCTGACAAGCACACTTCCGCGATAGCGCTGCTGTGTCAGAATTTAAAAAAAAAGTACTTCCTGTAAATGTACGGCAGATGGCAGAGGCATGCAAGAGTGGTGGCCTTGCACTGCAGCACAAATATTTGAATGGGGAATAGCCGCGGTAGTGGTACACAAAATCCAAGAGCCACATCTCTCACCTCTGAATGCTCTTCAACGCAACCACGCCCACGAAGAGGCGTATTTCGCAGTGCACTAGCAAAAACCCAGGTTGAGCAGTCCCAGAGAGGTTAGATAATATGCTTCTAGAAATATATTCAGCAGATGCCAGAACTACCTCGAACCGTGCTGACTTCATCTTGCTGCACACATCTTACTGGAAAGGGTGGAGAATGTATGGGTACATCAGTGACATACATCAGGGCAGGATAGAAACGCAGCAACATATTGGTACCATCACTAAACTCTCGAACAACTTTCTCTGGCTATGAAGGAAAACTACGGAGGCAAAGCGTGCACAAGTGAGAGTGCTTCTGAAAAGAGTGCTGTGTTTTCATCCACATTAGTTTAAGCTGGGGCAGAGAAAACATGAACACCTTATTAGCAATAGTCAAATAAGGCAAAACACACCACTGAATGTAAAATTTAACTTATTTCGCAGCTTTTCCCTTCCACCTCTGGGCAAACGTGGAACCAGGGCACTCGGAAGCTGCATTGATTCAGCATCTGTTCCGAGCAGCCAAAAGCACTGTCAAATGCTGGTGGACTACTTGGCGCGGTAACACATGTGCAGAAGCTCCACTCCCGTAGCTTTTCCTTCACAGCCACAAAAAAGTTGTACGCGAGTATAATGCTGAAAGTGTTAAAAATATAGCCATTTGGCAGAATTCGGTTCATGTCTTTATAACAGCAGTGTGTCTTTGCTTCTTCATTACAACCCTTCCCCCATCCCTTCTTTTATTTTTGCAGGTAATAGAGAGCATAGACAGTCAGACCGACATTGTGTACATACTTTCAGATGGCGCAAAAGGAGTCATTTCTTCTCGGTATGTTGGCTACTGGCAAGTGCAACTGTTTGGAAGACTGTTGCAATACATGCCTGTGTTGACAGTTCTCTTAAAATTGGTTTTTGTCACTGCAATCTGTTAACGACCATACTTCACAAATTTGCATTCATGGTGAAATGGCAGTTGACAAGCCTCTCAGATTGGCAAGTCTAGTTGCACAGATTCACGACTATTTCAATTCAGTGCACTTTATTTCAATACCAAAATGTTGAGGACTGTGAACGAAAAGCCTTTCTATGGCTTGACATGGTCCGCAGCCCTCTTTAACAGGCAGTGACAGAGCATAAGGTGAAGTATTACATATTCAATAAGAGTCAACTGAGTCCCAGTAAGATGACTGACAAACATAATGCACATATGTATGTATGTAACGATACAATTGAAACAGAAAAAAGAAGAGAACGCTAATTACGCATGCACGTTATACATACATGAAATTAACAAATACGTAAGGCGATAAATAATGCAATGCACAATTCGGCAAATACACTCTAACAAAAAATGCTGTCATCTTTTTTTTTCTTTCTTTTTGCGGAAACAAAGAAAAGAAATAAAAAATCACAATAATGAATGTTTAGACGATGTACATTTTGTTTAGGCAGGACGGTAATCTAAAGCGCAACATTGGGTGGGTGTAGTTAGCCCTTGCCCGTGGCATCTCCCAGAGTTTGCAACTGCGCGTATTCAGCTTCCTATCTCTATGTTTTAAGTTCGAGATAGTAGTTAACGTGTTATTTCTGTGAATACCTGTCTTATACCAGTTAATTAGTGTTTGCTCATAAATATCAGGCATAGGAAGTAAATTCAGTTTTTTAAAAAGTGGATGCGTATGGGTGTCGTGGGGAACATCCAGAATACTACGGGCAGCCTTTTTTTGTATTCTGTGTAGCGTGGTGATATTAGTAAGAATAGCAGTACTGCAAACAAGATGGCAATAGTTAATTATGCAAAATAGAAGTGAGGCGTGCAGACAGGACACAAGAGTAGAGAAGTGGACAACACGAACGCCGACTATCCACTGAAGGGGGCACTGAGGCGAAAAAAGAAAGAAGGCACAAAACTCATCTGCGCATGCTCAGGACTGGTAACACCACGTGTCAGTCGGGTAAACGTGCCGGCCTACGTGAGAGATAACTGTTAAGGTACTTAATCTCTTCCTTATGTAAAGTAATCGAAGGCTGACTCACGCACGCACTTCCACCATTATAGATATGCCATGCCTCTACCATAAGACGCGTATCTTCATTCTTATGCCTGTACAATATCGCGCATTCATCTAACTCTGGCGTGCAGTTACAATCTCGGCAATGAAGCGAAAGATTAGAAGGCGATCCACCAGTTAATGACCTTTTATGTTCCATTAGCCTCTGATTGATACACTGTCCTGTTTGTCCTACGTAGAACTGGCCACAGCTAAGGGGAATCTTATAAACCACACCCATACGACAGTCAGTATAAAACAGTTGTTCTTATTGTGCTTCACTGGACAAATATCTGTTCGTTTTTTGCCTTTTACCCGCTCCTTTTTATTCTGTACGGCAGTGCATATCTTACCTAGCTTATTGGGAGCAGTGAAAGCAACATTAACATCATATCTACTAGCAACTTTTTTAAGCCTGTGCGACACTGAATGAATATACGGAATAGCCACTACTCTTCTTTGCTATTACTGCTTTCTGTAATCACGTCCGTCCCTCTTGAAACCGACTTCTTTAGGCGCTCAGCCACAGTGGCCACCGCTACACTAGGATACCCTGCTTCTAATAGGCGCCGGACCTGCGCATTAAAACTGGCGCTCATTTTGTGCATGCACGATCTGGTGAGGGAAGACTTAAGGCACGACATGGCAATTCCGTTTTTTACTAATTTAGAATTGAAATTTTAGCAACGGCTTCGAAGATCTTGGGGAGTACTGCCAACAAACATGATTTTGTTCGAAGATCAAGGAAATGTCAAGAAACTGAATTACGCGTCGCTGAGGAAATTCCTTGGTAAAATTTAATCCTCCCCCATAAAGTTTAAATTGCTCACTTACTGAGGTAGCAGCGGAATCGAATTCTTCCCTATTACAGAAAATCAGGTAATCATCAACGTAATGAAATATCTTGATAACACTATCACCTAAGGCTTTCTCTAAGCAGTTGTCAACCTTACTCAGGTAAATGTTGCTAATAATAGGGGCAACCTTTGAGCCAATACAAATGCCTGATTTCTGCAGAAAAACACCATCTCTCCACCCAATGAGCGTCGACTTCAAGTACATTGAAAGAATTTCTAGAAAAGCTCCCGTGGAAACACCGCATCTGTCAATAAAAGCTGACTCTTGCACTTGTTCTTTAATGCACTCATTTACGGAATTTAGCAACCCGTCATGCGGCAAGGAATAATACAGGTCTTCGATATCCATACTAAACGCTGTACAATCACCAGGATTTTCCTCTCTCAAATACTGAACTAGTGCCTGAGAATTACGCAGGCAAAAGGGGTCTGAAAAAACTAGAGAAGCTAGGCAGTTCTGAAGGTAACTAGCGACACAGACCTGCCACGTCCCTTTCTCTGACACTATAGCATGAAAAGGAATTTCTTGTTTATGGGTCTTGGCCGAGAAAAACAGTTCTAAAGTGAGGGATTTAGCTTTCTTGACATTACAGACAAGCCTATCAAGATTATGTCTTGACAAGAGGTCAACCGCACGTTGCTTAACTACTGAAGGCTTGAGTTTTAGTGGCTGCAAATTCTTTTCTATGGCTGAAATCGCTTTTTCTGAGAACATGTCATCTGGCATAATTACGAAATAACCTTCCTTGTCAGATATTACTGGTCTAAGTTTATGCTCCACAAGGTAATCAACTAACGGTCGGACAGGGTCAGGCGTCTTAAAATGAGAATCTGATTGTTTAATGCTAGCAATGCAATCCGAAATACAGCGTGAGCGTTCTTCTTCCGGGACGAGCCTGGTTATGCAGCGCGGTATGCTTAAAACGTCAACGGGTTTTACGTTAGGCTTAAAACAGTGCTTAGGACCTAAAGCAAGGGTTCTTCTATGGTCCGGAGCTTCAACAAAGTAAGAGGAAACACCTTTCTAATAATTCACCGTCAAATAAGGTACTGGTTCTTGGAGATGCCATCGTGAGTGATAACCATAGAAGAACCCTTGCAGAAATCAGGCATTTGTATTGGCTCAAAGGTTGCCCCTATTCTTAGCAACATTTACCTGAGTAACGTTGACAACTGCTTAGAGAAAGCCTTGGGTGATAGTGTTATCAAGATATTTCGTTACGTTGATGATTACCTGATTTTCTGTAATAGGGAAGAATTCGATTCCGCTGCTACCTCAGTAAGTGAGCAATTTAAACTTTATGGGGGAGGATTAAAGTTTACCAAGGAATTTCCTCAGCGACGCGTAATTCAGTTTCTTGACATTACCTTGATCTTCGAACAAAATCATGTTTGTTGGCAGTACTCCCCAAGATCTTCAAAGCCGTTGCTAAACTTTCAATCCAAGCATTCTAAATTAGTAAAAAACGGAATTGCCATGTCGTGCCTTAAGTCTTCCCTCACCAGATTGTGCATGCACAAAATGAGCGCCAGTTTTAATGTGCAGGTCCGGCGCCTATTAGAAGCAGGGTATCCTAGTGTAGTGGTGGCCACTGTGGCTGAGCGCCTAAAGAAGTCGGTTTCGAGAGGGACGGACGTGATTACAGAAAGCAGTAATAGCAAAAAAAGAGTAGTGGCTATCTCGTATATTCATTCAGTGTCGCACAGGCTTAAGAAAGTTGCTAGTAGATATGATGTTAATGTTGCTTTCACTGCTCCCAATAAGCTAGGTAAGATATGCGCTGCCGTACAGAATAAAAAGGAGCGGGTAAAAGGCAAAAAATGAACAGATATTTGTCCAGTGAAGCACAATAAGAACAACTGTTTTACTGACTGTCGCATGGGTGTGGTTTATAAAATTCCCCTTAGCTGTGGCCAGTTCTACGTAGGGCAAACGGGACGGTGGATCGCCTTCTAATCTTTCGCTTCATTGCCGAGATTGTAACTACACGCCAGAGTTAGATGAATGCGCGATATTGTACAGGCATAAGAATGAAGATACGCGTCTTATGGTAGAGGCATGGCATATCTATAATGGTGGAAGTGCGTGCGTGAGTCAGCCTTCGATTTCTTTACATAAGGAAGAGATTAAGTACCTTAACAGTTATCTCTCACGTAGGCCGGCACGTTTACCCGATTGACACGTGGTGTTACCAGTCCTGAGCATGCGCAGAGGAATTTTGTGCCTTCTTTCTTTTTTCACCTCAGTGCCCCCTTCAGTTGATAGTCGGCGTTCGTGTTGTCCACTTCTCTACTCTTGTGTCTTGTCTGCACGCCTCACTTCTATTTTGCATAATGAATCCTTACCAACTAGCTCAGCTTTCTGTCGTTCTAAGCAATAGTTAACTTGACTGAGAAGTAACGACTTGTATAGGAGAAGCTTGATACTTTCAGGGGAAAAAAAATCTCAACCTGCGCAAAATTCCACTCACACGGGATATTTTAGCAGCGACTAAATCCACTTGTGTGTTCCACAACACATTGCTCGAATACAACCCCGAGGCATTTAACAGTAGGGATAATGGGTATAATCGAATTATTGAGTTGTAATGTTAAGTCTGTAGTGACAATAAGATTTTTTGGTCTGAACAGAACAGCTGTAGTTTTTTAGTGCATATTTATAGCTAATGCCGCTAGCTTTTCACGATTCCGAAAAAAATCACGGGATTGATGTTTTCGCAGAAATGCGATTTAAAAAAAAAAGTTGCTTTTTGAAGCAGCAGCGAAACGCTGTTTCTCACAGTTTTCACAAGATGTTGTCATCACGCAGTCCTCGTCGTACCATTGTCATTCTTGCTGTCACATAGCTACAGTCTTGGACGATTGGCCATTACTGGACATAGTGCAATGAAACACTGGATATACAGTCAACATCCAATTTTTCGTATAATCTAGGGGCCGGAAAAACATTTGAAAAATCGGGCTGTCCGAAAATATTAATGCATGCCATTGAGGGCTCAAATCACCACAGGCACATCCAAGACAGCTATGAAGGCCTGCTGGTACTCTTAATTATGCGCATCGATGCTCGTATTGTGACAGGAGATGAATGCAGGCATGTATAATTGAACACATATGTTGTCCCATAACAGTGGTTCCTTTGCATTCTTGGTATATTTCTCTGCAATGCATTTCTTATGCTTGGCTGCGACAAGGCTGATTTTTTGGGATATGCAATGCCGGTACTATCCTCTTTACTTTCTGTGATTTGAGGCCGTCGGTGAGAATGACAAAGATGGAGTCGGTGTCATTGCTTGCAGTGGCGAATTCTTTCAATGGAAAACACTGAACCGAATAGCAGGAAGCTTTGCAGTGAACGTTGAAGCGGCTAGGCCTAGCATTGCCATGGTGGTAACGGCTACTAGCGGATTGTCGTGGAAGAGTGCTAGTTCGATGCTGCGATTATTGCCATTTTGGAGCTGCAGTCACTGCAAAGTCTGGAAAGTCAAACAACAAAGGGTTTCAGCATGTAAGAGCACTGGCTCAATGCTGCGAGATAATGAAAATGGCGGTGGTGGCTGCTTTGGTTGTTGTTTCGGACCTGCGGTCACTCTGTAAATAGTCCATAAAATTGGGCAGCAAAGGGTTTCATTGTCTGAAATTTCAGACATCCTTATACATTGGCTCTATGGGGCACATGGCGAAGCCGTGAAAGTGTACGAATTAATAAGGCATGTCTGTAAAATCGTTCATAGACTGAAGTGCAAATTGAGGCAACCTGCAGCGGCAGTTGATGCACCCAAGCATGGGCAAGAGCGCCAACATCAACATGCCATTGTGATCCTTCCACCGTCATGCCGTCATCGTCGTACCATTGGCATCATTCTATCAACTGCACAATGTTGTAGTCACTTCAGCATCATTATGCCATCGGCTTCGTTCTGTCGTCGTAATGCCATTGTCATCATTTTGTCGTAGTGATTCCCATTGTCTTTATGGTGGTGGTGTCATACAGTTTTCATGCCATTGTAATCGTTATAGCATTGTCATCATATTGTTGTCATTCTGGAGTATTTATCAACAGTCGCGTAGTGCAGCTCAGCTAGCGACAAACGGATGAAAGCATGTCTGCATTCGTAGTACCTAGGCGCAGTCCCCACATTTTTTTTCTTGTGCCTGCGTTATTGACAAAACGGAAACATGTTATTCCCAGTGAAAATGTGTCCAACTGGTTCATGTGGTCTCTATGCAAATGACCGCTGAGCAGGAACACCATTCCTCGCAGACACTAATGAAAGCTTCGCTTAAACCGATTCCCACAGAGTGAGAGACCCCCAGATTCTTTTTCTTTTTAATCTCTGAAGTTTTACAAGTATGACTAAAAAGAACATTACAGTATTTTACATGATCAGGGCCGGGATAATGTAACAGTTCTCATTTTCTTTTTGTGCTGCATAAGTGGTCTAAATGGTGTTCTGCCTGCATTATCACCCAAGTCGTCTGGTTGTAAGTGGTTGGTGATAACAAAGGGATAGAATCAAGCAAATGGAATCACTGTATTGTATTGGTCAAGATATAAATGGCTGATCATGTTCCACTGAAACATGTTTAGGAAATCATGTACATGCCTACATCCCGTTTGCAACTGAGAAACTGGGTTGGTGGTGCAGTTTTTTTATATTTTGTAAAATGCCAGTCAACACTCAGTGTGTTCCGACCAAACGAATAGACACATCTTGACTACTTGTGCCTCGTGAATATCCTGTAATCGGCCACTTCTGGCCACGTTCTTCTGCCATGGAAATAAACTTCAATGAGCCAAAATCACTGGTTTGAGTTGACCAAGTGCATAGTTAGCTTTGTCATTTATGCAGCAGTGTGCCATTACGTACAACTTCGCACTTGTGAGATTGCATTATGTTCCATCCTCTGTCGCTTCCTAGAGATTTTGTGAACCTGAGGATGTGGCAGAAGCGTGGTGAGTCCTACTTACTGTGTGCCATCAGTGCCGAGCACGCCAAGCAGCCACCCAAGAAAACTGTCGTGAGGTCAGTGTCTTTTCTTGCCTCAGGTGTAGTAGCACTGCTCGTCATATATTTAGGCTGGGTCCTTTTTAATGCCCCTACGTTTAACCTTGAGACATGTTTACCTAACCCAGAGGTTAAAAGCAAATGTTCGGGAAGCGCAGTTGCCAACATATTGTTGTAAAGCTAGATCTGCCTCTAGCTGATACCCAAGCCACATTGGCAAGCTTAATGCTCTTGTCTAGCAGCTTAAGTTTCTTATTGTCATTTTATCTGAAGTTTATGCTACATGCGCATATTTAATAACATTAAATACTGCAATGATGATAGCTGCAGTGGCTGCAGTCTGTTTGTTTTCATCCATAAGGTTATAATTTCTTTAACAGGCAAAAGTTTAAGCAATGCCACCACTAGAATCATTAATAAACATATTTTATGTACTCGTTTAGTTACTTTGCAAATGCGTTTTCATGTCTAGCCATATCTGCAAAGCTGAGAGCAAAAGCATGCATTCAAAAGCAAAATTCACTAGGCTATGAGTGGTCGTTTTAATCTCATTGAGTATGTATGTCTGTGACACTGCACAAATGGCATTAAAGTTTAAGGTGTCAGAGTTGATGTCATTTCCTCTACCTCTGTGGCACTGGTAACAGCACCACTCTCCTCCTACTTTATTAGTGATAGGGATGGTACTATAGCTATGCCTTCTTATTCTGACCCTCAGTATCATAAAAATTTCAAATAATGGACAAGCAGTAAAACACGTTGTGGGGCTAGTTGGTGCATAGCTTTCAATAGGTGAAGCGCCAATAGTGACGGCACACAAGAAGAAATACAGACCAGGACGAGGCACTACTTGCAACTTTTTATTAAAATCACAGGTGGCTGATTATATAGCCCTGAGGAGAGGGGAACGAAAAAAGAGGGACACTGAATATGTGAATGCGCATGTGCGAGAACACTGAAGATAAAGGGAATCACGCTTTTTCTAAATCTGAAACTTATCTAAAAACATGCTTTCATTCGTGTATATATTCAAAGACGGGGTACTGACACAGTTGTCCCCTCTTTTCTTAATCTCGTTGGCCTCCAACAATTCACTCGCAACAGAATCTTTACTTTTATACATGATTGTCGTATCATGAAGCCTTGCTTTACATACTTGTTCATCCTCATTCCCGCAGGCCTTGCAGTGAAGCGCAGTTTCGGAGGTGTTATTGAAAAAACTGAAAAAAGAAAGACAAAGAAGTGAAGAAGGTCAAACAGTCGAAAAGAAAGCTAAAGCGGTGGTGATACCATATTCTCATAAAGTGGCGCATAATCTAAAACACGTCGCCGTGAAATACAAAATTCCTGTGGTTTTTTCCGCGCCGCGAAAACTTGCTACTTTGTGCCGCCTGATTGGTCCGGATGACTCTAAAAAAGTAGGGTGTTCTATTAAACATACCAATCCTTTTCTTAAGTGTGAAGAAGGGGTAGTATACCACATACCACTGAAGTGTGGAAAAGAGTATATCGGCCAAACTGGCCGATGTATTAATGAACACCTGCGGAAGCATAAGCTTTCATTAAAAAATGGATATTGTTCAAACTTGCCGCTTCATTGCAAGGCCTGCGGGAATGAGGATGAACAAGTATGTAAAGCAAGGCTTCATGATACGACAATCATGTATAAATGTAAAGATTCTGTTGCGCGTGAATTGTTGGAGGCCAACGAGATTAAGAAAAGAGGGGACAACTGTGTCAGTACCCCGTCTTTGAATATATACACGAATGAAAGCATGTTTTTAGATAAGTTTCAGATTTAGAAAAAGCGTGATTCCCTTTATCTTCAGTGTTCTCGCACATGCGCATTCACATATTCAGTGTCCCTCTTTTTTCGTTCCCCTCTCCTCATGGCTATATAATCAGCCACCTGTGATTTCAATAAAAAGTTGCAAGTAGTGCCTCGTCCTGGTCTGTATTTCTTCTTGTGTGTTGTCATTATTGGCGCTTCACCTATTGAATGTACAAGCCTTATGGTACCAAACTTATTCCAGTGAACGTATGCCTCCTTAATATGGGAACTCACTTTCCAGACAATCTACTGGGCAAAAATGAACAAAGAAGACTTGTGTTCATGTACTCCATCAGCCTTGTTAATGTGAATGACATCAGTATGAATGGAACTTTTCTGCACTGCTCAAGCACAGTGCACCCTGTATTTTGAATGTGCAACAACCTTGAAAAATTATATGAAATCTTTTCTTCGGGTACCTATGCTTTGCTGCAATGAAATCTGCAGCCGACAGGCATTTCCATTTGTCTGTGTGGACAGCACAGAAGTCTCTTACGAACTTAATAGTGTATCAAAAATAAAACCCTCTGTATACAAGGCTCTCTAAGTAACCTATTTTTTTAACTAAACTGCGTTCAGCGCCTAGCAAAGCTAATGTTCAAGGCAAGGATGACCACCATGACACCATTCAGGCAGCAGGGCATTGCCGAACACCTCATGCAAAAATACATCAACTCTTTAGCTGTTTTGTTTCTTCAGGAAATTTCTTATTGCTGATTGTGAATGTCTTTGTTATATAATGCAGCTTTTTGAGGCAGAAAATATTACTTGCCTCATAAATAAATAAAAGTAGGTTACTGAAGTTTATTGTATGCTATAATAGAAAGGCACCAACTACCTGCTAGTAATCAGTGAAAATTATGGAATATATACAGAAATTCATTGTGTGTGTCACATTACCTGTGCATGCTAACAGTGTGTTATTTGACTGAAAACTTTGGCAGCGTGTGGTACAGCTCAAAGCAAGGTATGATGCACAGTCGCTTTCTGAGTGGTTTCATTGACTATCATTAAAACCAACTCATCATGTAGCGAACACTAAATATATTAAAACAGTTCAGCTGGCAGCCTTACAGCAAACTGCTTCCAGGGCACAGAAAAAAAGGAAGTGGTAGAGGCTTTGACGCCAAGTTGTTCATGTCAATTTTAGTCCACAGACATGCACTTGCAATGTTATCCTCTGAGCTTTCCTCTCTATCTTCTTTGTCTGAGGATTTGCTAGCCTCAGTCCTAATAAAGTTTGTCTTTGCTTCCTGAAACGATGTACACCTTTGTGTCTGAACCATATTCAGAAGATCGGAAGAAGACGATGAAGAAATGTCTCTTTTTCCAGAAGATGTGCCAGCGATACACGCATTGCCTCCGTCAGACACCACCATCTTGAAAATACCAGTTACCACAAGAAAAACATGCTCCAGATCTAGAACAACAAAATTACGAAGCACGTGCTGCCATCTGTCAACTGAAACATCAATTAAGCTGGGGACGAGCATCTAAAATTCAGGGCTCGTCCAAAATGGTTAACGGATTAGCTAGTGTTATTTCTAAGGTTTTCTTTTTTTTTTTAACTGAATGACTGAGATAGAATAGATAGAAGATAGAAAGACAAAGAGGTCGACCTGAGCTAGTGCGCTCTAGTCTGCTACTCTGCACTGGGGAAGAGGGAAGGGGAGTGAAAGTACTGGGATGGGTGGTGATAAGTGGCGAGTGCTTGAATATATGAGACAGTTGCCCTGCTAGAGCCGCTCGTCTAGCTTGGTGTCCTGCAGGAACTTCAACAGTGCTTTGGTTGCCCACATTTTTTTTTAACTAATGCAAGTATTGAAAGTGTCCATATTTATTGAGACATTAATGCACTATGTGTACATTGTGTAGATGGTGTGGCATTCAGCTCTTTTTTTTTTTTTATTGCCAATGAAGAACTGTTGGGTTGCAACCTTTGGCTGCTTCAAGCATGGATGCTGTTTGTTGCATGTAAACTGTTCCACATGTGTAGTTGCATATAAGCTCTACAATTGCTCTCATGAACGCCATTGAGCATAGAGGTTCTTCGTGAGAACTCATAGCTGCGATGATCTATTTCACACAGCTTAACTGTTACAGGCTTAGTGAAGTTTTTTTCCTCCAAGTGCCCACTGTTTGTCAGTTTTGAAACAGAACCAAATTTACTTGAATGGTTTGAACTGCTGCAGGCGTCTGCATTGAATGAAAAATAGTGGCAGCAAAATCCAACATCTTACCTTGTCCTTGCAGCGCATAACACAGTGCACTCATGCAATGTAGCCACCTGCACAAGTTTGGACAGAAGGATTCTATCTACCTCTGCTCATGAACAGTGAAGCAGCATTGTGAGAAAATGAAGGCTCATTGGTGACAGAACCCCTAAGCATAATGGCTAAAACCTACTTCGATGTGCAGACTTTGGCACCTGCAAGTTCTTCAGTAGAAAGCTATGGCCCCATGTGTGAGTGGCTGTGAGTGCATTGTGTTTTTGATGTTAAAGTGATGGTAGTTTAGAGTTCGAAACAACACTTGCTCTTGCCATCTATCTATCATGCTGTGGAGTGCATTATTGTGCAGTGATGAATGTATTGTTTAGCTAATAAGTGGTATGGGCACCATATGCAACATTTGACAGCAGGTAATAGCTCGAGACAGCATTTTCAATTGTCTATCCATTATTCAGGAGCAGACGTCATGTCAATGTCACAGTTAGGGGAGTTTTCACAGGGTTAGAGGAGTTTAGCATAATATTGGGGGCTTTGTAGGTGGTCAGAGCTGCAGTAAAATAGTTGAGAGCTAGAAGAATTGCTGAAGTCTGCAGATCTTTTATAAGAATAAAAACATGTCTGGAACCATTCTATTGGTTTGAGCGGTTTTTGTAGCATAAGCACAAGCATTCTTCTACTGCTTGCAGAGGTGAACAGGGACCTCTGTTGTACATGCTGGCTCCATCAGATACGGAAGTGAATCGAAGCAAATTCCAGTGGCTGCTCAACGTCAATCTCAAGGTGACTGCACTACAATATGCATTTACTGCTTACAGGCAACCACTGAATTTTAGTTAAATTAATATTTTCACTCTGGCATTAGTCACTGGTGGGTCACAGCAGTTCAACCCCTTGCGTGACTATGATTATGTAGGTCTGTGCTGCAGCATGTAATATCAGTGCACGTAAAACCTCTGCTGCTTCCCTTTGCAAGCACAGTGGTGCTATATCTTAGGAGCACGGGAAAGATTCAGAGGTACACAATTCATCAGTGGCATGTTGCAATGCACCTGAGGAATATGATGCACAATTTGCCTGTGGGTCATGTCCCTCAGGAATTAAGGCCTGAAGAATTACTGCTGCAGTGAAAGTGCCGAGTATGCAGCATTTAAATATGGAAGTTAAATTCTGGTAACTGGTGGGAGCGGAATTTTGGTTAATGTCATCAAATATGTCAAAAAATTGGATGAAAATTGCAGCCTTTATGTTTTAAAATGTGAAGATGCTACAACTCCAATACAGAGTAGCAAAAACAAATACCACTTTAAGTCTATATGCTGCATCCGGTTGATGGTCTTAAATTACACAAAATGAGTGTGGCCAGTCGGGAGTTTACATCCATTCCATAAATCTATGCAAATGTTGGGAAACTTAAATTCACAAGATACATGTGACTTTATGCTATATCAGTTGCTATTTACGGAATTGTAATCTATTGGAGCTAAGGAGATGTAAACATGCTGTGTCAATTTCTTGAAAATTTCTGATGTTCAATGAATATTATAAAATAATTGAACTAAATCAGTATTCTACTTCCATTGGTCACTAGCATTTGATGTTCTCTTTAATGAGGAATTTTTATCATACCTGTTCTGTGGTTTCCCAATCAAAATATTTACCGTTCATCTGAATAGGCAAATTGGAGTTTGGCTCGATCTAAATAAATGAAATTCTAATTCATGCCTTAAAAAATACTAACATACATGGCATTGACTCACTTAATGAAGAATTCCTGCACGAGACTCAAGAATTCTAGACAGTATTCAGGATATTAAAAACGTTGTGGTGTCCACCTGGCTAAGGAAATAATTTATGTAATATTAATGCCAAAAGACTACAGGGTGCTGCATCTGCAAAAAAAAAAAAAAAAAAAAACCAAGTCTTTATTTGGAATTGTCATTTCGACCAGTGTGCTGCATGTTGCATAAGTAAGAGTAACAGGTGTGCATCGCTTTTCCAGCTTACACCACTGGATCACTTGTGCTAAAATTTTGCACAGAGGTGCCATTTCTTAGTGCATGCAGTTTAATGCCATGTTTGGGTGCATTACTTGTCTGTTTCGTCCAGAATAAATCACAAATATGCAACACCTGTAGCAATACCAGACAAATGCTGTAGATTTTGCTGGAACAGAGTAGTGGTGCCATCACTGTAACAGCAATAAATGACACTCAGTGTTTTTCCATATCAATGACATATGGTGTGACCGTTATGTTAAAGCAAAATTTATGTTATTGATGTGAAATGTCTTTCAGTTCGGTCAGCGTAGCAGGTCGCTTGCTAAAACCACATGTAACGAAAACATGTTATAGTATTATGACTTGTACCTTTGCAATCATACTGCCCGCAAACCTTAATTTGGTATTGTTGTGTAAAGGAAAGGAGCCATTATTCGATCATGCATGTATCGCGTGCACAGATGATTCAGCGCCGTGTCATCATTTTTATACCTTCTTGTGTGCTTGTCTTGTATTGCGCTGTAACGAACCACTATGAATCCCAACCAACTGGCCCAACTTGCTGTTTTGACACAGATAATGCCATTGTCACTCCACACTTGATGGAATCTGAGCTAAAATTAACCTGTTGCTTGGCTTTCACAGGGATATAGCTCAGCAGTATGTTTGTCGATCCGAGCAGGAGTGGTTGAGTTTGAGAGGGCTCACTCTGTCAAGGAAGTATAATCCACCAAACTCAAACCTGTGCTCATCAGGAGTTACGGAGCTTGCAAGTGTGCAGCTTGTTGCACAAATTTGATAGTTGCTTGGTTATGGCGCCCCTGTGTTTGACATGTAGGGCCCAGAAATCGCCTAAAGAGGCTTGAGCAACAAGACAGAGGGACGCCATTTTGATCATGTCATTCTTTTTACTTTAGTGCCCATACCAAAGCGCTGCACGGGCTTGGGTCAACCTGAAAGCTCGTGCCCTGCCTGGGCCGCTATTTTGTGTGCGTTCGAAAAGCCAACGTTTGGTTTTGCCTCACGTGATTAACCTAGATTGACCTAGGCCGCGATATGGGCGCAGCCTGGACAACCAAACGTCAGCTTTTCGAAGACATACCACAGATGGCGGCCCTGGTCAGGCTGTCCAAAGCTTTTTTTCGGCAAGTTTGAGCCGGGCATGAAGCCGCAGGCCCGGGCCGGACTCGGGCTTGAAGCCACACGCCCTGGCTGAAGTCAGGCCTTTGAGCACACACGAACGTTATGGATTGCATAGTCTAAGGCAATCTGTGCCAGGCTGAAGTGACATGTGTAAAAGCTGGCTCTTAGTATATGTTAGCAAAAAAAATAGAAAAACATATGAAGTTCTCATTTTTTTCCCACAAGAAGATTGTTTCTGCTTAAGGAAGAATAACTTACCAAAAAACCGCTCTTCACACCATTTCTCTGTTACCGCTTTTGTGACTGCACTATTACCAATGTCGATACTACGGTATTATGAATTTTAGTGCTAACACAAGGGCGACTCTTTCTACTCGTGCATTTATTTATGCTGTATGCTTGTAAATTCGACTGTTTGTGTATATACATATATGTTTCGGGTTCAGTCCTTTTGTGTTGCTGAGTGTTACTTAAGCGTATTTTCTATCTTTATTTCATAAAGAAGGAATGAACCTTGTCTGTGGGATAGCCTGGGGCATAGTGTGTGACAGTTTGATCTACAATTTATATTATATGTCGTGAAGTCAGAATATGAACAATTTACATTTCATCTGCTTTTGCTTGCTGTTCACCATACATTACCTTAAGCTTTATCTTCTGCAACAAATTATTAATCAAAAGCTTGCTTTAAGAATTTGTAATTGTTGTTTCCAATGTGAAGTGTAGACAAGAGCATTAAGAAGAATGCCCTCGGTTTGCTCCTGTCTGCTTTTTCATGTTACTTATACATTTGTTTTAAAGAACATTTTACTATGCTTTACTGTTGCTATCCATTTATTGTAATGACTTTTCATGTACGGTATAAGCAACATTTCATTTATATTCTGGTGCATTATGTGCCAAAACCGCAATATGATTACGAAACATGCCGTAGTAAGGACCAGATTAATTCATATTGCCTGGAGTTCTTCAAGATGCACTTAAACCTAAGTGCCATGGGTGTTTTTGCATTTTGCCCCCGTCGAAATGTGGCCACTGTGGCTGGGAATTGAACCTGCGTCCTAGAGCTTAGCAGTGAAACAGCTTAACCATTAAGCTACCACTGCGGCTAAAGCAACATTTCAATTACACACCAGGTTTTCTGTCCGATTGTCTGCTACAAAGGGCAAGTCATCAATAATGTTCATCATCATCAATTTCCTCCAGCGTGCTCGGGCCAGGCCGGGTCATGCAAACACGGGCTCTGGCTAATCGTATTAATGAACAAATGGGCCCAGGCTGGGCTCGGTCATGTATGCCCGGGCCAGGCTTAGGCTTGGTACCATAGGCCCGGGTTTCATAAAGTGGGCCCGGGCCAAAAAATCAGGCCCATGCAGTTCTCTAGCCCGTATGACCTCAGCAGCACCCACAAGATGTTTCATGTACCCCACTGCGGTTGTGTCCCCAACACGGCCTACCCGATTTTTGTGTGTGTGGCATCACTAAAAACATCCCATACATTCAATGTGTTTTAGACATAGGGGCAAACAGTGTACCCTAACATGTTATTATTCCTATCAGCATCACTGACGTAATGGTACATTTCAGCGTTTCTGTCCTGCCATGTTCGTTTTGTCAGATAGGAATGTTAGGGGCACACCAGGAGAGCACTTGCCATTATCCATGCCACTTTTTCATTTCTGCACAACCAAAAATAAACTATTGTGTTGTTTTATAATATCCGAGACGAAAACCCTTGACTGAATGGGCTGAACTGCATGCATTGTGTATTCCTTGTCTGTGCGAAATTGGAGCACAAAGGAGCCAGTTGTGTTTAGCTGGAAAAGCCACATATACTCGGCTTTTTTACGTATGCAACATTTAGCTTATGGTCAACTCTGTGCTGAACTTTTTACATAAACCCAACCTATGCAAAAATTAATCTTCGCAAATTCTTCTGCTTCATAAAGTTTCATGCTCACCCGTTAGACATGCAGATTACCTAGTTGTGACTATGTCAGTACTCATTTCCTTTTCGTGTATTATGACACATTTTTCTTTGTAGGGCTGGCTCCCGCAGTACATGATAGACAAAGCAATGGCCAAGAGCATGTTCGAGTATGCCGATGCACTCAAAGCTCATCTCAACAGCCTTGGAATATCCCCTGAGAACATCTAAAGCAGTCATCACATCCCACGAACAGCGTTAATTTTTTTTACAAGATCACATATCCCGAAGTGATTAAACTTTTATATTATCTTAAAGAAGCCTGAACTGCATCTCGTATTGTGGGTGCAGTGTACTGTTAATTTTGCAATGCACTCTGAGTAGTACTTGTGACAACTTTTTTCTGCAGGTTTTTCACTGCCCAAGAATAGAAAACTTGGCGAGCTGGGTAATGTTTATGATGTAGCAGTGCAAATGGAAGATGCTTGTGTTTTTTCTTTTTTTTTCCTGCCTGTTGTTTGCACTCTTACTGCATGGACTCTACTGCTGCCCATCTATATCCTTGTGAGGGTTGTATCTAATGATGTCGCATTTGTAGCAGGACAAACATTTGGAAGTCTTGGAGATCAGCTCTCCCTTCTTTATCATGAGTCTAAGTCTTCTGCAGGACGAAGATCTGTCCCTCCAGTGATAGGTGCCCATTGTTAGCCCTAGATCATTCTGTCTCCAGGTTTCCTAGTCCTTTCCAGTACTGCCATCGACCATGTTTCCCTTCCCTTGGCACAGATTCACTTATACTTCTAATGTTTACAATAGCAAATGTGTTTGAGCTTTTTTTATTTTTCTTCCGAAATGAAGGTGCTGCTTGAGGCTACCTGTACTTTGCTCTCATATATTTGACAACTCTCCTTTCGGTTACTTTTGTTCCTACAGTGTAACAAACTTTTGCTTAGCCTAGTGCATCAAGCAAAAGTATTTGTGGCATGATTCCTAATAGTAGGTAAAGCCACTTGTAACGAACATCACGGTCACGCAGGATGCATTCAGTAAAGCCAACAAAATGACAAAAACATTTCATGTTTTACAAAGTAACAGTAAACTTGCTTTGCTTCTTAAAAAACAACCCGGCAATTACGGTTTCCATATCATTCCAAGCAGACAAGTGATCATCACCGAAAGCTTTCGTGCAGATGAGCTGTTTCAGCAACGTGATGTGCTTACAGGTGGTGGTATCGGTTCCAGTCTCGCTTTCTTCATCAGATTAATTACAAAGCCTTGCACATCACAGACAATGACTGCAACATGAGCTTCATCCACGAAGTCACCCAAACTGATTTCGGCAGCACTCAACTGCTCTAAAACGATGCACAGGCAGAAATTGGCAGGTGTGTTGTCATTGCTCCCAAACTCCCCAGTATCAGCCTCGCTTGCCCCACACAAAGATCCAGCCTTGCGAAAGTTTATGATGCAATGCATGGTAACTTCCATCAAAGGATACGCTAAACATTGAGTATGCAAGAAGATTGGTGCCTTCTCGGGAGATTGAATGGCACATCTGTATTTGGTCTAAAGGAGCTCGCAGCTGCGACACCGTTTTCAGGCTCAGTAGCTTGGGGAAAGAATTGCTGCCTTGTAGTAAAGCTCATTCTTATGAGTGGGAGAGCGCCACCATAGCTGTCGGTGTACACAAAGTTCAGAGTAAATTTTCTTAGGTTTTTATTTTGATCTGTAGAAGAATGTGTATATCGGCATAAATATAACATGTCTTGTGACAGCATGTCTCAACTTTTGGGTGCAGCTGCAGCAGCTTGAGCAGCAAAGGTTGCCTGGATCTTCTTGTCCATGGTTTCAACAATGGCTGTAAAATACAGAGGACAGAGTGATAGTCATAAAATCATCTTTCTTATTTTTGTATTGCCCAGCATTCTGCAATGAACAAGCTCATACTTGCAACACCTTACGCAGCTAAACTGCATCACACAACCTGCAGAGTTGTACTGAAGCAGTTTTTCAACAATGTATAACATTATGAAGTTTACTGTAAAAAATGAGCAGCAAAGGAAAAGCTTCAAGCTTTGGGCACTCAGACAGATTTGACAGTGGTGGTACCACAGTATGTATTGTCGCTAGGATTGAGCACACACAGCATTCAATTAATTTGCACTTAATGCTAAACTTTACCTATTCACATCAAACCTGTTGAATGCGGAGACCCACAATTAGGCGAGCTTGTTTTTCACTGGTAAAAGCTACACTACAGTACACTAGTCGAAACACATGCTGTATTTTCACATACCCTCTCGAAGTGCTACCTTCTCTTGAGCAACTTTTTGTATCTTCTCCATTTGGTCTGTGATATACTTCACTCGTCGTTTAAAATAGTCCTTCGATGCACTGACATCCTGAAAAAAAAGCAGTTGCATCAGATGAAGCAGCGAAATTTTACAACAAAGCAAACACAAGGGACCAAAAGTTTCAAAATGGATGTACAGTGAATAGGAACTATACAATGGAGAAGTGAATCCAAACTGCAACATTAGCTTGTCCAGTGAGCACTGTTGTACCAGCAGGGTTCTACTCCCCCCCCCCCCCATTACTGGGAAACTGAGAAACACTAAAAAAAACGATGGTCAAGAAGTACAATGCACTCCATGTCTGTCCTTTAAGCATTACTCAGTTTCTCCGTACATAGGACAAACTAGCCCAAATTACTGCCTTTGTGATGTTCTGCTCAATACACTATGCAGTATATATGCAGGATTACAAGGTCTACAAGAAATCTCGAAACTGTAACAAATGTTGGTTAGCTGTTGGCAATTAAAGAAAAACTTTTTTTACATATGTACAATTGATAAATTGTTTAGGTTAGGGTCTTCAATTATGACAGGCTTGTTAATATACTCCTTCGCTGTTTCTTGCAAGTTATGTTGTAGTGGACCTACCACTACTTCTGTAGGTAATGGTCCAAAAATGGGTATGTGTAAATGTTGCACCTTTAATAAAACATACTGGTAAACCTTCTGAACAACAAATGCTGCAGCAGCAAGTCGACACAACATGCCAATCGTGCAAGACTGTTGGTAGCTTAGTATGTACTCTCGGAGTACTAATTATTGGCGACTGGTTTAGAGCACAATATATATTTTCTTGAAAGATGAGCAACTGGGAGCAAAAGGTCATTGATATAAGCACATAGTCAAGAAAGTACCACTGAGTCTGTCACTGGATAAACTACTAAACTGCAATAAGGGTCTCACTTGTCCATGCACTGAGTCGCTATCTTTTGCACAATTGTGCATCACAACACAAATAAACCCCCAGAACTGATCCATAACAACCGTACCAAACTTTTATTTAACTGTGGCTAACCTCTGCACCTAGGCATAATGATGAAGTGGCAAGGAATGCAAAGGATTACAGGAGTAGCAGTGAGGGTGATTTTGCTGCAAGTCTCGCAGAAAAATGGTGATAATGTCTGGTAGAGACGCTGATGTTGAAACTGCTCTACACAACCTTAAATTGCTATGTAGAGTAGTTTGCAGCAGCACTTTACAGAGCCAGATATATAGCATTCAGAACTTGCCTTTTCCACATAGTAGCCAGTTCCAATGTCCACAGTGACTTTGTTGACATCCACGAGCCTACCAGGAACATACATCTGCACAATTAAAAGTCAAGGAAAGCTGTGCCTTGGCACAGGATGTATTGATATTGCATACATGCCAACGCCCCTAAATTTTTCGTGAAATTTACAAATTAGTGCTCATTCTACGAAATGACAAATGTTTCATCAAGTTTCACAGAAAATAAATTCTATTAGTGAAGAAGTTTTGCTCATTGGTCCCTGACCATACCCTAGGGAATCTTCCAATGGTTAAAGGACACCAGAGGAGTCCCTGTTTTGAGCAAAAATATTCAGACATGTTCCTGGAGCAGGCAAAACTGCCAAGAGCAAAGTCAATGGAAAAAGTCGCTGTGATCTAGCTGTTGCTTGTCACTCTGCTGTTCCAAGTTTGCTGCAGACTGTGTGCTGTGTCTGAAGGTAAGTTATTAATAATGTGTGTGTATGTATCCCACAAAAAGTGTGGGCAAACTTTAAAAAAAAAAAAAACATACTATGACCTGCAACCCCTCTTCAGTGCTGTGTCTGCGAAAATTTTTACAATGTCTTAAGTTGGCAGGTATGGCATCATTCCATAGTTTGCCATTTGTGAGAGTTAACTACACTGCAGAAAAGTCGTAGGTAGCATGAATAGGCTTCCAGTTAAGTATCTAACCAGTAATCGTTATTACTTCCGTGTAGGTGTGAATCCCAGTCTCATCTTTGGCCACCTCACGGTTGCTGCCAGTTACTTTTCTTGGTTATTAAACTTTTTTTTTTGTTTTTAAGTGGGTCACTCGTTTTATGCTACCAAATCCACCAACTTACTTGCGCTTGTGAGATTACTTATTATGCAGGCACCCTCTTAGCTGTTTTACAACATAAAGTTTCACGACTATTTTTGCTTCATTTAATTATGGCGCAGTAGGTTATTATATGTGACAATCTTTCCATCTAGGATGCATTAACAGGACACGTCTTTCGCCTTTTTTACAAATTCTTAGCATTTCATGTCTCTAAGATGAATAAATAACAGTTACAAAATTATCCAATGTATGTGGTCCGCTTCCTTTGTTGTACATCCTGCACATTTTGCAAATAGCCTTTATAGAGTATTCTACTTCTGCAATAAGTTTATGATAACATTGTGCTGATATCTCTTACAATTAAATTATTTTCTACCCGAATGATGCGTGTTGGAGCACCTGTAACATACTGTACACTGGATACCTTGGGGCAATAAAATGTGTAGATTATGAATATCCAGGGTTTTGGAGCACCTCAATTTTAAACAGCAGTTCCAGTGTTCAGCTAACCAAAAGCTGTGGTCACATGGGCAGTGCCTTTGGAACTTTCTTGGACAACACTAATGTAGAGTTTGGCACTTTTTCTAGTTTTTCAATTATTATTTCTCTTTTCCAGAAGGTATGTGGTGTTTCCACACAGCAGTCTTTTGTAGTGCTTCTCTGCTATGGCATTAAAACAACATATAAATTGGGAAAAAAATTGTGCATGCTTGCAAAACATATTTAAGCCCAATTATTTACAACGCCATAGTCGTATAACACCATGTATACGGAATCTTATACTAATCATTATACTAATCCACAAAAAGGGAGACGTTAAAGAATTGAAAAATTATAGGCCCATTAGCTTACTCCCAGTATTATATAAAATATTTACCAAGATAATCTCCAATAGAATAAGGGCAACAGTGGACTTTAGTCAACAAAGGGAACAGGCTGGCTTCAGGAAGGGATACTCTACAATGGACCACATCCATGTCATCAATCAGGTTATCGAGAAATCCACAGAGTACAATAAGCCTCTCTATATGGCTTTCATAGATTACGAAAAGGCATTTGATTCAGTAGAGATACCCAGTCATAGAGGCATTACATAATCAAGGAGTACGAAACGTTTACGTAAATACCTTGGAAAATATCTACAGAGGTTCTACAGCTACCTTAATTCTACATAAGAAAAGCAGGAAAATATCTATAAAGAAAAGGGTCAGACAGGGAGACACAATCTTTCCAATGCTATTCACTGCGTACTTAGAAGAAGTATTCAAGCTATTAAACTGGGAAGGCTTAGGAGTAAAGATCGACGGCGAATATCTCGGCAACCTTTGGTTTTCCGATGACGTTCTATTCAGCAACAATGCAGACGAGTTACAACAAATGATTGACGACCTTAACAGAGAGAGTGTAAGAGTGGGGTTGGAAGATTAATACACAGAAGACAAAGGTATTGATGAATAGCTGGGCAAGGGAAGAAAAGTTCGGGATCACCAGTCAGCCTCAAGAGTCTGTGAAGGAGTATGTTTACCTTGGTCAAATAATCACAGGGAACCCTGATCATGAGAAGGAAATTCATAGAAGAATAAAAATGGGTCGGATCGCATACGGCAGACATTTTCAGCTCCTGACTGGAAGCTTGCCATTATCATTGAAAAGGAAGGTGTGCAAGCAGTACATTTTACCAGTGCTGACATATGGGGCAGAGACTTGGGGACTGACAAAGAAGCTTGAGAACAAGTTAAGGACTGTGCAAAGAGCGATGGAAGGAAGATTGCTAGGCATAACGTTAAGAGACAGAAAGAGAGCGGTTTGGATCAGAGAGCAAATGGGTATAAACTATATCCTAATTGACATCAAGAGGAAAAAATGGAGCTGGGCAGGTCGTGTAATGCACCGGTTAGATAACCGTTGGCCCATTAGGGTTACAGAATGGGTACCAAGAGAAGGAAAACGCAATCGAGGACGACAAAAAACTAGGTGTAGCGATGAAATTAGGAAATTTGTGGTCGCTAGTTGGAATCGGTTGGCACAGGACAAGGGTAATTGGAGATCGCAGGGAGACGCCTTTGTCCTGCAGTGGACATAAAACAGACTGATGATGATACTGAATCTGGGGGGGGGGAACAAAATACTAATTGATATGCGGATCTGCCCACATAGATGGCTGCAAACTTTGATTTTGGATCTGAAAAATAATAAATGCATTGCTGCTCCATATGAAAATAAAATGACACATGCAGGTGTACATACAAGAAATAAAACAATTCTGTAGATGATGATGCCGACACAGTGGTCAAGCAATAACCTTTACCATAATTCCTACAAATGGCAGTCTGTTGCATTGCACATAGTTACTGTAATACCAACAAGACAGAAGTCTACAGGAAGATGGAGGCTTGAAGTGATGAGCAGTAGTTGCTGATCGGCAACTGTTGCTGCTCTGACGAAGAAAAGTCCCCTTGTCAGAATGTTGGCTTAGGGACATTCTCTGTTCAACTACTGCTAATATCATTGTAGATATTCCTTCAACGCGTCTACTATTTGCTGTACCACACGCGTTCACGTGACGTCAAGGATACCGAGCTTGTCAAAGGCACGAGGATGTCTTTTCCTTCGCAAGAAGGTTTCAGCATATCCAGGCAAACTTCAGATTCCTGGAACTTTGTCTGTGCAGATTTGAGCTGCTGCAGCGAGGTACTGAAGAAATCGAGTTCCTGTGGGCAGTAAGTACACACATTTGCACAGGTGAACAGTGTTTAACAAGGCAGAACTGAATAAAAGTGTGCTATTTGCCCACACTAAAGCTTTTCGAGTTACTGGAGGCGAAAAGAGAACGGCATCACCAAAACAGACGCTCTTTCGTCTATTCACGATACCCTGCACTGCTAAGTACGCGCTGCGCGTGGAAAGGTAGGTGAGCACTGTTCAGTGAAGGCTGAACTAACTGATTACTTGACTAGCGTGACTTACAGCACAGAAATCGGACATAAACGTAACTGTTGGCAGACGTCCGTCCAGTCAACGTTGTGCCAGATGTTCGCTTTTTGCACCGTTAATGTCACCCAAGGCGAACACTTTTCGTGCAGAACCAATATGCGTTTAACAGGGGCGATTCCCAATAGTTTAAGGCGTAATCTCTATTTACAATGTTCTCAATGAAACCACCACACCTCTTCAGTTACTTTGCCTGCACAGTGTACTGCTACGACTTAATTACCGCATCACCTGTTCAATATGCTGCTTCAGCTGTGCAAGGGCCCCGATGTCAAGCATGGAGATAGAAAGCACGTTTTGTTTGTCGCCAGCCATCCTTTACGCGTGGGCAGTTGCCGTATCAAAGACGAACACAGCACGCTGCCTACTTGCAACCACCGAGCTTCTTACTATAAATGTGACAGTTGGTGGCTTGTGTTGGCTTCGAGTAACGCCATCCAACCTTCTAACTTCTTTTGAAATCGAAACTACCCGAAACGAGAACAAAACTTTAATGCTTTATTTTAGATTTTTACATAAATTATTGCGTTTGTCCATAAAACTAAGTGTTCAGAAATATTTGGCTGAGTGGTTTGTAGCTGGTTAAAAGTTATGGGATCAGGTAATCTCCTCGACTGGTTGTTTTGGGGCCGGCGTTGCGCGTACCCGGTGGTTCGAACGGGTGCGTTGCGTTCACCCAAATAGCCAACTTGTTACTGATTTGGCTTGACTCCCGTTGGATTTTTAAAAGGCGGCGGTAGTGCGCTTTGGACATTTCTCCGTGACATTTCTTGAATTTCTTGTGAGCGTCTGTGAAACAGGGCGTAACCTTTCTCTATGGTGAAACCTTTTCGAGGTGTTTCTGCGTTGTATTTTCGATTTAAGTGGTATTCGCTGCCGTGGTTAGTTTGTTTGGCTGGTTAGTACTTGTGCAAACGGTCTTTTGTGATGTTCTGGAGTTGTGGAAGGTCGTCGCCCCTATTGCAAGTACTTGCGTTGTCGCGACATCATTCGAACACTATACGATCAGAGCAGAAACAAGTGCTATAACCTACCCCGGTGGTTGTGTAGGCGTCAGCTCTCGAAGTATTGGGCAATGCACGGTGGGAGCCGTTTTATCTGCGGATGCGTGCTTGCACCAACACTGACGAAACTCTGATCATTCGGGACCTATGAAAGCAGTGCTGTGTTGTTTTTGTTCCCTGCTTAGTTCGCCTGTTTACAACTCGCCTGAATGTGTGCTATTGTGATTTGTAAGTTTTCCCCCGTCGGTCTGTACCAGATACCTCGCATTCAGCTGCTTGTCACCTGTGGTCGTTTTATAACTTTGCTGCAGAATTTTGTCCTTAAGTCGAATAAACTTGAGAAGGAAATCGTGAAGCTTTACTCCCGAAAAGCGCTTGTACGTCCATAGAATTTACAGTTCAAATGCAACACATATCCTCATTAAGTTTTAGAAGAATTTATAATTTCAGTAAATTGAAATTGCAGATAAACAGAATACAATAAATTGAAGATTTCTATATGCACACCAAATAAGTTCTGCAAAGTAAAACGGTTTGTTACATTAAAGTTCAATATATGGAGGTCTAATTGTACAAAATTGATTGATATAGGGGTTGATTGGATACAGGGTGTGCATATTCACATGCCTGCTTCCTTAGTCAGTCGTTCCGTGCCAGTCTACTTGGGCAATAAACCAAGCAGCAATGTTAATGTTTTCGAACTGTTCATATATCGGGAGCACACCAAGAAGGTGATCTAAAACCTCCAGGCATATGGTGATTTTCTGTTCCAAAAGAAAAAAAAGTAATAGTAATAATGTGTACAGTGGCATAGCAGAGTAAACAAACAAAAAAACTGTCTTTTTAAGACAATGCTACATTTTTTTTCCTAATTACAGCAGCCGTGCAAGGTGTTCTAGATCAGTTACAATATTTGAAAATTCATTGTGATGGGCCAGTCTGTTTCCCTTAGTGTTATAATGGCCTCATATTCTTGCGAAGTTAATCATATTACTCCTGTATCCTTACTACATTGAACTCCTGAAATGTTTTATCCCAGCCACTGCTCCTCATCCACCATGCTACTTCTGCTTAATAGTTCTCAAGGCAATTATATTGCCCTCCTCTCCCTATTATTCAGGCAGAGAAACAGATCCACATGGCCATCACAAACTAATTTTCACTTGCACATGCCCTGACGTTCAAAACATTGCAGTTGAGCTAGAAGCTAGAATCAAGCTAGAAGCTAGAGGGAAGCTAGAATTAGCACTAGTGAAATGTGAAGGTTGTTAGCAAAGGTGCCCACTGTGTGTGAGGCCACAGTTTATGTTAAGATAAAATTTTTGAGAAAAATTATAAATTTTGCAGTTAATATTGTTTTATTAATGCTGCTCTTGTTTTAGTTATCCTTTTTTTTAGTTACCATATGTGTTAAATGTCACAGCATTTGATATTATAGCATTGACATATATCAGTGGGTGGGGGGTCCTCATCTGGATAGTTCATTTCTAATGCTTACACTTTGCATGGCTTGTTCGCGTTGCCAACACCTACTGTATTACTTTTCAATTAAAACCTTCACAATTGTTTTTCGCACAAAAATAAAACAAGCAGTCTAAAAATGTTCCTTTGTCTCATGCAATATAGCGCTCCTCTCACCTAAAGCTGTATGTTCTCGCGACACAAGTAAACAGCTACATGTTAGCTGCAAAACCTCTTAAATTTGCAACAATATCGAATATATTGAGACAAAAAAATATATCTTGGTGAACATATTGCTGCAGATGCTGACCAGCACATGAGTAGTGCTTCTTTTATTACAAACATTTAATCACATTGCAGAGAGTGTGTACCACTTAAATCACAATCATTCTATTGAGATATTTTTGTGTCATTTGCATGTGGGAGAAGCAGGAAATAGTAAGCTGACTCTGCCTTAAAGCAAACATATGCATGAGAGAGCGCTTAAAGCATTACTTGTTCAAACCGAGGCTTTGGTGTCTAGACTTCACGACGAAGAGAGTAAAATGTGAGGTCACTTACCCTGTATTCTGAAACCATCTATGACTGGAAGCTTCATTCCACTGAGCTGAGCGCAGTGCCACCCCTAGACTGAAGACGACGCTGTGTTTCACAGTAATTGACATGAAGTTTAATTAAAGCTAAGCAACCGCCTCTGTCAAGGAGCGGGGCTGCTGTGCATTTGAATCCAGGTGGAGTGTTGAGTGGAGAATACGGGAGTTAGTCATCTATACCTATCCTCGAGCCTCTTAAGAGATTTCCTACAACATTTAAGCTCAGCCTTTCTGTTTTTTCTTACAGCATGGTTATTACAGGTGGTACAAAACATTCCATTGTACAGTTTATATAGTTCTTTGGGAAAACATCCATCATCTCACTAAACAGGAATAGGCTCAATAGGTTCGCTGGTATCATCTATAGTGTTTCCATCCAAGACCTATTGCTATTACAAGGCATTGCAGACATTCAGTGACGTAGCCAGAAATTTATTTCAGGGAAGGATTCTCCACTGGCCACTACCACTCCCCCATCACCTCTCTCTCTCGCACTATATAAATGTGTGGAGGGTTTTACATCACACCAAGACAAACTCCTAGCGCTCCTCGGACAGGAATGCTTTAGCAATGAGGATGCACATTTTTACGTTGCCAAAACAACTTTGCTTAACTTCTGACAAAAGTTTTTCATTGCTAAGGCATGCAGCCACTACGCCTAAAATTATGCTATCATCCTTGTGCTGTTTTTAAAAATGACTATATTAAAAATAACATTTTGTTTACAAATTGATGTATTTATATAATGTATATTATGACCTTGTTGGTACATTACTTAGGAAAGCGAGCTGTGCTAAAAACATGACAGTGCTCTGTCTTGTGTCTTCTTGTTTGCAGCCCAGACTTGTTGCAGCCCAAGTAACAGTGGAGGTCAGCGTTATTTTCTTACCAGATTTGCTAGTGAGTGGTTCAGCCATGGCTGTGTATGGAAGAGAGCGGGCACTATTTTGCAAGTCGCCTATTACTTAATTGCAGGCATTATGGGCATGCTTCCCTGACACCCGCCTATTTTAAAGACTGCAGAGCAGCAAGCACAGCACATGCTATGGCAGGGTTGGTGAATCTCGGCTAAGGCAACTGGCCACGGCTATCTGGTGTAGAGCGATCGAGCAGTGATGAGACAATCCCCCTATGTTCCATAATTTTTCACTTCATTCTTGATGCCCTTAATGCGCGTCACCAGCCTAGCCCCCTTACCGTATCCATCTCCCCACTCCCTGGAGCTCTTTGAATGAAACTCTTTTCAGCTAATCACTGTCCCACTTTTCAACATTCACAGGGTTGTTGAATGACACAGCATTCTCTAACATGCCTATATTTATGTTTCTGTGTGGACATCGAAGCCATTTACCTAGCTCCCCTAGTTTGTTGTGGCAGCTTCTTAGCTTCCCTGGTCCAGCACCCCATCCTTGATATAAATTGCTGCGCGCAAATCAGCATTCTGTAGGCCTTTCTTTCTTGTCCCAATTTCTCTCCATTTTTTCATTCTTAGCAGTGTGTACAAACTAGCCTGAGAGCAAGCTCTTCTGAAGTTTATTAACATAATGAAAGTCAGAGTCAATTGAAAGTAAAAGAAGAAAAAGAAAAAGGTGGGGGGAGTGTTTTTTATGAGTTTTCTAAACAAGCGAGTTGTAATATAAGTAAGTTGCATAATAGCAAGCACCAAGTATGAAAGAATAAAAAACGCATTTGCACTTCTCGTCTGACGAAATTTACTGTGCTTTTACAGAAATGAAAATCATTGAAAAGGAAGTTAGTGTTTACGTTGAGATACGAGCACGTAATCTGTAAGCCTCGTAAGCTTATGTCAAGTAAAACAACATGAAATCCTGAGAGATTGAGCTTCTTAAGTACACGTGTTATAATAGGAACACCAACCTTCTTCAGGGTGATAAAAGCACTGTAGATCAAGGTTCTCCACATAGTGGAAACATTGTTAAATCTGTTAAGATGTGAATGTGGGCAAGTTGGTAACAAATTTCTAACTTGCTAAAGCACATTACTGTCCTCATCGAACTAATAACTATAGTTTCATGTACATGTGTCTTGATCACATTCAGCACAACATTATGCATTTTTATCTTTCTTTAATACATTCTGTAGCCCCTCAATGGATTTAAGATGCTAGAAACCTATGTTGAACTACAAAGTGCTTGCCATTAGAAAAGACAAGAAGTCAGTTCCTGTGTTAGAAATATTTATTAGTTAGAGAAAGGCTAAAATTTAGTATGAACATTAGCCATGTCTTGAAGTTTTCATCCTACTCATTTTACAGTTGAAGCTAGCTTGCTTCTCAGGTTACTTGTGCTTAGAATTAAAGCACAACAAACAGATGAATGGCTTGCCGAAGCGTTATTCACAGAAAGTGGTCACTTTTCTCACTCTCACCGTAGTGTTTGGGCTATTGCTGGTACTGTTGGCCGCATAGCAGCCAGTGCAGTGCCACTGAGTGTCGTGTGCCGATGTGCCAGTTTTTCTTAGCATGTGGACACTTCTCCCACGAGTTTCTTCGATGTTGTCTTGACGAGGGCCGAACAGTGAATGAGCCAGTTCATCTTGAAATTTTATAATTGGCGTAGAGCTTCCTTCAAGCATGCCACGAATGTTCCACGCATTAAATGGCACTTCCAACAAGCAACTCAACAGCTACCTTTCTGTACCACTTGAGTCCTTTTCTAAAGCAGTTGTGGTATAACGTCATTTGGTCACTATAGTCGACGTCCTTTTTTGCTGCATTGTAATCGAGACCGGCCTGATGTTTCATGATTGGTGCGCCGTCCCTTGTTTTCTTCCCACTGTCCACCAAAGTTGCTTCATATTTGGCGACAGGTGTGAGTATCAGAACAGGCCTCTTGTCCATCCACTTCAGTGCCTTCACTCCATTTTTGGACTGAAGTCCGGTAACACTGCCATTTGCAACCTTTACTTGAGTGAGATCTTTTGGCAGCCCTTTCCTCACTGAGCGAACTGTGCCACGAATGAAAGTGTCTTCCTTTAGAAGGCGAAGAGTGAGCGGCAAGCTCATGTAGAAGTTGTCTACATACAGCGGGCACGCGACTTCCTTGTAATTTTGCAGGAGTTTCAAGCATACATCTTCGGCATGTCCGATGCCAACTGTTCAGTCACACTTTCCGGCATATACATCAACCTTTAGCCTGTAACCGTCTTTGGTACATGCCTTGAACAGCCTGACTCTGTAAGAACGAAAGTCTGCCACGCCATGGCACTATTGTTTCATCTATCACAACCTCCTTTCCCGGCTCAAGCACAGTGGCAAATATTTTGGTTCAATTTCTCTACCAGAGGATGAATCTTAAAGACATGATCCTGCAACTCTGCAACCAGTTAATTGTCCGCAAAATGCCGGAACCTCAAAAGTAGGGAAAAGGCGGTCACGGCTCATATTTTGACGAATGAGTTCAACACCATACAGGTTGCTTTTTGCCCAGTAGTGACTCAGATAGGAAGATGGACGAGATTAATACAAATTGGTATTCCAACAAATCCTTTCGTTTGTTGGAGATTGGTTTCCATCCAATTTTTCAACTCTGATTTAGATTTGGGAGTAGGAAGACAGAGGAGACCAATACAAATCAGTATTCGAATAAATGCTTTCATTTCTTTGGCATTGGTTTCCGTCCAATTTTTCAACCGTGATTTAGATTTAGGAGTAGTTGACTTCAACACTTGTTGTGTGAACCTGTTTGTTTCATTGACCATCATTTGCCAAATGTCATCCGTAATAAACAGTGAACATAAAGATGGGGCATAACGGCTAGATGGCAACTGAATGATAGTGGGCGGCCTAGAGTGTGGTGTCACACTAGGCGAAGTGGTTGTTGCCGGTGTCCATTTCTCTAGAGATGGGCTGAGAGAAATGAGAGCATCGTATCCTGAATCATTCACCTCAGAATCATCAGTCAGGTCTGGCTCTCCATTCGACATGCTGGCTGAGGTCTGTGATGGTTCGTAAACACTATCTTTCTCACTGATTTCACTGTCTGTCCACTGCTGAACATCTGACACTGAAGCACTTGACTTATCCGTTGGTGATCGCGAAGTTGCTGGTGCATTCTTCTGGCCCAAAACGAAGTTTATTTGTTTCCTCTGCATTGTGCTTTTTTTTTTGCATCCATAAGGGGCATGAGGATCTATCTATGAGACACGCTGAAAAGTTTGGGAGTAGCAAGAAAAATGCAGGTACTTATTCCAACGGCACGTATTTCAAGAACTGCGGCGAAAAGTTTGCAAGAAACCCAACTGAGAAATGTGCCGCCACTCCACCCTCCGAAACAAACATGCCACCCCATGTCCAGTGCAGTAAAAAGATATATTAGTTGCAATTTCAAACCTCAGATGGCAACACAAGAGCGAGAATTCTTGCGTGTGGGTCACTGGTGAGTCACGCGCCGCACACAGCATAAAAACGTTTTCATTGAGTGCATCGTGGATTGCCAGTGGGTCATAGCATTTAACATCAGACAAGTAGCCTACTGGCTATCTATAACCTCACACAACAAAAATCGTACCTCTGAGTTCAATTGTCATAATGTTATCGCAGCAGCAAGCAGATGAATGCCCGTAACTTTGCTGCTGCATAGGAGCACAGGCTGTGCTGTGATGGCACTCAGAGTAACACGTGACTTAGATTCAAGGCAGCATCAGTTGTTTGTTGAATCTGTTGCTTCAGTGGACTAATTAAAGTTTAGAGAAATAATGAAAAATACAACCCGATTGTCTGGGTGCTTTTGTTTTACTTCGCACTGTAGCAAGAGAGATGAATTTCCGTTTCGTCTCCTTTTTCCGACGTTTCCACGCGCGCAGAGAACGAAACTATACGTCATTGTCTACTGTGTTCCAGCATTGCGATCATGCTCTTTAATAATAATATTTGGGGTTTTACGTGCCAAAACCACTTTCTGATTATGAGGCACGCCGTAGTGGAGGACTCCGGAAATTTTGACCACCTAGGGTTCTTTAACGTGCACCTAAATCTAAGCACACGGGTGTTTTCGCATTTCGCCCCCATCGAAATGCGGCCGCCGTTGCCGGGATTCGATCCCGCGACCTCGTGCTCAGCAGCCCAACACCATAGCCACTGAGCAACCACAGCGGGTGATCATGCTCTTTCATCCTCTCGCGTTTGCCTCAGTGCTGGGGCACTGACTTATACCGCTAATCACGTGTTCTCGTGTAGAGTGCGCATTATCGTCCGCTACAGGAAACGAGACAAGCGCAAGAGCTCGCGCGACACCGTCACCGGAAGTGTGCCGGTGACGGTGAAAAAAAGAAGACGGCAGGGTATACCCGCCGCGCGACCCCTCGGCTCCGGTATGGGAGAACGCAGTGAAGGAAAATTGCTTACACAGGTGAAACGGGGAAAGTCGAGATAGTGTTTATATAGGCGGCGACGTTCGCCTCCTGAAATCATGTGTTCGCGGCACTTCAATCATTCTCTCTCTGCTGTTAATGAACCAATTTGAAAAATGCTTGCGGTAGAACACTTCTTAGAGGGCACGTAACAACTTTCAGCGTATAACCAAAATTTGTTATGTAGCCTGTGAGGGGCCCTTTAAAACAAACTCGGTAAAAATCAGGTGTACCGTGGGATGTTGTTACAGCTGCGTCGAGCTTCACAGCCCTCTACACAAGTATTGCTGTGAAGCCTGTGGCAGAAATAGAGTTTTATTAAATCAAAGGACTGCATAGAGCGCGCTCTCGTGTTGTGCTACGTGAATTAAATCATTCGTTTCCTGCCTGCACAAACGTTTGCATCTCGAGTGGATTTCGAGCACACCGTATAATAATGTGCAGTTCCGTCGTGCTTCGCAGCACTATACACAAGCACTGCCGTAAAGCTAGTGGCAAAAGTACGATGTCATGAAACCAGATCAATGCATATACCACGCTCTTTTGGTGCGCTGCGTGAATGGAAACATTGCTTGCCTGCCTGCACAAACGTTTGCATCTCGAGTTAATATCAAACAAACCATATAATATGTGCAGTTTTGTCGAGCGCTTCACCGCACTGCATGCAAGCATTGCCGTAAAGCCTGTAGTATAAATAGGGTTTCATGAAGTCAAATTAATGCGCAAACCTCGCACTTGTGGTGTACAACGTAAACAAAGAATTCGTTGCCATGTCTCCGCAGTAGTTGGTCACGTTGATTTGTGTGAGCATATAGGTTCATGTGTCCCATCTACCTCTGTGATGAGAAAATAAGCAAGAATATCAGCTGCTATGTGTCGATGCATATGCTTTTTATTACAAGGTGTAGGAGCAGTACATCTTACTGCATGAGTAAACCACTCATGGAAACAGTGCGTTCCTTGAACATTGTAGCTATTTAATAGCCTAGGAAGCGCGCTATATTGGAAGTTGCAATTTTTTTTCTGTTCGCAAAATTAAATAACTCGATGCTTTTTCTAAAAGCAAAAAATTATAAATTTCGCAGTGATACGTATGCTGCGTCAGTAAGTAGGCAACACATAATTAGGCTAACCCAGAGGAATATCTGCAGGTAGGGATTTATACAAATGTACAAAGTATTTTTAAAAATGTTTTCTCAAATGTTTTCTCAAATGTTTTCAGTGTGGGGTAAGGAGTTGCATATGCGTCCAGCGCTGATTTCCAGCGCTTAATTTTTGTTGAACCTTGATGTAACAAAGACCTAACACTCAGCACTCTACTTTGTTACATCAAAATTTTTTTTACAATGGAACACTGCATTCTACTATACGTGCCGGTCATACGCCCCAAAATTTTGGCCCCTCTAAGGAAGTCACTGTTTTAAGTCACTGTTCTCTAAGTTTCGTCAGAAACTTAGATAACGCTACTTCCAACACTCGTGAAACCAGCAGCCATGTCGGCTTCCCGCCTTTACACCGGCCGCAAATTACTTTAAAAAATGTGGCACGCGCGGGCCGTGTATATGCACTCTGCTGCGCGCGGACAGCCATATATGCACGGGCACGGCCGGGCAAGAGACGTCGCGCGCTCTCCTACCCTAGCGCGCGCTTGATCACGGGACGTGGACAGCGCGCATAAAGCTGCCATCGTTCTCGGCTCACCCTCGCACCCTTTCATTCGCAATTACCCCCAGCATGTGGGATGCAACGGGGCACTATAATTTTTGTCACACTTAGACTTTAAACCAAACATCAGGGCGATGGCGAAAATTCGCTTGGGGTGTCCAAAAATTGCTATCGCAATAATACACTATGGAGAAAGGTATTATGGAAATTATCTGTGGATGGGCCGAAACCCCTTAATTTCCCAAACACGCACCCATCCACTGGAACGCTGCACACATGGATCCCGCGCGGCACGCTGCATCATTAAGGCGTATCGTTCTTCTCTAGCTCTATGATCATTTCTGCAGTAGTCACTTGGCGAGAAGCTTAATTTCCAACCTATGCGCAAGTGTCGTACCTGAATTTCGAAAGTACACGGACCATATATATGTTGGCAAAATAATCGGAACTCCCTATCTAGACTCGCCAAAATTATACTTAGCTGCTCACTTGAACTCATAAGAATATACTACTCAGCCGAGCTCACTTGGGCTCAAACTCGCCAAAATACTGCTCAGCTGGGCTCACTCAGACTCATGGGATGATCTGAGGGAGTTGACTCATCAGTGAGTTTGCCAGCGTATGATGTGTGCTGAACCACAAACCTGGCTTTCTTGAATAAAAACAGTTGGTCGCTGCAGCATATGGGTGCACACAAGTGTAATTCAGAGAGTGCGGCATTGTAAAGGCTGCCACAGTTACCATGCCATGCTGCAGCTCATTTCAATCATGTCAAATGCAATACCCCTGCCAGCTTTTAGTCAGTCGATCAAATGTGATTGCTATTTATCTCATCACAACACCTCATTTTCCTGCCTAAGGCTTTGGGTGAATTTTCCTTGGCATCCATTTTGTTACTCTAACAGGTTACCAGTTATCTGTTGCCTATACGAAATTTGAAGTTGTGCACATGTCATGTGAACTCCATGCCAAACTCGTAGTACTGCATGCATTTTTGCAGTTAGGTCTAGAGTTACAGAATCGCATGTGGGAGTTACTTTAGTTAGCAACTGTAGCTTTGAAACAAACATGTGCATGAGAGGGTGCTTAAGTGTTACCGGTCAAGACTGGGAGCACCAAGGCAACTTGTGCAGTATAGGCATGGGCAGTATGAGCCCACAAATATTACTAAGTGTGGCTGAGGTGATGCGTCCAGACTTCACTATGAAGAGAGCCAAATAAAAGGTTGCCTATCCATCATACCTATTCTGGAGCCTTTTCTTGAGCTTTTCTAAAACATTAAGCTCAGCGTGTACACTTTATCACAGCATAATTATTACATGTGATATAAAACATTGTATTGTGCAGTTTCTCCAACTCTTCGTGACGGCATCTGTCCATAGATTAAACAGGAATAGGCTCAATGTTGACATATCTCCACAGTAGCATCTCCAGGACCTCGTACTGTCACAATGCATCACAGACATTACTTAAGTGAACTCCAAAAGTGAAGCTCTTTGTTAACATTGGCTAAAATTGTATTTTTATATAGCAAAGTGATCATGCATAAATCTGTATGTCATGGCAGAACACTTTGTTTCTCACGGACTTTAGTTTACAATTGTTTTCAAGTTCAGGAAAATTGTGCAGTGGGCTAGTTGGTTCGACATACTTAACACTGTTGTGCGGAGTGACGAAGGGACAGGACTTGAGCGAGAAAACAACACACGACACCTGAGCACAAACTATCAACTGGTGATTATCACAAGACAATGATTCTGCTGAAAAGTAGGAACCAAAGGAAAAGAGAAGTCGTGGAAGCATAAAACCTCAAGGTGGACCCACAGGGCTCATGTGTCAGCCCGCCGTCTATTTCACTCAGCAATAAAGAGATTAGCATAATCACTGACAATAGAGGGTGTAGGTAGACCGGGAAGAGGACTCCTGTGCATGCGTGTAGGCTTTATGTACGCTTCACTTGCAGAAAAAAAAAACCAGTTAATAGTTTGCGCTCAGGTGTCGTGTGTTGTTTTCTCGCTCAAATCCTGACCCTTCATCGCTCTGCGCAACAGTGTTAAGTTTTCAGGTTGTTCGCTATGTGATGTAGGAAGGGTGAAATTGATGGGAAATCCCAATATTCTCGGGCATATCGCGAAAAATATGGCCCAAGTCAAGTGTCTTTTTAGGCTCCACTGTCCCCTTTTATAGGGCAAATAGTAATTGTTTGAATTGTATGGACGCTGGTTGCTTTTTCTGACTTAACCTAGGCGGTGCTCAGCTCTCAGTTGAAAGGAACAGGTAAACAGGAGGACTTGCCACATAAGTAGGAGGTAGCACTCCAGACTTAAGCTTAATATACTGCGTGCTTCCACAGCCCTAGGGGGCTAGTCTGTAAGTGTTGACTAAGTGGACTGTCCATTCCAGTACATGCTGAATGAATAGAGCACAGGAGCCCACGGTGACGACTGCTGCTTGCTCTACCAACTTAAGTGTGTGCTGAAATAGTCCACTTAGTGGATCCTTACAGAATCCTTCCCTAGACTGATGTTTCTGTTGGTAGGTTGCAAGTATTGCATTTTCTTTCCTTTCATGTGGGCAGTTCCCACATATGGATGTAATTGAACATATTGTATTCATATTGCCTTTGGTCTATAAATTTCTAATTCATGCTTATAACCAGGCCTACCAGCTCTTGTCCTGCATATTTATATATATATAGCCTTCTCATTTCTGCATCAACACTGCACATATTTATAGCAAATTGGAGTCATTCTCCATTATACCCTCAAGCACTTGAAGTAGACACTGCCATAACCCCAAGGGAGGGGGGACAGTAACGCAAAAACCTTATTGGGCTTGTAGTGCTGCTGAAGGATGCACACATACCATTTATGCTAAAATTCTCAGCAGACATTCCAAAGTTTGTACGAGTTCGACTTTAGCTGGCTAAACTGAATGATTCATATTGAAGGCAATTCTTGCAACACTTGGTCAAACTGAATGAAACTGGACAGCACAATTAGCTGTGTTCATCTACCATTTATACGACTGCTGCGCCAAGCATTTTGCCTGTTACTTTGCCTTTCGTTTCTGTACTATCAAGTTCAAGTACACATGTACTTTATCACTGTACAAGTAAAATGGCTTCAAGGCTTTTCCTGGGCATTCAACAGTCACTATTTATTCCTATAAACGTTCCTGCATGTGAAGGCAAAAGAAACTTATTAATTCATGCTGGAAGTATAAAAAGACAGTTATTTGCACAGAAAATGTTTATTTTGAGCACCGAGGTTCTTGCTGATGTAGATATGGTGCTGGCTCCCTCCTTGCCCGAAGCATGTGCTTGCTGTACACAGCACCAGATGATGGCTTCCTAGGTCAAAAGATCAAATTGAAATAAGAGGCATTTTGTTTAGCTCCGGAAAGAGAAAGCAGGATTGAGACATTAACATGTATAAAAAATACTTGCCTAAAGAAAAATTAATACACAAGCAAATTCACTAAAGAGGTTCACTTTCAAGAGCAAAAGTATGGTTACGATGAAAATTACAAGGAAGCTTCACTGCTCATTGAGGTTTCGGTTCAGTAGTTGTTGAGCCATGAGGGTTAGCATGCTACATCTTGCATATTATGTTTTGTAGAACAATATTGCACCTTGAACAATGTAGTGCCTATTTAAATGAACTGACAAGGAACGCTGAAACTCCAGGCTAGTTTGGTAGACACTGTACTGCATTCATTTAGTGTTTTTGTCACTGATCTCATGCACAAAGGTCATTCACACCTATCCTACATGAAATGCAGTTACTTATTTGAAGCTTCATCTAGTCCTTGAATTTGCTGCATGCTTATGTCTAAGGGAGTTCGTTTGGTTCCTGTTAATGTAGTACATCTAAGCAACTGCTATCAAATGCCCATAGTGTTCCCTTGCATGTACAAAACATTTTTGGCCCTTTCAATGCACAATACTCATTACATTTGACACTTGGGGCTCGTGCAAGGCGCCATTTAGTATTATATGCTTGTCCACATCTGATAATACCTTCATAGCTGGGTCATTCCCATGCCAAATGCCTTGGTTATTACTGTGACCATCTCACACTTTTCCTTTAGAATCTTCTTGTCCACTTTTAAGGAAGCATCCCACGACACAATGTCTCCATCCTAGTGGTGCTATGGAGTTAACTTATGTGCTAGTTGTAGCAGATGACGTCAACTGAAGGCCACTGAAGATAAAACTCTCTGCGAGAATTCCTTTTGCACAAAAAATGCAAACAATACAGAATAGTCAAAATGTAGTTATCTGGCAAGACTGGCTGCATCCATCATCTTTGTTTGGTGCAATTCTGAGGTGGCTCCCTGTTACAAGACGCTTGGCGATTATTGCCATGTGACTGTTCGGGACTCTATAAAACACAAGAATTGCCTTACTCCGGCCTTTCTCTTTGTGCAGCGGCCAACGTTATTATTCGTCCAATCGCACCGTGTACTGTTCACGTGTCCATAGACTAAATTCTTCACCACATTGCTTTTGCGGTATTTCGTGAGTGACCCATGAACTCATCTTGGGGTGGGACTTCTTATCTTTGGCGTTCGCTTCTATCTCTTGTCGTCAGCGCCTCACACAACTGGATGCCACTGGCAGTTCTCTTCCTAACCTCGAAGAACGCATTTGTCTCGTCACCTCTTCCGATTACGTTCTTTGGCCACCTAGAGAAGAGATTATAGGTGTCAACTCCTGTAACATTGTGGATGGCGGCATATTCATTCTACCCTATGACCATACCCTATCTCGAGCAATTCTGATTACCCCTGGCCTTATTCGCTTCTCTGAGGGGTCTGCATTGCTTACTGCAATGAACCAAATCGAACTCCAACTGTTGCCTCGTGGATCAACTGTCACTTGAGCTGTTGACACTCATGTCGTTGCAATTGTCACGAAGACAGCTCAGTGTGTTCTTGCGTATATTACTGTGCGCTGAACAAAATCGTGCGCAAAGATGTTTACCCCGTGTCACGGATGGATGATGCACTAGATTCACTCCACGGTGCTGAATATATTTCTAGCCTTGACTTTAGACCAAGCTACTGGCAAATACCGACGTCCAAATCCGACAAAGCAAAAACGACATTTGCTACCCCTGATGGGCTCTACGAGTTCAGTGCGATGCCTTCTGGACTCTGCAATGTGCCTGCCACATTCGAACGCATGATCGATAAGTCTTGTGTGGCTTGAAATGGAAAACCTGTCTGTGCTATCTCGACGACATTGTGTTTTCAACCATGTTCTCACAACATTTGCAACATCTTGATGAAGTCCTTGCCTGTCTTGCAAATGCTGGTTTGCAGCTCAGCACATGCACACACACACACGCACACACACACACAAATGCAGTTTGGCCAGCAAGGCCATCAAAGTTCTGGGGCACATAGTCAGCAAAGAAGGTATTCGACCGGACCCCGAGAAGCTTACTGCCATCCTCGAATTTTGTGTCCACTGCGTCAAAAAGACATGCACAGTTTTCCTGGACTTGCTTCTTCCGGCACTTCATATGCAACTTCGCTAGGTTTACGTCCCCGCTCCATCAACTCCTCGCCAGTAATGCACCCTTTGTTTCGTCCGACGAATGTGAACATGCTTTCCTGCTTTTGCAACATGCCCTGACGTCAGACCCAGTACTGTGCCACTTTGATCCGACCGCGCCCACCATCTTTCACACCGATGCTAGCAGTCAGTCTCGGTGCCATTCTACTGCAATGTGACAACACATTCCGCGAACGAGTAATTGCTTATGCTAGTCGTGCACTAACCAGTGCAGAAAATTACTACACCATAACCAAGCAGGAGTGCCTTGCTGTTGGGCAGTGCAAAAATTTCACCCATGTCTTCATGGCCGCCATTTCACAGTCGTTACCGACCATAACACACTGTGCTGGCTTTCATCGCTAAAGAATTTATCAGGTCACCTGGGTTGCTGTGTGCTTCACCTACAGGAGTACGATTTCAATGTCACCTACAGGGCTGCAAAGAAGCATCAAGACACCAATGCTCTCTCTTGCTACCCTCTGCCGAATCATGACGATTCACCATAACCTCTCCGTGATTGTGTAGGTCCCGAGTCCTCTTCATCGGCTTTACCCATTGTAACCCTCAAATGGCTAAGACACGACAGCCCATCTGTCCTTGTGTCCCACTAACGCGTCGACCCATACTGCTGAACTATTCTCCAACGCATGGAAGATTCTTCGTCGCCTCCAAATGCCAGACTTCGTCGACAACTTAATCAATTCAAGCTGCACAATGGGGTTTTACATCGCAACATTTATCAGATCGATGGCAACAAATGGGTCCCGGTCATACCATGTTCTGTGCAATGTGAGGTGCTTGAAGCCTTTCACGATCATGCGACGACTGGTCATCTAGGCTACCACAAGACTTACAACAGAATATGAAGTCGCTGCTCCTGGCCTGGCCCATCTTCAGCCGTTGCGAAGTATGTTGCACCCTGCGTTCATTGTCAAAGCAAACCCAACAGCTCCTTCTGGCTCTTTACAACCTCTGCCTTGTCCCGCTTCGCCTTTTGAAGTAGTTGGAATAGACTTGTACGGTCCTCTTCCCATGACCTTACATGGAAATTGTTAGATTGCAACGGCCACAGACCAACACGCTATGCGGAGACAGCATCTCTACCATCCGGGACTGCTGCTGAAATCGCCGATTTCTTTCTACACAACATTATCTTACACTGCAGCGCTCCGCGCATTCTCCTCAGTGACCGCAGCAGTCTTCCTCTTTTCTATCCTTACCGAAGTTCTGTGCGCCTCTAACACAATTTGCAAGACGACTTCCAGTTACCATCCGCAGACCAAAAAGGTTGACGGAGTGTTTTCACCATACCCTCTCTGACATGATTGTGATGTACGTACATCCACCCTGGCCACACGAACGGGGACGCAATCTTGCCGTTCATGACATTCGCCTATAACATGGCTACGCAACGTACTACTGGCTTTTAACATTTTTTCTTCATCTATGGCTGTTCACCAAGTTTCATTCTTGATGTATCATTCCTTTCGACTCCTGTACCCCCATCAGTTCCTTTCTTGGAACAGTTTGTGTCTCGCCTCGCAGAGTGCAGACGCCTCGCCCCGCTTAACACCGGCGTCTCCCAGGACGCTCGCAAGTTTCGTTACGACTGGACCCACTGTGCTGTGACTTTTTCTCCTGGTGACGAAGTTCTTTGGACTCCTGTGTGCATTCCTGGCTTATGCAAAAAATTTCTCGTGTTTTATTCGACTTTCCACGGTCATTCAGCAGACATCACCTGTCAATTACCATGTCTCGCTTGTTAGAACGCCACCCGATTCCCGTTGCTGTGGCACAGAGATAGTGCATGTCTCCTGCTTAAAACCAAATACTTGACGCATTTTATAGTACTTACGCGCTGCCAGGCGGCCGCTTCCACAGCGAGAGAGAATTAGCATGGGCACAACACATGCCTGACTTTCAACTTCATCATCTGCACATCTTTTCCATCTGCATATATCATCACCAGCAGCACAGTTTAATCCTCGAGGTAGTAGTCCGAGCTTGGCTGGAATAAAGCAGTTCCTTACGATACATATATATATATATATTTCTTGCACTTCAAGAAACTTCGCTTGACCTCGAAGACTTGAGCACTGAAGTGATGGCGCTAAGTATATACAAGACCTCGTAGTAGGAGACAGTTCAATTTCACAGCCTGAGTCCCCTTGCTGGTGTAATCTTCCTTCGTGTAATTGTCGCATACTTGGCTATCACTAACACTGCTTCGCCTTTCTGCAAAACTGCAGCCTCTCTTATTTTTCTGCTAGTCCGAGCATAAGTGCTGTCGCACATGACTGCTGTTGATTCTGATTTCGAGTGAATCTGGCTTGGCCTCATTACGGTTACTGAGTGAATTATATAGAGAGAGAAATAGAAGAGAGGAAAGGCAGAGAGGTTAACCAGACGCATGTCCGTTTTTCTACCCTGCACTGGGGAAAGGGGTATAGGGATGAAGAGAGAGAGTGTTCCACAGCTATCATGCACTAAGATTCAAAAAAGAAACAGTTCCATTACTCGAAGAAAACCTAGTGCATATTGTTTCCAGTAAAGTGGAGTAGTAGCCAGTAATTCTTTCGTTACTGAGATTTAATTTGGTAATTACAATTATCTAACTCGAGAAGTACTCTCATAATTTTCAAAGTGTCAATGAGGCATTTGTTGGCATCCCAAAATGACATCTAACTGCAGTGTTTTCAGCCACATACTAATTGCGTACAATTTTACCGATGGGAAAATAACCTCACGAACTATGAAAAACACCATGTGAGTGAACTCTCACCCACATCATAAAGCAGTGCCCTCAAATAAGCTGACTGAAAGTAACTGCATTGCCTATCGCAAACCCGAAGAGACAGCGCACCACCTTGATAATGGTACGGAAGGAGCCCCAACAGCAGGTTTCGCAGCTTCGCAGCTACTCCTTTCTCTCTACGTCACACTTATTATCTCTCTCTCAAGGCCGACTGACAAATGATAACAAAAGCACCTTTATAACGCAGCCAAAGTGCAGCTCTGACCACACACGAAATGTGAAGAGCAATGTAATAGGCACAGAATGTTTCAAAATCCAGACTTTGCTCGCACCGCATCGAAAGAGTGCGGGCGAAGTTATATTTCACACCAGAATTATATTTCACACCAGAAACTTGCTTCGGACCAAAGCCAATATAAAGTGAGCGTCTTATTTTTCATGAAAGTGTATACGTGCTGCAAAAACAGGTTCGTGTCAACAAATAAAAGCGAAATAACCACACTGGAAAGCGACCAACTTGTAGAGAAAAGGCAAAACCAATGCGTTCACAAAATTAAATATACCGCTTCTATGAGCCGAACTGGCAATCAGAATGTCGGCACACACACACACAGACAAAAAAAAAAACTGTGTGCTCTTACTATCTATTAATTCGTAAGCCCCGTTGAACATCAGCCTAGAGGACGTGTTCAAATAGGTCTCCTTTTGCAGCTACGCAGTACTGTCTATTTTATCACACCTTTAGTGGCTTTCTTGATGACCGATGCCGGAATTCTATGGCAGACATCCATTATCCTTACCTTGAACTAATCTGACATCCGTCTAATCTGACGTCCGGCACAATCTTTCACATAACCCCAAAGAAAGAAACTTAACGGAGAGAGGTCAGGTGACCTAGCCGGCCTATTTACAGGCTCATGCCTTCCAATCTATTTGAAAAGTAGCACCCAACCAGTTTCGTGCTCGGCTGCTGCTGCATGCAGGTGGCCCATCTTGCTGATACAGCAGAAGTGGAAGATGTGACAACGGGACTTTGCTGAGAAACTCATCAACCACTCCTTCAAGGATATCGTTCACATAACGCTGTCCAGTCAGTGCGTGATTGAAGATGGTACTGATTATTGCACTGGCGTAAATTCCAAACCACACATTGAGCAACCACTGGTACTGGCGCCGATTGCGCTGTACTTAATGTAGATTGGAGTCCCTCCAATAGTGTGCGTGAATGACAATGAATGTATATATGATGGCACCTACACTGTTCTTTTGCGCAAACTCATCATGCCACAGGTTCTTAGTGTCAAGATGTAAAACTTACCAGACCCAGCTTGTCAGTTAACAATATACACTATAGAATTGACGTCTAAGGTTATCACTAAGAGGAGTGCTAAAACCCCTTAATGCTTACATTAGGACCAGAATTCACAAGTGGCTATAATATCAACGTGTAAGCGCTCAGAGGGTTCCTGAAGCACTGTTGAGCACATGAACTTCCAGCCGGGATATACACGTGCGATGGGAGACAATGTCACACTCTTAAAATTCACTCGTTACAAAGCAATACACAACACCCTTTCTCACAAAACCTTATAACACTAGTAAAATTTGTTGGCCACGTTTCGATTTATCCTACTTTGAAGCAAGCACATAAAGAGAACATCCCAGTCTTCATCCACGATTAAATCACCAGTATTAAATTGACCCACCATAAGGGTTATTTGGCAACAGCATGTGTATGTCCATGCTTGTATCGTTTATTGATTGTCCCGCTCTAGTAGAATGGACGACCACGCAGCCCGATCATGTACTTTGTAATGAAGCTTCTTTCTAGAAAATCACAAATACCGACCGCATACAAAACCTTTGTCACATCTGCACAGAGCACTCGAGCGTTACGCTGCGGAGAAAGGTTACCAGATAATGGCTGTTGACAGCGCAGCGATATTGCTATGTAAAGGCTCATATTACTATGTAAACGAACGCTGTTTCCCGCGCGTGCAATGACGCCGCAAAGCACTCATTTAGCGACTTCATTCACTACCGCCCTTAGTCGGCGGACGGCAGAGCTGAACCATGTGTCAGGAATGTGCGTTTACATTGCGAGATAAATGATGAATACTCTTTATTTTCTCTAAGCAAGTGCGCGCACATGCCGCACTTGGGTCATCTGCCATTTACACATTCTGCCGTGTAGCAGCACTGTAACCAGGTAATGTTACGTTTAAGTGATTGTGAAAAAGGCTCTTACCAGTACACTGTAGCACTGGCTGATCGGTGCGGCGGTCCGCGGGATGCATCACAAGGAAAATAAGCTGGTAAGGAACCTGGAAATGAAGTATCAGGCAGCCGAAAGCGTAGGTTTGCATAGTAGAGGCACATCGAATGGAAAAGTGAAGTACTTACGATAGCTTACGCTAGCACAAGCCCCCAAAAATAAACTATCCACATCTTTGTCCAGTTGTTTGAGCGTAGCTCACCTTTGAGCTTGCCATTATGCCGCCAAAAACCAAAGACGGATGTGACATCACGGACGCGGAAAAACAAAGAATGAATGCGACATCCCGGACGTGACGTTTGGGTGAACCTAACGCCTGCGTTCCGTCGACCGGGTGAACGCAGACACTTTCTTGTTTTGGCTGAGTGCGGGTGGGTTCAAAAACACGGTGCCAATCCCAGTACGCATGCCAATACGTAATACCCCTTTACACTGGTCTACGCCATCCTTAACTAATGCCGGCTCTAAGATTAATAGTGGTAGTCTTCTGCATTTTCATTGATGTATTGTCATTAATTGTTTCTGCTGTGGATCCGTATCCTTCATGTCCTGGTGCAAACCCATCGCAACCGTGTTCTGCCAGTTCAGTCTCTGCGCTCGAAAAAATGCTGCCACGGTATGTCTGGCATTACTTTCAATTAAAAAGATGTGCTGTCGGACAAGTTTGTTCTGGACTTGAAACTGCCAAGTGCTCGAAAAGATTACACGTGGAAGGGGATACATGTGCAAGCTCGCAACTGAAAGCTCAAAGAACTTGGACAAATGCGTATCTCAGGGCATCATTTTACATACGCGAAACACTAGCTGTTATACAAAACGGGCACAAGAAATGCATTTTAGTTTCTGCGCCTCTTGCACGGCGTTGTCGAACATGCTCGAGTTCGTACTCGATAAACGTCAGAAGCTGCTGCCCGTAATTTCAAGAGCGCAGACCATGCGCAGACTTTGATCCCGCTTTGTTTACGCTAGCGTGGTTTTTCCGCAGCGCTAGAAGGAAGAGGCTGGGTGCTGGAGTTAATGTTTCTAGATAACACGGTGGTCATGAAAGACGCTGTACTGCGGCTCATTGAAATAAGTTTGCAGGGGTGTGCGAACAGCAATTTTTGAGAACCAATCGAATATGAATTGAATAGCGCCAGAAGCAAATCTAATATTTTATTAGTTTTGAATAATAAACGGCTATTTTCACTGTTGATGTAAAACAGTATTTATATCCTAATAGTTATAAGCTTAGCATTTTTCTGTCATAACATTGCTCATTATCGAGTATTTTTGTTTATTTATTGCATGAACGGAGCATTAGAAATAAGCAGATTGTTCACATATACAGGACTTTCGGAAAGTGAGAATGATCCCTGTAGCATAGCCTGTTGCACTGTGTGCAAAGTGATTTTGAAGGGAGACGGAAGAGATAAGTGCGGCGCTGTAACTGTCTCTCACAGGAGGACACCTCAACAGCATTGCAAGGGGAATGGGGAGAAAAGGATGGAGAGAAAAACAGGAAGAAGGTGACAAGGGCAAAAAAAAAAAAGGAGCGAGTGCGAGGCTCAGAGCCATGCTCTCAAGTGCGTCGCATTGCAGAACTCGAGTAGTGCCGAGAGAGCTTGCTTTATGATGGATGAGTGGGCTGCAGGAAATAGCAGCGCGGTTGTCGTATCGAAAGGCAGTCCCAGTCGCTGACAGGCTGTACACAAGTCCGTGCGCTCCACACCGAAAGCAGGGCAGTGAAGTAGCAGGTGCTTGAGTGTCTCCAAATTGGCGCATTTGCTGCACGCGGGGCCTCTTGCACTACATAACCTGTTGCACTAATAGGTTGTCAAGTATTATATGTATGTTATGCCCACGGGGTTGAAAATTTTCGTACTTCTGCCCGAATTTTATTTTTCATTGCGCACAGTTGACATTTTAAAATATTTCCCCCCCTCCCTTTATAATATTTGAAAACTATTCAAAAACTATTTCTATTTACAAACAGTGACTATTTGATTCGAAGACCAAATCAAATAGAACACTATTCTAATCGTTATTCGAAAGTGTTGAATATTCTCACACCCCTATAGTTTTTACATTTGGGGTAAATTAAAGCGCACTCAAAGTGCAGTAGACGAGCGTTTTATAGAAATGCTGCTGGTAGTCGAACCCGAAATCTGCTACAGAGCAAACAAGAAAGAAACATAGGGTTTTAAATGCCAAAATTGTGATCTGATTATGAGGCATGCCATAGTAGGGCACTCCGGAAATTTGGATCACCTGAGGTTCTTTAATGTGCACCTAAATCTAAGTACACGGATGTTTTTGCATTTCGCCCTTATCGAAATGCGGCCACCGTGGCCGGGATTTGATCCTGCGACCTCGTGCTTAGCAGCCCAACACCACAGCCACTAAGCAACCGTAGTGGGTATGCTACAGAACCACTCCACTGTTACAGTATATCTTCAAGCATCTTTGACACAGCGCTAAGTCAATCACAATTGGTATTCAGGAATGCAAGAGAAGGCAAATGCTCGCATGCCTGAGCTCTGTGAACTTCACAAAGCAATACCAAAAATTGACCAGAAGTACACCCCCCTCCCCCCCCCCAAATAAAGAGCGAGTAAGATGGAATACCAAGTCATAATCCACGGTAGTGTAACTAATTATCGCTTATGAATGAATGCACCAGAACTTTCTTATATATTGAACAATGGTTGAACAAGTGATGTCTTTGGAGGTTGTGATGAAAACAACTCTCCTTGTTGAAATGTTAGGTCCCTTCGGCTGAACCAGTTCACGGTGGGGCACGAGAGGTTCAGTTATTGTGCCGTTTGATTTCAGTGGTGCAGGCACAATGTGACGCTCGAAACAAATGTCAAGGCGGCAGGTATTACTTTTTTCCCTGCCAATGTGCTGCATAAGCTTGAGAGGCCCTGCGCCACAGGTATGATCAGCTTCAGGGGCATTAAGTACACCTTGCATTACATAGACACAGCAGACGCGTGTAAGTGGGGTTTCAACAGCGCTTACGCCTATGTGCTGCATCGTCTGCTGCACTGCTGCTTCTCACCTGCATGTCTGCACCAAGTTGGCACTGTTGGTAGGAAGGGTGCAGAAAAATTGTGAACCAGCCCTGTATCTTTCTTGTATCTTTTGAAACAAATGGTGTGCCTAAGAAGGTGCATTTGCTGCACCGCTGAAAGAAATGTCAAGGTGCAGCGGCTCGTGACCTACCGTGGTGACAAAGTGGCTATGGCATCGTACTAAGCCTGACAGTATGGAATCGAATCCTGACCATGGCACCGCATTTCGATGGGGGTGAAATGCAGAAATGCCTGTGTACTGTGACTGCATGTTAAGGAACCACAGGTGGTCAAACTTAACCTAGAGTCCCCCACTACGTCATGCTTCCTAATCAAATTGTGGTTTTTGCATGTAAGACCCCAGAATGTAAATTTTTTAGCACCTCATAAACTGGTTTTGGTGGTGCAGGCCAAGTGAACAGACCTGTTGTCTCTAGAGATATCCATGCACAAGGAATCCATAGAAAACAGAAGTTGACAGCAAGATGGAGACTTGAAGTGATCAGGAGTGGTCAAACTGTCAAACTAGAGCCAGTGTTTCAACAAGGAGACTTGTCTTTGCCAGGACCTCCAGACACATCCCTTGTTCAGCCACTGTTTATAACATTGTCTCCATCTTCCTGGATGCCTCTATCTTGTTTGAATTCCTTATACATTGTTTTTACTGTATCAAAGGCTTATTTATCTATTAAGAGTTTTCTGTCTTGTCTGCATGTAGCAGTGTCTGGTATTCCCTATTGGGATCAACACCTATGAGGGTGCTCTTTATATTGTTGGATTGTGTAGGCGAGTCTTGATGCAGGCATTATTTGAACATCTCAATGACGATCAACTTCCATGAAGATGCAAACTACAGGCTATACAGCGAACTCTCACTTGAGTGAACTTCAAGGGGCTGAAGGAAATAGTTCACTTAACTGAAAGTTCACTTAACTGAAAGTTCACTAAACTGAATATTCACTAGACCAACATAACACATGGCATAGAGTCAAAAGTTTGAAGTGCAATTCCTGGAGCAAAAGACATGGCATTCATAGTGTTAGAAATGTGTGAAATGGAATTTGTACATATCAACAAGTACAAGGTTTATAACAGTGATAATGCTGCCTTTCTCACTTAGAAAAAAAATCTGTAATCTTCTTCTGCAGTTGCACTTTTAAAGCACAGGAAGTAACAAAACTGTCCAAAGAGTCAATGTTATTGTACACTTCTTCTGGCACAGCTTGCTGTTGAGACACAAAGTCTCTCAACTTTCCAATGTACCCTACAACCTCAGCTACAACCTCATCCCTCCAAGTTCTCGCTGCCTCTTGGTCAGCATCCTTGCTTTCGCCGCAAATCTTTGTCCACGCGATCCCATGTCTATTACAAAATCGTGTAAGCCATCCACTGCTTGCTTCGAAGCCACGAACGTCCAGAAGAAGAGCAAATTCCTTCGCTTTGCCCTGTATCATCGGGCCGGACAATGGAATGTTTTGAGATCGTAAGTCGCGTAGCCATACCGCAATGGCATCGTCCACTTCTTTGAAGTATCCCGTGCAGAGTCGTTTCCTGGCGGGATTCATCGAAATTTCTCCTGCAAGCTTCGATTTTTGTTTCACAATCGTTGACAACGTTGACGGTGCAATTCCATATTTTTTTGCAACGTCCACTTGCCTTTGACCGTTGTCCAGGCGCTGAAGGATTTTCAGGTTGTCTGAGAGAGACAACCGCTTCCATTTCGTCGCACTCGTCTCGAAAGTGGACACGCGAATTGGCTGTTGTTACTTAAAACTGGAAGGCTGAATGGAGCCGATGAAAAACAGACCACGTGGGTCGTAAAAATAAGCCTTGGTCCTCTGAGCGAGTTCGTTAAACTGAAATATTGACTGTTCCGAAATTCGTTTAAGTAAAACATTTTTGCACAGAATCTATAGGAAAACTGCCGGGGATTTTTAAAAAGTTCGTTATTCTGAAATATTCGATAAACCGACGTTCGTACAACTGAGAGTTTACTGTAGTACTATTTGTACTCCTAAGGATCAGCAGTGGCCGAACAAGGGATGTCACTGGAGCCAATATTTCAGCTATGGAACTTGCCAATGTTTTAACCTGTAGTTGAAACGTTGGCAAGTTTCCCGGTAAGCTTCCAGTGACATCGCTTGTTCAACTACTATTGATGATTGCCGGTCTCCATCTTCTTGTGATCCTGTTTCGTTTGTATTTGTACTTCTATGCCATAACACTAGCATGTTGGTAACTGATCTAGAATTCTAGATGCGTTGTGCCACTAGTCCAAGCATATAATTTTCCATGCACAGGCATACTCTGTCATGCAACATGCTGAACTGTCTTTTGCAGGCATTGGTTTACAACTGTATGTGCTATTCTGAGTTCCTGATAACTGTCGTCTTCTGCCAGGCAGGTTCAGTAGCTGTGGTGTTTGTTCTGCCACTGAACAAGCAGTCATGAGTACAGCTCCCTGACGTGGCATTTAGAGTCACATTATGCTGAGGCCAGAGTGCAAATGTCCTCATGGGTGCAATTTAAAGGACCCCAAGGGGGTTTAATTTAGAGCCCAGAACCATGCTGGTCAGCATCAGAACGTTAAATAAGCCCAGTGGATTAATCATGACATTCAAATCTATCCATTCCTTATGCTATGGTGGTATGGTAGTGGTACAAAGACAAACTCTCTCTGCTCTCACTTGACGTGTTCTCCAGAAACAAAAATGTTATCAGTTCTGAGAAACAGGACAGTGCACGTCGTATTTCTTATTGCCTTTTGTTTACGTCTGTGTAGCCACACAACCATAAATGTTCACCAACTAGCCTAGTTTTCTATTCCAATCCAGTCCTTTAAACTAGTTCAGCCACATATAGAGCTTAATGTTGCTTCTACGTTAATGCCATGTAAGCTCAATGCTTAGTACACTGTAAAGCGATTGCAATACAGTTTATTGGGATCAGTCATTTAAGTTCCATTCAACTTTGTTGTTGCAGGAAGTACCTGCTACATGATGTCAACCCTGGTGAGGGTTTCAACTTGAGAAGAGATGTCTACATGAGAGTTGCAAGGCTTGTAGCAGCACTTAATGCAGATTCTCAAAATGAAAAATGGACGCTGGTTTTGCCGCCGTGGGGTCCATTATACCATTGGCACAGCAAAGATATAGGTTCACAAAGCAAGATCAGATGGGAAGAATTTTTTGATATAAACAGCTTAGCTGGCTATGTGCCTGTCATGGAATTTGAAGATTACATCCACAGTGAGTATAGCTGTATATTCACTTATTTGAAGGAGTACTGAAGGGGACTGACGCAAGATTTATGAATTTCCATTTTTTTTTATTAAATAGAAATTCTATGCCTTGAAACCATACAAAAACATAATGGCTAGTCTCAGAGCACCCTGAAGAATTTGCCATAGCAACTTTTCTGTGAACTATGGGGGGGAAGGGGGGTATTCTGTAATGTTCACCTAGTGGACATGTCCACTTCGTCTGCTGCTGAAGTGCCAATTGGCCGAGGGTGCCTGTCTCCTTCTGACATGTTCCTCAGTCCAGCCAATCAGAACTTTAGCAGCAGACGAAATGTACATGTCTACTAGGTAGGCACTTACTGTATCCCCCCCGGGTTTTGGTTTTGTTTCCCATGAGGTGAAACAAAACACACAAAATGAAAGGCACAGTTGGCAGCTTTTGGCAACACGAGTTACTGTATGGTCTTTAATCACTGCACCGGACTGACTAGCGTGCTCTTGAGTTGTTTGTGAAACGACAAGACTGCCACCTCCAATTTTGGTGACCTGAATAGTCTCCTCTTTCATGTCCAAAGCTCCACTGTACTTGGCCTTGGTGCACATTTTGAATGGATTGCATAACAGGAGCTGTAATTATTTGTGGTGCTCTCAAGAAAGTGAAGCTTTGTGCCGCAATCATGGAGATGACAGCTACCTAAAAATCAAAGAAAAGTGCAGCACAAAATTTTCGCGTCAGTACTCAGTTCACATGTATTCTCTCTTTAATAATACAGTCCTCAGCGTTAAAAGCCCATTGCATTTGATGCCTACACTTGCCTCACCTATACGGTGCTGTCTTTCCTTTGCAGGCGTAGGAAGACTTATTGACAAAGTATTCTTCCTTCAACACTATCCAAGCACATTTACCTCGTCCACATGGGTTGAAAAATACGAAGAAAGTCCATGCCTTGAGGAAACTGGCTACTATGAAGAGAGCGATGGAGAATTCAGTGGCTGGTTTTGGGGCTATTACGATGTCACAAGCAAGGAAGTTGCTTGCCTTTATGTCCAAGGGTCTGGCTCCACATTGAAACCACTGCTTCAAGAGCACTCAAACTACACGTATGTGATGTCACAGCGCTCTCTTATTAGCAAATGTTCTCTCACAAATGCAGCAAACCAAGGAAGAGATATATCATATTTTCTCAAGCCCTTTATTTTTTCTTGACCACTTCAGGTGCCAATCAAGTCTATCGATTGAAAACTTACTTTCACTACATTTGTTCCATCTTCAGAATCATAAAATGTGTACAGCTTCAGAATAGGTTGAGAATTTCGTATTTTTTGTGTGTTTTGTCAAGATTACAGAATGTAGACTTCATGTAGAAACTCACAACAGGAGCATCAGATATGACAACATCAATGATTTCATATCTAGCAAGCTTGAAAATCACCTTTCTAGGTACTTGAAAGTTGTGCCTTATGCCACACAATGTGAAATACAATTAAAAGAAGTGTGTTCACTACATACAATGGCACAAAGCAAAAACACACAGCTCTCTACCTTCCAACGCATTTTACTAAAACATTTTGCACACATTATTAAAAATTGCAACACAATTCCAATCAGAATTGTTTCGAGATATATGCGACACATTTTAACTATTACTTTCATCAATGCCTGTGCTGCTCATGCACTGTCTTGACATACACAATTCTGTACACAGCAATTAAAAGGTTTAATACCTGGCATGACCGAAGTGGAGGAAGCAAATTATAGTTTCTACAAGAAATAAATATGTATTTTTACACATGCACTCAAAACAAAACAGTCCAATGTTATTGCGCATGTGAGAATAACAAAATTACGTTTGGGTAGGTAAACTACTTCACATAATCAAATCCACTTTTGTAGTCACTCACTGATGTAACTTCATATTATATTCTCTGTATTGCTGGTTAGGCAGTTGGTCCTGTTAATTTTGGTACCTTAGATCCACTTCTCTATGTCAGTCCTTCTAGGAGTGGTTATGAATAGGACACGGGGCACAGAAATCTTTTTTTTTTTCTCCCTGTGCTTCGAAATGGTGGCACTGGCTTCATTACATTGTGCCTTTCCCTCTTATTTTTTCCTCTCTCTTGCAGCGCCATCATGCTAGATCGTGCTGAAGTTATCCTCCATGATAATTTCGGGGACCCAGTTTACTGGGAGGTTAGCATCTGCTTGTGGCTTTTTGCCTCTGCATGGGAAACTGCACAGGCTCTTTAGCCTGGAGTGTTCTTTGTAGCGGCTGCCTTTTTTCTATGCGACTTCTTGATGAGTACAGCATTTTATTTCCTGTGGTGGTGCTCTTTGCCTGTTATAAGACAGGTGCAAGTGTTATTCATGGCCACATTAAGAAATGGGCACCATTATTAATTAATAAACAGCCTCATTGTTGAATTGTAGGGCGTAAAAAAGTCAGCTGGTATATATATGTACCATCCTTTTCCCAAAATAAACCGAGTTGCAAGTTCAACGCTTGTTGGTAACTCTGCCTGTGTTCTTTGTCTTTTTGCGCACTGCAGTTCAACAATGAATCACTACCAACTCGCCCAACTCTCAGTTATACTGTAATAAACTGCCCTGTGCTATTATTTTATTTGTATACCTTCATCTTTATCTTCACATACCGAAGGTGCGGGATCAAATCCTGGTTGCGGTGGCCATGTTTCGATGGGGGCAAAATGCAAAAACGCCTGTGTACTGTACAGTGAATGCATGTTAGAACCCCAGTGGTCAAAATTACTCTGGAGCCCCCCTCCCCCCCCACTACAGTGTGCTTCATAATCATATCATAGTTTTGGCACGTTAAACCCCAAAAATAAATTAATAATAATAATAATAATAATAATAATTACTATTATTACTACTACTACTACTATTATTATTAGCTTCACTTGTGTATAGTTTTATAAATCTGGTACATTTATGCATTCGGCAAAAGGGACAAGCATGCGAAGTTCGAAATACAGTTTTGTGAAACTAATGGTGACTCTGTGTCAATCATGTTCTGTTGCTCGTCACTAAAACAAAGATTCAATTCCTGGCCACAGATGGGGGCAAAATGAAAAGTGCTTCTGTAATTACATAGATTTAGGTGCATGTTAAAGAACCCTATGTGGTCAAAGTTAATCTGAAGTTTTCCCACTAGGCTTCTGTGCAGTTTTGGAACATTCGGTTCTTCAATTTAGTTCTTAAACTGAAGTTTTGGAAGGTAGGTGAACCTCTGTTCTTCAGAGTGAACTTCCTGTTGTAAATGCCAGCAGCCATGTTCATATTTAGTCACCCAATTTCTAAATTTGGTTTAAGAAAACAAAAAAGAATGATGAAGGTGCCCTTCTACTGCGAGTGGCAAATTCTGAAGCTGCAACCTGTTAAGGCCTTGCTTAATGCAACAAAGGCCCTATGTGCTCGTTAATGGTAGCAAGTTGTATGGAAGCCACATGCATGTGTATTGAAGGCACTGAATGCATCATTATATTAGAAGCCTTAAATTTCGACCTTATTGCTTGCATGCCGTTAGGTGTTGGCTTATATTGAAATTCTTATGTTGATAATGCTGCTGTTTAAGTTAGAGGAAACCGTTTTGACATGTGGATACATTTGGTTCTTAAGCTTATGGGCATTTTCTTTGTTTGTTCGTGTGTGTGCAGATAAGGCGAAGCATGCGCTTCTCAAAGAGACTTCGTGATGTGGCAGACAAGTTTCGCCGAGACATCCTGAACTCGGATGAGGAAAGGGATGGCACAGTGCTTGAGGAAGACTGGAAAGTTGTTGCCAACCGTACAAAGCATGCCCTGGGTGGCCCATATCTCGCAGTTCATCTCAGGCGCCAGGACTATGTGAGAAGCCGTCCCAAAGATGTCCCTGACCTCAAGTGGGCAGCAGAACAGATCCAATTGCTGCTTGAGAAGCAAGGCCTGAAGAAGGTGTTTGTTGCAACTGACGCAGGCGATGAAGGTAAGACTGTAGATGCTCTCTATACATAGGTACACATGTCAATTTCCTATTGGAATCACACCACTTGATACTCTGTCGCCAGTTCTCGTTAACACTGATATCTCCTTGTGTCTACCTGTTTTTATGTCATTGGATACCTCTCTTAAATATATAATGTGTCCTTCCCTAATTCCAGCAAGGATATCATTAGTTTGCACTTATTCTCGAATCCGTGCTGCACTCATTCTCTCATAATGTTATATATATAATTTTTGTTTTTGTTGGCCATAGGGCTGCCTTTTTGCTTCAGCCTGTTTTTTTTAGATTGCAAGTTTCACTTTCCCAGGTTAATACTGACAGAATAGGTTTATTCTGTTTTTTACCGTAGCCACGACTCTATAAGACACAGTAGGCAAAGCTTCCTCACCTGCCATGGTCGCCTAGCGGCTGTGCTGTTCGGCTGCTAAGCATGAGGTTGAATCCTGGCCACGGTGGCCGCATTTCGATGGGGGCAAAATGCGAAAACAACTGTGTACTTAGATTTAGGTGCACGTTAAAGAACCCTAGGTGGTCCAAATTTCCCGACCATTCAGCGAACTGGAATCACGAATAAGTGACATTGGGTATGTGCTGCTCTTCAGTGAATCTCATTCACCTTATCTTGGGTTACTAGGCACGTATCACTGGGCATGTGCAGCTCTTCAATGCACGTCTCTCTCACCAACTTTGGTCACTGGGTGTATTGGTACTTGCAACAGGGTATGTGCCGCTCTTCAATGAACCTCTTTCACCCCAACCTGGGTCACCAGGTGTGTGCCACAGGGCATGTGTCACTCTTCAATTAGCTTCTTTCATGCCAACCTGGGTCACTGGGTGTGTACCATCGGCTGTGTGCCTCTCAACAGGCCTCTTTGATGCCAACTTGTCGCTGGGTATCTGTTGCTCTTCAACAACAACAACAACAACAAAAAAATCCTTTAAAGTTTATTCGGTGCTGGGCAGAATTGAATCCACTTCATATATATTCGGACATGCGCTATGCATTTCCTTCATGGTGGGACCGCTAACTGGCACAGTGTGTCCAGAGGGAAGTGAGAGAGAGGAGCCTGGCTGCAATACATGCCTCATACATGATGTCTTTTGGCAGTATGAATACAGTGTACTGCCATCAGTGGCTTAGCCAGAAATATATTTCGGGTAAAGGAGGTTCTCTGCCGACAACTACCACTCCTCACCCTCCTTCACATCTCTCTCTCTCTCTCTCTCTATATATATATATATATATATATTTATATATATATATATATATATATATATATATATATATTACACACACACACGCATTCGGACCCACTTATTATGATACATGTACTGGTTTCAACAATATATCAGTTATAACAATAAAAAGCTGCTGCACCCTCGACTTTTGTATCTTTTCTGTGGAGAAATAACCCGCTTACTACAATGCCTTCACGCCGCATTATCGGTCCTAATGATGAAGTCTGGCTGCTGGGTGTCCATACCAAAATATAATAGATTGGGAAAGCCTTGAAAAGAAAAAGTGAAATGAGCCTCGGCACAATCGCCCGCCACCACAACTGCTGCTGCGTGCTTCCACCCCTCCGAACATGAATGGGCTGGCCCATAGCTCTGCGCTGCACCACCCTCCAAAACACGAATGGACTGTGCCAACTGCGTTAGACCCCGAACACTCTCAAGTTCAACAAATGGCCACAGAGGGAAAAAAATTGACCGTGCGGTGCTGTTAAAAAACAGGCATAATACAACAATTAAAAAGGTTCCCCCATGAGCGCAATATCTTCCGCTAGAGGTGCCGTAGTAAGCACAGTTTTAGCCTACAAACTTTCTCCCATGCTAATTGAAGCAATTTTATTACATGACAAAGAGTACAGAAATATTCCTAATGATACACTGTACTCTTAAGCACTTACTCTGCTTTTTTTTTTTAGCCATTGTAAGCGCAAAATAATGTTCAGCATCATTGACCACCCACAGAACCTCTGGCCTGGATTAAAAATTTTACCGGTATGTTCGCGTGTACGGCAGACACGTATTCATTGGTTGGTGCACTTAAGCTAGTTGCTCATTTTGTGCTAAAACCTGTTTATTGCACTTTGATAACATGCATTGTTTAACTTAAGGTGCAGTGATGTGTTTGCGAGGGGAGATGTAAGCCCGAAGGCTAGGTTTCGCTCGTGAGCCATGCGTGACGCATCTGCATCTAAACAGGAGCCGGATTCTGCTGCGACTGACGACGGCAATAATGGTGAGTTGTTTAACATCGCTGTTTGAATTGTTATGTAGTACTTGTCTCATTAACTCACAGGTGGAGACAAGTTAACGAACTAGATCCTGCATTATGTATGGGCCGTCAGGACCCTCCATTGCCGTTTCCTAAATAAACCTTTAGTTGCGAGGCTGTCTTTATACACACACAATCGCGAAAGAAAGAGAGAGCGATATCGGAATGCGCGGCACATTTTTCACCTCTTTGTAGCCGTAGCCATGGGTGAAGTAGCCTTATCAATATATATATATATATATATATATATATATATATATATATATATTTCTTTTTTCAAGTCCGCTTACACCTTCTTTCGCCCACGAAACCAAATAACCCTTTGGTAACTTGAAGTGAAAGTACAGAATTTAATGTATTAAACAGTTGCACACATGATAATTCACTCCTATTTCGTACCTGTTGGTTCCAAGTGCTCTTGCTGTTCAGTTTGGTTTACCTCAGAGCAATTATTTTTGCAATAGTGAAGCGGTGCATCACGTTTGTGTAGAAAAAGAATGCATCATTTCTAATAGCTTCATGTCTTTCATGCATTTGCTTGCGAAACCAGTAGTGTGATCTCTTCTAGTGCATAAATGAGTGCAAAAACGTTCTCATTTGTGATCCTAATAATACTGAAGCTATTGACACGAATTGTAGTCAGTCAGACATCAATTTTGTGGACAGTAGCAATACTTATTTAACTTGTTTAAGCACCCTAGAACAAACAGTGTACATTTGCATGTGTTCTGCAGTCACAGACCATTACAGTCACACCATTACATATATGTCACCCCTTTTTACATTTCATATTGCAAAATTGGGTATTTGTTTTTTCAATTTCTGATGCAGTCAAAATTTCTTTTCCAGTCATGTAGTAAGGAGGACGGCACCAGTCTAAAACAACACACTTCACACACTAAAGAGAAGCTACTGCCTGCTACAACAAGGCTATTGTGTGGACTTTTGCTGCTCCTACAAGGTAAACAGCACCAGGTTCAGAAATAAATATGCTTGATATATGCCGTATTGGCTTGCTAGTCTTGAGATACATGTCATTTATTTGTAGCAGATGATATGAATGTTTGTTCATATTTGTGTTTCAGCATATAATTGGTTCAAACATAAAAGAAAACACTGCATAAGTTTGGCTAATGAGTGCTGTATCTTATGTGTTACTGTTCTGCCCCAACAGAGTCTGCACCAAGCACATCTTGGTCCTTGTCATAGGAGCCCCCATCTACACCAACAGGAAGGAGCTGGAGCCGAATCCGCAGGGCTTTTACGCAATGAACAAAGACGATCCAGAAGTATTAAGATGAGATATCGAGTCTACGGAGAACTGTGTCAAAAGTTAAAAGAGCCTCGGCCATCATTCCACCAGCACGGATATTGGTTGAGTCATCCAGGTACCTCAACAATAGAAAAATCTGTGTTTTCAGATGCAGCTGCAACCCCTAAACAAGACGAACGATTCTGGCCAAAAAAATTCCGCCAGCTTGCCCTTTCTTAATCAGCTTCTGCCCTTTCTTGATCAGTTTCCTGGCCTTGTCAAATTCCATTTGTGCCAAGTATTACAATTTTTTTTCAATGAATGCAAGCTTTTTCATTCTCTATTCTTGTTAGATCTCATTCCTCTTCCTCATCAAAACATAAAGGTGAACTGATTCTTTGCTCATACTTAATTCCAGTCACTGTTTAGTATCATAACATATCTGTAGCGGTACAGTCGGAACCCGCAATAACGAAATACCGCAACAACAAAATTTTCACAACAACGAAACATTTTCGTATCCCTTGCAAGCGCCCATAGGATTCAAAGCATTTTGTACCTCTCCGCAATGAAATGTCGCTGTACTGCAATCCCTCATCAACGAAATTTGCTGGAATGTAACTCTGCATATTGCGTAAGGCTAGCAGGCTCCAAAATGTACTCACATGCGATCGTTATGCACTAAAATTGCGTAAAATACCACCACATTACACTTTTGTGGGCGCCGCCATTTTTGTTCACAAAAACAACCAAGCACCGCAAGCGATCAGTGCGCTGGAAACGCGTCATGGCCGCTATCTTGTTTGTTGATCGCCTTGAAGCGGCACCATGAGCGTCACGCACGTTGCTACCGACATGTGACAATGGTGTTTGCACACCTACTAGGCGAGATCATACATCGTTGTTCGAAACGCACATTTAGTTTGCGTTCCCCGCTGCTGACGTCTCGGCGAAGCCTACGCCAATCGTGTGAGGCGAAACTGAACGCAAACTGGACGCGCGTTTTGAACAACAATCCCAGATCGCGGCAGTGCACTGCCTAACGGGCGCCTCGGTGAGAAAAATGAAGCAAAAACAAAGAAATTCACGTCCCACCTACATGGAATTGTTTATGGCGCTTGAGATGGCGGTCGTGGCATATGGAGTGTCACGCATCAGGCCATGATTGGCAGCAGCAGGGGCAGCGAAGAGCACGCCTGAAATGTCTTTCTTGTTGCCGCAGGTTGGTGTTCCCTCTTGCGCTGGTTTTTAAACGTGTTTGCTGCCGCTGCTACCACCCTGATATTCCTGCTGTGTGTGCTCTTTTTAAGTACTTTGTTCTTGTAAACATAGTATATTCCTCCTGTGTGTGTGCTTTAAGTAATTTATTCGTGCAATCAAAGTGTGCGATGACCACAGATGTCTTCTTTTCCTGTAAGGATACGTTCGCGTCAGGTGAAAGTTTTGTATTATGTGATGACTGTAACCACCCATACCATTTTGGAACGTGTGTTGCGCTAACAAAGAAACAATACAAAAAGTCAGCAAAACAGAAATGGGGTTGCACAACGTACAAAACTATGAAGCGTAAAGGAGAGAACCTGGATGAAAAGATAGCTAATGAGGAGGCAGCTGACATAAGGTCAATCCTAGTTAGCATAAACGAAAAACTTGATGAATTGATGCCACTAAAAGAGACTGTGCCAAACATAGAAAGATCAGTTCAGCTGATGTCAGAAAAATATGACGAAGTTCTAGAGAGACTCGCCACTCAAGAAAAGGACGCAAAAGAAATGCGCAAGAAACTGGAGGCCCTTCAACTAAAAGCACAAAGAACAGAAGCCGAAAATGAAAAACTACGAAGTGAAATTAACGACCTTGAGTGGTGAGGCAGAAGGCTAAACCTTGAATTTGACGGAATTCAGGCATCCACTGATGAAGGTCTGTTAAACAAAGTGAATTCTGTGGCCGACGTGATCGGTATGTCCAGGCTTGAAGATACAGACATTGATGCTATTCAAAGATTGCCGTCCAAACTTGATAAAATTCCCGGAATTATCGTCAGATACGCAAGGCAAGCAGTGAGGGATCTGTGGTTTGAAAAAAGGCATAAACTGAAGGAGAGCAAATGTACCGCTTCCATTCTAGAAAACTTGACAAACCGTAACCGTCAATTGCTACAACAAACAAAACACGGCGAAGCAAAATGCGCACCAGTACGTCTGGCACGAAATGGTAAAATTTTGGTGCAGAAAGCCAATGGTGATTCAGTGATTGTAGTGCGCAGTGCACATGATCTTCCTACATAATTCTTCTTATTACGTCATAGCCATGTGTATGAAAGTTATTTTTGATGTTTGCCATGGGTAATCGCAGTTACTTTCTTCCTGATGAGGTAAGCACAGTTGTAGCAAGTTATAACAGAACTTCCCTCAAATGTCTTCACTTAAACACCCGTTCACTGTGTAACAAGGAAACCGAAGTTGACGCTTTTATCTTTAGCTTCTCTTTTTTGTTTGATGTTGTCATGTTGACGGAAACCTGGTGTAAAGACGGCCAAAATAACTACACATTCTTCTCTTATCAGTCATTTTCGTTAAATTGATCCAAGCATCGTGGTGGTGGTGTTACGTTGCTGATAAAGCCGGGTGTCAATTGTGAACTGCTTGATTTGTTTTGCGTTGTTTGCAATGACTTTGAAATACTCTCAGCATGTGTGAACAAACACGTATTTTCTGTTTGCTATCGGCCTCCTGATGGAAATGTTCCGAATTTCTTTCACTTTTATGAGCGATTCCTGGATTTCATTTCTAACAATGGTTACTATGTGATTTCGGGCGGTGATTTTAATATTGCTATGCTGTCAAATACTAATCTGGAAAAAGCAATGGAAATGCTCATTATCTCAAATGGGTGTGAGAATACAATTACATTACCCACAAGAGTAACAAAAGACTGTGAAACATTACTTGACCTTTTCATAACAAACATTGACAAAACGAACATCACGACAGCAGTTGTATCATCTGATCATAGTGATCACCTCCTGATAATTCTCATGATACAGAAACACAATATGGAAGCCCGTAAAATCCGACAGCGCGTTGTTTGTCAACTGATTACGAAGGCTGGTCTAGACAGTTTTAGAAACGAATCACTGCAGTCTGACTTTGAATGGCTTCTGGAAATAGAAAATGCTGATGACGTATACAACAGATTTATTAATGAAATAACGACGATTTATAAGAAACATTTCCCGCTAAAAATGTTTACCCTGGGTAAAAATATTCGTAAGCCCTGGATTACACCCGCACTGCGCAGCAAAATTAACTACAATAACTCGCTTTACCATAGTTTTGTTAAAACAAAAGATCCTAATCTTTTCAAGAAATATAAAACATTGAAATAAGCTAAACAAAGAGATTAGAACGAGCAGATCTCTTTACCTTTACTCTGCATTCGTGAGTTGTCTATACAGAAGTGATCAGCTGTGGAAAAAACTAAATCCCTTTATAAGGCCTAGAAAATCGACACCAGGTATCTGGAAATTGTCATTGGATGGCAGAGAAGTAAATGGCAACGCACTTGCCAATTCCTTTAATGATCACTTCCTTCAGTATTCTGATTGGGGAGTATTCAATGAGTTCATCGACTTCATGCCTGCTCACAACCAATGTTGCGCTTTTCTCAGTCCAGTAACCGGATCCGAGGTGATGTCAGTTTTTTCCTCTCTTAAAAATAGTCCAAGCTGTGACGCAGAACTTATGCAAATTTGTCCAATTAAATATGTTCTTGACATTCTGTGTCCCATATAACTTGCATTTTTAACATCTGCTTGTCGAGCGCCTTATTTCCGAAAAAAAATGCAAATTGCAAAAGTGACTGTACTGTTCAAAAAGGGTGATGCGAATGACATGGGTAATTATCGACCAATTTCTGTACTACCCATATTCTCTAAGGGAGTGGAGAAAGTTATCCGTATTCGAATGTCCAGCTTCCTTGATAAACACAATTTAATCTCACCTGCACAGTTTGGATTCAGCAAAAACAAATGTACAGAAATGGCGTTACTTGAACAGAAAGAATTTATTTTATCACATTTTGAAAAACAAATGTTAGTACTGGGTATTTATGTGGATTTCTCTAAAGCCTTTGACTTTATTCATCACTGTACACTACTTAAAAAACTTGAAATATATGGAGTCCGCGGACATTTCCTGCAACTAATTCAGTCATACCTTAGTCACCGGGAACAGTTTGTAAAAATTGAATCATGTCAATCTGACTTAAAATCTATTATTAGAGGTGTTCCCCAAGGAAGCATTCTGGGTCTACTGCTCTTTAATATTTACATCAACGACCTTACAAATATCTGTACAAAATCAAAATATATTTTATATGCAGTTGATGCCAGTATTTTTATAACAGCTCCCGATTGTAATCAACTGGTAAGTGCAGCAAACTCCCTCCTTATAAACCTGAAAAAATGGTCAATAGCAAACCAGCTGAAAATCAATGTTAATAAAACAAAAGCTGTTATATTTAGGCCGAAATCGAAACAGTTCAACACTCCAGCAAACTTAACGTATGGGGGGAACCACTACAAATAACTGTTCACATTAAAATCCTTGGCGTAACTGTTTCCAATAATGTGCTTTGGGATAACCACATTGACACTGTTTTGACAAAGTTAACTCTTGTAGTTGGCGTCTTATCTCGCCTAAGAACATACCTACTATTCAAAGCCAAACTTTCTCTCTATAATTCCCTTTTTTACTCTCATCTAAATTACTGTTTACTGGTTTGGGGCACAACTACTCAAGCTAACTTACAGAACCTTTTTGTCCTCCAGAAAAAAATAGTCAGACTGCTTTATGACTTACCATATAACAGCCATATGCACAGTTTTTTTCAAAAAACAAACATTATACCAGTAAAAAATCTTTATGACTATAAGCTAACACTAGCCTTCAAACGCGAAGTATTTGAAAATAGAACGTTTCTACGCGACTTATCATCACTAAAAGAGAACATTTCCATACACATTGCCCGGCACAAAGAAAAGTGGAATGTTATAACCCCTCGGGCTAACTACTCTACAGAAAAACTGTCCTTCACCCTGCCCCACTCTCCTGAATAATTATAACAAAACTACCACTGATATTTTAAAAATAACTAATGCTGCAATACGGCAACACTATGTATAAGGTATCTAGTCTTTCTCATTGGATGATTTTTGTGTTCATTCCCAGTGTCCATTTTGGTGCTTATGTAGGTACGTTTTCGATGTTCTTTCCTGTAACCTTTTTACTGCCGCCTTGTAGAGGGGGCTGCGGGCCCCTGTCAAGCTGCCGTTTGTTCGTGCACCTTTTACCTGCAGCCTCCTCCATCTTTCTTGATGGGAAATAAACATTATTATTATTATTATTATTATTATTATTATTATTATTATTATTATTATTATTATTATTATTATTATCGTCCGGGAATACGCATCCCTTGCTTCAAGAACGCTGGTTCTGGTGCCACCCGACAGGCATTGTGTGCGGATTCGGCGCCGGACGTAGATTTGAGCGAAAGGGCCGTTATCTCAATCGTTTGCCTTTGCGTACACGAGATACTATCACTTTTGCGCTCGGCACCGGACGTGTCGGCGCCTGCGGGCAACAGCGTGTGCTGCAGAAATGCTGCTGCATGCGCTGTTGCTCTGCGTCAGGTGCCGAGTTATGCAAAATCTCGCAAAAGGGATCGCATCTCCGAAAGCAATTGACTGAGAATACTGTGCCATGGCAATGCTGCCACTGCTGGTCGACGCATGCGGCGCACTTTGTACTGTCGGCAATGCAGTTATATATCCTCGTGCAAAGCTTGCCAAGGTAGGCTAACAGAATCATGACAGTAAAGTTTTGTTCTGTGATGCATTGCCTATCTGTGCTGTCTCTTTTTGCAACAACGAAATTCTCTCTAAAGCGAATTTTTTCGCATTCCCCGCCGATTTTGTTATTGCGAGGTTCAACTGTATTTTCTAGTGTACATTGCCATGTGCAATTCCTGTCCTGAAATAGCTGATGCGGCATTAGCGTGTGTCTTGCATTAACCTTTGCACCGTGTGCTATGTAGCACTTGACTTTTCTTAATGTTTTTGGACTTCAGTGCTTGCAGGGTAGAGTGGCCTCTTTCTTGAATGCAAGCTTTCTCATTCCTGTATGTAATTCCTAGCCTCATTCAGGATTGTTATTCTTGCTCGATAGCCTGGGTTATTGCGCAAGCTACATTGAAGTGATTGATTGCAGAATCTGGTTTAACTGCCATCTCAATTAGTCCTGGTCGCCGTGTTATGTTTCTCGTGTATGGGAGCCTGGTCAGTTGCATTGGGAAACAGTCTCTCGAGGTAAGCACCTGCTCCTGCAGGCCGCACAGCGGCATACACTCCGAATTTACACGTACCGTGATCGGTGCTCCCCGTTCCGTGCTTTCCTGCTGCAACCGTGTGCAAATTTTGCTTGCAGCCTTCCTCGGCCATGATTTGGCGTGAACGGAGATTAGCATACGTGGTTACATGGGCCGAAGTGTATGCAGCTGATAGCCACGTGGGTTGAAGGGCCTGCAAAAGGGGCTGCAAATGGTGATGGCCACAAAACCGACCGTGCCAATATGCCAACCATGCCAAGTGTGAGTCACATATTACGGCACACAATATAAGAAGAAACGTGCAGGTTGGAAAGGAGGTAACGCTAAAATGGTGGGTAGTCCATGTCGCTGTGTTGGCTGCGGCAGCAGATGCTTGCGTCACCTGATTGCTTCGCAATGCAAGTTGCTCATCTTCAATGGCAACTGTCGGTGGAGAGAGATGGGACACCATCCAATCTGCTTGTGCTGCTAATTGTCGCTTGTTACTAGACCACCATATGGGATGAAGGCAAGCACTATGCCTGCAGTCAGACAGCTGAATGTGCCGTAAGCGATCTGTGTGCGTGTATGCTCACTGTTGTCATGTGGATCTTGGCCAATGTATTGGGCATAGTCTGAACGTTATGTTAGAGGTATGCTGCTGAAGTGATTTGATTGCAGAGTCTCATTTCAATGCTGTCCCACCTGGCCATGGTTGCTGTGTTACATTTCTCAGATGTGACAGCCTGGTCAGTTGCATTGGGAAACAGTCTCTCGAGGTAAGCACCTGCTCCTGCAGTCCGCACAGTAACATAGACTCCCTGTTTACACGCACCATGATTGGTGCTCCGTGTTTGTCCTTTCCTGCTGCAGCCGTGGGCAAAGTGTGCTTGTTGTCTTCTTTGGCTGCGATTTGGCGTGAACGGAGACTTATTATACATGTTCACATTGTCCGAAGTGTATGAAGTTGATAGCCACATAGGTGGAAAGGTCTGCAGAAGTGGCTGCAAAGTGCTGATTCCCACAAAACCGACCATGTCCGCATTAAGAGCAGGTGGGGTAGCAAGTGTGAGCGACACATTAGCAGCCACCAAAAGAACAAAAAGAAACTTGCAGGTTGGAAAGGAGGTAACACTAAAAGGCCAGGTAGCTCATGTTGATGTGTTGGCTGCAGCAGCAGCTGCTTTAGTCACCCAATTGCTTCACAATGCTAGTTGCTCATCTTCAACAGCGACTGTCGGTGTAAACAGGTGGGATCTGCTTGTCCAATCTGCTTGTGCTGCTGGTGGTCGCTCGTTACCAGACCACCATGTGCGAGAAAGGCAAGCCTTGTGCCCAAAGTTGGATGGCTGAGTGTGCCTTAAACGACCCGTGGTGCGTGAATGCTCACTGCTGTCCTGTGGATTTTAGCCAATGTACAGTGTATTGTATGTACCTTATGCAGTGATTGAATGCTGAGTCTCACTTTATCCTGGTCGCTATGTTATGTTTCTCGGATGTGGCGGCCTGGTCTGCTGCATTGGGCAAGACTCTCTCGAGGTAAGCATCTGCGCCTGCAGTCCACACAGCGACAAAGACTCTTAATTTACACGCACCATAATTGGCGCTCCCCGTTCGTCCTTTCCTGCTGCAGCCATGGGAAAATTATGCTTGTGGTCCTTCATTGGCTATGATGTGGCGTGAACGGAGACCAACATACATGATTACATGGTCCGAAGTGTATGAAGTTGATAGTCACGTGGGTGGAAAGGCCCGCAAAAGTGGCTGCCGAAGGTGATGCCTACGAAGTAAATCGACTATGTCCATATTCAGTGAAAGTGGGGCACCAAGTGTGAGCGACTCATTAGCGGCCCCCGAAAGAACAAAAATAAACGTGCAGGTTGAAAAGGAGGTAACATTAAAATGCAGGGTAGTCCATGTCGCTGTATTGGACGTGGCAGCAGATGCGCGAGTCACTCGATTTCTTCGCAATTGCTCTGCATGATGGCCGTCATATGCAACGCCAAAAGTGAGCAGTTTACGAGCTCGCATAAATTGTTTCAGCGTATCTTGATACGCAAATTTTATATGTGGTTTTGTATGAGAAGATGCACTGTTTGTCTTCTGTCAATAAAGTCGTGAGTCCTGTTCACTCACTTTTGGCTTGTTTGTATGAGCATCAGTAGAGGCTCTTCAGTCTCCTGGAAATTAGAACGCACCAGCTGGTGCATTCTATGTTGCTGGTGAAAAGAAAACACACTGCTATAGATTTCAAAATGAAGTGCTTTTAACTGATGAGGCAATCATCACAAACATGCTTGCATCGGATAGTAACAGTGATGACCACGACGGCAGCACTTACGTGGTAAGGCAGGCTGCCTCAACATTGTTCCCGTGGGAGGCCCTGTAGGTGATTCAGCCCTCATGAGATTCTTTTCGCGAGGGACCTTCCGCTTCACTACATGGAGCACCTGGATGTCTTGGAGAAGGATGTCGTCAAGCTTTGTGTAAAGCAAACAAGGCTGACGGACATGGGGTTCTCTCGTGCAATCCTGTGGGAAGTACATGGTGAAACGCTTGTGGCAATTTCGTCCCAGCCTTTCTTCTGGATTTCTCACACTGAGATGCCGCTGCAGCAACATTCCCACATTCTTTAAAAGATGCCTTTTTGGGGCCACCAAAGCAATGCCTCGGTGGAGCTCGTATGCCACTTGCCGCCAGTAACCTCTCTTTGCAGTTGTTATAGCAATGCCATTCTTGAATGCCGACAGCCACGGCTTGTTAACGACACATGATTGGAGTGCTCAGGAAGGAGGATTAAACAGTTTAATGAATCCACACAATCAGAAGCCAGATGGTGGGAGGGGGTGGGGAGGAGAAGTGACCTGCCCGCCATTATAATTTTCTCTGAACAGCTGTGCTATCCCCCATTTTGATGTTTCTTTATGCTACCCAGTTATAACAAATATCGGTTATAACAATGGAATTTTCGTGGCGCTTGAATATTGTTATAAATGGTTTCGACTGCATGTGTGTGTGTGTGTGTTAGCACACGTGGACGTTGTACAGTACGGTCCACTGTTAAAGGGAACCTCGCGCAGCGTGGCCGCCGCGCTCCGCAAAGCGCCCCTTTTGAGAAGCCGCGCTAATCGGCGACACGAGGCGCTTGCGCAGTAACCGCGGAAGGTGGAGCCAGCCCCACGTCGTTTGCTACGGCGCTCTCCCGGCGCTTGGCTTGCTCAGGCAGAAACTCTGGAACGTGACTGGAGAACTAAACATAAAAACCAGATTTTCCTCGCAGCTGCATAATGGGCGTGCGTTTCTGCAATATATTTTTTAAATTTCTGATTCTTGTGAGCCACTTTTTCTGCGATGCAATAGTTCTGCAAGAGAGACATCTCTAGTTCTCGTCCGCTTTCTGTTCTGAACCCACGCAAGCCACCTCTAGCTGCGCAGCGGGGCTATTACTGCATTTGATCTGTCGCCCAACAGCAACGGCCGACATGGTTATGGTATTCATACTCCATAACGACAAACGGTGCAGCTGCAGGCAACGAGACAGGTTAATGATGCAGAAATACACGAAAACCTTGCTAATTCGACCACCGTTTATTCGGATAATTCCGACTGCCTTCGAGGTCCCGCCAAATGCCTATGCAAGTCTACGGCATCGAAAACTCGTTTATTCGGAGGTGCCGCTGCTGGATTCTCTTTATTAGACGGACTCCCGATGTGGTACGTGCCGAGGTATTAACCTGGTGGGCTCAAATATTCGTTCTCTGCTCTGAACTGCATGATGCATCATTTCCTGCGTCCCTATCACTTCGCGCAGTTGCAGGTGTGTTGGCAAATTTTCAGACCACCGTTGATAGGCCGAGAAAGAATTCAGCCGCACAATTTCGTTTTCGGAGCATCGCTGTCATGCAGCACGCGGCGGCGGCAACTACCGCCCGCACATATCAGACACCAAGCGAAGCGTGTAGCTGCAAGCCGTTTAGAACAATTATTGCCTGGTCGCTGATCCTTCTTCTTCAAGTTTTTCGAAGGCGTCTTGTCCCTTCACAGCCAATGCGCGCTTCCCTTCCTTCGGTCAGCATTGCATTTCAGTTCCGACGAGTCGAAACTCCAGGCTTTCTATGTGCTCTTCGCCGTTTGAGCGGTAAAGCTGCCTCCAGTGCGAAACCACTTGCAAAAAAGCTTCTGCTGGAGCACCTACCATATACTGAAAGTAGCCACAGAAACTTTTACCACGATGGATCAGTTCTGCTTCGGATACTGTGGATAGTGCGCACAAATTGAAGAATTCGAAGAAATTGCAAAAAAGTGTCATTGTCGCGCAGTTTTTGTCCTCAGAGAAAATGGCCATTGCGCAGTTTTTCACGAAAGAAATTTATCTTTCACGCGAACAGTTTCCGGCAATTTTTCAGAGCCTTTCGATAATCCTACATTCGGATAATTCGGACGTTTTTTGCCACTCCCTTACATTTCGAATTAACGAGATTTTACTTTAATCACTACTGTGTGCAAGAAATATTTTTCTATTTTCCCGCCTTAAACAGGGGTAGTAATTTCGAAAGTGAAGTGCATGTATCAAGAATATTGCAATGCGTTTTAAGTATAAGATAACACTACTTCGCAAATCGTGGTTGTGAGGGACTTTCCTCTAATTTATTCACAACAAATAAGGCGACTTAACGAGCTCTTCATCCACTTAGTAGCGTGTAACGTCGCCTTCAGATTCGATGACTGCACTCATACGTGCGGGCAATGATCAGTACAACGCCTCGGTTAATGTTGTGTCTCGCTTCAGCCGCTCCTATTCGGACTCCACTGCAGTCCACAAGCCGTCTGCAGACAGTCCGTGTAGACACTGGCGTGCCAGAGCAACCTTCATCATCCCCCGAATGTTTTCAATCACGTTAAGTTTGGGTGACTGAGGTGGCCAGGGGAGGACAGCCACAACGTGTTGCTGTAGTAGCGCTTCCACTTTCTTGGCAGTATGCACAGGCGAGCGGTCATGCTGAAAGACGTAGTCTTCATCTGGAAACGGGCCATGTGCGAGATAGGGCAAAGCTACGTCTTTCAAAGTTGCAAGTACCTCTCAGCCCTGAATTTTCCTTGAATCCGTACGAGGGGGCTGAGGCCTTCCTTTGTAACTACGCCCCACACGCTAACGACGGTCCGGCCACTGGCCGCAACGCTTTGCACGAACTGGCGTCGGAACTTAGAAAAAAAAAATTGTGTTGTCAACATCGCTCTGATAGATGCTCCGCAAAAAGATTACATGTTGGCCTTGGCACTGAGGCAGGGGGAAGCCTTCTCTTTTGCTCAATAAAAGTTTTTTTGCTCACTTATTTCAGTTTAGGCTTTCGTACCAAGAAGGGGTTGGTCGTGCCCATTACGCAGATCCCTTACTATGCGTAGTAAAACTAAGTTATGACGTTTAAAATATTGTTCACGTTCTTTATATGCGAGAGAGAACATGTCATCATATCAGGCAGTGGTCTTGTCCGCAAACACACCAAACCTAGTTCTTCTAGCAATAGAAAAGAAACTCCAAGTCAAAAAACAAAGAAAAGATATTTGGCAAATGGCACAAAATGAGAGATTCTTCACGAAGTCCATTAGAGTTGGAAAACTCACCAGGTATTTATGGGTCGCCAAACACAAGCCTTTTGGTCCCATTTGGTTGTGAAACTGCACTCATCTGTAAAAACGACTTTTTTCCAATCGTGAGCAGTCCAGGACTTGTGCTGTTGGGCAAACACGCCAAGCGCTTCGTTTTGTTGCACACATGCAGCAATGTTTTTTTGAACTGCACGTCTGCTTCTCAGGCCTGCGTCACGAAGGCGCCACTTGATTGTTGTTTTGGAAGCGTGAAGACCAACCGGTTCCCGTATTTCTTGGACGGATGAACGTGGATTCGCGGCTGCGACAGCGATGATATGAAGGTCTTCTTCGTGACTTGTTGCTCGAGACCGCGGCTTGTGAGGTGCATCCTCGATTCGGTTTTCCTTCTTGTAGGCTTGTATGATCCGGTTCACAGTTTTGAGTGGCCTTTGTGACAACTGTGAAATCACACGTTGCAAGTATCCTCGCAGGCATAGCTGCACGATATTCCATCTCTCGCTCTCTGGTGCTCTAGCCATCTCGAACTGACTGCTGCCAGAGAAGTGAAGCCGTTGGGAACCCAACAGCGTCTTATCACCGCCGCCCGGTACCTGGGAAACACGAAATGCTGCATCAACCCTTTTGCTACCTGGCTGCTTTCGAAATCAACAGCTTTCTGGTTATCTCCAGCTCAGTTTGTATGTTCTGCCTTTATTTTAGCCTTTGGCGTGAAAGTAGTTCCAAGAACGGCATCCTTGGCGTCTGGCGGCGGGACTGCGCTGTGCTGTTGCACACCACATGCGGCTGTCTGCTCCTTCCATGCTTAATGCCCGTGTGCCTTGTGCCGCTGATTGTGGACTCGGACCTTGCATTACGAGCCATTCCCAATTTCGAGAATTTGTACCCCCATTGCTACCAGCAGAATGAACCGGAAACATTTTTTGCATTAAATTGTGGGTATTTCTGCGTCATTAACCTGTCTCGTTGACAACAGCTGCACCGTTTGTCGTTCTGGAGTATGAATACCGCAACTGTGTTCGCCATTGATGTTGGGCGACGCACCAAATGCACTAATAGTCCAGCCGCAGCTAGAGGAGGTGGTTTGCGTGGGTTCAGAACAGAAAGTGGATGAGAACTAAAAATGTCTCTCTTGCAGCACTATTGCGTCGCGTAAAAAGTGCCCCACTAGAATCGGAAATTAAACATATTGCAGAAACGCACGCCCATTATGTAGCTGCGAGGAAAATCAGGTTTTTATGTTTAGTTCTCCCGTCACGTTCTAGAGTTTCTGCCTCAGCAAGCCAAGCACCAGATGAGCGCCGTAGCAGACGACGCGGGGCTGGCTCCACCTTCCAAGGTTACTGCGCATGTGCCTGGTGTCGCCGATTCTCGCCGCTTCTCAAAAAGGGTGCTTCGTGGAGCGCGGCGGCCAAGCTGTGCGAGGTTCCCTTTAACAGTGGACCGTACTGTACACCATGCAGAAACAAACTCCTAGCACACCTCAAACAAGAATTCTTTAACATCGAGGATGCACGTTTTTGCATTACCAAAACAACACTTTGCTTAACTTCTGACCAAAGTTTTTAATTGCTAAGGTGCAGCCACTCCGCATCAAATTATGCTATTATTCTTATGCTATATTTAGAAATGATGATGTTGTTTCAGGGAGATGCCAAAAAGGGTTTATGTACAACATTTAAAAAGTGGCAGCGAGTGCCACCACAACAAAGGTGACGGGCTGGAGCACAGCTCGTCCTCTTTCTCATCTGCTATGCAATGTCTTTCTCGTCTGCAGGACAGGTAGCTCATAGCATTACCCTTCGGCGACAAAAGCACCAACTCGGTGCAGTAGAAATACGGCGGCAAGGAAAGGTTCACCGCACACACAGGGTTGATCAGTGTCTGAGACATGGCTTCAGGCAGATGACATGCACAATGTCAGTGCAACGTTGAGCCAATGGGAACGAAAACAACAGAGCGATTTCGTAGCTTAAATCAGTCACTTGGCGGCACACTTGATATGGGCCGGTGTACGGGAACAGCACTTCTTCAGAAAGCCCGACAAAGCCTGCTGGGGACCAGAGGAGGACACGTGACCAGAATCAAAGTAGGTAGTCATGTGATGGCCATTGTATCGCTTTTGCTGTTGGATCTGCGACTTGCTGAATCGAGCGCAGGCAACTTGATGTGCATGATCAGCACAGGCAATAGCCTCTTGAGTAAACATGGTAGGGGGGCACGTGGAAAAAGGCACCAGTGTGTCCATGGGCATCGTAGGATTTCGGCCAAATAAGAGAAAGAAAGGCGAATAACCAGCGGTCGCATGTTTTGACATGTTATACGTGAATGCCACAGAAGGCAGTGCAGTGTCCCAATCCTGGTGGTCAGCAGACACGCACACTGCCAGCATATCGGTAATTGTTCGGTTCAGTTATTCCGTCAAACCATTCGTCTGGATGGTAGGCTGTGATCAGATAGTGTTGCGTCGAGCAGGACTGTAGAACACTCTCGATCACCTTCGAAAGAAACTGTCTGCCCTGGTCAGTTAGGAGTTGCCGAGGTGCCCCATGCTGGAAAATGACGTCATGGAGTAAGAAGTCCGCAAGTATTGGGGCAAGTTCCACCACTGGTAAAGCTGGTGCCACTGTCGGCGTGACGTGGCATGAGGGATCACGTGGACACAGCGGCTGCGCCGGCTGCTTCAGAAGCACTGAAGCAAGCTGAAAACAAAAGTTTGAAGTCCCACTTGTACTTCGGTTCTGATTAAGTGGTGAGGCCTTGCCGCCTTGGGTGTCTGCTTGACAACACTTGAAAGTACTATAATAGGTTGTGGCTGCCTTTGGAGGCATGCAACATGGAAGTCTACTGCTCGGTGCCGCAGTGCTGGACATACACAGCAGAGCCCGGTATCAGCCTTATTCACACTTAGCCGCAGAACAAGAAGCTGCATGAAGCTTGGCTCGCGAAATTTAGAACAGGCAAACAGCCATCGGCGACAACTCGGGTGCGCAGCAAGCACAGACGAGAGGAAGATTTCTGCTACAGCGTTGGGACATTCGGTGAGTAGCAGAAAATCTGCATTGAGATGCTCGCCCGGGCCCGCTGCGCGGCTGGTGTGATGATGGTTTGGTCTATAACTTGTTGATGCTAGACAGCGGCAAGTTCACTGGAATGGAAAGGGTCTAAGTGTTTTTGAATGAATGAATGAATGAATGAATGAATGAATGAATGAATGAATGAATGAATGTTTATTTCATCTTGAGTACACTTTCAAGAAAGGTGCAGGGGCAAAAGGTGCACAGCGCCTGACAGGGGCCCCTGTACCCGCAATATATGCTTTTATTATACATTATTTAGTGGTAGTTCATTGGCAGTGAGCTGACACACATAACGTTACATATTTTAACACATTGTACACGAGTTTACACAAACCGAGAACAGAATTGACAAAATTATTGGGTTACAGTTTGTTTACTAATATAGATGGTGAAATAAGAAAAAAAGAAATGTTCCCCTTTCCCCCCTCTTCTCCTTTCCCGGTCCACAGGCAATAAAGTACAGGTTATACAGGTAAATTACCTTAGTACACTGAAGTGCAGCATATAACCATGAACATGTATGTATCCACGTGAAACAGAAAAAAAGGAAAAAAGCGGGTTATAATATATTTATGTTGCAACAATCACTCTCTCGAACACTGTGTTAGTAACAATTCCTTCACATGGTTTTTGAAGGCGTTTCTAGTCATACTGAAATCAATGTTACCTTCTAGCTTATTTAAGATTGTTAGTACTTGGTACCTGGTTGTTTGTGTACCATACTTGGTCCTCATGTTTAGGGTCCGTTTTCTTTTTAGTCTCATATCGTAAGGAGCTTCAATAATGATTTCGTGTATATATAGTGCATTTTTTTATATATACTGCAGTAGTTTAAAATCATAAACGTCGTTAGCTTTAAGCATTCGGTATTTAAAAAATAATAGTAATGTGCTTAGTTCATGACATGGTCCCTGATAGTTTTCATAAATGCGCAATATTTTCTTTTGTAGAATAATGAGCCTGTTGTAGTTAGTTTTTGTTGTGGTACCCCATACCAATATGCCGTACAATAATCGAGTAGAACAGTGAAGTATATAAGTTTTGTTTCAGCCAAATAGGTATTAAGTGTGCAATTTTATACAAGCATCCAACTGATCGGGAGAGTTTGGTAGCTAAATTATTAATGTATACATTCCATGAAAGGTGCTCTTGGAACCAAACACCAAGAAACTTTTGCTCCTTAACCCTGGTTATCTGTTGCCCTTCAAAAGTTAAAACTATTTCTCTACTTAGTGGTTTGTTAAGTGCACGAAATATTATGTACTTTGTTTTCGCTGTGTTAAGCTTCAGTCAATTTTCCCGGAGCCAGGCCGCGAGGGACGCAAGGCAGGTGTTGGCCCTTCTATCTAAATCTGTTAGATCTGTGGAATTAAAAAAGATATTAGTATCATCGTCATACATAATAAGTTCAGGAGAGTTGGGTATAGTTACAATGTCATTAATGTAAACAAGAAATAAAAACGGTCCTAATATTGACCCCTGTGGAACTCCTTGTGTTAACTTTAGCTGTGATGATGTGGTGTCTTTTATTTGCACGATTTGATAGTGGTCAGTTAAGTAGTTTTTAACGAGCTCTAGTACAACTCCCTGCACACCATATCTAGACAGTTTGTGCAGTAGGATATTGTATTTTATTGAGTCAAATGCTTTCTTTAAGTCGAGAAATAAACCAAGTGTTAACTTTTTACTGTCAATGTTTGTAAGTATGCTATCTTTGATATAGCACAACGCTTCTTCAATTGATCTATTTTTTTGAAATCAATATTGGCTACTGGACAAGATTTTGTGTTTGTCAAAAAAAGAAATCAGCCTTTGGTTAATCACACTTTCAAAGGTTTTGGACAAAATAGGCGGTACCGATACCGGTCTGCAATTTGATAAATTATTTCTATCGCCTCCTTTAAATATAGCTCCTACTCGTGCTATCTTAAGTTTTTGTGGGAAAACACCGGTTGTTAGCATGAGATTAATAATGTGAGCAATTGTCCCCGAAACAAAGTGAGATTTGTTTTAATTCTTTAGAGCCAATTTCGGCAATTCCAGGGGCGACGTTACTTTTCAGCAGCCTTATGGACGCTTCCACTTCGGTAGGAGATGTTGGTTGCATGAATATTGCTTGTTCTAACATGGGTATAGCTGTAAGATTAGTCTCACAATCAGTGGCATTAGGCTCTTCATAACATCCTGCATTTATGAAATGGGCATTCATTGAGTTAGCCAGATCCTCACCACAAGTAGTTCTACCATTTATAGTCATTTCCTTTATATCACCAAACTGTTTTTTTCTATTTGTTAATGCATTTACCATTTCCCACACCTTCTTAGGGTTGTCATAAATGTTCTCAAATTTTGCTGTGTAGTAATTATTTTTAGCTTTTCTTAAATCATTGTTCAGAGAATTTCGGATTTTTTTGTATCTACAAAACACTTCAGGATCCCGGCAGCTAAGGAATTCGTGGTATAATTTATTATCCTTCCTTTATACGTTGATATAGATTTTTGTTTATCCAAAGTTTTCTGTATTTTTTATTTCTACGCACCACGATTCTCTTGAAGGGAAATGCTTTGTCAAAACAGCTATAGACCATGCGAAAAAACATATCATGTGCAATGTCGACATCGCTCTGCTCTAATATAACGCTCCAGTCATGCCCTTGAACTAAGTTAACGAATGCCTCGCGTGAGCTATCATTGAAGTTTCGTAGAAATGATACGTGCTCATCAGCCTCATTTTTATATCAAGTAGTTAGTAGAAAGAGTGGCAGATGGTCGCTAATATCGGAAGAAAAAAACACCCGGTTTTATATAATCTGCGCTGACGTTTGTTATGCAGACATCCAATAACGTAGCACTGTGTGTGGTGATTCTAGTGGGTATATCTATATAATTTTGACAGGCATACGTTGACAACAGGGTCGTAAATTCTCTAGAGTACGGGTCTGAGGATTTCAGGTCAATATTTATGTCGCCCATAATGACAAATGTATCCCTATTGAAAGCATTGTCACATAACAGCGTCTCAAAGAAATGAAAATTTACTTTTTTTCCTAGCGATGGCCTATAGACAACTACTGTTAGTACCTTGCCAACGAGTAAGGCTAAACATTCCATATCGTCATTCATGACGGATAGGTGAGGCAGCTTCTCACGTGTAAGTGTGTCCTTAAAATATATAGCAAGGCCCCCTCCCTTCCTTACGTTACGGCACAAATGCTCAGAATGATACCCAGGTAGACACGGTACTTCATTTCCGTGAATCCAAGTCTCTGAGAACATTATCACTTCAAATGATATAGTACAGGAGCCTAGAAAGTGGGTAATGTCATCAACTTTATTGCTGATGCTCCTGCTATTGATATGCAGAAAGCAAAAATTATTTTTGGAGAGAGAGAATTTAGAATTAAAGGCATCAATCGTGTAATAATTTATCTCATCTTCTAGCACGGCCATGACAAAATGAGGGCCAAAAATGTTCAGACGACGCTACGCTTGAAAGTAAGCCACTATGAATGCGCAGCCGTATCAGCACATATCTTATTCAGATCTGCTTGTGTGGCGACACAGATTACAGGCGAGCCTTCATCTCTTCTTGCCAGAATTTTCCCGCCGTTTGTCCAGACGAACTTCCAGTTTGCAGCTTTCTTTTTTTGGATTGCCGCTGAAAGCAGCGCCTTATTAGCTTGCGTGAGATTCTCGTTTACGTAAACGCGTCCTCGCCTTACTTCCAAGCACTGAACTGTCTATCCTTTGTTTTAAGGAGCACATCAAAAAAGGCATGGCATGTGGTCATGATGGTGTTATGAATTAATGCACTGGATTACGAAAAAGAAGCAGCGAGAAATTGCACACTTAGAAGTCTGATAAACATACAGTACAACACAGCTTGGGAAATAATATTGCAACGTCCCAGAATTTAGAAGAAAAAAAAACATTGAATCGCCACGACGGCACATCACAGTCGCTGTAGGCGTCGAAGTCTCTATAGCGAAATTATTTTTGAACAGCCCTGACAGCATCCACACAATAATGATTGTTTGTGTACTGTCAAATACTCAAATTCTGCGGCCTAAATAAAGCTCGCAGCACAGTGCAAAAACGCGCTTGTAGCGAAAGTGATATATTCTGCGCAGGACAGGCATGCAGGCGCGCAGTCGGTCGCTGCGAACCCGTGCAATTGCTGCATTGAGGCTTCATTCTGTTATGCTCCATTTCATTATACAAACAGCCCACTATAAGAACATATTTTACATCGTCTGCTGTCAGCATTTGCCTACCTTTCACGCAAGAAACCGGTTTGGGAGACTCCATCGCGGCAACTGCACACAGTGGTGTTAACTGTACGTATTCGGTAAAAAGGTAGAGTTCATAAACTATTCTGTGCTTTCTGTTTGCTGAAGATTATCGTGACAGTAGAAAACTTCCGTCGTTTTGAGAGTACTTGCAAAAATGTCCAGGAGGGCCCCCGCGTGGTGTTTTTGTTGAGCGCCAACAGCCAAACCTATGAGGAGCACGCCGCGTGATCCCTCATACTACGCAAGGAAGGCGCTTCCGACAGATGGTGACTCTATAAGTCCTTACCCCCAATAGTCTGTAGCAATGGCAACCCATCTGTTTCCCGAGACAGGCAGAGGAAACGGGCCAAGTAATACGAGGCCGACGAGATAAAACGACTCATATGGAATGTCAAGAGGCTGAAGATGGCCAGCAAGCAGGAGTAGCAGCTTTTTCCGGCACTGACAAAAGTCGCAAGAGACCAAGTAATGACGCACCGAGTGGGACATGCTTGGCCAGTAGAACCGACAGCATGCACGATTGTATATGTGCAAAATGCTGAGGTGCCCCGCTGTTGGTGCATCATGAAGCTGGTTCAGAACAGTTGAGCGGAGGTGTGCCGGAATTTCAAGTAAGAGGTCAAGACCATCAGAAAGCAAACTGCAACGATGTAAAGTGTCATTGTGGAGAGAGGCATCAGAAGCCTGGGAGTTGAGATGGTGGATAATCTTGCATAGGACCGGGTCGCGGTGTTCTTCGGCAGCAGTGTTGAAGAGTTCGGAGATGGCAAGCACACAAGGACTGTAGTCGCTCGGTGCAGGTTCCAGTTAGCAGACGGGGTACTGGGAAACGCATTTGGCATCCTGATGCAAACAACTTGTGGATTGAGTACTCTTAAAACCATAATGCCCACCGTTCAAAGCAACCCGTGGTATCTTTGAGCGAAGATAGCCGCCAGAGAGCATGATGGTCAGTGATCACGATAAATAGCCTGCAATACAGATAAGAGCAAAATTTTGTGATGGCCCAAACAAGAGCCAGGCGCTCTCTCTCTGTAATTGAATAATTCCACTTAGCGGTGGAAAAGAAGCAGCTGGCATGCATAGTGATACAGTCCTGACTACATCGACATTGAGCCTGAGCAGTGCTGATGCCAGTGTCATGGTCACTCACTGGCATCTGTACGCACTTCCGTGGGGAGCAGAATCGTCAAAGTGAGCCAGCACAGGTGCCGTAGTGAGCAGTGTGATGAGCTGCAAAAGGGCAGACGCTTGGGCAAGACCCCAGATAAAGGGGACATTTTTCTTGAGCAGGCATGTAAGAGGCTGTGCTATCTCTGTATAGTCTTTCACAAAGCGACGAAAGTAAGAACAGAGGCCATACAAATGAGCGGACGTCTTGCAAAGAACGGGACTTCGGAAAGTTGGTAACAGTGCATACTTTGGTAGGGCCAGGTCGGACACCAGCGCATCAACAAGATGGCCAAGTACAATGATCTCACCGTCTGAAACCGCATTTCGAGGAGTTTAGTTGAAGCCAGGCATTGCAAAATAGCTGTAAAATAGCTGATAGTCACTGTAGATGACTGGGGAATGTAGGCAAAAAATACGACAATGTCATCAAGGTAACATAAGCAAGTAGACCACTTGAACCCATGAAGGAGGGAGTCCATCATTTGTTCAAATGTCGCTGGGGCATTACACAACCCAAAAGGCATGACTTTAAACTGGTAGAGCCCATCAGGGATATCGGTGGCAGTCTTGTTGCGATGCTGATCATCAACGGCAATTTGCCAATAGCCAGACTGAAGATCTATAGAAGAAAAGTACCTTGCGCCATGCAGAGAGTCGAGTGTACCATCTATTTGCAGCAAAGGGTAGACATCCTTTTTTGTAATCTTCTTCAGGTGCTGATAGTTCATGCAAAACTGCCAGGTGTCTTTTTTTTTGTGACAAGCACCACAGAGGACGGGATGCCCAAGGACTCGCAGGTGGTTCAATGATATCCTTAGTCGCCATTTGCTCAACTTCTGTTTGAGTGACATGGCGTTTGGATGCAGACACTTGGTAAGGGCTAAGGGCAGCTATGGATGGGTCTAGCATCCCCAGTATCGATGCGATAGGATGCGATGCGATGCGATAGGATAGGTCTGGCCAAGATGGGGCGAAGAAAAATCAAAAACATCACGGTAAGATGCTAACAAGCTGCAAAGGTCTTCGGACTGAGAAGGGCTCAGGTCAGGGGCAATCATACCATCAACAGGGTCGTTAAGCGTAGTACTCATGTCCAGGTTTGCAGGTGACGACTGTGGAGCATCAATAGTCGGGGCCAGAGTGTCACGTCTGTCTAAAGGTGACATACTGCCCAATGTGATGCCTTTGGCAAGAAATTGTGGGGTGCATCCAAAGTTGAGAATAGGAAAACACACCCTGTTCTGTGCAACAGTCGCAGCAGAGTGAGGGAGCGCAACATACTGCACCGAAAGAGCATTGAGAGAAGGGGAGATCACATAGTCACAGTCAGAAACAGGTAGCTCTGAGGTCAATGTGACATATGTTGCAATAGCTGGTCGCAGATGAACAAACTCGATGACACATAAATGCAGTGGCGACTTGGTGTTGCAGTTGGGTACAGAAGGAAGTTGAAACTATAGAAGGCCAGATGAGCGGTCAGTGAGGGCAGAATGGGTGCTCAGGAAGTCATGGCCGAGGTTGATGTCATGGGGACACTGCTGTAGAATGGCGAAGAGAACTGAGGTCTGGTGGCCAGCAAAGCTCACACACGCAGTGCATGTGCCAATGACGGAAGGTGTACCGTCATTGGCAACACGAACGACAAGTGACGTGGCGGGTGTAAGTACCTTGCAGAGATGAAGAGAAAGGCGAGTGCTCATGACAGATAGTTGCACCCCAGTGTCTGTGAGTGCCAAAACAGGTGCGCTGTCCACTTCTACGTCCAAAAGATTTTGTCAGGTAGCCAGAGTCAGCAGAGGATTTCAGGGTCAGTTGGCCAATGCAGCATCACTTCGGGGAGCTGCACTGGTCTGTTTTCCAAAGATGGACAGCGAGGGTATGGCAACAGTGAGCGACAGGGCAGTGGAGAGCAACAACGCCGGTTCTGTGGGGATGGCGATCGGTCATAGCACAGAGTTGGGGCAGGAACATCAGGGTATGGTGGGTCATTGCGAGCACGAAATGAAGAGGACCGACTGTCTTCTGGGCGGTAAGTGTACACGGGATGAGGTGACGACGGCGGGCGATAGTGACAATGGCGGTAAATATAGCCTATCCCATTGCAGATGAAGTATATTGGCCTGTTGTCACGCATGTGCCACTGGTTTGGATCGTGATATCTGGGTTAGGTCGATTGTGGGTGGGGAGGCCGAAAGAGATTGTTGACCTCGGGGCAACTTATAGTACAGATGGGATGAATGCCTGCATTTGCCAGCTTTTCGTGCATGACGGCTAGTGATAAAAACGGGCCTGAGGAACAGATGGAGACGCGGCCTCAATCTCGCTCCGCACAAGGCACAGCAAGTGTTCGGCACCAGGCGGCTGGACGTCCTCACACGTTGAAGTAACAGTGGTGTTAGGGAGCCACACGAGTTGTTGCGTGACATGACGGCTCTTCACTTCCTCAAAGCAACAGCACTCCTTTAGGATGTCGTCGACGGTTGAGTAGTCCTTATATATAGTAAAATAAAGGCGTCATCGGCGATGCTTTTAAGCTGACAAAGTATGTGGCTGACTTTATCAGCTTCAGCCATTTTGTTGTCAACACGCCAACACAGAGCTAACATGTCCTGAATGTACAGGCGCCGACAAAAGTGTTATACTCCACGCAGCGGGAGCCGGAGCAACGGCAAACTGCATCGCAACGCCATCTACAGGCAGCATCTGGGGATCGAGACAGCCAATGGGTGCCCTTTATTATCTGCAAGCATGTCGCTTGACTTGTGTCAATGTTTCGTGCTTCGGCTCGCCAAAATGCCGAGCGACGCCACTGCAGTAGCAATCTGCGTGGAGTATACCACTTTTTTCGGCGCCTGTACATGGCATATGATTCAGTTAATGTTTGGGCCTGGCACGAAAGTTCCTTCTTAGTGGCTTGCTGGCACCCAGCTGCCTTCCGGAAGAGCTCCCATAGTTTCTGCTTGCACTTGTGTCCCAACTAGTAAGTTCCTCAACGTGTGTTTCGAACCAAACACGGACTGTTCCTTTGAGGTAGCAGATAATGTTAGCCAGCATGATGATTGCGTCCCACCGGTTGTTCTTGCTAGCTCGCTCATATTCAGTTAACCAGTCTTCAATGTCCATGGAGTCAGTACAGAAGTTACCAGGGTCTCGAAGTTTGGCCAGGACAACCGATGTTGTGGTAGCCGAGGCTGGAGCCAGCGGGCCGCTCAGTCGACATGGTCGTATGACCCAAAATATGACCACTGCGAAGCTCCATGGTGTCCTTCAGATATACCCCATGCCTCCACCAAAGATGTTACGGGGAGGTATCAAAAAGGGTTTCTGCATAATATGCGCACAGTGGAAGAAAGTGGCACCACAACAACAAAGGTGGCGGTCCTCTTTCTCGTCTATTATGCAACGTCTATTTCGTCTGCAGTACCAGGTGGCTCATAACAGTATTAAAAGAACTAAAATTTCATTTATGAATTGATACATTTATATAATGTATGTCGATGCCCTAGCTGGTACGTGATGAAAAATGAACAGCACTAAAAACAGGGCCAAACAAAATCAAGACGGTGCACTATTGTGTGTCTTGTTTGCAGGCCACACTTGTTGCTGCCCCAGTAACAGTGGAGATAGTAACCGTTTTCTGACCAGATCTTCTAGTGAGTAGTGTGGCCGCAGCTACGTATAGAAGAGGGAGGGCACTATTTTGCAAGTCACCTATCACTCAATTGTGCTTTGAGCGTTGTGGGAATGCTATATTATTCTAGATTTAAAAATACAGAAACGGAGTTTTGCACTAGAACTTCGACAGTATCATCTGATCCAAGTTTCACCCACTTTCAGTGACCTGCTATCCGACTTGTTGGAAGAGATGTTTGGAAGTCACTCGTGATCATGGTATTCTAGTCATCACGCAACGCATATTGTTATTTGATCACACTTGGGAAGTGATGAGGCAGACAGTCCGAAGCAGGGCTGCTTCTTGCTTAGAAGCTTTCATGAAAATTATGGCATTCGTAGTTCACAGTAAAATAAGGGCGAGTAGCTCCAAGAGATTTGAAAGTGTTGTGTCTCCTGACACCCTTCTATTCTGAAAATTGCCAAGATGCTTAGTTAGGATGGGCTCCCCACAGCAAGCAGCACTTACGGTGAGGTAACGGTGAGCCTCAACTAGGCAACTGGCCATAGCCGTCTGATTTTGAGTGATCGGGCAGTAACGAGACGCACTCCCTATGTCCATAATTATCCGCCAACTTCATTCTTGACGCCTTTCATTGGTGTTCCCCCCCCCCCCCTCCTCGTATCCATCACCCCAGTCCCCTTCTTAAAATTATTTTTCGTTACTTACTGTTGCACTCTTCAACATTCACCGGGTTGTTGAACAGTGTGGTGGCCCCTAACATTTATGTATTTCTGTTTCTCCGTGAACATCGAGGCCATTCACTTACCTGCCCTCCCACCTGTTTCTTGTGGCAGTTTCTTAGCTTCCCTAGCCCAGCACCCCCATACTTGATATATTTTGCCATGTGCAAATCAGCATTCTGTAGGTCTTTCTTTCTTGTCCTGTTATTTTTTTGCCATATTTTCATTCTTAATAGCTTGTACTAACTAAGCCTAAGATCACACTTTTCTCAAGTTTATTAACATAATGGAAGCCAGAGACAAGGGAAAGAAAAAGAAAAAAAAAGGGGGGGGGAGGGTGTTTATTATGTGTTTCCTAGACAAGTAAGTTACAATATTTTCGGAATGCTTTTCTTCCTCACAGCGTGGTTGACGATTCGGTCAAATGCCAGAAATGACTGGCTCTTCGACAACACGAAAGCCTGGTGGGGAGCAGTCACTGACGAAGGCTGGCCCACCAGCCGAAACGTTTGACAGTAAAAAAGAATGTGTTTCCAAGCAACAATGCCTCCAAGTTTTATGCATGCGCTCGTCCCATCTTTATCTGTGTGTGGAATTTTTAGCGTTGATCCCCCCTCAGCAGTTAGGGTTAACACGATCTGGAATTCACCTTCAACGTTAAGTAGAGGCATTAAGTAGAGGTGTGCTGTGAGTGGGGCTGCAGTGTTTTGTGCATAGGCAAGGGGATAAACCCCATGACAACCTTCCGCCCCTCTGGATTGCCGCTATCCCTTGCCTTGCTTTCACATTCAAGCTTCGAACCCCTTTCATCCATGTCGCTCTTTCAGAGCCCACCTCATGAAACTTTCTATTTTGTGGGAAAGGGGTAAGGGGGGGGGGGTTGACCCCACCCCCTGGCTACGTCAATAGTTGCTATATTGCTCCACTGCTTATTGCATTAACGTTATTATTCACCCTTAGATGTTTCCTGCTGGAAATTTTTTTTTTGTCAAGGCTGGTTTTATGTAATGTACATATGATGTTGCATGTGATATTACTGTACTTAGACCATTTCAGTAGTGCTGCTGCCACAGTTTATCCTTCTTCCTTTCTTTTTTTTTTTTTTTTTTTTTTTCAGAATTCCAAGCACTGAAGACATACCTCCCTGAAGCTGTACGGTTTGAGCCCAGCAAGGAACTTCGGAAAGAACTCAAAGATGGTGGGCTTGCAATTGTTGATCAGTGGATAGCAGCGCATGCAAGGTAAGCCTGTGATTCACTAGCCTTCAGACTAGGCCAGATGCATACATTTTATGCACTACTTATTGTAACTGAAATTTTCTTTTGTGAAGCTGAAGGACAGAGGATTATTTTGGTATAAACCCATTCTGTTATGACAAAACCTTGCACTGAAGTCGCATTGACTGTGCTGCACCAACTGGATGGTACTGAAGTACAGATACGCTAGCATAAATGCTTGCCATTTATAAAAATTGATTTTTGCATGGGCAGAGAAGGAAAGGTAAGTGGGAGTATTATTTTTTACTTTGTTCCCTTTGGAAAGGGAGCTTGCCTTTTCAACTTTCCAACAGTCCTTTACATTTGTCTTTATTGTGCAGCTCTCATGTTGAATGTGCAATGATGGGAGTCAGTTGTAGCTAAGAAGTTACACTGAGTGATGCCTCGTATAAGGCGAATGCTTTATTTTTTCAGTTCAGTGTTTGAGGGGTGTGTTCAAAGACAGACGGAGGGAGTCCTGACTATATTTAGTTCTGCTGCGTCCCAAAACGGCTATGTGCATTCTTTGGGCATTTCCTGCAAGGCAGCCCCTTTACCAGTGCTTGCCTGGATGGCAAAGGGGCCAAACACCAACTGTAAGGCACAAATGAAGAAGCTCGCTTCAAGGCGACCAGAATCGCTGCCCTCCGTGAAAGCGGTAACGACCGTGAAGGCCAGTCATGACCCTGACAAGCTGACCGTCACGGAAAGCAAGGATCCAGTGTCGACGACTTTCGTGGGAGGATCGTGGACCCCTGTCTCCCGATTGCCTCATCCATGCTTTGAAGGTTGGAAATCAGAGGCAGAGTCCAGCAAAGTGATGTGATCATGGATGAGATTTTGCAACCAGTTCGACCATTATGATTGACTGAGGCAACAGTCATCAGATTTCCTCGTACAGTTATCTGGGGAAAACGACTGTTTTAAAAGCGGGTACCTTTGGTGCAGTGAGTGTGTTCTGACGTGTGTGCTCAGACAGGTAGGTAGCTCACACATTTAAACTGCTCCTACATGGGGTGTCTCCCGCATCTGGAGCCAGTTGTATGTGTAAATTAAACCTCTTTCTCGTTTCCTTCAATCTCTCGAACTAATCTCATCAGCAAGCAACTCTTGGTGATAGATGCGAACAATGACGTGGTTCCGCTTAGCCAGCTTAGTACGCCGCCCTGGCATAGCGCAGGCTAGCTACCATGTTTTAGGTGCCCCTGTGGAGTAGGCAAGCGACCCTTTCATTGACGCCCAAGTTCTAACCACGAGCCCCAAAACCAGATCGCAACAGTTTTCAGCCAAATATTTGTGAGATGGTAAATTGTCTCAGTAGAAAGGAATCAGCCTTCGTTTTTTGAAACTTGGCACAGATTTCTTGAAAAAAATTAGTGATTCACTAAAGGTGGAAAAGAGCGTTTTAATGACTTGCAGATATTACAAATCTGAAGGCCTATCACTCTAAAATTAACGCATTGTACCATGCCAAGTTCTTTTTGGTAAATCTACACCGCTAGTACTATTGGCCCACGGGAAGTTAAATTTATGTCACCCATTGTAAGTTTTTGAAAAATTGCCAAACATTGTTTTTTGAGCAGCTGTGTCTGACTGACCCCGAAATCGGATGTTTTTTAAGCGACGTTAGCTAAGGTGATGAAGCTGAAAATATTTCTGACAATTCTTCAAAAGGTTTCTAGCAAACTAAAGAAAAAGTATGCAGCTACCCCACATATTTATTTTGTTTTAAAATTGAAAAACGCTAAAATTGCAAAAGTAACGAAAATTTGAACATTTTAGAGACCTTTTGAAAAAAGTAATCACCATTGATATTTACAAAAATTTCATAGAATAGCCATAAAGGACTCGTAAATCTAGTACTGCAATAACATGTTGTATTATCTTATTGTAAGTGAGAAAATTTAGCCTATCTTAAAACCCATCTATGGTCAACGATGAGCCTCATACTAATAATAAAATAAAAATCGCACTCATATTGAATTCTGAACTCATTCTTTTTGTTGTAATAACGAAGGGTGGCTCAGATTTCATCATTTTAACCTCTTTTAACCTTGAAATGAGTTGAGCTTTAGTTTTCAGGATTTCTGCATTCGTATTTCTACTACAATACATTGAAGTAGCAAGCACGCGAAAGCGCATACAGCAACTTCTTTAAATAGACTAGTTGGAGGAACCTATTTCTTGCATTGATCTCTAGTTACGTCTGCTGCCTGAAATGCTCCCTGTGTACATAAACAATGCACCAGCTTAGTGGGAAAGCGCGATGATGCCACTACTATGGATGAGCCAGCTGGGTGTGTTCCGATGAGGACAGTTGCAAAATGGGTCCCAAATATCTTTCATTTTCACTTAACTTATATATATATATATATATATATGAGAACAAGTTAAGGACCACACAAAGAGCGATGGAACGAAGAATGCTAGGCATAGCATTCAGAGACAGAAAGAGAGCAGCTTGGATCAGAGCGCAAACGGGTAAAGCCAATATTCTAATTGACATTAAGAGAAAAAAATGGAGCTGGGCAGGTCATATAATGCACAGGTTAGATAACCGTTGGACCATTAGGGTTACAAAATGGGTACCAAGAGAAGCGAAGCGCAGTCGAGGAAGGTGGGGCGACGAAATTAGAGAATTCGCAGGTGCTAGTTGGAATCGGTTGGCACAGGACAGGAGTAATTCGAGATCGCAGAGAGAGGCCTTTGTCCTGCAGTGGACATAGAATTGGCTGATAATGATAATGATATATACCCGCCGTGATTGCTTAGCAGCTTTAGTGTTGTGCTGCTGAGCACAAGGCCGCGGGATCAAATCCTGGCCACGGCAGCTGCATTTTGATGGGAGCGAAATATAAGAATGTGCACCCACGTACTTGGAGTTAGGTGCATGTTAAACCCCGGATGCCCGAAATTAATCGAGTCCCTCACTATGGTGTGCCTCATAATCAGATTATGGTTTTTCCATGTAATACCCCATAGTTTCATTTTATTTAAATTTTTATATTAGGCTTAAAAAAACCTTCCACACTGCGGAACTGCAATTACTTTTCCAACATAATTTTTTTTTTTTCGCGCACAAGAGAACTGAGACAAGGTGCGATAATTTCGTTATTGAGTCTGAAAACGTTGCAAACTTGAAAAAACTGGAGGATGCTTAAGCTTCGCCTTCAAGAGTGGAATGTGATAGCGTTATCGCGCCCCGTTCGCACCGCCTACTCTAACGATCTACGCGAGCCAAACGTGATTCGCACGAACAGCTGGGCCGCGACGCGCCATGAAGGCGGACGCGATCATGGGGCGAGTGGCCCGCCACTTGTCGGGGCAGCGCCGTACATTGCGAGGAGGAAGTCTTCTGTGTTTGCCGCAAGATGGCTCTGCGTGTGCGCAGAGCGCAGAAGAAATGTAGCGGAAACGTACTTCGCTACTCGTGAAACCATGACTTCTGTAATTTACATGGTCATAATTACCCGCCGTGGTTGCTCAGTGGCTATGGTGTTGGGCTGCTGAGCACGAGGTCGCGGGATCGAATCCCGGCCACGGCGGCCGCATTTCGATGGGGTGAAATGCGAAAACACCCATGTGCTTAGATTTAGGTGCACGTTAAAGAACCCCAGGTGGTCAAAATTTCCTGAGTCCTCCACTACGGCGTGCCTCATAATCAGAAAGTGGTTTTGGCACGTAAAACCCCAAATATTATTATTATTATTATGGTCATAATTACCGATATACACCGCAGTATAACTTTCTATGGCACGTTTCTAAGGCAACACCGCATTCACTAGAGGCGATTTTGTCTCGCTTTGAACAATCGAACTCGTGGCTGAGTGGTAGCATCTCCGTCTCACACTCCGGAGACCCTGGTTCGATTCCCACCAGCCCATCTTGCAAGATGTTCTTTATTTATGAAGTGCCTTCTGGGATTTATTACGGCCAACGCCACTGACGCCAACACCGACGCCGACGACACCGGCTTTTCTGCGACACGAGCTCCTTAACGCTGTCGCGTTAAAACGCGTTTTATGGAGAACAACATGCATGGTAAACGTGTGGTATAGAGAACACGTGGTATAGAGTTCTATGGAGAAACGCATGGTATAGAGAACAAACTTTAAAAACACGTAGTATAGAGCTTTTTAAATGTTCACCCTTTTACTCCACATCTATACCACCCCTCACATTGACTTAATGCAAACTAAATTTAATATAATCTTAACGCAGTGTGGAAAAAAATAGCAAATGTTCTTTTTTAACCCTATGAGGGTCGATTTTTTTCGCCATATGCGACCGCCCAGGGTCGATTTCTTTTATTGCAGATCCCGATTTTTCTTAGTGACTTATTTCGAAAAAAAATTACCGTAATTTTTCTAGGGTGACCGTAAAGTGAGCAAAAAATATTTTGTGTTGGTATATATGCACTCTTCATTCATGAATAACAACAATAAAAAGGACATAAGCTTATCAGAATTAAAAAATTGATGCATTTTTATGCACATAGTTCAAGGCTTTGAAAATTCATACACGAGAATATTTCGCAAGCCTCAAATGTTCCTGCTTTTACACTAATATGTACGTCTACAGCGTAATCGAACTGCGTAGGTGCGTGCACTCAAGAAAACTGTTTGGTTGTGTGCCCATCACAAGAAAGCAACACGTGTGACAAACTTCCGCTAATCTTCATTTTATCACCAACCAGCTAGGGCAATTAGTTTTCGCAAGTCTTAAAAAAAGAAGAAAAGAAGCGGAAACGCATGCACGGCGGCATCCTTTCTATGCGCACCCCTGTGAGCACTAAACGAGCAAGAAACAGGCGGTTGCCCTTTGAGCAACTAGAAACGAGGTAGCCATCAGTTTCGCAAGCACAAAAAGCCGAAACCGCCCACGAGACAAAATCCAAACGGCCGCCCGCCTGCACGCACGCCAATGTGCGACTGGTAGTATATAGACGCGCGGGAGCAAACTAGCGCTAAAACAAACCATGCAACGAAAACCGAGAGAGGGAGGCGCGCGAAAGAAATTTTCTGCATCCCCACATAGTGGCAGCACATGACAGAAAAGAAAAGGTTACTAAATTGGCGCGCTTTTTAAACGTACAGACGGCGCCGTAAATATACAGCATCGACCATTTTCGGACTTGTTTGCGGCGCCGTATATTTATGTCATTGACCGTCAAAGGGTTAAAAAAACAAAGCAGAAATTGGGGGTTTTACGACCACTTTTGATGGTAATTTAAGAAAAGAAGTGCAACTGTAAGTATTTTACGTGCTTGTATGAAATGCATATCACAGTACAGCTTCTTTGGACAGGACTGCAACATTCAAAAGCATAGCCTTTGGTGACCCCTGCAGCAGAAATAAAAACTATGTCATGCAGCTTAAAAAGGTCCTGAACCACCTCTTAAGCTTGGTGAAAAAACATAGTCTGCAGATAACGGACACTGCTGTGAACATCTCAGCCATGTTTTGCTGTCGTACACGGCATGTGGAGCTCGCAATCAGAGCACGAAGTCAGCTTTCTCTCAAACTTTATTCAAGAGAAGCCTGCTCCTCACTCTTTTCTGGATGCTTTATTTCGTAATATATAGCAGTTTCCCATACATGGCTGCTATTGGCCAATAGCAGATGTCAATGAAGAGGGTGTTTGGATCAGTGTTATTGTGAATATTTATTGATAGTGTTATTGTGAATATTTATTGATGCAGCTTAATAAACAGGCAGAAGTAAGCGAAAATCTGCTTTTGAATTTTGATAATAATTATGCACTTCTGGAAGAAGCTGGCTATTGTCTGCTCACACTTGACTGTGGACACCCACGTAGGGATTAAACTTTGGCCACCCTGCTTATCTGTGTCGTAGCCATTGGTCTCGCTACTTTCGACTAGTTTTGAAGGATCACCTAGCCTCGAACGATACGAAACTTGAGGTCAGGTCACATGCACGCTTACCGGTGTGTGCTCACTCCTGGCCGCTGAGACGCCTTGGCAGATTCCACTTCATATTGAGCTGTTGATAGTGCTTTAGAATGTGCAAGTTGGATGTTGCTACTATCTGTTGGTCAAGTTGGTGCAGAACAATGCCAGTCCACACCACATAGCACAGCCAGACAGGAGCATATAAGCGCGACCTCGCAATCTAGCCCTGTCATGCACAAAGCCAGCAGTGCGCATACGCACTGCAGTTACTTGTAGCTGCAGTCTGCTACATAGCTACGTGGCTGCCGCGTGGAGCCGTGATGCGTCTGTTGGCTGAACACACAGGACAACCGCATTTAACTATGTTTGATGCATCATAAGCACCAAAATCGGAAATAGTGGCACTTTGTGAACATCCAAGATCAAATTCGAACTGTGCACCACGGTGACATTCAGTAAGCAGAGTGTTGTGAGCACACCCTGCTCCCGTAGCCTTCGCAATACAACTCATTGAAGGAGCGGAAGCATCGCGATGGGGCTGTTTGATTGCCAAAAACTTCACCTCTGCTAAAGAGATTGAATTTTATTTTATGCCAAGGTATTTGTGAAACAGTCTAATTTGACTTCAAATGCATATCTCAACTTCGATAAAAAGTGGTTCAGGGTTTGCATGCTTGCATGCTAAATATTAATGTACCTCATCGATGCACGGGAGGAGTATCACTGCTTGCAGTGCTGTTGGACCACCCTGCACTGCTTGTCTTAATCATTGCTTTTTACAGCCAATCTCAAATGTTTATGGAACATTTGATCTGCAAAACAGCAGAATTCTTGCTCAGTTTGTGCTTGAAATCCGCAAAACAATGCACAGTTGTGTTGGTCATGTAAGCCAGTGCAGGTTGCAAGTCTAGATCACAAGTTGCATCTTAAGCTCTTAAATGACATGCCAAAGCTGTGCGGCTGTGTTTCTTGCACAACCAACAAAAAATTACCATGGTGTCATGACAATGTTGAAGAAGCTAGTGTATGGACAGCCTTTAGGCAGCACTTTATGCCAAAGCTGTCCAGCCATGTACTGCTGCAACGAGAAATGGTCATCATTATGTTATAGTGACACGCAGAATGTAAAAAACGAGAGTAAAGGCGGTTAACCAAGGGGCCTGATTTTTATTAGTCATACCATAAGAAGCCAACAAACACTCGAGACCGTTCACCGAGTCAAAGATACTCGGACCTTGGCCACAACCGTCACTGGCTCGAAAAGCGATTCGTGCACTAGTGTGGTACTTGAAGTGCACGGGCTTAAGAGACCGCTTATAGTGTCATTGTGTACGCTGTCCCTCTTACACGTACTCAGTACTTACTCTCACCCTTTCTTCCTCTTTCTATTCCCCTTTCCCCCACCCCCAGTGTAGGATAGCAAACCGGATGCTGTTCTGGTTGACCTCACTACCTTTCCTACCCTTGCTTTCTCTCTCTCTGACACCAAGGACAACATGGGGGAAATTATTTGTGCTTAATAAATGCAATAAAGAAGTGATAAATTAATGGATATGAAAGTGGATGAAAAAGCAACTTGCCACAGGTGGGGAACAATCCCACAACCTTCGCACAATGCGAACATTGTGGGATCGTTCCCCACCTGCGGAAAGTTGTTTTTTCACCCACTTTCATTTCCATTAATTTATACAACCTTTGCACAGTGCGAAGGTTGTGGGATCATTCCCCGCCTGCGGAAAGTTGTTTTTTCACCCACTTTCATTTCCATTAATTTATACAACCTTCACACAATGCGAAGGTTGTGGGATCGTTCCCCACTTGCGGCAAGTTGTTTTTTCATCTGCTTTCATTTCCATTAATTTATCGTTTATTTATTTCATTTATTGAGCACAAGTAATTTCCCCTATGTTGTCCTTGTTGTCAGTGTTGGCTTCTTATGATATGCAAAATGTACAAGTATGATGAATATAGAAAACTGCAACCAGTATCGAACCTGGTACCTACTCCTTTGAAAATTGATGTTAAAGCCAGCTGTGTCACAACATTAGTGAATAGTGAGTGCTAAAATCAGCGATAGCTCATGGATTGGCTGTTGCAGTAACAAGGTTAAACAAGTGGAACTGACTATATTGTTCACTGTAATGTGCAAGTGCTGAATGCGCACTATGTTAATGTGCACCTTCAAGTAGAAGTTTTCCTCTAACTTCATACGCCATGCCAGATTCTGCCAATACAAAAGAAATTGTTAAATGTCATCCAATGTTTTCTAAGGTATTTGTAAGTACTGTTCAGATTACCTCTCTTGTTATCCTTTATTTTTGTTATCTTTGTTAGCACTGATTAGCCACAATGAATTATCGCTTTTCTTGCCGTTCTTCCTTCAGGCTTTTGCATGGACACACAACACTGTCTCTTGGTAAACAGCTTTCCGTGCAGCCTTATCTGTCATTATCCTTGGTACGGATAACATAAGTCTGACTTCATCATTGCATTAGTTATTTTGTGCTGAACTCAAATTGATACAGAGAAGAAAGGGTCTACAAAAAAAAAAATGTTGAAGTTACCGATGTACATACAAATGTCTTGAGATTGGACTAGAGCTGCAAGCTGTGTATTAGGGAGCACTGAGTTACGCAAAATTACCATCTTCTTTGGTGTTCACCAGGCATATTAATTTTTTTCAGGTGCTTTGTGGGCAGCTATGAGTCAACATTTTCTTTTCGCATTCAAGAGGAAAGAGAGATAATGAATTTTCATCCTGACACAACATTCAATAGGCTTTGTGGAAATGGACAAAAGTCATGCACTCAGCCTACAAGATGGAGAATTGCATATCCTGACTGATTATCATTCCAAGTAACAGCGTGCTGCCTTTGGAGGCATTTGGTCTACAGGTACATTCTTTGTTCAGATGACAGCGTATAGCCAAACCTCGATATAACGAACCTTGATTTAACTAAATTTGCGATGTAACGAACTATTTTCATTTTCCAATCTTAGTCGCATTGAAAACCGTGTATTTATTTTCCACAATTTAATGAAGTAATTTCGTGGCACAGTTTAGATCTAACGAAATTTTTGGCCATTTCAGTCACATACTTGAAGCGTCTATGGTTAGTAAATCTAGCAAAAAACTATGTCGGCCAAGGCAAAAATTATTGCAAGCGTTGTTTTGCATGAAAAGTTTGAGCTACAAAACCGCTGTCAAACCGCGTGCACCAGGATACAGTAGGCAGGTAAAACCGCTGCACCATTTGTCATGTTGGTAAGTAACTCAGATAAGCACAAGAGCTGACAATTCCTTCTGCGGGGAAGGGATGGGGAGAGAGAGAACATGCAGTAACGTGATCAAGCACGTGCTGTGGGGGGAGGGTGTGTGCAGGAATGCGCGCCTATCTGCCTTCTCCTCGCGTTTGTCCGTGCGCTGGAGGTAATCTCTCCGCGGCAAGCCGATCGAAATGGATGGTGCCTTCACTCGCATTTTGTTGTTCCTGCACGTCTATTGTTGGCAATTGTGTAATCTCATGTTTCCAAGGCTTGGTACGCAGCACTCGCTCGTGCTGTGCACGGCTGTGAGTTCGCGGTATCGAGTGAGATATGTTAATGTTTGCCTGAGCATGTGTGACCCTGATAAAAGTACGAACCTTACTTTGTGTAGTCTCTTTGCTAACGCCATCAATGCTCCACCTTTCTGGCAAAACTGACTTCTTTTGTTTTTCTTTTTGGCTCAGGAGCAATACCTGTATCTTTCTGCACTTTTTTTTTTTTATTTGCGGGCGCCGGCTACGGGCACTAAGCGCGGTCAGCTATGGCCTCCAACATTTACGGTGCCGCACGACGCAACACACACAAATCTCGGATGCCGTGAGCCACGTCGATGTGCTGCTGCCAGTGCAATCAGAACTGTACCCGCTGGCACTCATAACTATGGCCCGACCTTCTTGCAATTAGTTTATAAGTGCTTACTAACAAGATATTGTCCAACCGGAATGCTCTGGGAATTTGTGAAGTTGTTTTTAATGCTGAAACTTTAAAACCACGAATTGACGAAAAACTAAGTTTTTCGCTGCAAGTATAACTTCGTTATATCAAGGTTCGACTTAGTTGAACATAGTGTCTACATTTATTTTGGCAGTAATCTTTAGGCGAGGAGACATGCTTGCAATTAGCTAATCATTTACACTAAAATTAGGGGATAAGGAAGGTGTAGTTTGCTTTATGTAGTGTTCTTTAATAGCTCCAATCACACTTTTATAAATTGTAAAACTATATCCTAAGAGAAAGCACGGGGCTGTGAGCCAGCGATCAAAGCTTGGCATTGCAGAGTACTGGCCAGGTGCTCTGTGGACATCCAAGTGCACATAAGTAACAAAGTATGAGATGTGCATGTTTTGTATAAGAAATTGTGGTCTTTCAGGTAACTACTTAATGTCATTGCCCTCAAGGGTCAGGGGGACAGGGGTCCTTAGGCCGAAAAATTATCAAATATTGATTTTTGGGAAATGACATTTTCGGTTTGTACATTTATTCTATTTATTTATCTGCAAAGCTCCTTATCTTGTATGTGGCTATTTCAGTTGCAATATCAATTTTAAGACAAATAAGGCAAGTGATTTTTTGCCTGTGTTGATAAAACGACACACATGTAATGACACTGCACTTGCGTTTCATGGCCTCGTGTGCCGCCATTTTGATCTGTGCTCCTGAAGCGTACTAAAATCTTTTGTGTGTGTACATGTACATATTTCTGACTGTTGTTGATTATATGCGACATTTCTTTGTTTTCTTCACTTTCCCAAAATACTAATTTTGCACGCCTAGGAAATCTGTTACTGTGATATCTCAGTACATGCAGCTTCTGTTAATTTGACCCTTGTGGCACTGCAGTACTTTATCAGGTATCTGAAAGGTAAAATTAACAAATAGCAGCAAAATGAATGAATGTGAATAATTCTTTTTAATTGCTTTAAATAGTTTTTATTGTCATTTTGTTTCTTGCTCTTGAAGCCTGACTAAACCAGCCTGAGGGTAACAATGCCAACACATTTAAACACTGACTCAATGTGAGGCGACACAAAACAAGCGGCAAATTGCTTGCCATTGAAAGGAGTGCTGGCTACAAAAAGATTAAAATAAATGTATATAAAGCAGCTTCATGCCTAGGGAAGCAGCAGTGTCGTCTGCTAAATGTCTTGTGTTTTCAAGCTTGTAGTAACTACTGCGCACCTGAGAGGGCACCGGTGTGGGTTGGTGTGGATCGAAGTAAATGAAGGGGCATGCTTTTGAGTTCTGCTTAAACAAGCTTTCCTTCCACAGAATGTATGGTTTCTCGCCAAGATTTTTCAGTGCATTCCAATGAAGTGAAAAGTCGAATTTACTGAGGTCAAATTAATGGGAGTTGACTCTGCCTATTACGAATAGACGAATACTCTTTGCAGCATGAAGCTAGATGTTCAAAGCAGACAATCTAAGGAGCATACTTTCCAAACTTTTTGTCTTACAGTTTTTAATGTTTATCTTTTGTGTGGCCACTGCAGGCCCATGCTCAAAACAGCAGGCTTCATTGTGCTGTAAAATAAGAAATGACCCAATCATAGAATTGCTTCCGTCATTGTGTGCCTTACGCTTTCTAGTATTTATCCATGTGCCATTTGTATGTCTTTGTACAGTGGTTATTTGTCAGCTGTACTCAAAACAAAAGGGAAGATTTTAAAAGTTACCCATGAAATAATGAAGCCACAGAAAAAAATCATCGTATTTTTATAATCAAAGAAGAAACTAAACAAGCCTGCCAACTTTTATAAAGTTTAGTAAAAAAAAAAAAAAATGACAGCTTTCAAACGCTTGCCTACCCTGTCACCATCCCATTGTCATTCTCGGGGTGCCTAAGTGCATTGCGGAAAGAAAAAGTGATTTGCAGAAGGGTTGAAATCTGGGCCAGTTGGTACATACTTGAACGAAAAAACCAGTCAAAAACACAAAGGACAAGAGGAGAGGTTCACACCACAACGACCACAGTCGTTGTGGTGTGAACCTCTCCTCTTGTCCTTTGTGTTTTTGACTGGTTTTTTCGTTCAAGAAAAAGTGAGAAAGGAGCAATTTCATTTCTTCACCGCACTGCATTTCACTACATGTTGATCATGTTGATAAGTTAAGCATTGACACATTTATTACTAAGTAATATTTTCAGTCATTCGTGCCTCACACTTTGCAAGAGCAGAACTGCTTTACCACCAATATTGTAACAATGAACATTTCCATGATGCACTAGCTAGCATTGTATAAGCAGGAATGCTGTTAATGGACTCATAATCAAACGACGGTACTAATATATTTTTGCATTTGATTTGTTTTACTTGCACTGTACCTTCCCTGAGCTTTGAGAGTAATTGAAATGAATAAATAAGAAAAGATCAGCAAAACCCATCTCATGATGACTGTTAATGGCAATGCATTAGCATTGAATCAATATAGCGACACAACATATTGCCACCACCGAAACGAGTTACGCATGAGACATGTACTGCAGTGGGACTCCTCTTTCGCGCTTCCCAAAGAACACTTGGCGCCATCTAGTGCTGCCACCGCGAAGCCTATGCGTGGCCTCCGTAATGCATGGAACAACAGTGTATGCAAATGTTGAGAAGCACGTCATGTGGCAACCAGACTTTTCTAATGCACTTTTTTCTGGACATGCTACACTATCTAGTGGCACTGCTGAGAAGTTTGTATGTGGCCTCCATGCACTGAGATTTGTTCCCTCGCTTGCCACTGGCGCATACTCAGTGACTCAAGTTGGCAAGAGGTTCATTGAAGATTGGCGCATACCCAAGTGAATTCATGGCGCGACTCACTAAAGCATTGGCTTGAAAGCCGTTCATTGAATGCGGCACATACCTATTGCATGCATCGGGTTGCTGCCCTTGAGGAACCCTCGTGATGTGGATTCGATTTCACTCAGCATTGGAGAAATTTAAGGGATCTTTTTTGTCATTGTAGAGAAGTACATCCCCAGTGGCACAGGCCAAGTTACCCTAGTTGGCATCACAATGGTTCATTGAAGACCAGCACAGACCGAATGCTGCCAGTCGGCATCACAGACTTCCTTCGAACAGCAGTGCCTACCCAGTCCTGCACTTGCAGTGGCCCATGCCAGCGTGAAAGAGGTTCGTTGAAGAGGGGTACATATGTACACACTAGCACATACTCGGTGACTCAAGTTGGTCTGATGGTTGCTTTCGAACCTTGTTCTCTCAGCACAGCAGCCCGGTGCTTTAACTATTCAGCCGTGGACTACACAGTTAGCCAGGCTGGCAGGAAATCGGTTAGGTACAAACATACTTAGACCAGCTAGATACATAGCTCCCGGGCAGTTCTTTAAGTACCCCAACAATGCTGACGCATGAATATAAGCAGGGCTTTGTTATTGATGCCACCCACTGACAGGATATTGCCGTTCTTTTTAACTCCTATTCAAAAATTTATTAGGGGAATCTATTCATTGAAAGGCATCGCAGCTATTCAAGTGTGCTTTTGGGTTTGAAGCAAAGGTGTTGCAGGGCCCCTTCAAGCTCTACTGTCCTGCCGCTTGTATACCCTGCAACAGCAATGGACTGTCTGCATGATTCCCTGTGTAACCCTTTGCACAGTGCACAACTCGCTCCAGTCACAATCAGATAATGGCACCTGGGAAAGTCTGCATTCATAATACTGAACGGGATGACCAAGGAAATGGCACAGAAGAATAAATGATACAGCGACGGGTGAATCATGACAGAGAAGAAGGGCTATGTTGGGTTAGCTGGAGCAAGAAAGGCAAAGTAAGCAAAAGCAGAATTTTGATAACAGGCCCACAAAAGCATGAGAAGCTGACCTTAGTCTACAGCAGGATAGCACTAAGGGTGATGCAGCAGAAGCCACTAAACACAAATGAGTATAGTGCATCCCTGTGAGCATCAGGAGCATCTTGGCTTGGAGTGCGAGCATCAGAAATCACCTGTGCGAATTCCTGGACAGATTTCACAGTCTGTAAGACATGCGACTGGCTTTGGCACCAAAACAATGTGAAGCCTGTTTGTCTTGAAGTGTGTCGCAATGCTCTTGGATATAGTATTTTCTGGCAGACATACCACTAAACTGCCTGCTAAACTGCCTGTACCGCTAAACTGCCTGCCATACTCGGATTGAGTGACTGAGCATATTTCCAAGTGACTTTGCGCCTGCCTTTCCATGCTTGCTGTTGCTCTACAAACAGTGACACTTAGGTACAATTAGGTGTAAAGGGGCTCATTGAAAACATTCCAACCAATGTCCAAATGATGGTTAAAGGGATACCAAAGGAAATTTTTGTATTTAGGTTATTTCCTCACAAAATATTGAATTTAGACTGCCCACGCTATATTTAGCAGTGTTTGTGTTCACTTATACAGAAATTTCTCAAATAGCACAGGTTGAAAAGTGTTTGTACCTCCTGCATAATGCTACAAGCCAATCGCAAAGGAGGTGCTAGTGATATTTATTGCAGTACACTTCATAGAAGCTACAGTGTGGCTAGGCTTCATGACATGTGCTTACACGATAACGTAAAAGATGGACAAGAAAATGCCTGAAGTACTCGGCGCACAGCTCTTTCTTTGAGCGAAATCACTCCTGACATAAGTAGCATATAAGACACCGGTGTTAGAGGTAGTGTTGGTTTTATATGGACAAGGATGCCAGCTTAAAGACTTGTTTATTCTAGTGTGTACTGTTATGGGCCAAGAATGAAGAAGACGAGGTACAGTAAAAGAGAAGGACGAAGTGAAGTTGACTCTATGATGCAAAGTTTAGCGCAAAATATAGTGTTTACACCATGGTGTGCTCTCATAGTATTTATTTTGGTAACAGTGGTGGGATTGGACATGATAAAGGGACTGAAGGACAAAACGTAGTGTGCTAGAGGAAGCACAGAAAGAACTTGACTGCAAGCAACAACATAAGTTAGAAGAGCTGCTCCTGGAATTGTCCAGCCTTCCTGTAGCCTACGGTTTGCTGCTGCGAACAAGGAAAAACAAGCAATTAGTGAAATAATGGTCTGCAAGGTGCCACATGAATGATAAGGAGCGCGAAGCAGACCAGCTCAACTAATGTGAAAGTGCCGTTGGAGGGACAAGTTGGAGGGAGGAATTTTAGAGCCAAACAGACGTGCCACATGCAACCACTGCTGAGCAGTGCCATGAAAATTTCCGCACCAAGGACCAGTTTCTGCTGGGCCTATATACAAAGCAGAAGTTCTACACCAGAAGATCTACACCTACCTTGAAGACAAGAAAGCTTTTCTCCCAACCAGCACGGATTTCGACAGCACCTTTCGACTGTCACACAATTGATAGAAATGATCAATGATTTTTCAGCTTCCTTGAACAATAGAAAGCAGGTCAATGCTATATTTTTAGATTATTCAAAGGCTTTCTATCTGGTTGAACATAACGAATGAATAAACTGATGGAAATGAATATAAATTATGATCTTGTTATGTGGATATGCCCATACCTTACTGATTGGACTCGATACGTTGAAATAGATGGTAACAAATCTTACCAATTAAATATAACCTCAGGCTAAATATAACCACAGGGATTCGTTAATATAAATATAAATAACCACAGGGATTCGTTTTAGGACCACTACTTCTTTTTAGTTTACACAAATGATATTGCTCATCACATAAGTAATGACATAACCATCCGGTTATTTGCAGATGACTGTTTATTGTATCGTGAAATCAAAAACCAAAACGATCAGCATCACTTAGTCAAGCCCTTAAAGCTGTAGAAGTCGGGGTCGCAAAATGTAAAATGAAAATTATTGAATCTAAATCAGTCATGCTCAGAGTTACAAATAAGACAAAGCATGTTATTGAGTGTAATTATGAGATGAATTCAACAATTCTAACTGAAGCTGAAATGATAAAATACCTAGGTTTAACAATTTTGAAAGACTTGATTTCCATCACACGTAGACAGAATTTGTGGAGCTGCAGAAAAAAGTTATGGTTCCTTCGCCGAAAATTAAAGCTAGCAACCACACTCATAAAGCTACTTGCATATTTAACTTACATTAGACCGATGATAGAGTATGCCAGTGTCATTTGGGATTTGTTTCAATCAGGATTAATAAACTGCATTGAGAAGATACAGAGAAAATCGGCAAGGTTAATTCTTTCCCGGCATTATCGTACTGACTCTGTTTCTGAAATGCTTCGGTTGCTTGATTTGCTTCCACTGGCTCAAGGGCTGAAGTTGGCTAGACTTACATTTCTTTTTTTGTTATCAAAAGGCCACTTCAATATTGAAACCACACCTTATCTTGCTCCCAGGCAGGCTAGAAACATCAGGTCAAGCAATCATTGCATGTTCTCAATTCCAAAAGCATATCTGGACATATCCGCTTATTCATTTTTTCTGCTAACGATTAAGGAATGGAACAGGTTGCCAGCGTCTGTTTTGCAGTTGAGTAGCATTAAAGGCTTTGAGGAATGCGTTAAAAACCTTTTATGAAATTGAATCTTAGTGGTGTCGTGCAAACGTTGTCACACTGTTCTAGAATACATACTATAGTCTTTCTTTTATGCTGCTTCCGATACCACTGTCACAATGTTACAAACATGCATTTCTTAGCCAAAATATTGTACTAGGGTGGTTGCTTGAGCTAGTTGGTAATTCATGATCAAAAATAACGTACAGCGTGAAAGACGACTGTGAAGACGACATACACAGCGCTCTTATGTCGTCTTTGCAGTCCTTGTCTTTCGCGCTGTACGTTATTTTTGATCAAAATATTGTATTTGTATTTGGTTATTTGTTTTGGTGGTTAATGCATTGTATTTCCAACGTTCATGGCTTTATGTCCTATTTACTTTTGTAAGGTGTTTACATTTACGCTATGTGGAAACTTGCTGTACCCACCCTGTTACGGCCAAGACGGCCAACAGTATATGAAAATAAAATAATAAGTACTGTATTTACTCGCATAATGATCGCACCCGCATAATGATCGCACCCCTGAATTTTGTCGTCAAAATTTGATGTTTTTTCTTTTCTGTGTAATGGGGGGGATCGCACCCTGAACTTGCCTCAGCGATATGTCATGTGCCAAGTCTAGCTAATGATGATCGCGCTTACCATCTGTCGAATGCTATGCAAACGATCCTAGAAATACCAAGTGACATACCAAAGACATACCAGAGATATACCAAAAACATATCAAGCGGTCTGCACGCACCCAACATTTATCTTAAGCAGATCCCCCATTTCATTCCTTTTATCACTTTCCGCACTTACATGAAAAAACAAGCTACAACCAAACTTGCCTCGGCTTTGTTATTCGTAGGCTTCATAGTGGTTTTGGTCAACAACAACAACATAAAGGGCGCCTTTCGATTCCTCGTCTGCACACGTGGGCATGCAACAAATCATGAGCGGCAACGATAGTGGCCAAGTTTACACTGATATGTTAGAGGTGTACCCTATTCATACGCCGACGCTTCTAACGCAGCTAAGATATTCGCCCACCCTTAGCGGAAACGTGCCGTATGAGGATAGCAGTGAAGACATATGCCGCAGTTTCCGCAGCATGCCCGCCATGTGTTTCTATGTCACTGGCAGCTAAGCGCGCCCATCTCTGTTTCTGTCCCCTCAAAGTGGACCTGGCTATGTTATTGTCGCAAACTTGCCGATATTAATGGTATTATTTATTACTCATATGGAATAAACTGTTTCGATGCGCTTAATGTACTCACGAAAAGAAAAATAATTGCGTTCAGCGTGTTCGGCTTGCTCCGCTGGCCGCCATTTTTATTTTGGTGTCCCGCACTGACAGTGGCAGCCGCCTGCTTGTCATCCTGGAGCAAATGTGGTTGGAAAAAAGAAAATGTTTCTTTTCGTGGGAAATCTAACCTGCGTAATGATCGCACCCCTGAATTTGCATCAATCTTTTTCATCAAAGAAGTGCAATCATTATGCGAGTATATACGGTACCACTTGGCATCAGCACACTTGCATGAGACATTTGACAGGAGTCATCACGGTATCACGGCCTGCCATCATTTGCTGTCTGTACACCTTTCAATATGTAAAACATTATTTTGGCTGAAGCCGTTTGCCATTTTTTCCAGTGCATATAGCTATCATTGAAATCTATTTTGACTGCGCACTCTGGTCTCTGCTTATCTGCTTGAAAATGTTTATTTGAAGAATGCATTGTTCACACATTTATAAGTGGATGAAAGGATGGCATCCGTAGTAGCTTGAAGGCATCCTGAAATGATTTTGACAATACTATACAAACATGCCGAGTCATTAGGGTAGGTCCTTCTGATGATTGAGTGACGCATTTAAGTGCTCTGTGTAAAGCATGTAATCTGTCATAAGGTTTTAAAAACGTACATCACTACCAATCGCAGTGGTGCCACTCTCCTGAGTTTTCAGCCACCCCCTTACCATCTACGTAGCAGGCATGGCTGCTCGATGCTCTTGAGATGGTTCGTCTAGGTGGTCGAGTTTTCCAATGGATCTCTCATTACCTTTTTATGAGATCTTTCTTTGTCTGTACCGGTGATGGTAAAACCGCACTACACTACACGTACCGAGGTGTTCCTCAAGGCGGTGTACTAAGCCCTACCCTATTCAACCTCACACTCATTGGTCTCGTTGATCATCTGCCAGCAGCGATCAAGATATCAATGTACGCCGACGACATATGTATATGGACCTCAGGTGTGACACGTCCTCAGATACGTGCAAGACTTCAAAAAGCTGCTACTCTAATAGCTATATACCTCCGCAACCAAGGTCTTGAAATCTCGTCAGACAAATGTGCACTGATGGCGTTCACTCGCAAACCAATGACACCCTACGCCATATCAATAAATGGCCAGTTAATTTCTTATGAGAAGACTCACAAATTTCTTGGCATAATCATTGATAGAGATCTCTCATGGAGCCCCCACGTGACCTACTTGAAGAAGCGTCTGACAGCAATCTCCCAACTTTTCAAGTTTCTGGGAGGAAAGACTTGGGGAATGTCAGTGCATGCAATGTTGGAATTGTACAGGGCTCTTTTTCTGGGCTTCTTGAGATACAGTTTGCCCGTACTGACCAACACCTGCCAGACAAATCTCCGTGCTCTACAGGCTATTCAAGCTCGGGCTCTCAGGGTTTGTCTTGGTTTGCCAAAATGCACATCGATAGCAGCGACTATTGCGATTGCTCGGGACCAACCTATACAAACACACGTTGCGGTAGAAGTGTTGAGAGTGCACATTAGGCACGTTGCCCGTGCCTGTTCCCACCATCTGGCAACACTACCGTCAGAAAGGCCGCAGGCAGCATTTTGTACTACGATTTCGGAGTATTCCACCTGCCTCCCGTCAGGCTTCACCCCCGCAACTAAGCCATCGATTCCTCCATGGTGTTTGGCTCGACCCGCAGTGCACCTCACCGTACCAGGAATCAGGAAAAAATCTGAGCTGTCATCACCTGCTCTTAAACAACTAACTCTGCTCCTTTTGCACGAGAAGTACGCCGAACACGTACATATTTATACTGATGGATCGACAACTCTCCAGTGTTCCTCTGGAGCCGTGGTCTTCCCAGCGAAAGCCACCACCATCAGTTTCAAGACATGTCACCCAACGACACCGATGGCCGCGGAACTTGCAGCCCTTCGCGCTGCACTTCGTCTCGTCAGCCAAGAGCAACCTCGAAGGTGGTCAATATTCAGTGACTCGAAGGCTGCACTGCGATCTTTGCTATCGGCCCTGCGGCGCGGACCACACGAACAACTGGTATTTGAGCTTAGAGGACTCATTCATACCTTAACTGAGAAAGGACACCACGTGACATTTCAGTGGCTTCCAAGTCACTGCGGAGTCATAGGGAATGAACACGCTGACAACGCTGCTCGGTCGGCTCTTCAAGGGGACGAAGAGGAGCCGATACCGTTATCAAGGACAGATGCCGCTCGAAAACTTCGAATGATCAGCCGTGACATCACGTTCTCCTTGTGGAACGCTGGAAGTTTTCACGACTACCGACTCCACAATCTTGACTACTCTCTACGCCTTTGTATTCCAGCTGGACTCTGCCGTCGCGAAGCTACCCTGCTTTGTCGACTATGGCTAGGGGTGGCTTTCACCAAGTCTTTCGCTTACCGAATTGGATGGGCCGACGACGCCACGTGTGAGGACTGTGGTAACGAGGAGACTTTTCAACACCTTCTTTGTGACTGTCCTCGATATAATTTACAGAGACAATCACTCGCAACCGCGATAGCGCGCTTTGACCAAAGACCTCTCACAGAGGAACTTATTTTACAATACCGCCATCACAAGCCATCGCAGCAGAGGGCGACGAGGGCACTGTTGCGGTTTTTGAGGGCGACAGGATTGGACAGGCGGCTGTAGCCTGAACAAATGTTGATAGTGTGGCAAGTGTCACTGTGCTGTGCAATGACAGTATTCGGTGCCAGTGACCGATGGTGACTGTGTGTCTAGGCTCCTTCCTTTCCTTATCTCTACTTTGTTACCACTTTACCTCCCCCTCCCCTCTCTCCCCAGTGTAGGGTAGCCAACCGGATCTTTTTCTCTGGTTAACCTCCCTGCCTTTCCCCTTTCCTCTCTCTCTCTCTCTTTTGTGGTGAACAAAGGTTGTTTGCAATAGTTGTAATGTTCATTAATTTGTTTCTATAGAACACAGTAACAGAAAGAGAATACACAACGTCAATTGATCACTACACTCAAGCAATTCCGGCACACAGCAAGTGTCGTCTGCTTGTGTTACAACGTGCTCCATCTTACTGCGAGCTCTGCAGCCATTGTTAGTCCCGAGGTTTCTTTTCGTGAGGATCATGAAGTGCTCTTGTTACGTTGTTGGCTGCAAATCTAGCAATAGGTAACACATTAAGCTGCGACATTGTGCCTCTCTGCAAAGCAACAGGCGAGCAGAGTGGCTGCAGTGCATAGGGCTGTCGGTATCCGATCGGCGCCAGGATCTACGCATTTGCAGCTGTTACTTCACGCTGGAGGATTACCACCACAATAGAGTTTTAGTGTATGTGGTGTTCCGGTAAACACAAGCAGAATGGGCATTTTGTTGGATGGGTGGACGTGCAAACATGTGACCTGTAGGGTGCAGCGACCGGGTGGCGCAGAGCTCAACCAGACAAATGCAGAGCTTATATAGCAGTAACCAAGTGTATTCTACTTTTCTGCCGATGTAAATTTTCGGCAAAGGCGTAATCGTGAACAAGTCATTGAAAAAAAAATTAAATTCTGGGGTTCTAAGTGCCGAAACCATGACATGATTATGAGGCACGCCGTTGTGGGGGACTCCAGGTTAATTTTGACCACCTGGGGTTCTTTAATGTGCACCCAATGCACTGTACACAGATGTTTTTGCATTCTGCCCCCATCAAAATGTAGCTGCCAGGATTTTCAACACAAAAGCCACTATGCCATGACAGCGGGTCATCATCGTCATCAGCCTGGCTACACCCACTGCAGGGAAAAGGCCTCTCCCATACTTCTCCAACTACCTCGGTCATGTGCTAATTGTGGCCATGTTGTTCCTACAAACTTCTTAATCTCATCCGCCCACCTAACTTTCTGCTGCCCCCTACTACGCTTCCCTTCTCTTGGAATCTTGGAATTCTCTTGGACAGGCGCGGATCCGCGCCTGTCCTGTGTGTTTTCTTTTTTGTCCTTTGTTATTTGCGCGGTTACATGATGCATTCCAATAACGACCACCAACTGGCCCGCCTATCCCTGTTAAATATGCCCTTTAATTGTGCAGTCGAATCTCGATAATTCGAACACGAAGGGGTCCAAAAATTTGTTTGAATTAAAGGAAGCTAATTGAATAGAGGACTTACCTGAAGCGGCGCATGTGCACTGAGCTAACACACGAGTGGGAAGTTACACAAGATTTATTCACACGTATTTATAAATTACAGTCAACGTCCGATTTTTCGGACTCCTTAGCAGCCGCGAAAAACGTCCGAAATATTGAGTGCATGCCTCTTACTACCCGCAAGGGCGCAAATCGTCACAGACACGTCAGAAATAGCTGTACAGGCCTGTTAATACACTTATTAGGCGTATCGGTGCTCGTACTGCGACAGGAGACTGCGGATGCACGTGTGTATAATTAAAGGAAACATACCATGTCCCGGGGCAATTGTCCCCTTCCAACTTTTGGTGTACTTCACCGCATAACGCTGCTGTATTGTGGCGAAGCTGGCTTTCGGGAACCGGTGTTATGCAACGCGTTATGCTTTCCGCGCTCCGAAGCCATTGGCGAGGATTAAAAGACTGAGTCGGCGCCACTGCTAACAGTGGCGAATTGTTTCAACGAAAAACACGGCACCGAACAGCAAGAAGCTTGGTAATGAACATCGAAGTAGCTAGTAACGAACGTCGAAGTTGCCGCGGTGTGGCTACAGCTGCCAGCAGATCTGCTGGTTGGATGCACCGCCGCCGAGAGCATTGTCGGAGCGCAGTATATTCGAATTAACCATCGCAAATGCTTGCGCGCTTTCGCCATTGGAATACACCTAACTTTGACGGGACTGTAATGTCAGATCAAATTAACGAGATTCGACTGCAGTGAAAAATGCTAACCATTCAGATCTGATTTGTTGCAAGATTTTCTTTTTGTTCAATTGAACATAATTATCTTTTGATTTGAATGGCAATTTTCCTCAAATGGTTGTAACAAAACACTCAGCCCGTTGGATCCCCCCCTTCTCACTCATTTCATTGCAGAAGGCCGAGTTTTGGTGCTAACATGTGTGAGGAGCGTATGTTCAAATGTAATGTTTGTGGTAGTGAGTAATGCTAACTGGAACAATGTTAATAATGTGGGCTAAAACATTGCAAATGCTCTACCCATGCTTCATTGAGACACAGGATAAGGGAGCTCTTCCTTAATGTATTTATTTACCAAAGAAAATTCATTATATCAACAACCCCAGACACTTTCTCCAATAATGAGTCATCCACACGGTAATGAGAAAAAAACAAAACCACCACAGAAGTGCTTGCTCATTCATGTCCCGCAATAAGAGTTCAAAAATAGCCAACAAAAAACAGTGGTAAATAAAAACAGCTTTCTCTGGGCAATGGAATCTTCTTTGTCAGCTGCACAAACAGCAGTGAATGCCACAGGAAAAAAAATGGAGAGAGCAGGTGCTTGCCCCTGTTTGCACCCGTAGCAGATGAACAAAAGCTGAACTTGCACTCCGATGCGCACACACACAACACACTGGATGGAGGCACCCACGGTTGTCCGCAGCAAGTGAAAAAGAACAAAGAAAAAAAAAAGAAAAATCTTCGTCTTCATATGATGACTATGCGCAGGTCCACGTGCATTGGGAACAGCATTTACAGCTTCTTTTCCTTGCAAAGAAATTTGATTTGATAGTCCTACACGTTTCTCGCTGACCTCTTTCCTTTGACTACATTGGGCCTGTTTCTGATAAATCCCTTCCTCTTGCGGGAGCTCTGGAAAACAAGACAAGAATGAGCACGATACAGCAACAGTTATTGTAAGCACACCGTTCACCCGGGGTTGTTATGGCATTTCAAGAAAGGTGCAGTTATTAGACTTTGAGAACATGTATACAGTATCCACTAGTACTACAACACTATTGCGCCTCATTATATACACCTTGCGCTTTTTTTACCGATGCTTGCATTGAGTGCACCGGAGTACTGCACTTTAGCAGTTGCTTTTACATGGGCTATCGAACCTATTCACAAGTTAAATTCTTTTTTGTAAAGGCGGTCATACTGCTAACAAAACAAGAGCTTTCCGCATTCCATCTGCAAATGACAAACTACCAGTGATAGCCAATGTGGCACCTTTCTACATAAAAGCGAGATCTTAATGCCTTGGGTGTCGAGTCCAAAAGGCACTTGTGTATAATCCAGAAAGAGAGACGACACTGCAATCAACAATTGGTTATGCGACTATGGCATAAGTGCTCACATGAACTCAATTTTGCAGTAATAAAACCACAAGATAAATAATCAGCATTGCTGAAATGATCCAGTGCAGCACCAAATGCTTCAGCATCCGCACACTCAATCCATCTGTCTAACAAGGAACTGAACTTTCTGAAAATGGCATATGTTTATTGTGAGATTTTAGCAGAGGCATAGCATCTTTCACTTTGCTTTTTGATAATGCAGATTCTGTACATATTTTCACTTTCTTTTATGTTTGTCGTTCATAAACGATGCAAACGCTATCATACTAAGAGGACTAACCAACTGAAAGTCAGCAGTGGAAACATGGCCCATACCACAGATCCCAGCTGGAATATAGAACAAGCTGTACATGTACATAAAGGTGCTTCACTCTATGTTATGCTGCAGAGCAGAGCTGCTGAATTAAAAAAAAAAATAAATGAAAAACAAAGTAGCGGCTGTGCTGGTCTACTCATGCCGTTACTTGTAACCAGGGCATTCTAACTAGCCCCAACTCATACTTACTCAGCAAGACCTAAATCCTCAAGCCTCATGACAGATCGCAATCAGTCACATGCCCCTTAGCAGTTTCCAACTGAGGCAACAGTAATGACCATTCCATACAATTGTTTCAGTAGATTATTTATGCAAGTGTGTAAAGGTTGGTTAGTAGTTGGTCAGGCAAGCAGTGTGGCAATGTTAGGTGCTCGACTACAACATAACTCTTTGCAGCCAGAAGAGTACCTTGCAGTTAGCAGTTTCATCAAAAGATGCTGACAGTAAAAGTTGTAGATTCCATCACAACAATCATAACTTGCTGCGGAAGATATATATATATATATATGACCCATTATAGCCGACACAGATCAAACGTTCAGCCACTAGTGCCTTTTCAAGAGTGACAAGTCTTCATTTTTTCAGGCAGTCCCAGCAACAAACTTGCCTAACATGCACCGAGTGTATCCTCAGTTTCAATGCTAATGCTGTTTAAACTGTAAAGATTTTATTCCTGTTGCACATGCACTAATAGGAATGCTAAAGGCAAGAAAGATGAGTTAATTTCTTGTGTTGATAAACCGAGACAAACCTGGTTTCTTCATGATATGTTTCAGTGATGAAAAGATTTGCAAGATTCATTACAGAAAGATTTTAGCTTGCTCATCCTTTTTTACTTTTCCATTTCAGACTAAATTATAGTTACACAGATCAACATTTATTTAACCGACAACGCGACATGGGAGCATTATAGTAAGCAGTCTAATTCACCATAAAAAAAATGTGAAAGTTGACTGTGCATTGGCTGCCTGTTGTTATATCCAATATAGTAGTAAAACCTGCATCATTATAAGGGGGTTCAACTGTATATCTAACATGTAGTAGCCTTAGCTATGCTAACATTACTCTATCAGTTCAACTTGGCCTAAAGGGACACTAAAGGCTGATAAATGTTGCATCAAGCTAAAGTGAGATTAGTGCTTCAAAGTATCCAAAAGCCTTGATTTTAGCAATGTGAAATTACAGTATGTACCAGCTTCCCACTAAATAATGTAGCAAGTTGTAGTCTGCCACTGATGATATTGTAATTAAAGAAGTATTGGACTTCATTTCATCATGAAGGAAAATACAGTCGGTCAATTTCACAAGGTTTTCTGACAGGGTTAGTTGACGTTAGCACTGAGTGAGGGCTTGATCAACAGTGACCCATCAAGGCATAACCCTCCATAAACCGCTGGCAGTTCCACCTAAGAGGCCCTGCTTGTCATGGGCGATTTGAATTGACGAAAAAAAGTGTGGCCCCTTCAGTCACAAATCTGTACACAACTAAGTAATCTCCTTGCATAAAACAGATGTTGCGAGGTGCCTAGAGGGGCAATCCAGTATGATCTAGGTAGGTTCAATGTTTACCCTTGGTGTTCTTTGAATGCCCTGCTCTGGTGTCTTTCTGAAGATACAGTCAAACCTTGTTTATAACAAAGTCCCATCTGGCACAAGCACACCCCTTTCTATGCCATATTTCTCATAAGCGCATATTATATTCATTACATGCTGACATTGGCAGCAAACATATTCTGTTTTCTATGTTATAGCTGTGCTTGTCATATTGCTGTATTAAGACTGCACTGTACTGTCATCTTTCTCTGAAGTGGTTTCCAATTTCATCCAAACTTGCAGACAGGGCTCATCACACAAGCTGCAGCACTCTCTACTGAAGCAAGCCACACCACACACAGGGACACAATTGCAGTGCAACTTTAACGCACACACTGTGGCCAGACACGCAGGCAGTCTGATGGATGCAGCAGGCAGAGACGGGCAGGGCACGTGCCGTGTGTGTGTGTGTGAAAGCTTGGAGCCGTCCTCACCTAAGGCGGCCTGCTCTGCCCGCTGCCACTGTTGTAGGATGGGGAAGAGGCCCCTGCCTGTGGCTTTACCTTTTTGGAGACAAAGGTGCTCCGGGCCTTGATCTGGCGCTGAACATAGGGGATACGTGGACGGTTGGCCTCCTTCTTCACCTTGAAGATGCGCACCAGCCAGTGCTCGGTTGTGTATGCCTCCTCGAGGTGCTCGAGGGTGAAGTGCTTGTTGCCTATCTCCATGTTGCGCGTGCGGTCAAAGCCTGGTGGCGACCGGTAGTCGAGCTGAAAGGCAGAGGCATTTAGTGTTATAGGGCTGTAAGCATTACACTTTTATACTATGGGGCATAGAGTTGTTGCAAAAATTACTTGAGGAAAATCTGGCACTAGCGTCTACGGGAGCTGCAAGCACGACAGTTCAACCAGCATGGTAATTAATGATGGGTATAGTACACAGATTTGCCTTTCAGTACAGTAATTTAATTTCAGTACAGTAAAAATTTCATTCATCACTGTACAGTGTACATGTGCATAAAAAAGGCCATCTCACCTGAACTTCACCAAAGCGGTAATAGCTCATCTTGTACATGAGGCAGTTCAGCAGTGTTTGGGATCCATACTCGTCTACTCTGAACTCTCCCTTGTCATTGAAGTAATCAGTTTCCTGCCAAGATTAAAAGAAACAAGGTCATTAATTCTACACAGTAGAGTCACCCAGGGACACAAAAGCTCTGGCTGCACTAACATACAGTCATGGTTTACCTTTATATCCTTGGGGTGTTCACCTTCTGCAATTCTCACCATCCAAAGGAACTTGTTTATGTCATCACCAGAGTAGCCAATCACACCACCAAAGATGACAAGTACATAGTCCACATCCAGTGCTTTCATAATCTCATATGCTGCAGTTTCATTTGATGACATGGCCTTTCCTACCTGTAAATCATAAAAAACCTTAGCACAAACAGCAAATTCAAGTCACAGCACTTTTACACATCTTATGATGCATAAGCACTGCAAGATCAAGCACCGTCAAAATGTACAAAAAATGCAAGGTACTGACCAGTGCAATGTGACTATTATTCCATGTATTGTTGTCTACCAGAGTTGTACGGTTGGCCATGCCTGCTATCTGATACCCGTAGTCCCACCATGACATCACACGTGCATTTTCATGTGTGTTTTGAGAAAGCCAGTAGTAAGCCTCCCGGAAGTCGTCCAAGATGGCCCTTGACCTAAAGGGAAGATGGTGCCAACATCAATGCAAGGACTAGGTGTGCCAGCATCAGTGTCATGACAGGGAGCATGCAGCTAATGGCATCCAGTGTCAACGTCAAACTGAGGATGAAACTGGAAGCAAGGAGGAAAGGGCTGTTGCTCCATTGGCTGCTTTCCATAAACATTTTTGGTTAGATCGATTTCTTTGGTAAACCATGTTTTCCTTGAGCACAAGCTAAAATAATGATTGCATGAAGGTACATCCGTTTGCTACAATATTTTGGAACATGGAAACATAAAAAATCTTAGTTTACTAGCAGCCTCCACATGCAGCCATAAATTGAGAAGCAGACACTGTGCTTATCTTTTTAATTCCAGGTGGCACACATTGACAAAGAAATTTTCTTTTTCATGTTATTTGAAGAATCTGTCACATTGAGCTTCCCTCGTTGCTACGCTAAGAATAACCTAAGAACTAGAGAACTAGGTAGCAGCATGAGTCTAGCGTCGGTGTTTCAACAAGATAATTTGCATCTCTCTAGGCAAACAAGCCCCTTTGTATGCTACAATGCTAGTATGGAACACTTTGTTGTCTACTCTGACGGGTGATCATGTTGAAGTTCTTCTGGTCTATCTTTGAATAAGACTTCAGTTGTCTCAACATTTAAGTTGTCAGAGTTGAAGTTTGCCGAAGATTACTTACCCATCCGAGCTGTAGGAAGCAAGCACAATGCTGGGACTGGAATATGCGTTGCTGGTAACCCAAGTGCAGTGGACGGCAAACATCATGAGAATCATCATCAGCACAACAACCACTATGCTCCGCACGTTGGTGCCTAGGCCCACATTCTCACGACCTTGGTCAGACTTGATCTTGCGAAGCTTGCCTGCCTGTAGAACACACAAGTGCTGTCAACTTTCTCATTTTGCTTGAACATAAAAGCGTGATTATGCAGTAAAACCCCACAGATGTGTTTAAAAGGCCCCTCACCATGCCCAATCAGAAACTTTGGCTACACACAGGAAGTTGTAAATGACGTCTAAGGAGCGTTCCAATGCAATAATTTTTCGAATTGATTAATTAACAGAGGAGATGGGATAAATTGTAATGTGTTGCCATGCCATGTCACTGCAAAGATAGACGCACAATCCGTAAGCCTTGACTAGTGTCAAGTGACATTTCTTCTCTGCCTTCTGCCTTTTATATCAAAGCAGTGGGACTGAGTCACATTTACGTCACGAGCCCCATGTTTTTTATTCTTCTTATTCTCTTGCGCTCTTCGAGCAAGTTGGAGCTCCTCCTATATAGGCCCACCAGGAAGATGCCCAAACCCAAGGGCTGAATGCCGCTGTCGGCAGTTGACATAAACCTCCACATGAGTAACGGTAATCCCATTCCTAGGGTGGACGTCCTTAGAGTTCTCGGCATGCTGATAGAGTCAAACAGCTGTAACAGTCGAACGATCAACAAAATCACCATGAAGACGGAGAACATGATCAGACTAACCAACAGAGTTTCCAACAGGCGGGGAGGTCTCAGAGGAGACAACCTTCTGAGGCTCTTTCACACCTTTTTCATGAGCCACATCACGTACGTGGGCGCCATGCACTGCTGGCAAGCCCACAAGAAGAAGCTGAACACGCTCATTCGAAAGAGCATAAAGAGGGTGCTGGGCATTACCATGCAAGCCAGAACTGAGTGACTTGTGCAGCTAGGGGTTCACAACGCCCTGGAAGAGATCATTGATGCACAGGAATCTGCCCAGGTAGCTCGGCTGTCGTCTTCGCAGGCCGGAAGATTTTGGCCGTACTAGGCCTCTCCTTTCCCTCGTAACGTTCATCCACAGCACAACGTTGGCAGGCACAACACCAGGGCTGTCGCGCTTCTCAGACACGTTAGAAACGAACCTCGCTCAGCTTGCTCCGTAGATGCCGCCCAGTATAGCCGCTCAACCAGGTTTGCTGCCATTGTCATCGACCACAAGGGTTTCATCCTCAATTCCGCACCTTTTAAAGATTCTACTCCCTTGAGTGCCGAGCAAGCAGCCATAGCTCTCGCCCTCCTGGATGATAGTAAATCACAAATCTACACAGTGTCTAAATCGGCGGCTAGGGCCTTTGTTTCTGGCTCCATTTCTGTCAAACCCTCTAAAATTCTCGGCAGTAAGACTATATCCCCGCACACCACTACTTGGTTTCTGGCACATCTTGATTCTCAGCTAGGTTCCCTCACTAACCTCAATGATACTGCCCACTCCTTGGGCGTGCGCCTCTGCACCCGGGAGGATGTAGGTCTGAAGGGAATTTGAAGACATTTTATTCACCTTCAATGAAGCCACCAAGCACTATCATATGGGCAGGCAGGCTTTTCTGCCCCTGCACGGTAAACTCTCCAGGTCTCACGCGATCACACTCAGAATGTTGCAGACTAGGTCATATCCCAGTTTGGCTTTCCTCAGCATTATCGCTCCAGACACCTTCAAGTCTACCTGCCTGGACTGCGGCTCAGTTAGCAGCTTAGATTGCATGCTATGGCGGTGCCCCTTGTTACGGGGGCCCAATCAAGTCACCGGAGCTGTGACATCAAGAGTTCTGAGCATCTCCCACAACTCCAGACTATCCACAGAGCCCACGATGCAGCAGTGAGGCTAGACCTCCCCGTCCCCACGTTGGAGAGGTCTGCGGTGCTGCTCTAAGGGCGGCGCTTCTCAGGACCTTATTAAAGTTCTTTGTCTGTCCAGTGGTGGTTTTGCACGCTCTGCAGTGGATGATTTGCCATAGTTATGAGCCATGATTGATGATGTTGCAGGCATTCGGTGGGACATAGACCTGCCTGTGGTGTGACGTTTCTCTGCCAAGAAGTGCGGCTTCATCAAAAGTAAAAGTGTGTGGGCTGCTGTTTGAAGTTTCAGCTGTTTTCACAGCATACATCAGCGTAATACAGGCACAATTTTCAGTACATGATATATGCACCATGCTTGTCTGTTAGCAATGCACAAATCTGGCAGAAAAACATAGAAGGTAAGACAAATACCATTACTGTATAAAAAAGGACACTGGCACGCCCTCACCTTGTCGTAGAGCTTCTTCTTCTCACGGCCATCATCACTGTCATCACTGTCGCCCTGGCTGCTGCTGCTGGCCTGGCCGCCCTGGTGGTTGCTGCTGGCCTGCTGTCCAGCCTTGGGCTCCTCCTCTTGCAGGTACAGCTTCAGGGTACTCGAGAAGGCAATGGCACTCAGCACGCACACTACAGGCGTCAGCGTCAGCATCAGCCGAACCATCACTCCAGCAAAGTACACCGATGTCACGGCATACAGCACAACTGTGTGCAGAGGAACACAGAAGCAATGCAAACATAGCGTATCAGTACTTGTTTGGCATACTAGTTCTTACACAGAAAATTACACGGACATGCAAAGTATTAACACGTGTACCAAATTAAAGAAAAATTTTCGCAGGGTGACATCTGCAATGAAAAATGCACTGCAAGTGTACAAAGGTCAATTTAGTGAAAGCCTCACACATACTTATGGCCACATAAGGTTCCTTCGCCATAACCAAACCTCAGTACCTGTTCGCTTTAAAAACAGAAGCATTACTTGGCTAGTTCTTCCAGTAACTTCCAGTTAAAAACATATATATCAAACTTTTGGGATACATCTAATTAATTTCAACTATTAAATTCGCTCCACTCAATTTACTTCCTGTTACCTGAAAATACAAACCAAGTAGACAGCACCTGCACTTTACTTTTTGATTCTGGAATTTGTCAAACACTGATCTGAATTCTACCACCACTGCAGTGCAGCTGCCACAGTCCGTCCATGACCTTGAGCCCATGACATTATGTCCAATGTCTTAACACCGCAGCCACCAAGCATACGTACGGCACAGAGTGCCCAAACAAAACAATGCTAGAGCATGTTATCTGCTTAGCATTATTCAGCCCCAGCAGCCAACGTGAGAAGGAGTGCTCAAAGAAACACTCACTGAACACCCGCTCGTCATTGATGTTCTTGACGCAGTACCAGAGGCCAACTGGAAATGTAGCTACCAAGGCGTGCAGGTCAAAGAAGAAGGAGAACCACGTGGTTGGCTGGTGTTCAGATACTGAGGCGATGATGGGAATGTGGATCTTGGCATAGCCTGTGTCCCAAAGGGAGTAGAAGCGGCCACTCCACGGAGCAATGTAGCCTGCAAGTGAGGAGAGCCATAAAGCAACAGGGTGAGGATGACCCTCAGTGATTTGCAGTTGACAAACTTTTTGGTACCAGAATGACATTCCAAGGGCATAATAAACCATTAATATTCAAAGCTTCAATGGCTGGGCGCCGATACCAGAGGCATGTGAATCAATCTTCGGTATACAAGTAGGCGCAAGAGAAAAAGCAAAGATTGGTTGGAATACCACTCTTCCGAGCAATCTTATGAGAACAGGTTTTACACTAAGGCTACTATTAAAACTGGGTTGGTCATAACTGGTCAATATTAAGAAAAGTTACAAAACTTGCAATCTGGAATGATACGAGAGACTGGAGCTTCACTCGGGTAGTTTAAAAATGTGAAAGGGTTAAACCAATGTAGGCCAATGGAGGCTTATTGTAAATTTTCCACATCTTCTTTTAGAGCTCAGAGTGTGCAGTGATACGACAGAACAATGAAAAAAAAAAAAAAAAAGGAAACCAAAAAAGACGTTCTGTTGCTACTTTATATACAGCCTACAGAACAAACTCAACACAGCATAGCTCACCTGCATAGGTAAGAATGACCACAGACAGAAACACGAGTCCAGCTACTGCAGCTACAGCGCCAAAGAATAAAGTCTTCATCTCGGACCGGGAGAAAAAGGTTTGCAGGTACTTGAGTAGGGCATAGGCATTGAGCAGCACAAATACACCTGGACAGAGAGAAAAGGTAATTATATAAATAAGTTGCGCAAGACAAGCCTTCATGCAGTGCCATTATTAAGTGCCATATACGCCAAATGTCGCGAATTTGTGACGTACCGTAGTAAAAAAACACAAAAAGTTACCTGCATTCCCAAGCTGACTACATACCCAACATAATCAGAGATCTAAACAATACAAAAAAAAAATGTTGGAAGCATGTACCGACTTTATGTCCTCAATCAAAGCCTGTAGAAAATAGTTTACATTGCACATGTCAGCAAGGGGGCATTGTTTTCGCTGAATGCGACTCTAAACAATGGTTGTCAGTCTCCCGCCACTGCTACAAGATGGCACAGCATGTCAACGTGGAAAAACGTTGTGAATGCGTGACAATCAGCACTTTAGCCAGAAAACATATTCCCAGGGCATAGGCTGCATTTATTCGGTATGTCTCGAACTCACGAAAACTACCGCAAAAGGGTTAAGGGTGCTAGAGGTGCGGCTTATACCAATGTGATATATTTGTTAAGTTGAGGGGAGGGGCTGTTCCAAGTTGGAGACATGGCTACTAGATAACTGTCCGCATGATTCTTCTTAAACAATTCCATTGTAAAAAGGTCATATGATGCACAGTGTGTGCAGACTTGATATAGCATAAGCATAGCTTCAGCACATTTCAACATCCCAATGCATGTGACCCACCAGTGAGTCATGTTTTTTTTTTTTTTTTTCATCTTTCTCAAGCATCGAAGAGATGGTGCCCCTGTGCTTTGGAGAAGAGGATTTTTCACCCACACTGATTTTCTGCAAAGATATTGCTTCCGCACTACCAGGAAAGGCCTGTATTTTCACAGTTGCAATAACCACCATGACACACCACAGTGAATGTGTCAAGCCAATGGCAGTGGGCACAAAGAATATGTGTATACCACAATAGCAAGAGAGCACAACTGTTGTCTTATTCCAGCTCTGGACACCATGTGCAGTGCTGACACTTTGGAGATTTGGGAGATGGCTCACCTGCTGAAGCCATGTGCTCACTAGTGCGCACTGGCTGGAAGCCAACAAATGGGATTTGCATGGACATGAGCAGGCCTAGGATGAAGAATGTGTTGTAGGCTGGAAAGAAACGTGACATGCATGACCACACGCTCATCAAAAGCATATGTTTAGCTGTGAGAAAGTGCCAGCTCATCTTCATCTCAGAGATGCGGCACAATATTTATTAAAACCACCATGTTTTAAAGGATGCAAAGGCAAAAAGAAAGTCAACATAAATCGATATATTAGCATTCTAATATATTAACCATACCACTGCTGCCAAGAACAAAATTTCCATGAGCAAAAATATAATGCAAACATGTGGGTTGTGCTGTAGCACTTGTATACAGTACCACTGGCCATGCCACTAATCCATTTGGAGTCTCAGAGATGGTTGTATTCTCTCAGACCGAGCATTCCCTCATGAGCGTACTCCCTCTGTATTCTCTCATGAGCACTACACTACAGCACAAAATTCAACAGAAGCAAAGTCTTGCAAACATACCTAGACATGCTTGAGCACTGAAATGAATTTTTTCTGTAATGTAGCTATATAGTTAAATTAAGTTCTCGTGCATTCCATTGTAATAAAATTCTGCATGGCCATGCTTTCCAAGACGTACACAAGCATTTATGCACACCTGCAATATATCTTGCATGTTTATGCAAAATATAATAGACACTCACACAGTGCACCAAGGAAATTACCATGCAGTTCTTTTTTTCCAATTGCCTTTTTTTGATAGCTGTACAACACTCACCTATGTAGATTCGATTTGAGAACCGGTTCATCAGCAGCAGCACAAATACATGCAGTGGAATGAGGTTAATAATGAAGACATAGCCGCCCCATGCGGAGACCTGTCAAAGGAAGAAAGAACAAAAATGTATATACACACTGTTTACAGTCTAGCCAACTCGTAACAGCCACCTGTAATGAATGCTTATATACTGCAAATGAAGATTGTAACAGTAAAAATATTTATATGGGGTATAATGTTAAAGCATCTCAAACATAGGCATAATGGCTAACAAATGGGTTATAGCAAATACACCCACGCCTTCTTGTAAGTAAACAAACATTGCTTTCTCTTTCCATAATTTCCCTCCAATCTCAGAATATAAAAAATATAGCAGTCAAACACAAGAAATGCTAAAATTTGGCGAGAAATAGCAAGAAACTGCTTTATTATTCAACATGGTGACTTTATTAATAAATTTGCAGACTATTCTGTAGGGACATAACGATTATCTAAAACTATGCAGAAAAAATTACTCATGAAATTTAGTTATGACACTCATGCTACGGAGACAGAAATTTTAATCACCATTATACATTGGCTTTATGGTGTGGGCGGAGGTGCTGCGGGCAGGTCTGAATGATCTAGCGGGTCTGAAAAGCCAGGCTCTGTGAATTTGGCCAGCAACTATTTGTACACATTTAGATAGATATTGCCCTTCATATCAAAAATTGTAAAATAATCATTCTCATTATCACAATCATAAAGAAGCTCTAAAAATTAGCATTTTACAATAAAATCATTCACGTTGCCAGACGAGCTGTTCACCACTCACCATGTAGAAGTAGGAAAGTGCAGTGAGAACTGCCCAGAAGATGGCACCAGTTTTGACTGCCTTGACCCACAAGAAATATGTAAACATGAGTGCGAAGATGGCAATGCCTTCGTTGTCATAGCTTCCTGCCACCGAACGGCTGATGTATCCAGGCACTGTGCAAGTGAAAACGAGTTAGTTATTGTATTCCGACAAGTGTAAATCTGAGGAAAATGTAAATGCCTGCCATTCCTTGTGTTCAAGAAATGCTACGTTTCACTGTGAGAAAATGCCTTCTCATCTTCTTTGTCTCAGTGACAAGAAAATGAACTCTTAAGTAGCATAGGCAGTAAGGTTCTGTGCAAAAATTTTGAAAAAAGAAATCGCACCAAAGCGTGCACAAATGCAAGACAGCAGTTGCAACCATCAACTATTTAATTTTCAAGAAACCTGCTATATACTGGTGGCCACAACACATGCACAACAACATGTTTCTGAGCTTACCGAACCCACGACAAATTTGCATGCAATGTGGTTTCTTGAAAAATAAACAGTTGGAAGTTTGCACTGGGTGTGTGTGTATGCTTTGGTGCCACTTTTTGTAATTTTTTTTCCTAATGCCTAACAAAAAATGTGTTTTATTGCGATAGCAATTATATGGACACTCCAGGCATATTTCTGCCATTGGCATCACTGTGAGGTTCTGTATAAAGTCCCAAGGACGATAAAATTGTCGCCATGCCGTTTGCTGTATGTACCAGTGAAAGCATGCAAGGGTGAGCCGGCATATGTGGCTCAATCTTGTGTGCGCGAGCGAGGCCCGGGGCTGAGGCGATGTAGGGGGAGAGGGGGGGGGGTCTTTTCTACTGGCTGCTGCAGTGCGGTACAAACGCCATATCTTGAAAGCAATCTGCGATATGTCCAAGGTGCGCGCCCGTGCGAGCCTCATCTTAAAAGCGATCTGCAATGTTTGCGAGTGCACGTAGTGCCGGGAGCACTGTATATGCTGTGCTCTTGACGTTTCATTCGTGTTGAAGCAAGAGTCAGCACGAAGGTCACTTCGATCGCTGCTGCTGCCACAATTCCTTACTCAAGCATTTTGACAGAGAGTTTCCGCAGTCATCGAGCGAGATGTGTTCATGTTTACCTGTGTGTGTGTGACACAGTGCTTGTTAATTTAGTTAGTAAGCAAATGTTTACAAGTTTATATGACCAACAAAACTACTATCCCCACTTTGTATGGCTATCTACTAATTTGCTATCACAATCGATGCTTTGCCTTTCGCACGAAACTGTGACTTTTTTTTATGAGCAACAAATACATCATTTTCACAGGTAAGCATAATTCAAAATTTTATTTTCTAAGCCATGTTAGTAATTGACAAATAAAACATAAACAGAACAATTCAGATAAAAACTAGAGTTTTGCTGATAGATTTCGAATTTTTCACTGGTTTTACCGCAAAAGAAACAGTATCACATGATGAAGTTCAGGCCAACTATGGTAATATGCCACATACTTCAATCACATAATTACTAGTCTGGTGTGCCAATATAAATTTCCTTTTTCATTATCAATTTGTCATTAGAAAAAACACTCCAAATTTCAGAGCAGTCCAGATGTGGAAAAAAGCATGAATACTTGCCAATAGCAATGAAACAGGCTGCAAAAAGACCTGCTGCATCATTCCAAAGTTCTTTTGTTAAAAAGTATGTCGCAAGTGCAGTCAACCCACTGAAATGACAATACAGAAGTAACGATTAAGCAAGAGTGCAAAAAAAGAAAAACCAGCTCTATTGTTTCAAAGCTAGTCTAATGTAAAAAAGAATACAGGCACTTTATACCCTGTAAACTTGTCAAATTCAAGTCACTATCAAAACTGATTCTCACATAAAGGTGGTAATTCAACTTAAAAGCAAGATACGGGAAGGCAGCCACTTTGTTTACTGTACTTGGGTTACCATACCTAGCTAAACAAGTTTATTTTTCTTTCTGAGGCATTGCTAAGCAGTTCAATGTAGTTTGTCGTAAAAAAAAGAGCTTGTGGTAAAAATATTTATTGCTAACCCAGCCATGTTTATATGCGCTTGGCCTTAAGAATGAAAAGCAGAATAGTCAAGCAATAACAAAAGTTAAGGCGTGACGATGCATCACAGAAGCAATTCACAACTAGAAGATTTGAATCAATGTTATACAGTCAATCTGCACTGTTGCATAAGTGGCAGTTTCACAAATGCAAGCTAAAGTGAATTGCTTTGCTGCATAGAGTACTGTAGCCTGCCTGCTTTCTTGAAATTTGTTCTAGTAAACCTTTTTTGCATGGTATACAGCCAACAACTTTGAGCAACACTTGTTTAAGCGTGAGTGCTGCTATCAGTTACAGTGAAAATAAAGTGCAATCCCATGTATGTGGTTAAAGCCACAACTTTTCACAGAACAGCGTTTCCTTTAGAGAGAGTGTAAAGGGCTTTTTAGGCCAATGCAAGTATACGTGACCTTTTATACGATATAGCAAGAAGCTCAATAAATAAATTTATAAGTTGTCTGTACGTTGTGCCTTACATGAACTTATGAAACTCTGCAAATATGCTAAGGAATATTGCCATTAGACACAAGATGAGACTTACCTAAACACAGGTGCTAAGAAGACACATACATCTCGTATGTGTACAGTTATGTGGAGAAGGCTTAGGACATAGTGGATAGCCCCAGAAGTTATCATAAGCCCTGGATACACCTGGATAAATTAGGTTTAAAAAAGAAAGCAATATAAGAAGGTTATAATGGCACACAATGAACACACCTGTTCTCATCACATGCCAGAACACTGCTAGATGATATTTTTACATTAAAACAAGGCTTCTAACATGAACAAGTGAAATAAACGAGAGAAAAGAAAATATGATTACTTGCTATGCTGACGGGCCCATGCCAGTGTTTGGATCTCGCGCTGCTTGTTCATCATATATGTCAGACGCTCTACTAAGCCGCGCACAAGATTTAAGAGGTGCTACCAATCACAGTCAGATTCATTAAACATTGCATTGCATTTTGCGTTGTTGCTGCGACAAAGGTACTGTTAAATAAACGAAGGTTAACAAGTTTCGCACAAGCTGCACATCAGTGCAGATGATTGGTGTTTTCATATGCATCCTGCACAGCTGTTTTTAAGGCTGCTACCTGTCTACAAAAATAGCAAGAAAGCAAACGTTTAACACAGCAACCCTCAGTTGCACATACAGCTGCGTTTAAGTTACTGTAGAGAACTGGACTAGGTGCATGCATATAAATTATGGCATGCTTTTTTAAAAATGTTTTTTACCAAGTACAAACTTTGTAAATATTATTTCAGAAATATAAATGTTACTTGCAGCTGCAATGCTGTACTAGTCTATCTTGAGGGATGAAATTTGTTCAAAATCTTCCTTGACGCTGAAGTTGAAGTTAGGTAACTGAATGTGATCATTAGTGCTGTACAAAGAATTGTATGTTATACAGTCTGTAGACCATTAAAAAAAAAATGTGGTGTCTAAACTGGGGAGAATCGAACAGCAGCTTAGTAATGTGGTATGCACATCCCTATTGTTGCGGTTCTTACTGTAAGAGTGCATCTGGATAAACCGGATTACCCACCGTTCCACCCACTATCCTTCCAAGTGGGTACCAGGCTCTTTCATCGAACCAGTTTAGGAAATTGTAAAACCCATGCTTGACCATGTAGTGTGTCGACCGGTAGTTGAACCTGCGTGAGCACAAACATAACCCTTTTAGTGTAAGGCGACTAGCACTGTTTTCAGCATTACAATGCAACTCGTGCGATTCCGAAGAGGTCAAAGCTTGCGCGGCGTGGAACTGCGCCCCGCTGAGCCTGGCCAGCTGCTTCGTGCACAGTTGCCGAATGCTGGCAGAGCGAATCCAAAGGCCCCCTTTCGTTGTCCATATCAAACGTTTAAGAATACACGTAAACGTACCGTGTTTCCAATGCGCCCTTGCGTACGGTGCGTCATGAAAAAGCGGGGTATTCTAAGCATGCGTTCGGGCGACACGTATGCATGGAATGAGTACCGAGCGGGTTGTGCGCATTCATGAACAAAATGGCAAACGCTCGCAATGTAAAGAGAAAATGAATGCCTCTGTGATACGTAATAGTACTTAGGTTGAATTATTTTTATATGTAATGAAAATCGATCCGCTGTTACCATTTACGATCTCGACCAGGAGTTCTGCTCGTGCGCTGGCCTCGATAGAAAGTAACCATGCAAAAGCAACCATAGGCTTAAAATTTTGAGAACTTCGGCTATTTAAAAGTTTTCACTAGTTTTAAGGTTGATGGTTAAGTTAAAGGTTATGTAAAGCTGGGGTTAACGAAGACGCAGCAGTGTTCCATTCGCACCTGCTACACGGCGCACAGCACCGTGCGTGCGCTTCCGTGTTTCGCGCGTTCCACCTTTGCGTTGCGCCTGCGCGGAACGCAGGTAAACCGCTAGGACGAGTATTCCACGTAGCTACCTTCTGTCCCTCGAGATCGTCGCATAGGTGGGAACATTTTTGCATCTACGAGTCCTTCAGTCAAAGGAGGGGTAAACTTGCGGGCACCGGGTCTTACCATGGGTCGAACTCGTGGATGATGCTCTCGAAGCGTATAACGGCAAAAAGCCGGGAGCTGAAGCCGACGAGCCATGCTAGGGCCAAGATTGTGAAACGAAGTAGAGTTTGCCAACCGATACTTTGCCGAAACAGGCCATCCGACTTCTTGCCGGTCCCCGCCATGTCGGTAAACACCGACACGTTGTTAGGGGGAATGCTAACCAACCAGCGTATGCCACAGGAGAGGAACAGTTGGCTTCAGACGACGACAGCGCCAACTTTGCGCGTCAGCAGAAGCCACGCGGCACGTTTTATTAACAATAAAAGTTCAAAGAAAATCGTATGGTGTCCATGCTTTGCTGATCTGGAGTAGACGGCGCATCAAATGCGGTTTTATCAGTTTTATTCTGAACCGAAATTAAAAACCATAAATGTGTTACTCAAGTTACCCATAGTTACGAGCAGTTGCACAGATGCGGATAACAATAATAAAAAAAAGCGTTTGACACAAATGATTCATTTTACACGTGCATACAATGTCAAAAATTTTATAATAAATATTTAGTTGCTTCGGAGCTTTTTGCACTTTAACTTAATTACCGGTACCGTTGCTACAATCACCGTAACGATCGTGACGTATCCCAAGGTCATTCCGGAAAACATAGTTCTCGATAATCGGCACATGTTAGTGCTCAGAAGTTGTCACACTGCGGCAATTTGCGCGTCTGTGAGAATTATTTGACAACCTACTGGATGATATCCACAAAATCAACTACGACTAAAGCTAAGAAAACTTCTATTAGACCTTTCGCAACGTAATACGAGCATTTGTTCAATAGCGCAGTAATACATTGCGCAATGACTATGGAATGTAGCTCGGAGGAAACGGAGACAACGTAGGTGTATTTCCGGAAAAATGTCTTACTTCCGGAAATTTGGGCCTTTTCACGGACTTTTTTGATGAAAGTCAAGCTTTGAGTGCCTGTCTTTAAATTGGCGCAGCATCAAAGGCTGCAGGTGAGATAGTCATCTTTTATATGCGACCTCTCACGCGGTGCTGGGTCAACTGCGACCTAAGCGAGCTTGTTGGGCGCGCATTGGGCGCAGCGCGTCCCCGCCTCTGGAAACGCGTCTTCAGCCGGATCATCTGAGCCTGCTTCCGTTTCGAGATCCCCTTCCGTTTTCCTGTTTTCAATGGCGTCTGCCTCGCGCGAATGATCAAATACAGCGCGGAGATGCGCGTGACAGCACGTTCGGATGTGTCCCGTCTTCGATTTGGTGCCGCTTTGCAATGGTCTGGCCTAATGCCGTTCTCCATCTTGATGCCAGCTTTAGCCCTGGCCCCCTGCTACCACAGGCGAACGCGAGTGCATGGCCCCAGTGTCTTTCCGAGTCCGACGAATCCCTCGCTGGTAGCCTCTGTAGTACGTAGCTTGTGTCGTGTTAGTATACATTCGCTGCTGTAGCACTCGTTCAGTTCGCCAGTTTATTTCAGCGTGATGTGTAGTATGCCGGTATGTGTTGATAACGTGCGTGAATACTCCCTTTCGCGTCGCGCTTGTGAGGTGAGGCGCCAACGTACGTGTTTCGTGTCTACTGTTCTTACCCGAATCATACATAGCAAACTCACGTATCGGTCTTCTTGTGCAGGAGTGCTGGATGTTTTCCAAGAGGAACCCGTTGATGACACAATGGAGGTAAGCCCGTAGCTCAGGCACGATCGCACATGATTGATCGTAAATTTTGCGAACTTGGCTATCTATTGACTGCTGTGTGTTTCCTGCTCAAATTTTATGCCGTGTTGTGTGCACGCGGTACTCTGCACATGCATCTGTTTACGCGCACCCACAGTTGCACTTGCGGAGAAAATCTGAATATGGTTATATCAAGGTTCGGAAAAGCGGGCGGGCCGGCCCGTTTTCTTTCATACAGGAGCAGACTATAATGCATCGAGGTGGCAGTTGTCGGGCTGGTTTATTAAAGTTCATGTTGAACATATTTTGAAGCGCACCGGAACACATACAAAAATTTGCAGAAAAGTAGGCAAGACAGTGCTTAACTCACAACAGTTGTTAGTGAAGCACTGTCCTGTCTTCTTTCCTGTAAAATTTTGGCTGTGTTCTGGTGCACTTCATGATCTGTTCAACAGGAGCAGAATGTTTGGCCTTTCTGTAACAAAATGTCAATAACACAGCAGCATATTTGGAAGCGCAGCACGGGATGTGTTTGGAGTGGCACCTAAATGTCGCGACACTGGTTTTGCTGGTCAAATTGATACACAGCAAAATAAATAGCTGGGCAAGTCAGTTGAAATTCATGAAGAAACAGCACAGACAGATAAGATATAATGGAAGGTCACTCAACCATTGTGTGTCTGTTCTGAGTGTTAGAGCATGCATAGCACAATTGTACAGTCTTTGTGTGTGTGTGTGTGAGGCATTTCCTCACCTTCAATCTGTATGTATGCACTGTTTCATCACAAATGTGCTGACATGCTTTTCTTCTTGCATTTTTTATGCTTATTTGCAGTGTACTGGTAACTTGCAAGGAAGTTTCCTTGTTCATGGCATGTCCACATCATGATGCCACACAATATGAAGTTTTAGGCTTTCCATATTTATAGTTGGGGGACACAAACTGTCAGTTGTACAAAAAGAATACAAGGAGGACTTTGGGCACACAGAAATGCCTGGGCGCACTATCCTGATAGCATTAGAAATTGAGGCCAGTGTGTGTCTTTTGAAGAAAGATTATCATCCATCAAGCTTCATTGACTGTTGTCCTGTTTGGTAATCCATTGCTTAAATGATATTGCGCGACATAAAAAACGACACGGACGTGAAAGAAGACGACACACCAAGCGCTTGGTGTGTCGTCTTCTTTCACGTCCGTGTCGTTTTTTATGTCGCGCAATATCATTTAAGCAATGGATTACCAACTTGCCCGGAATGCTGCTCTGATTAAGTTTGGTAATCACTTCGTGGTGCAGAATAAAGAAATTGTCGAGTGGAAGCATGACTTTTCCCCGTATTCTTAAACAATCCTTGGCTCTTAAGCTTTCTAGAATTCTAGAATACGGGGGTCTGTCTAATTTCAGATTTTTTATGCAATGACATAATCTCTTCCGATATCTAGATTTCGTTGCCACTGCAACTTGTGCCACAGCCTTCCCTGTCCCTCGTGGACCTTGGAAAACAGCTTCTGGAGTCTGCGCGCAATGGCGAGACTGAAGAAGTTCGTCAACTCATGACCAGTGGTGCTCCTTTCACTACTGACTGGGTAAGGTCAAAAAGCACTTCAGTTGAAGCACTGGAACACTGAAAGAAATAATAAGCATTTCTGGAAGCATTCTTCTGTGGATATATGCAACGCAACCAGCAATAGAATATCTTTAATATATTCGCGGGTGGCCCTGTGTGCCACCTGCTGGCTACGCCACCGAGTTTTACTGAAAGCAGTTTGGTGGGATTTACACTGTATTTGCCTTCGTAATCAATTTTCAGGGCCCTATTTGGTGTTGCCTCCTGAGTAGAGAGAACTCTGCATGTTTATTGCTGTTACAAAACTTATAACATTGTATTGAATTAGACAGCACAACACTTTTTCTGGTGCATACTTCAGTCTTTTCTGCTTGAACCATCACGTTTCTGCTTTAGCTCAGTTTAGGAGTGTCATGTTGCATGCAAGTATCCATTTACCATTTGCTAGTTCGTACAGCCATATCTTCCAGTCCTTTAAAAGAAAACTTAAACGAAATCATGGACTATATAGGTAAAAAGCAGAGTTTCAGATAATGTGCATATAGAGCCATCTTCACACAAAATTTAGGTTTAAAGCACGAGTGGGTGCATCATGAAAAGTAGCAAAAATAGGTTTTTGATACAAAAACTGAAAAAGAACACCACCATTACTACGTGCCGGAAACGATGCAGAATCTAGGACATTGAGAAGCAGCATGGTTGCTTGGCATGACCTCTGAGATGGGGCAGCACCGCAGCTAGCTGAAAATCTTGGCGGCAATGTTCTGGAATTTGTTTCATATTTGCCAACAAATACCAGTTGCATGTGTTAAAGTGCATGTGTTTTCTGATTAGGTGCTATTTAATGGGTGTTCATAAGAAAGTTCGACACTTACCCACCCTGCAGTTTTTTTTATTGCTTCAGTAGAACACAGTACTACTAATTTATAACCAATTTAGCCCAGGTGAATTTGATTGTAGTTAGCCTTTAACACAATGCCTATAATGTTCCATCTCATTGCTCTCTGCACAATGCTTAGCTTCTCATTCTCAAGTTTGTCATTTTCTAACTTTAGGCCCCACAGGTCAGTAGTGGCAAAATGTACTTGTATGCTTTTCTTTACAAGGATACCAGTAAGCTGCTGTTCATGGCTTGAGAATGCCTTGAATTTGTTGTAGCTAGGCACAACACACATAGAATGCACTTGGGACAACACGCAGTGCTAACTTCCAACAGCATATTTCCACCTTTCACAGCCATGCACGTGCCACCAAAATGTTGCAGGACGTATGTACAGTGTAGTCCACTGTTAAGCCCATTTTTTTATAGCGCCATACAAATTGATGCTGCAGCAGGGGATTCTGGTCACTTTGTGTCACATTGGCTGCCTTTACCCTGTTTTGATTTGTGAGCATGTACATTTCTACCTTTCACGAGTAGAAAGGGGAAGAAAAAAAAAAAGCATTCTCCGGTCTTGTGGTGCAGCTGGGCACATCTCCCCTGCACATGGCTGCTCAGAACGGGCATGTGGCGACAGCTGAAGTGCTGCTGCGAGCTGGCATCAGCCGAGACGCACGCACCAAGGTAGACCGCACCCCGCTGCATGTGGCAGCTCAAGAGGGCCACCTGGATGTGGTGGAGCTCTTGCTCAAGCACTCGGCCGACATTGAAGCTAAGGACATGGTGAGTGCCAAGAAGGGCTCTTGCAGCTGCATTCCGAAGAAGGGCGTCGAGGTGGCTCACAGTGTACAAGCATTAATCTCTTCATTGGCGAATGTTTTACTCAAGAACCGCTACGCCATGGGGAGTTTCTCTCAAAATTTTGTTTTAGGCAAGAAAAATGCTTTTTTTACGAAACCTTGATATGCAACAAGCAATTAGTTAATGTTACCCTACCGTCCTTTTCACTTCAAAAGCTCATTCTCATGTGAAAACTATTGAAGCACGATGCAGCACCTCCCCACGCCAACATCACAGTCCATCCCAGGACTTCCTTGAAAAGCAAACAGTTCTTTCGGCTCCACTGCCTTGCCAATATTTGTGATTCACAGATGTTGTAACTGTCTCGTCTATGTCATTCTCTTCTTCTATTTCGCTATACCTTTGTGGTTGGATTCACTGTCAAGCTCCAAAACGTATACATGTCAGAATCATCACTCTGTTGCAGCAATGCTGCAATTTCGCTGTCTGTCAAAGCATTTGGTATCTTCACCTCATCAAAGCTTTTCGACTTTTGGCATGATTCGCGTCAAAATCAGTAGTTCCTGCACTGAGAAAATTGCATGTTTGTAGACTCGCTACCCTCTTTGCTGTCTGCAAAAGCAAAGTGATGCCATCTCGAAAACAAACATACCCCTACTACTTACTACTTCTTCTGAGACATAGTAGCACATATTCTGCTTGAATAAAAATACATTTCCTTTGAATCACTCTCTTCATCATGGTGAGAGAGTTGTGCATCTGTAGATGTGCTCCCCATGGTATGATCAACTTGGCGGCGCATCTACAGAATTTCTCTCCACTTAAAGGGGTACTGAACCACTCCTCGGGCTTGGTGAAGGACGGTCCATGGATAGCATACGCTGCTCTGAACATCTGGGCCAAATTTTGCAGTCGTATGCAGCGTGCGGAGCTCACAAGCAGGGCGAAATGTCACCTTTAATTGAAACGCTCTCTTTTCAACAGAAGCCGCCTGCTCCTCATTCTTTTCTGGATGCCTTATTGTGTAATATAGCAGATTTCCTTATATGGGCTGCTATTGGCCAATAGCTGACATCAATCAAGAAGGGTGTCTGCATCAGTGTGCTTCTTCCTACTGTTACTGTGCACATTTATTGACAATGTTTAATAGACAGGCTGAAGTAAGCGAAAGTCTGCTTTCAAATTTCAATAATAATTACGTACTTACGTATGACGCCAACTATTGCCTGCTTACACTTGGCCTCGGCTGTCCGCGTAGGAATTAAAGTTTGGCCACCCTGCTTATCAGTGTCATAAGGGTCGGGTCTCACTAATTTGGACTCTTTTTGAGCTAGTCTCAGACCATGTGAAACTTAAGAATAGATCACATGCATGCCTGCCAGCGTGCGCCCACTCCTGGTTAGACGCCTTGGCAGACTTCGCTTCAAAATGCGCAAGTTGGATGTGGCTACTATCCGTTGGTCAAGCTGGAGCAGAACAAAGCCAGCCCGCACCATGTAGCATGGCCACACTGGAGCATATGAGTGTGAGCATGCGCTCAAGCTCTGTCATGCACAAAGCCAATGCTGCACACACGCACTGCAGTTGCATTTTGCTGCAGTCTGCTATGTAGCATAGATATTGTGGCCTCTGCAGGGTGCTGCGATGAGTCCGCTGGCTGAGTGCACTGCGGCTCGCTGAGGACAACTGCATTTGGCTACATTTTGCGACTAGTTGGTGCCAAAATCTGAAGCAGTGGCGTCTACGTGAACATCCAGAATCGTTGAAGAGCATATGCTGGTGCATGTTGGTAACCCATAGTAACAACTTTTTTAGCGCACAAGAAAGAACACAGGAATAAAAGGAACGACGCGGACACAGTGTCATTTCTTTAATTTCAAATAGATTTTTCGACTTTGATAAAAAATGGTTCAGAGCCCCTATGCAGGGATGAGGCACTTCAAAAAGCTTTCTTATTTTTTTAACAATTTGAATGAAATTTGCACAGTTAATGTATTTTTACCAGCTGATTTCAATAGTGCAATAATTTGTTTCTATGATAGATATTGCTATGGTGCATTTGGACAGGATCGTGCGTGCGAGACGGAGACACAGAGGATGTGGTAGACTGTTTCCTGGAGCTGTGACATTTGCACCAGCCTGCGCAGTTACCACTAACTTTCCCCATGTAAATAGTTGTACATACATTTGTGCATTGGGCTTCCTCTTCGTAACATTTGGTGGAGGCGCTGGGTAATGACTTAGCACGGAGCTTCGCAGTGGCCACCGCTTCGGTTCTTCACCGATGTTGCAGGAGATGGTACCTAGTTCGGCAATGACTGCGTCAACTGTCATAGTCACGCATCCATGGGATACAGGAACCTTCTGCGGCACTGATGGCACCGATGTCAATGACTGGCTGGAGATGTATGAGCGGGTGTACCGGCACAACAAATGGGATCCCACAGTGATGCTGATGAACATATTTTACTTGGCAGGAACTGCGTGAGTGTGGTTTCAAAACCATGAAGAAGAACTGTGTGTCTGGGATACCTGCAAGCAGAAGCTGCGAGTTCTCTTTGGAAAACCACTGGGCCAGAAAGTCATTGCCAAGAAAGAGTTGGCATCACGAGTTCAGACGTCTACAGAAGGCTATGTCGCTTATGCACAAGACGTGCTGGCACTCTGCCGCAAGGCCGACGCTGTAATGCCAGAGTCTCAAAAAGTTGGGTATGTCTTAAAAGGTATTGCCGATGATGCCTTCAATTTACTCACTTGTAAAACCTGTGCTTTGGTTATCACAAAGTGGAAGTGTTTTGAGCAGGTGAAAAGCTGTCGTATCTGTCAGTCATTTGCAGAGCTTCCTAATACAGCTGCAACATCGTCTTGTGAAGACAGACAAGACTATTCTTCATGGCGGCAGCAGCCTTCAGAGCAGCTGACGAAGATTGTGTGCCGTGAACTGGCACCCACGTGTCCTGCAACCTTCTACCCACCTGTCAGTGATAGATGCGCTCCTGTGGTTCCCCTTGTTCAGGCTACAGTATTGTACGCCAATAACTCGCCAATGTCGGCTTGCAGTCAGTTTGCACCGTGGCCACTTTCCAGCCAACTGAACGTCCATTGCTCATGCCTACTCAAAATCAGTAGATACCTTGAGGTTCTCGCAACGTGGCAGAGGGCCGAACACCGGATGAGCGACCTATTTGCTTCAGTTGCCGCCGCGTTGGTCACGTCGCCGGTACTGTCGCAACCGCTGGTCCTCGATGCCATTCTTGAACAGCCCTCGTCGAGACAGCGGTTTTCACCATATCCAGCTGCAAGCCGAGCCTAACCTGCACGCCACTGACAGTGCGACCACATAGCGTCGTCAATCACAGTCTCTGAGCAGTCACTAGTCCCGTTAGCTGCAAAGTTGTCACCCGTCGTTCCGACCTGGGCGCGTACCTTCGGAAAAATAAAAGATGCAGCGCCTGGAAGTGACGCTGCATTGTCGACATCTCCACCAAAGCCTCTCACCCTGCCGACCAGACGCAATGTAGTCGATGTAGAAGTTGATGGTGTAGTTGTCCCAGCACTTGTCGATACTGGAGCTGATATCTCGGTGATGAGCAACCGCCTTCATTGCTGCCTGAAGCAAGTCGTTACACCTGCTGCATCTCGTGCTATCCGGATCGTCGATGGAGCAGTGCCCATTATTCTTGGCATACGCACTGCCTGAATAACTTGCTGGCTTCAACACTGCCATTTTCTTGCTGTTCTGGAATGGTGTTCCCCTGACTTGATCTTCGGCCTCTACTTTTTATTGGACCATTCAGCACTGATTGGCTGCACTGCTGGCCTCCTCCAACTCTAGCTGCCTATTTACTGCTGTGCTCCAAAATCAGCTGAGCCTCGTTTATGTTCTGTAGACTTTGTACAGTTGCTGCTTCAAGCCTCCATGTATATGCCTTTGACGTTCCCATCTGTTATCGACGGTGACTATGTGCTGACTCCTAATGTCAATGTTCTTTAGCTATGCACACTTGCCATTCCTCATACCATTGTGACCATTGCCGATAACAGTGTATTTCTTCCTGTTTTAAATTTTGGTTTAAGTACGCAAGTTATTCCAAAAGGCATGTCGCTCGGCAGAGATTCCGCCATCTCTGTATTAGATGTTCCGTGCTCATCTGCAGCCACCTGCTGTCCAATCAGTTTCGCAACATCCGATCTCAGCATTCTAAGGTGAAAGCCTTTATAGGTTCATGGTGAAGTTTGTGTCGGCATACCTAACCGTCGGAGTGTCCTCCGAAGCGTCATCACGCCATATGAAGACAGATTAAAGAATGAAAAATGATTGATAGTGACAGTTAGTACATGATAATATTGTAATAGAGATTGGTAGAGGTTAATAATGACTAATAATCACTACTAATGACTTGTAATAACTACTAATGACTCCGAAATGAACAGTATGTCTAATGATGGCTTGTAATAACCACAATTGATTAGAAATTACTAGAAATGTCTAGAAATGAGTACTAATGACTACAAAATAGCCAATATGTCTAACGACGGCTTGCGATGACCACAATTGATTACAAATGACTAAATATGCTTACTAGTGAGCAGTAATTACTAATAATGACTGAAATGACTTGTAATGACTATGAAATGACCAATATATCTAATGAGAACTTGTGATGACTACAGTTGATTGGAAAGGACTGAAAATGCTTATTAATGAACAGTAATGATTGAAATGACCGATATGTCTGGCAAATCGTAAGAACTACAATTGATTAGAATTGACTAAAAATGCTTAGTAATGATCAGTAATGACTGATAATGACTGAAATAACTATACGACCAACATGTCTAATGATTGCTTGTAATGACCACAATTGTTTACAAATGACTAAAGATGCTTAGTGAGCAGTAATGACTAATAATGACTGAAATGACTTGTAGTGACTACGAAATGACCAATATGTCTAACGACAACTTGTAGCGACTACAATTCATTAGAAATGACTAAAAATTCTTAGTAATGACCAGTAACGACTTGTAGTGACTATGCTATGACCAACATGTCTAACGACTGCTTGTAGTGATCACAATTGATTACAAATGACTAAACATGCTTAGTAGTGAGCAGTAATGACTAAAAGAAGAGAAAGAGAAGAGGCAAAGAGAAAGAGGTGAATGATAAGAGAAGGAAGAGTAGGCTTTTGCCATTCACCTCTTAAGAGAGATCTTAAGAGACCCCGTAATTCTTATCGAAGATGATCGCTCAAGACCTGCTGCTTGAACAGGCTGCGGATCTTTGTCTCATCCTCGTGTCTTATCGTGATGTCTTTGACTGAAGATCCCCCTGTGGGACAGACTTCCGTTGTGACACATAAGATTGACACCGGTGATGCTAGACCTATCCGTCGACGACCTTATCGCATGTCTCACGCAGAATGCCACATTATCCAAGCTGAAGTAGACAAGATGCTAACCAAAATTGTGATTGTGTCCTCTTCGAGTCCTTAAGCATTGCCAGTTGTCTTGCTCAAAAAGAAGAATGGCAGCGGGCGATTTTGTGTTGACTACTGTCAACTGCACCAGGTCGGGAAAAAGAATGTGTACCCTCTCCCGCAAATTGATGACACTCTCGACTACCTTCACGAGGGTGTCTACCAACTGGGAAAACTGGGAATTATCAGGGATTTTGGATAGTCTGGAAATACTCAGGGAAATCTCAGGGAATTTTTGCGTCTATCAGGGAAAATTTTCTGTAACTTTATAGAAAGGGAACGAAGGTTGCGATAATGCTAGCTGGCTTGAGTAAAACAGAGAGGAATCGTAATGAATCGTCGTTTACGCCGTGTCGACGGCTGGAGGAGTTGCCATTGTACGGTCAACGGCCGACTTCCGGACATCCGACGGCTTCGTTCTTATACGTTGACCATAGGGTCAACGTATAAGAACGTCTGAAATTTCGGACGCAAGAACCTTTCGCTGTCTAATTTTCTGGACTTTTTGCCGTGACCGCAAGTCCAAAATGGCATTAGTCAAAGCCACCACCTTCGATTTTGAGTTTCTCGCCGCCTCGAACCGGCACTCTCGCGCAGATCCGCTGGCAGCCGTAGCCATCACCACAGAAATGCCAGGCGTAGCTGCTTCGACGTTCGCTATTAAGTTTCTTGCCGTTTGGTGCCGTGTTCTTTATTGAAAGGATTCACCGCTGTCAGCAATGGCACCGACTCCACCTTTCTGGTACTTGCGATTGGCTTCAGAAGTCGGAAAGCACGGCGTGTTGCATAATGCCGGGTCCCGAAAGTCAGCTTTGCCTCATTACAGAAATGTTACGCGGCGAAGCATAACAAGCATGGGAAGGGACAATTGTCACAGGACACAGTACGTATTCCTTAATTATACACGCGTGCTCCCGTCATCTCTTGTCACAGTACGAGCACCGATACGCCTAATAAGTGTACTGGCAGCCCTTCAGAGCTTTTTCGGATGTGCCTATGGCGATTTGAGCCCTTACGGGCCGCACAAGACATGCATTAATTTTTTCGAACTGCCCGATTTTTCGGACGTTGACTGTACAACTGACCAAGAGGATGCTTCAAATGGTCCGTGTGGCGAACGTGCAGCTGAAGGAGGACGTGAACAGAAAGGACCTACGCGTTGAATAAATGGGAAAGGAAGCGAGCTGCTGCTTCTTTGAAGGAGCTTGAGCTCACAAAAAAAGGTGTTGGTTGACTACGAGATGCAGGTGTCCCTCATCCAAACCAAAATAAACCCTTTAAAGCAGCGAAATGCAAGACTGAGTCGTGTGCGGGCTGAGCATATGTCAGGAGAGTTGAGGTTGACTTGACAGCTGTTCAGAGAGAGAATATCACTTGTGACAAAAGTTCGGGCCTCATACGAATGAGCTTGCTATAAATTGATAGAAATAGCTCATATTCAAAACTATTTGCTTTTGTATGCATCTCCTTTTTATTCGTATTTGAGAGTGTTCAACTCAATTTGCAATGGGCTTTACCACTTCTTTCGAAGGTATTTTATTTGCTGTGCATTTCACTAACCCCTTTCTTCTGTTTTATTATTGAATAAAATAAACACTACTCCTTACTGTTGAAACTTGATGGAATCATTTTTTTTCTTTTTTCTTATTAAAATGCTTACTAGAGAGTGACAGCATAGGGCGGCATGGTATTAGCGTTTAAAAAAAGTTCTGTCACTCGGGGAAAGCCTGGAAAACTTGGGGAATTTGGAAATGTCAATTTGGTAGACACCCTGACCATGGTCCCTCATATCACAGCTGCAGAAGGCCACAAAGGCGCTTGTGCATTTTCTGAACCAACTGGACTGATCGATCGTCTGTGGTACAGTGCTGAGAAATTTATTACGTCTGCGACATCAACACTTTCTCTCCTTATATTGATCTTACCCTCTCCTTTCCCGTTTCCCAAGTGCAGGGTAGCCAACCAGGCTCTGTCCTGGTTAGCCTCCTTTTTTTATCTTTCTCTCTCTCTCTCTCCCCATTAAATACATGCATGCCTCAACACACTGCTTGCACTTGCAGTTTGTAGGCAGTGATTTTATGAACTGTCTTCACAGGCTGTGCATGTAAAGACTTTTCTGCACTGTATGTAACTGTGGGCCAACAGAAATTTCTGTGCAGCAGCTGAGTGGCTGAACATTTGATGTCTTTGTGTTTCAACAGCTGCGCATGACGCCCCTTCACTGGGCAGTGGAGAGAGGACATCTGGACGTGATCAAATGCCTCTTACGGTGGGGTGCAGATGTAGGTGCATGCAGCAAGTTTGAAAAGACACCGCTTGACATTGCCCTGGACAACGATTATGTTGAAGTGGTCAGAGTGCTTCAGGTAGGTGCTGTCCTCTCACCACCTTCATAAACTTCGTATAATGCACCCACACATATGCTGCTACCATGATAAAGCATTTATACAGTTAAATCTCGATAAATTTGTCGGTAAAATCGGCAATTTCCTTCATTATATAGAAATTTTGTCATATTGAAATTTGACCTTTTATGCAAATAAGTACTCACGTCGAACAATTCTTTTACACAGACAGGGGCCACGGAATTATACGAATTGTTGGGAAATTCAGAAAACATTTCCTTTTGCTAAATTTGGGAGCCTGCAACGAATGATACAGTTTTATGCCGCATACATCGACAATATTATCTACATTGGCGGTACGAATTAAGCAAAGCCAGCCACAGTTTCATGTGCACTCCCCACTATAGTAATAAAATGAAAACAGAAAGTTGCAGAATGCTTCTGATTGTAATTTGCACATAATTGTGGCTTTCATAAATGATAAACTTTTCTTACCAAAAAAAAAATCATAATAATTGTCCAAGTAGTGGCATAGGCAGAAAAGGGATTTCGTGCCAACTTCCCCTCAAAACAGTTATCTAGGTAGCCATATGAATACATATTGAATGTTACACTACTTGGCAGGCCAATTATAAATGTTTTTTCTGGCTAGACTTTGCTTCACCATGTTTAGATTTTGCATGAAGCTAGCATTTAGCAATGCATACTTGTCAACTGTTCGGAATTTACCGTAATGTTTACAAATATGGGCTTGTTTTATGATTTTACGGGTGTTGCATCAAGCTCTACAAAATATAAATTTTGTTGGCAAAGCAGTTATGCTCATTGGTCTCTGAACCTTCTGTTGGAAGTCTTCTGATAGTGAAAAGACGCTAGGGGGGTATGCTTGCTTTGAGTGCAAGTACATACAGACAAGTTCCTGAAGCAGGTGAAATCAGCATCTTCCGATTGTAGAAAAATTTGTCAGTCATTACTGTTCCTAGTTTGCTGCTGCTTGTTTGCTGTGTCAAAAGGTAAATCATTTTTAATGAAGTGTGCATGTAATGTGCTCAGGGCAAGTGTTAAAATGTGTGCTATTTACTCCCCCCCTTCCCTTTTCCCCCCATCATACCTGTAGGATTTTTACAAATCTTAAGCTTCACAGGTTGACAGGTATGATGGCATCTTTTGTTTAAAATTGCATTTTACTGTAGTAGTTGCCTATTGTGTTCTGAATGAACCGGGACAGTGTATAGCAGTGCCACACTGAACCAGGTATATTTTTGCAGGTGCCCATGGTTGTGCCGATCTGTTGGGAGCAGTAAAACTATGTGTTTTGTTGACCCTGCCATGGGCAATTTACCTTTCTTGGACAGATGGTGCCATTGTTGCTTACATTTAGAAAAATGTAGTTTTAACACAGGCAATGCATACTTCCAATTCATCCTGAATGAAATAGACAAGTGCTTGTACCCAAAAATGGCATTAGGATGTAGACTGGGAAATGCACTTTGCCCCAATGCACAATGAACTGCATGTCTGTGAAATTTGAGGTTGTGAGCTTGCAGTTCAGCTAGAAGAGATATTTATACCTGTATTCTTCTGTGACGCAACATTCAATTTGTGCAAGAATAGGCAGTATGTTGTGGAAGTAAAACCTCACAACTGCTGCAGTCAAACCTTCTGAAAACAAACCTATATCTGGCAGAAATATCTTCTTCATATCTGGCATTCCTGATAAGCTTTTATTCATTACATGCTAATATCGGTGAAAATGTTTTAGATTTACTTCGGTACATGCAATAATCCCTTACATCTGTGTTCGTTAATCAAGCCTAGAGTGTAGTGGCATCTTGAGAGCGCACTGATTCTTGCACTTGCTGATTTACTATTCCTTGATAACCACCAGTGTTAGAAGCGATATTAGGTGTATATTGTGCAGCAAACTTGCTGTGAGATCGAGCTACAGGAGGCAGCACCATGGCCTTAAGTGTGGATAGGGGGTTGGCGGCACACAATGAAATATACACGGTGGTCCTCTCTTCAAACAATTTGGCCTGATTTTATGGAAATGAAACATGCTGACTGCAGTGAGTTGATCATGTATTTAAAGTTAAAATTGTCTATGCCAGAAATACTTTGCCACAAAAAGCATTCAATGGGTTCAGAAGAAGCTGAGTTATTAGCATTCAAAAGTCGCGTATGAACCTGTTTGCCGTGCTCCCGTTCCTTCTTCAATCCTTTGCATTGTGAAGGCTACGGCAGAGCGGGATGTGCCCACAATGCTCCGCCTCCTAAACATCACCGTGGTGTGCAGTTCAAATTTGATTTTGGATGTTCACGTAGACACCACTGCTTACGATTTAGCACCTACGATGTGCCAAACATAACCAAATGCGGTTGTCCCTAGTGAGCCACTATGTGCTCAGCCAGCAGACTCGTCATGGCACCCTGTGGTGGCTGCGGTATCTATGCTACGTAGCAGACCGCAGCTGCATGCAACTATAGTGCATACGCGCAGCGTTTACTTTGTGCATGACAGGGCTAGAGTGCTTGCTCACGCTCATATGCTCTAATCTGGTTGCGTTACGTGGTGCAAACCAGCTTTGGTCCTGCACCAGCTTGATCAATGGATTGTAGCCACATTCAACTTGCCCATGTTGAAGTACTGTAGCTTGATATGAAGCGAAGTCCCTTGAGGCATCTAACCAAGAGCGGCCAGGAGTGAGCAAGCACTGGAAAGCTTGCAGTGTTCAATGAAAACTAGTTGAAATTAGTGAGACCCAACGGCTACCACACCGGTGAGCAGAGTGGCCACAGTTTCTATGTGAGCGGCCAAGACCGAGCATGAACAGACGATAGTCAGCTTCTTCTGGAAGTATATAATTATTATCAAAATTTAAAAACAGATTTTCGCTTACTTCAGCCTGTTTATGAAATGTCGTCAATAAATATACACAGTAACAGTAAGAAGAAGTGTACTGATGCACACACCCTTCTTGATTGACATCAGCTATTGGCCAAAAGCAGCCGCATATGAGAATCTGCTATATTGCAAAATAAACCGTCCATGAAAGAGTGAGGAGCAGGCTTCTGTTGAAAAGAGAGCATTTAAGAGAAATGTGACTTCGCCCTCCACTTGTGAGCTCCACATGCCGCGTACCACTGCAAAATTTGGCTGAGGTGTTCACAGAAGCATATGCTATTTGCGGGCTGTGTTTTTTCACCAGACCTGAGGGGTGGTGAAAAAAGGACCCCTTGAAAGGACTCCTTGAAGGACCCCGTAAGGACCCCTTGACAGACATGCATGGTGTACATGCACATGGAGATACGTGAGGCCCAGCGGACAAGCAACAGAAACTACGCTATCCGTTACCAATGCAGCCATGCGTCGATTCGATCTCATGGCCAATACTTCCTTTTGGAGTGCTAGTACAGTAAGCTACAAAAGTTTATGGGACATGGGTATTGCTCTGGTCCATTAACCTTTTGAGGGTCGATTTTTTTCGCCATATGCAACCGCCCAGGGTTGATATTTTTTATTGCTGATTCCAATTCTTTTGGGGGACTTATTTCGAAAAAAATTTACCGTAATTTTTCTAGGGTGACCGTAAAGTGAACAAAAAAAAATTTTTGCGTTGGTATATATGTATTCTTCATTCATGAATAACAACAATAAGAAAGGAAATAAATTTATAAGAATTAAAACTTCAATGTATTGTTATACACGTAGTTCAAGGCTTTGAAAATCCGCACACGAGAATATTTCACAAGTCTCAAATATTCCTTCTCTTACACTAATAGTCCATAGTCCATAGCGTAATCGAACTGCATAGGTGTGCATACTCAAGAAAACTGTTTGGTTGTGTGCCCGTCAGAAAAGCAAAATGTGTGACAAACTTCCGCTAATGTAATCTTATCGCCAACCAGCTAGGGCAATTAGTTTTCACGAGTCTCAAAAAAAAAAAGAGAGAGAAAAGAAACTGAAATGCATGCATGGCGGCATCCTTCTTATGGGCACCCCTGTGAGCACTAAACGAGCAAGAAACAAGCGATCGCCCTTTGAGCAATTAGTAACGAGATAGCCATCAGTTTTGCAAGTGCAAGAAGTCGAAATCGCCCACGGCGCAAAACCCAAAGCGCCGCTCGCCCGTACGCGCCAATGCGCGAGCAGTAGTATATAGACGCGCGGAAGCAAAATAGTGCTAAAACAAACCATGCAACGAAAACCGAGAGAGGGAGGCACGCGAAAAAAATTCCCTGTATTCCCACATAGGGGCAGCACATGACAGAAAAGAAAAAGTTATGAGATTGGTGTGCTTTTTAAACGTACAGACGGCGCCAAAAATATATGGCATCGACCATTTTTGAACTTGTTCGCTGCGCCGTGTATTTACGTCATTGACCCTCAAATGTTTAAGGGACTTCTGATTTAATGGGTCACTGTGTAGGTCATAAGAACTATAGGAGATTGGAAAGTTTGAATTTGAGGCTATGTTTCCTGGGTTCATGGGAATACAGGTATTTCATCAAACCTTGTGGCCAACTACACTTGCCTAATAGGGCATGTGGCATTTGCAAAATATTGCTGCAGGTAAATGTGCATGCATTCATTCATGGTTACAGCAAGCAGGTAACAGTGGTGTCACTGAGGCATTTTCAATCACAATTGAGCCCCATTGGTATCAAATTTCACAACTGTGAATGACTTTATTGTGCAGGTTGCAAAAGGGGGTCATTTGCAGTTGAGAAATTTGATCCTCACCAGGGTTTATCGGGATAGAAATGCCTGTGTAACCAGGGTACAAAACACAACTTGTCCCCCTTAATATTGCTTTTCTTTTCACTTCTCACGGACACTGCAGTTATGCTTATGAATCATGCAACGGCTTCAACAAATGAAAGCTGCAATAAAAGATTGCTTTGCTAAATCAAGAAACTTGTAGTCCTCCTTAGGAGTGAAGTAAAAAAAAAAAAGAAAACTTGCAACGTTTTTCACTGCAATTGTTTGTAGCTGCATCATTAAATTTCGTTTTTAGGTACTAGAAGTACGTCATTTTCATTTGTGAAAATTCAACATTGTTTTTATTAAATGTGTGTGCTCTGTACTATATACCACAAAGCAATTAGCAAGAGCAATCTGTAATGTAATGCAGAATTTACTAGTAATCTCTTTGTGTTTATACATTACTCATGAAAATATTCTTGGCATCTGGTAACTAGTGGCCATCACAGATTAAATGCGAAGAAGAGTGTGCAGTTGCATCTCTGATGAAGCTCAATGGTCATATTTCAGGAACATGTCTGCAATCCAACCCGCACCAAAGAGACTGTGGAACAAACTTTCATACTGCCTGTCGCACAAATGACCAAGGTACATTAGTCTATCATGCCTGTTTTTTAGTATTTTTTTAATGTAAGTGTCATTCTCAGGTTCACACACTTTCCGTGGGCTGGCTATCTGTCTGTCTGTTGTCACACGTGCACACACGTGTGTGGCTGCACGTGTGTGTGCACTCACTGAGTCAGTGAGTATGTGCTCCGGGGTGTGTGCCGCTCTTCAGTGAACCCATTTCATGCCAACAGGTTGCATGCCACTGGGCATGTGCCGCTCTTCAATGATAACAAAAATCCTTTAAAATCCATCCAGTGCTGCGAAATTTAACCTGCATTGTAGATGTACATATTGAGACAGTTTGGTGTGAATAAATATTTATGCACATGCTACACATACTTCTGGTGGCGGTGTTAGATGACACAGCGTGTCCACTCGGAAGTGTGAGACAGGAGCCCAGCTGCATACACTCCTCATGCATGACACATTTTGCCAGTAGCAATACAGTGTCGTCATATTGCTTCGATGCTGATCGCATTAATATCTATATTTATCATGAGATTGCCTCTGGCAGATTTTTTATTTATTGATTGATCACTACCTAATTTTGCACAGCTGTGTGCACAGTATTTTCACTTTCTATATTGCGATAGCAACTCTGTAGAGACTCCAGGCACATTTCTGCTGTCGGTGTTGCCGTCGTTGTGATGTTTCGTATGAAGTCCAAGGGCAATAACACTGTTGCCGCGCGCTGTATGCTGTATGTGCAAGTGAAAGCATGTGAGGGTGAGCTGACGATGGTGGCTCAATCTCGCGCAAGGCACCGGGAGGGAAGGAGGGAGGGAGGAAAGGAAGGGGGCACATTCTATTCTGGCGGCTGCGTATGATGCAGCCGCGTGGACCCTATCTTGAAAGCCACCTGCGTTGCGGACAGAGGGCATCGAGTGCTGACAGCTTCGTGTGTGCTGTGTCCTTGCCACTTAGTTCAAATTTAAACGAGAGGCAGCATGAAGGTAACTTTGCTCTCTGCTGATGCCGCACTTCCTCATTATAGCATTTTCACAGCAAGTGTGCGCGGTCTTGAGTGAGATGTGTTCATGTTTGCTTGTGTGCGTGTGACACCATGCTTGTTAATTTGTAAGCGAATGCTTGCAAGTCTATACGGCCGATAAAGCTACTTACTTCGTATAGCTGTTTACTAATTTTTATCACAATCATCTATCACAATTTGCTATAACAATTTGCTTCACCTTTCAGGCGAAACTGTTCGGCAAATGACTGTGAACCACGGAAGTTCTTTCTGCTTTCTTTTCTCTCTTTTTCTTGCATGATATTTTTCTTGTCATATTTTTTAGCAAGTAAGACTTATGGTATCATTACCGTACTTAAAAAATTCTTGTTATAGCTGGACATCATTTCAGTGCAGCTTGAATCTGAAATACAATTGAAATGTGCTCATTATAACCAGTACATTGTTGTGTGTGTAATTGCTATGAATGGCTTCACTGCGTGCCTAGAACTAACATTTTTAAAACGTAGCTGTATATATTTATTTAGAGCTTTCTGGAGTTAATTATTCAAGTGAAAATTGCTTTATTTAGGGCTTTCTAAAATCTGAGTAGCATGGAAACTGGTCAGCAATCTAAAAGTTTTGTATTGCATTATTGAACACCGTATAAACTTAGGTTATCTACATTTGATGAAGGTGCCCTGCTGACCTTTGATGTCACTGAAGTATGTGTGTGAGTACGGCTGCTTAGTGAAACTAAGGTGTGGCCTGCCGCATCACGCACCATCAATGAGCGAGCGAGTGACAAGCGGCGTTTTCAGATGCGGCCGCTACTTTGGGTGGGAGCGCTGCGCATTGGTGAACGCTGGTGTGCCAGATAGAATAGTGCGATATTGCGCTGGGTAGCAAGCGTAGCGAAAAAGCACGGTTACTGTTTTACGTGCATTTTCATTTTACCATCTAGCTTTTTCATTATACATTTATAATGTTGAATGATAGATGCATCACGGTAAACGCAATGCCAAAGAACTGTTTTGTGCCGTGATGTGAATCAAATGCTGCAAGGAACTCTGACTTTTCCTATCACGAGCTGCCCGCAAGGGAACTCCGGGATGCCTGCCGATGAAACGTTTCACAACAAGGCAACGACCAAGGCAGCCAGTGGGTGCTGAACTCCAGGGCCGCCATTGATTCGCTTCATTTCAAGGAGAATGACTACATGGTCGGACTGAAATGCAAGGTGCTGTGGCCGTCGTAGCCTGTGTACATGCTGCCCGCAACGTTGAAGAAACGCAGATCACTAGTTCGTGTCCCGCCTCCCACTGCCATAAGCAGGCGACTCTTCCAGCAAGAGCTTTGTGTAGGCTCACAAAACAGTGTCCCACTGCTCCGATGCATACTTTGCTGAAAATGAAGGCGACTTCAAGCTTTGCGCAATGCTGCCACATGCAGACAGGGTCTCTTCTCAGTAAGACTGCCTGGACACGCGATGCAGCTTGCAAAACCACGTGGAAGCACAAGAATGCCAGACGTTTAATTTAACGAGCTTCATGGCAGGTACAAAGAGGAACGCGCACCGCCTGCAAATGGAAGCCAGTAGACTCAACGAGCGATTGCAAAAGCTGTAAAAAAGATATGACAATGTTCAGAAAAAACTAAAGCAATACGAAAAGGATTAGGCAGTGGAAAGCAGCAGCGGAAGTTGACAAAACTGCTGAGTTTGTTCTGGAACAAGTTGATAATTTTAATAAAGCCTTACCGACATGGCAAGAGAGTACAGTGCGAGAATGTGCGCTGTGGAACGCGACGTCCCATAAAGGGTATGAACATGTGACAGTGAGGAAGCTTCTCAGGCTACCTTGCCCATCTATGCTCCAGAAATTTGATGGGTCATCTACAGGAGAAACCAGAGCAACCAGCCAAATCCACGAACATTGTCAAGTGGAAAGGCATAGTTTACTCATAAAAAGGGCCATACTACAGCCTCATCGTGGATGAAATGTTGATGCTGCACTGTTGGCTACCACTGTTGTAGCCAACAGACTCCCTTGCTTCGTTTTGCGTGGACTCTCTACAGCGTATGTAATTCCACTCGGCTATTTCTTCAAAAGAAATTTGAAGTACGATCAGCCTGTCACCGCGTTGATGAAATCATCGGTGTAAGCACATACAAATAGAGCATTTAAGTGACTCAGCCTAACCAAAAAAAAAAAAAAATACAGGGGTTAGCAGATTTTTGTTTTGGTGGAAGAAGAGTACAACTATGCTAACTGCTGTGCCACATGCTTGCATTGTAGCACATTTACTCAGTCTGCCGTCTTCAGAAGAAAACGTGCTTGCCTGTAATAGCTATAACATACAAGACAACAACTCTGGTATGTTTTAATGTGTCCTTGCACATAAACAGCCACAATGTCGACACAAGGCGAGGTGACCGGCACTTCCAAAAAGTGCACTCAATGCGCCTAGGCCGGCTGGCTGGGAGTGCTAGCCGGTTCCTTTCTTCGGTCTTTGCCGATGTTCAGCACTACCGTGGCACATTGGAGGAAACCGCAACTATCACATATCACATCCACCAGTGGAGAGGCACGTTCCGCAGTCCGCACCTTCTTTCCATGAGCGGCTCGGGTGGGAGCACTGAAGCAATGTGTGTAGCATGTGCTTCGATGAACTCGTCCGCAAATTATTGGTATCCCGGTATTTTCTTTTTATTTCATACAAGCGCCACAAGTACTTGAGAAACTTACATTTTGAGTTCAGGTTGCTATTAAACAAAACATGAAATGTCTTAAGGCAGAGTAACACTCTTGACCGATATTCACAAGGCAGCCCCTGTTATATTTTTGCAACCAAAAATAATAGTCCCCCTGCGGACACAGACGGGGCTGTTGGCATCCATTCTGCGCTGCTGTCGGGCCAAGTTAATGTCATCTTCACTTTGTGAATCATCACTTTTGGTAGAAGAAGCAATGAGAACACTATCACATCCTCTTCGCTCTAAGAACAAAATTCTGGCGCATCACTTTCACTTTCACTTTCAGAGTCGAGCAGTGGATTTCCTTTGCACATGAAACTCATGTTCGAGCTGTCAGTGGCAGGCACTACGTTTACAAAACTGCTAAAGGCACAAAAACTGCGCAATTTTGAAAAGACAATCATTGAGCACTGACAAAGGGCTGCAATTTATGTAGCATAGAACAAAGACTACTATAAACACATCATTCTGATGCTGACAAAATGGCAGCCATCTATGTTGTAGAACATGAAGACTGAATCAAACGGCCTACAAGCGGCTAAAGAAGGGCTGATGTCTATCTAGTAAAAAAGAAAATATTGAAAGAACTGCGGAATTCAAGCAGTGGGGGGGGGGGGGGGGAGGAGGGGTGCACTGCAGCCGTTTATGTGGTGGAAGAAACAGTTAAATGGAAGTGTCGAGTTCATCCAAATCGATTTGAACATAGAATTATTGCCGGGAACTCAGCTCGTCCAAATTAAGATTCAATAGGATCGCATTGATAACCTGAGCTCGTCCAAAACACTTTAAGGGTTAAGATTTTGTCAATTTCAAAGCAAAGTTCACACATTATTTTTCATGATCTACAGTTCAGCTCATTTTAATTTGTCTTAATGGTAGTCTACTGTAGTCACCATCATCATCAGCCTGGCTACGCCCACTGCAAGGCAAAGGCCTCTCCCATACCTCTCCAACTACCCCGGTCATGTGCCGATTGTGGCCATGTTGTCCCTGCAAACTTCTTAATCTCATCCGTCCACCTAACTTTCTGCCGCCCCCCGCTACGCTTCCCTTCTCTTGGAATCCAGTCTGCAACCCTTAATGACCATCGATTATCTTCCCTTCTCATTACATGTCCTGCCCATGCCCATTTCTTTTTCTTGATTTCAACTAAGATGTCATTAACTCGCGTTTGTTCCCTTACCCAATCTGCTTTCTTCTTATCCCTTAATGTTACACCCACCATTCATCTTTCCATAGCTCGTTGCATCATCCTCAATTTTAAGTAGAACCCTTTTCGTAAGCCTCCAGGTTTCTGTCCCGTAGGTGAGTACTGGTAAGGCACAGCTGTTATACACTTTTCTCTTGAGGGAAATTTTGTCAATATTAAACCAAAGTTCACACATTGTTTTTCATAATCTACAGTTCGGCTCAATTGAATTTATTTTAATGCTAGTCTACTGTAGTATGCTTCCATAAATAGGGCTGCTTTCTATATTTTTGTCATGCGCTATGTTGATGCAAATGCTCTTGTGTTTTTCTCATTGCCGTTTTTGCTATTCCTGTATTACAGCTCAGTGGCTCAACAGGTGGTGTCCAAATCCATGCACCAGGGACAGTTTGCTCTGGGTAACAGATGCTAATCCTGAAGGCCGTGCTTTTGCTAACTGCATGTGCTGGAAGTGATTGCTGACCCAGAAACATATCGTCAGCGCCGTGTTTTAGACACCACCTATTGCAGCCAAGGACAGCCTAACGTGTGCCAAGCTACATGTTGCAGAGTTTATCCTTGCCATAGGTCCCAGCTGGTGCCATAGGCACTGCTCACAAGGTTGTCAAGGCCATTCCTGCTGTCACGACTGGACTCGTGACTGCTGCCAGTCCCACCATAATCCAGGCCAAGGCGACCGGGGTGGCGACAACGGCCGCACGCACTGTGTTTGTAGCTGCCAAGGCACCACACACCGCCGCTGTCAAAAGAGCCACGGTCACCAAAGTAGTGCCTGCCACCTCTGTTTCCGCTGCTGCTGGCATCGCAGTCACTGCAACGACTGCTGCAGCCACACCCACCACGACTGTCACTACCGAAGAAAGTGAGCATCAGGCACAGTCACTGTACTATTGGCTTAAAGACCAGCTGCCACAAAATTTCACTTGAGCTAAATTGCCTTTAACTGCTTAGCGTATACTATCAATGTAATCTTGGCAAAGCCGTGGGGCTGGTAATTGTCTAATTTTCTAACCAGCCTTTCAATAGTGCCCAAACAGACAACTCATGCACCTGGCGGTAAGCGGTAGCGATGTGGAATTAGCGTAAGTTGGAGAACCGTACACGACTGTTGATCTCTCAGTTATGCTTAGGCGCCGAGGCGCGTCGCTCGCTCAGCGTACGCAAGTTGATGTAGTTGATGTCTGTGTCTCTCAGCGTGCTTTCTCATTGCACACATGGTTTGAGCTGTTGCAAGAATGCCAATTATGGTACTAGCAATTGCTACAATTCGGTGGATGTCTCATTTTCCTTTTATTAATTGCTTCTCCCCACCTTGCATGTTTCCGCAGAACTATTATGGGAAACTCCTGCCTTTGCTTCGAGTTGTTGATAAGTTTGACTTCGCCCTGCCATCTGCTAGCCACCTGGTTAGCTTAGATGGCAGAGCGGCTGCCCCAAAAAGGCGGTGGTTCTGGGTTCAAGTCCCAGACTAGGATGAATTTTTCTTTAACTGTGAGGCTTTTCTTTCGAGGAGCCTATATGGGTTTCTTTTGTAACAATTGCTACAATTGGGTAGATGTCTTATTTTCCCTTTATTAAGCACAGCACTGTACATACTTTACATACTGTACATACTTACGCAATGGCCCTCTGTCTCCAGCAGCTGCAGAGCACCTGACCAAGGCGGCAGTCAGACCTGTAACGCAGCAGGTGGTGCTAAGAATCTCTGGGTCCGGACAGGCCGCCAATGGAAACTGACCCTTGCAACGTTTAACACCCGAACCCTCTCGAGTGATGCTAGCTTAGCAGGATTCTTTGAGGAACTACCAGGCATTCTTTGGGATATCACCGGCCTTAGTGAGATTAGAAGAACTGGTGAAACTTATACATTGCTGAATAACGGACATGTCTTCTGCTGTAGAGGTCTCCTAGATAAGAAGCAATATAGGGTAGGATTCCTAATCTGTAAGGACATAGCGGACAACATTGATGAAGTCTACAGCATTAATGAGAGGGTAGCTGTAGCCGTAATCAAACTTAATAAGAGGTATAGATTAGAATTAGTACAAGCCTACGCTCCAACATCCAGTCGTGATGATGAGGAAGTAGAACAGTTTTATGAAGATGTTGAATTAGCTATGAGAAAAGTGCGAACTCAGTATACTGTAGTAATGGGCGACTTCAATGCAAAAGTGGGGAAAAAAACAGGCTGGTGAACAAGCAATTGGCAACTACGGCGTCGATTCTAGGAACGCTAGAGGAGGGATGTTGGTAGAAGTCTCAAAAAGGAATAAGCTTCAAATAATAAACACCTTTTTCAGGAAGCGTAGCAACAGGAAGTGGACCTGGAAAAGCCATAATGGTGAAACAAGAAATAAAATTGATTTCATACTTTCTGCTGATCCTAGCATAGTGCAGGAGGTAGAAGTGATAGGTAGCGTAAAATGCAGTGATCATAGGTTAGTGAGGGTTAGGATTCACCTCAATTTGAAGAGAGAAAAAGCAAAATTGGTCAAGAAAAGACAGGTCAATCTATAGGCAGTAAGGGTAAAAGAAGACAAATTCAGGCTGGTACTTTCAAACAAATATGCAGCATTAGAACAGAGAGATGATGATGATGACATAGAGCTAATGAATGAAACCATAACTAGGCTGGCTTCTGAGGCAGCAATTGAAGTGGGAGGCAAGGGAACCAGTAGGCTAGCTCTCCCAAGTAACAAAGGGCCTAATAAAGAAACGACGAAGACTGAAAGTGTCCAACTCAAGAGATAAGATATGATTCGCGGAACTGTCAAAACTGATCAACAAGATGAAAATAAGTGATATTCGAAACTATAATGTGAGAAAGACTGAAGAAGCCGTAGAAGATGGACGTAGCCTGAACTCAGTGAGAAGGAAACTTGGCATAGGACAAACCAAGATGTATGCACTGGAAGATAAGCAGGGTAGTATCATTATCAATCTCAACGATATAGCAAAAGCAGTGGAAGAATTCTATACTTACCTGTACAGTACCCAAAGGAGTCGGGATACTTCAATTAGAAACAGTAATGAACAGGATACGGAAACTCCTGCTATAACTAGCGATGAAGTCAGAAGGGCCTTGCAAGACATAAAAGAAGGAAGAGCGGCAGGAGGAGATGAATAACAGTTGATTTAATTAAAGGTAGAGGAAACATAATGCTTGGAAAACTGGCAGCTCTTTATACGAAATGTTTATAGACTGCAAGGGTCCCAGAAAACTGGAAGAATGCAAACATTATACTAAGCCACAAAAAGGGAGACTTTAAAGAGTTGAAAAATTATAGGCCCAGTTGCTTACTCCTAGTATTATATAAAATATTTACCAAAATAATCTCCAGTATAATAAGGGAAACACTGGACTTTAGTCCACCAAGGGAACAGGCTGGCTTCAGGAAGGGATACCCTACAATGGATCACATCCATGTCATTAATCAGGTTATCAAGACATCTGCAGAGTACAATAAGCCTCTCTATATGGCTTTCATAGGTTACAAAAAGGCATTTGATTCAGTAGAGACACCACCAGTCATAGTGGCAATACATAATCAAGGAGTACAGAGCGCTTACGTAAATACAGTGCAGTTCACTTATAATGATATCACATATAACAATATATCGTTTATAACGATGGGTCGACCTGAGAGTGTCATTTTATGCATTAGGTATATGGGGAAAAAAAATGGCTGTGGCTTAGCTAAGGTTAAGCCCAGGATGCGAAGCATACTAGCCTTTATTTTAGTTGTTGAACCACTGTTTAGCCTGGTGAACTGCTGTTGCTTGGCTATATTTGGTTCGGCTAGACGAAGAAACAACTCATGCGTTACTCTGCTTCGCCTTCAAGAGTGGAACGCGACAGCGTTCCCGTCGACACGCCATGGGGTGTAAGACAATGGGCTACGGCGCAGCGACTACGCGCCCCGCATTGGACGCGGTGAGCGTCGAGCAACGCAGCGTTCGGCGCGGCAACGAAATGTGCGCCTGAGCAAGCGACGCACGCCTGAGCCTTAGAAACAGCTCGTTTCTCAGGCAACACCGCATTCACTAGAGGCGTTTTTGTACCGCTTTGAAGCATCGTACTCGTGGCTCAGTGGTAGCGTCTCCGTCTCACACTCCGGAGACCCTGGTTCGATTCCCACCCAGCTCATCTTGCAAGAGTTGAGCCAAAGCCACCTAGAAACAAGCGCAGCTGCTTATATACGGCCACGACGCCGCGAGCGACGGCGCGAGTTGGAGCCCAGTTTCTCCTCTGTCGTGACGTCACGGTGTCACGTGGTCAGCCTTGAAGGCGACGCCGCGAGCGACGGCGCGAGTTGGAGCCCCGTTTCTCCTCTGGCGTGACGTCACAGTGTCACGTGGTATTGAAGGCGACACCGCCGCGCCTGAGGAGCTGGGTTGAGCTCTAGTAATATGCTTCGCATAAAAACCATTTATAACGATAGGTTATTCACCGCATATCGGATATAACAATTAAAATTCTGCCATCTGGACGGCGTTTTCCGTGCCAAATAATCGTCACATTTGCATTGCTTAGTTCCCTGAAATGAACGATGTCGAGACGAGGCGATGTTTACCTCCGTAAATTTGTATCTGCCGCCATTACCGCGCAGCGCGTCTCGCCCCGCCCGCGCACCGGAGAGTACCTGAGTAGGCGCAGCGCGCCACAAGATGGTGCTAGCTGCTTCATGCATGTCAGCCACAGTTGCTCTGAAAGAGAGAGAAAACAAGAAAAAAGCGTCAAGCAAAGCGGCGCGGTGGCGCCCGTCCCACATCTCTCTCTCTCTTGCGATAGCAGGCTGACGCCACCGAAACAGAGTGCAACCAACGGTACAACCCAGTTTGAAGATGGCACCGACAAAGCGCAAGGCTGTGTCGCTTGACACGAAGATGGATATTTTGCAGGACTCTTGATGCGGCTTCAAGGTGAGCGCCCTCATGAAGAAGTATGAGCTCGCCCAGTTGACGATATCAACCATCTTGAAAACCAGGAGCACCGCGATAGTGAAGGCAGGGGCTATCAGCGGCCATGCCAATCAGTGGAAAAGGGTTAGAGACCCTTTTTATGCCGATGTTGAAGAGGCGCTTTACCAGTGGCTCATCAACAATTGCTTCAAAAAGTCGGGCTTTGTGCGCAAGGACGAACTTCCCCAACCCACTGAGATCAACACAGTGGAAGCTGCTGACATAACCGAGCTGTGGGAGCTCATTCCTACTGGTGACACAGGTGGTGTGTCGAAGGAGGAGTTTTTGACTGCAGACAGTGCTGCCTCATTCTGCGATGAGGTCACTGATGAGGCGATCGCTGAAGATGTGCTGTCTCGACAGACGGCAAAGTTGTGCGACAGTGGCGATGGCAGCAGCGACAATGACAAAAAGATTGACAGTGGCTCCTTGACCCCGACCTCGATGTCCACGCAAAGTGCACTGTCGTCGATTGACTCCTTAATTGATTTTATGCATGCTAAAGGATGGCCGCCAGTGTTTGCGCAGCAGCTGGAATCCATGCACACCGCACTTGTGAAGCTGAAGCTGCCGCAAAAGCAAATGTAGATTTCGGACTATTTCGGCGCGCCTGACCCTTGACACGGTCATTGACGCAAGAAATCGTTTTTTTTTTCACGGCCTACTTTCTACATCATCTATTCTTTAGAGCAAGTAGCGAATTCGAAGCTGCAAAGGTATGATCTGCGTTTTGTTTTTTAATAACTGCAGTCCAGATATAGCGATCATCGGTTATAACGATCATATTTTTCGTCTTTCTCGATATCGTTATAAGTGGACTGCACTGTACCTTGGAAAATATCTACAGAGGTTCTACAGCTACCTTAATTCTACAGGAGAAAGGCAGGAAGATACCTATAAAGAAAGAGGTCAGACCCCTAGAGTGACACAATCTCTCCAATCTCTCCACTGTGTGCTTGGAAGAACTATTCAAGCTATTAAACTGGGAAGGCTTAGGAGCAAGCATCGACGGCGAATATCTCGGCAACCTTCGGTTTGCCGATGACATTGTTCTATTCAGTAACAATGCAGACGAGTTAAACAAATCATTAAGGACCTTAACAGAGAGAGTGTAAGAGTGGGGTTGAAGATTAATATGCAGAAGACAAAGATAATGATGAATAGCCGGGCAAAGGAACAAGATTTCAGGATCGCCAGTCAGCCTCTAGAGTCTGAAGGAGTATGTTTACCTAGGTCAAATAATCACAGGGAACCCTGATCATGAGAAGGAAATTCATAGAATAAAAAAAATGGGTTGCATCGCATAGGGTAGACATTGTCAGCTCCTGACTGGAAGCTTACCATTATCATTGAAAAGGAAGGTGTGCAATTAGTGCATTTTACCAGTGCTGACACATGGGGCAGACACTTGGAGACTGACAAAAAAGCTTGAGAACAAGTTGAGGACCACGCAAAGAGCGATGGGATAAAGATTGCTAGGCATAACGTTAAGAGACCGAAAGAGAGCGGTTTGGATCAGAGAGCAAACTGGTATAGACAATATTCTAATTGACATCAAGATAAAAATAATGGAGCTAGGCAGGTCATGTAATGTGCCAGTTAGATAACCGTTTGACCATTAGGGTTACAGAATGGGTACCAAGAGAAGGGAAATGCTGTCAAGGATGGCAGAAGACTAGGTGGAGTGGGGAAATTAGGAAATTCGCGGACGCTAGTTGGAATCGGTTGATGCAGGACAGAGGTAATTGGAGATCGCAGGGAGAGGTCTTCATCCTGCAGTGGACATAAAACAGGCTGATTATGATGATGATGATGATGATGATGATGATGATGTACATTGATAAGTCAGCCTGCATGCCCAGCCAGACTAACCGTGCTGAGATAAGTCTCATGGTTTTGAAAAATCCTCCAGCGGGGTGGTCATGTGCCATCTTCAGTGCCACGTGTTGGAGATGATCAGGTAGCCATGATACCTTCTTGTTGCCTCTTTGCTGAACCAGCAGTCCTCTTGGCTCCAGTTCTGTTGTCTCTGCCAGATCATGAAGAAGGCGGTTATCAGGGTCAGGGCTTGGGAGCCTAGTCCCTTGGACCACAGTCTTCAGTTTTGAGGGATGGCTGTCATGAGCCTGTGCTTCGATTAGCCATCCTGTGTCACCTAACATTGTGGTATCCTCTTCCAAGGCTACTGCTACTTGCTTAAATGTAATTTTCGCTTCATGTTCTGGAGCAGCAATGGGGAACAGTGTATCATGCAGACTGTCACTTGGGGGATGTTCACAATGGAGAGGGGCTCTGCTCAGGGCATCTATGGGTATATTTGCCAGTCCCCATGTGTGCTTGATCTGACAATTGAAGCCCTGCAGTCACAGGACCCAATACTTGACCCTGAGCGAAGCTTGGTTGGCGCTAAAAATCCTTAACAAGGATGAGTGGTCAAAGTGAATCTCAAACTCCGTAAATTCAACATAGGCCCTCAATTTGTCTACTGCCCACACTACTCTAAGGCACTTGCACTTCTGAACAGTATAATGGCCTTCGGCCTCTGTAAGAACCCTGCTAATAAAAGAAATGGACTACGGTTCATCAGGGCCAACCTTTAGTAGCACCACTGCAATAACGATACCACTTTCATCTGTTTCAACCTCAAAAGGCCGGTTTAGATCTGGAAGGCCCACAACTGCATCCTGAGCTAAGGATTGGTTGAGCGCAGCGAAAGCCTGCTCTTGATGCTCTGCCCAGTCCCATGGTTCATTCTTCATCAAAAAGTTCGTGAGTGGATGCGCTGTCAGTGAGAATTGTAGGATGAAGTTCCTATAATTCATTTGCATACATAGCAGCAGCGCGGGCTATTACATCATCCTGCGGGGCAATCGCAAGCTAGCTGACCTCTCCTCAGTTACGACAGGTAAATTGCCCAAAGTCGCATTGTTGGTATCCCTGTGACGATGCTGCGAGAGGTGGCCTTATGGCACAAGTAGTCAGTCCGTGCTTCTGGTCTCGATGGTAGGATAGCTGTATCGCCGCGGGATGCAACAGCCAGTAGGATGCTGCCAGTGGTGACTAAAACAGTGCGACAGCCATGCCGTAAACACTCCAGGCTGCGTTTCGGGCACACTAGTCACATTCACAGCTGACTGGAAGGCTTGGTCTGCTGGAAGCAGCAGCAGCTACTACTGTGTGGGTATGCTCGACTCTCAGGTATCTAAATATAACGTACAGCGCGAAGGACAAGGACAGCGACAGACGACATACACAGCGCTGGTTGGTAATTCATGATCAAAAATAACGTACAGCGTGAAGGACAAGGACAGCGACAGACGACATACACAGCGCTGTGTATGTCGTCTGTCGCTGTCCTTGTCCTTCGCGCTGTACGTGATTTTTAATCGTGAATTACCAACTAGCCCAAGCAACCACCCTAGTTCTCAGGCATCTCTTGATATTCTCACGTGGTAGTGATGGTTGGACACAGCAAGAAAACTGTGAATGACGAAGCTAACTTTATTAGGTGACCCTGTGCCCAGAAAAACAGGCTACAATCAATGCTCAACGAAAACGGCGAACACAGTCGGCGATCGGCGAAAATCTGATCAGCAAGTCAAGCGCATTGGCTTTTATAGATCAGTCGTTGAATGTTTCAAAGTAATCGCTGGGATCTGCGTGCATCTCACAAAGTTCTACGCCATTCGCTTCGCGCATGCATGCAATCACATTACACAACGCTCGGTGACAACAGACAGCGGATAGAAGCATAGGTAACATTCTAGAAACTTCCGATACATGTAGACGCGTCCTGCGCTGGGCGATAACATTTGTTAGGCGGTGAAACGTGTCGCTTGATAAAGGCAAACAAGTACATGTGTCAGTGCCCCTCTCTTATAAAGCATTGACCTGATGCTGCAAACAAACAAAAGCAATAAAAAAAAAACACCTGTAACAAAGAGACTAACAAAATAAGGAAGTTCGTAAGCATACGTAAAAGGGTTTAAGACCACCACGTGGACCACTTCAGATCGTGCGCAGCGTCGCTGTGAATGAAAAATGCCATCTGGCACGACCTCATAGTTCAGTGCGCCAATACGTCGAATGACCTTGTAGGGTCCGAAATAGCGCCATAATAGTTTCTCACTCAGTCCTCATCGCCGTATCGGAGTCCAAACCCAAACACGGTCGCCAGGCTGGTAATCTACAAAGCGTCGTTGGAGGTTGTAGTGTCGGCTGTCGGTACACTGCAGGTTCCTGATCCGTAGGTGGGCGAGCTGTCGGGCTTCTTCGGTGCGCTGGAGACAGGTAGGGACGTCAAGATTCTCTTCATCAATGACATGTGGTAGCATGGCGTTGAGCGTCGTCATCGGGTTCCTGCCGTAAACCAGCTTAAATGGCGTGATCTGTGTTGTTTCTTGCACCACCGTGTTGTAAGCGAAGGTTATGTACGGCAGGACGGCATGCCAGGTCTTGTGTTCGACGTCTGCGTACATTGCTAGCATGTCGGCGAGGGTCTTGTTCAGGTGCTCCGTGAGACCATTCGTCTGCGGGTGGTAGGCAGTCATCCTCCTGTGGCTTGTCTGGCTGTATTGCTGAATGGCTTGGGTGAGCTCTGCTGTAAAGGCCGTTACTGTGTCGGTGATGAGGACTTCTGGGGCACCATGTCACAGCAGGATGTTCTCAACAAAAAATTTCGCCACTTCGACTGTGCTGCCTTTCGGTAGAGCTTTAGTTTCAGCGAAGCGGGTGAGATAGTCTGTCACCATGACGATCCACTTATTTCTGGATGTTGACGTCGGAAACGGTCCCAACAAAGCCACCCCAATCTGCTAAAATGGTTGGCAAGGAGGTTCGACTGGCTGTAGTAATCCTGCTGGCCTTGTCGGTGGTGTCTTGCATCACTGACAGTCTCGGCATGTCTTGACGTAACAGGCGATGTCGGCGGTCAGACGCGGCCAGTAATACCTTTCCTGTATCCTCGACAGCGTCCGGGAGAATCCGAAGTGCCCAGCGGTTGGATCGTCATGTAGGGCGTGGAGTACTTGTAGACACAGCACTGACGGAACAAGAAGGTAGCTGGCACGGACTGGTGAGAAGTTCTCCATGAGCAGGTTGTTTTGTAGTGTGAACGAAGACAATCCGCGCTTAAATGTCCTAGGGACAACGTCGATGTTCCCTTCCAAATACTCAACGAGGCCTTTTAGCTCCGGGTCTGCTCGTTGCTGTTTAGTGAAGGCTTCCGCGCTTATTATTCCGAGGAAGGCGTCGTCGTCCTCGTCGTCTTGCAGTGGGGGATCAATGGGGGCACGTGATAGGCAGTCGGCGTCAGAGTGTTTTCGTCCGGACTTTTAGATTACTGTGCCGTCATATTCTTGCAGTCTGAGGCTCCATCGCACCAGCGTCCTGAAAGGCCCTTTAAAGGGACACTAAAGGTTACTATGAAGTCAAGTTAAAGTGGTAGAGCAATGTTCTTGAACGTCTAAGGCGTCAATCTATTGGCGAACAGAGCTTAGTAACCAAGAAATTGAGGTAAATGCATGACACGATTTGAGACCCCCCAGCGACATTCCGGTACTAGCCCGATGACGAAAGCACTCCTCATAATTTGTGTTACCAATACTCAACTACTCGTATTAAAAATATTTCATTCGATTATAAGACGGAAGAAAATGCTACTTGTCTACGTCTATTCTATTCTAAAAAAAAATAATATTTTGACGTTACCCTTCAGTAGTATGTGTGGTCGAAAGGTTTCGTTTTCGCTCGACTCTGCGCGCTCGACTCTGCGCCGCGCACGCTTTGGAGTTTCAGTAGTTTCGAATCGCGTCGTGCTGTGCGGGTTCTGCTGGCTCGCGAAACTTTCATTTCGAACAAGCAGTGAGAATGCCACGTCCTTGTGATGTCGTGGGAAGCCCTCGTTGCTTTCCCGCTCCGAAGAGCCGGTGTCGAGGCCGCCGTCGTAGTACGCAACGACGCCGGCAGCGCGAGCCCTTAGCAGCAGGTCGCGCTCGTCAGTGCTCAAATTGCTGAAGTTGAGCCCAGCATTGCGAGCCAATCTGTCGTTGTCAGGGTCCATTGTGACGAGCGTCGAAGTTTCCGTCATAGAATAAAGTACCAGCTTATGGTCGCGCGTTTCTCCTTCCGCTAGTCACCATACTCCCGCTTTCGCTCTGCTGTCGGCTCTGTCTTGGCTCTGTTTCTGGCCGCGCGTTTGCGTTTTGCGCAGAAAAGCCGTAGCGCCGTCTGCAGACGCCGTTCTACTCACCAATGGCGCAACGTCACTATGAGACCATGATGTCAGTACTCCTCGATCGGAGGGCGGGCGATTTGAACTGCGCTAGAGGTACGCGGACGCTTCAGAACGCATTTTCTCTTAAAATAAGTCTCTCCTTGGCCCGAAAAAAGCGTTTCGAGGTTTCTGGGATGGTATTTCAACAGTCCATGTTCACTTAATGGTAACCTTTAGTGTCCCTTTAAGTTAGCTAGCCAACACAACGCATGATGGTCGCTGACGACATTGAATGGCCTGCCATATAGGTAAGGGCGGAATTTTTCTGTAGCCCAAATGATGGCGAGGCATTCCCTTTCAGTCGTAGAATAATTGCCTTCCACTTTTGACAGCGACCGGCTAGCATAAGATATCACCCGTTCAAGTCAGTCTTTCCTCTGGACTAGGACGGCACCAAGGCCTAGGCTACTGGCGTCAGTGTGGATTTTGGTATCGGCGCCTTCGTTGAAATGTGCAAGTACGGGTGGCGACTGCATGCGTCGTTTGAGTTCTTGAAATGCGTCGGCCTGTGGCGTTTCCCACTTGAAGTTGACATCACATTTGGTTTGGTTACAGTTGTACCTCGCATAACGGAATCGGCAAGGAATGCAAAAAAATTCGCTTTCGTGAGAATTTCGTTGTTGCACAAAGAAACAGCACAGATAGGTAATGCATCGTAGAACAAAATTTAGCTGTCAAAATTCGTTAGCCTACTTTGCAAGCTTTGCTTGAAGATATAGAACCGCATTGCCAACAGTACAAAGTGTGCTGCGTGCGTCAGCCAGCAGTGGCAGCAGTGCCTAGCACAGTATTCTTGGTCTTGGTCAATTGCTTTTGTAGATGTGATCACTTTTGCCGGATTTTGCATAACTCAGCACCGGACGCAGAGCAACAGTGCATGTAGCAGCATTTCTCCAGCACATGCTGTTGCTCGTAGGCACCAACGCGTCCAATGCCGAGCGCAAACGTGATTGTATCTCGTGTACCCAAAGGCAAACGATCGAGATAATGGCCTTTTCATGCAATTCTACGGCCGGCGCTGAATGCGCATGCTATGCCTGTCAGGTGGCACCAAAACCAGCGTTCTTGAAGCAAGGGATGCGTACTCCCGGACGATCGCCCAATCATGGCCCGATGAGTGACACTCCATATGCTGTGACCGCCATCTCAAGCGCCATAAACAATTGCATGTTGGTGGGACGTGGATTTCCTTGTTCTTGCTGCATTTTTTCACCGAGGCGCACATTACGTAGTGCACTGCTGCGATTGGTGATTGTTCTTCGAAATGTGCGTTCAGTTTGCGTTAAGTTTCACCTTACACAATTGGCTTAGGCCTTGCCAAATCGTCAGCCGCGGAGAATGCAAACCAAACGCGCATTTCGAACAACGATCTACGATCTCTCCTATAGTAGGCGGGCAAAAACTGGTGTCGCATGTCGGTAGCAACATGCGTGCCGCTTCAAACGAGCGATCAACAAACAAGATGGCGGCCATGACGTGTTTCCAGTGCACTGACCGCTTCCAGTGCTTGGTTGTTTTTGTGAACAAAAATGGCAGCGTCCACACAAGTGTAGTGCGGTGGTATTTTACGCAATTTTAGTGCAAAACAATCGCATTTTAGCACATTTTGGAGCCTGCTAGCTTTATGCGAGTAGGTAATACGCGGAGTTACGTTCCAGCAAATTTCGGTGATGCAGGATTGCACTACAGCGACATTTCGTTGCCGAGAGGTACGAAATGCATTGAATCCTATGGGCGTTCGCCGGGGATACTGAAATGTTTCGCTGTCACAAGAATTTCATTGTTGCAGGATTTCATTATTGTGGGTTTCGACTGTATTACACTAAAAGCTGTATCATTAACACCATCACATGTGAAAGCCTTGAATCATGCCCTTTCTTAGAAGGATGTCGCAAATTGTTTTCCTCAGCACATGTCTGTGCCGATGGTTATCAGTTGACAGCTCAGATGCTACTGTCGGTCATGCAATTGCTGTTGACAGATCTGAGCTGTGGACAAGTTGGCTGCAGTAGCGTGCATCTGTGCACCTTTAGTAATAGTCCATGCGAAATAATATTTTTAACCTGTCAGGTAACATGATTGGATTATTACAGCACTAGCTTTAAAAGCTTTGCTGTGTCAACGTGCCTAGTTTATTAGCTTTTTTGCATGTGTGTTGCCTTCCAATTTCACTTTGCAGTGTGCAGCCTTATTGGCTGTCAAAGTTAGCAGTTTCCCAGTAGCTAGGGCCTGTACAGTATTTGTGCATCGGCCGATCCTACACAGCTTAGTAGCATCCACATAAAAGCTTTAAATTCATGGGGAGTCACAGTAAAGCAGTACTTTATAAATGTTCTCAGTATTGACCACAGCGTGGGCAGTGACTGTTTTAATACATCTGAATTTCATGTTATGTGGTTGAACCAAACTTGATGCGTCGACTGCTGTCACTGATTAATAGAGGTTTTTTTCAATGAGCAAACAGGCAGTGGCAAACTTGGGTGAGGAACCATGAATTGTCAAAACAGCGGCTGTGGAGCAAAGGGGTGTCGATTGGATGCCACTGTTGAAAGAATGCAAGATAGTCACTGGTTACTTTATGTGAAGGAATATAGTGAAGAACAGAGTACCAGTTTTTATGTTAAGCCATGTTCTTACACCGGCGCATTAGCTGTGGTGCCAAAAAAAGCTATTTTGTATCCTTGGTCAGTGCTGCCAGATAATTAATTAAGCATTTGGATTTGATATGTTTTTAAAACATATACAGGGGCTAGCCTTTTAGCTCCTTTTTTTCTTTTTATTCCTCAGAAAGCCCAACTATCATGCTGCATAAAGGAAAATTAAAACAGCTCTTCGCTTTTACTTTTGCCCATAAAAATACATTCATACAGAAAGTAATGCAATGTTCTTTAGCATATAATTAGTACAGTAATTAATTAGTCAGCAATCATGCTGCATAAAGGAAAATTAAAATAGCTCTTCACCTTTACTTTTGTCCATGGAAAATACATACAAAAAGCAGTGAAATGTTTTTTAGCATATGATTAGTCGACAAACTGATTTTCTGAACTACCCACAACTGCTAATGCTCCAGCATATAAAAAACACATCTAAGGGCTTTGTATTACCTTTCCTGCACTTATATTAGAGTTTGTAAGCTTCAGATTGCGTGTAACAAAAATGATCCATTTGGTCATATGCAGTTAATATGGTTTTTATTTAAACCTGGAATGAAGTGCCTTCATGTTCAAAGAAGGTACCTTCATCTTTGCAAACTGTCATACCTCTTTGAAGGTCAAATCAAATGCAATTTATTCTCATGCTGGATCGCTATTCTGGATTAAAATCTACATAAGTAGCCTTTAAGGTGTGAACAGCAAAAAAAAAAAAAAAGATACCTATGTTCACATATTTGTGCAATAGCCAGGCACCAGGCTGGTTTTGTAATTTTGAGAGTCCTGGCTGGCATTTGAGGTTAAAAGACATTACGCGCCTTCAACAAAGTATTACTAGTATTGCTTGTTTCATAAGATCTTCAAGGTCAAGGTTTTGCAACACGTGAAAAGTAACAAACGTTTGGTTTTAGTAAAAGTGCATCTGCTTGCTCGCACCTTAATGCATGGTGTCAGTTTGGCATACACATGACTACTGAGCTGTCCCTTGAACCATTGTAGAGTAGTGCAGACATAGACTGCAAATGTACTCTCTTTGCGAGAGGTGCTGCTTGTGACTAACGGGTGCCTGGTGCTGGGTCTCTCTCTGCCTGTGGCCTCAGTGAGCGGTGACCAGGGAAGCCCTTCTGTCCTGGCCACTCTTGCAGCACTTGCAGAGGCCACTGCCCCCAATGCAAGTGAGCCCGCTTTCTCTCTTTTCCCTTTTGCTCTTCTGCCTTCTGTCTATCTGATGCTGCTTTGTTTAGTGAATGCATGTTCTGCATGAAGCAAGCACATTTGCTGTCCCGTGATATAATGCTAAAGCATTATTAAGTATAAAGAGACAGAAAAGCAGCGGCATGGAATTAAGCAAGCCTGAGTAGATACTGGACAGCAGCCTAGTAGAGGTCAAGATAAAGAAGGGAATGATGAAAACGTGCGAACTTAAAAGCACCATATGAATAACAGACAGACACAGAGGTATACAGGACAAAATGTGTAGAAGGGAAGTTGGGAAGATTGAAAGTTACACAGTGCAAACAATGCGTAGAGCAGTTAACCGACGGTCAATTGCAGTGGCATTATGAGTGCTTAAGGAAGAGAGGCACACTCAAATCTGGTGTACGAAAGAAGAATGGCACTGGAAAGTCCCATCGCCATCGCGTGTCTCGGAGCCGAAAGGAGATCGGCACACTAGAAAGTGCTGTCGTCATTGCTTGTCGAGCGGCCAGTTCACCGATCTAGCTGAGCAAATGTTGCTGTCGCTTATTTTCTGGCTGTTGCTTGATGAGTTCAATAAACCTTTGTTGGAGGGGCTGGGTACGCCTTGGAATGTGCAATGACGAAGCAGGACTCTGCCATCCATTCCTGTGGTGATGGAAGACCCGTTGCTGCGTCCAATGGCCACAATGCCTGCCGTGGCCTGCTCAGGTGCACTGCGCCAGCGTGACCTTGCCATTTTCAACAGGATCAGAGACCATGACGTGGAGGACTGGCTTGCCTCCTATGAAAGGATGAACAACCACAAGAAGTGGGGCGACGCGACGAAGGTGAACAAGGTCATATTCTATCTGACATTGCAAACTTGTGGTTCTACTGCAACCACACACCCCACCTATGGACTTGTATGGAGTTTGGATGGCCTGCAGTCCGCAAGCTTCGCGCCGAGCAACGTTTCCGAGAACGAGCGCAGCAGAGCGATGAGACATTCAGTAGTTATATCGAGGATGTCATGGATTTCTGCAAGCGTGTTGATGCGACCATGGCAGAAAACAACAATATCTGGTATATTTTAAAGGGGGTTGACAACGATGCCTTTCAAATGCTGTTGGCAAAAGACCCCAGCGCTGTGTCTGAAATAGTGGCGCTCTGCCAGAGCTATGATGAGTTGCACAAGCAGTGGCTCGCCAATCACCATTCGCTAGTAGGCTCTTTCTCTGACCTGACGGCTGCCGCCTATGACTCTTCACTGATGCTGCAGATTAAACATTCTGTTTGCAAAGAGTTGGCCTGCGAACTTTCATTGGTGCCTCTGACACAAGAAACGTAGATGCACTCTTCTTCATTGACTTCCCACGCTGCAGCACATCATCCAGGATCAAGTCATTGAGTGCCTTACCCCTGCCTTTCTCAACACTCCTGTTGCCGCGTCACTCAGTTATGTGCAGGTCACCACAATGCTCAAACACCTCCCCGTGCCTCATTTCATGCACCAACACAGCTTAACAGCTTTGTTACCTTTGGACATCACCAACTTGGCTTCAGAGCAGCAAAAGGACCCGTGGATAGCCGCTCACCGTCTCTCGCCCGGTTAGTGCCACAATACCCCCGCATGCAAAACCCATGGCACACACCAGACAACCTGCCAGTTCATTACTCCTGCGAAATTGCCGGCCACGTTGTGCATTTCTGCCAGCGCTGGATGCCACCTACTTCTCGCTTCTGGCAACGGGCTTTCACCTACTTGCCAAGGTAATTTCAATGCTGTGCTTCACCGGATCCGCCTTTTTTATTCTAGGAGTCCATCGGACGAATCTGCTTTTGCCATTCGTAGACCGCCTTCTCAGCGCTGCAGCACCATTTTGCCCATGAGACATTGGCCTACTCCTCGTCCACAGGAAAACTAGTCACTGCAGTTCCAGAGGCAAGAACTGCATGCCCTGCGAAATCTTAAGGCCTCCAATTTCCCCTCGTAACAGGATTGATGTGATCATGGAAGGAGTACAGACATTAGCACTTGTAGACATAGAAGCCGTCATTTCGGCAATGAATTCCCGCCTCTGCCACAGAATTCGGAAAGTGAACATCTCGCTTTCAGGTTTTTTGCAACACATTGAGCCATTACAAGTCAGCACAGCCCGAGCCATCATTGAAGATGACCTTTACATTATTGGATTTTTTTTGTTCTCGCCTCTTGTTCTCACGATGACATCTGGGGATGGGATTTTTTTCAAGCCATCATGCCGTCATTGACTGCGCCTCCGTCGAGGTTGCATTCCCTCCGCTTTGCGACACTCCATTTGAGGAGCAGCCTCCCACCAAACTTGTCACAGAAGACGCCGGCATGCCTCCGTGGTCATCTGTGATCACCCACTTGTTGTGCAACTCCCTGTGTGACGGTAGTGTGCTTTTTATGCCGTCTGACCTCTTCACTCGTCACCGAATGGTTCCTCTACCAATCGTTGTACTTGATTTCTGTGCTAGCGCTACATTCATGTGTGTTTCTAGCCCAACGTTGCTCTCATTTGTTATGCTGCGAATGCCTCGGTTGTGTTGAGCCAGTGCACCTACTTTTCAACACGCATGGAGACCTACCTACCTGCCGCTTGCATCGCCGCTGTAGACCCTGTGCCTTTGAGTTCTTCACCACAACCCTTTAGCGCATCAATCGACCGTAACCGTACTCTGAGACAGCACGATGAGCTTTTCCATCTTCATCAATTCAACTCTTCATTTGGTTGCAACACTATTTTTGGGTCGAGCGACTCCTGTCTTCCACACCATCAACCCTGGCTCTCATACTCCTCGGCCGCAGCGACCTTACCAGGTATCAGCCACTGAGAGGCGAGTTATTGGCGAACAGGTGACTGACATGCTCACTTGAGGCGTTACTGAGCCATCAAGCAGTCCATGGGCATCCCCAATCGTTCGTGTTAAAAATAAAGATGGCACCATCCGATTTTACGTCGATTATCGTCGTTTGAGTAAGATCACACGAAAGAATGTCTATCTGTGCATAGACAACGCACTTGACTGCTTTCAAGGAGCCAAAAAAATTTTTTTTTTTTTTTCCTTAGATCTTCACTCTGGATGCTGCAAGGTGCCCATGGCCGAGGCTGATCACTGCAAAACTGCATTTGTCACCCCTGATGGCTTGTATGAATTTAATGTCATGTGGTTTCAGCCTTTGTAATGTGCCGGCCACATGTTGAACGGAAGATGGACACTATTTTGCATTGCCTGAAGTGGCAAACATGCCTCTGTTATTTAGACATTGTTGTGGTGTTTGCTTCAGGCTTCCAGACAAATCTTCAACGCTTGGAACAAGTTTTGATCTGCCTGCCACAAACTGGCCTGCATTAACTTAAAGTGCTTTTTTGGTGCAAAAAAGTTAACAATATTGGGCCATGTTGTTTCCAAACATGGCGTACTTCTTGATTCCACTGAGCACCCCCCCCCCCCCCCCCCCTCCCACCGTGGCCAAATTTCCTAAGCCAACAACACTTATGGCACTGCACTGGATAGCTTCATAGGCCCATGCTCATATTTTTGCCGTTCTCTGCGAAATTTCGCCACCATCATTGCACCCCTGACACAGTTACTTGCTGGCACCAGTTAGCTTTCCACCTGGTCTGAAGAGTTTGACACCGCATTTACCACCTTAAGTCGTCTATTTACTTCGCCACTAATTTTACGTCACTTGATCAGAATGCTCCAATGGAAATTCACATTGTTCATGTAGACAGGCTCGCGCCTTATTATGAGCCCACCATTTCGTCGTTGCTGTAGGCCACCAGGATGGCTAATTTTTCAGCCATGGTGTGATTGTAAGGAAAAGAATGGCACTGAAAAGTCCCGTTGCGATCGCTTGTCTCGGAGCCTGAAGAAGATCGGCACACTAGAATGTGCTGTCTCCACCGCATTTTGCACGGACAGTTCGGCGATCTAGCTGAGAGATTGTTGCTGCCGCAGTGTTTCTGGCTAACGCTTGATGAGTCCAATAAACCTTTTCACACTGGGAGAGGATTAGACTGTGTGATGAAGGTATGAAATTTGCAGGCATTTATTGATGATGATTATTACGCTTGTTAAATGCAGCTTAGCTCATCCAGCTTTAACTGGAATGGGGCGTCGTAAAAACTCATTTTCAGTTGCACCTGTTGTGATGTCTCTGTGCTTTCTGTTTCTTTGAACAAGTTCACTATTTCGCTTTATGTCCATAGTGGCTGTGTGCAGTAGAGGACAGTGTGTGAAAATGCCTGTTAGCCAATGTTATGATGCACCTCTAGGAAATATGGCTGTTGGGAAAATCGATCCAAAGCTCTATGTCATAGCATCTCATAGCTAAGAATCAGCTTAGGAGTTCAGATGCTAGTTATCTTGAACTGCCATTTATAACTGCTGCTTATAGAGTTGAACCCACTTTTAATAAATGCAGTATGTCTACAAATCACAGTTGTTATGCAACCGAATCTGTTTACAATGAACATGATTGTTCTGCAAAAAGGGGTTGTTGTATCAGTAATTCGTTACATTGCAATGCCATGTTTTATTTTGCTTTTTGTTTTTCGTTTGCTGATTACTGTTATCAAGTCACTTGGTATATCCGATAGGATTTTGCATGCGTAGCGGATAATGTTGTACTTTCCCTAATGTACGTGAGCAATAGTGATTACTATGGAATGTACAATGAGTTATGTATGAATAGTAGATGAAGTTGATCCATTAGATGACATTTGACAACTGACAATGGTGCTCGTCGCATGTGAATAGTGTTGCTTGCTTTGCTGGGCACATGTTCGCCCAGCGAAAAGTTAGATTCTTAGCTAATGCTCTTCGCATTCCGTGTATTTGTTCATCATCACGACGACGTGACAATATGTGGACTCACCCGTTAGATTATGTATTGAGCCATCCCTCACCAGGCTTAACTGCAAATTTTACTTACACTGGGCAATGTAGGGTGCCATCCAGAAAGTGTCTTACTGCAAGAATATTTCAGATTGGTTCTGCATCCCAGATTACGCATGTTGTTTTTATTCCCCTTTTGCTTGCTATAGACCCTGACGATGCTCAGGGAAAAACTCAAGGAATTTGTGCTTCTATCAGAGAAAATTAGCTGTAACTTTATTGAAAGGGAACGAAAGTCGTGGTAATGAAGGCTCCAGTAACAGAGGAATCACAATGAGTCGTCTCGTCATTGAGGCCGTGTCATCGGCACGATGTATTGCCAGATTAGTTAACGACTGATTTTCCAGACGCCCGATTTTTTGGACATGCCAGATTATTCGCACGGGCTTTGCGGCACCACCACGTACTCCACATAGTCAACGTATATTGCCCTGACTGCAGGTCTGAAATGGCATTAATCAAAGCCACCACCGCCGCCATTATGATTATTTTGGCGCCTCGAAACGGCACTCGCACGCGGAGCCGCTGGCAGCCGTAGCCACCACAGCGGCAACATTAGGCCTAGCTGCTTCTACGTTCGCTATTAAGCTTTTTGCCGTGCGGTGCCGTGTTTTTCATTGAAAGAATTCGCCGCTGTCAGCAATGGCACCGACTCCGCCTTTTTAATCCTCACGATTGGCTTCAAAGCTTGCAGAGCACAGTAGGTTGTGTAATGCCAGTTTCTGAAAGTTAGCTTCGCCTCAATACAACAATGTTACGCGGTGAAGCGTAACAAGCGTGGGAAGGGGCAATTGTCATGGGACACAGTATGTATTCCTTAATTATGCACACGTGCACCCCGGTCTCCTGTCTCAGTACAAGCACTGATATGCCTAGTAAGTGTACTGGCAGGCCTTAAGAGCATTTTCGGACGTGCCTGTGGCAATCTTAGCCCAGAAGGGCAGTTAAAGGGATGCATTCATTTTTTTCGGATGTTTTTGCGGCCCCTGGGGACTCCAAAAACTCAAACGTTGACTGTACAGCTGACCAAGAAGATGCTTCAAATGACCCATGGGGTGAAAGTCTGGCAGAAGGAGGATGAGAACAGAAAGGACAGACGCACTGAGGAATTAACTAGAAAGGAAGCGTGCTGCCGCCTCTTCCAAGGAGCTTGAGCTCAAAAAGAAGGTGTTGGCTGATGCCGAGATGCAGGTGTCCCTCATCCAAACCAAAATAAGCTCTTTAAAGCAGCGAAACCCAACAGTGAGATGTTGCGTACAGGCTGAGAGTATGTCAGGACAGTTTAAATTAACTTCCCAGCTGCTGAGAGAGACTCTTAGTTGTGACAAAGTTGTGGCCTCATACCGATGAGCTTGCTATCAGTTGATAGAAATAGCTCATATTCATAAACATTTACTTATGTATGCGTCTCCTTTTCATTCGCATTTGAAAATGTTCGACTCAATTTCGAAGGGGTTTTACCATTTTTTTCACTGTGCATTTTACTAACACCTTCCTTCTGTTTTCTTTTTAAATAAAATAGATATTACTCCTTACTATTCAAACTGGATTAAGACATTTTTTTGTTTTAACATGCTTACTAGAGAGGGACAGCATTGGGCAACATGGTGTCAGCCTGTCTAGACATAAAACAAAGTTCTGGCTCATTCAGGGAATTTTTCAAAGGTGCTCAGGGAAAACCTGGAAAACTCGGGGAATTTGGAAATGTCAGCTTGGTAGACACCCTGATTCTAACTTCCTTGTAAGTTTATTACAGCTGTTCACCATTGCAACAAAGGCAAGCTTACTCAACAGCACTGGTGCCGGCATGTCGCCATGTCGACTTCAACTACAGCACATGGAGATAATATTGCAACGGCCAAGTTTTACCTCTCTGCTAGTGAGAAGGCATTGGCGGCAACAGTCATTAGCGTGAACTAGTTTTTATTTCTTTTTTGTTCTTCTATGGCAACAGCGGCACAACGCAAGTGTTATCAGTTGTGTGGTAGAAGAAATCATTGAAAGATGTCGCTACCTGCATTCCGTTAACGTGATGACGACCATCAGGATACGTGGCTAGGGGTTGTTGTGGGAAAACCACACTAGGAAGACAGCTTCCATTACTGCTGAAAGAAAGTCAGATTTCATTGGAAACAGAGTAAGTCCTTGATTGATGAGTGAAATGTGAAAGGGTATGCCTCTTTTTCTTTCCGTCTGCTCTTATTTTGAATTTGTAGGGTAAAGAACTTTTGCTTGCCCATGTAAATTTTCATAATTCTTTTTTCATTCACCTTGGAATAATACGAGAAACATGTGGCGATGCAGAACTTAGCAGGTAAAATATGGTCCCAGGGCGGGCAAGGAGATGGGAGAAATTGAGATGTCATGTTGCCATACTGCCAAGAGGCAAGCTGCACTGCCAACTTTGGCACTCTCTCCTTCCGCCTTGACTAGCATTTAAATGCTTTTTCTTCCCTGCCTTCTCTTAGTCTGAAGCTCAAAAACCATGTCATGTTTACGTCGCGAGCCCCTCCTCTTTTTTTCTTACTTCCCTTTCTCTTTTCGCTGCTCTGTGCACTCTGATCTGTCTGCCACACTTGTCTGTTTGCAATGCCCAAAGCTGATGTGGGGCTCCTTAAGCAAAAAAGCCTTGTGAGCTCCATTAAATGAAAATAATGATGTGAGTGACTTTATATGCACGTTGAAGTGCTTGTTGCGTGCTTTTCGTGTTTCATGTTCAATGTGCACTCTTGCCATCTCCCCCCCCCCCCCTTTTTTTTTTGCCAGCAACATTGTCTTCAAACGAGGCAGTTCAGTGGCTCGAGACACATGGCATTACAATGCTACCTGCTGACAACTCCACCATTGTGGCTTCAGCGTTGGAAGGTGGCCAGACGATATCGCTCACAGGTGATCTTTGTAGATGCCACTATGCAGGGCTGCCCGGCTTGTATATCTTCCGTAGGCTCTTATCATGGTGGTCTTTGCAAAGGCGCACGTTTTCACACTGAAAGGCAGCAGCCATGCTGCGACTTAACTAAAAGTAACAGTTATCTTTTTACATGCCCTGGCTATGTTTTACATTTACGGTAACAATTTATTGGTTTCTGTGGTGCCATTGTGTAGCTCTTGCATTGATCGGTGTTACTTCCATACATGTTGAATTGCAGCCAAAGCATCAAAACCCACAAGGCTGTTACAGTGAAACCTCGTTAAACCGTCGTTGGCCAAAACTCAGAAAAAGTACATATGAAACGGTAGTACTGCTTAACCAAAATAGCATGAGATTGCCCACTTACCTGTCAAAAACGGAACTCTGAGAGACTGCAATGAAAGGGCAAAAACATGCAGTACTTATTCACTTTGTTCGACAAAAGTCTATTACTTTCGTTTGGTGCCGCGGCAGTCTAGCAGCGACGACAGCGGCTTCCAACTTGCGGAAGCTGCGAGTCAGCTTTTCAGCCAGCCCCCTCTTCTCTGCAAACTCTCGCAGCATGGCAGATCCCATGTTAGCGTGTCATATTCTCCGTGCACGGGCATGGTGCGCTGCAGAAGTCGCGGGGCGCCTTTTTCATTGCAGGGTGCTGTTCTTGTCAAGACGATTGCATTCATGAGGCTGACATAATGCGCAGCTTCTGCCACTGTCTGGCCTGAATCACCTGTGCTGTAGCTTTCCATGTCATCTTCATCACTTTCGTTACGTAACACTTCGACAACAACAGAGGCAGCGATGGCAAAAAGTCTAAACTCGTAGCAGACATCTCTTCGCGGTCGCAGCAGCGCTGCTGAGCCACTTCTTCGCATTCCAAATGCCACACACAGTAGTCAACGGTAGATCCCTGTCGCGTGCCAGCGCCGACTTCGTGTCACATTCGATAGCATGATTGACGTCCAATTTTCCTTTTAGGCTGGGCACCTGCCGTTTTTATCCAAGCTTCAGCATGATGCGAGTCCTAGCTTGCACGACGCCACAACGCTCTCTGGCACGGTGCTGAAATGATGTTTATGTTTATGTGGCGTCGTACAGGTAGTTTGGAGACCGTTGTTCTAATCTCTGAGGCTTGTTCTGCCGGCTGCCCGATGGGGAGGACGCACCACTGGTTGCGCGACAAAAAGTGGAAACACTACGTGTTAATCGATACGTATGCAATAAGCTGGTAGGGTTTAGGCGGATACAAAACGCATTATGTTCATTGGCCACTGAGTCAGGGATTTGACTTTACTACTTTTAAAACGAAACTAGTGTTTAAGCGGGTACGGTTTAACAAGGTTTTACTGCACCATTATATCACATTCAGGGGTCAATTATGATGGACTATCTACCGTTGAATATCGTTGATGTGGTTCTGCTTAATGCATTTTTCAGAATAATACTTTTTTTTTTTTCCCGGCCAACACCTCATAAGAGCAATGTATTTTCGTACCGTTGATACGATCGCATTTTCACCTGAAATTGGATAATACAACTGCAAACTGGTATTTCTGAAACTCGCAGCTTTATACTCAAGTGTACCAGATTTAATTACATTCCAGCGACCCACAAACAATGTTAAGGAATCGCCACACTAGCGGAAAAATGCACGCTGCGTGCCAGTGGCAATGAGCGCCACGAAAGCTGCCACAAAGCAGGTTTGTCGTGCTGTGGGAGGGACCAGTCCTGGACTGATTTAAATTGTGGCATGCTGCGGCTGCAAAACGAGCTGCGAGGGAAGGAGACCAATGAGAGCTGCCCCTTCAGTGACATAAGTGCAGGAAACTGGTGTTGTCTGGACCTACCCAACCACTATCTTTGTACTCGCGTCTACTATCGTCTGCTCACATCAGCTTTCGGTTGCGCTTCTTCTGGTTGACTTTTCAGGCGAGATTTTCATGTAGTCATGTGACTGAATGAAATGCCTGCCTTCATCCGACAGTGGTGGTGCTCGTTATGTCACGTTGCTCTTCAGTGTACCTTTGTTTTTTCTCGCTCTCGTACCGCCACATTCATCTCGAAGTTCTTGGCCTCATGGTGCCATGACCTCCGTGGCTGTGTGAAGGAAACACAAGGCTCTGACTTTGTAAGAGAAACTCGATTTACCACCTAACACCACAGCCCATTTGCAGTCCTTCGATACAGGCATTATTAGAAATGTAAATTTCATTTTCAAAGCTTGCTGGTGCAGCGGCTTTGGCCAAGATCCAGCGGAAGGACAGCAACTTGAAGATTGACCTTCTCGACGCCATTAACTTTTTGGCAATTTGGTGGAATCATGTCAACTCAGAAAGCATCTCTAACTGCTTTAAAAATGTGGATATTATGGTGCGTGCAACACACCGAGCGACCAGGAAGACGACATGCTTGAGGTCCTGAACTGGGATCACTTGAATGTGGACAATTCCTCGGAAGAGTTTGTGTGTGCAAATGACCATTTAGTGACATGCGAGTTGCGCAGTGTGGAAGACATTATTGCAGAGGCGATTATTGAACGTGACAGCACCGAAAGAGGTGGTGATAGCTGCGGCAACACACTCGCAGCATTAGACACTCTTCGGGGCTTCATCGCAAATGCTCAGTTGAGTGAGGAAACAGCGACTTCTTTTTTTAACTTCCAAAGGAACTTGTTTACGGACATTGAAAAAAAAGAAAGTTCAGCAAAAACTGACGCGCTCTATTGAAGTTGCCGAATAAAAGTGTTGGATGCGATTTGTGTGATGTCGGGTGACACTGCGCCACATAACGTGCATGTTATGCGGAGCAGCATCACTCTACGTCACAGGAAGCTTTGCTAGCGAGTTTGTCACCGAGTAAGGACATAGTGGGCAACATTGACCAATTTTACAGTATTAATGAGAGGGTAGCAGCAGTCGTAGTAAAACTTAAGAGGCATAGATTAACAGTAGTAAAAGCCTGTGCTTCAACCTCCAGCAATGATGATGATGATGAAACAGACCAGTTTTATGAAGATGTGGAATTAGCGCTGAGAAAAGTGCAAACTCAGTAAACTGTAGTAAAGGGCTACTTCAATGCAAAAGTGGGGAAAAGGCAGGCTGGTGAACAAGCCGTTGGCAACTGCGGCGTCGATTCTAGGAACACTCTGGGAGAGATGTTAGTAGAATTCGCGGAAAGGAATAAGCTGCAAATAATGAACACCTTCTTCAGGTAGTGTAGGAACAAAAAGTGGACATGGAAGAGCCCTAATGGTAAAACAAGAAATGAAATTGGTTTGATACTTAGTGCAGGATGTAGAAGTGTTAGGTGGTCATAGGCTAGTGAGGTCTAGGACTCTCTTCAATTTGAAGAGAGTAAAATTGGTCTGGAAGAAGCAGGCCAACCTAGATGCAGTAAAGGTAAAAGCAGATGAATTCAGGCTGGTACTTGCAAACAAATATGCAGCCTTAGAACAGAGAGATGAAGATGACATAGAGGTAATGAATGAAACTGTAGCTAGGCTGGCTTCAGAAGCAGCAGTTGAAGTGGAAGTTAAGGCACCAAGGCAACCAGTAGGTAAGCTCTCCCAAGTAACAAAGGTCGTAATAAAGAAACGAGAAAGACAAAGTGTCCAACTCAAGAGAGTTTCCATTATAATAACTCAAGTTTCCGTTATTGTCTCAGTATTAGTTTGCGGCAGCAGTGAAACATCATTATATTAAAATCGCATACAAGCACATTTTGTTATATTCAGGTTCTAAATACACGGTGTTCTATGGACAAGAGGTTAAGAAAGCTAAGTACTTCGTCATATTGAGGTGTAACTGTATCTTTCTATCTTCATATCCCCAGATGCTGGTAAACTGGCTCTGAACTGGGTGAAGGATCAGCACACTGTTGCTGCCGATGGAACTACCACTGAAGTCTCTCTCTCTAATGTTGCTAGTGCTGGAAACCAGGTGAGTTCCTAGCTAGGCATTTTCTTCTTTAAGAAATTGTTCAGGAAGTCAGTGAGACACTTCACTGCTTTGGAGAATTATTTCGACAAAGGTCTTACTACGTAACTTATGTAGGTGTTGCTTCTTGTCCAAGTAGCAAGCCAGGTTCAGGGAAGCGAGTGGAGGTGCACAATGAAATAATATCTGAATTAGAATGTTTCCATGCAATTTTCTTGTGCTAGTTGTGGGGGTAAATGGTTTTGGCAATGAGCAATGAACCCACTCATAACAACATCAAGTGCCACGAAAATTACATTGTTTTAACTATGGGTGTGCGAATATCAAAATTTTTGAATACAAATAGAATATAAATACTTAGCTTCAATTATCAAATAATTATATGCACATGCCTGTATTAGCAAGTTGGACTAATTTGTCATTTTGAAACATTGCAATTACATTGACAACATTAAAAACTAGACTAATAAACTGAGCATTATGTATTTGGCTCATGTTAACTTGGAAAAAGTAGTTCCACTAGCTGTCCTCACCAGCCAGTGCCTTACTATACTGCATCAAATGCCCGTGAAATTGGAGGCATTTGACCCTGCACCAGTCGTCACTCGTCGCTCTTGCTGTCAAGCAATAAGCTCAGAATTGGGGGTGGTACTGCGGGGAAAAATAAGTGCAACCTTGTCATCAAAGCCATGCCCCCTTGCTATTGAAAGTTTGGCTTTCCCTCAAAGTTTAGGCGTTTAGTGGCTAAGTGTGATTTACAGGAAAAATTTCGCTAACATTGCCAAATCATCGCAAAATTCAGCGCAAAATTGCTCCAATATTCTTAGATCAGATTGAAACAAATGTTGCGAACCGTGTTTTCACCCATAGGGCGAGCAGTATATTCGATTTGATTCGAATATTCGTAAACCAAATATTCGAACATTTTCGAATTGAATATGAATAATACAAATATCCGAACTTTTCGGATATTCGAGGTCCCCTAGTTATAATCGATAATTGTTGTAACCGGGTTGCATGAAAAAAAAATCAGAATAGGGGGATGACATAGCTCTTGTGAGAAAACTATAATGGCAGGGAGGCGAGTGCCCCTCCCCACCATCTTCCTCCATTTGGCTGCTGATGGTGTTGACTCGTTTAATTGTTTAACTCAGTTTCCTGCACGCTCTGATAGCGTCTAACAAGCCATGGCTGTCGGTGTTCAAGAATGACGCTGCTATAACAACTGCAAAGAGTGTTTACAGGCGGCAAGCGACATGCAAGCACTGCCGAGGCATCATTTTGGTGGCCCCAAAAGGGACCTTTTAAAAAATGTGAGAAGGTTGTCATGGCACCCAGTCTGTTGAGAAATCCAGAAGCAGCACTGGGGCGAGATTGCCACAAGCATCTTGCCACATACTTCTCACTGTCTTGCACAAGAAAATCCCACGTCTGTCAGCCTTGCTTTCTTTACACGAAGCTTGCTGACACCCTTCTACAAGGCATCCAGGTGCTCCACGCAGTGCATTAGAAGGTTTCTTGCAAAAACAAAGCTGCGGAGGGACTGAATCATCTGCAGGGCCTCTTGCAAAGACAACGTTGAGGCAGCCTGCCCTACCGTATCATCTCTGCCGTCATTGTAGCACCAAATCTATAGCAGTGCACTTTCTTTTCACTGGCAACATTATGCATTGCCGATTATCAACGGGTGGATCAGCCATCTTCCGCTTCAGTGGCGAGTCAACTCAGGCGAGAAACAACGTATCCACAACGTGCCATGGTTGTTTAGTGGCCATGGTGTTGAGCTGCTAAGCACGAGGTCGCAGGATTGAATCCTGGTCACGACGACCGCATTTCGATGGGGATGAAATGCGGAAACACCTGTTTACTTAGATATAGGTGCACGTCAAAGAACCGCAAGTAGCCTAATTATTCTGGAACCCCCCCCCCCCCCCCCCACTACGGCATGCCTCATAATCAAATTGTAGTATTGGCACATACAGTCGCCGACCGTTTATTCGGACTTCACGGGGACTGCGAAAATGTCCGAATAAACAGGTGTCCGAATAAACAGGTGTCTGAAAAAGCAGATTAAGGGGAAAAAAATGAAATCCTTTGTTTTCACGCACTTATTCGGGTTCGGCAGTAAGCTTGAATAAATCATGAATGCGCCGTTGCACGCTGTTCCATTTACGCACAATCAGGTAAGCCTGGATCTCGGAGAGGGTCGTATGGTCACTATAGGCGGCTGAAAGCACAGTCACTGCTTGTACACGCTCCGCATGCGACGGCAGCGTAGCACATGGTGCATCATCTTCCGGCTTGGTCATTGTCTGGCGGTGCAGCAGAAACCTGACGAATGATCTCGCCGTCGTTGAGTTCTGCGCATGTCGGTACAGCAGTGTCAGCACCTGTGAAACTGTCAAATTAGACGGTGTCCGGAATCGCGATGCAACCACTGCGCACGTCTCAGCAGAACATTTGCCGCATCAGTAAGGAGCACATCGGAAGGCGACAAATCTTAGGCCTCCCGGCACCCGCTTGCCGGCATTCCCCAGCGCAGTCTGCGCGGGCACTGTCGGCACCATTAGACACTTGATGCGATGTTTCCGTATGCCACGTTCTGGTATGTCACCGGAACGTAGACACAGCTCACAAAGCAAACACCACCATGCCGACACCAGTCGCACAAATGAAAAATGTGGCGTACTTGCAGAGCCGTGCGCGAAGAAACAAATCAGCTGCTGGATTGTCTTGACATGGCTTACTAAACTGAAACCGGAACTACTGTAGAACCACTCTATCAAACCAGGCAGAAACGATGATGATGAGTGGAGATTCGCAGTAGCGCCACTTCGTGAGGAAGCAAGGAGGCTCCATTCAAAACAAAAATGGCATTCAGCAAGTCGAACCATGCACCGGTCGAGTCGGTGCATGGTGCTCTCGATCGAGTTGGCTCAAGGAGTATCTGAAAAATCAGATGAGAGGTTGCAAGGTGTCCGAACTTTCGGCAGTTGTTATACATTATGGTCTATGGGGAGAATGGCGGTGCCGCGAAGCAGACCGAATAATCGACCATGTCCGAATTTTCGGAGTCCGGAAAATCAGTCGGCAACTGTAAAACCCCACTTCTTTCTTTTTTTTTTTTTTTTTTTTGAGACCATGTGGCCAGGGACAGCTCTGACACAGCCAACAAAGACAAGCATAAGCAACTTAATCTGTTGGCAGAACTGCATAGAATGAGGCGCTAGCGAGCATTCTGGGAGCAGCGCAGCGCTGTCAGCACCGTTGGTGTGGTCCATTTTTGTTACGGAGGGTAGTGTGGCGCAGAGCTGTGGGCGCAGCCAGTTCATGTTCAGCGGGGTGGAAGGGTGACGGCAAAGAGGCGTGTGAGGCTATGTGATGCGAAGGAGGCTGGAAAATAAGCATGCGTCGGCCATTGGGGTGGCGGGCAGCTGTGTAGCAGCTCAAATTTCTCTTTTTATTTTCTCTTTTAAAGGATTTCGCATTTCATTACCTTTCGGCACGGATACCCAGCATCCAGGTTTTATCGTTATAACAGATAATGCGGCATAGGGGCATTGCAGGAAGTGGTTTATTTCACCATAAAAAAGATGCACAAGTTGATGGGGCAGCAGTTTCTCATTGTTATAATCGATATATTGTTAAAACCAGTGTCATTGGGAGTGGGTTCGACTGTACTGTTAAGCCTGCATAGCATTATTGTTGCTGCAGCAAGCAGGTTCCTTTAGAATTGTGCTGCTGGTTTATGAATTAAGGTGTTCTAAATAAAGTGTACATAGAATTTAATAGAGCTCACTTTTTAGTAGTGTGGTCATGAAATATCAAGAGTCCAGCTGACTACTTAAAATTCAGCCTACAATTTTTGATAGCATGGACCCATAAGCTGTTTGTGTAGCTATGTTTCGTCTTTGGAGTGGCCATCTGACATCTTTAGGGTGTGGAAATTGTTTCAACATTTTAACGTGTGATGTAGGTGTGTGCAAAATTCAAGCTCATGGAAAAGCTTGCTTACAGTATGTTGTCCAAACCACAGCCACCGAGACAAAGATTAACAATGTAGTGCTCTGTCTGAGTGTCCTTCCCTGTCTGTGTTTTTCGTGCTCTTGGTTTGAGCAATGCATACCACCAAGCCTAAGCATCTACTCTTGTGAACTTAATATGTTGCCCTTGCAAATTTGTTGCAACTAAAGCTCAAGTTTTTAGGTCTGAAAACATTGCCAATGTTAGCAAGGTTATTGAGACAAAATTAACTTTTTTCATTTCTTGTGGCATGGTTTATTTCATTTCATCGTGTTGTACTTCTGACATGTACATCTACTACCTTTAAAGACAATGGCTTTTCTGGGCCCTTTAGCTATTTATTTAAAGTGCTCTTCTCTGAAGGCACCTGGAATAAGTGAGGCCATATAGATGTCTTGCACCATTGAAATATGATATCCAAGTGAACTCATCTTGCTATGTTCATTGAGAGGAGGATGTTCATTTCGACCTAATTGATTACCTGATGACCTTGCATGTAATGATCCCAGGCAGCATTACTTACGAGGAGCAACAATCGGCAAAATGAGCCAGTTGTCTTTTACAACCGAGTAATATCAAAATCAGAATTACAAACAAACAACAAGGCAAGAAACATTCTTGTGGTTGCTCAGGTTTGAGAACAAATGTCACCACAAAACTGAAGATAAATAAACATACAGTGCCTTCGAATGCAACTTGTAACGAGAACAATTTTTTGCAGAAAGTGATCGCCATAGTGACCGACCAGTCACAAATCTCGTCCCTAGTCAGTGCGGGTGCTGGCCAGTCACCATTTGTCGTCGTTTCTGGTGCCAATTTTAAGGCAGCAGGTAAGAGTGGAACAGTGTTTTATATTTACATTGTGTGTTTTGTCACTGATTGGCCTTTCCTCCTGGCATGCCTCTGAGTTGTCAAGCCAGAAAAGTTGTTTTGCATACTTTTGGGCTGCACAATTTGATCAAGATCCACCATTTGAAAGTGTAGGAATGTGCTTGGAACAATTTAATTTGTGCTGATGAAGTCACGGTTGAGTTTTGTAGTGCTACTTAGCAGCAACTGTGCTGTTAATTTACTTTTATGAAATGTTTTTGTGGCAAATTGACCTTGAGATGATGCTTGAGAGAGGCTAGTGTAGGATCTATAAATTTTCTCTCAAGTTGGTGTAGAAGCCCTGTAAAGGGAAATGCAGACTGCTTAAATGTTCTGCATCTGTCTATTAAGGCAAAAGTCTTAAGTGGCTCATACCCCCGATACAGTCGAACCCGGTTATATCGAACTCGCAAAAAAATGCCTATCAGTTCGATATAGAGCATAATTCGATATAAGCCTGCTAAATAATTGGATGTCATAAAAGCCCATACCATTTATAAAATCACTTTATCGATGAAACTAGCTTACTTGCGCATAAATTAGTCCTGCATTTTCTTCTACTTGGGCAATTTCGCTGCTTGCGATGCACGCACTTTCCCACATTGTCAAAAGGAGTCAGAGCAGCTCAGGCCGCAACCTTCCGCATTCACGCAGAAGCACCGGACTAGTGCGAGCGCACCAACCACTTCGGAGGACATGAGCAAAGGACCGTCCTTGCTTTCCTCATTTTGCCCACATTCATTTGTGCTCGGTACGATCTCGGCGATGTAGTCTTCGTTTTCGAGCTCTCCCGTGGTCTCGACACCATCATTTGCACTCACAAATCCTCCACCGTTGATTCATCAACAGCTTCCGGAAATTCTGACAGCTCGCTCCAAACTTCAACAGCAACAGCTTCGTCGCATTCATCACCATGTAGTCATAACCAAGCACGCGGAAACCGGCACAAGTAAAGAACCACTTGTACATAACCATGCGTGCGCATCGGGCGCCATGGGCACCAGGTCGCGAGTTTGGCCGCTTTAGCCCCAATCGTGCTGAGAGTGCTTCTCGGAATCTTGCACGCTGCGAGGACATCTGAGTTGTCACCACGTTCGACCCGATTTATGATTTCAATTTCATGATGAAAGGCGAATTCTGCCGCTTCATCACGGCAACACTGCGGGAGAAGGCCCACAGACAACGAACCAGAAAAGCAGCGAGACAACTCGCACTTTCGCCATCTTGCACGACGAGGGCACAAGAGCCTCTGACTGGCTGTCTGAGCAAGCGCTGCGGGCGGGCCAGGATCATTTTTTTGCAGGGGCGGGTCGACAGCTCGCCCGAGCCAGTGCGGTCACGGTAGGGAGAGCGGTTGGATGGAGCGCCACCGCCGGATTTCCCCGCTACCGTGTGGGAAAGCCAACTTCTGGGGGCACTGTTCCGCCGCTTGACGTTCAATATATCGGGATTCACTTCTGTTTTTGTTCGATGTAAGCGTAATTTTTGCTATATATACTCACTAACTATACCGCAACCAGAAATTGTTCGATATATAGAATAATTCAATGTAAACAGGTTCGATATAGTCGGGTTCGACTGTCGTCTGAGAAGTGTGGTGTGCGGTGCAAAAAGTCATGCGAGCTTGCCTCGCGCTCATGCTATTGCTTGCGTGTTCGTCATCTTCTTCAGCTGGCTCCGATGCCCCTTGTCATGCCAGCATTCCCATGCTGCCCCTCACACTCATGCCACTTTTCTCACACTCAACGTCATCTTTCACGACGCTCCAGTGCTGCTCATCATGCCAAAAAAAAAGGCAAAGTTAATTAAGTTAGAGTTAATTCAGGCCCTCGAACCCATGGCGTTCAGTAGGAGCCCAACCCTCCAGCTTATCTGGAAGCCGAACCCACGACCTTTGGTGTTGGGTGAAGTTAATTATGGCATAGTTTATATAGAGTTCATTAAAGCACTCGAACCCTCGTCTGGTGGGTATTGAACCCACCACCTTTGGTGTTAATTAAGGTAGCATCAATTAAGGCACTCTAACCAACAACCTTTGGTGAAAGAAAAGTCATGGTAAGTGACAACGCATCTGAATGAAAATTTCAAGTAATTTAATGAATGATTCTGAAGGATGCAGGATTGAATGAATGATGCAGGCTTTTGCCTTCACCACCTTTAGTGAATGCTAAAGTGACTGTCAATTCTTGAAATGGGTCTCATTGCATTCTTTCTGTAATCTGCAAGTTAGTCAATCAGCTATGTACTTGGTCTCTTGCAAACTAAAAGAACACCAGTTCACAGAACTTCGTAGAATAACAAGACTGGCAGCCTGCATGAATCATAACTCGCAGTGTATCATCACCAACAAATTAAGCACAAATAAATTGGGCTAACTATAATGTGTCTTTCACGTCTGCAGTTGCCACTCTTTGTGATGTCAGCATGGTTCCAGCTTGTGCAGCAAATTTGGTGCCTTTGCCACTGTTGGTGATTGGAAGTGTAATAACAGTGTGAGAATAGCAAAATCTTCTAATCGAATATTAAAATATACAAGCTTCGAATAATGGCAATTTTATCACTTCTAAACACAGTAAAATATAAAAATACCTGTGCAGTCTGCTTGGCAACAAAAGGTTTAGTTGCGTCATTTGATATATTTAACGCCACTATCAACTATACTTGAGCTCATTTGAAATGCTTTGAATTGCAAATTAAGGAAATGCGACTGTATCTGGTGCACTATGACAATGACAGTAGTACCCCTGTCACGCAGGCAAACTCAAGTGCACTTTGAGCGAGCGCACTTCGCCGCCAGTGTCATTCACAGGCGGCCACATGGGCATGCTTAGTGACACTGCAGAGTACACATGTCAGTGAGTGTGTTCGATGAACACATTTCGCGGTGGCGAAGTATGTGGCCTCGTTAGCAATGAGTAAAAAGTAAGTAAAGTATCATTGAAAGCAGTCGGGAGTAATTTTTAATATTTTTTTTATATTGCTAATGTTACAGGGTAATAAAGTGTGCCACACTGCAAAAAAAAAAAAAAAAAGAAAAGAGACAGCAGAAGATTACTCTCGCTTTGGCTGCTTACAAATATATGCTTTGGCTTCCGACTCCCGATTGCCATCACCACTAACTTGAAAGAACACTCCTCTCTCTTGTGCAGCAGTGCGCCGCCAAAATGACATTCGATGTGCTGAAGTGCACTTGCTCCAAGTGCACTTTATTTTGCCCCTGTTACAGGGGTATTATGCAAAAAGCACTTCAACAGATGCACGTAGAACTGTAGTGCTCAATGAAGGAGCCAAGCGCATTACCATGCGGCACCGCACATTGTGTTAAAGGGATCTGACTCTGGTAAGATTTCAAAAAAGATAAGTACTAATTTGCCTAAATCTGGAGAGAAAATTCGTAGGCTGCCTAAGGCGAGAGAAGCATGCTTAACAACTGGAAACTATTGTGTATAAATGATTTGCTCCATGCCTTCGCTCACGAACTTGTGTGTTTGCGCACAGTTCTCCTGGAGCAGAATCATTCTGAAGTCTGTCCACATGCCTCAGTGTTTCCTCCTCTGCAAAATTTTCCAAGTTATTGGGCAATTGTAAAAAGCAAACTTCACTAAGGAGAAAATTCGTTTCATAGAATTATCTTGAATTTTTTACCCATAATATGCGTCGCAAACTTAATCTTTTAAGATTCAGTCAACACGAAACGAACCAATGTTAAACTAACTGCGTGACACTGCCTGGTGCAGCCTGCTTGCGTAACAAATACCGAAATAAGTTAAAATAGCGTTTGGGGCCCATAGAAAGCATCGTAAATATGTCCTAGTGAAATTCAGTACACGCCAAAGCAACTGTGCCACAACAGCCAAGCTGTTTTTCGTTAACTGCGTCATAATGCCCGGTGCTGCTAGCGTGCCGTAAGCCTAAATCGCTTGAAATTCAGCGTAGACTGTCAAACAATTTCTCACCTTGCCATGGTCCAATAGCGCAGGAGTGCCATGTCGAAGTGCAGCAGGAATGCAAATATGCGCCGAGAGCCCAACAGACCTGAACTACTTAAAAAAAAAAAAAGACAAATCGGACGCCGAACAGTCGAACACACTTGCACAGCCGACCTCGCATGCTTCGGTGGCATGTCTGGCGCGTGCATACTGGCGCAAGGTATATGCAGAGTGTCTACCAACTGGAAAAACCAGGAAAACCGGGAAATCTCAGGGATTTTGAGCAGTCTGGAAAACTCAGGGAAAACTCAGGGAATTTGTGCCTCTATCAGGGAAAATTAGCTGCAATGTTATTGAAAGGGTCGAAAGTCGCGGTAATGCTGGCTTGAGTTACAGACAGGAATCGTAATGAATCATCTTCGACGCCCTGTCATCGGCTGGAGGAGTTGCCAGTGTACAGTCAACGACCGACTTTCCGGATGCCCAATGATTTGGACGGCTTCGCGGCACCACAACGTACCCAATAAAGTAAATGTATCAGAACGTCTGAAATTTCGGACGCCAGAATCCTTCGCTGTCCGATTTTCCTGACTTTTTGCCATGACTGCAGGTCCAAAACAGCATTAATAAAAACCACCACCGCTGCCATTTTGATTACGTCGCCGCCTCGAACCAGCGCTCTCGCACGCAGATTTGCAGCAGCTGTAGCCACCACTGCGGCAACGCTAGACCTAGCTGCTTTGATGTTCGTCATTAAGCTTCTTGCCATTGGGTGCCATATTTTTCATTGCAAGAATTCACTGTTGTCAGCAATGGCACCGACTCCACCTTTGTGGTCCTCGTGATTGGCTTAGAAGCTTGGAAAGCACGGTGTGTTGCATAATACCGGTTCCCGAAATTCAGCTTTGCCTTTGTACAGTAATGTTACCTGGTGAAGCATACGCAAAAGTATAGCAGTGAAGCATAACAAGCGTAGGAAGGGGTTATTGCCACGGGACACAGTACGTATTCCTTAATTATACATGCGTGCACCCGGTATCTCCTGTCACAGTATGAGCACCGATATGCCTAATACGTGTCCCGACAGGCCTTTAGAGTTTTTGAATGTGCCTGTGGCAGTTTGAGCCCTTAAGGGCAGTAAATGTCATACATTTCTTTTTTCCAACTGGCCGATTTTTCGGACGTTTTCGCGGCTCCTAGGGAGTTCAAAAAATTGGACTTCAACTGTGCAACTGATCAAGAAGATGCTTCAAATGGGTCTGTGGGACAAACAAGTGGCGGAAGAAGGACAAGAACAGAAAGGACCTACGCATTGAGGAATAAACAGGAAAGGAAGCATGCTGCCACCGTTTTGACGCAGCTTGAGCTCAAAAAACAAAGTGTTGGCTGATACCGAGATGCAGGTGTCCCTCATCCAAACCAAAATAAACTCTTTAAAACAGTGAAGCACAACACTGAGGCGTTGTGCACAGGCTGAGAGTATGTCAGGACAGTTGACGTTGACTTACGAGCTGTTGAGAGAGAATCTCAATTGTGACAAAGTTCGGGCCTCATACCACTGAGCTTGCTATCAGTTGACAGAAGTAGCTCTTATTCGAAAATATTTCTTCTCTATGCATCTCCTTTTTATTTGTATTTGAGAATGTCCGACTCGATTTGCAATTTTTTTGAAGACATTTTATTTGCTGTGCATTTTACTAACCCCTCCCTTCTATTCTCTTTTTGAATAACATGAGCACTACTCCTTAGTATTCAAATTGGACTAAGTCGTCGTTTTTTTTTTTTTTTTTTCATATGCTTACTAGAGAGTGACAGCATCGGGTGATATGGTTTCAGCCCATCTTGACCTAAAACATAGTTTTGCATCACTCAGGGAGTTTTGTAAGGGCACTCGGGGAAAACCTGGGAAACTCAGGGAATTTGGAAATGTTAATTTGGTAGACACCCTGTATATGTATGCATGGTAGCGAAGCTCCCGTAGAAGCCCATACATCCTGCAATGGCAGCTTTTGGAAGCACAGCACTGCCATCTACATTTTGCGAGGCCAACTTCCTGGTAAAAAAAAAATTAACTTTTGCCATTTAAGGCTTCTTGTACCATGTCGTCTACTGCTCTAGCTCGCATCACATCGCATTTACTACATACACAGCACACAACAGCACAAAGAAAGTGAAAGTAAGTGAGGAAGAATATTTGCCACTTCGCATAACAATCCGACATGAATTATTAACTGACCCATCTTTATAACTATCATTCTATAATGGCAGGCATCACACTAGTGAGCCTTGAGAGCTTTGCATGAATTTAGAGCAGTAAGTTCGCTCAGATTTTGAACTAAGTACCAAATGCATTTGTACTTGGTATCAACACACATCTGTTATTTCGGTGTTGAGATAAAATCAACACTACATTGAAATAATTCACAAGAACCATACTTTCATCTTCACTAACACAGCACGCGTGCCACTTGTAGGTTTTTCAGGTACTGAATACAAAACTAAAACATACTACTATTTAGCGAAAATGCAGTTAAATATGGTGATACCGTTGCGGCATATCTTGGCATGCATCATCACAAGCAAACTGCAGGAAACCTGCACAGTTTCATACTCATAATATGCGACTTAAATAAAGATAAGTCGCATGGAATTTCATTTATGCGCAAAACTTTTTAGTTTTGGCAGGAAAAAAAAAATATTGTCTATTCATTTCCCATTCTTTATTTAGTATGCTCGCGTCAGCTAATGGCTGATGCGAACACTAGGCGCGGCGTGTTCCCTGTTGCCAGTTTTCGCAAAGTGTCCGCTCTTGTCGAATTTTTCTCTGCGGCATGCTGGTAGTGCCGCCCACAGTCGAACGATGCTATTATGAAAGGAGTGCCTGGGGAGCAGGTGCTTCGTCTGTCCCTCGCTTCATCACACCTACGAAACGATTACTCAACCTCCAGTACTGAATGTGCGGGAAGCCAGCACATGATACCAAGCCATCTTGGCACTCCCACTTTTTGCACACATAGCAGAGCACCTGTAAAAGAGTGTGTATGGGCTACATGTGCACTCAGTCACTGCTAGTAAATGGATAGATGCACTCGAACCTGACCCCCTCCCCAATCCCCTCTCCCGCTTCCATCAACTTGCTCCCCTCCCTCACCCCGCCCTCTTTTTTTTTCTTGCACTCCCAGAAAGACTGCACTGATCTGCCCACCATCCTTCTTGGCTCATTCTTGCATACTTTCACTCTCATCCAAAGCCTACTGCGTGCAGGGTGCTATAGGATCTTATCACACTTAGACTTCATATGGAACATCACTCTGCTCTGCGGTCCCTCTTGGTTGCATGATTTGAGACGTGCGTTCACAAGCAGCCACTTATAAATCAACCATTTGACCATCTGCATCCACGGAAGTTTCCATTTATTGTCTCTGTATTCCTTCGCGGTAGTAGTAAAATTTTGTTATATTGAAATGGTGTATAAGACACAGTGTTATATTGAGATTGTAAACACCTGTTGTTCTATAGACAGCAAGTCATAAAAAGTTAAATACTTTGTTATATCCTAGTTTAACTGTATTCACTCATTAATGAGGGTGAGACTATACATTCCAGTATAGCTATGAATGAAAGCATGCAGCAAAGGCTTATCAACAGAGGCAGTTATGTATGGTCACTTTCTTTGATCAGAACTGTTTCTACTTTTGTGCAGATGGCAGTGCCTCACACATGATCGTCAAGAGCCCCATAGAGCCACCCATGAAGCGCATCAGGAAGGTGTCTGTCCCCGACAAGGTCAATGGGAAGTCGACAGCTACACCAATTGTCATGACAGAATCTCAGGTAAGTTTGGGCCCATGAGCAAACAGAAAGCAACACACCAAGGCTAGCCAAATAGTCAGACTAATGTACCTTGTCGTGGGCAGCGAACATTCTTATTCAGCATGCTGAATACCATGCGTGAAGGGACAAGTGATAAAAACATGTCTAGCTCTAACTCATCTAGGTCTAACCTGTTAGTCCTCGGTGCTGCTTCACCCGCTTTTTGCTGTTGGTGCGGCCGTGATCAACCTGCACAGCACAGACAATGGCTGTGCAGGGAACGGTGATTCAGTCACGTGATGTACAGTCCCATTTCCGTGTATCACGCAGATTCTCCTTGTAATAACCCACCTGCCGTAAAGATGGGAAAGCCCTCCTGTATTTTGGAGAACAACTGGAAAACCACCTTTCTATGAAATAAAACATTGCCACAAAATATAGGTCCAATATTAAATCGAGAACCTTATTGGTATCCAATACAACATAACGTCACTAATTCTTTAGCTTCAGAGGGAAAAAAGCACTTCGATTTTGTTCAGCAGACATTCTATTGATAAAATTATATTTTTCAGACCTTCATTACTAGAACTGAGCTGTAATCAGTAATAGCACACTAATTTGTTAGGTTATGCATTACTTCCAGCGAGTGGTAATGGTGTTTCTTTAAGTCAAAAGCTGTTATTTTTAGAAACTTTTTGTGTTGTTCTTGCTCGTATTTCAAATGCCGAATTTTTCACAGAGGCTCTTCTATAGTACAGTTGCCAACTGATAAAACAGACACCGATAATCGGGACATGCTCGATAATACGGACAGATTCGCGGCACCGCCATTCGCCCCATAGACTTCATGTATAAGGACGACCAATATTTCGGACAGCCACCAGCTCTACATTCGATCCGTGGCTGTAGTGTATGCCAACTCCGCCGACATTATCTCCTCTGGCAACCTCGACATCACGTATGGCCTCGGAGATTACATGTTGGATGGTAATCCCTGAGGCGTTGCCTTGGTCGCAGCACTACACCTCAGAGATTTAACTCCAAATGCCGATCTTGGAGACTTTGCCAGAATTATAGGTCACATCAACATTGTGATCATCATATCCTATTCTGGCAACCCCGCACATGGCCTGCCCTCGCCATTCTGTTTGTTGAGTTTGTCTTTCGGACACCGTTCCACTATTCTGTGCTTGTTTGTTTAGTTTGCGTGCCAGATAGTGCTCTACTGGCTCTAAGAAGTCTTTCTTGTGAACTTATTGACAGGCCACTTCAAATGGCACCTATGGTACCCTCGCAGTCTGACTCTGAATGAGTCTCGAGTCGCAGTCTGAATGACTCCACAACTGAAGAGCGTAAACCTGCCGTCTACCACAACGTGCTCAAATGTGGACGTCACTGATGACCCGCTAGGCTGTGGTGTGCCAATTTCTGCCGCCGTTGGATTTGAAGGCTTTGCAGACGTCGACAGCGCGATGTCGTATGCCGAACTGACCGATGACAAAATAATTGAGCAAGTTCTCCCACCATCACACAGCGACTCAAAATCGGATGATGATGGTGGTGGTGGTGGTGGTGGTGGTGGTGGTGGTGGTGGTGGTGTGCCGTGTACAGTCGAACCCAACTATATCGAACTCGTTTACATCGAATTATTCTATATATAGAACAATTTCTGGACACGACATAGTTACAATGAGTATATATCGCAAAAATTACGCTTACATCGAACAAAAATAGCAGCGACACCCAGTATATCGAACGTCAAGCGGCGGAAAGTGCCCCCGGAAGTTGGCTTTCCCTCGCGGTGGCGGAGAAAACCCGGCTGCGCGGCTCCATCCAACCGCTCTCCCTACTGTGACCGCGCCCGACCGCGCTGCCTCGGACGAGCCGTCGGCACCCCCCCTGCAAAAAATGATCCTGGCCCGCGCACAGCGCTTGCTCAGACAGCCAATCAGATGCTCTTGTGCCCTCGTCGTGCAAGATGGCGGAAGTGCGACTTGTCTCGCTGTTTTTGCGTGCGCCTTGTAGGCCTTCTCTCGCAGTGTTGCCATGATGAAGCGAAAGAATTTGCCTTTCGTCGTGAAGCTCGCAATCATAAATCGTGTCGAACGCGGTGAGAAGTCAGATGTCCCTGCAGAGCACAAGATTCCGAGGAGCACTCTCGGCACGATCTTGAAGAATAAGGGGGAGAGATTAGGGCTAAAGCGTCCAAACTCGCGACCCGGTGCCCGTGGTGCCTGACCCGTACGCACGGCCGTGTACGAGTAGTTAATCTGAAATTGCTTCAGCCGTGCCGACTTCCGCGTGCTCGGTGATGATCGTAAATTCTGATGAATGCGATGGAGCTGTTGCCAGTGTTGCCGAAGTTTGGAGTGAACTGTCAGAATTTCCGGAAGCTGTTGACGAATCAACGGTGGATGAGTTTGTGAGCGCAAATGATGTGTCGCGACCACAGGAGAGCCTGAAAACGAAGACTACATTGCCAACATCATACCGAGCACAAGTGAAAGTGGGCACAATGAGGAAAGCAACGACGGTCCTTGGCCCACACCCTCCGAAGTGATTGGTGCGCTCGCACTAGACCGGTGCTTCTGCGCGAATGCGGAAAGTTGCGGCCTCAGCTGCTCCGACTCATTAATGTGGAAAAGTGCGTGCGTCGCAGGCAGCGAAATTGCCAAAGCAGAAGAAAATGCAGGACTATTTCGTATGAAACTAAGCTAGTTTAATCAATAAAGTGATTTTATAGTTGGTATGTGCTTTTATGACATCCAATTATTCAGCAGGCTTATATCGAATTATGCTCTATATCGAACTGATAGGCGTTTTTTTGCGAGTTCGATATAGCCGGGTTCGACTGTACCGTGTGCTCCGGAGCCTTCTCATGCAAACTCAAGCCTTTGTAGTCTTTGCAATGGCATACAGCGACGGCACAAAACTGGCAGAAATACAGGCTTACTGCTTGCATGCGAGCGCAAGTATGTGCAGCAACGAATCGACCACTTATTTTTTGCACAGGGGCCTTAAAATGTAGATAAAATTATCCTTTTTTTTTTTTGATGGATTCGTTTTTTTTTTGCATTCGATAGTTCGGACTTATGTTCCCCGCGGAATCCAAATTATCAGTTGTCGACTGTATCTATGTTACCTTAAACTAGGCTTTTTACCCGGTCCTAAATGTTGTTGCAGTTGTCCTTTAAGGACGACTAAAGAAGGGTGAACATCACATTCCTATTGTGTTTTCAAGGATTAATAAACAATTTGAATTTGAAGAATCTAGGCTGCCACCCAAATGTCCGAAGCCAGAAAAAACTTTAAAAATTTATCTTGAATGTAGGCCAAACCAAAATTGTGAGGGCAGCATTCACAAAATGAAAACAGCATTTATTTAATACAGTAAAACCTCGTTAATTCGTATTTTACGGGACTGCAGAAAATGTTTGAATTAACCGGATGTCGAATTAACGAGGTTTTCACAATAATAACTCAAAAAATGCCTAAAACATCAACATACCATTACTTCATGAAATAACTGGTTATTGTTGCTTGTTGCGCATGAGAAATTTGCACGGAAAGCGCAAGTTTTCGGAGTTCTTGTAGGTGGTGCAGTCCACGCAGACTGTTGGGTGAAAGGACACAGATGTCCTCTAAAGCTTTAAGGTGTCATTGGCCTCTTTAGCAGTGTGGCGCGGCACTTCACACGCATTTATTACGGGCGCATTTTCGCTATCAGAGTTGGGCTCTTCGTCGCCTAGTACATCCAGTATTTCGTCGTCGTTGAGGCGACCGGCAACGGCAGCGTCACTATCGATGTGGATGTATTCATCCAGCGGGACATCCGGAGGCGTAAGTCTGTCGAAGCGACTGTCATCTTCCTTCGGCATTTTGGTTAACGTCCGCATCCCCGGCTTCCACAGAATCACTGTCGCGGACAAAGCCGCTGTGCCGGAAGGAGTTCACAACTACTGCGGGCGGCGTGTTGCTCCACACATGCGCCACCATGTGCACTGCACTGAGCAGAGTTACATCACATTTTTTCTTTGCCTCCATAGAGAGCAACACGCACTCAAGCACTTGTCTTCTGTATGGGGCCCCACCCATCGAGCTCATAACCTTTCATCCCAACCCCTTTCAATGAAGTTATTCCTTGCTTCCTTCCTTCTGTATCGGCCTTTCACATACTGAATAATTCCCTGACCCAGAGGCTGCAGGGAAGCTGTTGTGTTAGGCGGCAGAAAAAGCAGCTGTATGTTTGTCAGCCCCAACACATTATTGTGCGCACTACAGTTATCTAGAACAAATAAGCTTTTTGCGCGATTTTGCACAAAAGCAGCGGTCCACTTCACGCAGCCAGGCCTGAAATATCGCTGAGGTCATCCACGCCTTTCGATTCGAGTGGTAGTCTGCGGGAAGTTTCGTTATGCTTTTGAAGCATCTCGGCTTTTCTGCTTTGCCGATTATCAATAGCAGTAGCCACTCCGCGCCAGTCGTGTTGGCAGCCAGCAAAACATTTATTCTGTCCTTGCTTCGTTTACCGCCAACGCAAGGGTCCCCCTTAAATGTGATGTTTTTATCCGGCAGGGCTTTGTAGAAGAAGGCTGTCTCGTCTGCGTTTAAAAATGTTGCAGGCATCATAATAGGCTAAGCGTGCAGGATATCCGGCCCTCCAATCTTCGACAACGCCTTCATTCATAGCCCCTCTCTCGCCACACACGCTTCGGAAAACCAGGCTGTGTCTTTCCTTGAATTGGTTGGTCCAGCCTTCCAATGCCTTGAAGTCTTCGATGCTGAGCTTCAGCGCATACTTGTCACCCTGCGCACAGATAAAGGGGCCACTCAAAGGCAAGCTGTGCATTGTGCGAATCGGCAATCCATATCGCTTCAAGTTTCGGGTGCGCTGCCGTTTGCAGTCTCTTCCTGTTGTCAGCGAACTTGTCGCTGTCGTATTCCTGAAGAATCTCCACTTCATTTTTCACGTACGTGCTGAGCGTCCTTCTCTTCACGTTGAATTTATACATTATGACCTGCCGAGGCACCCCTGGCTTCACAGCTTTCAATATTTCTACTTTCGCTGCCAAATCCTTCGCCTCATACTTCGCCCGCTTTGGTGAGGCATGAGAGCACATGGTGGCGCGGCTAGTTGGGCAACGAAGCGATGGGTACACTCACGATGGCAAGAAAAAACAAAGTATAAACTGAAAAAAGACAAACGCAAACAAAATCTAACACACAGACACAAAAAAAAAGTTCCGCCATCCTCGCACACGCACCTGACACAAACCGATAAACACGATAAAAACGACAACGAAAAAAAGAACTGCACAACTCCGCAACCACGCAACTGCACAAACAAAAGACAACGTCGGAAATGGTGGACAGCAATACAAAGGAAAAAACATCTATGTATAGATTAGGGTTGCTAGCATAGACCGATAACTACTGTGCCGATAACCATAGCAATGCGAAGGTAGTGCCAAGCACCAAAAGAGACTGCAAAGCCAGAAGGTACGTCATAGGTTTGTCTATTAAGTAGCAATAAAATAAACATGGCGGCCTTGACGTATTTTTGGCCTTTCGGCACTCCCAGCACACGCAAGCATGGCCTTTGAGATTGGCGCACGCTAATCGAAGACACCATCGCTGGAAGTGTGAATTGAACACCCCCTAGTGCCACCTGATCCTATATGCCTCACGGGCCTCTGGGCTCCGCGAACTGTCCGAATTAACCAAAGTAGGACCAAATATGTCCGAATTAACGGTAGGACCAAATATGTCCGAATTAACGGGAGTTTCATAACATAGGGTTATGGGTTATGTACATGTTTGACAGGACCAGACGGCGCGTCCGAATTAACCGAATTTCCGAGTTAACGGAGGCCGAATTAACGAGGTTTTACTGTATGAACATGCCTAGCTCACTCTACATCATCATCGTTGCTAGCCTCGTACGCTTGCGGAGGCGCACAAGCTCGCGCCTGCGCAGACAGTGCTGCACGGCTCGTACGCGTCAAAACGCGGCACAATCTCTGTGGAGAACTCCTCTCTGTTATCACGCACTTATCTTCCTTATTGCTGTCATCTTCTCGTTGCGGCAAATGCAAGAAGCGTCTCCCGTTGCCCCCTCCATTGTGGACGTTTTTCTCATCGATGCTGAAGTCCCACCCGGCTTGAACGTTTGATGATGCCTCTGTGGCTGGCACAACTTTTCGACTGAAAGCGGCTGCAGTGGTGTCACCTGTTTGGTGCAATTACGGTAACGCTGCACTGCACACCGATACTACACAGGTCAAAATGGTGACATTGCTCGTGTACTTCAGTTGGCTACTGGCACTGCTAATAATGGCAGTAGCTATGCACGACACTTTATTATTTTCAGTTACAAATTGGCGCATTTTTTTTTTTTTTAAATCCTCGAATCTAAACCAACCCTAGTGTTTGGCATATGATTACGTGAAAAAAAAGCTATTGGCCTAGACTTGAATAAATATGATATGTACACAGAAGCAAGAATCGGCTTTTTAGAGAGATTGTTGAAGCAAAAACGATAAAAATGCTTTATGAAATGTGTATAAAGCATGCCTTACCCGCCGTGGTTGCTCAGTGGCTATGGTGTTGGGCTGCTGAGCACGAGGTCGCGGGATCGAATCCCGGCCACGGCGGCCGCATTTCGATGGGGGCGAAATGCGAAAACACCCGTGTGCTTAGATTTAGGTGCACGTTAAAGAACCCCAGGTGGTCAAAATTTCCGGAGTCCTCCACTACGGCGTGCCTCATAATCAGAAAGTGGTTTTGGCACGTAAAACCCCAAATATTATTATTATTATAAAGCATGCCTTCTATATAGCAAAACAGCTTGATTTTCTTGGAGTGCCAGCATGGGCTACGTAGAATTGATAGGTTGTCAATTCTTTCTGGTTTTCTGATACTGTGCACTGACATGCTCGGCTTACATTCACATATGTGTGGCGTGAAGTAGCAAAAGGGTCACACAGTAATAGGCTGTTCGAAGTAGTGTCTTTGTGTGTACGTATGTGCCTTTAGTCATCCTTCGCTCGGCTTTAGTCATCCTCATGGAATACCAACGTGCCCAAACTGCCACCCTAATGAACCTGTTTGTTGACCAGTGGTGTGATGTTGTGGTCTGTTCCTGCACAGGCCAAATCCCCAGTGGATCAGGAGAAGGACAAGCTCCAGCGGGAACTGGAGGCCCTTCGTAAGCAGGCAGAGCAGTACAAGGCCCAGCTTCAGCAGAAGTCGCACGAAGCTGAGCAGTACAAGAAGCAGCTGGAGCAGATGAAGTCCAGTAGCTGAGAGATGAGAGCAAGAGGAGGACAGAGAATCGTGTGGCCATCGTCATCTCACCAGGGCTTCTTGGGGACGAGGGAACACTTTTTTTTCCCCCTGATTGCCTGTACATACTGCGCATTGCAATGAACTCATTGTTTTTATAGCAAACATGTGGTTCCCTTGTGTTTATTTTTAAAAATTTTTTGTGATACCTTGAAGGTTCCAGTGGTGATGTTTTAACACCTTTGATCAATATACAGTTCAAATAAAGAAAGCGCATCTGGCACAAAAATATTCGTAACATGCCAATTTTAGCGAGAAACGTTTAAGATGACTTTTTTTAATCCAATAATTTGTTATATTTCTGTTTGTTGTATCCATGTTTGACTGTAGTTCATATATATTAAAATATTAGCTTTTTTTTATGCAATTAATGTACGGTTTAAAGGCAGATGCAACTGGCCTCACAAAGGCCCCTCTACCGAGCTTGATGTGCCGTGTCTCCCTCACACTTAGAAATGCACAGGCCAGGCATGTGAGTGCAGACTCTGAATAACGTCTACATGCAGCTTATATTATGCCGCTGCTCCAGCTTGTCAAAGGGTTTGGTTAAGTTCTAGTTTGGCTTTCACCACAACAAGCAACAACACTTAGCAAGCTAAACTATTTAAGCACTTTGTTTGGCACAAGATGTAGCTATCTGCACATATAATAATACAGCTTTAGCCAATAATGCCAGCTGCTTCAGTCCAAAATTGTGTGAGAAATGGCAGTATGGGCACATTTATATGGAGGATTGCTGCAGTCTCGTTGGCTGCCTGTGCACTTAGCTTCAGCTTTCTCCACTCTACGAAGTGGAGGGTGAGGAGGACATCGAGGCACCGTAGCAGCCGCCGGAGAAGAACGCCCCTCTTCCCTCACGTCACCCCTGTTGTGATTAGCCGCTGGCCCATCACACCCTTCGGTCACGGCTTGCACGATTATGGGGAACGGGCCGACGGCCTCGTCAAAATGATTCTCGACATGGATGAATGGATGAATGAGGTATTGCCGGACCAGCGCGGCAATACCTCATTCAGGAGAGGTTTGAGCAATTAGCAATGATACGGCTATCACCTGTCAGCAGCACAAACTGGCGTGACCAAGCCAAAGACGCGGTCAGTGCAATGATCCGGCCATCACCTGTCAGAATACGATCAAAGTCAGCGGAAAGGGCAACCTACCTACGAATTGGTGGGACCTGATGTCATCGGCTTCCTGACACCGGATTGGGGAAAGTGACTAAACAATGATCACACAAGGCATAAAAGAAGCTACGGACGGGGGGAGTGATCGGCGACTACCACTTCCTCATCAACTTTTCTGTATTACTTTGCATTTTCTTGTACATACGTAAATATATACGTGTTTGTCTAACGTCCTGAATATCGGACACAGCCTCATGTTCACTTACCCCTCCACGAGGAAAGAGGATCTCACGTCTTCGAACCCCAAGTCGCAACACCTCCCTGCCTAGCGCGCCACAGGAGAGGGCACGCATCCGGGCCGCGTTCCTCGCTCGCGCACACGATATTGAACCACGTTTGCTGACTCACCCTCACACCCTTCACTCATACGGAACCTCACGGCGTTGTGAGGTTCCAGCTTACGTGCACCGGCTTAAGAGACCGTTTATAGTCTTCCTGTGTATAGTGTCCCACCCACATGCACTCAGTGCTTACTCTCTCCCTTTTTCTCTTTGCAATCCCCTTTCCCCCAGCCCAGTGCAGGGTAGCAAACCGGGTGCTCTTCTGGTTGACCTCCCTGCCTTTCCTGTCCTTGCTTTCTCTCCCTCTCTCACGGCGTCGCCAACAGCGATGGCAGAAATGCGCCTGGAGTTTCCATATAATTGCTATCGCAATAAAACTATTCGTGTCGTCGTAAACGAAGTGGTCGCGCAGTGTATCTACAGATAACAATTTGAACACCTGTTGAAGTAAACAGCAGAATGCATTCTGTAGCAGAACGGTACTCACGCTGTTACGATAGTCGCATGTTAGCTACTCATTGCTTAGAATTGTAGTCGGAACGTTACAGTAAAGTCACATCCGAGAAACGAATTTTAAGAAATACACAACCGATCTTGGAAGCTGATTGTAGGCTCAAGCACGCGCGCATATAACGCGCTAGGTGCTCCGTCCTCCTCAACGCCAGCGTAAAATCCCACCATGCCGAGTTATATTACTTCACTGCATCTCACAGAACCGTCTCCCCGTTGAAGACACCACACGTCATACTAAACAGGCTGCACGAGCACGAAAAGAACCCTCAGAAACTGACGCCAAGCATACATCTGGCATACAGTGCTCACAGGTTTCGCTGCGGCCATCCTATTCGATGCGCTCCCCTGAAAAAAAAATTAAAAATGTAATGCGGCGCGCACGCCCGGCCAGCCCTAGATGGCGCAGTTAGCCGAGGGCTCCAGCGCATGCGGAGACAGCCGTAGAAGGCGGACCTCGCGAGATCTCAACTTGTACATTGTCTCTTTTTACACGTGTTTCGTAACATTTTCATAGGATATATCACAGGCGATTTTTCAGCTCTGCCTCGAACATTTTAACCATCTAGTTCGCTAGAGCCTTTATTATATCCAGTGCTTTTCTATAACCTTATCCATTGATTTTGTAGTACTTATGTTTAATAACTTATTTTTATAAACATATCACGTGTGGGTGCACACAGAATTTATTATCTCTGAGCTTGTAGCTTAGTGTAGATGGCAGAGCTTAATTATTGGTGCCTTGCTTTACTTTGCTTTCTTTTGTTGCACTTTTCATTGCGGTGATCCATCAACTGACATGACAGTCGCCGTGTTGTATACGAGAACACGGATTTTCTTTATTCCGCAGCAAAACCTTTCTTAAAGCTTGCTGTGCCTTAGATAAAACAGTCATTGTGTGTTTTGCACTTGCAGTAGCACCTTACTTTGAATATTTGCATTTGAACTTGCACACTCATTCCTGCGAGTTGGGTTCATTCGCTAACAAAGCTAACACTAGATACGTAGTTCAAGAGGCAGATGAAAGGGGCTAGTTGGTAGCTGTTGATAGTTTCTACCCGTCTTATGAAAAACTTTTGCACAAACATGCCCATGTGAATGCTTAAGGGAGTACATGTGTGCACATAAAAAAAAATCAATAACTCACTTAAGCATACGTAGCCGCCAGCACGTGCCCTGGCATTCATACACCTTACCCATAATTTCCTAATCAGTAAGGGATCATATATCAGCACAAAATCATGTTTTTCTCGCCTCCTCCAAGCCGCAGCAATATTACTGGAGCACGCGAAAGCCTCCTCTACGCATGAAAAGCCTTTAAAATAGATGGATGGATGTTATGAGCGTACCCTTTGTAACGGGGTGGTGAATTGCACCACCAAGCTCTTGTTATTATACTCCCTTATGTCCTACCTAGGTTAAAAAAGAAAAAAGGAAAAACCACAATGAATTCCCATAACTAAATTTTCTGACCCCCTATTGTGAACATTATTTTTGTACATCTCCGTTGTTTGTCGTTTCCCTACTTTTCTTCCACCAATCTTCCAATTGCCTCTTACTAATCTCTATTGCGGACATGTTTGCTTTCCCCCTGCTCTCGCTGAGCCCAAAGGCGTCAAGAAGACCAGTGGTGCCTAAATCGACCGCTGGGCAGATATCTTCACATTCTAATCAAACATGCTCCATTGTTTCCCTAGCTTTGCCGCAGCAAGCACATGCTTCTTCTTGCTTCTTACATCTCGCTTTGTAAGTGCGTCTTCTAAGGACTGAAAAGCCTTCAGGTGTGAGCGCTGCAGTGCGGAGAAGGTGCCGGCCACGTCCGCCACTGAAGTTATGCTCTCCCAGTGTGAGAGATGGCCGGAGTAGAGAGAGAGAGAGAGAAAGGCAAAGGAAAGACAGAGATTAACCAGAGATTATCTCCGGTTGGCTACGCTGTACCGGGGGAGGGGCAAAGTGATTCGATAGGTGAGAGAGAGAAAAAGAATAAAACAACAAGAACACCCCCCTCCCCCCTCACACACGCAACAATACAGAACTGTTTTTGTGGGCACTGTCACACAGTCTGCGAAGCCATTCCTAGTGTTACACAGTGTCGCCCTCCCATCCCACGTCACACAGTTCACAGTCACAAGTGACGCGATAGACGAGGGAATTAAAAAAGAATAAAAACCCCCCACACACGGCAATACAGAACTGTTTCTGTGGGCACTGTCACGCAGTCTTCGAAGGCATTCCTAGTGTTACACAGTGTCACCGTCCCATGCTGCGTCACACAGTGTACAGTCGGAAGTGATGAGATAGGTGAGAGAGAGAAAAATGAAAAAAGAAAGAAACCAAAAAAAGAACCCCACGCACAACAATACAGAACTGTTCCTGTGGGCACTGTCACGCAGTCGGCGAAGCCGTTCCTAGTGTTACACAATGTCACAGTCCCTTCCTATGTCACACAATATACAGTCATAAGTGATGCGATAAACGAGGGAATGAAAAAAGAAAGAATAAAGAAAACCACACACAGCAATACAGAAATGTTTCTGTGGACACTGTCACGCAGTCTGAGAAGGCGTTCTTAGTGTTACACAGTGTCACAGTCCCTTCCTGTGTCACACAATATACAGTCGTAAGTGATTCGATAGGTGAGAGATGAAAGGAAACGAAAAATACAGCACACACACAACACAGAAACGCAGTCTGCGAAGTCATTGCTAGTGTTACACAGTGTCATCATCCCATCCCACGCCACACAGTGTACATTCACAATTTGTCACAGTCTGGTGCCCCTTAAATAATGCAGCAGTGCCTTTACAGTAGAGTATAGGCTTGGGCTGGTTGGTAAAACATAGTTACACTGGAAGCATGGCGTGCAAGGGATGATCCACAAAGGCTAGACAGGACAGGTTCCTTTATAGCGGCTCGCGCTGATATTCGCATAGGCCAGTTTCCAAGCATGTTGTTTTACCCTATTGGGCGCTTGCGCAGTTGCTCTAGGATGGCTGAGAGGGCTGCTCTTCGTGGGTTGAAGCGAGGACGGTTACAAAGAAACTGCGCGATTGTTTCATTTCAACTGCACAAGTCACAAAGTGGGTTGTTGGCCGTTCCAATAAGAAAGGAGTACGCATTTGAATATGCTACTCCAAGCCATAGACGGCCTGGAAGGGTGCAGTCATGTTGTAGAAGGTCAGGCGGAATACCGATAATTAGGGTATAGGGTATGAAGGCATCAACTTATGAAGTCGGTTAAATTCCATTGAGCTAATGTTAGGTCATGCGCAAGCGCGGAAAATGTTTTCGCTGCGTTGGCTCTCAAAAGAGGAATGACAACGCAGTCAACGCAGTCATGGGCATATCGGCAGTAGCGTTCGCTCAATCATTGCCACAGTGACTAGGCAACCACTGATATATCGTGTCCTTCGTCAACTATATGATGGTGGACATTTCTTATCTCTTTGACGAGCTGCTCATGGGATCCATGGCCTATTGCTGAGAGTACAATCTGTAGGGCTGCCTTAGAATCACAGAAGATTGACCATGCATGGAGTGGTTCCTCCTGAATGAAATGAAGAGCTGCACGCAGGGCTACCAGTTAGGGGCTGTCGTTGATACATGTGACGTTTTTAGCTGTATTATGACGGATCTTGCTGGTATCACCACAGCGGTAGCTGAACTTGTAGGTATGAGTGAATCATCGATGTAAACATGTAAGCGGCCACTGTGCACCTCATATAAAAGTCCTAATGTGGCACATTTCAGGGCAAACGGCCGCATGTTAGCTTTCGTCGCGATTACTGAGGTGGTGAAGCGTATTTCAGGTTTGTGCAGGCACCATAAAGGTGAGGATGGTCTTGCTGCAGGAATGTAGTTCGATGGCAGCGAGGTACGACTGGCAACAATTATGTGACAGAAAGTTGTGTGTGGACTTTCTGTGGGTGAAGCAGCAAGATGGTGAAAAGGTAATTTGGAAACGTGCCGAAAATGCGCCCTGAGCACATCGGTTGCCAAGTACATTGATATTGAGTGATCTGGAGCTATGACAATCGCCGCTGTAGACCCGCACTTCGGAAGACCGAGACACGTCCTAGGGGCTTGAGCTTGTAGTCGCTGGAGTACACGCATGTTTGTTTTGCAGGTATTACCAAGAACAGGGAGGCTGTATTTTGCGAAACCGAGGAACAAGGCATTATAAAACTGCAGCATTGGCCTCCCCAAGGTGCCCCATGACTTTCCACTGAGAAATTTGAGGGTATGTATTATTGTCACTAACCTCCTCTTTAGGTTTGAAACGTGCGGGCTCCATGATAGGTCGCGGTTGATAATTACCCCTAAAAAGCGGCGTTTCCGTGCGTTTGCAATTGCTTGCCCATGAAGCCTTACAGAGTAAGGCTTCATTGCCTTCCGAGTGAATGTAACAAGGCAGCATTTCTCTGAAGACAGCTCTAAGTTTTGTTTTCGCAAGTGCAGTGATAACGCCGCTGCCTTTTGTAGGCTTGCTCGTACCTGCAGTCATGTTACAGCGGGCGTGCAGATGCAGATGCCGTCAGCATAAATGGATACTTGAATTGTGTTGGGCAAGCATATGACTAGGCCAACGAGCAATGGGTTGAATAGTGTCGGGCTCAACACCCCTGCCCTGCGGTACTCCACAGAATGTTTGGTGGTGGGTCGTGGCGCCATCCTCAGTCAACACGAAGAAATGCCTGTTGGTCAAAGAACTGCATAGCCACTGAAAAGTGCAGCCACCGATTCCGGCTTCAATCAGAGCATCTATAATTGCATAATGGGCTATATTATCATATTATTGTAGGAGCCTTTTATGCCAAAGAATAATGCCACGGAAAGTCGTTTCACACGTTTTTGATGTTGAACAAGTATGACCAAATCGTTGACGTTATCTATGGATGAGCACCCACGCAAGAAGCCAGCCATAGCATCCGGGTACACGTAATTTTCCAGGTACCATTCCAGGTGCATCAAAACCATTCTTTCCATTATTTTCCCGATGCAACTGGCCAGAGCAATGGGGCGCGATACGATGAGAAATCTAACAATGATTTACCAGGTTTGAGAAATGTAACCAAACGGATGCATTTCCATTCATGTGGAACTAAACCGTTGCGCCAAGGTTCATTGTAATCTAATGCCAGAAGATGCCGCTCTTTGGCGTAGGCTCCAGACAGGCACTTAAACGAACCTACACGTATTGCATTGCATACACCCCACAGCCTACAGGGACGAATGCCCATGGTGCGGGGCCACACCAACCTTATACCGCATTACATGGGAGTGCACACTACACACCATAGAACACCACGAGACGAACACCACAAGGTAGCAATGGGAGGTACAGCTGTAAAGCTCGTACCTTGACTACCAGCTCAAGCTGGTCCAGAGAGTTGAGAAGATAGAAAGAGCCAGCGGAGCCCTGGACTAGGGGCCCCGACCATTAGCGGTTATCTATCTATCTATCTATCTATCTATCTATCTATCTATCTATCTATCTATCTATCTATCTATCTATCTATCTATCTATCTGTCTGTCTGTCTGTCTGTCTGTCTGTCTGTCTGTCTGTCTGTCTGTCTGTCTGTCTATCTATCTATCTATCTATCTATCTATCTATCTATCTGTCTGTCTGTCTGTCTGTCTGTCTGTCTGTCTATCTATCTATCTATCTATCTATCTAATCTATCTGTCTGTCTGTCTGTCTATCTATCTATCTATCTATCTATCTATCTATCTATCTATCTATCTATCTATCTATCTATCTATCTAGGCGTCTCGGTTCCTTTTGTGCTTCAATGCATAAAACATCGTTTCCTTAAAAAGTAAGTGGAACATGTGTGTGTGTGTGTGTGTGTGTGTGTGTGTGTGTGCGCGCGCGCGCGCGTGCGTGCGTGCGTGCGTGTGTGTGTGTGTGTGCGTGTGTGTGTGCGTGCGTGTGTGTGTGTGTGTGTGTGCGTGTGTGTGTGTGTGTGTGTAAAGCCCCCAGTATAAACTTTAATTCGATCGCATCTTGTCCTGTGCTTAGCGCAGAAACTTGAGACGAGACGGACAGAAGACAATACACACAAAAGCACTACTTTACAAACCCGCTACGCGCGGGTTTGTATGCGCAAGACAAATAAATCAAGCATGAGTAAACTTTGAGCTACTGAAGAATGACAGTTCCTTTCTTGATAAGGATAGCGAAGGAGTACTAATACTCTTGGCCAAGCTTATCTGTTGTCGTGGATTCAATTATTAATCTCGTCATTTTGTCTTTATGCCTGCGCGCAACGAAGCAGTCGTGAAATAGAGGCGGAGCAACCAAGAGGAATGTAGTACCAAAAAGGCGGAAAGTCAGCCCTTATATTCTGGACATTGGGTAAAAAATACGGTAGCTTGCAAATAAACACAGATGGCAAAGTGGAGCACCAAATATTCAGTTTACGTTGTAAGAGAAAGTAAACTTCAAAGAGGACTTAGCGGACAAGTAGAATGCAATATAAACAGCTAGTTGACGTCTATAGGACGGCTAAATAATAGGGACTAACGGACAGAGCTATGCGACCTTGCAGAACTACAATCTAAATTCCACAAAGGATAGTTCGAGTGCGCCCGGCTTTTCCCGGCAAAGAGGTTTTCGGTTTCTGTGAAATCTTGCAGCGCGCAGAAAGAGAAGCGTGGTGCTTAGACCACGTGGGGCGAGTCTTCTCTGCGAAGTACTACACCGATATACTGCGAGAAAAGATCCGACAATTCAGAAAGCCCGCGCTCCCTTTTCGGAAGATCCACTCTTCGCGCCGGCAAAGATGACGACGTCATACGCGTGAAGCCTATACGCGTGTGACGCTGTGCGGGTCACACGCAACGCATGAACAGCGAGCAGTAGAGCAAATTCGCGGATTCCTGCGAAACGTCTAGCGCGCAAAACCGCCTCTACAGATCAGTCACGCAGCAACAAAAAGGAGATAAAATTTAAAAAGTCGCAGTTACGGCTTGGAGGGCGAAGCAGCCGCCATAACAAAGTGTGAGCATATAGCACGAAGTAGCGGTCGTACTTTTACGGGCAACGTTGAAAGTTACAGTAAGCTTCCGCTTACGAATTAAAGGCGAGTAGTGTGATGCCCACCAGAGACACACGTGAAAAAATGTTACTCGTTTACCGCGAGCACTCCCCTCATGAAGTGCCATTTTTAATCTAACCTCTCGTCTTTTATCTTTCGTCGAATAGGCCCATTTTCGTCTAATCTTCAGACAGTGAACATCTCTGAACATTTTTGCAGTTAATTCTCAGACACGGAACTGTGCTGAGAGAGAGAGAGAGCAAATAATAAAGGAAAGGTAGGGAGGTTAACCAGGAGTGAGCCCGGTTGGCTACCCTACACTGGCGAAAGGGAAAAGGGGACAGAAGGATTGAAGGAAGAAGAGAAAGTCTACCAGGTATATCGTTCGGTCACTCAGTCCGGATCACAGACGCTGACTCAATCCAGTAGCTTTCAAATATAGCAGCAGCGCTTTTGTGGCCTTTTGTAGCTGCGATATGCGAGGCAATGGTCCCAAGATCTTGTTCAAGGTGAACGGTGTTCTATCTAGCTGATTGAGAGCTGTGCAGAGGTCATGTCTTTCGTTTTCAAAAGATCATGCGCAGTAGCACAGTAGATGTTCGATAGTTTCCTCGACACCGGCGCATGCATTGCAGTCGGCGCTATCAGCCATTCCAATCAAAAACGTATATGCATTGGTGAATGCGACGCCCAAGCGTAAGTGGCACTATTGTTTCCTCATTTCGCGGAAGCCCTGGTGACAGCTGCAGTTGCATAGAGGGCTCGAGGGAATGTAGTCGCTCTTGGGTGAATTCAGGTGTGTGCCACTTCTCTATGTCATACGGTGTGCTAGCTTGCTTCGCTGTTGGGCTGCGTCGGTCCGCGATAAAGGTACAGAAACAAGGGTTGCTCCTTCGTGTGCTATCTGGACAGGCCGCCATTGGAATCTGAACCTGGCAACGTTTAACGCTAGAACGTTATCTAGTGAGGTGAGTCTAGCAGTGCTATTGGAGGAATTGGAGGGCAGTAAATGGGATATAATAGGGCTCAGTGAAGTTAGAAGGACAAAAGAAGCATATACAGTGCTGAAAAGCGGGCACGTCATGTGCTACCGGGGCTTAGCGGAGAGACCAGAACTAGGAGTCGGATTCCTGATTAATAAGGATATAGCTGGTAACATACAGGAATTCTATAGCATTAACGAGAGGGTGGCAAGTCTTGTTGTGAAAATAAGAGGTACGAATTGAAGGTCGTACAAGTCTACGCCCGTACATCCAGTCATGATGACCAGGAAGTCTAAAGCTTCTATGAAGACGTGGAATCGGCGATGGGTAAAGTCAAGACAAAATACACCGTACTGATGGACGACTTCAATGGCAGGGTAGGCAAGAAGCAGGCAGGAGACAAGTCAGTGGGAGAATATGGCATAAGCTCAAAAAATAGCAGGGGGAGTTATTAATAGAGACTGCAGAACAGAATAATATGAGGATAATGAATACCTTCTTCCGCAAGCGGGATAGCCGAAAGTGGACATGGAGGAGCCCGAGTGGCGAGACTAGAAATAAAATAGACTTTATACTCTGCGCTAACCCTGGCATCATACAAGATGTGGACGTGCTCGGCAAGGTGGGCTGCAGTGACCATAGGATGGTAAGAACTCGAATTAGCCTAGACTTGAGGAGGGAACGGAAGAAACTGGTACATGAGAAGCCGATCAATGAATTGGCGGTAAGAGGGAAAATAGAGCAATTCCGGTTCAAGCTGTAGAACAGGTATTCGGCTTTACCTCAGGAAGAGGACCTTAGTGTTGAAGATATGAACGATAATCTTACGGGCATCATTAAGGAGTGTGCAATACAAGTCGGCGGTAACTCCGTTAGACAGGATGCCAGTAAGCTATGGCAGGAGACGAAAGATCTGATCAAGAAACGCCAATGTATGAAAGCCTCTGACCCTACAGCGAGAATAGGACTGGCAGAACTTTCGCAGTTACTCAACAAGCGTAAGACAGCTGACATAAGGAAGTATAATATGGATAGAATTGAACATGCTCTCAGGAAGGGAGGACGCCTAAAAACAGTGAAGAAGAAACTAGGAATAGGCAAGAATCAGATGTATGCGTTGAGATACAAAGCCGGCAATATAATTACTAATATGGATGACATAGTTCAAGTGGCTGAGGTGTTCTATAGAGATTTATATGGTACCAGTGGCACCCACGACGATAATGGAAGGGATAATAGTTTAGAGGAATTTGAAATCCCACAAGTAACGCCGGAAGAAGTAAAGAAACCCTTGGGAGCTATGCAAAGGCAGTTGGGGAGGATCAGGTAATAGTAGATTTGCTGAAGGATGATGGGCAGATTGTTCTAAAAAAACTGGCCACCCTGTATACGCAATGCCTCATGACCTCAAGCGTACCCGAATCTTGGAAAAACGCTAACATAATCCTAATCCACAAGAAAGGGGACGCGAAAGACTTGAAAAATTGTAGACCGATCAGCTAACTGTCCGTTGCCTACTAAGTATTTACTAAGGTAATCGCAAATAGAATCAGGAACACCTTAGACTTCTGTCAACCAAAGGACCAGGCAGGATTCCGTAAAGGCTACTCAACAATAGACCATATTCACACTATCAATCAGGTGATAAAAAAATGTGCGGAATAAAACCAACCTTTATATATAGCTTTCATTGATTACGATAAAGCGTTTGATTCAGTTGAAACTTCAGCAGTCATAGAGGCATTGCGCAATCAGGGTGTAGACGAACCGTATGTAAAAATACTGAAAGATATCTATAGCGGCTCCACAGCCACCGTAGTACTCCATAAAGCAAGCAACAAAATCCCAATAAAGAAAGGCGTCAGACAGGGAGATGCGATCTCTCCAATGCTATTCACAGCGTGTTTACAGGAGGTATTCAGAGACCTGGATTGGGAAGAATTGGGGATAAGAGTTAATGGAGAATACGTTAGTAACTTGCGATTCGCTGATGATATTGCCTTGTTTAGTAACTCAGGGGACCAATTGCAATGCATGCTCACTGACCTGGAGAGGCAAAGCAGGCAAAAATTAATCTGAAGAAAACTAAAGTAATGTTTAACAGTCTCGGAAGAGAACAGCAGTTTACGATAGGTAGCGAGGCACTCGAAGTGGTAAGGGAATACATCTACTTAGGAAAGGTAGTGACCGCGGATCCGGATCATGAGACTGAAATAATCCGAAGAATAAGAATGGGCTGGGGTGCGTTTGGTAGTGTCAGATTTGGCAGTCGAAGCTGTAGGAAGGAGCTTGACTCTTCGTCGGGACTTAGGAGAGCAAGGTTTATTTACATTATTTACATCTCTAGCAAGACATACATCGACAGTCTAGCATGACTCCCATATGGAGCCCGCAAGACTAACCTACAGCAAACAGCTTACGAGCACACAGCTCACGAGTACATTTCGAGCCTGACAACGAGCACTCAGCTCACTACGACGAGCACCCAACGAGCACTGACTAGCAGCCGGCAATCGCTGCTTATATGCTCTTGGTCCCCACCTTGATTCCAAATGGACGGAAACGTTCGTCCAGTCATCGTTCGACGTCACCGTTCGACGTCACCGTAGACAAGCCCTTTTGGAGGAGGATGAGGGCTGTTGGAGGAGGATGATGACTCACATACATGTGCCGCACATACACACTGGTGTAAAGGTCCAGAGCCGACGTCAGAGGGGCTTCGTAGAACTCTGCTCCGTCCCGGGTGGCGCGGCCGGGTACCACATTGTCTGGTGTCTCGAAAAGCTCATGGGGAGGTTCCGCCAATTACCTCCCCTCGAGAACTCCCCTGAGCTGACCCCGCGCCACGTGGCTGCCGGTTATCCGCAGTTCTCTGAAGTGCGCCCCGTCCGGTTGGATTGGAACACGTGCAGTGGGCTGAAATAGCTGGCACGTTGCCACCCCGTCCGGCCATTCCTAACAGTAGGCATTCTCAGATCATGAACAGCAGGTTGCCATTATCCTTCAAGAGAAAAGTGTATAATAGCTGTGTCTTACCAGTACTCACCTACGGGGCAGAAACCTGGAGGCTTACGAAAAGGGTTCTATTTAAATTGAGGACGACGCAACGAGCTATGGAAAGAAGAATTATGGGCGTAACGTTAAGGGATAAGAAAAGAGCAGATTGGGGTGAGGGAACTAACGCGAGTTAATGACATCTTAGTTGAAGTCAAGAAAAAGAAATGGGCATGGGCAGGACATGTAATTAGGTGGGAAGGTAACCGATAGTCATTACGGGTTACGGACTGGATTGCAAAGGGGAAGCGTAGCAGGGGGCGGCAGAAAGTTAGGTGGGCGGATGAGATTAAGAAGTTTGCAGGGACAATATGGCCACAATTAGTACATGACCCGGGTAATTAGAGAAGTATGGGAGAGGCTTTGCCATGCAGTGGGCGTAACCAGGCTGAGGGTGATGATGATGATGTGCTATCCTAGCAGCTTCGACAGCGTGGTCGTTGCCGGAGATACCGCAATGGCCGGGCAGCCACTGAAACACGACGTCGTGTCCTTTCGCTATCATACGATGGTGCATTTCTCGTATCTCCGACACTAGTTAATTGTTCACAGGTCCCGCGACGAAGAGATGACAGAAGACATTGTAAGGCCGCCTTCGAATCGCAGAATATTGCCCACCGATTAGCGGGTTGGTTGTTAATGTAATCTACGACACCTCGGAGGGCAACAAGCTCCGACCCGGTCGATGTTGTCAAGTGAGAAATATTGTATCGGATGCTAATTGATGGTGATGGTATAACCACTGCGCCGGTGGAGCTGGTCTGAGTGGAAGCGCCATCCGTATACATGTGAACTCGGTCAAAGTAGAAAGTGTTCAAGTAATCGAGAGCTGCTTGCTTCAGGGCCAAGGCAGGCAGGTCGGTCTTCTTTCTTATCCCTGGAACCGTAAGACGCACTTGAGGTTGTTTTAAACACCACAAAGCTGAGGTTGAACGTGCTGAGGGTGTGAAGCCAGATGGAAGACAGGCACGATGGATGTTGACCTCCTTGGAGAAGGACGCCTGTGGTCGTCGTTCTGGCAGGCAGGCAATAGAGCTTGACTGCATCCGTGAAACATGACGAACATGGGCCCTAAGCGTGTCGGTGCTAATGTAAGTCGTGATCGGTTGTTCTTGAGCCATTATAATGGTTCCTGCTGTTGAGGCGCTCCGCGGAAGGCCTAGTCAAGCACGTAGTGCCGGTGCTTGCACGTTCTGAAGTTCTCGAAGATTTGATTTGCATGTTTTAGCAAGCACGGGAGAACTATAACGTAGCAATCCGATAAAAAAGTGCTCGATATAACTGTAGCATGGAGCCCACTGACGATCCCCATGTTTTCCCGCCGATGAACTTGAAGACACGGACAATAGATGTGAGCTTCTTCTTGAAGTGGGCAACATGAGGGCTCCAAGAGAGGTTGCGGTCCACAATGACACCCAAAAACCGATGATTTCTCTCGTAGGAGATAGGCTGGCCATTGATGCATACTGGATAACGAGACATCCCTTTTCGTGCAAAAGCGACTAACGCATATTTTTCTGTTGAGATGGTAATGCCTTGTGTGTGAAGATAGTAAGATGCCTGTGTTGCTGCTTCCTGTAGCCTTGCGCGAACTTGCAGGCGAGTGACCGCTGATGACCAGATGCAGATGTCGTCGGCGTAGATTGAGACACTCACTGTTTCCGGTAAGGATTCGGCCAGCCCAAGAAGCGCGACGTTGAAAAGAATAGGGCTTAGAACACCACCTTGGGGAACTCCTCGGCATATGTAGTGGTTGGTAGTCGGACCATCTTCCGTACGTACGAACAAGGGCCTTTGTGTCAAGTGGTTTCTGATCCATCGATATACTCGCCCGCCTAGTTCAGTTGTCAAAAGTGCGTCTAGAATGGGTTGATGGGAAACGTTGTCGTAAGCGCCTTTCACGTCCAGAAAGAGCGCTACTGATAATCGTTTCCAAAATTTTTGCTGTTCTACAGATAACACTAGATCGATGACACTGTGAATCGATGAACGGCCTCGTCGAAATCCCGCCATAGAATCAGGGTAAATTTTGTGGTGTTCAAGGTGCCATTCGAGACGCATGAGGATCATACGTTCCATGAGCTTCCCGACGCAGCTAGCAAGTGCTATAGGCCGATACGATGCCAGTTCGAGCGGCGACTCTCCTGCTTTTAGTAGCGGTACCAGGCGGCTGCGTTTCCATTCCTGTGGGACGACACCATCTTGCCATGAACTATTAAAAAGGCTGAGGAGTTCTCTTCGTGCTTCTCGGCCTAGGTGGTGCAAATCAGTATATGTTATGTCATCAGGCCCTGGTGAAGACGAACACCTACAGAGCGCCATAGCAGCTTCTAACTCTTCCATAGAGGATGGAGCCTCCATACTTGTATCTCGTGGACTGGGGTTGTCGCTTAAACCCATGTCAGGGACTAAAACTGTGCCACCGGCGATTTTCGCGCGAAATTCCTCTGCAACGTCTATCTCACGGCGGTTTTGATAGCGAGCAAGGGCGTTAAAAGGGTGTCGTTGCTGGGGTCTTGAGCAAAGACCCCGTAGGGTACGCCACACACGGGACAATGGCTTGCGAAAGTCCAGTGACTCGCAAAAGCATTTCCATCTTTGATCCGCTAGCTTATCTAGTCGGCGTTTGATCTTCTTTTGCATGCGCCGAGCTTCACTGAGGTCAAGAATTGACTTCGTGCGCCTGTACCGCCTTTCAGCTCGGCGACGTAGTGCACGAAGCCTTTCCAATTCAATGTCATTCTCTGTACGCTTTGATGAATGTGTGAAGGAGCGTGTACAATCTTGCATAGCGTCTGCAATTATGCCTTCTAATCTGCGTGCGATATGTGTCTTGCATGTGTCTTCTACACGATCTTGAAGGACTTACCAGTCGATTTGGCGTGATACATCCGGTAATGCGGCGTCTAGTCCATCGATTCTCACATAGGTCGGAATATGATCACTTCCATGAGTTTCAATATCAGTGAACCACTGCACGCTCGAAGTCAGGCAACGTGACACCAAAGTCAAGGCAGCTGCTGTACGTTGTTCCTCGCAGAAATGTCGGACTTCCATCATTTAGAAGACACAAGTTGTGGCCTGATGCAAAGGGTATTAGTGACCTGCCCCTCGAATTTATCCTGGAGCTTCCCCACATATGGCGGTGAGCGTTAAAGTCCCCTGTTATTATCCAATGAACGGGAGTAGCAGCCATAATATCTTCTAGTCTTTTGCTGTCAAACTGACTTCTTGGGGATAGGTAGACGCCAATAATAGTAAAAGACAGCTTCTTCTTTTTCACGCTAACACAGACGTATTTGTTACCGTCGTGTGGCGCTACGGGTTGCGAAAAATACGTTAGGTCCTTGCGAATGTAAACCAGAACCTTAGTACTATGGACACACGTGGTTGAAACAAAAGGTTCATATCCTGATAGTCTTATGGAGGCTGATAAGTTCGGTTCACAGATCACCAGTATAGGAAAGTGGTAGTCAAACACGAACTGTCGGAAATCCGAAATACGTGACCTCAGGCCTCTCGCATTCCATTGGAATATGGAGGCACTTATGACATCATCCCGGAACGATCGCTGTTGCTGTCGATGAGCCATGGTTCTGCTGTAGAAGTTCTCAAGCACTGGACTTCTGAAGGCTCGCTAGAACCGGATTGATGGCATCCAGCACTTGCAACGCACTTCGAGCTGTTAGTGTCTGTAGCTTGTCCAGAAGAACACGAATAGCACTCACAAGAGAGCTGATCATGACAACAATTTGTTGATCTTGGTCCGTCAGTTTATCAGGAACAGTCGAAGTGTCCCTTGCTGTGGAAGTCTGATTTCGCTCAGTAGGAGCATGTAGCCTCGGGAGTGCAGGCCAAGCGTCAGCAGCCGGGCTGTTCGTTGCACCTTTGTCCTTTGAGCTGACTGCGTTTGGCCTGGGCGGAAGAGTGGGTGGTAATGTACGTGGCTGGCGCTCTGTAGAGGTTTTGGAGGTCCGTGATCGACGTCGGTGACGTGTTCTTCGTCGCCTAATAGATGTTGCTGCTTCTAGGTGAGACGAGTGGTCCTAACTATTTTCTTCAATATTGCCATTTCCTTCCGAATTAAAGGGCATTTCTTCGAGGATGCATCGTGAGGGCCGGCCGCTGCAGTTTTTGCACTTCAGCACACTAGCCTCGCACGTGTTAGTGGTGTGGGGCCCAGTGCAACGAGAACAGACGGTAGTGTTCTTGCACACGCTACTCACATGCCCAAACTTCATGCACTTCCAGCACTGCAGCGATTCTCGTATGAAGGGGCGAACTGCGTGTCGAAAGTGGCCCACTTTTACATGCGATGGTAGGGATTCGCCTTTAAATGTGATTTTGACACACCGTGACGTGCCGAGACGAAATGCGTTTCTGATGATGATGTTTTCTGCAGCTGGGGGCTTCGACAGATCGACAGATCGGAGTCGACAATGGTCTCGTCAACATCGTAAATTACGCCAGTACTGACTTGTTTGCCCAGCGGAATATAAGGGCGGACTTTCATCCCATCAAGTTCCGTGACACTGCGCAAAGAATCCAACGCAGCCGCGTGTTCTACGTCAGTCGCTAGGACGTTCTTACGGGTGTTCACTCTGATGTCTTTGATTTCATTCGGAACCAGTGCATATAGAGGTGAAGACACGGCTTGTATGTTGAGGCGTCTCAGGTTGTCAGTAACGAGAACTGGCGCGAACAGGATGGTGAGTTCCTCGGTGTTCCGCCAAGATCTCACGGTGGACTCACTTGAATTCGAGGATGCGCTGAGAAACCTTCGCTTTGCTTTACGCCTCCGCACCAGCTCGAAGGTGTCGTCACAAGAATCTTCACTGCTGACATGGTACTGCATGGTGTCGTCGCTGTCAATGTCGCTTTTGGTGCCGTTGCGCTTCCTGGAGGCAGCCGCCACGGGCACTGCCGAGTCCGGCGGACGCGCGTGAGACTCCATCTCGATCGCAGTTAAGGAGGAAACAGCAGTTCACTGGCAAAGTCTAAGAAATCCACAAAATAAGTAGAGCTGGAAGACTCGGCGTTCTGCCTGAAAGGCACTTCATCTTCTTCTCGAAACAGTATGCTGAAATTAGCATACTGTTAAGTATGCAAAACAATTTGTACCCTACGCGCCCCTAGCCCGTAGGCAGAACATCTGCGAGCGACTTACATGCAGGGATCTATTGGGAGATGGTGCAGTGTGTCACAGCATGAGGCAACAAACAACGCAGCGCACTGCATGCGCTATACCACGGATGCAGCTACACCGCATTTGTCTGCCTTCTCGACGCACGTGTGGTGTTGCGCGCGGATGAACTTGGGACGTAAGGGGCTTCATTAAGCTCGCTCGGAGACTTGGCTCTGACTACTAATGAGCGCTCGCATCCCTGCGAGCTTTTATTTTAAATTTATTATTTTTTTACCTAACGTACTATGGCACGGGGGCGCGAAGGGGTTAAGAGCGAGTAAAACGCCGTAATTACTCTCAATGCAGAGTACTTCGAAAAACAAAGCGTGGGTTTCCTGCCTGCGCTTTATTGCCGCCGGCAAACATCAACAGCGTAATTACGAGGTGCTGGATAAAGATGAATTGCTGAAGTTTTCTGATACAGTTTTACCACTTTACCAAATATAAGTTCTGCCGCAGGCCTCTTGCATGCCATTGAAGAACAAGTTAGGGGTCCTGTTTAACCTAACGAGTTCGTGATGCCTACAGACAGTATATTTTACGGAAAGAATTCCAAGGCAGCGCTTTCCGAGTGATCGAAGCGAGTGAAGCAGCAGAGCCTATTCACGGGCTGCGAGTTCTATAGCGCGTAGAAAGACGGAAAACTGGGTGAGTTGTACGAGCCCGAAGTTTGGAATTTTTGTGGTAACTTTCACAAACGGTTAACACAAGCAATAATCTTCAATGTATTGGGCACAACCGTAAATTCTATTTAAACAACCGAAGCCACTCACAAGAATGTGTAATGAAAAAAAGAGCTGCTCGCCAATCATGTAACGAATTCATCTATGCGAATCCTCGATGGCATGCAGCCATCATTAATTAATAACCATGTGAACAAATACAACAAAGACATGTTTGGTGCTACATTCTTCTACTTGTCTTGTAGCGGCAGCAGTATCGGCGTCGTATGAGAGTTATGCTATGTTCACACTACGTGCGCTACGTACGGATCGTTCGCACGGAACGTAAGCGTAAACGCAATAAGCGCAACTACTTTGTTCACACTACTGCTGCATTGAGCGGAAAGTACGCAACAATCGCTACCAGCCTGGGCGTAAATGTTGGAGTACCCGCTACGCTCGCGTCTACACGAGGTATGAGAGGCTCGCACGCTCTGACATGGGCTAGCGTTCCAAAAGGGTATTAAAAAAAACGAATGCTACGCTAAGAGATCGAGTGTCGGTTTTTCCTCCCCTGCGAGAGCCCGAGACTTTACCGGCCTACGTGGGCGCTCGTCGCCACAGTTTGTTGACCGCGGAGGTGATATTGCCATACGCTCCTGTGGTAGAGACGACCATGGGCCAGACCAACGCTACAAGAGCTCAAGCCCAGAACCCTTCCAAGGAACGCGGTGAGCCCTCCTGTTCGGCCATCGCTGTCCGCCTCCCACAGTACTGGGACCAGCATCCTTCGGCGTGGTTTCTTCAGGCAGAATCACAATTTCAAGTCGCTGGTATCCGCTCTCAAGCCTCAAAGTTTCATTACGCCGTCGCAGCGCTTTTGCCCGCCGCCATTGACGAAGTAGCAGATTTGTTAAACTCCCCATTGTCTACCGCCGCCTATGACGATCTCAAGACAGCCCTGCTACAGCGCACAGCAGCTTCACAGCGTTCTCGCATCCAGCAGCTTCTGTCCGCTGAAGAACTCGGCGACCGACGCCCTAGTCAACTTCTTCGCCGTATGAGGCAGCTGCTCGGAAACAACACGGGATCCATCGACGACGCGCTGTTGCGCGAATTGTGTTTGCAATGACTCCCCGCTAACGGGCAGGTGGTCCTGGCGACAGCCTCCACCACGGACTTTACCGGACTTGCCGCTTTGGCCGACAAAGTCATGGAAATAGCCACCCCAAACATCGCAGCTACGGCATCGTCTCCGGGTGACAATACAACCACCCTGCGAATCCTTCCCTGCTCTTCAGCAGCGCAATCTACGCTCGACTCCTTGTGTGAGCGCCTGGAACGCATCATCTGTGGAGCAGAACATGGCCGTACGTCATTTCGTCGCCCACGCAGCCGTAGTTCCAGCAAATCAAGGCGCACGGGCACCCGCAACGTAACATCAACTACAACGTCTGGCGTTTGTTACTAACACCGCCGTTTTGGAAACGACGCTCGTCACTGTCGGCGTCCCTGCACTTGGCAGGGAAACAGGCCGGCCGACCTCTAACGGCGGCGTGTGGTCCGGCCCAACACACAAGTCGCATTTTCTACGTGATGGACAGAGTTACGGGACAACGATTCTTAGTCGACACAGGAGCTGACGTCAGCATTCTCCCCGCCCACCAGTCCGACCGAAAAGCGACACCTGTGTCGTTTTTGCAAGCTGTCAACGGCACCAGGATTCCAGTTTTCTCGTCACCCTCCGTCATGCTAAACCTTGGCCTTCGACAAGCGTTCCGCTGGATTTTCCTGGTTGCAGACGTCCGTCGTGCAGTCATTGGAGCAGACTTCTTGCACACTACGGACTCCTTGACGCCGTTTCATCTACTCCGTGACCCAGCTATCCGTTTCCAGCGTCCCATCATGAGGCACATCGCCGATCGCGCCTATTTCTGACATGTTGGACGAACCTTTCGCCGCGCTCCTAAGCGAGTTTCCCACTTTGACGCGCCTGCTGAACTGGACGCAACCGGTGCAACATGACGTGTGCCATCACATCGTCACCTCCGGCCCACCAGTCTATTTCAGACCCCGGCGTTTGTCCCCGGAGAAACTCAAGATCGCTCGCCTGGAGTTCGAACACATGCTGCAACTTGGCATCATCCGCCCTTCCTCCAGTACCTGGGCATCACCACTTCACATGGTGCCTAAGAAAACGAGAGACTGGCGCCCATGCGGCGATTACCGGGCACTAAACAACGTCACAGTTCCTGATCGCTACCCTCTACCGAACATTCAGGACTTCACGGTAGCGTTGAACGGTGCGACGATCTTTTCTAATATCGATCTCGTTCGCGCCTATCATCAACTACCGGTCGCTGAAGAAGACATTCCCAAGACCGCCATCACCACACCCTTCGGTCTTCTCGAATTTATTCGCATGCCTTTCGGTTTACGGAACGCGGGTCAATCCTTTGAGCGTTTCATCGATTCCATCACCCGAGGTTTGCCTTTCGTTTTTGCATATATTGACGACCTTCTCGTCGCAAGCTCTTAGGCAGAATAACATTTTCACCACTTACGGTTGTTTTCAGGCCTTGCCAGTTAAGGAATTGTCATCAACGCCGCCAAGAGTGAATTCGGTCAACCCGAACTCGAGTTCCTCGGTCATACCGTCGACGCTAATGGCATTCGACCACTGCCGTCCAAGATTCGCGTCATCTAAAACCTTCCCCGAACGACCACACTCACCAAGCTTCGCCAATTTCTCGGATTCGCCAATTTCTACCACCGATTCACTCCCAATTGCGCACGACTTATGGCTCCGCTAGACGCTCTGCTCGTAAACAAACGCAAACAAGTGCTTCAGTGGACTGAAGAGGCCACCGACGCTTTCACAAAAGTCTGCCCTCGCCGGCGCCACGCTGCTTAGAAACCCACTGCCATCATGACCGACGCTTCAAACGCCACCGTTGGTGCCGTTCTGCAGCAATTCATCGACAATGCCTGGCATCCAATCGCTTTTTTCTACAAGAAACTGAAGCCTGCGCAGTCGCGCTACAGCGTGTTCCGCAGTGAATTACTCGCCGTTTACCTGGCTATCAAGCATTTTCGCCAGCCCTCTGTAGCGGCAGCAGCATCGGCGTCGCATGAGAGTTTCGTAGACGCTCGCGTCTACGAAATTTATTCGCCTGACGCGAATGGTGTAGAACTTTGTGGAAGGCACGCGGGTCCCAACGATTAGTCTGGAACATTCGACGATTCTGTATAAAAGCCGACGCGCTTGACCCGCTGATCAGATTTACGACGATCGCCGACTGTGTTCGCCGCCCTCGTTGTGCTTTAAGTGTAGCCTGTTTTGTGGGCACAGGTTCGCCCAATAAAAGCTAGTTTTTGCCTTTCACAGTATTGCTACTGTGTTCTTTGACGTCACGACCACGTGACATCTGGTGGAGGTGCTGGGTAAGTCCGGTCATGAACGGTAATTCTTGCCGTGCAGATTCCAGTCGGCGTAATGAGGTGTCCTCCAGCGGTCCGAATTTGGGGGCCCTCCCATGCAGTCTTAACCTTCTTCAACTGGGCGGCGAAACGTGGTCGCCCGATAAATATAAGTACACGTGTCAATATGATCGAAAGAGGTTTAAGGTAGATGAAGAGCATTAAGGGTGATTAAGGTGAATTGGGCTTGATAAAGTGTGTTAAGACCGATTAGGGTTGATTAAGAAGGATTAAGGTGCATGAACAAGGACTAATGAGGATTAGGGTGGATTAAGGTGTATGAAGGAGGATTAAGGTGTTAAAGCCTACTGTAACAAACCATAGTTCATACTAATGCTTCAGCCACCTTAATCGGCTTTAATCCTCCTTATTGCACGTTAATCCACCCAATCCTTCTTCATTCGCTTTAATCCACCCTAATCCACGATAACCCTCCTTTATGCACCTTAATCCGCATTAATCCACCTTAACGCACCTTAATCCTCCTTAATCTAATGTAATCCTTATTTATTCACTTTAATCCACCATAATCCTCCCTAATGCACCTTACTCCACCTAATTCACCCTAATCCACCTTCATCGACTTTAATACACCTTAATTCTCCTTAATACACCTTAATCCTTTTAATTCACCTTAATCCAATGACTAATCAATCATTACTTTGCTATTCAGTAATCCTCTCTTATACACGACTGCACATGCTTTGGTTCGCTTCCGGCCTTCCTTCGGTCACGTGATATTCTCTGTAGCTCACAAAGCAACCTTGAAACAGAGATCTAAGGGTTTCGCTTAATAAGCCACACACAAATGGATGTGCCACTAGCAATACTAGACTAAACGCACAAAGTAAAGCCTCTCATCATGTGGCAGAAAAATTGTCTGGAGTATATAATTCACCTCAAAGCTTCTTTTACACCAGTATAACCCGCTCATACGGCTTTAAGAAAAAAAGCAACCTCCTCGTAAACGTTGCGTTCAGCGTTATCGATGCTGTTGTCAGCATTTCTCAAAATTTTCAACACCACTGGGGCGCGCAACTGGCCCAAAATAACATGCCTCCGTAGAATGCTGCGGCCCGTCCGCGGGAGCCCAGCAGAAAAAGCGTGCCGTGCGCAGCCGGCGGGCGAGGAGAATGGAGGAGGAAAGCGCCGCGAGGAGGAGAGTGTCGCTACTTTCAAATTATCAAGGGATTTTAAGTAGAACAACCCCCTCTCTCCCTGCTGCCTTGCACGCGATGGAAGCAGCGCCCTTCCTCACCGCCTCCCTCCTTTGCGCACGCGAGATCGAGCCACCATCCACGGCTCACACTTGCACGCTTTCACTCGCACCTACAGCATACAGCACGCGGTTGCAACATTATCGCACTTGAACTTTATACGGAACATCATGGCGACGCGGACACCGGCGATGGTAATGTGCCTGGGGTGTCCATGTATTTGCTCTCGCAATAAAAATTGGCACGTAGCGTAGCGAAAGCTATACGTAGCGAAAGCTAAGGCATAGCATGGTTAGCCTTGGTTAATCTTGGTTGCAGATTCAGGTTAGTCTGGTTGTCTAGCTATGTTGCGGCGTTTAGCCTGTCGTTCGGCGCGCTGTTCGTGTGTTTCCTGGGCGTTTCGTTTCCTCTTCATCTCGTTCCGATGTCGATTCCAGGCCTCCTCCTGCTTATCAGAATTGTCACCGTCCATACTGCCGCCTCAACAGTGGTTGCGGCGCACGCGACCTCTCCTTTTCAATCCTCCGACATGTTATCAGGCATGCGACGCAGCTGGCGAAGCGAGCGGAGGCGAGCGCAACGAAGAGGAACGCGGTGTGACATCATACCAAACGGCGACTGCGGAAAGGCGCGGCGCTGCGCAGCGGCGGAAGACTTGTGGCTCAGTGCTACTAGTGGCGCATGCGCAGTAGTGACTAGGGAGCGAGAGAGAGAGAAACATGCGACGCAGCTGGCGAAGCGAGCGGAGGCGAACGCAACTACGAGGAACGCGATGCGACGTCATGTGCCTCCTCGGAGCTTGGCCACAGCGAAATCGCAAGTTCGCGGCCGGTAAAGCTTTCGCTTTAAAACTTCGCATTTGACAGAAAATGAGATAAGAACAATTTCAAGCACATCGTGAGTACGTTGTTTCACCAATCGGCGGCTGTCTGTAGTACGTTCCTTCCGCTTACAGTTACGTAAGCGGCTGTCGCGCGCACGAGACGCTCGGTAACCGATAAAGCACGTGAATGGCATTTTTACCAATAACTATTGACTATAAAATAGCAGAATAAATTATTTATTTTTATGGCCGTAGTGCTGGATGTAGCTTCACCTTCCGCTGCAGCTTTTTGTTTAGAAATACACGCAGTTTTTGACGTATGACAGAAGTTTCGCGTTCGAGACGGCAGTCAGATGACCGGCCTTTGAAGCGCGCATCACTGCGACACCGCCGTCGACGACGAGTGCATAGACGCTTCTCTTCGCGCGTGAACAAGCTCTTGCTCGTCAGCCATTAAAAAGATGCGGTAAAATGAGGAGGAAGATGCGGTAAATGAAGAAGAGGTAAACCGCAGTAAATGTCTAACTCGATGTTGGACACTTCAACCTCGGTTCCGGGAGAAGAGGGAGCGGAAAGAAAAGAGAAGAAGAAAAGGTGAGCGAATAGAGTGCATGTGTGCCGGACGGCGGCGATGACTGCAGAAGAAATGAGAGAACGGGAAGGCTGCGCCATGGAGTAGGGGGATGAGGAGGGAATGCAGCGCAAGCCGGACGCCGATGACCTTGCCAGGGTCCAGCATGACATGACATAACATGACAGCATAACATGAAAAGGACGATTCTGAAAACCTCATATACGGTACATCCTTTAACAAGGACGGGACAGGAGAACAAAAGGACGGTATATTGGGCACGTTGGTATTCCATAGTGAAACTACTGACAGCGCTAAGCGGCCCGAACTACACATTAAAGATACACGGACAAGCGCTGACTATCAACAGACAACTTTATTGAAAGCACACATATAAATAATTGATGATGCACGTGACAACAACCGAAAATGACGCAGTAAAGGAGCACTTGACATCAAATGACTATATCAACAAATCCCTAAAAAAAGTTATCAAGGTAATCTATGTCTGACTCATGGAGCGAAACAGCATGGACGCGCAACTGACGCGTCTCCTGCTTTATCGATGAAGTAAGCTTCCACTATCTTTCGGGCCGATTTATCCCCGTGTCTCGATAGTATTTTGGTTCTTTAAGGCACTGGAGCACAACCGCTCAAGTATTTCTAGCAGTGCAAGGAAAGATTCGAAGACGGCGGCTCCCTCAAGGTAGTCATATGTTCCCTAAGGCGTAAATTGACGCATCTTTCCGTCTGCCCAATATACCGCGCATCGCACGAGACGATAATTCCATGCACCACTCCTTTCTTGCATTGAACAGGTAAAATTGGACATGCATTGCATTGAACATGTTTTTTCGTTGCTCAATGCCGCGCACTCGTTGTTCCTGATCGGCCCCCTCTGCCATATTATGCACGGCAGCACAAATCCTGCATAGCTTGTCCTTCGCTGAAAAAAATGGCATTGATAGCTTACCGTACTCCAACCTTCTTCAGACAGTGCGAAAGGCTATGTATATAAGAAACGCTTACCACATGACCGTCATTAAAACCCCTCGCTCGCGTTCTCCCACTAATTTCGCGTTTTGATTTCTCCAGAATCATTTCACGCAAGAAGGCCGAAAACGTACAAGGTATCCCGCCTTACCTATTCTACCCAACTGCCTAATAAAGCCTTCCTCCATCAAATGTGGGGAAGATTTCTTCAAGGCCGCAGTCAAGCAGGAGCAAGCTATAACATTCTACATAGCTTTTGAGTGCCCTGAGCTAAAATCAAGAACTAGTTCAACAGACCGGGGAGAATACATTCAGCAGGTGTGTGGTCCCCAAAACCTGATATTCAAGTCCGAAAATTGGATTACGCCATTCTCCGGCACTTCGCACGTGAAATTGAGCCCCGCCCCCTTCTCCTTGAAAAGCTCAAGTGCATCGGCCCGCGCTGTAGCAGGCCTACTTGCGTCCGCCAGTATAAGAAAATCATCGACATACCTAAATGTTTTTTTCCCGCCACATCCTCCAAAACGGGCTCAAGCAGGCGATCCACCTTACTAAAAAAAAAAAAAGTCACTAAGAATCGGTGGCACTCTTGAACCTATACACAATCCTGACTTCTGTGTGTAAACACCCCTCCGTTCAATAACAGTGGAAGATAAATAACCAAACAATAGCTCCTAAAAGGCACTCACTGAGACGTCACAACATTTCGCAAACTTCCGCTCATCGTTGTCGTCCTGAATACAATCCCTTACGCACGTCATCAAGCCTCAGCGCGGTAAAGAGTAGAACAAATCTTCAGTGTCAGTGCTGGGCCCCCACATAGTTCGGGGCGTCTCTATTGCAAGGAATCGGACCAAATCTTCAGAGTTGTTAACACAAGAAAGGTCATCAGTATACAGGGTATATTGTACATATATATACAATATGTACAGGCAGTGGCGTAGCCAGAAATTTCGTTCGGGGGAGGGGGGGGGGGTAACTTTGCAGCTCGGCCTCCTCCTTATAGAAATTGGCGAGAGATCAAATACATTAAACATTAATAATAAATGCGTTGCAATTGCCAAAGATGCTATAAACGAATTCTTGAACGCTACGCACTGTCAATACAAGTAAAACGTGCATTTTTTCATAAAAGAATATACTCGTATTTCTCACAAACTGTGTCCAAAATAACTGATACCAATTATTCTGTTTTCTGTATATTTAACAAGTAAAGCAAATATCACATGAACTTGAGCACTATATCACTTTCAAACCAGCAAAGCAGTGCATGCCGCTGCTATGAAAAATGTAAACGCCATGAAATGAACAACTCGAGGACAAATATTTTAATAAAACTTTGTTAGCATCCCTGCCTTTATCTCATTTGCAGCTCTCCCTCTCTCTCTCTCTCTCTCTCTCTCTCTCTCTGTCATTCAAGAACCTTGTTTACATTTTTGTACATATGCAACGACCAGGGAAAAATCTCAATGACGCTGTCCTTTGTTAGAATGTATTGCGCAGGAGCTGCTGTCACCGGCCGCGTACTGAATTGCTCCGAAATTATAGTCGAAACAGAGAGCACATTGAAAAAAGAGGATGTCTGCAAAATATACGAGGGAGAATGAAACGAAAGTGAGCCAGTGCGAGTATATGACAAACGGGCCACTTTATTTAAACTCTATGCGCATTTAGACATTCGTCCCACTGACTAACGAGTCGCGGGACCCCCGTCTCGTAGAACTCCTTGGGTTGCTGTTTCTTCAAATGCTCCAAAATGTGGAAGTCGCAAGGCGACAGGTCTCGGCTGTATGGCGGATGTTGCAGCGTTTCGCACTTGAACTTTGCCAGTTTTGTATTAACCACATCAGCGACGCGGGGATGGGCATTGTCGTGGAACAAGATGACCCCATTCCTCAATTTTCCACGTCGTTTGTACTTGATTGCGACACGCAGCCGATCCGACGTTTCACAATATCGGAAACGATTGATAGTCTCTCCAGGTTTAGCAAATTCGATCAATAATGGCTCCTGACGATCGAAAAAGAAGTCAACAACATCTTTCCAGCAGAAATGACGGCCTTTGCTTTTCTTGGGGGGTGGTCAATTCAAATGTTTCCACTGTAAGCTTTGCCATCGTGTTTCAGGCTCGTAGTAGTGGCACCATGATTCGTCCCCAGTCACAAGTGCAGACCAAAATTCGTCACCCTGATCGTGATACCGGATTAGATGAGTCAAGGCAGCACCGAACCTCTCCGTCTTCTGGCGGCGGTTCAAAATCTTGGGCATCCATTGCGCACACAAGAGCTGAAAACCGATATGTTCATGAATTATGGTGTGACCCGAACCGTGACCGATGTTCACACGCCCTACATATTCATCGATGCTTATCCTCCGTTCTTGTCTAACCAGCCTTTGCAATTGTATTGGGGGTGATTGCAAGGTGGGTTTGGCCCGGTCTTGGATCGTCTTTGCAACTTTCACGTCCTTCTTTGAACCGTTTGGTCCAACGCTTCACAGGGACCAATGAAATGCAATATTAAACGTACACGGCAGCCATACGGCGACTAATTTCTTTTTGGGAAACATCTTCATCTGTCAAAAACCTCACGACACCACGCTGTTCCACTTTTGGTGTGTCCATTATGTCACACACCCATGTTCAACCCAATATATGCGAGCATTAAAGAACCTTGATCCTCGCATCTGCGTGTCACTTTTGTAATTAAGAGAGGCCTCTGTGCCGCGTGCGTGCCTCGCAGATAATGAACCGAACCATTTTTGCGCATGGTAGGTTGGCTCATTTTCATTTGATTTCCCTTCGTACAATAGAAATTCGAAGCTACAATGGAATATAGAAATGCGAAGATACAGCTTTATAAAGGGCAAAAAAGTGTCACTGGAAACAAAGTTCACTGCACATATACACAAAACATCGGAACAAGATATCTAAGTATAGGTATAAGCAATAAATCGGACGTATCTCGGGAAAAGTTACTATATATGATGCGTCAAACAAGGCAAATAAACATGTTGCGCAACCACAGATTCACAGATCACAGCGCCCCCACTCCCTCCACTCCCCCGATGTATGGTGCGCGATGGAATGCGGCACGATTCCTCCCCGCTTTTCTCCCTTGCGCACACAAGACTGAGCCATCATCGTCGGCTGACTCATGCCTCCTCCCCCCCCCCCCCCGCTTACGCTTTCACTCACACATACAGCATGCAGCGCGCGGTCACGATGTTACCGCTCCAGGGAGAGAGAGAGATAAAGAGGAAAGGCAGGGAGGTTAACCAGATATCAGTCTCCGGTTTGCTACCCTGCACTGGGGATGGGAGGTAGGGGTTAGAAAGAGGACAGAGAGGAAAACGTTAAAAAAGGAACACGCACACACGGAGGCACACACACGCACAAGAAGCGTTCCAGTTAAAGACGTTCACAAAGGCCGGTAGATCGCAAAAAGCCCAATAGTGCTTGCACGGCCTTCTTCTGTGACGGTAGGTCCTTTCGATGGCGTAAAATTCTCTTTTCCGATAGCGGTTGGTCATCCAGCTGGTGAAGTTCGTGGCGAAGGCATTCCCTCTGGGGACTGTACTGCGGGCAGGTGCACAAAATATGGTCAATCGATTCTTCATGGCCGCAGTGGTGACAGGTTGCGGTGTCGGTCATTCCTATGCGGAATGCATAGGCTTTGGTAAAGGCAACGCCCAACCACAGTCAATATAAAAGCGTGGCGTCTCGGTGGCAAAGCTGTGATGGCGCTCGAAGACTTAATGTGGGATCAAGTGAGTACAGTAACGTATTTCTTAAATGTGGCTCATCGCATTGCGATGCGGTGCACTGCCGAGCAAGTAGGCGGAGCTTCCGTGCTGCGTCAGTTCTAGAAAGTGGAATTGGGACTTGGTGCTCCTCAGTATGGGCTGAGCGGGCAGCTTGATCCGCCCGTTCATTGCCGATAATCCAGCAGTGACTTGGAAGCCACTGGAAGGTCATTTCATGGCCTGCATCACTTATATGGTCTAACGTCTCTGTAATATGAAATATTATTTGTTCGTAAGGTCCGCGTCGTAAAGGTGACAGTAGAGACTGCAGTGCCGCCTTCGAATCGCAGAATATCGTCCACTTGTGTGGCGGTTCATCACCAATGTGATGAAGGGCAATAAAGAGCGCGGCGAGCTCTGCTGCCGTCGATGTTGTCGCGTGGGTCGTCTGAAATTTGATTGTTGCAACTTTCGCTGGTATGACGATTGCCGCCGCGGAGCTGTTTGGAAGGACAGATCGATCAGTGTAAATATGCGTAGAGTCACGGTACTTCTCATACAAATATAGTAGCGTAAGCTGTTTAAGGGCTGGTGATGATATATCAGCTTTTTTCGATATGCCAGGTATTGTGAGGTTGAATTTTGGCTGAGCGAGGCAGCATGGAGGAATCGAAGGTCTCGCAGCCGGAGTGAAACAAGCTGGCAATGATTCATCATATGCGGTTAACGTTTGGCTGAAAGACTGTGGGGTCTGTGCGCTGGTAGAGAGGCTAAGTGCTGCCGAGGAGTTCTGGCTAGATGCCTTATATAGGTCCTGAGTACTTCAATTTCAATGTGGGTCTTGACAAGGTGGTCTCTAGCGATTTCTATCGTAGCCACTGTTGAAGCACTCTGAGGCAGGCCTAGACAGATCCGGAGCGCTTGATCCTGAACACTTTGTATTGTGCGTAGATTCGTTTTACTTGCGCTCGTTATTGCTGGCAAGCTGTATCGCAGATATCCTAGAAAAAGCATCCTGTACAGTTGTAACATGGCACTTGTCGACATTCCCCAGGTCTTTCCAGCGAAAAACTTGAACAGGTGGCAGATGCCTGTCGACCGTTCTTTCACATATGATACGTGAGGGCTCCATGACAAGTCCCTGTCGATTATGACACCTAGAAACTTGCACGATCGGACCCGTCGTATTATATGGCCATTTATCATTACAGTGTAGTTTGCCATGGGTTTGCGCGTAAATGGCACTAGTGCGCATTTCTCTGAGGAAATTTCCAGGCCTCTATTACGGAGTAGTTTGGGTGGCGGCTCTCTGAATTCTCGCTTGCAACTGTAGGCGTGTTACTGCAGACGTCCATATGCAGATGTCATCCGCGTACATTGATAGCCTGACTGTGGTTGGCACGTGCTCAAGGATAACAATTAGTGTTAGGTTAAATAACACAGGGATAAGTACACCGCTCTGGGGGACGCCGCGGTAGCTATAATGTAGACAAGTATGGCCATACCTCAGTGCTTGCAAAAAAGGATCGCATGGAGAGATAGCGCCGAAATGATCGAATGGAGAGCGGGGGGCGCCGAAATGAAATAACGCAAAGGAAATCATCTTGGCTACAAACGAATGCCTACTTTGGGCATCTAATGTGGCTACCGAAGGAATATCGAAGAAAACGTGAGCTGCATGGTCCACAGGGAACCCTGAGCATACTGCTCGTTATCCTACACCGGCGAGACAAAATTTTCCGGAGAGGTTGTGCTCAAGTGAACGCGTTGCAATCCGCTGAGTCCTCGTAGTGATGGCGGCGAGCGATCATGCATTTTTTATTTTTCTTGTCTGCTAGCCAGAAGGCGTCCAAAACTCTGCCAGGCGAAAATCCACTCGGCCAGAGAAAAACGAACGCGCATCGAAGTGCGCCGCGCGATGGTCGATGCAGCCCGGGAAAAACGCATGCGCTCTGGCTGGTTCGGCAGCCCGCGGGTAGCGAGAGCAAAAAAGAAAAAGAAGCTCAATGTGTCCTCGCGAATAGAAGTCCAAATAGAAAAATAAATAAGAACGTAGTTATCTTTGCTGGCTTTAGTGCCTTGACATGGACGCTTTGGCGCAGGATAAAAAAGATGTTGATATTCTTTTCTGTGACATGACGGCACAAATGAACCACCACAGCGCTTCGTGTCGTCGGACCTCGATGAGTGCTTTGTCAACTTGTCTGATAGTGTGTTGATGTGGCTTCTCTCATTGTATGACGCGATGTGCGACTTTATAAAAGTCAATGCACCTTTGGCTTCAAATGTTTATAACAACATTAAGCCCACGTAGTTTCGGCATTGAAAATCTAAAGCACGAATTCGGAAATGTCAGTGCACCTTTCGCATCAACAGTTTATGAAAACTTTATACCCATAAAGTTTCAGAATTGAAATCCAAGCGCTCCCTTGATTCCTCGGCCTCCGCGAGATACCCCGACGAGCCCACTCGTCATCCAAAGGCCTTTGAAACTTCGTGCTCGGATGGAGCTCCTTGGCGTTACGATATGTGACTCCCGGTGCACGGGCGTGGCCGCGAAATCCAGCCCGATTTTTCTATGTTCGCGCTAAAATGTCTTTTCGAGCATGAAAAGGACATTCTAGACAAAATAGAGCATGATTTCCGCCACTGGGAGTTGTTTTGGTCGGCGGCGCATGAAAACACGCAAAAATTTAGGGGGGGGGGTGGCTGAAGCCCCATAAGAACCCCCCCCCCCCCCCCATGGCTATGCCCCTGTGTACTGGGGAACCACTCATATCGCTATCGCAGAAAGTTTGTGCAAGAGACAATAGATGATAATTCATTGCATGCTGATTTATAGAGTCCTCCACAAATCCATTCAAGCCTTCTCTTCGTCGCAGTACGTCGCGGTATTGCTAGGAAACATGAGAAGAATTATTCCGGCTTTTGTTCCAATCAAAATAGAAACCGCACGTCGAACGCGGAGCGCGTTCAGCCAACCTCCAGGCTCTCGATGCGTCACGCTTGCAAGCAATTCCAAATAAATCGTGAAGCTGCGACCACGACGACAATGCCTCCCGCATCGAATGATCCCAGCGACACATACAATACGGCCTATCTCAAAAATGCCCGCTCCGCTGCTGCTACCGTTGTTACAATCTGGTCCCGTGTGCCCAAAAATTATCACACATACGTACTTTCGCGCTCGGTATGAGCTACAACGTAAAAACACGTGGCAAAGCGGTCGAACGTTGTAGCTCACTCTGTACGCAATAATACATACATACATACAGGCATGTACCCAAGGGAGGGCCCGGGGGGGCCCGGCCCCCCCCCCTCCCCGAATTTAAGACGCATACCTCCCCCCCCCCCCCCCACCCCACTTCCCGCCCACGCCACCACTTCTCACGCACATTCCTAAAGCACTGCCAAATCAATGTTGAAACTTGACAGCTATTCGGCGGTCAACATTTAGCTGCCCTTTTTCACTCCTTTTAGATGGCGGTAGTTATATCGGCATCTCCTGGGGTGTGAAGGCCAGTTTTCTCGTAGGTTGGGTGTCCGCGTGATTAACTCGAGATGCATTCAGTTGTCACCGTCTTTTCGACGGTCAAGCGCATAGCTGTTGCTTCGTTAGTTTAACCTTGTTTGTTTAGACTGACCCAGGGACCAGGAAATAGATTCGGTTCGTGGTCAGCTGGTCTTTATGCACGTGGTACGAGTTGCGGCCAGAGAAAACGCCAATTGCGTTTAAATTTTCCTTTTGCTTCATTATTTCCTCGAGTGTAACCATTACCCGTGATATGGGTTAGAAAAGTTGGAAAATAATATAATGCGAGACAGCGTCCATCATCAAACCCTGCAATAACCCTTAAGCTCACAGGCAATATGACTGTCACCCCTTAACTCGTCTGGTCTTTCCCTAATTGTAGAGCTCTTCTCATGCAAAATTGCCAACTGGAAACAAGAGTCGCAAGGAGTTGAGAAATTAGGTGATCTACTAAGGGAGAGAGCCAAGGCAACAACCAAACAGGAAGGAAAAGCGAAAACTATCAAATTTAACCGTTGTTTATGAAAATATTTATTGATCAACATTTTTTTATTTAAAAAGGAAGTAGAACAAAAAAATGAAGTGGAGAACAATTCCGTGTGCTTTGAATGAGGCTTCTACAGTTATCATTCGAGCCGCCTGACGTAGCCACTTCTCTGCTGTGCTTGTGTAGGTGTCTTTGTAACCTTCCGCAGAGGGCATAGTACGTCTAGAATCGCAGTGTCCTGCGCCTTACGCGGTAGTACGGGACGGCTCATACAGCGCACCTTTCCACTTCGCAGGCGATCTTCGCGTTCTTGCTGCTGCTGCTGTGTCCGTGTACAGCGTATTCGGAGTATGACCCTTCGCAACCACTACTACTATCAAGGAAGGCCACAATCTACCAGCAGACCGGCAACTATCTCCACATCGACCCACTGCAACTACTGCGACCAGCCTTCTGCGCACCGTCGTCGTCAACTGTATCGTCACATCGCAGTGGCAACTTAAGCGGCTGTCCGAGCGTCAGTCCGTTTAGTTGGTATGGAAGCAGCATTTGGAGCACCATGGCTCATACAGCGCACCTTTCCACTTCGCAGGTCTGTAAAAACTTTCCGCTTTATGCTAAGAAAAGCGACGACCCATTTTTGCTATTGCTTCCGTGCCAACAAGGGCTCTGTGAAATTGTCGGAGATTGTTTCTCTATGGCGTTGCTACTAATACGCTCAGGTGACGTGGAAACTAATCCGGGTCCTACTACGCGTACTGAGGCATTACTCGAGCTGCAGAATTTGCCCTCAAATCCTTCTGAGCAGACGGAAGTTCTTTTCGGGCTGTTAAAAGACCTTCAGGCTCGTTCTGTACAATCTGCTAAGGGTCAGGCCGAGTTGGTTAACGACGTCAAGGCTATTAAGGTCGGTCAAAAGAACATCGAGATCAAAATGGAATGTGTCGAGAAAAGATTAGACAACCTTGAAGAAAAAATAAATGTTTTAGACTATCTCGATGATGAAATGACTGGCATTCAGGCGTCGGACAACTCGGCTTGACTCTTTACTACTGCGCGTTGACGAACGTAAGGACAGATCGCGACGCAGTAACCTCATATTTCATGGCATCCGTGACTCTCGCGAATCGTGGGAACAGTCCGAATCACGCAAGGAGAAGCACTAACCGACGTAATCGACAGCCTGCCTGACACGGCAATCGAACGTGCTCATCGCATTAGTCACTACACCCCTAGTAAGTCTCGCCCAATTGTAGTTAAATTCACCAGCACGAAAATAAAAGACAAAGTACTTTCCATGCGCGCACAGCTGAAAGAAAAGGATGTTTCCTTCTCCGAAGATTTTTCGCCCGCCACCCGTCACGTCCGTAAAAAACTAATTGAGTACGCTAAAAGCCAGCCTCAACCATGCCCTTTCCAGTTAAGGTACGCCAAACTAATAATGAATAAAAAACAGTTCGTCTATGACCCGGCAAAAGACACCGTCAACGAGCATGCGCCATATGAACCACGACATAACGGCCGGCATGTAAATTCCCAGCACGCGCCCAGTTAGGAAAATGTGAGGGGATGTGGACGAGAATCATGCATCGTATCTGTGTTCTTTACTAATATTCGAATCATCATGAATAAGCGCACTTCCTTAGCATCTGGCTTGGAGACTTGCAATTCCGACATTTTTGTGCTTACCGAAACGTGGCTACATTCACATATTCAAGATAACGAAATCCTTCAAACTGCACACCATTTTCACTGAATCGTTGTGACCGTACAATGCGTCAGGGAGGCGGCATGCTCTCAGCCATTTCTAAAGATTTCCCATCTCAGTGCATTCATGTCAGTACTGACCTCGAAACGGTTTGGGCCATCATTGAAATAAATTGCCAGAAGATAATCATTGGTGTTTGTTACCCCCCCCCCCCCCCACTAATTCATCTAATTTCGTAAATGAGATGGATGATATCATTAACATTGTTACATCTCGTTATCCTACATTGCCTTTATTTTTGCTTGGCGATTTTAACATATCGAACATAATATGGAACACTGAACCTCCAACTTTACACCCTTTTTCTTCATTAGCCAATGAGTTCTTAGACATGTGCTCTGTCTTTTCACTTTCCCTACTTGTTACTCAAACCACACGAACTACCGAATCCGTTGAGAACACACTTAACCTTGTATTAACATGGCGGCCTGACCTAGTTTCCGACATCACCTATTTACCCGGCTTGAGGGACCATTCGGCACTTTCGTTTGACATAAATATTTTGCGTCCGAAAATCGGTAAAAAATTCAAATCTTTTCGAGACTACGCGAAAGGAAATTTTGAAGCCATCAACGTCGAATTATCTGCTTTTCTAGACGTATTTTTAAACAACTTCGACAGCCGTAGAGTTTAGACCAACTGGAATATGCTTGCTGCAAAAATTGCTGAACTAACAAACAAATACATCCCACTGCGCTCCCTTGCATGTAATCTAAACGCCCCATGGTATAACATCCGTCTCAAGTGCCTGTCTAATAAAAAGAAATGCCTGCACAAATTAGCCAAACGTTCACCTAGCGTAAACCGCTGGACCTATTACAAACTGGTGGCAGATGAGTATGTAGCCGCACTTAAACAAGCCAAGGATAACTTTCTTGGCAATACCTTGCCATCAATGCTTAAAACCGACACCAAGAAATTCTGGCGCGTCATTAACCCCAAGGCGGATGACATGATAACCTTAATCGACAGCTCTGGAAATGTTATTCCAACTAATGAATGTGCGTCCGCACTCAGTGATGTTTTCATGCACAACTTTTCATCAACTACACACATTGCTCTTCCATCCATGCACGACTACGATTACCAAGCAATGTTTCCCATAATCATTGAACCAGCAGGCATCGTACCAATTATCTCATCTTTAAAACTGTCTTCGGCTCCAGGACACGATTTAATAAACGCGAAATTTTTGAAAAGCACTAGCTGTTACTCTTCAATTTTTCTAGCAATGGTATTCCAACAGTCGCTAGATATGGGTTCTTTGCCTGCTGAATGGAAGATAGGGAAGTTGATCCCACTCCATAAGTCGGGTGACAAGCATTCTCCATGTAACTACTGCCCTATCTCGCTCACTTCCATTCCATGTAAGATGTTAGAACATATACTTGCCTCTAATCTTGCTAGCTTTCGTGAAACTAATTCATTCTTTTCACCATCGCAACATGGCTTCCGCAAGACATATTCATGGGAAACACAACTAGTTTTATTTACGCGTAAGCTAAACATCGTTTTTGACCGCTCTTCAACTGCCGAATGTATATTCTTGGATTTTTCGAAGGCATTTGACAAAGTGTGCCATAACCTTCTAATGTTTAAGCTGCAACGAATTAATATTGATCCCAGACTGCTTGCATGGCTTGAGTGCTTTCTTTCTAACCGTTCACAGTTTGTCTTCGCTAATGACTCAAACTCACAACCAAGCAGAGTACAATCCGGCGTACCTCAAGGGTCGGTACTTGGTCACCTCCTTTTTTTAAATTTACATAAATGATCTACCCTCTTGTGTTTCCTCTCACATTCATTTATTCGCCGATGATTGCGTAAGCTTCAGGGAAATAATATGCGACACTGATATATCTTCTCTTCAATCCGACCTTAACGCTATTTCTACTTGGTGCCAATCATGGTCAATGGAATTAAATATAAATAAATGTAAATTTATGCGCGTGTCCAGAACTTCTAACCAGCTTCCTTCTTACTGCGTTAATAATCTCCCCTTAGACTCTGTTTCATCCTACAAATATCTTGGTATCCATATTACTAGAAACCTTTCGTGGTCCATGCACGCTTCTTACGTAATTAAAAACGCTAACCGCATGCTGGGATACCTAAAACACAATTTCATTAAAACACCTTCTTCCCTAAAATTAATGCTATACAAGTCACTAGTCCGCTCAAAGCTTGCGTACGCCGGAGCAGTTTTGAATACCTTTGCTGCGGCATTAAAGTAGTGTTTTAACCTGACCAAAACACGACGCAACAAAGACTTTACGATGAAGTACCATAACTACGCATGTTAACAAAAGGTACTGCCCTCTGGACGTTGTTAACTGGAAGTTGTAGAAATTCCAGCCGCCTTCCGATATTTTCCCCACTAAATGTCCATTGAGTTGCGCAGGTATACTGCGGTGGAGTTTGACAGAGAGACGAAGGGGCAATGTCCGAAATTCCTGGACCGTGTCAGTCCATTTCACTCACGTAAAACATTCTTAAGAATTTTGATAATTTATACAAGCGCAGTTAAATTTCTTCGTCCGGTAATTTATTCACATCTGGCTACAAATGTTAACAATGCCGTTCAAGACACACTCCTTTCAGATGGATGGATGAATGGATGGATGTTATGAGCGTCCTCTTTGGAACGGGGCGGTTGACTGCGCTACCAAACTTTTGCTATTATAGTGCTTAATGTCCTACCTTGGTCAAAGAAGAAAGAAAAAAAAAACGCTGTGAACTCCCACAACCAAATTTTCTGATCCCCTATAGCGAACTTTGTTTTTGTGCGTCTCCGTTTTTTGTCGTCTCCCTACTTTTCTTCCACCAATCTTCCAATCGCCTCTTACTAATCTTTATTGCGGACATGTTTACTTTTCCCCTGCTCTCGCTGAATCCTAGGGCTTCGAGGAGGCCAGTGGGGCCTAAATCGACCGCTTGGCAGGTATCTTCACATTCTAATAATATGTTGTCACGTGGTGGTGACGTTGAATAACACAGTAGCAATACTGTGAACGACAAAACTAACTTTTATTGGGCGAACCTGTGCCCACAAAACAGGCTACACTTATAGCACAACGATAGCGGCGAACACGCTCGGCGATCTTCGAAAATCTGATCAGCGGGTCAAGAGCGTCGGCTTTTATAGATCAGTCATCGAATGTTCCAGATTAACCGTTGGGACCCGCATGCCTTCTACAAAGTTCTACACCATTCGTGTCAAGCGATGAAATCAGATAACACAAGGTTCGGCGACAACAGACAGCGGATAGAAGCATCGATAACTTTCCAGAAACTTCGGATACATGCAGGCGCGTCCCGCGCTGTGCGATAACATTTGTTAGGCGGCAAAACGTGTCGCCCGATAAAGACAAGTACACGTGTCAATATGCTCCATAGTTTTTCTACCTTTACCACCACAAGCACATGCTTCTTCTTCCTTCTTATATCTCGCTTTATAGGTGTGTGTTGTAAGGCATCCCGATCTCGCCTCGAAAAGCAATGAGCTTCCCTTTGATTTATCATAAATTGTTTCTTTCCTGATTTCGTTTTTTCCCTCATATGTAGTTACTCGTGGCGGGTTGTTTTTTTTTCCATTGCCGCCACCCATGAAGCCTCCCGGCGAGCGATTCCTGCCCATTTTTCACACGTACCGCCCTTTGTTCCGCGGCAACCAACGAGTGTTCGAAATTTTAGGAGACGGCTCGAGAGTGTGCCCTGCCCGCACCTGGCTGTCGTCGACGACACTAATTAATCTCTAGAATATAAAAATATGTTTGGTATATAAGCTACATGGCCTTCAGCAAGACATCGTTTGCGTCATCCTCGCATCGCCCGGTTCAAGGTAGCAAACCTGTCTTTCCTCTCCTCTCTCTCACTCACTCCCGCGTTTGTGGTACTCGCTTACCCTAAGGGGTAGCTCTGAGATCATGCTTGGAGATCAGCTTGAATCATGCTCCGCTCTGAGGCCATGTTTCGCGATTTAAATTGATGAGGCTGTCATTGCATACCCAACCACGCGGCGAGTCGAAGTTGTTCATTTCGACATCCGCTTGGCGTCCACATTGACGGGCTTGTTCCGAATTATCAGTGCTCATGTACAGATTATGTGGACACTGTTTCGGGAAAGGCAGAACAGGGCCAGGCAAGTTCGCTCGAAATCGAAGTCAGTCAGAGCTCGCTAATGAGCTTCTCTCGGGACCGCCTTTGTCCGTGCGCACTCTGCATGTATGCGTGCATGCACGAGCTGACCAACAAGGCAATCAACCGGTTGGTTCACCGCGCCCATTCGTTGCACGCGCTCTATGCGCCCGAGGCGAACGCGGCGCTTTATAATACACGGGCCCTCGATCAAGGACTGCGACCGAATTCGTCTCGCGAGCTGCGTGCGTATGCGAATCCGGCGGAGATTGCAGTCGCCGAGTGAAGGCCAGGGAGCCAGAACGTCGCACGCAGTCACAGAAGCCAGCGATCTAGGGACCATGCATTCTTAAACAAAGCCCCCGCCCCCCAGTCGGCTCCAGCCTTTCCCTAAACTTTCTCGAGTCCTTTTCTATCGAGAAAGGGCTACATTGTTTTCTGGGTCCTTGTAACCGCAGGGCCTCGTCTGTGCTGCACCTCGTCGTGGCTAAAAAATCGCATGGAGAGGGAAAAAGAAGGAACGGGAGAAAGTAAGCTGCTTGCTTGCGCTATGGCGAATGCAGAGGACTGGGCATGCGCTCTTGCTCGAGGGAAGTGCGGGGAGGGGGCGCGGAGTTTTCTCGCAACAAGGCCTCGTGCCATTGATCTCGAGCACTTCGCCTCCCGAGAACGTTGTGTGTGGTGTTTGGAACGGTCCGGACTCGATTTGCCTTGTAAATCAGCTCTTCGCTGGCGTTCTGCCCTCAGGCATTTTTTTCAAGGCCGAGTCTCCGGCGTCTTTCTTGCTTCATTTGACTACTCCGTTCAACTGGAGCACTGTGAAACTTTGGAATTTTCTTTCTTTCTGTTTTGCATTCTTGAGCGCGTTTCGTTCCTGGGAACGTCCTTCGTCATGCCAGTCATATCGTGGGTTTCTTGCGGTCGTTTCGAAAACTGAGAGCGTCGGCTGAAGGGTTTTCTTATAGTATAGGCAGCGCATCAGTGTCGCCTCTGCGAGCGCGTCGTCTTTCCTCATTAAGAGTGAACTTATTCAGAAACTCTGGCGCTTGCTACAGTGAAAGGCGCTCCTGCGAGAAATTCGCGAATGCGGCAAGGAAGCTAGCGCTTTATCACTGCATTACACGCATGCACTAAGCACGATGTGTGCCCAGCAGAGCTGCTGCCACCAATGTCTAATGCTTTTTAAGTAAAGAAAACATATCGGAGTCAGTTTCTTGGGGTTATTAAAATGACCTTGATTTCGCATTCAAGAGATCCAAGAGAAAAGAAAGAGGACAGCTAGGCAAAAGAATGCGAGTAACTTGCAGAATTGCACGGTTATCAGAAGTTATTATATGTATGACGTGCTGCCATGACAAAGCAAGCAGCGTGATTGCTCAACTTGTTTGATCAAGCTCGCTGCTTGATTATTATTGCACAAGCTGTGGTCGCACCACCGAAACAAAACTGAAACTAAACAAGCCGGCTCATTAAACGGAACTACGGCTAATGACCATCTTCATGTAACGCAAGTTCGATATATAGAAAAATCGAAATGCAGCGCGAGAATGCAATTACGTCAGCAAGAAGGAGCGAACGAGTCGGTCGACGTGTTCCAATGCATCCGTTACAGCCAGGCCACTTGTTGAAACTGCACGGGAGCTTTGAGGGACATGATAGGTGAAGACTCAAAAATAATTTTGATCCTCTGGTGCGGGTGTTCTATATTTTTTTTTCGTTTTAGACGTACGAGACATGCTTCTCCTCATGCATCAGAAAGGAAATGTTTGGGGCTCACCATGGTGTGTGGAAAGAAACAGGCATAGAAAGAAGATGCTCCTTTGGCAATTTAAAAGTTTGTGGATCCCACGTAATGTAGGAGTCCATGTTAAAGCGAAACATTTGTCCACACAGCAGATGTGAATAAAAATTTATTGAAGGTTTATTACGTATAGAGAGAAAGTAATGTGGTATCTGCGTAAGATTCTGGAGAATGACAGGCATTGATGTAGTTAACACGCATTTGTTTAAATAGGTAACACCTGAAGTACCCCACACTAGCTGCATTGAAACGTCCTTTATTAACGTGTTGATGTGTTTATGCTACGGGTTTAGCACGTTTATGCTAAGATACACCGTTCAATGGTGAAATATGCTGGATGGCGCTTTGAGCGTTAAAGGTGAATAGCGGCCTATGAAGACTGAAGGAGGATACGTAGCTATTGCAGTCACATGACAAGTGACCCCCCCCCCCCCCTCCTGTGCGTGCTGTTGGTATCGTGTGCGAATTTACGAGGCCCAGTCCCAGTGCCGTCTTCATTAACGCCGGAACCCATTTGTTTGATCGGTTCAAAATGTTGATGTTCTGAAAGCAGAGAGCTAGAGCACGCTTTCTTTATCGTCGCACTTGTAAGTCTCGTTCACTTCTCAAAGCGATGTGATGGCGTTAGGTATCAGCTCGACGTTTGCGCAATATGTTTACGCAATTAAATATTTTTCGCTGTCGGTGCTTGTTTAGGCCTCATGAAAGCAATTTTATATGCCACTATTTTGACCTAAAGCTCCCTGATGCGCCGTTAGAAGATAAACGCCTCGATTTTGACACTTGCAGTAGAACAGGCGCCTATAGAAAGTGAAACGAAGTGATGCTCCCGACGGCGCGTAGCACACGTCTGTTGCGGAATAAGCCGCGAATGATGACGCGCTGCCCTGAGCTCGGTTCCTGCGTATTGTCCTTCACTTTCAGCTCTGTTCACCCATTCCATTTAGAAAGAGGTCTGTGTGATCTAAATATGGCTGTGAGACCACATTATATTTAGAGATCTTTATGCCGTGGGACTTTTTGTTTTATTGCGCAGAACTGAGGTGCGCTCGCTTGCCATTGTAGGTCACAGTTCAACCATACTACCAAGTACACCGTACGAATAATCCCAACAATGCTTTGCATTAACATGCGCGCAAAGTTATCCCGGCACAAGATAAATGATGAATCTATAGCTAGATAGAAAGGATTCAGATGGCAAATGATGAAAAAAGAAATGATTAATCTATAGATGGAGAGAAAAGATTCAGATGGCAAGGGATGAAAAAAAGGCGTGGAGCTCGTTCTGAGGCCTTCATTTTGCATCATTTCTAACCTGTTTCACTAGCCTCAAATTTTCAATCTACATGAAATGCTGAAGGATTCGAATATTCAGCGAAAATAACTTCGGACATTCGCACATTGGGGAGGATAAAATAAGGCTGCAGTGGCTTTGCATACGTTCGCGTAAGATTAAATCTCTTACCCCGTTCATATCTTGCCCACGGTGCGGCCGTGGATCGACTCTCCGCTCAGACGCGCCGTGATCAACCAAGAACGTCGCTTCCTTAATATTGAATTTTATGAAAATTTCTGTTTAACAAAGTACTTTTGGTTCCACGACACATATTCATAGAGCCTATAATGCACTGGAAACACCGGAGCAATTCGAAGTGAACTCAACGTCTCGACTGATTTAACGATGTTTCGCGGAAAGATATGGTTAAAGAAATAGGTCAGGATACACGCTGTGTTCAGAAGGCTTCAAAGTTATTGAAGCGTAGTGCTGTGGAGGCCGTCGTAAAGGCGACCGCGGACACATTTATTAAAGAGCTCAGATGGTAAGATGCGCGTAGCGGCAGCGGCTGGATCCGGCCCAGGCAGTGGTCGCACGTTATTGTTGCTGCGTTGTTTCCTATCCAGCCTGTGGCTCCTACCTACTATGGGAGATCGGGCAGGAAGTGGGTGGATTATCCCAATTTATTATGAAAAATAATGTTTAATCATTTATATAGACTTATTGCTTTCAACGTGGAGTTCGCTTCTGATTGCCGTTCGCTTGGCTGTTTTATTCTTCGTCGGCGCCGTGGCTGGGGGCAGTGCCCGTACACTGCTACAGAAAACGCATTACCATGCCGGTTTGGAGCTGGCCGTTTTCATTTAACTGCCCGTTGCACAGTCTGATCACCGCTGCTGTGAACTTTTGTGCCTCGAATCCTATCATTGTTGCGACATTGCAAGAGATATCTCACAGCTGCGCACCGACGCTTATTTTTTGGTGCTCGGGATCCTTATCTGCAACTATTGCTGTGAAGTCCGTAGAGCTGCCCGGCGGGACGCACCATATAGTTGAACATTGCCGCTAATGTAGCTGGACAGAAAGATGGAGCCTGGTATTCGGTGAAGAAGAAAAACT